>NC_090942.1:122727246-124019746 GCF_040807025.1 Struthio camelus | reverse complement strand
GACGGGATGTCTTCTGCAATTCCTATGGAAATCCTATATTTCTTTGTCCTACCCCTGAGGAGCAAATACAGCAAGCTGCTGCAGCTCTGAGTGCAGCAACTGTCTGTCTTTCAGGAAGGGGGCTGTTATTTTGCTTTCTACTGAGTAGACCTTGAGAAAAATTACCTAGCGTTCTTTGCTAAAGATTGAGTACCATGGGACTGTGACCTGTGCATGCACGCTATGTCTGTATACACATACAGGTAAAGGGAAGGCAGAGAAGAGAAAAAATGAATGGGAGAATGTTCCTGTTAATTGCTCCTGTTCCTCCTTGCCGAACAAAGTCTACTTGGAGAAATGTTTCAAAAATAGGTGATGGCAACAAAATATGAATGGGGACAATATGGTCTTTACGTGGCCCTTTGGAAACGGATTATTGCCTTCTGGCTGTGGTTTACTGTCACTAGCATGTTCTGCTTGTAAGCAGAAGGTTATGCCTTCCAAACAGCAGTTGTCTAAAAACGGAAAATCTCTCTCTTGTGTATCTACACTTAAAATGGAGATACTGGCTGTATTATGCAGACAGAACATGTATAAAAGTATAGGTATGTAAGGGTATATAGGATACAGATAAGGATCTTTGAATTTTGCTTTTACAGAAAACAAGCAAAATTTAGAGCTTATTTCTGTGTAGAAGTTAGAGAAATGTGTGTCTCATCTAATGATAAGCAAAGGACATCTGGTTGTACCATCCATCAGTGTATTGCCTAGAGCAAGAGAGATTTGAGTTTGACATCTCTGTTTTGGGAGGGGGAGGGAGGACAGAGGAGATAGCAGACTGTTTTTTCAAAACACAGGAGCTGAAATTGTTGTGTTTTTTATGTTGTTTTTTCTCCCTGAGTCACTTTTAATTGTATTTACTGTGTTCATTGTTTGTGGACACTGCCTATGAAGCTAATTATGAAATACTTCCTGAAAGACAACATAATTAAAATAATTTGAACATTAAGAGTGTTTGAATAATAATTACTAATATTATTTTAGTTTTATGTTACAGAAGATGCTTTAACTGAGAAGTTCCTTCTTGTTAATATTCCAAAATTTTATGAAGGATAAAAACACATTACTTTCGTTCAAAGATATTGACAAAGCTCACCTAGATTGCAACAAGGGTCAGTATGTCATCTGGTTCGCTTATGGTTTATAGTCAGTACCATATTATTGATGAATTCACAATATTTATATAGTGTTGCTAATCCCATTGAAAATAAGAACCAATAGGAATTAAAGGATACTTTATAGAGTCATATCTTACTAAAATATATGATTTCCTAGCTTTCTGCTATTTGCCCTGCAATCAGTTCACACAGGTTTCTAAGTTTGTTTTTAATGGAAAATGGATGTTGAGTAATCATTTTTCTTCTTTTTTTTTTCCACAGCATAGTAAGGTGACATGGTACATTGTGACATTTCTTTCAGGTTACATTAGTTATATCCCTTTTAAGTTAGTCCTTCGGCACCAAAAATGTTATCTTGTACTTGGGTTGTTTTTTATTTTCTTTACTCTTCAAATTAAGAATACCTTTAAAGCAGGCTTTCTGTTTTTTCCTCTGAATCTCTTGTAGTGTTCCTGATTTATTTCACAGAGTTGCTTATCACAGCATGCTTTGCATGCCTTGTTTGGAGGAAACCTTCAAGAAGTAAAATCTTTTAGTACAGAAAGAACAGCTGTTAACTTCCTTTGATCCTTTTTTAACTAGAAGCATGGACTTGTCTATACTATCTCTCTAGTGACTAGAGAGCGGTCAGATTATTGTGGAACAAGTATGAGGAACGAGAGTGTGGGCAAATAAAGAGGCAGCTGTGTTGGGATGCTGAAGACTCTTGTTTTTAGTACTTTTCAACTCTGATACCTAGTGAATGCTTGTGAATTGAGGTGTTCATTTAAAGATTCAAAAGTTTATATTTTTTCAATTACTAGGCTTGTAGTGTTAAACTTGATTTCTATGTATGACTTCTGAAAAAAGTCTTTGAGGAAAATTAAGGTAGTTTCATTGTTGGGAGTAAAGATATGAGAGAGGAAAATATAAGGGTAGAAATTATTTTTAGGAAGACTAACAGAGGCAACAAACGGATCCTTTAAAAGAAAAAAAAACGAAGAGAGTATGTCAAATAGAACTAAGGTCTGTGCTTTGGGAAGGGAAGCGGTTTGATTGCTTTTTAAATGGCATGAATCACTAATAAACCTGAAATGGTTCTACTTTTAGAGGGTCTGCCTTTAATGGATTAGAGCTAGAACAGTTACTCCCAATGGTTAAGGCCAAGGTCTTTAATCCTTGTCTTTGTGGTGGCTGGGAGCTAAAACCAGTAGCTACCACCCATCCAAAAGGTCAGGAGATGACTTGGGGCAACTACCACTACTTCGGGAGTGGAGCCACTGCAGGAGGATCTCAAATGCCACCTTCTGGAGAGCTGCTGCTCCCAGCACTACGCACCTGTAGGCAGTCATGGCTTCACTTGCTCAATTACTAGCTGGATTTGCTCATCGAGCAGTTGCTGACTGTTATGCTAAGGGAAAGGGAGAGATCTGTTCCATTCAAAAGTTGCCACCAGGCTAGCTCTTAATAACCTTGTGAGTCTAAAGCAAAGGTGCAAATACATGAGGCCCATTTCAGTTTATGTAGTTACTAGGTTTTCAGTTTAAAAGAGGTTACATATGCCTCTTCAGCAATGCCGGGAAGTTTGCAGCACTGACTTTCTGGAAAAGTCCTGTGCATGTTGTCTGTGCTGTTGTCCAGAGTGTCTTTGCTATACAGGTAAGTTTTGAGATCAGAAGTTGTGCTCCTGGACATACTGATCAGTGCCACTTTTCCTTCAGCGGTGACGTACTGTTAGAGCTAATGTGAAGTACACGATGGGAGCACCTGGCTTGCGGCTTGCGTATGGTCTTCTGTGGTCTGTTTGTGCTCTGTCGAGGCGACGTTGGTGCAGAAATTCAGTTGTGCTCAGTTTTGCAGAAGGTTGCATCAGAAATGGGCGTCATTGTTAAACTCTCTTAAGAAAGAGTTTATTGTCAAAATTGAGCCCTAAAAGTATGCCTGAATACATAAGTGAAAATTTTCTCCTGAAACTGAAACTTTCAGTGCCAAGCTTGTCCAGTCCACAACAGGTGCATTTTCGGTATGAAGATCTACATATTACAAGGGAATTCAGTTTTTATGGCTAGAATTTGTTTTCCTTCTCTCTACATCTTACTGGAAAGGGCAAATACAAGTTTGTACTTGTGCATTTAATAGAATCGGTTATGTCAGTGATGACTGATTTGATTTTTTTATTAACAGGTAAAACAAACCTCTAACTGAGGCTTTGGCTGCAACTGTATGAATAATTAAATTTTTGTCTATTTTGGATCAAATAAATAATGACCAAATAAATATTTTTTTTTTGTTTACAGTTTGAATCAAAATGGCCCTTTTCCATTTTTTGCCCTGGCTAGGGAATGGAAGAGAGAGGATACCTCCTGGGAGCACGAAATATTGCATTCACTCTGAAGCAGAACCTCTATTTGCCTCATCAGTGTATTTTTAGCTAGAGCAATAAATTAGAAAGGAATAGATTTGAACACAATTGATTGACCTTGGTATTTAAGACATAGAATATAGTAATAATATTCTTTAGAATTGCACTTCTTCCTTTGCCAGTCCCTCCCAAAAATGTTAGTAGCAGGAACCTTCCTCAAGCTCAGACCTGTTTTTGAACCTAATGCTCTTTTGAACCACATACCTAACTTGATTTTTCTGCACTAGGTGTCAGGCTCCTTAGGCAGATGTCTGTCTGTCTGTCTCTCTTTTTTTTCTATTTTTGTAGCACTGATGGAACCATTCATTCTTTTCCATTTGTATTGTGGTGAGCACCTTGCTCTGTCTGCTATGGGAACAGCTTTATAATCATAACTATTATACTCTCCACTTTGCAGATGCAAAAATTAAAATAAGCAAAGACCAGAACCAATCAGTTTTGTTTCAATTCAGCTCTTATTTGCTATGGTGACAGGGATTTATAAAATCCCCCAGAAGATAAATAACTTAATTTCTGGTCCTTCAGAGCTTAATTGGTACAGTTTAAATGCAAATGTTATTAAGCATTCATTTCTTTTATATTTAAATGGAGATTAGCATTTCAATGACAGGTGCTGTTGCTTGGGAGGCTGGGCTGCCTTTTTTTCCAGTGTCTAAAGTTACAGAACTAAAATCTTGAAGGTCAGGAAATAGGTATTTGAAGCATCTAAAAGCATTGCTACTTTGTGTACATTATGAAGTGATAGGTTTTCCCACTTGTATGTAGTGAAAGAAGCATAGTTTTAATAATAAGATGTGTTTCAAAGTATATATAGTCTACATGTTTTGCACGTTCACATTTAAGCTGCTGAAAGTTCAGCTTTTGCATTGCCTAGGATGTTATTTAACTGTAAAAAGTTGATGCTAAATTAAATACAGGAATACAGATGTGGGGAGTTGTTCATGGGTGGTTTTGGAGGACATTTTTACACATAATGCATTTATACAGGAGTGAAGAGAAAACCTTCCAAGTGGAAAAAAAAGAAAAACACAAAGATAAGAATACACCATTAGAGAGGTTGTGTAAATAAAGTTTTGCCTCAGGTAATATATCGTGGACTGAATTAAATGACTTCTTACAAATAAAATTCCACTTGCTACTTAGAAACGTGCAAGGTCTAAGGTCAGTCTAGGATTGGACAGCAGGAATTGGGGGATCCGATCCAAGTATTTCTTGGTGTGATTCTTTGAGTCCTGTGCAGAATATTCACATGGAGCTGAAGGACAAAGTGAGTGACTGTGTAATTAACAAACTGATATTTTAGAAAGGTCTGCTCGTTTTGAGAGTCTGCCAAAAAGGTCCTAGTTGTTACTGAAATCTGTAGGACCTCTGTCATCACTGATTAATGTAGTGCTCTGGTCAGGAGGTAGGATCCGTTTGGCTTGCGTACCATGCAAACACTGGACAGAAAGAAAATATTAGAATTCCTAGTCCCTAAGGAGGGAATAGATAGGCGTATTAGCTAGGTCTGACTGCAGATTGCAGTGTTAATGCTTGATCCCATCTTTGCTTGAGTGAGCCAATTGAAGCACTGTGGGTGCCAGTTTAGGTTTCAAGAAAAAAACAAATGATCCCCTAAAGCAGATTTTTCTGTGAACCTCTGTGTTTGTCAAGGTGAGGAGGACTCCCTTAAGGATATGTGGAAGCAGAGGGTAGGGCATAAAGGATTAGAGTCCACAGGAGGACAAGACTGCTGCAAGATGATCATGGTGTTTTACTTGAAGATGTCTGGCAAGGCAAGAAAGCTGAAGCAAGAAAATTAGCTGTGAACCTTGGATGAGAGGCGTCGTTAGTCACTGATCAGAGCAAGTTGAGTGGGCTGGAAGGGACAAAGGTATCCTGGAGAGTGTCTGGGGTGGGACAGGAAAAGGGAGACTTCAGCCATGACTGTAAACAGTGTGTTTGGAGAGCTTTGGGGTGAAAAGGGCTATGGCTTGAGAGAGCACTAGGAGGTGGGATTTCATAAAATAGTAGGTGACATGAAGGAGCTGCAGGTCATTGACTGTAATTTTAGAAGCTCGACTTGTGCTCGCATACAGTGGATGGGCAGAGGGTGAGTATATTAATTCATTCAAAATAAGAAAAATAAACAGTTTCCACCATCTTGCCTTCCCAAAATTCAGTGTTTTCTCTGCTTTATAAAACTCTTGCCACACTGCAGTAATTGGAGGCAGTTAGCTGATCCTTCTTTCATGACCTTAGAAATTCTAGTCTCTGAAAAATAACTCCTTGTTCAAAATTATAGCACTGTGGGGTAAGTATACTACTATGGTGGGATGATCACCATAAAAGAGTTGTGCAAAGGTTAATGGTAGAGGTGGCCTTAAGGTTTATAATGAAGTACTGTTGCCAGAACTTACTAGTTCTGTTTGTTTTGATAGAGACAGTTAAAAATAAAGGTATATGTGTGCAGCTACCATGGAGTGTGCGTATGGATGTATATTTGACAGACTTTTCTGAGGGCTGTTCCTACACTGAAATTGTTCATGAAAACAAGTATCACTCCTGGCTTATGTTTACCATTGAGTATCAGTATCAATGAAAGATATGAACACATTTGAGTGTTTAAATCTTTGAATTTTTAGTGAAGGCGTTTCTTAAGATTTCCTTGCAATAAAACCTATCTGGATCTAGAATGCAACAACTTTTTAGTAAGTGTGTAGGAAAACTGAAAGGAACTATGGTTCATTAGGAAAAATTTCATCATGCACAGCACAAAGCAAGGTATACTTAAGAAGCTCAATGCCCTACAGAGGACTGAAGACTGAAATCCTTCTTTTTGCCTTGTGGAATCATTCTTCCACTCCTGCTACAGGTATCACAGGTATCATTGAGATAAACACCTATTATTTTTCTCTCTTCACTTCTACAGTTGTATTTTAAGACTTACTGATAACAAAATGTATGCTTTGTATCTTAAACTTGTAGGACAAATAAACCCCAAAGATTTTTTTTTTTTTTTAAAAATAACCTTCCAGTCTCTTGTTTCTACTTCTGTGCTTTTTGAAATGACAGAGTGTAAGGATGCATTTCACAGACACTTTCTCAGCAGCAGCTGAATCTTACTGGCCTTAGTGCCAGTCTCTTCTGAAATTATAGGATTTATTACTAGTTCTTGCAAGTTGTCTGTCTGATGTGTTGGCCTTTGTTTTTGTTTATTCATTCAAAGCTGTGATCTGGCATGTAATTCTTTTCAGAAATTGCTTTATCTATGGTGTAAGGAATAGATCACTACCTACATTTTAAATTATTAGGTTTTGGTGATATGCATAGGAATAGAAAAGTAGCTCTAAATATATCTTAGTTTTTTGGTAGACAATCACTTTTTAAGTTAATCTGCCTGAAGGATTTACTTGGGAAGACAGTGAGGAACTACATGTTCAACAGAAGTAAAATTGGAAAGAGTCTCCTTGGGGAACGCTAAATTCAATTCATTCTAAACCAGAAGTTCATGAAATCCAGATCCAAATCTTATAGCCCCAGCCCAGTTCTGGGACCTGAAGCACCTTGAACAGATTACTTCGCTATTTATTTCTTAAAATCGTTTGCTTTGGGAAAAATGGAACTCATGGAATTATGATTATCGTGGAGAAACTGAACCTAAATTTTTTGGACCATGGGCCAGTTGTCAACCTTTGCACCTAATATTCTCACTAGGCAACTTTTGCTTGCAGTCACTCTGAAGGTGACCACAGTTTTCTGTTCCACGTGAAAGAGAGTGCTGCCAGGGGAATGCTCCTTTCTGGTACACTGCTAGGCCGTTTTTCAGTCCTGGGTGAAAGGAGAAGTATCATGGACCAATTCACTCCCTATTCTGGCACCTCGTTCTTCCTACAAGCACTCTGCAGGATATTTTATTATTGTTTGTCTTTACCTGTTGAAGTTTTCATGGCTAAATGTAGGTATTCAAGTAACCTTCAATACCAGCAATGTTGGTCACCTTTAATCATGCAGGTTTAGCTTGCGTTGCCATTTATCAACTTTCTGTGTCATTGTGTCACTAGCTTCAGATCAAGTGCCTGGATTCTGAGTTGAGCTCACTGCCATTCACAGTGGCATCAGCACAGGTTCACATCTGGCTATGTCACCCTGAAGCCCTTCTCTACCACATCCTCAATGTTCTGCTATAATCTACACCTTGCTGCATGTGTTTCCAAGGTCTTGAGTCGTATATGAGAGTAATCCTCCCATGCTGCATACTGGCAATGCACCTGGGTAGCTGGTTTAATCATTTGTCTTCAGGCTGAAATGATGTATCTGATCTGGGACCTTCTTGGTCTCGTGGCTAACACTGGCAGCCTCTGAAGCAATGGCACAAAGTGATGAATCCCCGGAATAATATTATATGCCTTGTCTGACCACTGTTTTAGAAAATTTGACTTATGAGAAGCTTGCGCCTATTTTTCCTGAGAAAGAAATGCGTGTTCTTTGACCTCTTGCACTTTGTAATCTTTCTATTTTGCATTTCACTTCATACTTTTTGCTGTAGCCAGATGATGCATTCTACAGTTGTTGTGGACTTCTTTTGCTGTAAATATGAGGTCCATATTATGATATTTTAAACTGCCTTAATGCCCAAATGTATATTAATTCTTTATTCAGCTGCTGCTTCAGTTTTTCCAGGTATAGTGTCTGTTGATCTCTCTTTTTTCATTTTTGCTTACATTTGTGCCTCTGCACATCTTGTAGAGGCATCTCCTGGGAAACATCTTCTCTTTGTTCATATTTTAGTCTTGAAAACAGTACTTGAATGTAGCTGTATTTTACAGATTGGCTATTTTGCTATAATTAAGCTTCATGAATATGAAGATTCATGTAGTATTCCCATGGTTTCTTGTGGTTAGGTTTAGCAATAGGATTTTTTCTCATCTCACTGTGACCTATTATCATGTTGCTTTTGCTAAATTGCAACATCATATTGATTCTCAGAAATGCAGACTCTGTTTGTTAATTTTTGTTTTTATTTTTAAGCCTAGGTAGGTGGACTGTGATTAGTGTTTGCAGGAGGGTGGGGAGAGAAAGAGAGAAAAAAGGAGTTGAAGAAAACTTGAAAGTCATTTTATGTACAAATTGAACATGAGTCAGGAATTTAATAAAGCCTATAATGTGAGATAATAGCAGTTTATTGAACAAAGCCCTTTTCTGGAAGTTTTCAGTTTTGATTGTATTCTTAGGACTGCCCCTGGCTTTCTGAGAGGCCCTTTATGTCTCTTTGCCTCTGGCCTCAATTTCACTCTGCTTTCTTTCTCTATTTCCCCTCTCTTTTTGGAGTACAAGATTTTCAGAGTTGATGCAGAGTTTGCATTACACGTGTGTACAGCATGTAGTGCAAAGGACTCCAAAGTCAGCTGGTTTTTAGGCATCACTGTTATGCAAATACTGAAAATAATACTGGAAAACTGAGAGTATGTTTGTAAAACTGGTTGTCTGCTTTATATATGGTAGAATAGTAATTAGTGCATTGACTGCAGCACAAGGCTAAATAGAAATAAACTTAAACAAGCTGAACACAGTGCTTACTGAAGACCGGATTAAAGACCTCTGAGCTGCAGCATCTCTTGCCGGACTCTTGTTGGTGCTAAAATATAGGATTAACTTTGTTTTTTGCTATATTCCCTTAGCTCTGCAAAGTTTGCTTTGCAACTTACTCTCCTTGTAATGTATTAATGCCTATTGTAAACTCTGACTTGAAAAACTAAAGCTTTGCAATACTTAGTGCTTTGTAAAATGATCCTCTCATAATGCTGGCTCAAACCCAGGTCGTGCTGAAGAACAGTATTTTAGCTTTATAGAGCTAAGGACTTATGTGACAAAGGCTTGTTTTGTTTGTTTTACTGAGGAGGAGATTCCAAATGCGTTCAGGTCCTAGGACATTTCTGAATATGTTGATTAATTCTTCCTCTGCACAGGAATGAGATAAACCCCAAGTAAAAGCTTGAATGGCATCCTATTGACTTATAAAAAAGATGTTTTCTCTTTACCAAACTTACAATGACAATACAGCAATGAAGAAGGAAGGCATTGAGAAATAGGTTCAAAGTGTGAAATCACATAAAAGGAAGGAACAGTGTTGCATTTTTCATCCAAGTCCACGTATTAAATGTATGTACTTATACATAGATTTATGAAGATTTATTATATATATATATATAAATGGAATGGTAGAAATGCTTTTTATTCTGATTTTCCAAATAGACCTATTAATTTCATGGCCTTCAGTGATTGCCTTCAACCCTCCAAAATTAACCAGAGTACGACCGGGAAACCTTTTCCATTCACTAGCCAACCTGTCTTTTTTTTTTATTTTTCTCAGTAATACTTCTGAATGAAAATATTGCTGAAACTAGTTAAGTGCTAATTATGTATTATTTTGATTAACTTGCTGATCAGTTTTATAAGTTTTAGCTGGTTTATATTCCAGATATGGTTCTAGCTTTCAGTAAAGTGCAATTGCAGTGTATGATATTGAGGTCTCATACTAATCAGATTTACTTATTCCCTCAAAATATAGTACAGAACATTAATTTCATGCTACTTCAAAATGTATTAGCAAAACACCAATCCCACTTAGAATCGCAGAAAGGCTGATTTAGGATTTTAAAAAAAACAACATGAAAGATAGCAACATAATTTTCAATTTTATGGAAACTAGGTCTTGTCAGAAAACTTGATCTCATTCTCTTTTTTAGGGAGGAAAAAACCTTTTAAGATTTAAAATATGCTAGAAAAGGAGTAGTGTAATAATGGACTGTAACATTAAGTAATTAACTTGCTGCCATGAAAGTAATTAAAAAATATTAATCAGCATACAAAAACCATACAGCGCTTTCTTAAACAGATTACAAAAACAACCCCCAGGCCACGTGATATGTATCTCATATGGATCTCCTTTTGGCCCAGTGTCTGTCAATAAATGTATCCATTACTTGGAAGAAAACGTGAAATGGTCCTTGGTAAACTGCACAGGCAGCAGGATAGCTGGCATCCTAGGGAGTGAAGGACAGTCTTGTCCTGGCAGAGTGGTTCTGAATAACATAGGAGGTGCTGTAGACAAGCATTTCCAAGGAGAAGGAAAGTCTCGACTAGGGTTAATGGGCAATGCTATATTTCTCTGTCAGTGTGGAAAATCTCAAGACTCGAGGAGGGAGAGGAGAAGCTGCAGTGTCTGCTCTCTGCGCCGTGTTGTAGGAAAGCCCAATGAGTGGAAACCAGTGAAGACTGGCCAGACTTGGACTACTCCCAGCCATCAAACTGAGAACATTTGGAAAAAGGAGTGGAAAAAGTGGTGATGCAAATTATGCAGAATGTTATGTTCAACTTAATAAAATAGAATTTGTTTTGGATTCTTGAATGTAACTGAACACAAGGTCATGCTGTTAGGAGCAAAGGATGTATATCAAACATGTGGGCTGGAACAGAGTCTCACTGGAAAGGTACTTTGGGACAGTTTGCATGCAACCTGCCTTGCACTAATGCAGTGAAACAATTAAGCGGCCACTGGATTAAGTGAATAGTCAGTGGGATTGAGGAATTGATAATAATTTTTGCATGCAGCTTCGGTGAAATATGCAGCTGAATTCTGCATTCCGGATGCTGAAATGTCTGAGAGAGTTTAGAAAATGATCTGGGTTCTGAAAAGCTATCCTAAAATGAGAGACTAAAGGAGCTCATTCTTCAGCTTCTTCCTGAAGGCAGAAATTACTTCCTCACAGCTGGTGAGTATTTCCATGGGTAGAAGGTCTGTGATGATGAAATGCAATGGCTGAAGCTGGTTACATTGAGACCAGAGAAAAATGCGAGGTTTTAACAATGAATGTAATCCTTTAACGATTAGTATTTACGTGAAGGTGGAATGACATTGCAGAAAGATGTGCTCTAGCGCAACCAGAAATTGTGGGCTTGTATCACTGGGGTAAACTTATGGACTTGGCTGACAGATGGTTATTTCTGGTCTTCAGATCTATGGATCTCTCTTTTTAAAAGAAATAAAAAAAAAGACAACAACAAAAAAACCTGTTGCTATGCATATACTGTCCAGGACACTGGAGTATAAAAGCCGTTTTTGTCACGCAATAGGAAAGTTCTTATTTAAAAACTTAAAATGCAGGTCAAATAAATATAGGGGAAGTGCACATTGATAAAATAATAATTATATTTTAATTTTTTCTACCTCTCTGCAGTGGGTTAGTATTCGTGGGTTAGCTTCTGTGAAAATTTTCTTTGTTGTGAGACCCCTGCCCCGATTCTCTCCCAAGTTAGGATATATACTTCTGTGTATCTGTTTGTCTGTGCATTGGCCAAGCATGGCAGGATGCATGCATTGTGCAAAAATTAATTTCTAAATAATAATCTTATTCCTATCCTAGAGTGAACAACTTCTCGGGGGGTGATTTTGATATATTGTCCATGTCCAATTTGTCACTCTATATTAAAAATAGTTCTTTTTGTAATATGAGCTGCTGCTCTGGAGGGTTCGAGCTGAGACTATTATACTCATTCTACCCATGTGAAAGTAAGTTCTAAGCTGGATTTCAGAAATATCCCTGAAAATATCCCTCTCAAAGAGTAATTTCTGTATTTAAGTCAGAATGTAGAATTAACTCTACAGAGTATTACAGAATACAAGTGTTTTGCAGTCCTGCAATTAATTTGCCTGTGTCCTCTTGGGACAATAATAATTTTATTTATTTTGCTTATTTTGCTTATGTTTGCCCTTCAACTTTGCCTTCTGTCCTTCATTTGGAAAGTCACAATGTCTGAGAGCCAGAGAAGGTCATGCTCTGTACATACGTCAAGCTTAATTGTAATCCCAGGCTTCATTCTCCCCTTTTCTTTACCCCGAGGACAGACAGGCAGAAAGACTGTATTTAATATCACAATTAGCTTTCCTGAAGCAACCATGCTAGAAGAAAGATACAGGCAATTGATGGTAGAGATACTGTAAAAATAAACTGCCCTGTTCTATGAAAAAGTGTATGTGGGAAACTGCGGGAATTGTTCAGGCCGTCTTTTCACACTAAAGTACATAATAATGCAATTTAGTTCAGTCTTGTCAGCTTGAGGAGGTATTAAAAAAATAACGCACCTCGAGCTTGTTTGACAGCCCAGTGAATGATAGAGTAAGTGACAATAGCTTTTTGCTCAGTGCCCACCAGGGAATGCCTAGAAACTTTGTGAAAATAGATGGAAATGTGGTATCAAGTGAGTTGGGGAGCTGAAGGAACTGGTAGTGTCGCTAAGAGATAAATGGGGCAAGTAGACATAGACCAGTAAAATAATGACAAATAAAATAGTTTTAATACTAAAAAACTCCATAAAATAAGGAAACATTAAGACTTTAATTTTCCTGCTTTAATATGATCATGCACTTTCCGGGGGTTATAATGTGGCCAGGTTCCCAATTAGCATTCTTTAGCTACATGGAATGAGTGACAAATAATCTGTTTATATTTAAATGTATTAACTTGTAGGTTTGGACTGCAGATGACCAGCAGCATAAGGACATGATTTAGTGGCCCAGATTTGAGCTAACTGATTTAGACAGCCAGTAGTTGTGGATACAGTTCGGAATAATACTGAAATAAAAGATTTGATAGGCTGACATCTTAGTTGCTTAGCTTATGAATCTACAGCTTAATGAAGATATTTTCACATGTTGCAGGCTTGGGTTTTTTTTTTTTTTTTTGGTACGAGCTTAATGAAAGCAGACATTTTCCCTTAAAATAATAGAGGACTGAATTTAAAAGTTGTTGCTACAAATTGCAGTACTAGAATGCTGACAGAAAAATTTCAAGGGATTTTACTGTTCATACTAACCCTTTGAGCCAGTAGGGTAGCTTAGGATCCAGATCCGGGTTTCTCAATATTTTTTAAGTTCAGCATGCAAATATGCACTGAGTTCGAGACTTGATATGTGAATGTGACAGAGATTGTCACCTCGGGTACCTAAATAATGTCATTTTCCTTCTTCCTTGGATGAAGGGGGCAAAGTTTAGTCACATAGACCTAAATACATCCATCAAAATGAAAGAGTTGGATGAACAGGCTTGATATAGCTTGGAGACAGCCTAGCTTTTCTAAAAATAAGGCTTGGAATGGGTAGGAACATCTTGCAGCCCAAAAGCAGATTTTTTTTGAATTAACTTATTCTTCTGAAATTTCCCTAATGTATTTGATACCTATGTGAATTGGACTAGAGAGTTTTTATAGATGTTTTGCAATAATGCTGATCTGGCATCAAAGTCAGTTTGCCTTTCAGTTCATTCCTAAGAATATTAGTACTGCCTCTCTGCCATGCTCTCAACGCATTGACGTGGAGTTTGATACTGAGTAACTCCTATGATCTGGTTACAATCCTAACAAATCTCTGAAGTGCATTAAAGAATAGTTTGCGTTGCTCAGTGTTAGGAATGCATAATTGCTCCTTGAAAATCTACACACGCTGCACAGTCTCTAAACAAAATAGATCCTTGTTCTTTACTGGAAATGATAGTTTATATATGCACTGTGCATAGCCTTTTTGTCATTATATTAAATACATGAGGTCACTGAAGTGGTATGAGCTTTAGATTTGCGTATAGAACAGTATGTAAATCTTTATCCCTACAGATGTTCTCATTTTATAGCTTATATATAAATATAAAATCTAAGCTAGAAGTTCGTGTGTGTTGATGGGGGTTCAGCAGCATTTAATCGATAGGCTTAAATAAGAACTCTCCCTAATTCTTCTTAAGACAGCCACCACTGGAACCGTAACTGTGTTGGATGTCTCACAATGTTCTTGATAGTATGCTGTATTAATAGAAAAGGTCTGTCAGTCTTGGAAAAAGCTCGGCTAAAAGCAACTGCGTGAAAGAAATGCAATTGTTTGAAGATGCAGTGTCTGCCATAGGGAGGCTCAGAATTTCACGATATTTAAAATTTAGTTGCTTCAGATGTACTTCAGAATTTATTACAGGAAATAAACGTCTGCACCCTTCTAGCGACACCAGGCGTATGCTGAGTTGTTAATAGTAACTGATCTTCATAAAGTTGGCTCTTTATCATTCAAGACACTGAACTTTATCACTGGTGGCAGCGAGAACTGTATTATGCCAAATAGGCTGGGTTGGGCAGCACTGAGGGCAGTGGCTCACAGGTGGCTCAAATGTGGCTTCATGGTGAGCATGCAGCCCACCCTCTTCGGCTGCTGTGTGGAGTTGGTACTGAGAGGGCTTTAGGAAGGTGAGGGGTGAGCAAGGAGGCCAAGGGCAGGTTCCCTGGCTCGGGGAAAAGGAGGGACGCATGCAGGAGGGAGGGTCCCAGGGGCCTGCCTTGGGAGAGAGGCAAAGTCGATGTGTGGGGGGCTGAGGCGGGTAAGGTGCACAGGGTGAAGGATGTCGTTTGGGACCGTATGGCAGGAGAGCATGGAGGGGTTTGGCTCAGTCGGATAAAGTTTTGGAGTGTGTCTTGCAGAAGGGCTTAGCGCTCTCTCATACAGGCATGCAGTACTTGGTCCTTTTTTTCCCTTTGCCTTTACTAGGATAATGGAATCACAAATAATTGTCCCTGATGGCATATTAATGTTAGAAGGCTAAATTAACAGATTTCTGATTCGTACTTTGCTATTTGTGGGAAGTCAACCAGATTCAGTCTTGCTGACAAATACTTGCATAAATGCACCCGTAAATCCACAACACGCTTATTTTCTACCATCAGTTCAGTCAGTGAGCATTATTTACCTGAGAGTCAGCTTCCTTTTTTTTCTTTTTTCCTTCCTTGTCCGTCTTATTCAACTGTTTCTACATAAAGTGTATTTGAAAGTTGATTTATTCTGTAGTGGATTGGGAGCGTATGGAGGCTCCAATTCGATGTGCCGTCA
The DNA here is from genome assembly GCF_040807025.1 of Struthio camelus. Lineage (NCBI taxonomy): Eukaryota > Metazoa > Chordata > Aves > Struthioniformes > Struthionidae > Struthio > Struthio camelus. The sequence continues at coordinate 124,004,289 of NC_090942.1, read as the reverse complement.
AGATTCTTTTTATTAAATCAGCCATGTACATCAATAATCAAAAGAAAGACAATTTTCAGATTCTGTGGATTGTTCCGCTGAGTCCCCAGCTACGTAATCCAGTCTTTTGTGTTCAATTTTCCAGGCACCCTTTGTCTTTGAAGCTAAGAATCCTCTCCCGGTTTGGCATCTTTATCTAACATCACCCTTTCTATTAATCTGCTGCCCTGTGTAGAATATGGAAAAAAACTTTGCCCTTTGAAATGGATTTTGTTTAACTTGGCTATTATTATGTTTCTTCAGACATCTATTTGTATCTACCACTACTAATTAACAGGGCACTGCAGGGGTAAGCTGGCTTATGCCCAGACTTGCCATATTTACCAAGTAAAGCATGAATATACCAATTTTCAAATGTTAGACGGAGAACAGCTAGTCATTTGAAAGTACCAGATAAATAGCTATTGTGCGGCTTTGCTGATTCACGAATCCCACCTTGCTTTCATTTTTCTTTTAAGACCTACAAAGGGTGTGAGTTCTCCTTTCTTTATCTGCTTTAGACCTGGTCTGTGATAGCAGATTTTATTGCCAGAAATTGATTTTTTTTTTTTTTTTGCTGCAGCCTTACCAGATTAGTTGCAAGCAACATAACCTGTGTAACAGCATATTCCCTCTTTCCTTTCTCCCTGCAAAAGCAAGCCCTCCTGTGCCATTCAGGCAATGGTAAGATGCTGGTGTGAATGCCTTTTGATAACAAGGCTGTGACACCAGCTGACAAAAATTATGACTGTGAATTTCTCATGCACTCCTATTTACGGGAAGCTGCTGTGATTAGAAATCAAAGATTAAATCTTAATTTGAGCAGGGCTTTGACTTTGCCTTCTAACTCTTTTGAACAGAAAGCGTGACTAAAGTGTTTGTACTTGCCAAGCAAGGTATGTATTCACCCACAATTATTTGTTTTAACCTTGAAAAGAGAATGAGCCAAAGAAAAAAAAACATCTCAATGAAAAATCTGCATGAGAAACATCTGATGATAATTTCTTTTTTCTGAGACAGGGCTCATAATTCAGTCTTGATAGGCAGCAAGTGAATCAGCAGAAACCTGTTTCAGCTCTTCTTGGAATAGATGCTGCACCTTTCACAAAGGACCTTATTTTATTTAATCATGCTGGAAAGCTCTCTTCTCAGGGTGCCTTTGTACTCCAGGGCAAAAGTAGCCAGTTGTTTTTCTTTATCTAAGAACACTTCTGCTTATAATCTCTACAAAAGATTGAGTGACCTTTAATATTCAGCTGCATTTCCTAGCCATGAATAGTGTGAAACACTGATCCGAGGTAAAACGTACAAAGAGTCATCATCTGGTTTAGAGCAACTCCAAAGATCTGAGTTTGTTTCCCAGTTTTTCCACGGGTCCTCTCTATGACCTTTAGGTAGGCCGTTAAATAAATGGGACACAGGTGCCTAATTGCCCTTCAGCTGTTTTCAAAGCCTTGCTAGGTGCCTGCTTGTATTTCTAGATACAAAATATGACAATGTTTCTGGAAGTGTTGGCCACCACCAAGTGGCTGATCTTTCTTCAGGGTTTTCATCTGTTATTGTCATACCAGTAATAGCTACTAATAAGTGGAACAAAAAATGCCTCTGTTTTACATTTTTTCCCTGTGTCTAATTATTTCTTTTTCTTTTCTGATAGAAGACTGGGGAATGAAATGCTCTTGTGTGTGACAGTGGACTAGTTTATAATGAAGCAAATTTTTCAAAATACTTTAGATTTTGACAATTTTTCTTGAGAATGGCATGTTAAAATGCTGCTAGCTGGCTGAAAAATGTAAGTACTGTATTTGTCAGAAATTTCCTCAGGAACCTGACAGAATAGTGGCACAATATGCGACACGGTACAATTAGTAACATCAATAACTTTATATTACCTATTATACTGGTGTCTGGTTTAGAGCAGCTATTACAAGAGTCAGTTGGCAAGGCAGCAACTGTTCAGTTTGACTTTCACCTGCATCTAGTCATCTTGCCTGTACAATTCTCTGTTTTAAAAAAAAAAAAAGTCATCACTGTTGAAAATCTTCACCAGCAACCTTCTTATCTCATGTTGAAATATTTAGGGCAAGGGCTTTTATTTGGGATGAACAGCAGAACTTGAAAGCGAAGACTAGCAGTAGCAAACCCATTTTGTCTATAAAACAAAGCTGAGTAGCTCATTGTAGCGCTACTTGCAATTAAGTATGTGTTCCGACAGTGAAGATCCTTCTCTGCTGTAATCCCTCAGCATAAAATGGAGGAAACAGAAGAATTACCATTTCCTCAACCAGTAAGCATATCTAAGCATCAGCCAGAGCTTTGAGAAATGAATGTATGAATTTCTTCAATAATGAATTCTAATCTTATGGTAATAATTTCAAAAAGTTAAAAAAGAAAATTTGGGCTGCTTCTTTGTTTCTCCTTCTCTTGCCTTAACTGGATGGAGTGTTAAAACTGGTGCTACTGCAAACAAAACTGGTCTGCAACGGTTTCGCCGCTACCTCCATGGAGCCCCCCAAAGTCTCCAGGAGCAGGCGTTGGCAAGAGTGGGGAGCTACCCGAGTCACAAAAATACACAGCCAACCTTTCTCTCTCTTTTTCAGACAGGTCAGCTCCTCATTTCAGTTCACTACAGAGCTGCACAAACATTTCTGCCTGGCAGGCAGTGCAAGGATGGTTGTGTCGGGTAACACCGAGGGGGAGATGCAGGGCTGGGACTGAGTGCCTGGGGTTGGGGGTAGGTGACCCTGGTGTGAGGGGTTCAGGAGAGCACTGAGTGGTCGCGTGAGCTAGACAACGTTGAGACCACTGGCAGGCAGAGGTATCCTGGCACGCAGAAAAGCTGTGAGAGAGACCTGAGCTTAGATTTTCCTGCGTCTCCCACAGATTTGTAGTAACCGCCTTTGTATAGTAAATGCGGAGGTAACTACAGGAGGTCTTTTTTCCTATTTGCTTCATTTTAATTTTAAGAGGAAAGCTTGAATACCTTTTAACTTCAGTACCCTTAGGACACAGTCTTCATGAGAGAATGGTTAATACTGAAAGTTGAGAAAGCACATTAATAAAACAGAGCTTTAATAGTGTTACCTTGGATCAATCCTTGAAAGATGAGAAGTTGGCAGTAAAATTACGTTGGTCATCTATCTCTCTAATCATCACAAAAAGACTTTGCTCACAGCTGAGTCAGAACCGGGGAAGAGTGTATATGCTTTAATCTTGGAAGAATAGCTTATTTAGTTTGCTCAGCAAAGAAGTTAGTGTTCTGGCCCAGTCAGCAATATCCAGGGCATAAATACTCATGTTGAGCCTACGAGTTGTGCTTACAAGAGTAAAGGGAAATTTAAAACTTTGCTATGCTTCCACTGAAATAATACTTGTTTGTGAATTCTGCTTGGTCAGTGACTTCTCTTTTCTCTGGTCCTGCTTTTCTCAGGACCAGAGAAACAAATTGCAATTCATTCATGTTTTCATGGAATTTCAAGCATGTTTTGACATGTTTGGAAATGAGATAACCAGTAACATTTTGATAGTTTGGGTTAGGTTGGCTGGATTTAGGCTTCATGCATGCTGTGTATGTATAAATAGTCCAGTCAGAAAAGGCGAAATAAGTTTTGCTCAAACTGGTCTTTAAAAGTTACTAAATATTCTAACAAAGTATATTGTACTATAAGCAAACTTTTTATTGCATATCCCTGTTCATAGTTTATCCATGCATTAACTTTATTTTGCTCATCATGTGCTTAAAATAAAGACCTTCCTTTGCATGTCAACCTAAAGCATCAAATTGTGTGTCATAAATTCCAGTCTGTCTGCCATGGAGTCATTTTGGTTTCTCAAAGGTTATGTGTGACTTGTAGCACTGTTTATAGTGGTAAGACTATAAACTGTGTGTGTATAACTTCTGTAATGAAAGCAAAAGTGCTGTGTTTTCACTTTTATAAGCTGAAATACATTGTTGAAATTCTTGTGAAGAAACAAGACGGTGACTGCTTGTTTCCCAGATGGTTTATTCATTGAACAGATCCTGCCAGCCTGTTTTTTTTTTTTTTTAATTTTTCCTTGCTGGTGAGATTCTGTGACTACTGTTGCAGGTAGAGATGGGAAGGAACAAAAACAAAATGGTTTTAGCTACCCTTTAGCTTCAAAACATGCATAAAATGACCTTTATAAAACCATAGGGTGTTATTTGGTGAACCCCAACATTACAGTGTAAATTGCATTTTATCTCGTGCCCCTCAAATGCAAGAGTTGAGCAGCACGGATCTCATGCACCTCGAAGAAGAGATTCCTACTTTACTAACCAACTTTCTGTAACGTTGTGCTGTCAGTGCAAAACCTGTTGCTGCAAAATCTTTCTCTAAGGTGTCCTGTTGTTGCCTTTGCATTATGTGTATCGACTTTTCTGTCCTGTTGTGAGCACTGTCTTTGAAACAAAGAGCTTCTGGTCAGAAAAACAGGCTTATTCCTTATGGGCTTCTAAAATTCAAGTTTATCCTTCTGGACATAATTGGGATATTCTAAAAGATGCTCTGAAAGCCGTTCAGGAATACTATTCAAATGTTATATAGCATGTAATTAATAATGCAGGCTCCTGTGCCAGCAGTGATGAAACAGAATTCTGATGCTCTGAGCATCTCCCTTTGCAAAACTACCACATCCTGGAGCAGAATAGAAATTAGAGTGTTGTAATCTGAAAATGTAGACAGGACAGGTGCCTTTGGGATCTGCCTGCCCACAAGAAGTTTGTCATAGTTACTTAAGGCTTGTTAGGCAAAATGCTATTTTTATTAAACTATCGCTATGTAGATCCAGTGAACAGTGTCTGAAATCTGTGCTTCAGCTTGGATAATTAAGGGGAAAAAAATCTAAAACAAATTTCACAGGACACAAGAATAATTAGAGCTCTTTTTTATCAGTCTATGTGATGTACATGGGTTATCAGCATGACATTGTACTGATACCATACAATAAAGACATGAAGCACAGGTATGGTTGTGCAGATGCTGCAGTTTGCCATAGATCAGTACCAAGGTTAAGAAACTCTCAAGGCCCTAATTTAGAAATTTTACGCGCTTACATGCGCATTAATCATTTGGCTAGGAAAATTCTTAGGAGCCAAAGATAGACAATGCCAGGTGTAATTAAGCTTGTATAATTAAATATCGTTAAGAGCACAGCTTTACAACTACATAGAAGTTCCTTCTGTTCTGTTACTATGAGGAAAAAGCTTTTTTCCCCATCCTGTTGAAAGTGAGATCACTGAAGCTGCTAGCAGTTTTATTTTATCCTTTTTAGGGCATGGCTAAAGTGAAACATCATCTGCAGTTGCTACAAACGTATTGTAAAAAATACAGTGCCCTGACCTTGGTGATATACCTTGTAACTGGCCGAAGGGTGCTCCAAGTGTTCAGGTAGTGAATAATATTGCAAGGACAAGTTCCAGTTGCTGTTTGCTAGAGAGAAGCCTGACCTGATTTATCGTGTCTCACCTCCACTGGAACACATGTTCCAACTGCAGAAATAATGGACAGTAAGCTTCCAGTTCCTCACCTGATTAAATAGCTATCCATCATAATACTGAATAAAAATAACCCTGCTTCTGCACCCTTCTTCTCTTCGCATAAAAATTTCCAATTCCAAAAATAGTCACATGTGTAGCACTTGCTAAAATAAATGAAGGTGACAGTGCCTTGCCGTTACGACCTTTTTGTATCTTTGCAGTCCTCTTAAGACTCTGGCTTTGCTTTTTTGGCCATTTTTCATGCTTTCCATTTCTTCTCCATTGGTATTTTGTTGCCTTCTACTGCTCCAGCAGGCTACAGTTCTGCCTTGCTGTTCTGGTGACAGCTCTGCTTGCCCATCGCCACCTGGCTGCTCAGACTGCACTTTTGAAGATTGTCTTCCGTCCTGTTGGGACCAGCTGGAACATATACCTTGGTCTGCGGGCAACCCATCACATCCCGCTTACCCACAGGCTCTCTAAAATCAATGTATTGATGGCCTTAGGTTTCATGGGTAGCTTGAAATGGGACTGTTAAGATCTTTGTGTATGACTTTCATAGCTACTATTCCTCGCCTTACATGTCCTTCAGCAGTATTAATTAGTGATATCGCAGTCTGCAAGAAGCTTTCAGAACTCTTCCGTGATGACCATTCATAGATGTCTCAAAACTCCCTATTATGCATACTGTCATAATTTTCTTGTAAATCTTGCAATAGTGGCTTTTTTTTTCCCCTTACCATCTCAGCCTCTATGGTTTTTAGAATTTCTGTTTGGTCTTTCTGATGGCAGTATGGAAGAGGGTAAGTATGTAGTGCTCAGTACTGCAGAGAAAGACTTGGAAGATATAACTAATAGATACTCAGAAGTGAAAAGATTGGTTTGAAGTCATAATTAAAAAAAAATACATATCTTTGAAGTTAGTCTCACTTTTTGCAGGGAAGCCTGTCTCATGGTGACTGGGTTTGAGGCCTTGCGAATACTGTTTTATGTGAGGTTATATGCTGTAGAGTTTATTCAGTATGCAGTTTACTCCTATGGCATGGCAAAGAACATACATACTTTTTCAGCTGCTGGGAAAATCACTGAGTTGTGAAAGGGAGACAAAGATATGGGGTCTAGCAGCTTTGTGTCAGCCAGATAGACTAGCACTAGGAAAACCTTCCCAACTGCAATGCTTCGTTGTCTGTGCTACCCTGCTAATATCGGGTTTATAAGTCATGCTAATTTTAAAGAAATTTTATCATCCTAGAGTCATTGCCATAAAGGGAGGAAACTTTTCTCAGATATCACAGTTGCACTTCTGAAGGAAAGAGGAGACTGCACTGCTGCCTCATGTAAAGTTAGCAGGCATATTTTACAAAGGGACGAGTTTAGATTTTCTTAGGACTTAATAGCCGAGGTAGGAGTATATGGATCACTATTGTTGAATTTAAAGCACTTATAGTTGTACCTCATTCCCAGCGTTCAAACCAGATGCTAATTGCTAGGAAATTCATCAGCATGTTTTTCAGGTTTGTCATTTGGACCCCTTTATTTAAAAAAAATTAAATAAAAAGATTGGAAGAAGGAAGGGATGGTTAGAGGGTTGATGAAGGAAGTTGTGCTGGAAATAGCTGAAGGAAAACAGAGAATGTCTTCACGTAAGTGAATGGACTATGGCCCTTAGACCTATTAAATCATTGGTTAATATTGGTTAACCTGAGGCAAAGCAGGTTTGATCTGCCACATGCTTCCTAGCACCTTGTTGCAAGATGTGTTAAGTTTATAATCTCAAGAGTGTATATTGATATGAGCACACTTGCTTTTTTTTCATTCATTACTCCATAAAAAACCCCACTATTATTAGCAATACCGAGGAGACTGGTGCAGGACAGGCAAGGACTGTGCAAGCATTTTCGTGCTGCAGCTCAGCCCTGCTCTGCAGCTAGGATTCTGCAGGTAAGCAAGCAAGCGAGCTGTGACCTGAACGCTTCCATGTTTTTCTGTGCGTGTTTTGGTTAAGGTCTTAGAAAATCTTCTTACGAATGCAATTCAAATAAGAAGGTGATGATTTGCAGCTCAGAGATAACAATATACGGAAGTCTCTCCGAGTCTCCAGTTTCCATTGTGATTACTTGGCTATACAGCGCAGTCCACACACGAATGACGTCCACCCAGCCCCCTTCACCCACACTATCCCCAAAGATTTGGATTAAAGCAAGATTTGGGCAACGTACAGGCTAAAAAAACATCCACCCTTGGATGGGAGGAGACAAGGAAGCAAACTTCAGCAACTTGACATAAAGAAGGTCTGGCTTCCAGCTTCTTTCATTTTCCCTCCCTGCTTGACTGGTGTAACAGTACCGACGGCTCTCCGCAGCCCACGTCCTGTGGCTTCTACTCCAGCTCAGCTGCTGCTTTTGATTGAAGACGAGTAACTGCAATAAATATAAACCAATTTGTGCTATTGCTTAGCAATATGGAGCAGTGCCCACTAGGGAAGCTGCCTGGGAGCCCAAGAGTGTTTGAGCCAGCCCTTCTGGAGAGAGCAGCCTTTCCTGTCTTGTCTTATCCCGCTTTCTTAGCAAGCTCTGTAAGGTGCAGCCTAGTTTTAATAGACATGCAAAAAGAGGGTATGTTCATCTTGGATATTCTCAGGGAGCAAATGGTGGTATTCCTTTAAAAACATAAAAATAAAAAGGCTGTTCATTTCTTTCATCTTTTTCCTAGCCTCTAATTATTCCTAATCAAACTACAACAAACAGTAAACACTAAAAATGAAATAAACGCAGTGACAGTTTGCCAATAACGAGCAGAAAATGTTCCATCTGTCTAGCAGTGAGTAAAATGTGTGTAATTACTGCTCATTTTTCTTCTAATTGCTGAGTTATTAGTTTAAAGCTTACGCACAACTGGTGAACAGTGCCGACTACCCATTCTCTAATTACAGCCCCTGCTTTGCTGTGCTTGAAATCAAGAAAAGCAAAAAGCAGAAAATTAGCATTTTAAAAGAGTTGTCTGAATTAACCCCTCTGGTAAGAGCATCTTTTCAGTTTTGGCCTCACAGGTCAGATCCTTAGCTGATAGAAATCAACATCTAGTTTTATCAGCTGAAGATTTCTCTCAGTGGAATTCTCACCTCCCTCTGTTTCTCTCTCTCTTCTTTTTTTTTTTTCTTTTGCGAGCCTACAATTTAATTTCTAATTTAAAGAAGATTAAAGAATGTTCTAAATTGGATGGTAGGTCAAGGGCAGTATCTCCAGTGAAGAAGCAAGGGTGAATGATAGTCACAAGTTAGGAATACTTTTGCTTCACTTTGTGCTGCTTTTTTTTTTTTTTTTTTGATCTGTTCTCTCAAAGTGGGTCAGATGAGTGTATATCTATGCTTCAGTCTGCACTTTAGTGCTGTGATAGCTAAGCCATCTCTTTCTACTATTCTTAGGCTGACTCATTTAGAGCCAGGATGTTCCTGAGGTGACCGATACGTGGTCACACGCTCTTGTGCTGTCTTTGCCCTGGTCAGGTGTCGGAAGCAGTCCAGCTACAGGAGATGTGAAGTCCATGGGTGTAACATACCTTATTAGTAGGCAGGGCAATGTGGGAGGGATAAGGCAGAAAACAGACCTGATTTGGTCGTTTGCAAAGCCTGGAGATATTGTTGTTGCACATGATGCTGACTCTTAATAGTAAAAAATACAGAACGAGAATGGCAAAAAGATTAAGGAAGACTGAGGAAGCTTAAACGGCAGGGCTGTTAACCTACAAGTTTCTGGACCACATCAAAGGGGTTTGAGCAGGGAAACAAGGTGAGGCAAACTCATTAGCCAGCAGACTGAAATTCACAGCATGGGATCCACACTACTCTCAGGAGATATTTAGGGATTCACGAATTGGCAAACATTGAAAACCAGTGTGCTAGGCTCTAGTAGCAAGCCTTTAGCCACTTGCTGTCTTGTTGGATGTTGGTACTGGAAAGCAAAATGAAGCCACAGATACAAATTATGAAACTAGTTGCTAGCAAAATGTGGCATGAAAGTGTAACAGCAGAGATTTCATCTCTCTGTGTGATTTCTGTGTGGATATGATTTAGGGAGGAAATCTTCTACTTTAAAAGCACAGCATTTAGTCCTACCAGTAGAGCATCTGAGTGGATTGGCTGCAAATGCGGGGGAGTTTAGATGTCCCTACCCAGCTTGGACACCAGGGATATCCAGGCTGTGGTAGAATGGACTTCAGTGCTGTCGGCATCTGAACCACTCAGTTTAAAGCCTACTGCATGAATATGTCAATAAAATAAAAACTTGCCTTTCTCTGGCTAGTGTTGCTGCTGGTGAACAAGGTGTGTGCTCAACTCTGTGGGGAAGCCAGCCAGTATAAAATATGAAAAAAGAAAACCCAGCTGCCATGCCTCAATACAAGATTCCTGGAAGAATGTTTAGTCCTGATCTTTCAAAACAAATCATCTGTTTCTACAGAGGGGGTGAAGCAGGGAGCTGCTCACCCACGCTCATTGAAGGCTTTGATAGTGAAGTGGCATATTTAAGAGAAACTACGCATCATAAAAGTGAGAGTTTGGGCACTACATTTAAGGTATTGTCCTAGTAGTGGTAGTAGTGTTTTAAAAACAGCAGTGAATAATGCAAAGTATTAATTGCCTGGGATAAGCAGTTGAATAAAAGCCAGTAGTGTTTCTTTCTCGCTTTAGCTGTAGCTTCTGACTCTAGAATAGCTTTTGAGCCTTTCCCTGCCCAGGAGCGAATGTGAGGAGAAGCAACTATTCTCTGAGAAGTAGGCAGATGTACAGATACAGCAGCCTTGTTTTGTTGCATGTGTGTAACTCGCACAAAAGCTTACCTAGCGAGGAGGAGAGTAAAGATTCTGTGTATCCATCTAATTCTAAAGAACAAAAACATCCAGGAACCACAAAAAATCCTTGCAAAATTTTCACTGTTTTGGCAGGAAGCAGGGTGGTTTTGGTGATGCTTTAACCTTGTCGTGAGAACAGAGGTGCAGGTGGTGAGAGGTTTGGATTTGAGGAGAGGAATGGAAGAATAACGGAAATTTATTTAAGCACTTCTCTATGTAGAGAACTGAAGCTTTCCTACACTTCTTTTCAGCTCTGAATAAATACATTTGCTTCACGGGCTCACATGCATATTATGCCTAATCCTTTAGATACGCTTGCCAGCTGTGTGGTAGAGATAGGGGCTTTTGGGACTTCACTACTTAAAAAATGGTGGCGATATTTCACCAAAAAATAGTAGAAATGAAATAATTATTTGCATAATCTTTCTAGAGTCACCTAGATTTCTTGAAAGCAGCTTAACATGTTTGGAATAATCTATTAGGGACATATTAAGGGAAAAATACTTCATTTTCCTCCTGACTATATGCATTTTGATTTTTCTCTCTTGGTCTAACAGATTTGTACTGCTTTATACTCATTTTTAAGAACATTTTATTTTAGAAGAATAGCCGCAGTTTTAAACACTGCAGGCTCATTCTCCTCCTGCAGAAGAACAGGGAAAGATTAAAGTTTTTCTTTGAAATTAGCTCACAGTAATTTTACTTTGCCGTAAGTATTGTGCTTCCAAATATTCTTCCTTTTCTAATCAATATGTATGGCCCTTTGTTCTTTGGTGAACTGTTTGTCATCTTTTGCCTAGAATAGAAGACCCCTTTCTCTGCTGAATTACAAAGAAGAGAGATAGGATTGTGTGAATGTTATGCAGATATGTAATCCTTACTATACTTAGACTGCTTCCACACAATAAGGACTGTTTGTGTAAAGGTCTTTATATATTGTTGTTTATGTCAAAAAACATTTTGTTCCATATTTTGGTCCCCCCTTCCAAGTAGTTATGATCAAAATTAAATCACAGAGGAGGGAGAGAGAGAGAGATTTTTCTCTGCTCTATTCAGATCCCGGTTTAATTTTGAGTCAGGGCTATGTTGAATGAAAACTAGCATATGAGGGACAGCTGTTCTTCTGGATAAGAAGAAAATGAGCCTTCTAATGTTTAGGATCTATTTAGGGTCTATGCTTGCAATATAAATATCCTATATTTACAGTGTAAATATCCAATACAGCAGTGTAAATATCCAGTACTAAATAGAAACTTCCCTATCTCACAGATGTTTCTTTAATAAAAAGGAATTCAAACTCTTTTCTGGTGCACTGATAAGACTGCATTATGGATAAATCAGGACAAAATATTGTTCATTGCTTTGCACACAACATTATTCATTAATCTTCACTGTAATCCATGGTGCCTTTAGATACTGTGTCGTGGCATATAAATGGCACACATACATATAAGTGTATACATATAAATGTGTATATTCCCCAGAAAATATCAATAAAAAGGCCTCTTAGGTGCTTTTTAATCATCTCTATATGTTTCAAATCCAACAGCTCCTTAATCACTGAAATTGATTGCTTTAAAGATTGCAACATATTAATAAAACTGATTTGGCCCTTCATTAAGTATCATTTGCCATCAGAATAGATCTACTTTCCAACACTAAATGCATTTTATGTCTGTTGGCTTTGCAGTAGCTTTGTTGAGGCTTTGGAGAGTCGGGAGTGAATGTGCAGATCTGCCATAAGTGATATTGTGATGTTTGTGTGCAACTGAGCAGGGCAAGCACTGCAAAGAGGGTGCTTGGAAGCATGAAATAATTTGTCTGATTCATCTCCATTGGAGTAGTGTTCCCTTACTTTCAAGAGCTACATCATGGGCTGCACAGCTTTCTTGCACCCACTTGAATTGCCATGGTTCATCTGTTCACAGGCTATCGTTTTGTCTGCCCAAGAAAGTTGCACTTAATCTTAACATCAAGCGTTTTTATGCCAGTTGGCTTGTACGGCTCTTAAGCTGATTTGAGATGTTTTTATTTTTGTCCTAGGTTGACATGATTCTTGATCACTTTGAATGCAAACAAAATGAGTCTGACTTAAGCTTGTATGCATCCTCGCAACCTTTGCATTAGTTTAAATAAACTGATATAAAATAATAATAATAATAATAACAATTATAAAAATGCTGTACAATGATATCATCTACTGTGAAGGAAACACTGAAAACACCTGCAATGATACTTTCAGCACTGCTAGAGACTGATGAAGAGTGAGGAATTTAGAGGAAACGGATGTTTCTTTGCCAACTTGAAAAAAGGAAAAAGGTACAAAAAATAAATGTTATTTTCAGGCTTGTGAGATGGTGTTACAAACCATACAGTATTGAAAACAATAATAAAAGCTATAAAGTGCAGCTTTGTGTTCTCATAAAATTTTAAGAAAACTAAATTTGTGGGATGGTTAACATCCTTTATAATACATGATAACTATCACTTTTATTATAACTGTAACATATGTCAGGATGTTTGTTTGATTCCCATTTGTCAGACATGAGGTTGAACACTTTTAGTAGCCTCTGGGTGTCAAATCTATAGCCTTAGGCTGCTGTTTGTAATTTAATAAGAGTAATTTATTATGAAGAGAGAAAAAACAGGAATTGCCCAGTAGCTATGAAAGCACATTTACATTATAATTATTAGGCACATAACAGCTAGAAAATAGATAAAAGGAATTTTAGAGTATCATTGGTAGCAGCAGCTGTATCATCTGCTAAGATAAAGCAGAGAAATATAGCTCTGGAGAAATTACTTGTGAGGGGAGCAGTGGTTGTAGTCGAAAGGTCCTCCTCATCCTAGCTGGCTGGCTTAGTTGGAATGTAAACCACTCTCCGAAAGTTATGTGCAACCTAAAAACATCATCCTTTGAGTTATCTGAAGGTTTTACGGGAATAGTTACAGATGCATCAGAAGGAGTGCAGTTTGTGGCGCCTACCTCTTTTGTATCAGTAGATCTGTAGGTGTTTTTTGACTTTGCTTCTCTGTTGAATGTTTCCACTTTCAGAAAATTCAGTTTCATGCAGCAACTAATAGTGCTAAGTAAGCCACGCTCCTCCCCTGAAAACTTTCGTTCGGACTAGTATGGGCTAGATTTTCCAGATGAGCTTGGCATTGAGGAGCCCCCACCTGAAACTCAGTAACAGATCACATTTTTTCCAAAGGGTCTGTGTTCACTGTTCCCAGGGGGAGGAGAGCTGAAAATCGTGTTGCTGTTTTTTGGTGCTTGAATCGCTACTGTGACTGGCTATTCCCAGAGAAGGGATGTTGGAATTCCATATACCTTGCGCACTCAAGATGTCTCAATGGCTAAAATACAATCCTACATAATTAGGTATTTAAGAAGATGTCAGGTGTTTGTTTCTTGTGTGGGATGCAGATTTACCTCTCTGTTCATCTGTGGTTAGCTTAAATAACCACAGATATAGAGTGCAGCCTGAGGTTGTCTAGGATCGTTCCCTGTGGTGACTTATCTGTCTTGTTGGTGTTGTTTTTTCTTTCCCTCCCCTCCCTTTTTCCTGATGCTCCTTTGCTAAGGACTGCCCTTCGTAGCTGGCAGTCCTGGGCAGGGTCAGCAGAGCCTGTCCTCTGAGGAAGCCTGAGTGCTTGCCTAGGCCCCTCGTGTGCGATGCTTTGTTGGAGGAGTTCTTTGCTGGCTTTCAAAAATCTCCTGGTGCACTTCCACCAGGTGATGTGAGTTGACATTTTGTTGTTGTTGCTGTTGCTTTCCTCCTGCCTCGATTGCTACAGAGATTTGTAGCATGAATCGTTGCTATGGTCTTGCCTTCGGGACCAAATGTTGACACCCCGGGTGAGGACAAAGTTCAAGGGTAGGAATATGGATCTGCTTTGTAACTTTGAAATAGGATTCAGGAATGGGGCTATTTTACCAGTAGTTTGGAAACGGTGCCTGTTTTTTCCCCTTTTCTTAGGATGAGAAAAATGCCGTGAGTAGAGGTCTGCTCACAGACCTGTTCCTGGCTGACTGGGAAGCAGCTACCACATCCCTAGTGGACTCGGCAGAGAAGGCTGTCATGTCCTTTCCAGCCCCCAGCGCTCTCAGGGAGACTCTGCCGTCCATTTTGCCACAGTAACTTTCGTATGAAAGCTCCGGTGTTTCTGTCAGTATGAGAGCTGCAGTCTTAAAGTTCCTACTGCCATCAGGATCCTTCAGGAGCTCAAGGTCTTGCATGATTTCACAGTTTCTCAGGAGTGTGGTATACACTGATATATAGCTATGCATTACCTGGCTACAGCAGAACTAGAGGCTACTCTCCAGCATGGGGGAGTAATAAGATAGGATCAAACCTATCCTTAGAGACTATCACTAGATATATACCTTTTAATTTAGTTTTATTTTTGCACTTGGCTGTAGACGGACCTCTTATCTTCTTTTTTTAAGACTGGAAGAGCTGGAATATGACCCTTTAATTACTGCAGTGAATCTGTCCTTACGCAGCAGTGACCTAGGAGAAGGCATATCCAACCAGGCAGTGAAATTTGCAAGCGCACATCTGGAGATGGCAAGGGGACAATAACATGCAAAATTACTTGAATAAAGTCGGGGGCTGTGGCAGAAAGATGATGCATGCAGTTCAATTCAGAATAAGTCAGAGCAATGAAACTACAAAGGAAAAACCAGAAGGAAATAAGATTCTAAAAAGATGCTTATCACAAAACCGTAATCAAGATAATGGAAGTATTAAGCAAAACCTTAAAATCACTCTCACAGATATTACACAGCACTTGTCACATCATTAAATGTAATTTGGAAATGGCGAAGAAAGCTGTCAGGTATACAGCAGGATCTGTGTTCTCTCTGTCTGCACAGAATACTCATAGGCTTTAAGTAGGGAAAAAAAAAAAGCTCTGTCTATTCAAGACATAGTTTCTGATTAAGGGAAGCAGCCCTAGTCACGACAGACTGCTAAGTACATGCTTAAATGCCTTTCTGCTCTGGAGCCTTCATTCTTTAATTCAACTTTACTTTTATGAATGATTGTAAATACTTCCATCTAAAATGCATCTTCAATAAGAAACTAGAGTAATAAAGCATACATTTTTAGTCAGGAATTAAAATATACGTTTGCTTCAGTTTGTGATGGTTTAACGTTACTCATGTGATGGAAATTAAGAACATAGAAACATGCTTTGCTTGAACTCTCTTCTGTTCTCCAAGTCTCCAAAACATTTCTTTCCTAAAATATTAAGTCATGTAACTATGTCATGCTAAATATACCTTGTCTCCTTGCCAATGTCTGGTGAATGAACGCATCTTGAGTGAGACTTAAAAACAAAAACTCTGTGTTGCCTCGGTACTTCAATTACTTAATTCGCGAAGTAGACTAGTGAAAAAAAGATATTTCATACCATGATGCAATAACTTGTTGAACAACAAACATATCATGAACTGCTTCCTTTCCATATTTTCTGTAGTGATAGTATTTGCCCAATGATTTGCATTTTATAGACAGCAGAGATTCTCGGCTGATCGGCAGAGATTTTGACTTTGGATGAACCTTTGAAGTGATTTTACTGTATACTTCACTTAGCTGAAACTCTTCCCTGTGGAGTGGCTACTTTGAAGACAACAGAAGTTTCCAGATGAAAGAAAGCATGCGAAGAGAAGAGGAAAATAAGCAGTGCTGAGAAAGTTGAAAAGGCTTATGCACATTCTCTCTTTCATATGGGGTGCATTTTAATATTGTAGGTGAATCTGAACTGCCTCAGTCGTTCCTTTTACAATGGAAGAGCTTCAGGAGCCTGATGGATGGCCAGGCAAATATGCTTACTTTAGGATATTAGGTTGTTTTCTGAAAAGTTAGCCTACAGCTAAGGCTGGACTCACCTTAGTTTCAGTCCAGCCTGAAAATGATGGCAGCCTCTGAACCACCGAAGGGCCTCAGAAATTGTCCTTGTTATGCAGTGAGGGACCTGAAATTCTGAATTTCTTGTACCCTGGAGGTGCTCTCTGGCCATTCTCAGCTAGTTCTGCTGAATGCTTATTCCCCGTATTCTGGGGGTACTAATTGCTACTGGCTTATCTCACAGAGAAAGCTTTAAGAGTGCAGGCATATTCCGAGCCAGCCCTGTGATGGCCATTGGCAGCACAGAGGTTTAGTGCTGTCCATGGGACACGGCTGCCTGCTTTGGTTTCATCACTGATTTCGAGGGTGCTGCACTGGAAGACCTTCTATGCCAGTGCGGCGCTGGTGCTGCTTTCCGAACCTGGAGGCTATTACTTGCCCAAGCTGAGTCCTGGCAGCAGAATAGCCCACTACTGCTGGGGGGGATAGGATTCCTCTTCTATGAACTGTGATACTATTTTGTCTGCTGGCAACCCAGGAATCCCAGGTTGCCCTGGCTTGGTGCTGAGCTGTATGTTCTCAGTGTGACATTTCAAAAACAGAATAAAAGGAACATTTTAGCATTTCGGTACCACTTCAAAGCAGGAGATTTTTTTCAGCAGAAGATATGTCATCAGCTCCACACTCTCCGGTTTCTAAAGTTTCTGGCTTTCCGGAGCTGTTGCAGACAATGTTTTCCCCATCTGTTTCTGTTACGGTCTGAAATTCCATATATACAGCATTCGGAAATGCTGTGTTCCCTTCCATCATTTCTTGTGGAAAGAGATTTCTAAGCACTCATATTGGTCTGACAAAGGTGATTTTTTTCCTAGTGTTTCAGGGTCACCACAGCAGTTGTTTAAACATGTGTTGGACTACTGGAGTTTATGTGTTTGCCTGATAGTGGGAAAATGGATCAGGCATCTCCTTGGAGGGTGTTGACCTTTTCGTTCACGTGTGCTATGGAAAAATCTGGAGCCACCAGTGAAGGCTTTGCTCTTTTAGGTGCTGTGTCTACAAACACTTTTTATGAGCCACTTAGTACTATAATATAAAAGCTTTAGTCCGTGAGTTAGACAAAAGCTATAAGAAGGACAGACCCTGGCCATGTGTCATGCATGCAATGCTTGAGAAATCCCAAGGGGGATGACGTGGAGCTGTGGGCCTGTATCAGTATGGAGAGAAAGCTCTTATGTCAGCTTCCTTCATTAGCTTTTGTTTTGAGTTAAGTTGCAGATCTGTGAGTGTCTATGATATACAGAAGATAACTGTATTGTTCTGATGGGACCCTGCCGTGGGATTAGCTGCAATTTTTTAGAAATACTGTTGTAAAGTCTCCTGCGAATCTAGTCTGCAATGTGAAGTTTGTGAATGCAGGGTTAACTGTGTGCAGGAGGAGCTTTTCTATGGTAATCTCCACAGCATTATTTTGAAGAGTGCTTGAGAATATTTTGGAAAAAACAAATATGTCAGAGAAAGGGCAACTTAATAACAACAACAACAAAAAAGTCTGGATGCCCAAAAGACAGTTTTAATATGAATCAAATATTTCTAAGTAAAAGAAATCTGTTTAGAAATGAGATTTTTTTTTAACGCAACTAGCTATGAAAATAATTTACCTGAACTAATCATTATAGGTCAGGATCAAAATGTGAGAGATACTTGAGAGTATAAAAAATAGATTAAATTATTAAAAAGGGAGCAATTTGCATAAGAGCAGCTTGGGACAGAGGAAATTGACTGATGTAATGACACAGAATCACCATTATAGCGTGATTGCTGTTAATTTTTTGATTACCCAGTAATAGAACAAGCCGTACAGTGATTAGCTGGCTGGTAGAAAAATAGGAAGCAGTTAATGTGAAGCAGTGCTGTCATAAAATCCAGAAAAATTCTGTCCTGGATTGCAGCAGATAAATAGCTGCTGCATATGCTCTGTAAAGCGTATAAACGAAGGAATAGCTCACAGCAGAATGAACGTGGGTGCAGCAGGACTCAGACCAAAAGAATTATACAAATAGCGCCAGGCCGTTGCGGTGCCCTGTCGTGTACGTGGTCCTAGCACAGTTGTATATTAAGCATCTTTGTACAGTCTTCTGTGCCTACTGTTCTACTCAGTTTCTTATTGCAGAGCAGAAGGGATTGTATAAGCAGAGCTAATCCTTTTGGAAGTCTACCCATTGGGCTTTTTTGCATGCTGATCATAAGCAGCATGACGGGACCAGTAATTCCTACCTGAGCATAGTTTGATAAGCCACCTGGAGAGAGGAAAGAGAAGTTGAGGGTTTAAGTTTGTTTTTGTTTGTTTTAATTTAAGGAAACAATTTGATTTGTCTTCAATAAATGTTTTGAACATCAGTCAGATTTTTGACTGTTTTTCCACTGTAGAGCGTTGTTACTTGTATTTGAATTAGGTGGTAGGTCACTGCAGTGTAATCAAGAAAATAATAGATTTTTCTGTATGCCAGAGGTGAACCATTCTTGTTGACAGTAAAATATTCTTGGTAGCTGTTGTTCCAGCCCAGTCAGTGGTGTGAATCGCCTGAAACTATAACCCTGCCTGATTTGTGGACCTTGGGCACTCAGCCATATTCCGTAGTCCAGCTGAAAACACTGTCAAACAGCAGTAATCCTTCTTTTGGAAGTGACTGCACTTCCAAAAGTGACTGTCCTTCTGTCATAGGCAGAGGATGTTGCCACCTTCCTCCTCCCCAACGTCTTCTTCACTGGAAGAGCAGTGACAAACGTTCCTCCTGCTTGCAACACATTTTGAGACAGTAAGCCCCTCCGCTCAAAAGCTCTCCCCGAGCGGTGGAGCCACTGTTTGGAAACATCTCCGATACCCAGACCAAAAAACCTGAGTGATGGGGTGCAGCGGGAATACTGGCTGATAGTGGCACAGTTAGCATGAAATTGTGGAACATAAATCTCCGTGTCTGAATTCCACCCATCCGAGGCCATAAATCGGCAAAACCTAAGGCAATGTGATGGTTTAACGTTACTCATGTGATGGAAATTAAGAACACAGAAACATGCTTTGCTTGAACTCTCTTCTGTTCTCCAAGTCTCCAAAACATTTCTTTCCTAAAATATTAAGTCCCAGCTCCCAGAGCGCAGCCAACAGAGGCAGCGAACAGACGCAGCAGTTTGCGCAGCAGTGTCTGGGCTCTGCCTGGGCCTTTTGTGGGCCTTGTTGGAAGTTGTGGAGACTTTCTGGGGACCCCCGAGGAACTAGACGGTGCTTGCTGCTAGCAGGAAGGGAGAGCTGGGCAAGGACTCCTGCAGGGGACCTTGACTTCACTTCTCCTGGGAAGTTCTAGCTAGGTGGGGCTGCTGCTAACGAGCTCTCTGGGCTGCCCTGGTCAGAGGGAGTTGGGGCTTTTGTTTCAGGTGGCTCCTGATTGGGTGGGTCAAGCACCCTTGTGAGTCACTGCTAGGCAGAGGCCTATATAAGAGCCAGGCCTAGAGCGCAGCTCCCAGAGCGCAGCCAACAGAGGCAGTGAACAGACGCAGCAGTTTGCGCAGAAGGGCGCCAGAAGGTAAAGAAGGCACCTCTCCATTTTGCACACTTTGCACAGTGGTGTGTCCTTCCCCGGGGCATTGTCATGACACGCCGCAGAGCACGTTCCCCAGTGGCTGCAGGAGGTGCTGCATCGGCTGTGTCTGAGGCCTCAACCCAGACAGACCCTCAGACAGCAGATGCAGCTCTGCAGGTGTCAGGCTGCGGGGAGTGCCTGGGGCCTCTCCGTGAGGCCTGGGCTGACAGTCAGCTCTCCTGTGTGAGGTGTGCTGTGGTTGACCAGTTGCGTCACCAGATAAAGGAGTTACGGGAGGAGGTTAGTAGGCTGCGTAGCATCCGAGAGGATGAGCGGGAGATTGACAGGGCGTTCTCGGAGACTGTTCAGCTCCGGGAGTCCCCTGCCCCCACTGCAGCAGAGTTGTCAGAGGGCTCAGCACCGTGTGTAAAGGTACATCATAACGCTGTTGAAGAGGGCTGGAAGCTGGTGAGCTCTCGTAGAAGGAGAAAGGCTCTTGCTCCTCCTCAAGACTTACCCTTGAAGAACAAGTTTAGCGCCCTCCAAGCCGAGGAGGAGCTGGGCATGGCTCCAAGGGAGGCAACTGGCCTGGCAGACCCTGTGCCGTGCAGGAACCCCCGGAAGAAGCGGCGAGTGATTGTTGTGGGTGACTCCCTGCTGCAGGGGACAGAGGCACCTATCTGCCGACCTGATCTCTTGTCCAGAGAGGTTTGCTGCCTGCCAGGGGCTCGAATAAGAGATGTCGTGGAAAGACTGCCAAGGCTTGTCCACGCGTCGGACTACTACCCTCTGCTGATCTTCCATGTGGGTGCTAACGACACGAAAGGCAAACTGGAAACCATCAAACAGGACTTCAGAGCTCTGGGAATGGTGGTGAAGGGTCTGGGAGCCCAGGTTGTTTTCTCCTCAATCTTGCCTGTGAGGGGAAAGGACGGGAGGAGGAGTAGACGAATTTTCCAAGTTAACAGCTGGCTGCGCCGCTGGTGTTGGCAACAGGGCTTTGGTTTCTATGACCATGGGACCCTGTTTGAAGATCAACAGCTGATGGGGAGTGATGGGATCCACCTTACCAAGCGGGGCACGCGTGTCTTTGCCAACAGATTGGCCAGCCTGGTACGGAGGGCTTTAAACTAGGCAAGATGGGGGAAGGGGAGTGGTATAGTGGCAGGGGAGTCAGTAAAACACCGCTCAAGTCAGGATGCCTCCAGCGGGTGCATACAGCCAGGGGAGACAGCATGGGACATGGCTATGGAGGATCCTCTTGCACCTCTTCTGGGAAGCCTGTGTGCTTGACTGGCTCTCTCAAATGCCTGTATACCAATGCACGCAGCATGGGGAATAAGCAGGAAGAGTTAGAGATCTGTGTGCGGTCGCAGGGCCATGATCTCATTGCAGTGACAGAGACATGGTGGGATAGTTCACATGACTGGGATGCTGTCATGGGTGGCTATGTGCTTTTTAGGAAAGACAGGCCAGGTAGGCGAGGTGGTGGAGTTGCTCTTTATGTGAGGGAGCAACTAGAATGTATGGAGCTCTGCCTCGGGGTGGATGAAGAGCAAGTTGAGAGCCTATGGGTAAGGATTAAAGGGCAGGGTAACATGGGTGACACTGTTGTGGGGGTCTACTACAGGCCACCTGACCAGGAGGAAGTCATCGATGAGGCCTTCTACAGACAGCTTGAAGTAGCCTCACGATCACAGGCCCTGGTTCTCATGGGAGACTTCAACCACCCTGACATCTGTTGGGAAGAGAGCACAGCCAGACACAAACAGTCAAAGAGGTTCCTGCAAAGCATTGATGATAATTTCTTGACCCAGGTGGTGGAGACGCCAACGAGGAGAGGTGCAATGCTAGACCTTGTACTAACGAACAAAGAAGGTCTAGTTGGAGATGTGAAGGTTGGGGGCAGCCTTGGCTGCAGTGACCATGAGATGGTGGAGCTCAGGATCCTGCGAGGAGGAAGCAGGGCAATGAGTAGGATTGCAACGCTGGACTCCAGGAGAGCTGATTTTGGCCTCTTCAGGGACCTACTTAGGGGAATCTCCTGGGGTAGGGCCCTAGAAGGAAGAGGGGTCCAAGAAAGCTGGTTAATATTCAAGCGTCACTTCCTCCAGGCTCAGGATCAGTGCATCCCTCTGAGGAAGAAGTCCAGCAAAGCAGGCAAGAGACCTGCATGGCTGAGCAAGGAACTCCTGGCAAAACTCCAACAGAAGAAGGAAGTGTACAGAATGTGGAAAAGGGGACAGGCCACTTGGGAGGAATACAGGGACGTTGTCAGAGCGTGCAGGGATGCGACAAGAAAGGCTAAGGCCCACTTGGAATTAAATCTGGCAAGGGATGTCAAGGACAACAAGAAGGGCTTCTTCAAATACATCAAGAGTGAAAGGAAGACTAGGGAAAACGTGGGCCCGCTGCTGAAAGGGGCGGGTGCCCTGGTGACAAAGGATACAGAGAAGGCAGAGCTGCTGAATGCCTTCTTTGCTTCAGTCTTCACTGCTAAGGCCAGCCCTGAGGAATTCCAGGCCCTGGGGACAAGAGAGGAAGTCTGGAGAAAGGAAGACTCCCCCTTGGTTGAGGAGGATCGAGTTAGAGATCTTTTGTCCAAACTTGACATCCACATAATCCATGGGCCCCGATGGGATGCACCCAGAAGTGCTGAGGGAGCTGGCGGATGTTATTGCTAGGCCCCTCTCCATCATCTTGGAAAGGTCCTAGAGAACAGGAGAGGTGCCTGAGGACTGGAAGAAAGCCAATGTCACGCCAGTCTTCAAAAAGGGCAAGAAGGAGGAGCCAGGAAACTCCAGGCCTGTCAGCTTCCCCTCCATCCCTGGAAAGGTGATGGAACAGCTCCTCCTGGAGGTCCTCACTAAGCATGTGGAGGACAAGAAGGTGATCAGGAGTAGTTAGCACAGATTCACCAAAGGGAAATCATGCTTGACCAATCTGATAGCCTTCTCTGATGGAATGACTGGCTGGGTGGATGAGGGCAGAGCAGTGGATGTTGTCTTTCTGGACTTCAGCAAGGCTTGGACACTGTCTCCCATCACATCCTCCTAGGTAAGCTCAGGAAGTGTGGGCTAGATGAGTGGACGGTGAGGTGGATTGAGAACTGGCTGGATGGCAGAGCTCCGAGGGTTGTGGTGAATGGCGCAGAGTCAAGTTGGAGGCCTGTAGCTAGTGGTGTCCCCCAGGGGTCAGTCCTGGGCCCAGTCTTGTTCAATATATTCATCAATGACCTGGAGGAAGGGACAGAGTGCACCCTCAGCAAGTTTGCTGATGATACTAAACTGGGGGGAGAGGCTAACACACCAGAAGACTGTGCTGCCATTCAGAGGGACCTGGAGAGGTGGGCGGAGAGGAACCTCCTGAAGTTCAACAAAGGCAAGTGCAAGGTGCTACACCTAGGCAGGAATAATCCCATGCACCAGGACAGGATGGGGGTTGACCTGCTGGAAAGTAGCTCTGCCGAGAAGGACCTGGGAGTGCTGGTGGACAACAAGTTGACGATGAGCCAGCAGTGTGCCCTTGTGGCCAAGAAGGCCAATGGTCTCCTGGGGTGCATGAGGCAGAGTGTTGCCAGCAGGTCGAGGGAGGGGATCCTGCCCCTCTCCTCAGCCCTGGTGAGGCCTCACCTGGAGTTCTGTGTCCAGTTCTGGGCTCCCCAGTACAAGAGAGACATGGCGCTACTTGAGAGAGTCCAGCGGAGGGCTACCAAGATGATTAGAGGGCTGGAGCATCTCTCCTATGAAGAAAGACTGCAAGAGCTGGGCCTGTTCAGCCTGGAGAAGAGAAGATTGAGAGGGGATCTCATCAACGTGTACAAGTATCTGAAGGGGGAGTGTCAAGAGGATGAGGCCAGCCTCTTCTCCGTGGTGCCCAGCAACAGGACAAGAGGCAATGGGCAGAAACTGAAGCACAGGAAGTTCCATCTGAACCTGAGAAAAAACTTCTTCCCTGTGAGGGTGACAGAGCATTGGAACAGGTTGCCCAGAGAGGCGGTGGAGTCTCCTTCCCTGGAGATATTCAAAAGCCGTCTGGATGTGATCCTGTGCAATATGCTCTAGGTGACCCTGCTTGAGCAGGGGGGTTGGACTAGATGATCTCCAGAGGTCCCTTCCAACCTAAACGATTCTGTAATTCTGTGAATGTCTAAGGCCTCCAGCTGATAACTGAAGGCAGTGAAGATACAGTGGAGTCTGGAGACTGCTTAATTCCCTTGCCCCATTGCAGGTCTCTTACTTTGGCAGCTGCAAGTTTGTGAGGAAAGGCTACAGTTACATGTGCCTCACAGTGCAAAAGAATAGCGAAGACTGCAGCTTTAGGCATTGCCAACTTCAGAGATGTGTGACGCTGGTTACTTAGGTGAATGGGGAACACTCAAAATGTGGTCTGTTTGTACACCCAGAGTTTGCACTTGCTGACACCTGTGTATCCGTTTATCAACCACTTATACCTGTGTGCACAGGAGACAGAGTTTACTTGCACAAAATTCATTTAGAAATAGTGCAGGCTGCATATTTACCTTCCGTAACTCATAGGCCTGGAGGTTAATATTGAAAAACGGAGTATTGGTAGGAGTAACTCCACTGATGCACAGATGACAGCTTGAAACAACTTGGAAGTATTTTGAGGTTCATGTTTTGGTGGTACTTTTTACTGTGCTATATGAAAACAAGGTTAAATAGCTTTTATTCGGAGGACGTTATTTTCATAGTTTGGCTTCTGAAAATATCCTTATGAATTCTGAAATTTCCTTGGAAGAAACGATCCATTCATTGTAGTTCAAGGCTCCTTTAATCTTTTGTTTGCTTAAATCAGATTTCCAGATATTTGGAGTATTCCTTTTATTTCAAAGCAATATAAACATTAATCTTTATAAACTGCTTTAACTAGTAAATAAAAGGAGAAAGAAATGTTAGTTTCTGGCAAACTCTACAACATCTGTACCTTGCAACATTTCTTGTTTATAATCCACATCTTTAAATCTCTAGGTGTCTTTTATTGTTGAAAAATATATTTTCATATTCATTATCTATTCTGGTTAACTGTAAGTGAGTTGTAGACAGAAACACCTGTAGGGCCTAATTTCTTATTATTGTTGCTAGGTAAAATAAAAAATGATTATGGTAAAGAGCAGATTTCATGCTTTAAGATAAAATGGTATTTTAAGATATCAGTTCCAAACTTCTCACCTAGTTTTTTACTTTTTCTTTTTTTTAATGGACAAAGCTCAAATCAGAAAGAGATTACATGAAGGCAGAAATGCTTCTGTCTTTCTAAATGGCAGTCTTGTAATTAAGAATGCTTTTCTCTTATCATTCAAAGTCTGTACTCATTTTACTGTTAGTCCGAGATTCTGCCTATACTACAAAGTAAAGAAGTGATCTCAGTATATATTTCCTTATATCTGTTAGTATAGTCTAGTTACCCTGGGTACAAATAGCAGGGGAGCAGTGGGTGCAGTTTGCGATACCTGAGGATCTTTTTCAAGGTGGTGTGACCTCCCTGTGGTAGCTTCACCCGGCGGCAGTGCTGATACCCCTCAAAAAAGAAAGAAAATAATAAACGTGGACTTCATTCATTGTTGTTAAGTAAATCACACTAGGTTAAGAGTGATGACCTGCCTGGGTTACCAGGAGTTGATATATAGTTTGCTTTAGTATTGCCAGGTGAGAGTTGGCTGAGAGGACGGGCGTCCCCTTCCTTTGCTTTCTGATCCGAGATCTGAGAGCAAGCCCAGGAGCCAGGTGCCCTTGGAGGAACTGCTGACCTGCACTCACTGAGCAAATCTGACTGTGTTCTGCCACTTCTCTGCACTCCTCTATTCGGTCTGAGTGAAGTGATTTTGATTATTTATTGATCACCATTTTGCACCATTAAGCAGCAGATACAATGGTTTTGCTCCCCCCAGCTACCAGTGCCAATTGCAAATGGGCTGAGAGTATACAACTCACATAGAGGGCACAGGCCAAACACATGAATAAATACTTTTAAGGTGCAGTTTAAATATTTTATTAAGACAATAAATTGGAAATGAATATAGGATAAAAATGTAGGATAACACAGGAAACTTTGTGACCTGCAGAATTTATATTGACATGGCACAGGAGATTTTACAGAGAGAGCTCTACGTCCAGCTTGTGTTAAGCTAATCTGAGGACCCTTCCTTTACAGCTGGAGGAAAAGGTGTATTTTCTACTGTGCTGACAGTATGTCCCCTGTGTGACCTGTGTGTAAACTGACCTTTTTTGGATGGTCACATAGCAGCTGGGATGCCATCTGCATAAAGTAAGAGGGCAGGTGATCAATGAGGGAAGAGCAAATACTCTTAAGAGTATTTGCTACTGTTAACAGCAGCAGTAACTAGAACCTTTCAATTGTGCATGCTTTGTTTTCCGCGGTGTTTGTCAACAGCAGATGTGCTCAGGAAGTTTAGGTCTTGGAAACTGCACTGGAAGTGAAGAGGTTGGAGTCATTGTGCGATTACTGATTTATAGTATTGAACAAAAAAAGTACCCATCTGGCAAAAAAACAATGTAACAGAAGAAAAGCAAGGCTGAGAACACGATGTTCTTTATTAGTGGTCTATTTCTTTCATATTGCCTTTATATTTTTATTTAGAAGGTTTATCACTGGCTTACTGTACCCTTGACATCCTGGTGCTTAATGTGTATGTCGAAAGTTTATTTACTACCATAAGAGTTATTACTGTACACTGAATATTTTAACACGTTCATACATTTTGGGTTACTAAAAGCACACAAAGCGCTACTGCAGCCCAATCAGCTGGTATATCCAACATTCGTAGAGGTATACTTTGAATATGCCTTGACTTACGGTGGTTTAAGTTAGGTTAAACTTAAGTTTAATTTATTTAACTTTATTAAGTTGAAATAGACTTACTATGAGTCTAATGCTTGAAAAAATGAATTAGCCAATATTTTCCTTTCACAGAATCTGGTAGGGAAGCCCCAAAATTTTCCATTTCTTTTTAGCTATCACATATATTAGCTGTGCTTTTGGGAAGGGTGCGCTTGGGAAGGTCAAGTTATAAAGGTTTTGGTCATTTTTGGCCAGTTGTCAACATTTTATAATCAGCTATCAATCATTTGTAGCAGAAAAATGAGAATGTAAATATTCTCTTTGAAAGGCATTCAAGTGTCCTAATGACAAGTGGAGAATGAAAATCTAATAGATATTCAGCTAGTGAAGGACCATGCTATAGATTGTGAAATATTAAAAAGTACAAACTTCTTTGTAGCAAGGCAAGAATAATATGAATGTAATGATTAAGAATGTGAAATGTGAAAATGAACAAACTTCTACTTCGGCAGCTCATATTACAAGCAAAGAAAATAGCAGAAATGTCATCCACTTTACGGAAAAGTTACAAGATACGCAGGTTGTAGCAGCCAAATCCACATTTTGGGTGCTGATGTATCACTGAATTTAGAATAATCTGAGCTGATATTCTGGAAGGAGAATAACCTCAAAAAGAAGTAAAGTATGGAAGGAAACTGTAAAGGATAGCTTGCATCACCTTAGTGATTAATCCTTTGCTTGTGAATATTAGAGGTAAAAGGCTTTTGTCCTGAGAGTGGCTCAGGACAGCACTATCATTTTACTCCACTAAAAGCCACTGAGTTGGTAGTTTGTGCTTGCTGGGCAAGCAAACCAGTAACTTGTTTGTACTGTGGTTCAACTTACTGTGTTTGTATTAAAAGGTTTTTCTTTTTTTTTTTTCCCTAGCTTAACATTGAATTTCCTTAGAAAACCCAAACCTTTCTGAAAACAACAGAGTAGGAACAGCCATTGAGCAATGAGAAGCAGTGCAAGGAATGCTTTTATTTCACAACAAAACATTTGGTGGCCAGAGGGTCTTCGTCTATTCCTTGTAATCCACAAGAAATTTCATGTACAATTTGTGTCCCAGACATTAATCTTCTGTTATGAACGGGAGGAAATTTCCAATAATTCATTTGGTTTGCCTTTTTTATTTGTACTTTGTATAGCTGATTCAAGCAACTGCAGTGCTCCAGACCTCTAGGGAAAGGGTAAAAGGGCAGCCTTCTGCTTTAGGGACAGCAAGAGTGTAAAACCGTTACCTTGTTCTCTTCCCTCTACCTCTCTTCATGTTTTTACATTGGTTACTGCTTTTTTCCTCCAGCATCCTCTGAAATTCTTTAAGGCAACTGAAGGATGATGGTAAAATGGTAGCAACAGAAGAAAGAAAAGGGAACAGGCAAGACAGCTTAGAAAGGGGTGATCAGAAAAAGAAATAAACCTGTAAGCTGGTTTGCCATGTCAACAAAAACATGAAGGTTGATATTACTAGAGCCCCAAATGGGTGAAAATATCAAATTCCTATTGCAAGTTGAAGGGAAATCTGGCATCCAAATGTTTTGCTGTTCTGAGAAGGTATGGAGACATATGCATGTGTATGCACCCACATACATGCCACATGAAGTGAAATGTCAGTTTTCAGGGAGATAAGAGAGGAAAAAAAAAGAAGGAAAGATTTAAAGAGATTCTTTTTCCCATCCCAATTTATTCATTTAATAAGAAGGGTGCTATTTTCTTTTCTTTTCAAAGCTGTTGAATTCTACAGAGAATTTCAGGAGCTGGTGCACAGATGTCATGTCACCAAAAAAAGCAGCAATCTGTGAAGCAGGATACCTCTTTGGACTGTCAGGGTGGGAATTAGCTCATCACGTACAAACATCTGCAGTGTAAATGTCTGTCTGTGAGCTAGTCATCTTATGTTCTCATTAAAAGACAAGAGAAGCAGACATTTCTAGGGAGTGATTCATCTTTGGTAGAGGTAGACATTTATGTTTTATGGTCAAAGAAATCATTGCCCTAAAAGCATCTGTTTTTATCCATTTGGTGTAAAGCAAGCCTAGACTGAACAGCTTCAGACACAGATATTAACAGTGAAGACATCTAATGTTAGAAGAGATGAATCCTCCTTTTGTGTCTTGTTCTGAGGAGTCGTGATTATAGCGCAAAGTGATCGCCGGCTTCTCAGAAAGTGACGCTCCTTAATACTTTGTGAGGGAAGATAATGGGACAAGAGTTTCTGATTCTCTTCCTGGTGCCCATGGGAACTCTCTTGTGCCCTACTGCGCATAAGATTTATATGGCAAACTGCATTACTCCGGACAAACAAGGCGCTGAGGAAAACAGAGACATCTCAGTCTCAGTGTGCCTGGCCTTCCATCAGTAATTAATTTATCAGTAACCCCCTAATGAACACTCTGGAAAAATATTTTGTCTCTCATACCGCACCCTTGCTTGGAGATGCACAAGTCTGCCCTGCTTACATAGATTTAGGAAATGGCTACCAGTGATTTTAACTGATGGTGGTAGAAGCAGGGATACTTTCTGAGCCCGCACTTTCCTTCCATTTGTTTGTGGAATCTGAAGATATTTTGAGGATGTTAAATTTCCTTGATATTTTAAAATAATCTATGGGGCAATGCGGTGGCCCTAAGCCACTACCTTTTACTTAAAAAAACCAAACAACCCATACCCAGAAAATATGTAGTGCATTATGATTATTCATAACAGATGCTTGTTTCCTTAGTAGCAATTTTTAGAACAGTTTTATTTGTGAGAGAATCTTTCGAGTAAAGGAAGGGCGAAAATGGATGCAATGTGTCCTGTGTCTTAATCTATCACGGCTGTCAGTTATTGCTGGGTAAATGCCTACTACAGAAATGAGCAACGTTTGCCTCTTTTCCCTACCAGTTGTTCTAAATAAAACAGCAAACAAACAAATAAAAAGACCCACTCGCAGAGTTAGGGCCAGTCCATCAGCGAGTGTAATTTGTGACTCGACAAAGGTTTGCTAATCTATGCTATCTGAGGATGTGACCTGTACCTTTTATTATCTCTTAAAATGTAAACAAAGCCTTTTGTTTCAGACTTGCATCTCCTTCTTTTGGAAAATGTATTTGATTTTGATACTGCCAGTGAGGAAAACTTTCCTCCGATTGTGAGAGCTGTGGAAAACATCAGAGAACTTTTCCAGGGGCCGCTCCAATACTGTTCTGCATTCAGCATATATTTGAATCTGCTAATGCCAGACAGAGTACATTTCCCTCCTCCCCATACCCATCCTCAGAGGCAGCTGCCTATGAGCTACATTTTTGCTCCTTTAATGAAAAGGTCCTACATTAAAGACCCTCTTCTCTCTACATTTCACTTGCTTTTAAGCAGAATTCCAATTCAAAGCAAGAGCGCTTGCATACAGAAAAGCATTTGTGTGCAGAGAATAATTCCTCCACGGTGTTTGCCACATATTTATTTTGTCTCAGCATTATAAAAAAGGGTCTTGTTGCTGACTCAGAAGGAGCTCATTACAGAAAGACTTCACCTTTCAGTTGCAAAAGATGTTTCCTTGAAATGATAATGTAATGAGTGTTAGATCAGCCTTATGTAGCCGTTAGGCTATTCTTTTGATCGGTTGGAAATGCATTTGTTAAAAAGCTGCTTTATTGATTTCCTGGCTGGTTTTTATACTGTTTGGATCATCTGTACATACACACATCACGTTTTTGCTACTTCAAAGTGGTTAATAAATTCACACTACTCAGGAGATTGAACACAAAATGGAGTGAGCCCTTTCTATAGAGAACTCCGTTGTTCAACCTTTGATAGAAAGAGTCTTAACTACACGCTGAGTGTCTCCTTTAAAATATTTTTAAAACAATCTGGCACAAAGAGAACGGCATTTTCTAAAGCAAAAGAATATGGCTCCTGGGGATATAATCTTAGTGAGGGGATGTGATTAAGATTTCAGTAAACTCAGATGAGAAAATATTACTGATGTTGCACCAGGCTCAGTTGCGGGGATTCCTTCCTGCTAACCTCCCCACATTAACTATTTGCATGTTGTTTTTATGGTGAATTAGCAGTATAAGTTTGAGGCATTGTAAGTGTTAAATATGAATGAATGCCTCTCTATATAAATGGCTAGAACCATGCAGAATATCTGTAATTAAACTTAAATGTCACGGGCTTTGTTGACCATGGATCACTCTTAGATCACAGTGTTTTTGACTGTTGCCTGAACTCTTCCCTGTTATATAGGTGCCTAGTTTTGACAATACACAGGCAGGTTATTGCATTGAGGTGTGGATCAAAATTTCTATCTGATGAAGTTTTAAGAAATTCTCTTGGAGGGATTTTGATTTTGTTGTTGTTGCTGTTTTACCAAGCAACCTACTAGCGTCCTTAATGGATCACAATCCTGAAGAACCAGCCTTGACTTGCTTAGATGAGCCTTGTGAGTGGAAGTCTTAAGGTCCCTAAGGACCGGGCAGGACCTGTTTAAACTACTGTGTTGTAATTTGTGTATACTGCTGTGTGTACTTCTTATTCCCTGGCTAACCGCACTCTTTGCAGAGGTAGTCACTTCCTTGCCTCTCTCTGAGCAGAGTTGCTAACCTGTATTTCATATCAGTGTGATGCTAGCAGCAAGCTTTATATCCATGTGAGGTCTATGAAATACTGTCTTCAACTTGACTATGTATTTACCAGGCCGTTCAAATGACCATGATACTTATTTGAGTAAGCTTAAGGCTTTGGCAGATACAGGGTAGGCTGGGGTATTAAGTCACATATAAGAAGTTTGTTCAGATGGTTGAATTAAAGTGCCAAAGCTGGAGCTTTCTAGTGTTGTGTAATTATGGAAGGTACCAGGTATGAAATTATGAAAATGAAATTACCCAGAAGGGTATTTTCAGTATCTTATGTATAAATGTCCACATCTCTGCAGAATCCAAGGAACCCTGAGCATGCAAAATGTAATAAAAATATTTAACAGAATCCATTTACATTTCAGTACCTGGGTCCTCTATCTCTAAAATAGGGATAATAGACTTCCTTACCTCTCAAAAGGATTGAGAGAATAAATATATTAAAGATTGCAAAGAACTGGAGTATTATGGTAATTCATACCATATGCCAAGCTAAGATAGCTGGGAACAATTTCTGAAGAAGACAGGAGTCATAAAATAGTTAAGATTGGAAGGGACCTTTGGAGGTCTTGTAGTCCAACTCCCCGTTCAAAGGAGGGCTGGCAAATCTTGAATCTTATTCTATGAATAGTAGTGTTGAAACTGATTGTTTATTTATTTATTCTTTAAGAAAAAAATGCCTAAAGAATGCAAGCCCAGTGCATTTTGATGTTATCAAGTCAGTACTTTTCCCTACAGCAGAAAAATATTGCCAGTCTCTGTCCCCTTGATAATTCCTTTTCTTCTAAAATAATTAAGATCTATTTTCTTCTAGGCTGTTGCTTTACTAAACTGGGTTAAGATGGATGGACAAAATGAAGACAACCACTGTTGTTTCTGAGGGAGGATTTTTATTTCTGGACTGGTGACAACATTTTAGCATTAGAATTTTTCTTTATTTGACTGAAAAAAAACTTTCTCTTGATGTCTGGAGATGTATTTTAAAGTATTTACAAAAACTTAAGATTCGTCTTTTGGGTTAGTGGATGGCTTTTTGCCAGTTAGCCTTTAGAGATTAGTCTCTTTAACTATGCAAGAGTAGCAGAGAAGGACCTCTTGTTATCTAATTCCAGAGCTCTGTAGATAACTCTATTCCTTATCTGGATGGAATGCAAATTTGAGTGCTGAAGCAAGAAAGCTAGCCACCGTACAACCGTATCTGTAGAAAGACGGCACATGTTTTGATGATTTTGCAAAGCGGTAGTAATACATGTCGTCATTTACCAGACTGTTTCAGTCACTGATTAGCAGGGAATTACCTTTTAAGTATATGGAGAAGGTAATTATTCACTAATTGGACAGAATCAGTCTTGTATGTTGTGTGTAGCCTGTACTTATGTTGATGTACCAAAGGCCCACTTGCCTTCATCCGTCTTTTTTGACTAGAACAGAAATTGATCACCTTGTATCGCTGATGTGTTGGGCATGGAGGGTTTATCCATCTTTTCATCAAAGATATCTGTTGTGATTAGCTTGATAAGAGATCTGTAAAGGAAACAAAATGGATGTGAGTTTTCTGTGTGAACACCACTAAGTGCTTTAGACAGCTACCATATTTGTCTGCAGGTGAGGGGGAAGTGTGAAAGCATCAAATACACCACTGAAATAACTGAAAGAATTCTATGTACAGTTACTAGTTGTTTGGTTCTATCAAATCTTTTTTTTCTTGAGATTTTTTTTTGATACTTCTTTATTCCTTAATACTTTAAGATAATTACATGTTTTGTAGATTCTGTGTTACCTTTGGCAGTCCCTGGGAGCAAAGATCTATTTTCTCTCAAATCCTTATGCTGTAGATGTTATCTGTTCTTTTGCATTTTATATCTACACATCCATCTGTCTAAGCTAGTCCAGTGTATTATTCATCATCTTAGAATCTAGGTAGTTTCTAGATTAACTCTCACATAAGAACAAAAACAAACAAACCAAACAAAATCAATGTTCGATTTTAAGAACTACTTCCCTGAACATTTGTTTTAAACTGATGTAGTTTATGAGAAAGTTATTGATCTGAAGGGTGTACTTTTAAAAAATGTGTGGTATCCCTATCATGTTCTGAGCAATAGACCTACTTGTATTCTTTCACCTTTCAGAGACTGGAACATCACTTATATATAAAATATTTTTACCCTTTGATCAGTTGCCATTTAAGTTTTCCTGCATTTGAGATTGTTGACACTTTGAACACAGCTTTGGCCCCATATTGCAAGCTCTGCTCTCAGTTGTGGTGCCTTATCAAGCATATCAATATATTTTTTAAATAGACATAATACTCCCAGTGTTACTTTTCCATAGAAACAGTTGCTTTACTTGCCACAGGTGTGTCACAAATGTAACGGAAGTATTTGACCTTCAAGCGGGAGTAATGACCTATGAGGGAAGCTCTCACTCTCTCTCACTCACTGAGTAATGCCCACACTAGGAAGAAGTTTCTGAATGAGTCCTTCAGAGTAGGGGGATTCATTAACTTTGCAGATTAGCTCATCCAATTAATGAACGGACTACTGCATTCTAAGGCCAGCAGTGCTTATGTTCTAGTTCTTTATTATTATTTCTTTTAAGATGTTGCATTTCTTCTGCTTCACCATCTTGTTTATTTTCTTCACTGCTTGAACCATGCAGACAGTCCTGTGCATTTCCCATTGGAATTTGAGATGGAATAAAGCAACTTTATCTTGCTTTTGATAAAACTACTGTCATTTTTGTTCTGACAACTGAAAATAGTGATATGTCTGATCAGGTTACAAACACTAAGGAATGTTTATGCATGTGCACTGCTTCTTGGAAATACAATGAGAATGTTAAGTAGAGTTTCAAGTGTGTATGTTAACCGAGAGAGAGAGCGAGGGAGGGAGGGTGGAAAAGAGGAGTTCAAGGAAAAGTGAGCTCTTCTGACTGATGTGGGATGCTTGCTGGGAGGCTGGAAGGTGATACGATCTGCAGGGTGACTGCCAGCACTGAGAGGGCGGGGACCTGAGAGGTACAAAGCTCTGGGTGCTCAGGAGGGACTGAGGTATCAAATGACAACGGGCACAAACTGTGGGTATAACTGGGGACTTTGTTGTCATTCTCATACTCTGTAAGTCTTACTGTTGATTTCTCGTGTAAGTAGAATTTTCCAGATCTATGTTAAGCATGCATTTCCATTGCAAACCTGTGACAGAAAGAATTATTATTGTTCTTAAATTGTTCCTATGTTATATCAAGCAGCAGTAATCTGCCAGTAGGAATGGTAATCTCACCTGTGCTGAAATTGTGTCTCGCTCAATTTTCTATACTAAAAAGGATATTGAAAAACTAGAGCTCAGAAAAAAACTCTTAAGAAAGCTCAGAAATAATCTGACTTGTGAAAATATGCCATACTGTGAATTACTTAAGGAGCCAGATCTGCTTTGCTTACCAAAGGCAATGTTTAGCTTTCAGGAATAATTTTAGCATGATATGCATATATACTCTGGGAGAAACCATCTACTAATGCAGAGCTTAATTTCACAAAAGCGTGATAAAATCCAGACGCTGCAGATTTGCTAGAATATTTACATTTATTAATTTTTAGTGTATCTCCTACTTCAGTTGTAGCCACGGGGGCTATGACAATTGGAACACATTGCAAAATGTTGTGGTCATTTCCCCATCCTCTTATCTTTCAGTCCACTCCTTGGGTAGTCTTTTAAAATGTAAATATTGGCTTAGCTAGAAGGTACTGAGCAGAATCCAGAAATCACTGAGGCAAAAATTCTCTGTGCCCTGGGACAGCAGTGATGAGGTTAGATGAAGACAACCTACATGCAGAGTGTTCTTAAGTAGATTAATGTCTTGCTTATAACAAGGGTGAGAAGGTCCCAGACTCCTCTTGGCCCTTTTCCAGTCTGCTTGAAGTATCTTGAACTGCATTAAAGAGAAGAGAATGATTGCAGCTAACTTAAATGGGTGTTAGATAGGGCTCAGTGGCCACATCTGTATGGATAAATAAAACAAGACTGGGGAGTGAGCCGGAGTACCAGAGTGTCCAGTGCTGGTTGTGCAAACACTGCCTAGTTGTTAGTGAGCACTTGGGCATGATTTTGGTCAGTGCCAGCCAGAGACTGTTGCCCTGCAGGGCTCTGAGGAGAGCATGTACTAGAGCCGCTCCCTGAGCAGGCAGTATGGACAAGATGGCACCCCTCCGTCTTACCCTGTTCTCCCTCTGTATCCTGCAATGTTTCACACTTTAAATTTCTGCCATGTTGAGTACTGCGCAACACATCTCCTCAGTTTTGAGAACACCACTTTGATGAGCAGTACACAGCCTTCAGACAGCCTTTCATGTCTGTTTGAACTGGGGAAAAAATGCACTGAGGAAAAAAAAGTTGACTTCAGCCATGGGAAAATCCTGCAGGGTCTGGAGGAGACCAGGGACAAGTCCTTTGTAGCATGGATGCACTCAGGCTTTGCCATTTGGCTGAAGAACTAGAGCATGGTCCCTTGCCCTGTTATATTCACCAGTATAGATATGGCTTTCTGTGACCTCCCCATGCTCAAATTGTTGCTTTGGTTCATGTCCCCACCACTAAAGACTCCTGCAGAGTCCCCTGTTTGTTCAAGTTGTCATCCCCTATGTGCTCAAGGCATAAGGGCTGGTGGTTTTCTGTTAGTGTGCAGAAAATAGGTGTGTGAGAAATCCCATTTTGTATTTGTTCCACCAAATCCCTTTTGTCATTTATTACCTAAATAGTAAAATGGACTATGGAAAAAGTTTTTTAAGAAAAAATCCTATGTTATTTTGATAGGAAACGTGTTTAGATGTGGCCACTGGGACAGGTGGAGCTTGGCTGGTTGGCAGAGTAGTAGCAGGTCTTCATGAGCTTTGCCAGCTCGTGTCCTGCTGATGGATTTTACCAGTAGTGCTGAGTTTCTAAGGCTAGAGCTGTCCAGAGGCTTTTTGTCTCTATTTGCACATTTGTGTCTATTTGTATTTCAGTGGTGTTTTTCATATATTTTGTCATTTTTGTGTGATCCTGTGATCAGAAGAACTTATTTTCAAACCTTTTTACCCAAAGCTGGGGCTGTGGTAGAGTGAGGCTTGTATGTTCTGGCTTATTACCTGATGCTTGGCTCAGTTTGGCTTGGTGATCCTTGCGATATCCCTTCGGCTATTATTGGGTTTTGTAGCTGATGCTCTTACCGAAGCGGCAATATCGTAATGTTGCAGGAAAAGGGCAGCTTGCTTCTGTAAAGGCAACTTTACCTCGTGCAACTGGACTTTCCTTCTTCCTAGTATATAACAAGCGTCTTAGCGATCAAGTTCTGCAGGAGCACCATGCGCTCAGCTGCTCTTGCTAGCTGAAAAAGTATTTCACTTGCCCGACGTACTGCCCTGATGCAGCTCTCTAAGTGTATCAGCCCGGTACTGTAAAAATTCAGACTCCTCGCTTGCCTGTTGGCGTGCAGATGTCTAGGCCAGTTCAAGGAAACAGACAGGCAAATAGCGTATTTGTGTTTGTTCAGCATCATTCTGGCTTTATCTCCTCACGGAGTCATTCCTTGCCAGATAAAAGAACCAGAGAAGCGACACAAATCTTAACAAAGTATGTCTGTGGGGCAGGCAGTATCAGGAGAACGACCCAATGACTTCAAAGAGTTACCTACAGTCAGTTTAGCATGTTCTTTGGTTGCAAAGCACTGTTAATATCTGTCTTACAGCAACTTGAATATTTTTCCTCTGTGCCTTTCTTCTGTCTGAAATAGCTATTCTAGAAATGAGCACTGAAGAAAAAAGGCAGAAGGACCCATTTCTGTAAACAGCAGAATCGAGGACCTGATGGAAAGCAGGCAGTGGAGTTGCCCTTTTTGTCACAAAATTTACTTAACAAGGGACTTCATTTGTATCTCTGATTACCAGTTAAGGCATATGTGGACTTTTCTAAATTCTTGTTTTTTTGGCAAGTGGTAAACCTGAAATGCCTCATTTAAAATATTAAGAAGATTCTCGAACAAATCCCCAGAGAAGCAAACAAAAAAGTAACTCAGAGAATTTGAGACCAATTCACTATCCCAATCATACTTTTATTTTTGGGGAAGACATTGTATTGATGAATATACAAAATCTTGGGACAGTCCCATTTTTAACTCTGCTTTTACATGTTCTTTTCACAGATGAATGTATTGTACAATTAGTAAAACTCTGCCTTTCA
Organism: Struthio camelus; assembly: GCF_040807025.1. NCBI lineage: Eukaryota > Metazoa > Chordata > Aves > Struthioniformes > Struthionidae > Struthio > Struthio camelus. The sequence continues at coordinate 123,966,801 of NC_090942.1, read as the reverse complement.
GCAACCTAGAGAAATGTTTACTGGAAATGAAGGACATAGCTCAAGGTCAAAAATGTATAAATATTATAATGAGAAAATGTTTCACCGTTCCTAACAATTTATTTCCTCAGGGGAATATTTTCTCATCCAAGACGAAAATTTGAAAGTTGCGTACAATGTACACATTCGTGTGCACACACACAAATGCACGCACACAAAAGTGCAAACCACAAAAATTCTGTACAAATTTCTGTTGTATTTTCTTTTTTCAAGCTGAAGTATATCGAATTAATAGAGTTCTGCTACAGTTAATACTTGCCTGGAAAATAGCCATATGTAAGAATTCAGTGAGCCAGAAATGGGAGAAATAAAATCAATCAGTGAGTCAGTGTCAATGAATCTAACGAAGCTCTGTGCAGTGCTAGCATGAATGATATTCTGTATGCACAGGTTCGGCCTTAACGATAACACCAGTAGGGAGACAAAATTGGAAAGAGCGCATCGTGTCTTTGCCAGCTGTCTTCCCATGTTCTGCGATCAGTGGAAGCAGATTTGGGTAACAGAATTCTCAGTGCTAGTTTATCCGGCAGGACACTCTCAGAAGCTTTGTAAAAGGAGGACAATGGCCTCTATGCTTAATACCTTGAATGTTCAGTGAAATTAAATGACAGCATCCTCAACATTTTATTCCTCTCTTCTTTTTCTCAGTGGTGTTTTTTTTTTTTTTGGTCATGCGAAGTGATATGGAAGAACATGCAGGAGGACAGGTAGGTATTTAGCACGTATGCATATTCAGTGAGTTGCAAAACAGGAAGACTCTTGCATCATATCCAGAGGCATCTTTCTGAAAAAATACCAATTCCAGTAGTCTTTAGGTAAGCAGTAATGCAATTTCATGCACCTGTGTAGTAAAGCATGGCTAGTGCCAATAAGTCATCAGATAGTAGAGGGGTTATTAAAAGAACTGGAAGTACTTATTTAAATGGCAGACTTTGACAGTGCTATAAACACAGGGCATAAATACTAGCCAGCAAACGTAGAAAATGAGTTGTATGAGAGAGAAGAATATGATGTTTGCAAATTAACATGTTAAATGGCACAAAAATGAAAACATACCTTTGTAAAAAGTCAAATAAATGTTTTTATGTACATAAATTTCCTCTCTTCCAACCTAAAGGAAATAATGGTAATGGCTCTTTGGCTGTGAGCTTGAACAACATGGCATATAAACAGCACACATTTATACATAATTTTTTCCCTTCAGTGCAACTTTTTTTTTTTTTCCTGGCAGAAATGTACTCTCACTCTTTCCTATAAAGAGAGAATGAGCCAGAAGAATGAGCCGGAGAACGTACTCCCCACACCTTTTCATTTCTTTCTCTTGGTCTTATTTTTTCTATGGTAAATTTTGAGCAGCTATGTGCTTTTCCCTGTGTTGAGTAGACGCTAATGCGACATAAATAAAAAAAGACTGATTAACTTTGCAGCTTCAGTATAGAACGATTGATGACTCAAATATTGGAGAAGTGGACTAGCTCTTCTTTCTCCCTTTCCCTGACTTGAAAATGTTGATTCTTTTGAAGAGACGACTATTTTCAACCGAGGAGAAAATTGTTTATTTGAATTAAGTGCCAGCATAAATGTTTTCACATGAAACAGTGTACATGCATGTGCCAGGAAAATGCATTAAAGTGACAGTAGGTGGCTGAATGCATCAAAAGAAATGAAATTTGTTGTATGCTGAATTATTATAGCAATGCGTTAACTTTTTATATTGTGACTGGAAGGGGAGGAGAACTATCAGTATGCAAATTGACTTCATGCTAAACCAAACACCTTCCAGTAGGCAAAATTAAGCTGTATGGATGAAGGTTGTACTCCTATTTGAGTTCAAAGGGTTACTTTGAAGTATTGTGTAATACATGAAAGGAAATTGTAATGGATGAGTAAAGAGCAAATATCTAGTGGTGCTGAGCTGCAGGAAAGATAGGATATGTAGGTGTATTTTATTAAGCAAATAGCAGTAACTTTTGACCAGATGCTGACAAAAAATGTGCTAATGTATCTATAAAACATCTACACTAGGAATATTGATAACTAGAGAATATAAACAAAAGGAGCAGAACTGGGATGAGAGGCAGTAATAATGCTTTGTGTGGCAAGAGGACTTCTAGATACAGAAAGTGCTGCATCAACCTGATGCGGCCCCATTCAAGAGCATGGGAAATCCTCAGTGAACAGGAGCTCCATGAGCAGGGACTACTGAGATGAAGTCAGCAATGGGATGGAACAAATTGTACCTCAAAGGAAACTGTGCAGCAGAAATAAGCCCTAGACTCCATGCACCGCTGTGCCCGCCTCTTACAAAGACATGGAAGAAACAGAAATCAAAACACTGTTAGGAGCCTTTCTGGACTCACTGATGTTCAAACTTAGAGATGGTATAACCATCTGTAGTCTGAATGTTTCTATTTTAAGAGTATCAGAGAAGTATTTCTTCTTAGTCTAACATCCAGGAAACCCAGGGAATAGTACTGTGCCAACAACTGACTGGCCATATGAAATACAGTCTGTAGTCACAGGACGTAACTCTGTTCAACTTGGCAAACTTATCTGTGGACCTGTCATGGTATCTGGCTCTTATACTTTAACCTACATAGTGCCCTGTATTCCTGTGTTTCAGTAGATCGGTATAATCTTTCTTTTGCCATGTGTTTATTCATAAGTTTTATACACTCGTGTATTATTTTGAAGCAACACATGAGTGAGCAGCACAATGCGGGTGGCATCAGATTCATGTAGTGTTTTGCTTCTTCAGCTAGTTTAGAATATGTTTCCAAATGCGGTTTTTGCAAAGAAAGGAGGACAGACTTCTCCGGCTCTGATTTTTAAAAGCTGCCTCTTTACAAGACACCAGATACTCTGGGCAATCAGTTCCGTGGCGTCAGTTCTACGACAGAGCACAGAGCCCTCATCCCGTTTTACTACCTGTTCTGCAACTGGCCTTGCCTGTTGCTTATGGTAATTTAAATCAAATAATTAAATTAATTCTTTTTAATGGCACCTGCTTTGGAGGAGTAGCCAGATTATTTTTCTATTGCAGATTGTAACCTCTACATTTGTGAGTCACACCAGGTCTATGATTTTATTTTTTGAAAAACAGCACATCATTCGGAGATAACAATCGATTTGCAAGCAACAAGGTTATTAGCGGCTAGCGAAGTGCACCATCCTCTAGTTATTTCTGGTGTGTATCTGGGTTCATTAAAAGTGCTACAGCTCTACTAAGAATGATAAGCCCCTTCCCTGCTTTTTATTTATTTTTAGAAATGCTGTATGCCTGCTTGTTAGAGAGATCTGACTACTTGGACTTGTGCCTCTAATAATTTCACTGACTAGACACTCGGAGTGTGTGAATTTAGCAGTGGCAACATAGGTTAAATACAACTATTACTGTGTGGTTTAATCATTTTTCATATTGCTTGGTCTTGCATTTTAAATGGTACTGACAACACAGAACATTATCTTTCATGTTCGGTGGGTAGTGTTGCTCGAATGATGTTTCATGATCCGAGTAAAACTGACAAGAGCATAACAAAGTACAAATAGAGTATAAACCTTCACTGACCATGAACTGAGTGTGCACAGCATACAGTTTTATGACAGAAGTCCTTTTTGTTGTTACAAATGGTTTGCAAATTTCAATATCTTTCTCTTGCCTAATGAAAAATACCTCATCAAACATGTTCTTGGTCTAAGATCAGTGCCTGTTTAAGTCATAGTTGATTAAGTTAACAGGGCTTAGAAATGGACATAATGCACACTTTGGAATTTTCTTTTCTGGCGTGATTTAATATAGTTGGCAGAAATATTACGTAAATGGCAAGCACCAGGATGCTTGTAAGTGGATCTTAACTATGCTCAGGGATTTGGATGACTTAAATGGCCTTTTTTTTTTCTGGGCATCTCTAGAACTTGGGTATGTCCAAAATTAAAAAGGATCCAGCTGTGGAAGGGAATCAAAGTAAGAAGAAAAGAGGTCACTCACTCAAAAGCTGGATTTGAGGAAATAAGGGAGGGGAGAGAGGATGCATCCATGTGCATTTAGTTGCAGAGGTATCAGTAGGGAATTGAAGGCATATAGACTAAGCATTCAAACTGGCTCTCTTTGCTGAGAGCCAGGTGGCACGTTCTGATTTACTTGTTAAATAGAGACTTCTTCTTATCTCTGAACCTTTAAATACATATACAGTGCTGGAAAAACAATGTTTGAAATTTCAGACAATTTTCCTGTTGGTATTTGCCACATGCCGTCATTCACATTTTTCTGGTTCTATGTAACAAATAAAGCAGTAATGAAATGGTGATGCCTTGCCAAGAATATGAAGGAGTGCCACTGCAAATAACAGGAACACAGGGTGCGATACGCACTGTGCTCACAGGCGGTCCTGAGCAAGGATCTGAAGTCCCAGCCTGTCTAAGGGGGCAGTGCACATGTGTAGCCCGGATGGTGAGCTGTTGTCTGTGCTGGGTATTCGCAGGGGATTAACGTGTTTAATGCCACATTCAGTCTGTGATTTATTTATATCATGGATGCCCAGGTCAAAAGAGTAAGTGGCCAAAGAGTATCCAGATTGCTGGCACAAGGCCATAATTTCATGTCCTACCAAGGTCTCCCTCCTCGTTTCCCTCCTGCAGTAATGCCCTGATGGCTGGGTCCTACCTGCCCTTTCCTTATGTAGGGGCGCCGTGCTGTCTCGCTGTCCATCCACGAGTCCCTCTATCCCTGGGCAGGCACAGACCAGCATGTTCCACGCTGTTAGCAGGCTGAAGAAACTGCTTTATAAAGCTGCGTGTTAGGCACAGGGGTGTGTGTGTGTGTGTGTGTGTGTGTGTGTGTGTGTGCACCTTGCCATTGGGGTATGCGTGTGCTTGATTTTTTTGGGGTAGCTGAGTGCAGTCTAAAGCTTCTTTCCTAGAATATAGAGATGTAACATTTAAAAACGAACAAACACAAAAGCCAGCTCCATGTGCAGAAATGCTTTTTTTGTGCGTGGGGGTCCCGTGTACTTTGCTGTTTATCGCTTCATATTCCTCCTTGCTCTCTTTATTTTTGGTTTCTTTGTGTTTACGGCCTCCCTGGCTCATTAACTCTGCAGTGCCATCTTACTTGGCTGGTGGTGACAGGCTGTCAGACCAGCGTAGATTTCCCCCTTACAGAGCCCCGTTAGTGACAAACACTGACTCATCACCAGGCACCGGTCCAAAGTCACCGCTGCGAAAACCAGAAAGCCAGCCTCCGCAGCTTCCCTCTGAGGACTACCCTGACCTCCTTCGGCTCTCGCCCTCCCCTCTTTCTGTCTCTTCTCCTGACTGCCGCTACCACAACTGCAGTTCCCACCCTGACTGCATTACAGTCTCTCGGCGGCAGCGAGCACTGCAGGCGCACTCTGTTACCGCGTTAAGCTGGAGCAGCGTTGCAAGCTGCCTTGGGCTTGTCAGGGGCTGTACCACACAGCAGCCATTAACGGGTGTTAATTTCATCTTCCTTTTTCTTTTTCCCGGTTGTATTTAATACTTTTCGCCATGAAGCTGGGCTCTCTACAGATATCACCATTCCCCATGTGTTAGTTGTAAGCCTGTAGGGGACTTAGACAAGACAAGAAGAGGGCTGTAGCTGTGTTTTTGGAGCACCCCGAGGAAAGGTTACACACTAGGAACATTGTGGCTTGGGAGGTGTGCAACTGCAGATAGTAATGTAGTTCTATAGCATCTGAAAAAATCCTAAAACTTCATCACAGTCTCTGTCCTAAATAAAAATCAGTTACTCTTTGTGTCGTTATTTCTTTACTGAAAGTTATGGCGGATGGTCATACTGTATCATAGCATATCCAGTTGATGGGAAGAACCTAGAGGAGGTGAACAGTGTCACTTGGCAAGGGAACTAATGTTATTTTCGAAAGAGAGAGGGAAAAGGAAGGTCATCTAGTACAAAGGTGGGAAGAGGCAGAAATTGCATTTTGACAGTTAATTAACAGCCAGCCCGTCTATACCCTGAGCTTTCCTGCAGACCTTTAATTTGGAGCAGAACCCGCACTTTGCGACCTTCAGACCTTCCAACATGCAATGCTAGCTATCAGAGAGTGTGACAAATCACCAGCGTGGGACACCTGTGTTGTTACCCTTAGTTGATCAATTTAGTACTTTAATTAATTATTGACAGATTCTGATACCTCTGTTGCTTTTATTTGTTAAATTTAATTTCAATTAATTCTTGGTAGCATACAATCATTTACTTGAAAGAAAAAGGGGGAAAAAAGAGAGCTTTCCTAAATTAATGGTGTATGCTAATGATTCAGACTGTTGAAGAGCATATGAATGAATATTTCAGCGGACTTTGTTTAGCAAAAAAAAAAAACCCAAAACATTAGGTGTATTATAAAAATGCAGGAAATGATGATGAAGATCACTAAGAAAGAAAAGGGAGTTGAATATGAGGGAAAGAGCATTTCAACAAATGGATCTCTGTTCTCCACAGAAGGCTTGCTTTTTAACCTGCATCTGCAGGCAGTACTGATGGGAAAAAGCAAACCACAGTTTTTCCCTTCCCCCTCTGACTTGTTCCCTGAGGACTCAGAGATATTTAATTTGATATGCTTTTGAGTCTTCCCTTCCACCCTCTGAAATCTCCAGGGATATTTTATTATGCAAGACTGTTAAAATTTCGATGTTGTTACGTTACTTACGTTGCTAACCTGTTACCGCAGCTGAGCTTGTACCTCGCTGCTTTCTTCTCCAAAAGCTAAAGCAAATACAGGACTCAAAATAGAGACAAACAGTTTTTTTATAGGCAAACTGTGAGCAAATAGAGGTTTCAGTAAGCAACCATTTCTGCAAGCTCCCGAATCTCCTTCTGTATGGATCAGTGGGTCAACTAAAGCTTGCAAGGAGGTTCTCAATTGCATGATGGTTGTGACAGGTATTAGGAAGGAAGGAGACAGAGACACAAAGAACTGCCATCCAGAATGGCACAGCATTGATGCTTACAAAATGCAAGAAAAAACTGAGCTTTGACAGAAAAGTTACCCAGTGTTTATTACCATTTTATAGCATTGGTAGGCATTAGTAAATCAGTTGGCTGCTCAGACTTTCCTCCTGAAATTGATTTAATAATACATTTTTTTTAACCTTTATCACTCCCCCCTCAATGGGAGAAAGAAAGAGCTAAAATTAAAACCAACAAAAAAACCCTCTTTGGATGATCATGAGCACATCCCGATATTTTTAACTTTTCAGAACAATTGGCAACACCATGAGATTCAGCATACAGATACTCTGAATGTTCTGGGATGAGCCAGTATTCAGGTGGGCATTTCATTACAAGAGGATTTGATGGTAAGCAGGGGAATGGTGCACTGTAAAAATAAGCCTGGTGAAGTTGGCAGAGGAAGGCCTAGTTTTGAAAAGCTGGCAGAAACTGCCCTTGCTGCAATGAAGGCCTGCTTAGATAGCAGTGGAATATGAGGCCCAGTAGCTGTTGCCTTTAATTCCCTTGCATCCTGACAGGAAAGGAGAGAAAGCACTTTATCAGGCACATGTGTGCTTGGGAGCGAGCAGGACCTCAAGAACAGTGCATCCCTCTGAGTAAGAAGTCCAGCAAAGCAGGCAGGAGACCTGCATGGCTGAGCAAGGAACTCCTGGCAAAACTCCAACAGAAGAAGGAAGTCCACAGAATGTGGAAAAGGGGACAGGCCACTTGGGAGGAATACAGAGACGTTGTCAGAGCGTGCAGGGATGCAACGAGGAAGGCTAAGGCCCAGTTGGAATTAAATCTGGCAAGGGATGTCAAGGACAACAAGAAGGGCTTCTTCAAATACATCAAGAGTGAAAGGACGACTAGGGAAAATGTGGGCCCGCTGCTGAATGGGGTGGGTGCCCTGGTGACAAAGGATACAGAGAAGGCAGAGCTGCTGAATGCCTTCTTTGCTTCAGTCTTCACTGCTAAGGCCAGCCCTGAGGAATTCCAGACCCTGGGGACAAGAGAGGAAGTCTGGAGAAAGGAAGACTCCCCCTTGGTCGAGGAGGATCGAGTTAGAGATCATTTGTGGAAACCTGACATCCACAAATCCACGGGCCCCAATGGGATACACTCCCGAGTGGTGAGGGAGCTGGCGGATGTTATTGCTAGGTTGCTCTCCATCATCTTGGAAAGGTCCTGGCAGTCAGGAGAGGTGCCTGAGGACTGCAAGAAAGCCAGTGTCACTGCAGTCTCCAAAAAGGGCAAGAAGGAGGAGCCAGGAAACTCCAGGCCTGTCAGCCTCCCCTCCATCCCTGGAAAGGTGATGGAACAGCTCCTCCTGGAGGTCCTCACTAAGCATGTGGAGGACAAGAAGGTGATCAGGAGTAGTTAGCACAGATTCACCAAAGGGAAATCATGCTTGACCAATCTGATAGCCTTCTCTGATGGAATGACTGGCTGGGTGGATGAGGGCAGAGCAGTGGATGTTGTCTCCCTAGGTTTCAGCAAGGCTTTGGACACTGTCTCCCATCACATCCTCCTAGGTAAACAAACTCAGGAAGTGTGGGTTTGGTGAGCGGAGAGTGAGGTGGATTGAGAACTGGCTGGATGGCCGAGCTCAGAGGGTTGTGGTCAGTGGTGCAGAGTCAAGTTGGAGGCTTGTAGCTAGCGGTGTCCCCCAGGGGTCAGTGCTGGGTCCAGTCTTGTTCAACGTATTCATCAGGAACCTGGAGGAAGGCACAGAGTGCACCCTCAGCAAGTTTGCTGATGATACTAAACTGGGGGGAGTGGCTGACACACCAGAAGACTGTGCTGCCATTCAGAGGGAGCTGGACAGGCTGGAGGGCTGGGCAGAGAGGAACCTCCTGAAGTTCCACAAAGGCAAGTGCAGAGTCCTGCACTAGGGAGGAATAACCCCATGCATCAGGACAGGCTGGGGGTTGACCTGCTGGAAAGCAGCTCTGCGGAGAAGGCCCTGGGAGTCCTGGTGGACAACAAGTTAAGCATGAGGCAGCCATGTGCCCCTGTGGCCAAGAAGGCCAATGGTCTCCTGGGGTGCATGAGGCAGAGTGTTGCCAGCAGGTGGAGGGAGGTGATCCTCCCTCTCTACTCAGCCCTGGTGAGGCCACATCTGGAGTACTGTGTCCAGTTCTGGGCTCCGCAGGACAAGAGAGACATGGCGCTACTGGAGAGAGTCCAGCGGAGGGCTACAAAGATGATGAGGGGACTGGAGCATCTCTCCTGTGAGGAAAGGCTGAGAGAGCTGGTCCTGTTCAACCTGGAGAAGACTAGACTGAGAGGCAATCTCATCTATGTGTACAAGTATCTGAAGGAGAGGATGGGGCCAGTCTCTTCTCCGTGGTGCCCAGTGACAGGACAAGAGGCAACGGGCACAAACTGAAACCCAGGAAGTTCCATCTGAACATGAGGAAAAAATTTCTTTCCTGTGAGGGCGACAGAGCACTGGAAGAGGTTGCCCAGAGAGGTTGTGAAGTCTCTTTCGCTGTAGACATTCAAAACCCGTCTGGATGTGATCCTGTGCAATGTGCTCTAGATGACCCTGCTTGCGCAGGGAGGTTGGACTAGATGATCTCCAGAGGTCCCTTCCAGCATTGGTCATTCTGTGATTCTGTGACCTAAGACATACTTAAAAATTTCTGTTAGGTGGGCCTCAGGTGTGGAATTTTGCCAGCAGTTTATTTTACCTTAAATAAAATGGAGGGTTTAGAAGAACTGTATAGGAAAGTGAGCAGTAACGTTTTACCCATCATAGCCTTGTGATAACCTGTATGTTCAATTTCAGTCCTTGGATTATGATTTCATAAGCTCAGGTCTTGACACTCTACTCATTTTTATCTGTTGCGAATGTACAGTTGAGTCATGTGAAACCTCGAGAGAAATCGATGGGGCTTTGGATAACTGGGAAGACCTGAGAACTGTTCTGAGTTCATGAATAAGCACGTTACCTGTGCTTTTGTAAAAACAGGTTATCGGTGATGAGCTAGCAAACCTGGCACTTCACTGTCTTCTTTGCTATTCAGAATTAGCACTTCACTGACATGAATAAATAGTCGTATGGCTAGTCATACTGAGGTGATACAAACCTGAGAATATCAAGATTCCTGTTAACATATTGACTTCCACAGTTTCATTATTATTTATTTGTATTATCTATAATATTGCAGCCTGATGTTTTCCTTCTGATGCAAGCTCACAAAATGTCATTGCTTGAGTTTATATTCAGGTTTCCTTTTTAAGGCTATGCTCAGAGGCTAGAAAATTATTAAATAATGAAGCTTTAGCTTTAGAGGCGGTATTGCTTTATGAGAAAGATTCAGCAGCAAATTCTGTGAGTGTGGGTCAGAACATGCAACATTTATGAGCTTATGCTTGCTTTTTTTGAAGAGTAGAGGAAAAGGAAGAGCTGCCTAGTCCAGAGACTAAAAAGAACTCCTTTATTTGTCTTCCTTAATTCTGTTGGGGGTTAAGCGTAAATGGATACACAGGCTTCTTTCTTCTTTAATGCTCAAATGTTTATAATGTTTGATTGAATTGAAAGGTTCTTCTGGAAATGAATGGTGCACAGGTTGCAGCCAGTAAGCAGGCTGGGGGGGAATGCAAGAGAAAAAAAATTCCATATTTGTAGTCTAGCTATAGTGATTGTTCAGTGTGACTATTTTTTTTGTGAAACATTTCAGTAAGGAGCCCATCTCTTTTTTGATAAGATTGACTTGCAAATGGATTAGTTTGAAGAACTAGGAATAAATGAAATCTACAAAGGTTTCTCTTTCTTTCCTGTCAGGGTATATTTCTCTCCTCCCCCCGACTTCCATTTTCACGCTGCAATACCAGCAAAGACTCCACTACACTAAAATCAAAACAGCTGGGGCAGGGGAATAAATGAAAACAAACAGAAGGCCAGTAGTTGTATTTATTCCTGCACACATTTGTTTTCTCTTTCTCCTTATGCTTTCTTTATACGGTTTTTTTAGCTGTTTCCATCAGGTAGTATATTGTCTGATGCAATGTCATTATATTGTAGAAATTGCAGCAGTTCTACGGTTTTCTAGATGTCATCCTGCCAGATATGTGAGCCTACAGCAGTTTGCAATTGTTACCCTTTCTGGTGTGCTCAAAATATCTTCTAGTGTTCGTGTACAGATATGAAAGATTGCTTCACATAGAGATGAATTGAACTAGCTTGTCATACCTATAAAAATCAATGTATTTTTGGAACGAGTCGACATATGAGGAATAAACCAGAATCTGGGGATTCTCAGCTTCTTATAATGCTGTCAGAGCTCTGAATTATTACGATAGAAATCATGGGTCTCAAGGTGAACGTATTCAGTATATCCTCCATTTTGGTAGGAAGGGATCACCAATTAGGAAAGGTGAGATTTGTGATTCTGCTCGTAATGCCTACCTTTCACACGCCCACTGCACTGTGTGACATGTTCCATGACACCTGGCTGTGATTAATTGCTGCTTTTCCCATGGCTCAAAAATAAATACAACTTTCTGAAAAATAAAAGGCCTTTTCCTCTGCTCTTCCCCTTTCGTGTTAGGTCTCTGCAAAACATGTAAGTCTGCATATTTTATCAGTATTGTGTTTTCTGTTAGTTAATACCCATGCTATTTTACAGTGGTAGTGAATGCACGAACTCTGCAAAGCACCTAGGAAAAAAGACTCACCTGCAATATGCTCTATTACTGTTTCCTGCCTAGAGTAAAACTAGAGGCAAGCTGAGAAACAGGAAAATAAGAAAATAATGTATTTTATGGAAGAAAGCAGTTCATTGCAACAGATCTGTCCCGTTAGTGCTGTGATGACGTTAGATACCAGGATATTCCATTTTAACTAGATCATAAATTTGACTGTACCGAAAGGATTTATCATCACCAGTGATGTCCATATCCCAGTAGTTTCTTTATGGGTTGGTTACAATCACAACTTAGGCCTTCTTTCTAAGACATCTTTCATCAAGAAATCGGAACTGGGTACTCTTGTAAATTAGGATTGGAGTGTGAAGCTGGATTTTTGCTGCCTCCCTCCTGTTGATGAATGTTCTTTCTTTTAATCTAGCTAGTAGGCAAGGAAATGAATTAAACATTAGCTGAATTGGTAAGCTAAATGTTGAAATACTTCCCTTCCAGAGGAGAAAAAGCATTTCACCTAGCAGGTGTCTAAACAACCGTTTGTTTGGTCAGGATTAAAGGTGAATTGGATTATTCTGTTTTATTAAAAATGGAGGAAACCTGTAGTGTTCTTTTTTTCTTGATTATCTTTTCCATAGCAATCATTTCTCTATGAGCACCTCATTCTCTAGCTGCAGAATATGCAATTACAAATGACATTTTACATCCTTCAGAGGAAAAAGCAGACTGATAGAAACAAGAATAAGCACTCCAAACTTAGTAATTAATCAATTAAAGAAAAGTGATATAGCAAAATGTTGGATACTGGCAGATTTACCTAACCACAACAGCTGAACTATTGCTAAAAATTCTGAGTATTTATCAGATTTTTAATTTGGTAGATGAATCCTGTGTTGACACTGTTGTTTAAACTGTAGATGTTTGCTTGTATAGCTGCCTACCAGGGTGGAAATGAGGTCTGTGGTGCTGGATTTCCTCTTGAATAGGATCTCGCTGCTCCTGTGTTTGCAAACAGCAGTAATTTTAGTTGACTGACATTTTAAGGTGACAGGTGTCAAGTTAGGTAATTATAGATCTGGACAGAGGTAAGATATATGTGGCTTTTTTTTTCCCCCCAAACAACCAATTTTCATGGAGAGTCTTCTGTACAAAAGAGCTAGTAGAGGCAGGAAAGATTCTGTTATTAAATTGCATTTCTTAATATCTTTATAGACTAGAGTGCAGAAAGGCAAAATTGAAGTGATGATGTTAGGGAGTAAGTTGAAGATGCCAAATTCAGAGTTAGTACAAAATCCTTCAATGAGCAGGATAATTTTCGGATTGTAGATATAACATAAAAAAATGTAACTGGAGTGACTGCTTTCACAGTAGATAAGCACAGGACTCTCTTTTTTTCTACGTGATGCATTGCTGGAGAGTTACTAGAAGTGCTTCCCTGACTAGAATTCAGTGGGATTCTTTTTAGTTTGTTTTATTTGCTCATCACTTTGCCAGATTTGGCTCCTTCAGCTTTTGCAAGTCTTTCTGCTTTAGGAAATCCAAAGTGATGGAAGGTGCAGTGGGCTTTCCTTGGAACTGGGGCTGATTTTCATGCTGTAAGAATCCAGGACCAAATAAAGGCAACTGTGGACAGCATAGCTGATCAATGCATTAGGCTGTGTATATTAATGCTGTGGCAGGTCCTTCCAGACAGTATTAGCTCTACCAGGGCCTATGGCAGTGTTTTTCCCAGCAAGAAAGTAAATCACAGTGCCTCACTTTTCTATGGGCATGTGTGAAAGGTAGCCTCCAATTAAGATATCAGACAATATCTCAGAGAAAACACTTGATGCCTATACATAAGGGAGAACTCTTGGCAGCTGAATAACAATACCTCCTCAGTCCATTGCCTTTTGAAAGGGAAGCACAACTTTCCTTCTTATCCTTATCTGAACTGTGCTTATGAGACTAGAAACATTCTTTCTGCTTTTATTTTCTCCTGTACTCAGCATAATCCGATAAAAAGTGAAAGAATCAAAATCCCTCACCTGATGTGGAGAAGTATCCTTCACTGTCTTACTGAGCTCTCAGTTTTACAGCTGCCTAGGCAGTATTTTCCTTAGGAGTTTGTTACTTAAATCTGGCTGGTCTTTCCCCCATGAGTGAAAGATGCCCCATGCTATTTGATGTGGAGGCATAGTCTTCTAGGCCTTAGCATCTTCAAGTACATGGGCTACTGTTAAAAAACTCTTTTATGTATTTCCTTTTAAGCCTTTTCCCTGGAATGAGTTATTTTTTTAAAAAACATGTGGCTGTGATCCCGCTCACCCTGGAGAGCGTGCTTACCATGCCCAGCCCTTTCGGCTGTTGGCTGTCCAAGTATGTTGTGGGCCACAGGGCTGTGAGGGCAAGGCAAGTGATATGGCTCTGCCCCTTAACACGTGGCCTGGTGTGCCGGGGTCATCCTTTCTTATGAGACAGGATGCTGCATGGTGATGCCCAGGGAGCAGGTCTGTTGGGCGTTGAGAGTGGCCCTGACAAAGTCAGTCGTATACAAGCAGTGTGCTCATGCTCTTTACATGCGCAGCTATTTCCCACAATGTTTTTCCCTTCTATTGCTACGCTTGGCACAAATATGCAGGCAACATACTTAATCTTGCCCTCTTCAGCCTACACCAAGTGCTTCTTTGTCCATGGGGCTAAACCGTCCTCCCCTTCTTGCTAATGGTCTGTACAGTCTTAGGATTAGAGATAGTTTCAAAGGGATCTGGGGAGGTCACCTGGCCTATCCTCCTGCCTGAAGGTAGGATCACTTAAGTTTATGCCATTCCTGAGAGGTGTTAGTCCAATGCGTTGTTAATGTGAAGGAGAGACCACAGCAGCTTTGGGCTGCCTGTTCCTGCCCATGTTCCCTATTGGACTGTTTTCCCCAACCTAAATCTAAATCTGCACTGATGCAGTTTAACCCCACTAGTCTTTGTCAAACCTACAGTGGATATGGCAGAAGTTTTGGATCTTTCACTTTCTAACTGCCTTTTACGTATTTTAAAAATAAGAAAACTACTGTTTTGTCTTTTAAAGTATTTTCTTTTTGTAGACTAAACAACATCCACACCTTCAGCCTTTCTTCTTATGTCCTGTTTTGCAGACTTTCTAACCTTCTCATTACTCTCATCCAGAATATCATGTTGGGCTTGATGTTTTAGATATTTGTTGATCCAGATGAGTTCTCTCAGCATTTCATTAATAAGTTTACAGGAAATGTGCCTGAATTTACCTATGTCTTCAGGAAAAAAGGTGAAAGAGACCAATGTGCCTATTGATGTCTGCAGTTATTTCTGATGGTGTCTGCAAACCCTGATATGCAGTCGTATCTGTACCCAGCTGAATGCTGTTGCTTACGCTTGTTGTATATCTCAACACAGAATTGCTCGTTATGCTTCTGTAAAAACATTTTATTTCTAGGGTAGTGATAGCCAAGCAGAACTTCACCTGTACCACCTGCTCTAATCAAACTGGTCATTGGCATTTCAGTCTCTTGCCATGTGCTGCAGAGTGAACGTCTTCAGCAGAGAATTACGGCCTTCGTGTAAATACCTTGCCTAGTACTTTGAAAAGTATGTAAAAATGTTACCCGTCTTTCTTCCCTCATTCTCTCTGGTCCAGCACCTAATATAAAGCATTTTCATTTTCCCTCTTTGAATTCTCCAACATTTTGATATGAGAACTTCCAAGATAACGGGCATAAACCTGCTTTGTACTAAACCATCACAGCTGATTGATAGAAGTATTGAAGATGTTCATTGTATAAGATAGCCCTGGTTTGAACCAGTGTTACACTCTCTCTTCAGCAGTCTCCTGTGGTGGTTTGGATTCAAGTTGGGGTCCAAGAGATTAATGTGTAACTGCACTGTGAATAACTGTATCTGCCTCTTAAGCAGAGGAAGCTACAAAGAAAACAATGAAAAAGCATTTATTGAAGCCTGCTGGGTGATTAGGCGGGCCATAGGTGTGAATTAGATTCAAACTCATAATTTTGGAGCCTTGGGTGTTTGAGTCGAGCCTGCCATGGAGATAAAGCACTCTGTATCGTCAGCAAGACAGATGCTTGCTGTACAGAGAGGTATCATGGCAGTTGAAGCAGGGAATTCATTGCCCAACCTCCTACACGCAGTCAGCATTCTCTTGGATGACCAGCAATCTATCTGATAATCAGAAATAATCAGGACAGGGAAGAAGATTTTTAGCAAGGCTGATTTTTCAGCTGATATGTGGTCAAACGTGATGAGGTTTTGTTTAGTTTCCAGAATATTTCTGATGAAAATAACAAAAACAGCGATGTGTCGTTTCAGTTTGACTGCTGCATCAGCTGCAAAATTCCCTTCACCATATAATTTTACACTAATATTTTATTTAATAATCTGCAGGACTTAGTCCAGCTCTGTGAAATAAAAGGCTGATGACATTTTGGTTTTTCTCAGCTATGGTGCCTTGCATCTCAAAAAGATGGTAATATTGGAACAAAAAGTGTTTGTTTTTGCTGTAGCTCTGCTATTGATAAATGTTCTGTCTTTTCATCTAGCTTCAGGAAGAAGACATGAATTAAACATTAATTGAACCGTATTGACTGCCAACATGTAGAAATCTTATTGTAGATGTTAGAGAGTGCAGAAGGCTACAGGGCAGATTGCTATTTCTTCATTGATTATTTCAGTGGTAAAAAAAGACTTGTTGACAGAGTGCTGTTCTTATGTGAATAATATTTACTTCCCATAATTTTGCAACGGAGGTGAGAAGTATAAGAATGACTGTGCATAGTGTATGTTCTGTACCACACTATGGGATTGAAAATACTCATCTTTCCTTCATTTTGTCTTTCATTCTAACTATATTGAGATTTTCAGCTTCTCTACGAGAAAGATTTCTTACAAAAATATATCCTGCTTGTGGCTGTGAATTTTCTTCCCCTTTGCTGTTTTATTTTGTTGGTGCTATAAATCTGTGTGCCTTTTCTGTCCTGTGGCTCTTCTCTATGTACAGTAATAGGCTTTCCAGTACCCATAGTAACGCATATTGAAGGTGACGGGCAAAGAATCCCAAAGCTAAGATTCTTGGCCTAGATGACGGCACTAGAATTTAAACGAAACATACAGTAGCCTCTGTATGAGAGACCCTGTAAGCACTGAATCAGTGGATGAATGGAAGATTTTAAAATATGCTGTGACTTGAAGACTTCTGTAATGTATCCATAGAAGGGAGTCTGACTAAAGTGAAGCATTTGCTTTTGGGTCAGAGAGCCAGCTTTTGCAAATAGCCTAAAAATAAATGCGGTTCTGAAAAATCACTAGTGCTCAGAGCAGGTGGGCAAATACTGCATGTAAAAACTGTGAAAGTCCCACAAAACCACACAGAGAGGATTTTCTGGATGAAAGTTTTGCTTTTATCTTTGAGGGCTGTTGCCATTAATCCTGCATGACGCAGGAGCATTTTAGCACAATAAAAGGCACACAACTTGCATTGTTTCCCACTGCAATGCAAGCCGTTAAATCATACTTTTTTATTTCTTTCCTTTTAAGATATACGTGAACATGAATACTGGAGATTCTCGAGGAATTTCGATATTGATGGTGCTGAATATTTAATAGTCTTTGTAATGGACAAATCCTTTGGAATCACATTTTTTCCATTCAAATTGTGCCTATCAACATCTTGTTTAAGTTGTGACAGTGGGTAACTACTGAGTACTGCACTTTGATTATCTGTACATGTTTTTCATATCACCGAGGCTCGATCTTTGTTGTTGTTGTTGTTTCTCTCCTCACTCCCCGACATTTTCTGATTCAATTCCTTTCTTGCTGAGTTGCTGGAACGCTGGCCACAAACACTTGATCTTAATCTCATGCCAAGGACAGTGTATGAAGCAGCGGCCTTAAGTTGCCTGGTATGTCTCATGAAATCAACACTAGGTAAACGCCTGTAGGTATAAGAAGGAAAGATCACTCTCTACTGTCCATGTCTACGTTCAGTGAAGTCCATCTTCCAGGGCTATCAGTAAGGTTGATCACTAGTGAATTACTGATGCAGAAATTCAATGGTTTCATATATCTAAACTGCACTTGCTGTATCTTTGATGTATTTCTATTTTATCCAAGCTACACATGCAATATCATCTAGTGATACAAATAAATTCTTTCAAAAGTACCACTTCCACACCATATCCATCTCAGATTTGCTGCTGTAGCTGTTGGAAATAAAACCTTCCATACTAAGATACATGAAGATGAGTTTTCTTCCCCAATTAAGATTTTTTTCCCCCTCTGTCTTGCCTTATCTCCTTCCCCTCAGGAGTCTGAGAATTGAGGCTTTGGTAAGCAGGAGCTACAAGGAATGGTGTTTGTGACACTGTCATTTTTTGCAAGATCTCTCATGCCTGTTGCTGGATACTTCTGGTGGTGCTAGGTGCTTTAGCAATAGTATGAAAACATATTCTTGACTTTGTTTGTCTGCATGATTTTGGCTGTGGGTAAACAGACTGCATGCCACAGCATAAAGTGCCAGAGCCAGTTAGCATTGCGCAGAGACCTGTACAAGATAGTTTGAATCTGAATAGCCTCTTGTCTTGTATCTTTTCCTGCTAGAGGAGCAAGGGCACAGATTACAGGTGCATCCAAATGTACTTGATACAGACGAGAGATTAACATGTCCAACTATATCCTGCTGTACCTAAATCACTGCATAGTCTCCTTCCTTAAAAGCTGTCTGTTACATAAGGCTTTTGTTAAGGTAAGGTGATTTAGCTTGGATTAAAATCAAATGCACACCAACGCTAGAAGTTTGAGGGATCCAAACCAAATCAGATTATTTATTCATTTCAGCTGTCTTAGGAAAGCGGTGAAATGTTAGCTAAGGTTAATGTGTGTTGTTCATCGTTCGTGCCTCCTTTCCTTCCAGCCTGTGAAGATGAGAGACAGCCAGTGTTACCAGTCCAGATGGTTGAGACTGGGGAAGCAGACTGAGGGCTTGCCGATATCTAAGACGTTTTCTGATGTAGTTTTTTTTAGGCAGACTCTTGCTCTTGAATGGTTCAAGGTCTCTCCTAGAAGAGATCTTCTCCAGCTGAGGTGGGCTCTGTGTGGGAAGCAGGGTCTGCGTCTGTAAGGCTGCAGGCAGCCCAGATATGTTCTCGGGGTTGCTCCTAGAGGAATGACTGTAGCAGGGGAAGATCAGCACACAGTGATGACAGTCCAACTAATTGCTCCAGCCACAGTAAGGCATTTACTAGGCTCATGAGGTTTCCCAGCTGGCCCTTTTGATCACATCATCCAAGTACAGGTATATTTGCCTCTACCTGAGGTTAGAGGCAGGGTTGTGTGGGTCTAGTGGTTCCATCACATGCTTCCTAACAGAAAGATGCAGGTCAAGGCAGCAAAAAAGCTGTTTTAACGCGTTCCTCAAACAAGCTCTGCCCACAAAAGGATTTTTCTTCCTGGGTATTGCGAGATTACCGCAGGGTTTTGGCACAACAGCTGTGGGTCTGTGGTGCTTCATCTTTACAGATCCGGCTGCTTTCAAAGATGACTGCTGCAAACCTGTCTTTGGGGGAGCACATTCATGTTATGCCTCAGCCATGAAACTGAATTTTCAGCTCTTGTTTTTTAAGTCTCATCTTTTGACATCTTGTTTTGTATATATATTTAACTAAAACATTTCAATTCTGAAAGGTGGCATAGCAGTGCCATCATTTAGACTCCAGTCTTGAGGTCCCTGTTACAAATTGTACTCTACCTGTCAGATTTTGCATTTGAGGCAATATATTTATAATTGTTTCAAGCCAAAAGCTTATATGCCAGTATACTAAATTGTGCAGAAACCATAGTCTGAATATCACAGCTTTGGATCTTTTCTTACTACAATTTGCTACTACTACTTTCTGCTCTTTAATGCTAACCGCTCTCTGCTGGGAACCTAAGTACTGGGGGCCAAGTAATAATCTAGGCATCTTAATACTGAGAGTTTGGTAGGGTGGCAGGTCAGATTGGGGAATACTGTGTTACTTTTCTGAATAGCTTGTGTGAAGTAGAACAAACTATGTTCATGTTTGCATTTTTTTCCTCTAACACGAATTCTGATTTTCTGTTCACTTACCTGGATTTTGCAGCATGGTACATGCAAAGACATGAACCCGAGATCAGTAGATGGAGGATAAGACCCCTCAGTTTTCGTTTGTTCTGCATGGGCAGTTTGTGACTTGTGTTGCCGTAGCTTTACTGGATTTGTTGAGTGAAGAGGAGGAGGCAGCCCTGCCGTAGATGGGCCTTTGCCTGTGCCCCCATGGGGGGATGCAGCCGCCGGTTGCTCTGCGCTGCCTCTTCCCTCTTCCCTCTCGCTGGCTGCTTCTGGCGTGGGTTTAAGGGGCCGCAGGGCAGCTGGGGCAGCGCGCTGAGGCCGCAGGCGGTGGCAGCAGAGCAGCCAGGGCCTGAGAGGCAGGGGAAAAGCCCCTTATCCTGCAGCCTCGTAAATCTGTAAACCCAGCTTGGCTTTATTCCTTGGCGCTCGTCACAGGTTTGCCAGAGGGGCTTAGCTTCCTCGGACAGCCCGGCCAGGCTGCTGTGCGCAGCTGCGCGCGTGCCGTGCTTTCCCTTCCTATCAGACGGGGGCCGTGCCTAGGGCCCTACCGTCCCCTGGGGCCCTGCGCTGCCCAGGGCTGAGCTGGGAACAGGTATTCTCTGTCATTTCTTCTCTCCGCTACCATCTACTGTGTGTGACTTTTTGTTTAAAAAAGGAAAATTTGATGTAAGCTGCAGATAACCATGCCATCCTTTGCTTTGAACTACCCAGCTGCTTTCGGGCTTTTGTGTTCACATCCTTGTTATTTAAATGAGTATTATTTGCCTGGTAACTCCAAGTACTTCGCTTGCTCCGCCTTGTAAAAGGCCTGAGTTCATTCAGTCAAACATTAACTCAGTCCTCAAAAGATATTTACAATATGGATTGATTATATTAGTTTGTATTAAACCAGCATAGCAGCGTAGCCCCGACTGCTAGAAGCAGCCAATTTTAATTGTTTCCAATGGTGACCTGTCAAAAACGGATCCTCATCTTATTCTGAAACCACAGTGACTACTTTCTAAGGTAATTACCTAGGTGACTCCCGGAAAGGAAGATAAATGCATGATAATAAATTCTAGCATGCAGAATTAGGTGGTTATCAGTATGAAGCAAAACAACCTGAACTGTGCCTTTTTTTTTTTTGCATATATTTATAGTAGATTAGTAAATTGGATTTAAAATTCCACAGATTCTCTGTCTGAATGAGCAAGCCCATGATGTATAACTTTGAAATCTGCAACGTGTAATGCTGCCTAAATGAAAGTTTATTATGCCTTTTGAAAGTCGATTTTGCAATATCAGGAGTATAATTGTTACATAGGGAGGTTTTTTGTTAACTCCAGATGCTTTACATGAAGTTTAGGAAGGATGATTTGAATGCAAAATCACAGATGTGGATGGGTTTTAGGTAGAACACAATTCCCCTTTTGTCCAAAGTCAATAGCTAAAGGATGCAAAGGGATCAGAAAATGGTCATGAGTTTTGGCTGCCGTTGAATTCTACCTGAAAAAATATTTTGGGGTATGGTATTGGGCATATTTCTTTCTACTGTCTTGAAGTCTGCAAGGTGTCCGGTTTTCATTTGAGAAGAGAAATACTTATTTTGCTTTAAGAACCTCGCTCTAACTAGTCAAGATATTTTCCTGTTGGTAGTGTAAGAAGAGATGATAAAGAAGTGATATTAATGTCTCAGGCCAGAAAGTTTCCTCTCCAACTGTAATCTACCTGGTCATTTTGAATACACAGAAATATATGATTTAAAGTCAAATGGTATTTATTAGGAAACACTATCATTTATTAAGCATGGTTAATGTTCCTACACTTGCATCTCCTGGACTACTCTTAAAAACATGTATTTTTTTTCCCTTAGAGCCATTGGATGAGGTCTCCAATTTTCAAACAAAGGCTTAGAAAGTGCAGAGATGTGCAGTCGGGGTGGGGGTGCCGGGCGAGTTAGCACTGCAGTCAGATGCAATTTTCCTCATGCAGGGAGGAATTCACCTCTATACAGGAACTTTTTTTTTTAAACTTATGAACTGCTGCTTTCCCCAGAGGGCCTGCCCTGGCTGCGCAAGAAGTGGGTGATCCTGTGGCAGTCCAGCCCTGGTGTGAGGGGCTTAGCCCCTGCGCCAGCACTGCTTTACAGGTGTGCGAGGGCTGGGGGGGGACTTTACTGCATGCATATTTTCAAACATCCAGTGGGCTACTGCTTGCAGGTACATTTGGGTTGCTGCAGTCTCTGTGTATGCAGAGTCAAAACATGAGCAAAGGTAGTATTACAAAATTGTCAGGCCCTACCAAGCCCCTTGGCACGTCCATGTCCTTGCAAGAATTTTTAATCTTTCTGTGCATTTTCTGTCGTGCATTGCCTTCATAATGATAGCAGTTTGGCTTGGTTTTCTCCTTCCTAGTGGGAGCAAGTTGCAAAAATGTGAACAGAAAAGTGCAGGTATGGCCAACAAGCTGGGAGCAGACAGAATGTAAATCATTTGCTTGGCAAGGAATTAGATTTTAATATGAGTTAAGAAACGTAAACTTAATTTCATGTGACCAGGGCCAAACTCAAATATTTGAGGACCTTTGTCTTCAGAAAAAGAAATTCATAAATTTCAGAGTGATCAATACAAAGAAGTGTACTAGGTCCTCCATCCCAGTACTGGAGATGCTGCGACTGTTTGGCTTCGTGACACTGCAGTGGTTTTAGAATACTAGTTTGGTTGTTGTATAAGCAAAGCTATGAGGAATTTTTGATAATAAACATCACGTTCTTAGGAACCAAATCAATTTCTTTTTCAGAATTGGAAAGAGATTTTTTTCTGCACAATTGAATGCTCAAATACCAGTTCCTGAGTATTTCACAATATATATCATGATATTTAAAAAATGAGGGTAATATGTGCCTGTGAAATTATTGCTACGCAGAAATTAAATTGCTACTATTACTTTATGCTTTTTGCATATTCTGCTCTCTCTATGCATTAATTGCCATTAATGGGCTTTGTACATTAGAGAAGTATAAACAAATTCCTTCTTGGAAATAAAATATGAATGGAGTTCATAACACAGTTGAAACCATTCAGCTTTTGTGTTGCTGAAAATTTGTTTTCATAGTGATATCGGTGTTATTAATCTTTTAACATAGATAACACTTAGAACAGGGTATGTTTCAGAAAAGCATGTCTTCACTACTAGGAAAATGTCCTCATGCAAAGTAAATCTGCTTGTGAGCAATATTTTTTTTCCTAGCTTTAAACAATGTGGACTGCACTCCATTTCCTCATCTAGTGTGTCAGTTTTTCTCTAATTTTTACATTTGCTGTATATTCATTGCAGTACCTCTGCTTCATTCAAACGAGTCTGTGGTTTATTGTCTCACCTTTTCATTTATTTGAAAATAAAATATATGTGATCTAAAATGGTAGCATTCTTATTTGGCTAAATACGTTCCATTATTCTGTTCTGAAATATGACTCCTTCCTGTCCAGATCAGATTCATTGCAGAGGTCTAGTTCTACCAATGATAGATGAAGATTCCTCCTGTTTTTGTGTGTATGTATTTTTTTTCTTTCTCCCTTTTTAATTCTAACTCAGCCAGCTAGTGGTATTAAATCTGTTTTTTTTTTTTTCCCCCAGCAGCTTCAATTTGCAAAGGCTGAACAGGTCAATCTATTGTCCTTGCTGGCGGCCCAAGATGCTGCTGGCCTGCTGCACAATAGGCAGCCTTTGGGGGGTCAAAGCCTGCATGTGGCTGATAACAGTGCTATTCCTGGCTGGAAACCACCGTGATTAGTGAGCTTCAGTCTGCCTCAGCATGGGACTGTAACTCACTGGCAAATCCTAAAGATGCCACGTGGGTTCAGGCATCTTTTCTGTCCCTGTATTTTTCTTTAAGAAAGGAAGCTGCAAAGGAAGCTGCAAACTCAGAAATCAAGATTTTGCTTTCTTTTTGTTTATTTGATTGAAAGCCACGATAAAAAAGAGGATTAGGAGTGTGTGTATGTGTATGCTTGTGCGCGTGGAAGGGGCAAACTTGAGAACTGCTGCCTCACCTATATGCACAGTATCATACAATTCCGCTTATGTGACCAGTGAGAGTTGTGTGTCCTGTCCTGGGCTTCCAAGCCTGATGAAGCCACCTCCCTCCCCCTGTCCCAGGAAGGAGGGAGCCCTGGCTGTGGTGGCATGGCCTGGCTGGCGAGCAGCTGTGCAGAAAAGGCCCTGGGGGTCGTGGTGGGCAGTGAGCTGGACGTGAGCCCGCAACGTGTCCTGGCAGCGAGCAGCCGTGTCCTGGGCTGTATGAACAGGGGCACAGCCGAGAGAGTGAGGGGAGTGACTGTCTCTCTCTGCTGAGCACTCATTAGACCTCATCTGCCTACTGTGTCCAGTTATGGGCCCCTGAAACGGGAAAGACATCGACAAACTGAGGTGAGTTCAGGGAGGGCCACCAGGATGGTCAGGGGCTTGAGCACCCTCCCTATGAGGAGAAGCTGGGATCGTGGGGCTTTTTCAGGCCAGAGGAGAACAGCAGTGATGGGACCTCAGAGCAGGTTACTGAGACAAGGGGGCCAGGCTCTTCCTAGGGGTGCATGCTGGGAGGATGAGAGGCAACAGACATGAATTGAAATGAGAGTTTCAGACTATAAGGAAGGATATAAGGAAAAACTTTGTCCCAGTGAGGGCAGTGGGGTGCTGGAGCAGGTTGCCCAGTGAGGTTGTGCAGGCTTCATCCTGGGAGGTCTTCCAGGCCCAGCTGGGCGAAGCCCTGAGCAGTCTGGTCTGGCCTCATTACTGACCTGCTTTGAGCAGGAGGTTGGACTGGAGATTTCCTGAGGTCCCTTCCAAGCTGAATCATCCTGTGATCTTCCGCCTTGAAATACTTTTGAAAAAAATCACCCTGAGCGTAACTAGTGATGGAAGAAACACAGTATAAAGCAGTGTAATTCAAAATGTGGGGAAAGACTGTTATTATTTCTATAGCTTTAAAATTAAAATAGAGCTACCATTAGCTATCAGTGGCTGGGAACCGTGAAGAACCTTGTAAGTGGGATTTACAGTCCAATGATGACTTAAATGTGTGAAATCAGACACTTTTCAATGCTTGTAAAGGGAACATAATCATGACGTGAACAGAAGAGTTTTTAACCAGAGGTTGGAACTGTCTTGGATGTTCAACTTGTTAACAAAAGAGCTAGTTAAGAATGCAAAATGTTAATAACAACAGCTGTAAGTTCATTAAATGCAATGTGCTAAACAAGACCACATACCGTATCACAGTAACATAGCATAAACTTTCAAGAATTTGAACAGGCAGAAATGAATGAGTGGAGGAAGTGTGAAGTAATGGAAAGAAAGGAGGTGTTACAGCAACTTAGAGCTGTCTACGGTGTAGTCAGTGGTGTTACTGCAAAAGAACAATTCAAAGAGGAAGTAATAAAGTAACTTTATGAAGTGCTGTTTTGAAATCAAAGGATAAAGCAGGCAAGAAATAAAGAAATATGGTGAAAACAAAATAGGAATTGATGAATTTAAACTCTTATGGAGGCAAAAATTGAGTAAAGAAGAACATCTTTAGGAAAAAGGATTGAGAGGATAAAAAGATCAGAGAAAAATCACCATGTTTTGGAAACCTGTAATTACAGAAGTATGTTCTGCAGAAACAAAATCATTCACATTACATGCACAAGTGTGCCAGAGGAAAAATAAATGCTACAGTGAAAATAGTTTTGTTAATAAATGAGAGAGGTAAAATATGGATGATTTTAGAGGATTAAGCTAATGCAGCACTTCAAGAAATATCTTCCTCTGGAGTAATAAGGCATACATGCAAGAATGAATGACATGTATCTGAAGTTTTGGTCTATGGTTATGCAAAACTGTAAAGTACGAACTTTTTCTAATGTCTCCATAATGTTATAGACACATTGCTATTCACTTCTCTGCCTGCTAGAAAAGGTTAGGTAATCAAATGTCTCTGCATGAAGTCATTCCTGAGTCCTCATGGCTTCGGCATAATCTGCAGCATTACTAGTACACTGTAAAGCCAGAGAATAAAAACTATACCACATTGGTCAAATAGGAAGGAGAGAGAATTTTTGTTGGTTGCAGTTATATCTCTAAGTGCATAGTACCTTTAGATACATAATAGCGGTTTTTTGTTATGATATTTTCTATAAAGCTTCCTATTATTAATTAGACAAAAAAGGCAACGGTGTTATTGCAGACCACTCAAGTTGAGGCTAGTGAAATTGGACTATGTCTCAGAAACACGGAGAAGTTTTTAACGATGAACAGAGCTGTAAAAGTAGAGTTTAAAGATGTTTGATTCACAGAGCCCTTATTTTATTAATTTTTTTGATACACATATTGAACAAATTAATCTTGGGGGATTTAAACAGGGATTTAACAGCTGATATTCTCACAGGAGCAATGTACATATTCATCCCTAGGCTTCTTTATTTTAAATGATGATCTTTTTAGTTTCAATTTTTGTAATGTTTCATTTTCAAAAATACAGGTGAGATACATGTTGGCAGCCTTTGAAGTCAGTAAAGGGTTAAACAAATTAGTTTAGTGACTCTCACACAATTTTTTTTTAAATACTGGAGAATAGACAGGTACTTCTGTATGTAGATACTGTTTTTGAAGACTAAATCTGGGATATTGTTCTTGTGAAGGTTTGTGATACTATGTGTGAGAGAAGTGTATTGTGTAAAAACTAAGTTGGGTTTTTGTACAAGAACTTTTAAAGAAGTTCTCCGGGTGGACAGAGCCTTAGCAGAAAATGTGAACAATAAACAGGAAAGATATATAGGGGGCAACCTATTTCACACAAGTAGGAAATTTTGGGTGGAGTTATAAAATCAGTGCTTGAGCAGTTTTCAGGGAATTGTGCAGCCTTTATTAAAGAAATCTTAATAGAAATTTTTGAAAGGTCATTGCAGTGGCATGGTTTTAAACCCTGAGATATGTTCCAACAAATTGGCCTAAGGATTACAGAGAAAGGTTTACAGTCTTTTCCTCTCAGATGAATGGACTCAAGTGATGTTGTTGGCCTTTTTGACTAATATACTGTTCTCCGATTGATTTAGCGTTATATCTTTAATGTTAGGTAGTGGTCAAAACAGAACTTGTAGTAAAATGTCCTCTGCAATATACCTTACACTAACTTTAAATCACTAGTTCCTTACAGGAAGTGACTGGATTACTTTCCATCTTGAATAGCAAATCCATTGGAGGTTTAATTGAAATCTTGCACCGCTGATGAGTTTGCGTACAGTGTCAGCCTCCTGGTTAGCTTTCATCAGTTTTCTTTGTGTTGCCTGCTAAGAACCGGTGTGGAATGTAAGTCCGATGTTATGCATGTTCTGTCTGTATTCCACCTTCCCGTGTTTTTCTGTGTGTTTCCAAAGCAAAGTATCTACTGAAGTGAGATTATATAAGAGAGTTAGCTGTATAAGAGAATTAGAAATCGTATCGAATGGCTTATATCGTGAACATGTGTCTAGTTGTATACTTATATATATGCACATAATAAATACATTTTAACCCCCCTCCCCACTGTCTTCTCGACAGACAGTTTTATCTATGATAACTCTAGTTTGCTACTTAGCTGTCTACATTTGGTAGGAAAGTTTCCTTGGAAATCTACAGCAAGTTTTTTGTCTGAACTACTTAATCTGTGGGGAGTTATTGACTAGGGAAAGGAGGGAAGCATATAATAATAATAATGTTAAACAAGAGTTTCATTTAATTAGACAGAATAGCAGTATGGAGGTGAGGGACCAGTAGTTAAACAACCTCTAAATCCCTGGAAAATAAAGTCTAGGAGGGAAACAGCAGTAGCAATAGAAGAACGTATAGTATCTTGCATTAAAGCAGAAGGTTTTTGACTACGTACGATGACAAGTCTTGCTATACTAAAATGTATTTGTTGCAAAAAAATGAAATAAATCACAGGATGGGTTTTTTTCATGGGAGCTGAGAAAAAGCAGTCAAGAAATGTTCTCTGTCACTGTCTAAATCTGTTCTGAGTACACAACTAGAAAGTTACATTATCAATGTTTAGTTTTAATAGATATCTACCACTTAATCATAAACAACTCTACTGCAGTCTAGTAGCAGAGGAACGTAAGGCAAAGACCAGCTGACATGATTTTATTCTCCCTATTTCTTTTTACATCAGACTAATTCTGTTTACTTCATTGAAGCTATTCAGTTTAAGCTACCATCAGTAAGCTAAGTTTAAATACCATCAGATGCCTGTTAGACATATCATGACCTTTCTGCCTGCACTAAAACACATACTATATATCCTTTCAGCAGGAGAATTGTGCAACTGAAATGGATAATGCTCTCAAGTGAAATCTTTGCAACACTGAGACTGTGGGAGAGATTTGTGTAGGTGTGTAGATGACTTGAGCATAGCGGTATTTTCAGAAGTACTTAACTGTATCTTACTTAACTGTGTCTGTGATATCTCAATACCTCTAAAGATATGGCACTTTGTTCTTCTCTCTCCTGCTCCCAGTTGTTTCCGATGCACAGACAGTGATTTTTCAGGTGGACACTTTGGGCAGACAGTAGTGATTTTCGTTCTGCAGAAAATTTTCTTTTATATGGCCCCTCAACTGTTAGGAGAAGGGTAAAAAAAGGAGCTATATGTGGAAGAAAAGCACTTGCTGGTAAGGCTGAAATAATTGCAGCCGGTCTAATCTTCTCAGACTATATCTCCACATTATCGTTCTTGTCCTCACTAAATATTTGGGTTCAAGCTACGCTTCAAGTTTGCCCTGAGTCAAACTCCCCCTGACACAAATAATTTCTTTTGAATTGCTCAGTGCATTAGGAAAAGGAGATTATTGGCTAAACGGTGAAAGGCAGCTCAGCCAAAGCTGGTAATGCAGCAAGAACAGAGAAGCTCCAGATGACCATAGCTCGTCAAACGCTAATCCTGTCATTCTGGGTGCTAATCAAATCACTGCTTGTTACAAGAGCATCATTTTTGTGGGGTGATTGCACTCAGTCAGTTAAGTCAGTGCAGCTGAGGGCTCTGCTTGACCAGCAAGGGAGCTCTAGCTCTAGATGTCTAAATTGTGTCTCTTGAGTTTCCTGGCCCATGGCAGGATTGTCTCAGCTTGTTCAATGTACCACGCTGTATGCTGTAGTGGAACCACCCTGCAGTGGGATCAAGCGTCCAAAACTTGGGCACTGGGACAAGAACTGGTTCTGCCTTCTGAAATAAGTCATCCCCACACATGAGAGTCCTTGTTCTCCATTTCTGTATTGTTATTAATCCTTCAACAGCAAGTCTAGAATAAGAGTTTCCCATTCAGCCTTCTTCCTGCTCTCCCCAGGGTGACTTGTTCCTTGTCAGCTCCATAGGAGGTTACCCACCACTGTAACTGTTTCTCTCATGTGATTGCTAAGATCTGAGTAGTAAATCGACCCATTCAGGTATCTAAGGCTATGCTTTTAGGTTAGGATTCTTCTCTCAGCCAGTCACTCCTTTCACTTTCTGGGAGGATATAGCTAGCTCTGTTGTGTGATCACGACAAGATTGTAAATAAAAAGTTCCATTTTAAACAATAAGAAAAAAGACTTTTTTTGGTCTTGCTTTGTTTTGGGATGTGATAATAGAACCATCATGGACGTGAGGCGGAGAGTATAAAGCCTTCTGAAAGGGTGGATCTCCTAAACTGCACCTACCAAAAAAGGAGTTTTAATGTGGGACTACTGCTATGAAATGGAGTCTGATGTGCTGAGATGAAGGAAGTGTCAAAGGTCGTCTGTTGTTTCTCCCTTATTTGTAGGAGAGTTTGGGGTTTTCCTAAAATCTCCCAAATTCCTTCTCTTTGGAAAAGGTATTTTGTGATGTGAGCCTTCATTGTTATCTTCCTCTCTATTCTTCATAATTTAGGGTTGTAAAATAATTATAGAAAAAAACCCCATGGCTAAGTTCATTCATGAATAAATATGTATGAGAATTAAAACAGTAGAATACTTTAAGATAGATCCATCAAGTTCTGATGTCTCAAACCATATTCTTAAGGCAACAACAAGATCCATTAATTGTTACTAGCATCATATATTTTGATAGAAATTTTCAGTTGTTTTTTTAAAAGCCTGTAGTAAGAGCACCTTTGAAACCAACTTAATTATTCTCAGAAACGTAACTGAAAGAAAGTTATCAAGAAAACATTCCTGGCTCACATCTGTTTAGACTCATTTAAAGGTCTAATCTTTTCTGTCTCAAGTAGCTTTCAATGTTTATTTTTCAGAAAGTATTTTTTATCTAATTTGCCTTTTTATGAAAAAAAAAACCCACCCAATTGTGTATCAGTTATTCTTAACATTTTTCAGTGAGGCAAAGTGAAAGCCTACATAAAAGCCACTAAAAGCAAATGCCAAACTGTGGGCATTAGTCTCTTGTCTAAGGTGTTGAATTGGTTGTCATCTTGAGAAATGTAGTTGTCCTTTAATCCAAACACCATTTTATGCACATAATAAAAATGATTTCTGCCCAGTAGTCACTTCTAGCCATTGGCTCATAAATTCTCCCAAACCCCATCCTGTTGTCCCTGATGAAGGACATTCCTTTACTTGAAGCCAAGAGCGATCAGGTATGAAAATCACTTCCAGCAGGCACTCACATGGTGAATTATGAAACAAACAGTTGTAGGCATCAGAATTAACAGGGGAGAGCTGATTGGAACAGTTAAACCAAAGTAGAGTTAGCTTAAACGAATCTTGTCATCTTATCTGAAGTCTTCTGAGGTAAAACATAAAATTGTGTCTGTGTATGCATATGTATATAAATATATATGTTTATGCAAGAAAAAATAATACTTTGGAGTTTTAGAAATTGTTTTCACGAAAGAAAGAGAAAAAGAGAAAAGTCTTGTCAGAATTTCTTTTTTCCGTTAGCCATAGCTAAGTGGAGAGTGAAGTCAGGTGACAGTAAATAATAATAATCGTACTGCAGGCTGATTACTAGACAACTACCCAATAAACCTGGTTTATTGCGGCACAGGAACTGCTTTCCTGGAGTAGTTACGATCGCCTCTAAATCAGGATTCTGAGTAATGTGTCAATTCAGATTCTGCAGAGCTGTGTTGCTCTAACTCAGAATAGGAGGGTTTTTAAGAATGCAGTTAAAAGCTGGCCAGGTAGGACTGGCTCTCTGCAGAAGCTCATTGTCTTACAAAGTCCTCAGCAGCTTAAATCAGGCCTAGGAGAGTCCTCATAATCATTGTCTGGAGTTTTATGGCATACAAACAGAATGTAAGTTTTTCTAATGCCTTCCACAGGATATTTTTCCACCCTAGTTTAACTACTTTTTGTTTTACTTGGAAACACTGGAAGGTAGGACATTACCTGTGCAGTGTTTCAAAATAGGAAGTGATACATTGTCAATCAAAAGAAGGGTTCCTCTTCTTCAGCAGTCAGTCGAAACTAGCTGTCTTGGTTCTCTCTCTGGCGAGCTATAGAGCTTGGTGAGGTGTTTCACCTCCTCTGCCTAAGGCACCTGTCTGAGGACAGAATATGTTCCTCGTGGAAAAGTCATTCTCTCTGCAGTGGTTAGAGCGTCCCTTCCTGATTATCTTAGATTGCTGAAGTTGGAAAAGGTAAATCTCATTTTAGATGTGTGTCTTTTTGAGGTGGTTCTCTGATGCAATTGTGTAAGGCAGTGATGAAGATACATTAGAGAAAGGCAGAGTAGTGGCTAGAAGGATGCAGTTGGAAGACTTTGATCTGTCTTTGAACCGCTTCACTAGGCTTTTGTGAGTCTGTATAGCTAAAAGTGGTGTGATCCTAGACTGGTCTTGATGAGGCAACCATTTCTTTTCGTTTCACTTGGTCTGCTCTCAGAGCAAGCAGAGTGGGCTTGCTGTTACTTGGTCTTTGCCCTCGTGGTCCTCCGACCTGCTTAGAGCAGTTATGTAGGCTATCTATCTCCTCTCTTTGATTTTAGATAGGAAAATTAAAGATCCCTTCGGTTATGTTCTTTTCCTTGCAAGTGGATGGAAAGGACCAGGGAAGAACAGATTCCCCTTGGTCAGTAACAGGCAGCTCTGAGCTGGGAACAGGGAGGATACGAACAGCAGCAGAATGGGTCAGCACTGGTCCCCTGCTCACAGAATAGGCATATTCAGGGAATAAGATTTAATTTGATTGACAGCTAGGATGGGGTAGGGGAGCCAGCCTACAGGGAAGGAGTTACTGAGAGCAGGATTGGGAGAGGGAGTTCAGTGCTGTGGGAGAACATGCGGGAACATAGGGCAGAACTGGTGGCAGTGGATGAGCTGGAAAAGAATGGGATTGGGACATGATTTGGGAAAAACAGAAAAGAGAGAAAGCAAAATCTAAGGTCAATGCTAAAGGGAAAGGAGAAATGAATGCAATTAAAAGGTGACGTTCTAATTTGATAGAGTGGGTGATGCCGACATCTTACAATAACTTGAAATCTTTATTTTGTGAGCTGCAGAATTTCAGTGTCTGACAAAACACTATTAAAACTTCCCTAGGCAAGAGCAGAAGTGTGTATGCCTCTGATTCGCCGTAGTGCCAGAATATCAGAGTAGTCAAAAGCAGTCCTCTTGGCAGTCTTTTCGGGATCCCAGTTGCCGATCATTAAGCACCTTGGAGTGCAGACTGAGCTCTTACACTTGACGTGATATCCAGGAGGGAGCTAATTTAGAGAGCAGAGGACAGGTGCATTATGTCCAGGCTCTGGCTTCCTCCAGGCTGATAGTTTTCTTTCTAGGTTGATTGTATTGTTTTAATCTGGTCGGGAGATAATGATGACTTGCATAAATCAGAAACCTTTTTATTTTTACCTATGAGGACACAGGTGATATTAGAAAATAAGTCGAGGCTCATGAAGAAATCCCAGGTAGTGTTCAGGGACTGTAAATTCAGATTAGGAGTTCAGAGCAGCTATTGGGGGGGGGGTTACATTGTAACAGCGCTATAAGCAGGTAATCTTTGTTCTTAATACTTGTGAAAAGGATGAGCTATATGCTACTTGTTAAAAGGATGAGCTATATGTTTCTGATATGCAATTAATGTTTCATATTTTTGTGTTATTTCATGATAGCTTCTGATTCATAGGCATGGAAACAGATTCCTTATCTTGTATTTTTTATAAAGATCAACCTAATTGCCTCATTGCATTCATTTACAGAACCTAAGAGGTGGCGTTAGAAAGGCTACAATGTAAACATCTTTGTTATTAAAGAAATATTCGTGTTATTATATAGTTCATAAGCAATACCCTGAGTACGTTTCAAAATTTCACTATTGTGTAATGTTTTAACCATTGTAGCACATATTGCATCATTTACCTCATATTTGATAGCTTTATAATATTTTACTTTTTGTGTTCTGTTAGCTTTACCTGCATAAATAGTGTTTTCATCTACTTAGATACACTTAGATATAGTTAGATCAGTCATTTTATGACCTTGATTGTCTGTGGGTCTTTGTACAGCGCTAAACAAAACAGGATCCTGCTGGCACACTTAGTTAATATAAAGATTATAAGATTATAACGGTGCTTAGTTATTGTAAAGGTTTCACTATAATAAGTTAACCTTTTCAAAATCCCACGCTAGTGTCCCCCTGCCATCTTGGAGGACCGATTTTTCTCTCTGAGTAGTATCTCTTATAAGGCGGGCTATAAAACATTGCCGTGAGTCAGCAAGCAAGAGCGTGGCTCCTTGTGTGAAATGCATCCTGACTGCAAATCCTGACTTACAAGGGAAATAAGAGGCATGAAAAACCCTGACCTGTCTCTCTCACAGGGAACTCTGGTGGTGCAGCTCCCACATACCCTGGGCAAAGCACTCCATACTTACACTTGACAAAACTCAATATTTCAGTTGGCTTAGAATTTTTTCGTTTGGAAAATTTGAGCTTAGGGTCAAAAAACTGTCCTTCTGAGAAGCTTAAATGAATGGAAGTATTTTGATCACCTTTTTTTTTGCCAGAAAGCTTTCTGTTTTCCATTCTGCTTTATTTTCCAGTCTTTGGTGGTCACCAAAAGTTTATATGAATTTTTAAAAATCTCTGGCAGCCTAGAGTAACTCTTCAGGAAGAAATGAAATTTTTTTAAAGTAATCACTGTGGCTAGCATCCACACTGAATCCCAGAGAAATTTTAAGGATGAAGCTGGGAGTTGTCAGTCATTCCCAGAGTCCATGACCAGATGACCTCCCACTTTAGACCGTCTAGCAAGTTTGGAAGCTCCTTGACATTGAGTAAAATGCGCGGATGAGTTTTGCAGAACACACATTTACTGATATTTTTAATGAATTTTCCTCAGGGATTGAGAGACAAGGCCAAAGGAATTTCAGCAGTTAGAGACTGGAAGCCAAACTCGGTTTGGCATTGTGGCTCTCACATTTTATTTTTCCATGGGCTGCAACAGTTTCATTGACAGAAGTGTGGTGTGCCCATATGGGAACTACAACATTAGCTGGTATGATCTGTGTAGAACATGCCTTAGCATATGGACAAGAGTGAAGTTGCTGAAATTGTTTGGGTTTATATCAGCTGTACGTATGAGTTTGTTAGCTGCGTTTTATTAAGCAGACATCTAATATTTTTAAACTAAATCGTATAAGCAGGGTCTCTTATAATTCCAAATGAAAATGACATGTATAAAAACAGGAATAATTTTTATTTAAAAAAAAGAACAGATTAAAAAGCCCTTCATTTTAAAGAGATCTTCCTTGTTTAAAATAACAGACTGAATAATAGGCTAAAACATGTCAATGAATGTGAAGTAGCTAGAGGTATACAGTGGAACAAGAAATTGAAGAAATACCTGAATAAAACTTACTTTATCTTTTTAGTACTCACTGTTTCTTTTTTGTAGTAATGTACATCTTAAGCATGAAAAATGAAATTAAAATCTTTTTTAAGAAATATTTTAACAGGAATTAAAAGGTTTTTTAAAATTTCCTAATTAAAATTGCTTTTAAAAAAAGTATATTTCCTGTAAATACTTCTAGGTATGTAACCTTCCTCTTCTCTATTAATTGAAGGATAGCTTCTGATTTAAAGGTGTGGAAGTGCAAATTCAGGGTGTGATCATTTTAAAAATTAGTGTGATGCTACTTAACTACCCCCTTCAGAAAGCTTGGTCTTGCCCAGGAGGTATGGACATAATGGACTTTTTAAACATACCTATAAAAATTTGCCTTAAAAATATGGCTTTTCATACTGGTTTGGAATGTGTATTCATACAAATGAGCACAAAAAATTCGATCAACCATCAGTGCTTGAGACAAAGAGGTACAGCACCAGACATTTGACCTGGAGAAGATGTTGCTTTATAGATTTACACATTGACTCTTTAGCTTTTAAAATACAATCTGAAATTTTAATTGGACCTCTGAGTTGGGAAAGTTAGTAACATAGCCAACCAGGTAGTAGTGCAGTGAAACCATTTCGAGATTATTGAAAAGGCATGTGCCTAAAATGAAAATCCGGTTGTCAGTGGTGGTTGCTAATGAAAGTCTTGAGGATGGGGGAAAAGCCTTTTGTTGCTTTAAAAAAATTAGGACATGTCTACCACTTGCATAAATCTAAAATTAAGCAATATTAAATATAACTCTTCACTGAGAAAATGTATGGATGGCATTGCATACTGTCTTTCCTAGGTGATATTTCTGAGTTAAAAGCAAGAAGTTAACACATTAAATGTAATGTAGACAAACTTGTAATCTGGACTCAGCCAATAGTATAAGGGCTCTGTAAGATTCAAAAACCATTTATAGTAATCTATATGCTAAGCAAACAAATATTTACTGCTATATTAAAAATGTGCATATATATTTTACATAATAGATTATTTATATGTAACTTCATATTCATCCTTAAATATTTCACCAGTTATTTTTAAAGCAAATTGATTTCACTTACTACATAAGGGATCCCAGGAGGCATTGCCACTTAAAGCTTTGTCTGAATTTCTAATGTGTTTTACAAAATGCCTGAATATCCTTTTTCCTAAGGATTTTTTCTAAAATAATGGTCTGTTTGAAATAACTTTGTAAGATGCTGAAAAAGTCTTGACTGTTGCAGTGGGCTTCCTTTTCACTTTCTCAGCTTTACAGCATTTCCTTTTTATGAAAAGAATTACACAGGCATTAAAAAATGCATGGGAAGAGGGTAAGCAGCAGCAGGGGTGAAAAATACCATGATCACCTGAGACAGCTGAATCTCAAACAGGAATGACATTTGGAAAGAGCCCCAAAAAGATGTTGCTGTTGACAGATGTGCAATTAATTTTTCTCCTCTGCAGATTCAGACTTACTTGGAGGAATAAACCAAGTGATATTTTAATGAATGGCAGTGGAGTTGGCTTGTAGGGAAAGTACTGACTTTGACTGGTAGATGTTGGTTATTCATCTCATATGAATTGTTATTTGATTCATAATATTGCTTCCTATCCAGTGATTGAAACAAATCATGGCTAGCAAATAGAATAAATTAAAAAGCACACGAGCATAGCTGAATAGGCCTGTCACTGGAAACGTTTTTGGAGCTACTCAGTGTACTGCAGATATTCTTGCGGAGCAAATATACATAATCCCAGTCACTCCGAAGAATCTGTGCTTCCATGTGGTGAATGACTTCTCTATTTCGCCCCTTCCAACCAGCTGTAACCACATCTCTCTTCTTCATTCAAAGTGAGTGAAATTCTTTGCTTTGCTATACTTTCAGCAAGGCAAGCAAGATGCCTCCCACCGTACTCTACTGGCCCAGTTTCTCCTGTTTTGGGAGTCAGTGGAGCACTGGAGGTCAGCAGTTAGTCTCTTTGCCTGGCATGAACTGTGGGGGTAAATATCAGCAAGCTCTTAAGATAGAAATGGATTTATCATCAAAGTTTAAGAGCCCGATAAATCTCTTAGTGATGGTCTGGCAACAATCAACATGCTGCATGCATTTCCATTTTAGAAGAACATAAACATAGGGACTTGACTGAAATAAAACAACTACACAAGGAGTGCTGTGACCTTAGCAGTCTTTGAATTTCTCTAATATAAACTGTCCATAAGAAGCTTTGTCCTTTTAATCCTCACTGGTTTTTAGACAATTTGTTGTTTTACAATTAAGTACAGATGGTTTGGAGCTGTAATGCTGATAAACAAAGATGCTTAGGATTGCTTCAATTTCCGGGTTGGATTTTAACAGTAATCCATGTCTGAAACATAAGAAATCTGTTTTCATCTGATGTTTAATGCTCGTTTACAGATAGCTGACATATTTCAGTGACTACAATAGATATAGGAAATAATACCATTATAATATTCAATGAAGGAGTAAATCTTGGAAGAAGACTCTGTAATAGGATCCAGCTCTTCAATTTGTGGTACATGTGGTATAATTCACTGTCCCACTTACCAATCTAAAAAGAGTTTCTAATACAAAGGCAGTTTGATTTTGGAGGTGCAATACCACTATCAAGTAATTTGAAAATATGTGGGAAACTCTTCACTACAGTTATTTAACACAGAGAAAATAGCTAGAGACTCCCAGAATGATTCACCTGCCAAAATCCTTTTAGGAGATTCTGTCTTTCTCTTCTTAAAACATAGACATGGACAAATGTATAAATCTTAAGGCTTTCTAATACTTTAATTGGTACAAAGCGGGATGGGAATACCCGATAGGTTTCAAGTTTCAGCTTTGCCACGAGTCTGTAAGATAAACATTTTAGTTAAAAAAAAATCCACTCTGTAACTATTTTTTTCCCTAACTGTAGACAGTCTCTCTCTCCTCATGCATGCAGTTGCCTTGGCCTTCAGAAGGAGCTAAGGTGATAGAGAAATGAGTGTTTCAGCACTTTTATTCAGCAAGCGAATCATCGCACCTAAGATATGCCCTGCAGTTTGGCTGCATCTTTTGCTTTTCATTGATGTTTGAAGGCACTTATTCCCAATGTTAGGTGCCTAAAGTTAGCAGGGAGGAGGAACGGAAGCCCCAAGCAATCACCTTCTTATATTTTTACCCATATTGGACCTTACCTTGCTCTATAAATTTTTAACTTTTCAGCTCCTAATTGAACTATTACTAGAGTAAAATCTAGCTAATTTTAACGTAGTGTGGAATATGGAAACTGATTTTAAAGATTCCTGAGGAATGTTGAAGACTTGGGATGATAAGATAGGGATCAATAGTGAGCAATTATGGAACTAACTATCCTAAAAGAAAATGATCCCATAGTTGAATATTTAGGATGTGTAGCTTCCCCAGCCCTGATGAAGTAACTGCATAAAAACAGGGAGGGAATCATATCAGATCATTTTAAAAAATATGTGAGTAATCACCTCTGGGTGAATTGTGAGTGACTGGGCTATATTTTAACAGCAGCCATACAGCGTCAGTCACTGTTTCTACTTTAACCCCTACGCTCTATGAAACTTTTGGCAAGACCAGAGCTTTGTGTCAGAAGGAACCACATCAGTGGTGCTGTGATAGTAAGCCTTCAAATATGCGTTGAACAGAACTTGCTCGAGATTGTGTTTGGCTTGGGTCCAAAGAGCGTTGTGTGAGGTGGTGTAAAAATCTAAGATGGTAGAAGCTGATACTGATTTAGTTCCCATGTTTGAAACAAATTATTCTTATTTCATATTATTGGTGAAATGCATGCTTGCCTTTTGGTAATAAAGGGCCATTTTCTCTGATGGAACAAATTGGTGTGGATCTTTGAGCTGAAGACAATGTTATTTCTTATTCATTGAAGATCTGATACTTTGATGCTTCGATACCAAAATATAGGGGACTGTTCAGTCTACACTTACTTGTTTTTATTAACTTGTCGCATTCAAATACTGGGAATTTTGATGATCCTCTTCCAAATACTATTTCAAATCAGTGTTTAAATAACATGTGAGATCCAGTTAGCCCTTTTACTGCTTCTGGATGAGTGGATCAGAAGGTTGTGTAGGGAAGGAGGCAGCAGAGAATAGTCTACAGGTAGACAGCAACCCAGCCAAGATCATTTTGAGCAAGCTGTGATGGAGAATCCCTAATCCCTGCTTCTCTCCTGGAAGGTCTCCACACTGACACGTGCTTAAAATCCAGAAAATATGGAAGTTATCAGTGCTGCTCCACCGTAGCAGTCATCTGTTGCCTCAGTCTCTCTCTACTTTCCTGTCCTTCCAGGCTGGTTGGCTCAGGGTCTCTTGGTGGCTTCCACCCTCTGCTTTGAGCATTCCTGCTAGCTGCAGTGTTGCTACCCTTACCTCTAGCGGCAGCCACCCCCAAATGAAGAAAGTCATTTTTCCCTTCATAGCCATTATAGAGAGATTTCTCTTCACATCTGTCCCCGCAAGCAGATCCCGAGCATCCATTTTTCCACTTCCAGCATTTTTCCAGCCTTTTACTCTTGCCTTGCTCTCTTGCGGTGATAGGAGTGCCATACTGTTTAGCCACGGGCAGGCTGAGAGGTGATACTAGTGCAAGTTAGTCCCTCTGGTAATACAATCAACTGCCAGCCTGAAATGACACACAGCGCTAGAAGACCAGTACGCTTTTTGGATTCAGTATTCAAAAGCTATGCGCCATGGAGGACAGAAGCAAAGTCTGATCTGTGTACAGGATGCATCTTCAGTATTTTTGTCAGTATTAGTTATCTGGCTCAAAAAATGTGCTGGTGGAAGAATTGCTGTTACGATGCCATTCTCTGAATCTCTGAGCCAGTGAAGAATCTCCTCACATGAATGCACAGAATCTGTGTCTGCATTTATGTTGTTCTGAAATAGACTACACATGGAAAGATGCAGCTATGTCCTTGCACAGAAGTAAGTGTGAATGATTTGTTTCAGGGGAAAAAAAAAGGCAAATCACTCTTATCTGGCTTAGCAACAAACCCCGCAACACTAATGGAAGGTGATAGGTGAAAAAATATATGCTTGGTTTTCATTTTTGTTTGTATTTTAAAAGGAAGGAATGATCACGCTTATAAAATACTCAGAAACTCTTGTAAGGAGCAATATAAAAATGAAAGTTTACGAACTAGGAAGAATGAATTGCATTCAACCACAGTTCACACCTTCTGAGAGCTGCTAACTTTTTTAGGGACTTTCTTGGGTTTTGATGCTCTGCGGCTTTCCTTATAAACACAAATAACAGAAAATCAAAGAAAGGAAAATGAATACTACAGCAAAATGTTGCTGGAGGCCTGCTACCATAATAATCACACATCCAAAATTCATAGGGAGCCTAGAAGAAACTGTAACTTTCTACTTTCTTCTGAAATAGGTGAATTTTTGTGGACTCCATTTGCTTGGAAGCTTGCATGTTTTTGCCAACTTTATGCACAAACAAAATAATATTTCCCCCTCTCTATGTTAAATGGAAATTATTTTGTTAATTATAGAACATTGGGACTAGCAATTGTACACTGGCCTGCTTTCTTGCAAAGTTTCCCTTTCTTGCAGTTGTTATAAAAAAGCTCATTACATTGTTATAAATGCATGCTGAAAAGTCTCAGATTGAGACTCGTTCGTCTTTAAAAGCAGAATACCTTAGCACCTGAGTCTTGTTTCCAAAGCCTGGCACAAGTCCCACAGAGACTTTCACAATGTCATTTGTCCTGTTTGCCGAGCAGTACGGTAGAAAGCACAGCTAATGTCCAAGCCTTTTGAAATAAAGGACTGTCATGATTACTGTTCAGTTAGGATATACCAAAAGTGGGTTATTTTCCTGCTAGGAGAGAAGGAAGGTAAAACAGATCCTGTGGTGTTTCCACTCCAAGGGCTGCATGTGCGGCTTTGAAATCTAGATGGGAAAAGGAGGGAATGCCTTGTGTCTCTTTCTCAATGCTTGCAACAGCTCTTTTTGACTTTGCTGTGCTACCTTTCTTCCCTGATTCTCTGTGCTCTGGCTGACTGACATTTGCAAAGATGACTGCTGGGTCCTGTGTTTTTGTTCATTCATCTCTTGCTGGCTTTTTTTTTTTTTTTTTTAGTGCTGGGTGCCACTGTTATTTGCATATAGAACTCCAAGAACTGGGAAAGTGGATCATCTTTCTGTCTCTAGCTGCTTTGTAATACCACTATGTCCCAGAAATAATAACCGGGGCTTGTGCCAGTTTTTTTTATTTCCTCCTTTAAATGAAAAGTCAGTTTAAATTCCTGTTTCTGTGGGCGCAATTCAGTTTGTTAGCCTCTGTATCTTACCCAGTAGCTTGACTTGTTACAGAATTAAGGACATCTATGTTGACCCTTGTTTTGAGTCTTAGATATTTATTGCAAGGGAGTGAATCGTTTTGTAATATTACTATTCTATTGCAGATACAGGTGGTGGAAAGAAATACGGGAGGACACTTTGGAGGAGTACTGCAGCAAATGCGGGCTGACTAGAGCTGTTGTAGCTGTGTAAGACACTTACAGACAGTACAACTGGGTACAAGGGGTTCTTGTTTCAGTGATTCATGTCTTCCTATAGGTAATAGTATGGGATAATTGAGCGTAAGAAACAGCAAAGCAAAAAAAAAGTTTGATTTCTTTTTTTTTTTTTTTAGATTCCCTTTCTAGTTTATATCAGAGATCAGGTTTATAACTGAGATCTCTAAATTCAACATGGCTTGCTGCCAGTTAGATGCAAATTAGAGCCTGGCTTCTGCAGGCTTCAAAGCCAGGCAGAAAACAAGACACTACATCTTTAAGAAGTGCTTATTTGGCATTTACTTATTTAGTTAAAGATCATTGCCAAGCAGAACTCCCGTGGGAGGAGTAGATGGCTCATTGGGCCTCATGGGGAGGGCGGTAATTAAACTCTGAAGGCGAGCAATGATGTTAAGCTAAAAGCTCATCTTTAAATAGTAATACACTCGCAATGTAAAGTGGTAGGCCCTCGGGTGCCTGTTGACATAGCGTTAGGAGCTGGCACTTTTTTGTATAAAAGCTAAATTGAAGAAACTGTTATGAGCTCATCTGCATAAAGCAATATGATTCTGCCTGAGGGTGTGGGCAACAGGGAGTGATTAGCAAAACGTCTTTTTCCCTGCTACTCCGTTGCGCTGCTAACATGCCACTTGTCACGGAGAAATTTGAGATACCATATGCCAACCTACATCTACAGAGACCCCCTTGCTGATTGCACATTGAAGAATTCCTCTTCAACACATGAGGTGCTGTCAAAAGGCATTTCTGAGACTGCACAAGACATGCTGGAAAGAAAAATCCTTCCTTCCTATTCCTTCCTTTTGTGTTGCATCAAGCCCTTCCTAGTGAGAATTTTAGAATTAAAGTAAAGCACAGTTAGAGAGAAAAAGTTGGATATTCTTTGTTGACCTTCATCTCCTCCTCTGTCCCATGTAGAGTGAACTCACTTATGCAGATCAGTCTTCAGCGCATTGGGGTCCTATGGAGAAGTCTGAGATGACTTGATTTCCACAGCGATATGGATGGATCCATTTGCTTTACTTACCAGCAATTTGAATTGCAGGTAGCTATGTCTCCTGGGGCAGGGAGGAGGCATCCAGTGGAAAGATAATAACAATTGAAAGAAAACAAGTATCAAGCAATAATATAATTTCCTGTCATACCTGTTGCAGAACTCAATTATTTGAAATAAAGGAAATAAATAATAACACAAACATTAGTGCAAGTGGCCAGTTTTTGATCTGCGGTAGAATTGAGTTTTTCTGTCTCAGCAAAACAACCCTAATTTTCTTCTCAGTTTTGTGATTTTCATATCTGATGTTGAGTGGAAGATGTGATTAGTATATGTAATGTATACATAAGTAGACACTGAATTCATCAGAAGCGTATTTTAATGTGACATTTCAATATATTAGAGAAGTGTTCTACCTGTATTTCGGAACTGAGGAAATACAGGAGCATCTTCATATTTTAGTTGATTTGTTTTTCTTTTGATGAATTTCCATGTTTGGTAAAATGCAAGGCTGTCTTGAGTCTTACCTTCACATCAGATATGCTAGCGGTTATTCTAGCAATTAGCCCGTGGAGCCTTGGCATCCTTTACTCTGGATTATCACTGTTACCGTGAAAGGTACCCTATGAAGTGATATCAGTACCGTCTAGTATTGTGTATAGTTTAAATAGACCCGAGCTGCTCCATTGTTGGCTTGCTAGATGGCTCAGTCCAGACTGCAACTTATTTTGGACACCTCCTAGCAAATTCGTGCCTGTTCACATGCTGTGCTTTCTGAGCAATCACTGCACTTGCCCACTGTGGAAATGCTGAAGTTGGTCACTTCCGGTTTTTGTTGCATGGAAGGAGGTTGACTTCGAT
Organism: Struthio camelus; assembly: GCF_040807025.1. Classification (NCBI taxonomy): domain Eukaryota; kingdom Metazoa; phylum Chordata; class Aves; order Struthioniformes; family Struthionidae; genus Struthio; species Struthio camelus. The sequence continues at coordinate 123,923,783 of NC_090942.1, read as the reverse complement.
GCAGGGCATATACTGATGCTCACTTCCTAAAACAGGACCTCTGGGAGATCCTGTTTCAGAATACAGTGAAAAGCACTTTTTTTGTTTATGTGAACATCCATGAAGCTGAAATTTCAAGCACAATGTGATTCAGTAGTTGGAACAACGATACCTGGAGACATTCACCATTAACTCGTTGATTCTCATACAAGACTGATAGTGAGTAAAGCCCATCCCATCTGTTCAGTGCTAGGTGAGCTGTCTAAAATTGTCATGTATTTAGAGTGCATAATGACAGGATATCTGTATCTCACGTCAGCTACGTGGCTAGTGTTCTTGATGATAGTTCCAGTAATAAAACCAAATACCGACAGGATGTTGAGGACAAACTAAACTTTCTCCTTCGGGAAGGCTAGTTCAAGCGTTTAGCACTGATTCAGAGAATTTGGGGCATTAAGTCAGTCTGAAAGGAATGGGAAAGCAGATCCCCTCATAAAGAGGACTGAAACAAAATGACAGGTTAGATTTGGAAAGCTGGTGTAGCTATCATGCCAATGCTGTTTCTAGTCTATGCATAGAGGGTTTCAGTGCCACAGGCTGCCTGTATGCTGAGTGTGAGGGGGAAGGCTTGTTTACTCTTCCTCCCCTGTCATGCTGCTCATGACAAGAAGAGACATGAAAGGCTGAGAGGGCTAATCAGTTTTTAGGCACTGACCCATATTTTGAGTTAGCAGTAATTATGAAATGCAGGAATTCTCATGTTCTGTTATACCCATCTAGCTGCACTGATTCCACAATTGCTCCCGACTTAACTCTGTGTGAATGAGAAGTCAGCCAGGCACTCTATCTTTTTGAAATAAACTAAACTGTGGAAAGGAATGATGATAAAATGCAGGTGATGATGCAAGTGAGAAGTTTTTTGCTGAAACTCTGCCAAATGCATTGGCGGTAGCAGGAAAAGGGAAGACCAGTGCAGCAGACTGGTCCTCCCCAAAATACAAGATCAATTTTTTGGCAACAAGTTAGAGCAGACCTGATGACCTGCTTTGCACTCTGAAACATGAGAAACACCCTCATCCTTCGATGTATAGTGCTCTCTTATATTAACATGGGTCTGTTTTGCAGATTCAAAGCTGGAACAAACAAACAAAAATGCATCTATTGCAATTCCCAATGAGTGTGATTCCCCATTTTGTGAATCTCTAAAGACCAAGTGACTGTGAAAAGGGTGGAGATAAAAGCCACACAGCAGAGTGGACTTACTTATTCTTTCAGCAAGGTTCTTTAATTGCACTGTGTTTGTAATATTTTCCCCATTGATAGTTGAAGTTCAGCTTCTAAAACACTTTTGATCTTCCTGGATGAAACATGTGGATAAGTCACTAGCATCATCCACTTTCAAGGGAGTTTAGGGAGGAAGGAGGAGAGTTTCCAGAGATGAAGGTGCAAGCAGTGGCACTTTAAAGGCCCAGCAAGTATCTGGGATGGGGGCTGAAAAGTCCTGGAGCAGGAACCAAAAGTGCTCTCAAACATGAAAAGGAGGTTTGTGCTTCATTTTATAAGATGTAACTGCTAATTTCTTGCCTGGGAAAACTCCAGGAAGAGGTAGTTTCTGCATGTACCTTTTCTTTGTGTGCAGTTGGATTTGATTTTAGAGCAGATTGAGAAGGGCATCTGCTCATAGCACTTGCAAGTGTAGGACATAATATTAAAAGAAAATTATTCTTTAATGGATCATGAGACAAAGCTTAAAAAAATCCTGTTAGTGTCAGTGATGGTACTTATTTCTCTTGTCCTCCCTTTCTCTGTTCTTCTTTTGCTCTAGCGGCTTTGACCATTGATGCTAATTAATACTGAAAAGGACATTTTTGGCAAGGCTTTTAAATACAGCTTTTATCTTCTCTAGCAACAGACAAAGTTGTATTTAATGGTATTTGACATCTAAGAGTGACTGCAAGGTCTTTTTTTCTGATTTTTTTTTCTCCTAAAGGAACTCCTTATTCTTCTAATTTATCAGGAAATCAGATGCACCTTTATTCTCAGCATACTTCTGTACTTGCCAAGAACGTGCTGTGTTTACGTGAGTGCATGATATTAAAAAGCAAATGTAAACATATCGTTGTTGCACTGGGAGTTAAGCATCAGGAAATATCCTTTGTTAGATTTTACACTGTGCATTCTGTTGAGCTACTGCTTTTGCTATACATATCTTTTAAAATGGTGAAGTAATATATTTTCTTCTTTTACAGATTCTGAGGTAATTTCTCTCAGCACCCTCTAATTATTGGCCTGTATAGTACAGTTTGTGCATAGTTGCAAGGGACTCGTGAGACATAGTGGCTCCAGTCCATAGTGGATTCCTGTAGGTATTTCCTATATGCCCATTTGAAGTGATGTTTTTGCCATACTTTTCATGAATTACTGTAATTGTGGTCTTTAGAGGAGTATTTGGTATTTCTGTGTTGATTTTGCCCAGTCAGCATTGCCAGATGATATAGTGTTAGGCTACAAGTACTACCATTGGATAAGAGTTCCTGGAAGTAGAGGCAAAAAATTGTTACAGTCTTCAGAAACAAAAACTGACTGCCTATGAATCCTAGTCACAGACATCCTTCTGCTTGCTGTTTCTGTTTCCTGAGATCTGCCCCAAATCTGGGCAATCTGCTTTCGCTACCCCCAACCATTAATTTTTCATATTTTTAATCACTTGCACTATGAACGACTAGAAATAAACTAAACAGGATGTAGAAGATACACGAGTCAGAAAAAACATCTCTAGATAAGCCATCAGACTTAGACTTGCTTTAGATTCAATTTACCCATAGGCCTAGACTGGGTAACGTTGGCGGTCAGTATATGGAAATACTTGCACCTTCCTTTGGCCATCTTCCTCTTCCATTTTTTCCTGTAATACTTCTAAATTGCTAGAGCTCGTTTTAAGACCAGATTTGGGGGGGCAGTGTAAATGCTTCGCATCTCTCCTAGAGAAGGCTGTTCTGCGACGTGGAACTCTTTCAGGCTACTCTATGAAGGGCAGCGCTTTTCTCTCACCCTCCACATGTCTCTGCTGTTTAGGTGCCTGGACTAGGAGCACGTGATGCCAGTGTAAACCCTCACGAGGACTTTCTTGAACTTTTGGCTGGGGTTTTTGCCCCCCTAGGGTTATAGCCATCTGTCATCAGAGAATGATCTAACTTACACTGGCAAACTGGCCCAAGGAAAGGAAATATGAAGATGAGCTTTCTCTCGGTTCTGCATTCCTCAGCTGCACAGCATGCTCAGCCACAGCCTAGAGGTATGGTTATGGCCCTAACTATTGCACTAAATCATGGACACAGCTTGTCAGCAGATCTCAGATTTTTTTCCCCCCAAATTTCCATGTGCATATTTCCTTTCCAGGCTGGTTCCACTGAAATAATTTCCAGTTAAATTCTATTATTTTCCCAGCAATATTTAGTTTCAAACCAGTTCAACAAGCCACAGAAGCACAGTTCCTTAGCTTTGCATTGCCTTACTGGAGTTACAGCCTGGATGCCTCTCCATAGGCCAGGCTTGTTGAACAACCGCATTTCTCAGAAGACAGCAGAGATTTATCTTGGTCAGCTGTTTGGTATAGTATAGAGCTGACTGACGCTGTATGGTTTACAGGAGATACAGCTGGATTAGAAAGCTCTACCCATAGGAAATAATAATGGCTATTCAGCTCTCAAATTTCAGTTCCCACAAGGCAACATCTGGGCCCTGCTGGATGGAAAACTACATTACCTATGGGAAGTGCAAGTCTTCAAGGAGCTGGCGTCTAAGTGCAACATATATGATATAATGATCCAAACCTCAGTTTCCATAGTGCCTATGCTTCTTTTTGAGCAAGCAGAAAACAATTTAGTGCCATTAAAAAAGTAGTTTTAGGCATACTGAAATATTTCATTTTGATTGGAATTTTAAAGTGACATTTTTCAGAATTTGGGGTCTTTTCCCATGAATACCTGTTCAGTGAAGAGCACCGATATGCCAGGTTCTAGCCCCTGAGGCAGCATAAACAAATGCCAAAATGTGATAATTCCTGCTGAACTGGAAACTCTACTGTCAGAAGTGAACTGCTTTTTGTTAGATTTGTTTTTTTTCATATTAAATATTTCTGCATTAACTATGTGATACATCGGGAGCTGGGTCTGTGATACACATGGTAAGTCGTAATTGGCATTGTGTGCATAACTGTTCACATACTGAATTAGATATAAAACATTTCCCAAATGAAATGTAATTACTGTGACTCAGTAATCAATGCAAAAATAACTGTTTTGCCTTTCTGGATATAGAGCTTTTCTTTGGGAACGAGAGAATCGTAATAATCATCATTTACCAGGTGGGACATTCCCTTTATTTTGGAGCTGAAATCTATAGCGGTGAGCATTAATTCAGATGCTTAAAGGAATATTTGGTTGTTGCTTTTAGGAACGGCAGAATTTGGGATAGTGCTGTCACTAGAGTGAAATTCCGTCATGAAAGACCTTTAAATTCAGCTTTTTGGGCCCAATGCAAAAACCTAACGGAAACATTGAAAAGTTTCCCATTGAGCTGAATAGGCTTTGAACCATTAGCTTTCAGAGCAGCAGTTCCACGTTGGAGCTTCTCGGGAGTGTGGTAGCTAAAATATTCCCTACTGTCTGGTTACAGAGCCAGTGTTTCATCTAGCTTTTAGCTGAGATCATATTTTCAAACAGGTGTCTAAAATGTCCCCATCGAATCAGTGCACAAAACATTTTATATGCCCAGTGCAGGCGCCTGAGTTTGAAAATTTGGTTCTAAGAGTCATTACCCTTGGATGTGTAGTACCTTACAAATGCTACATAATTTTTTTAGGCTGATTCTCTGTAATCAGGATTATAATATCCAATCAGGAAAAATAAATGACACAAAAAGAACAAGTGTTTGCAGATCTTTCTATATCCTAGTTCTTATCTTTAAAACTGAAAGTTCCTACTTGATGAAAAGGCAACAAAGGACGAGAATCTTGCGACTTTAGGAAATAAAGAGATTTCTTCCCCTTTTAAATATCGGAAATCAACATTTTTACTTGTAGTTTCTGAGTTTTTTTCGGATTTTTTTGTATACAACAAATGTGATTTCCTTCCATCTCTTCTGAATTCTCATCTTCTTGGAAACTCTCCTTTACAACAACGCATAAGCCATTTGATCCCAGGAGGATATTGTGGGAATAAGACTATATACATTTTTTTGCAACTTTCTTTATTGGTGATGGAATTGTATCTGTTTGTATTCCTGACATTTATAGATCTGCCAGGCCTTCCTCACTGCTGGGAGATGCTTTTTTGTCACGCTTATTTTAAGTCATATTTGGAAAAAGTTTGTCTTCCAGTGACCACAGGTATTGTTATACCTCAATCAGAGTAGCCTGATATGCCACCTAAGCTTTGAACTGGCCATTGGATCTTGTCTCTAAATTGTGGCAATTTTAGATAGAATTTCCTTCCTGACATTTCTACTGATTGCATGGTAATGGAATTTCAGTACCTGCAGCAGTAATGTAGAATAAACATTCACTGGCAAAAATTTCTTCCTAATTCCAAGGAACTTTTCAAATATGGCATGAATCTAATTAGTTTTCAGCGGTTTCTTGAGAAGGCGGGTAAGGAAATTACCTGTAAAGTTTTCATAGTTTCTTTTTCAGAACCATTGTTCTGTCCCACTCAGACTGAGTTATTTGATATTCAGAAAATTTCTCTATAGAGTCCACTGGAAAAACTCAGATATTTCTTAGTCTTCAAAAAGATTGACAAAGTGGTAAATACAGATTACTTAACAAGGATAGAAATCAGAATTAAAACATCTTTTTTGGGATGACCTCAGCACAAAATAAAATGAAATGCCAGTAAATATAAAACGTTTAGCCTACAAATTTAAATAATAAATGGGACAGGAAGAGATGATTATAAAAACTCTTTTAAGGGCTTTAAAGAATCTATATCAGTAGCAAAACTGTTGTGTATAATCTCAGATAAATTCAGATAACCATGTATATTAATTCCTGAATTTCTTGATTTTTGGCAGGAATCACATGAATTTTCTATGAAACTATCAAATAAAAGGCTTCCAGATATACAAGTATATATGTGCATACATTCATATGTAAAATAAAGGGGAAATTAAAATATATTTCTAGAAAAATCTTACTTTTCAACTCATACTCCTTATCTCATCCTATTGATAACACTTACTGTTAATCTTGATAAAGAAGAAATATTTGGCTTTATCTAGTATCCAAGATTTCGGCATTAAGATGAGAGTCAACTTTATTTTATGATGCACAATGACAAATAATGGAATATAGTGGAATTATAAGCTTTTCTTGCTCTGTGAAGTGTGATGCCCAGTGATTTTCTAGAAATCCCAGCAAGTGTGCAGTTCAGTTACCTGCTCATTTAGTGATATTGGTCACATGGAACATATAATATTTTGTGATTTGAACTGATGGAGCCTCTAGGAGCACATCACTGGCTTGCAAGGTGGCCTAACTTCTGTCATGTACACAAAGATCCAAGCGTGTTTTGAACACACTTAGAAGAGTATGTAACATCTTCATGTTGGTAGAAGAGGCAGGGAGATAATCATGAAATCAGAGAGGTTCCTTTTGATTTCTTAGTGAAAGTCTGCTTTGAATTGACTGAGTTGTAATCTGTAAAATTTGCCGTTCGCAGTAGATGTTCTGCTCCGCAGAGCTTGTTAGATGCTTGCTGCTAAGTGAAAATGAGAACATCCGTTTGCACTGAATATGCCTCAAACACACTAAGCCTTTGCAATGACACAGTCTACAGACAATGCTCTCTGGTGTTTCTCTACAAGTTGCTTGGTGTGTTACAGAAACCCACTCCAATGGTAATAAGGTATTACGCCAAGTTTGTTATTCATTACCCCAGACTTTTACCCTTTGGTTATGCCTGGCCTTCCTCCAACTTTGGCAACCATCCTTACAAGACATAATACATGGTATGTTGCTTTTCATCTAATGCTTGCTAGATCCAGTTTTTTCTGTTTGCAGTCTTGCCTAGAGCTGCAGGTGTCGTTTCTGTTATGCAATGAGAAGGGCATTGCTTAGAACAAGGAGAGGACATAAGTACAGCAGCATTTAATGGTGCTGAAGTTGGGGGAGAAAAAGGGGAGGAAAGCAGAAGGAACCCCCCAGATTACCAGTTATTTCACTTCTGGCATTGCCCAGCTTCTACTAGCCTGATTGGTTTGGAAACCTTAAGGCATTTTCTTGTAACACTGCTGCTCTGGATTTGTTTGCATGTTGGTAAGGACATGTACACAGCATGCAAGAAAAAAAATGCAGAAATTTCTCTTGCTTTCCTGTTGCCTATACACCACCATGATACATCAGTCTCTCACATAACCTCTTCATAAGTGCTGATGTATTATGGTGTGAAATGAAATGAAAAGAAAGAAAGAAGAGTTGGGCCAATTCTTATGCGCTTCCATTTTATTCCCTTTGTTCATACGTTCTGTTCTGATCACTGCTGTCGCACCGCTGTAATTTTCTTTAATTGTCAGAGTAACTATCATTTTGGGCCATCCAGTCATATTAAATAAATAGGAATGTCAAGTGAAGGAAAGTCAAAGAAAGTAGACAGGAGGGAGCATTAAAAAGGCAAATGATTCATGTCAGTAAATTTGTAGTGTAAACTTTGATAAATAATTTGTGCCAAGGTTGACTTTTGCACCTGCATGTCCAAGATGCTTTTATTGGAGAACTCTAAATGGATGTCCTTTATTCATCCAGTGTAGCTCTGATTTCGATTTTAAATGTTGCATTTTAATGGGAGCCCGAACCAATGCATTTACTGTGGATGCTTAAAATGCAATCTTTATTCAGAGGCAAGTCATATCACTTGGGTGAAAAACTGTCAGAATCAAGGAAAAACTGTGAACAATTAAATAACTGAAACAAAACGTATTCTCGTCTGCCTACTCTGTAGATAGGTTACAACCTCCAAAGATGTAAATAGCTGTTCACAGTGTTGTTGTCATGCATATGGCTGCAGAATGTTAAGCTTGTTCCTAAACAACTTCCGGATATGATGGCATTTTAGGAAAAATGAGGCTTATTCCAAAGGACGTGCATACTTCCCTTGGGTCTGGTACAAGTCAGCGTGGCCGGAAGGGAGGGGGTAAGCCCCCTGAGCTAGTCAATTACTGATTTATTCCTTAATTTCCTGTTCAGATTTAATTTGAATTTTTTGTTGTTCGTTTGGTCATAAGTCCTCAAGGTAGTTTTATGTTTTAGTCTCTAAAAGAATGCTAATGTGACAACAGCTCTGATGATCCAGAGACTGTTTCATAGTGATCCAATGGGTATTTTCTAGTGGGGTAATATTTTGTATTATCTTTGGAAATTAAGTTACAGATGCTGAGTCTTCTCTCCTTTTCCTTCTCATGTCTCACTGAATCATAATTTATTTCAGAAGGGATCTCCAGAAATAATTTAGTCCAGCCTCTTGCTCTAAACAGGTCTGATTATATCTGGTTGCTCAGAGCTATATCTGATCAAGTCTTGAACAACTCCAAGGACAGAGATCCCACAGACTTTCTGGGCCCCTCAAGGTAAAAAATGTTTTCATAATATTTGATAGGAATTTCCCATGTTCCCTCTTGTGTCCATTGCCTCTCATCCTGTCACCGTGCTCCTTCAAGAGGAGTCTGGCTCCAGGTTCTCTGTATTCTCTGATCAGATAGGTCCAGAGAGCAGCAAGGTCTCCCCTTTGCCTCTCTTCTCCAAACTGAGCAGACCCAGTTCTCTCAACCTCTTCTTGTATGTCATGTTTTCCAGCCCTTGAGGTTCCCTTTTTGAAAAGCAAATGGTGATGTTGGGTTTGTCGCTTCTAAAAAGAGAGGCCTGATCTCCAGCAAGAGTAGAGCACTTCCTTTTCGTAAATCAGATTGTGTGAAAGTTTAGCACCAAGAAGTTCAGGCCACTTCAGCTACTATTCACCAAAAAAAGTTTATAAAATGCATTCTGTGAATGGTATCACCAGAGAATTTCTCAGTATAAATCCAGATCTCTTAATCTTAGATCTTATTTTTGTAAGGTAGAACAAAAAACATGGTCTTTGTGTTTTCTCAAGTTGTAGATATCTCATCATTCCGTTTATGCTCTGATCCTTATGAAGGTCTTCGTTAGCTTTCCAGGCAAAATTAAGGTCCCTCTGGGTGTGTCAGGGAGCTCTTTGCTAATTGGAAGGAACAGGATACAAAGCAAGTGTATATTTCTGCAAACTATCAAATTACTTTCTGCAGCTTTCTATTTCTTTGTTGCTGCAGGATATTATGGATGAAGACCAATTTCATGGTCTCATTTGTTGCAGTGTGTCACTCTAATTACACATAAGCAACATCCTGTGTGGTCTGTGAACGATGGGGAGAAAGAACCTCTGTCAGGACATCTCAAGACAGCTTTATATTATCTGTCTCCAGTTAGCCTACTGTCTTGGAGCCCTGGGACATGCCCAAGGGCCCCTGATAGCTTTACCTCCTTGCTCTTCGTGGCTTGTCACAGCTGGCAGCATTTATCGCGCTCTTGGAATATTGAGGCAGTGCAAGGGCTGCAGGAGCAACCTGAGACACAAAGCCTTACGTGGGGCTTTTCCTTCTTTGTGCCTTTCATTATGCAGCAGACCTGAACATCTTGTGCATTAGTAGTGCAACTATCACAACTTGTCTTCCATCTCTCCAGATAGGGTATACCCCAGGCATTTATAGTGTTGCACTATGCCTTACTTCTGCCTTCTCTGTGACTTGATGTCCCAGTTACAGCTGATGAGTGGATTCTTTGATCTGCCAACCAGCTATATTGGGCTTATTGGTTCACAGACCCGAGTCAAGCTGCAGCATCGTATGACACCCATTGTATGAAATTTATTGGTACCCGTGATCTGAGTAAGGCTTCCTGCATGGAGTGTTTCCATCTCTAATTTCTGACTGTGGTATCTTTCTGTCATCTTCACTGACACACTGGGCAGCTCTCTTGACCTTAATTTATCTGGCAAGCTAGAGGGTCATCTGAAAAGAAGAGTTTTAAGACATGGTGGGTTATCCCAGTCCACATCTGGGAGTAATAACTGTTGCCTCAAAACAATAAGCTGTGTGTGTAGGTGGAGTAAAGATTTCTACCTGCTGGGAAATTTTCCTTTAAAAGCTCCCAAGCATATGAAATTTTGCTATTTTGTTGCCATAAATAAATAACATCTCCTTCTCAGCAGCACTGATATTAGAAGTTTGCGTTTAAGTGTAAAAAGCTGAATCAAAACTTTACTGCACTTCATTTTTAAAGAAGCTGATGGCAAACTGTTTTTCAGCTTTCAAGGGAACTGCCTCTCACTCCCACTTCTTTCACTTTTTTCTACTCAGCGAGAACTGTAGGTGAGTGGTTCAGGGTTTTGCTGACACATGAACACCTATAAAATAGTACGTTGTACTGATGCGTGAAAAGCACTCAACATTACGTTCTTGAAATTATCAATTATTTAGCAGCTCATCACGTTTACTGTCCACTGACTGAAGGATCTTTATAGCAATAATGAGGTCACTGCAATCAGATGCTCTGCTTTTGGCATTTCATCTACAAAGCCTGCATACAGCCACAGAAAAGTCTAAAAGTGGAATATGGAATCTGCTCTGTTCTCAGTTGGAGATGATTGCTGTTTAATCCTCCATATCTGGATACCTTCTTGAGCTAAAAAAAGTGCATAGATAGAAAAACGAAAGGAGCCTCTAGTCATTAAAAACAATTGCTGTGTATGGCCTTCACAGGTTTTGAATCAAGCCTGTAGAATGGTGTTAGCTATTCCGTAGTAGATAAGAAAGCTAGTCCAGGCTGGACTCTTCTAAGGTTAAAAACGCAAGCAGAAACAGATATATGAGCTTCTAGTCAGATAGACTGATAGGTTGACAGAAAGTATGTTGATGTATGGGAACAGTGAGAATTCTACATTGTATGTCAACAGAGCAATATTTATTGACACTGTCTTATATTTATGGATGCAATAGCACTGCCTAAACATAGCACCATTTTAAAATACAGTGCTAGAAGTCATTGAATACAAGTAGGAAATTTGAAATGCAGTTTGCTTTTAGAGATTTCTATTCATGACTCCTTCATGTTAAAATGGTATTAAATACAGAAGCTCGGATTCAAGTTCATCGCTGTGGAACTCCACAGCAACTGATGAATTTACTGTAATCAGTCAAAAGCAACAAGAGGTGTTGGTAAATGTCAGTTAATGTTTTTAGGTCACAATTTTAGAACTAAAGGAAAAACATTCATGCTGATCTGGGGAAAGAGTGACCTTGTGAACAAATAAATTTGAGATAATATGGCTGCTGTCAAAGCTTGAAAGAATTTGAGTGTTATGTAACAGTGATAAATGATATATTTCTTGTTATAAATACCACACTGAAATGGTCCACGATCCTGGAACGTATATGATCAACAGTGGTTTAAAATATGCCACTTAGCCTTTTCAAAGACCAAACCTCTGTTTGTATTATTAGATAAGAAAGCAACTCTGATGGCTTTAAAACCACTCTTTTTTTAACCAATAAGATATGCAGGTAAGTTGAACAGGTTTGAAACCTAAAGTGTGACTGGTAATGGCTCTAGATTATACTTTTCAGACAGGCATACCTCCAGGTCAATAAACAAGCTGAATTTATATTTAAATGAGAGGTATACCTGAGCTGACTTCAGTCAGTCTTCCTCAATTGTCAACTGACTAAATTTACAACCTCATTCTTAAGTATTGCAGCTCTCAGACAGGTTTGTTCATTCTCCTAGGGTTTCATGGATACCAATGCCCCAGCTAGATAGATGACAGCCATATCAGCTATGCGTACGCATACTGCAGTCAGGCTTTAAGTTGTACATTGAGACAGTGTGTGTACAGCGTTTTTTTGTCCTTAATGTGTCTGATGATAGAGACTTTAGGCCTCATTTGTATATTGGACAGTGGTTTCATCCTTTGCACTGGGAATGTAAAAGAAAATTATTGGAACTCACCAAGTATGCTCGCTTACTGGTGGGGGGAAAAACAGGAATGAAGGTCTGCTTCTGCTGGAAGCATGGTAGTTTTAATGTTGATTTCAGTGGGGAGCACATTTCATTCAAAACCGTGAATGGGCCCATAAGAATTTTCCACCAGGAAATACCCTTTCCTCTTTCTTTTAATATTTTGGCTCTTAGGCTAACACACAGTTGTGAAATCTTCTCTCTCATTAAGCAAAACATGGTTGTGTCTAAATGCATGTATGAACAAAATGATTTTTTCCCCTAGTTTTAAGGTGAGATGTTTCTTCAGCTATGTACATTAATCTTTAAGTTAAGGAGAGTGTAAATGGGAAGTGCTGGTGCATGTAGTTAAATATTTATTAAAGTAGATGTGGAACTAAATGAGGAATAGTGAAGAAAATGCAAAAACCTGGAGGTGCAACTGCGTTTAGATTGGCTTTCTAAATCCTGAAAGAATATTTTGGTAGCAAGAAAAAGCCTCATCTTCCCTCCTTGATCAGTTTGTAGCTGTTAATTTGCTAACTGTGAGTATATTGGAAATCTTGCCTCTCCTGAGATTTGAGTGGGAGATAAAATTGCCACAATAGGAAAAACAGTGGGATGTCAGCTACACTCAAAAAACAAAAATCCTATTTAATGTGGCACTAAGTGCTTATCAGTTTTTAAATTCTCACAAGAAAGACACAAGTCCTGTTGCTTGAGGTAAGATGAGTGCTTCTAATCTGTTTAGATGAAAATCCCAACCTGTTGTGGATTTGTTTCTCACCACCCCACCTTTCCCCCCCCCGCAAGCAGATGTGCATGGACGGTATTCCTCTTAGCGCAGTGAAAATATGGTAACTACTTATACTTAATCCAAGCATTTTTAACTTTTTCTTGCACTCTGTCAGCATTCATGAGAATGGTGGTATTCTGCAGACACGGTTAGTTCTTGGCTTTTTGTCAAACTTGGTTAAGTTCTGATGTTTACAGCTCCTTTGCTTTTCATTGAACTTTTCAGACTAATGCAGAGAATAAACATTATTAAGTGTCAGCTCTATGTCCTTTTTCTGAAATCTTCCCTCAGAGAAAATATGATTTGCAACACTTCTAGTGACCGCATACTTAAATGATCCTAAGAGTATAAGGTTAACATACCATCTAGTAAAATGATGATGGTTTTATTACTGTATGGAAGTGTCTCCCTGACTTTTTTTTAAAGGTGGAGACAAACTGGGCTGGGGAGGTCTCTCTTGGAGCTGAATAATCTCGAGGCACATAAATTTCACTTCTAAGGCTATTGTCCTCATACAGTTGGAGATTCTGCCTTTACATAGATCTGTGGCCTCTGTGGCTCTGGATCATATGCAGAAGTATATTTTCCTTCATTAGGGTTTTGTACGCCTTTTGTGCATTTAATTATATTTTGTTCTAACAGAGACTGTGTTAAAGAGGCTCCCCTCCCTCCCCCCCCCCGCCCCCCCCCCCGCCAACTCTCCCCACACTTTGGAAAGAGGCATCTTTTAGTTTTGTCCCTACGACAAATGTACTTGAAAATATGCACTAGTCAACAGACAAAGATGAAATGTGAATTTTTATTTTTCATCCATTTCCCATTTAGGAGAAGCCCAAGTGGGTTGTTCATAAATGACTGTCATGTGAAATAGATTGTTAATGCAAATAATTTCTGATTTTTCTCAAATAGGTCTTTTTGTCTTTCGTTCAATTCTTCCTAACCTGAATTTTGTACCAGAGCAAATCCAAATATACAAAGACAGAACAAAAAAAGTTACTCTATTTCCATGGCAACATCAATTCACATTCTGCAGGTACAACAGCTGCCAGTTAGTCCACTCACTAAATGAAATCTCCTGAAGGCTCTTCATACTGTAACATTTGGCCAAAAATAACTTGGCATGCCACAGTTTTCCCACAAACCCACAGAGAGGGTGAGATTAAACTGACTGGCAAGCAGACTGTCAACTCGTTTAGTGTCTTCGTGCTTAGAAGAAGAAAACAGTCTCTCTAAACATTTAAGAGGAAAAAAATTGTTTATGGTTGGCACATCATTTTCATGGCCTAAAAGATAAAATATTTATGCTGTTGAAAGGAATATGAAATATATTCCATCTAGTTCACCCCAAAGGCACCAGGTAATTTGTTTTTCAGCAGAAACTATTGTAATTACATACATTCTGATTTAGAATTAATTAGCATTTTTTGAAGTTACAGTGATAAAACTAGGCAGTTATTTAAAATGATTTCTAGTGGAAGTAAATCAGTTTCTTTTAGTCAGACTCGGACTGTTTAGTGGCATTTTCTGAGGCAGATATGAAATTACTTCTTTCATAGCCATTTAATAATAAAGTTCTGAGATTAGATACTACCAAATGATACTAAAATTGGTATCGCTGTTATCTGTCCTGAGCAGTTGTTGTATGAGTGTGCCAGAACGGTATTCAATGTGAGGTAGTAACAAAAAATGTAAGGCTTTTTTTGGCAAGTGCATAGGTAGTATTTAGACCAGTAATTACAGCTAATTAACTTAATTAAAACTGGGACGGACAATCCTGAGCTGAATTTCTGAAAACTGTGCAAATAGACTGTTCTCAAGAAGAACATGCATGGTGTTTATGTAACAGCAGTCTTGGGAAAATGATTACGGTGTTCTGAAAATTAACTCTTGCCAGAGAAAAAGTGGGCATTTTATAGTTTAGAAGTAGACAGAAATGCAAAGATTCCTTAAGGTAAATTGTTAAAATATTCCTACTTTAAGGAAAGTTTGAAGAAACAAAGAGTTTCATTTAATGATAGTGTTTTCTTGAAGGATTTTGCCTTCATTTAGCTCCAAGTTCTCAAGTCTGCCAACCTATTGACTTTACTGGTGGATTTAAGATGTAATTGACCTGCCAAATGAGTTAGATTTATGCATGAGTTAGATTTAGGCCCCTGCAGCCAGCCTAATTTAGGATATGTTGGAATTAGGATTTTTAAACCTCTCTGCCCATGTTAGCAGATTTTCAGATCAGTCTGAGCTACCGCTTTAAACTTTAGCCATGCCTACCGTGAGCATGTCCTGGTAGTTGAAGACTATATTCAGACAGTGAAATTTTCTACAGCTGCAGAAGAAAAGATTGTGTACGCACACACACAAATTAACCCCACGTTATTTTTGTTTTTTCACATGTTCATCGCTGCTAGGCAGATGATATTACAATATTGTACAAAGTATTTAAAACCCTACAAGTGACTTAGTGTAGTAGAGAAATGTATTTGCGGTTGTTTTTTTCACCTTAACTGTTGAATTGCTTAATAATGTTTCAATAAGTAATAATGTGGTTTCTTTCGTTTTGGTCTATTTGTTCAATTTTTAACTTCTTCCTGTAACACAGCCAAAAGTAGGAACCCCACTTTGGTGTTTTGAAATAGTAAGAGGCAATGTGCTAATATTGCCACATAGTTCAATTATCCTGGGTATGTTCTGTACTGGAAAAACTTCCAGTTAATTTGTTTCTTTAGAAATATTACTTTTGAAATACTTCTTGATATGCCTTGGGAATGCTTCCAGGAATTTTAATGTGCTTGATTTAAAGCTAATGTATAAAATGACCATTTCTCCCTCCCGCTTTGGGGAGCGGATGAGCGGTGGGTGGGAGAGTTGTTTTATTTATGGGTTGTCTTACAGAAGGCATGTTTGATATGTGCTGTATCTGAACATGAGGTGACTCACAAGTGTTTATTAAACACAGGTTTTCTAGTATGACACCTAGTGGGCAATCTAGATAGAAATGCTTGGACTGCTGTTCACATTAAGCAAGGATGATTAGCTTTTATCAAATCTACAAGCACGGCCTGTGAGAATAATATGTGAAGAAGGCATAAACATTTCCAGAGGATCCTTATTGATGGCAGCCTGTGTTACTTCCATGACCTCTAATGCACCACTCTCCTGTCATTTAAAGGAACATCAGGTATTTTCCATCTTGTTCACTCCATTAGGTGCTACCATAAGCCATTAAGAATGCGCATCAGTGCAACCTGGCTGCTTTTAATGATGTCTGTAAATACAGGAGAAAGTTGGACAAAGCAGCTCACATTTTGGTAATGCACTGTTAAAATGTGGAAAAAGAATAACACTGAAAACAGTAGGGCCATCCACTCACCTCATTTGCATTAGGAAAGAAAATGTGCTGTTTCTCTGGTTCATATCCTTATCAAGTAAAGTGCTGGTATCTCATTCATTAAGCAAAAGTAACTTGAATTATACAGGGTAGTCAGAAATAATATAACCTCCAGTTGTTTCTTTGAAAACAGAATCTTTGTATTTTCTAACCTAGGTGCTGTGTCTTTGCTGTTTTCCTTTGCAACATTTATGATCCTATTTATCAATAGCACGTGAGGCATCTTACCAGATCTTGTGTCTTGAGCGCTGGTATTTAGCTTTCCAGTTCTCAGAGAGCTGTCTCACTCTCTAATAGATGTGAAACATACATAGGAGCAGAAAGGTAAAAGAATGAGCGTATACAAAGTCAGAAATTGAACTCTCAATTCTCACTTTTACATACTAATGGCTTGATATTCCTCTGTAGGTCTTTTTAGTCCACGCTGTCATGTTTTCTCCGCCTCTCCCATTGCATGTACCAAACGAGAAATGCTGGTAGTATTTCATCATGCACAGTCATGTATCAGTGCTGCAGACCTCAATGCAGCATAGAAGTGCTACCTTCAGAGCTTTCTTTTGAGATATGCTTGACAGAGCCAGGAACAATCTAGCAGTATGATGCTCCATGCTGGCTTGTCTGAAGCTACCTCAATGTGTGCTCTCCAGCTGTCTGCTGCAGAGATAGGTCACTAACCAGCAAATCCTGCCTTTAGTGAGTCTAACTAATTAAGCAGGGTTATTAAATAATTTAATCAGCAACACCTTTGCTGTCATAGCATTTTGGCAGAATATGAGCCTCAATAAAATTTTGTGCTATGCTGTGCACTGTACATATAAGTGTATTTTGAAGGGCCAGTGTTTTCCATGGAGCTCAGGCTGCTCCAGCAGACGAGGTCCACCACTGAACAAAGCAGTCGATGACAGGCAGGGCTATGGGGATGAAGACTGACCATCATGGAAGTGTGGAAAAAGCCATGTAAGGAAGTTAGAAGTTGGCTCAGCTCACCAAAAAGGTTTCAAGATGACAACTTTATAACCCTTTGATCGGAGTTTGTGGGGTACTGACAAAGGCTAGTTTTGTGCTAAGAAGGGCGGTCCCCCCCCCCCAGTCACTGTACTGATGGAGAGAGGCAGCCCCGCTGAGTCACCCTGTAAAGGAACCTATTTCTCATCATGGATTTAACCTTTATTTTTCCTCTGCTTTCTCATCATTCCTGAGAGGTTGCATAGGGGAAGACTTGAAGAATGATGCAGCCGTGGCAGTGCAGTTGGGAGTGAGCAGCTTGATAAACTAAGAGCATTTGGTGAAGCTGAATGGCAAGGGAAATATGTTAAGGACAGAGATCAGAAGTCTGTTGGTGGTGCAGTGGAGGAGGCAGAGACGTGGAAGGATAAGGAGCGTGTACCCCCAGGCCATGTTTCACATCCTCTTCAAAAGAGACAGTTCCTTGCCATAAACAAAGCCAGGGAAATCTATGTATGTGAATCATTAATTTTCATAATAAATCTTTAAGCAATTCAAAATGGTAGTCAGCTGCAGATAGTAAAAGGCATACAAGAGATGAGCTCTCTGCCATTGCTAGTAATGGCCGGGAAAGAAATGAGAGGGAAACCAGTTGGAAGCAGTTCTCACGTGGATTACTCAGCAGTAAGGAGACTACTGGAGGTTCAGCCCCTATAACTTCCCCCACACCTATTCTCCCATCACCAGCTCTATTTTTTTTTTTTTTGCTGTAATGTTGGCTGCTCAGGCATTGCCAATTACTCTGTGGTGCTGTGGCCTTTTCCTGTCTGTGGTAGAGCAAGGGGGAAAGAATTATATTGCACAGCAACTAGGAGAGGTGCATGTGTTCCTGTGTGATCCTTCTCCCCTTTATTGCAGTCCTACCTGGTGTGGCCTCCTTCACTGCATGTCCCAAGGATGAGAGCTCAGTTTCCCTAATACCATGGATGAGTGTCCAGCATAAGAGGTCGACAGAGCAGCTACACAGCGGAGTCCCTCTCTCCCACTCTGTAATACAGCTACAGCAGCACTGTCCTTCACACCACCCTTTTCATGGCTCATAGTTTTATGAGAGAGCAGAAGAAAAGACCGAATATGCTAGGCGTGGGTGAGTTGGAGAAGGAAGTCCATCTATGACGTGCTCCCCTGGATAGCTGGGGAGTGCATGGTGTTGTGCTTGGCATGAAGGGAGGGTCTCCTCCTGCCTCTGTCTCACATCAATACCGAATATACATTGCCACTACTATTGAGCAATTTAAAATCTTTAGTGAGAAAATGACCCAGCTTTTCTTGTGGATTTTCCTGTGTTGTACAGCTTAAAGGCTGTAACTGCCTCTTCTCTCCCAAGGCTACAGCTCCCTTCCTCTTTGAGGCAGAATGTCAGTCTGAATTTCTCTAATCTTTAAATCACAAATTTTCAAAGCCGTTTTTTCCCTCCTTGTTTCCTTGCCACTACACTAGTCTGTCTCATCGAAATGCAGACAAGAAAATAAATATCCCAAATCAGAGTACTTTAAAACATGCAAATTGTTTTAATGGAGTTCATGGATTAGAAATGAGGTTTAAGTGCAGAGTAATGAGGTACATTTAGCAATAAATGAAAATATGATTTTATGCCAGGTAATAGGAAAGTAGACACAGAATATACATGACAGAAGGTGAATTTAAGTGAAATTCACATTTAATTTGCTTTACTTGGGTTAGGGTATGTGGAATCTGGTAGTTTTTACTTCCAAACCTATAGACAGAGATTTTTAGAAGCTTGTGCCTTGCAGGAGTTCTTTCTATAGAATATTTCTGCTACTCCTGAATATACTGCTTCCCCAGGAAAGGTGTCATTAACTTAGGAAATAAATCCAAATAGTGATTTTAAGTACATTGGCCATGGGATTCCCAAATACCTCGTGAAGAATTCTATGGTCCACTCCCCACCAGCCCTCTCTTTTACCTTTAGAAAGCATTTCATTTTCGCTGTTATTTCATGCAAAATTGAATATTTTTTTTCCAAGGATAGCCTGGTTGGTTGCAGAACTTACTTACTCACCACATTTCTCCCATAGAATCTAATAAAATAATAATATCATGTTATCATATCAATGGTACACATGCCCCAAAACAATTAAGAGCACAGTTTAATTTAACATAGAAAGAATGGTCATATGAAAGATAAAGTATAATACATTAATTACAACATTCACTCTTATGAGAAAACAGACATTTCTGGAAGTATTGAAAAAGTAATTGCAGTAATATATTGGCTTTATAAGAACAAAACAGTTTTCATCTCCGATTTAATGTTATGTTTCTGTTTAATGCAATTCCCAGTATAGTCTTCATTTTCATAACAGAATGAAATCACATTTCTTTTGGAACCATTTTTCTATTCTTTTTAGTGGAGGAGAAGGGAAAAGATCTCTTTCTTTTATAAAGTACCCACCTCAGTAACTTGTGACTTCCTAAAACAATGCAGTCTGCTTTTCTTGGATCCAGCTCAACAAATCCTCCAAGTGCATAGTTAACAAAATGGTCACCAAGGGTCTTGTGATGTAGATATGCAAGCCACATTAAAATTGTGCCCTCTGCTATTAGATGACAGTCTGCAAGAGGCTGATAACTTTTGGTCACTAAGACCCGAGACTGGACTCATAGAGTGGGAAGCTTTCTGTTCCCTGACCCGTTTGGTTCCTTGAAGTCCTAGCTTGTTAGCAGGGGGAACCTGGGATCTAAATGAACTTGGTGTCCGTATAGTTGAACGTAACCTGTTTTGGGCTTTGCCCAGCCTGCCCTGAACTGTGACTTGACACGTACCTCTGCAGAGACTAAATCAGACAAGTGCAAGTATGTAATGAGGAGATCGCAAGAATTCAAATGAAGTTTGTATGACTTTCCTTTTCCTTTTTGCTGATTTGCAGAGCCATCACCTTAGGTGCACGTTAATCGAATCTTATCAGGAATGGAGCTAAAAGAAAAATAAAAGTCCAAGTGTCTGAGTGTGGTCATTAAACCAAGGTCTCTGCAGAGCAATGCATTTAAAAGTTAATTACAGCTGAATCTTTCTAGATCTTTGACCTTTTTATCTCTTGAAGTTTGAGTAGATTTATCTCTGGATAAAACGAAGAAGCTAGAGAAACTGGTAAAAAGCCTCCAATCACATAAAATCATTAATTTGCTTTCCTGATGGTTAAAAAATTGTAGGTTAGCTCTCCTGTTCGGTACTCGCGATGACTCATTAATGAATCTTACGGTACCAGCTCCTGGAAAATGAGATCAGCTGCCTAAATTGAGTATCTTTAATTACAGAGAATATTCATTGTTTATTACCTCACTCAACGGCAAATGCAGTGTTTGCTTTTATTGTCTCAGTGCACAAGTGTTGGGGGTAGAGATAAGTCTGTAACAAAGCTCTGACAACAGTCATTAGTCTTGAAGATTAACGAAGTAGCTCTATGTATTGGCTATGTATTTATGAAACGTGAGCATGGTATGTTGTAATGAATGTTTCTCCAGTAGCCTGTAAAGATGCTTTGCAGCAGCACAAGTTAGCTGAGTGGGATTGTTTCTGCTCATTGTGAGAGACTGCAACAGGTATTCCTCATTTGTATGATCTTATGTTGCCATTCACATGAATGAAATTAAGGCCAAATGTTTATGATTCCTCCATGCTTATTAATTAAAAAGACATGATTATTTCATAATTATCGATAAAAGTGCAAGTCCAGAATATCTTTCTCGCTGGCCACTGAGAGACTGCAGACAACACTAATGGTGATTTGTTGTTGTTTTTTTTTAATTAGAAGCACTGTTTATCGCTGTCACTGAGCAGGCCCTGAGTGACCTTGTTTTGTGAGCAGAAGGCCCAGGGGAATAGTTTAACTGGAGTGCTTGAAACTGGAAGTTACTCTCTGACCACCATCTATGCATGAACCTGGTCGCTCATCACCATAGGCTACTGCAATTACGCTACACAGGTATGAAATGAAGGAAATACAACCCGGAGGATGCTGTTATAGGCAGAGCTCACAGATATGAATTAGAAAGCCAGTAAGAAAAGTAAATGTTACCATCGGGAAGACTGCCATATCGTCAAAGGATGGAAAAGCAATTTAGGTTGAGTCCCTTGTTTCTAAAGATTACAAAGTGTTTAGCATGAAAGTCATTAACAGATTTGGGAACCAGCTACTACTTCTCTCAGCCCAGAGGATTTGTGCAAAGAATTTTAACAGTAAGCAATTTTTAAAAATCCAACAACTTTTGTTCCTAAATTGCCTTATGGAAGTGGTGAAATCTCCATGATGCAATCTAGGAACTTCAATTAAAGTTTAACATTTTCAAAGATTTCTGAGGGATTTGACTTACTGATTCCATCCAAAACCCTCCACCTAGCTTTAAAGTTGAAAAATATAATGCAGGGGAGGAAATAATTTGTTACTCCCAATTTATTTTTCTTCTTTTGGAAGGAGGATCATTTCAAAATGAATGCTGAATGATTCAGTCATTGGTGTTATGTACTCAGACCTGTGCTTATCACCAGTGATTATAAATATAAAAGTATATTTTAGCAATAACGAGAACAAGAAAGCTACGGCATCTTTCCAAATGCCTTCCTAGAGCAGAGAGACTTTACAAAAGCACCCATAAGGGCTAATACCATATCAGCTCTATTGCTAGTAACAGTATTTGGGGGACCCCTGCGTGTGCAGGTGTAGCTTGTTGTTATCATATTCATCGAGGACATGACAGTGAAAAATTTTTCCTGTAGCATGCAAGCGCTCGTAGTCTGTAGCTGGATGAGAGGGAGACATTTTGGAAATCAGAGGTGAGGAGATTTGAGAAAGATAAGGCAATGAAAGACAGATATACTGCCCCCATGTTATTAAAAATAAGTATCTGCCTTCCTCTCCCTTAGCCAGTTAAGAAATTCACCCAAAGTGAGACAGAGTCCTTGAATTAGGCTGAAGAAGAAATCACTATGGTTAAAAGCAGGCCTCCATGAGACTACCTACAGAAATAAACTTAGGGAAGTAGAGGTACTTCACGGTATCTGTGCAGAAGTCACTGGGGAAGCTCATCTACTGACATTGTTTTTGTCTGTATGGTGATGTCTCAAGCTCTG
Source organism: Struthio camelus (assembly GCF_040807025.1). NCBI lineage: Eukaryota > Metazoa > Chordata > Aves > Struthioniformes > Struthionidae > Struthio > Struthio camelus. The sequence goes on along the minus strand of NC_090942.1, from coordinate 123,901,465 downwards.
ATGAGCTTCAGGTGGTTCAAGTTGTAAGGAAAAGAAGAGATTCAAAGAAGAGGTTCCTTGTCCTACAGCTTTCGCCTGTAAGGCATGTGTAGCATCTAATTGCCATTTCTGAAAGGACAGTACTAAGTGCCAGTTCAGTTTTAAACCCTATGATCTCATTCCTGTAATGAGAACATCATAGGGTTTAAAACTGAATTGGCATTTGCTTTGGAAGAGTTTTCCATTTTTAATTTCATAGTTCTTGTAGGAATGTGACACACTCTAAGTATCAAAACCTAGGGTGGGTAGGGCTGAAGACATATGACAGCTCTGTGAGAAACTGAGCACTTGCTTACTTGCTTATTCTAGTTATTGCATGACAGTGACAGGAGACATAGTATTTTCATGTCAGAACTTTGTTAATAGTTTTCCGTCGGTTATTCAGAACAACTGATGACTTAAATAACTGGAATTTATATTTCCAAGTTATAATCCTAGCCCGGGTTGGTGTGCCAGCAGTAAGCCAAAGGTAGAGTGAGTCAAAATAACTTGCTGTAGTGTTTCACTTACTGGGGTTCTGACATAAGCCTTCAGGTGAAAAAAAAACAAAAAAGCAATCTCGTTATTACACTGCATCAAATGGCTATATGTTTTCAGAAATACTAAAGGCAGAAGGAATAAAGGATAATCGTTTGCCCTTATAGATAGCATAAGCCATATAATTTAACGTAGATCTCAGTACCTACACGGTTCAACTCAAGTATTGAAATATATTGCCTTGACACTATTAGTGGTGGGATAATTTTATTTCCCCTCATATTTCAGTATAATTAAGTTTTAATTTACATTTTCTAAGCCATTAAATACAGATATGCAAATATACTGAAATCTAGCTTACAGCAATAAATAATGGTCAACTGAAAAAACACTGAACTGAGGAGAAATTGTAGTATTTCTTCTGTGGTAAGTTCTGAAGTTAGGATTGGGCTGTTTTTTGGTTTGACTGCAAAATGGAAAAATGGAAGAGGAAAAAGAAAAGCTTAGCTCAAAAAATTTCTTTGCATGTTCTGCCTCCCCTCCATTGAAATGAAAGTGAGAAAATGATTATGTTGGGCAAATACTGGAATAGCAGACAGAGAAAAGCAAGGCATTGTCTTTCCTGTATACTTTCAAGCCTCATGTTAGAAAGAGGGTCATGTTTAGAAGTGGTGTTGTGTGTTAAAGAAAACTGAGAGTTAGTTCACATCAATGAGGTAACGAATCAACAGGCAACAACAAATCCTATTGGACTGAAATCTCGAACCTAAATGGGAACGGCAGGGCTCTCCTGTCGCCTGCACGGCCAGAAGGCACGGTAACAGCGATATACTGGGGGATGTCAGGGAGGCCGAGAGGATGGGAAACAACAGTGATGGGAGACAACAGATGCTCCTATACGTGCCTAAGGCTGTGGCCGAGGGTACCAGCATAACACCCTAGTGCGACTATATCTTTACTCACCATAAACAGCTAATTCCTGGAAGCCAATACTCAGAGAAACCCAGAAGAGGGAAAGTAAGTCTTGATTTGGTCCTGACCAGGCCCAGAGGTACTGCTATACTCAGAGGCAGGAGTGGCAGAGGCCGGCAGCCACTCTGCTTGTGCTTGATGTCAGCAAGGCAGCTCCACAAAAAATGAGGAAGGTCCTTGTAAAGGGAAAGTAAAAGGGGCAGGTGAAAGCATGAAATCTTTGCAGGTGGCCTGGCAGCTACTGAGAGATAGCATACTGGAGACAATGCCGTCTATTAAAAAGGCTTTACAAAGACTACCGAAAATGCCGTGGTTAAACAAGAGGGTAAGGGAGGTTGACAGAAGAATGCATCCTTCAGAAATCTAATGTCATATCCAAAAGAGAAAAATAGGAAATAACGTAACCTCTGGCAGTTTTTATTGTGTAAAAATGTAACATGTCAGCCTAAAAATAATTTTAGCAAAAACTTGCAAAGGTATCAAGAAATGATAAATCTACTTTCAGACACAACACAAACAGAAAGTCTTCCAAAATATGCAGAGGGCCAATAGATTAGCAATGTATGACAGGACTGCTAAGAGAAGATAAGACTGTAGCAAAAAAATTAAAGGAGCGTTGCCAAGGGAGAAGTTTATGGAACAAATAGACAAAATGAATGGTAGCGAATTACCAGCACTAGACAATATTTACTTGAAACCCCTTAAAAATAAATAAATAAAAAAACCCCCAAACCACCAAGGTAAAACTTTGATGAGACAACTGGCTGGATAGATGAGGGAGAGCAGTGGAAGTTGTCTACCTGGACTTCAGCAAGGCTTCTGATACTATCTCCCATAGCATCCTCATAGGCAAGCTCAGGAAGTGTGGGCTGGATGAGTGGAGAGTGAGGTGGATTGAGAACTGGCTGGACGGCAGAGCTCCGAGGGTTGTGGTCAGTGGCACAGAGTCTGGTTGGAGGCCTGTAGCTAGTGGTGTCACCCAGGGGGTCGATATTAGGTCCAGTATTGTTTAGCTTATTCATCAGTGACTTAGATGAAGGGACAGAGTGCCTCCTCAGCAAATTGCTGATGCTACTAAACTGGAAGTAGTGGCTGACACACCAGAAGGCTGTGTTGCCGTTCAGAGGGACCTGGAGAGGCTGGAGAGGTGGGCAGAGAGGAACTTCCTGAAGTTCAACAAAGGCAAGTGCAGGGTGCTGCACCTAGGGAGGAATAACCCCATGTACCACAACGTGCTGGGGGTTGACCTGCTGGAAAGCAGCTCTGTGGAGAAGGCCCTGGGAGTCCTGGTGGACAGCAAGTTAAGCATGAGGCAGCAATGTGCCCCTGTGGCCAGGAAGGCCAGTGGTATCCTGGGGTGCATGAGGCAGAGTGTTGCCAGCAGGTGGAGGGAGGTGATCCTTCCTCTCTACTCAGCCCTGGTGAGGCCACATCTGGAGTACTGCGCCCGATTCTGGGCTCCCCAGGACAAGAGAAACACAGAGGTCCTGGAGAGAGTCCAGCGGAGGGCTACAAAGATGATGAGGGGACTGGAGCATCTCTTCTGTGAAGAAAGGCTGCGAGAGCTGGTCCTGTTTAGCCTGGAGAAGAGAAGACTGAGGGGGAATCTGACCAATGTGTATAAGTGCCTGAAGGGAGGGTGTCAAGAGGATGGGGCCAGACGCTTCTCCGTGGTGCCCAGTGACAGGACGAGAGGCAACAGGCACAAACTGAAACCCAGGAAGTTCCGTCTGAACATGAGGAAAAACTTCTTTCCTGTGAGGGTGAGAGAGCACTGGAAGAGGTTGCCCAGAGAGGTTGTGGAGTCTCCTTCGCTGGAGACATTCAAAACCCACCTGGACGCGATCCTGTGCATTGTGCTCTAGAGGACCCTACAGGGGGGCAGGGAGGTTGGACTAGATGATCTCCCGAGGTCCCTTCCAACCTTGGCCATGCTATGATTCTGTGATCATAAATGCTTTGAAAGATGTGAATAGTGGAGGATTGTTCTGTCCCTCTGCCCTTAGAAGAAAAAGCCATCAGACTAAAGTATGCTGTGATAGGTTTGAATGAGCAAAGGCAGGTACTTCCTCACACCTTACATAATTAAGCTGAGAAACTTATTGCACAGAATGTCACAGATGCTGCAAATGTTTAAAAAGCTGTTGGACAAATTCATCGCAGGAAACGTCCCATCAGGGGCTGTTAAATACAAAGATGTCATCAGAAACTCGATAGGTCCGTAAGTCACAGGCTTAGACACTGGGAAGAAATTCCTCCGAAATATCAGTAGATGCTTGCCCTGTTCTTACGGTCCTAGGCCATCCAATACAGATCGCTGTCAGAGATAGGGTGGTCTGATCCAGTGCGACTACTTTTATGAAATGTAAAATTTCTGCAAAACTGTTGAAAAAAAAGATGCTTTGTTACCCAGGAAATCAGATATGAAACATACAGGAGACATGGGTTCAGATCCTTCCCTTGTCAGATAGTGTCCAAACTCATATTGTCTACCTATTCATGAGGAGTACAGCAGTCACATAGCTCCAGGTTACTTAGGTTCAGAGGAAGATGTGTTTTCAGTCTCTCCTCTTGATACTTTCACATTATATGTGAATAAGTGTATGCTCAGTAGTGCAAATTCTGGAATCCTAATACTCTTCTTAATTAGTTTTGAAACTACCAGGCCAAGGAGTCACTTTCCCTGTCTCCCTCTCTGCTTCAATTTCTACTTTAATATTTTAAGAATAGTCTGAACAAACAGCTATGTTAAAAAAGAAATTCCTTTAATGCTTTGGGTAGGATTCTTTCTGTTGATGTGAAAGCATCATCAGCTTCATTTAATTGGTTATGCAAAGTAGAAAAATAAAATCAAACATGCTTTCAGGCTAGTAGTTGGGATACTCTCTAAGGAGGTGAAGATATATGTTTTGAGCTTCTTCAGTCAGAGGAAGAAGTTCATCATCCATGTACTGAAGCGTTCAAACCACTGAACCATAGTTTTGTGAAAATCGGTCCATAACACCTTAGCTGAAAATCTTTGATGAATTTCAGCCAAATTCACAACAGTTTGAGTTTGAATAAATTGCATTTTTTGGTAAATATACCATTTTCAGAACTTCCTTGCTTAGATCTGTTTGGAATCTATACATCTTTTCTATTACATGGTTCCCAGAAGAGAGAATCTTGTTTCTTTCATTAGAATTAGAGAAAAAAATGTAGACTTCTCCAAATTTTGGCAGGAGTTCCGAAAGAAAGCTGTTTATAACTCTGGTATAATTGTAGTAGCAATATAGTGAATTTCCCTAGCATTTAAAAATTTCAAAGCTTTAAAAAATGAAAGTGAGTAGTCCTCAAAATTATATGTTATCACTTGTAATACTGATTCCACAGGCTGAATTCTATCATCAAGTTCGTTAAGGGCTGTTTTTGTTTGCTTGTGTATGATCAGTGTAAGGTTTTGCATCTTCATTATGTTCAGATGCTGCCCTAGGCTGTCAAAATATAAATGAAAGGAGAAGTTGCCTTCACAATTGAAGGATAAATTAAATATAATTTCTGATGAACAAACCTGAATGTAATCTAGAATGTTTGTCATAGCTTTGTTGACTCTCCAAACTCTCCGAAGTTAAACTGAGCAAAATCCAGTGCAATCCAGCATAATTCCTGCCAAATTAAGTGGATATGAATGGAATCTGTTGAGAAAGTTGATACCATTTTTTTTTGTACTCAATTTTTTGTGTAGCAGCACTGTATGTTTCAATCTGGAAGTATTTTATGTGCTCCCTAGAAACTTCTAGCCTAAAGCAAGCACCTAGTGTACAGAGCTGAGGGGAAGCTGGACTTCAGTGCTGCAAAGATGAGTGCATGGTGCCGTGGTAATTCCAAGAGTGGCTCTCTAGCCTTTTTGGGAGGTGCTCGCTGGTGACCTCCCATTTCTACAGTATAATTACAGTTGTGATATATGTATACCACGTAAAGGATTTTTGCTGTTACTCCCACTCTAGAACTCAGACCTAGAACTCAGACCTCAGTGGAAAACTTAACTTAGAAGATAGATGAACCTCTGTGCCACTTCCTAGTGCTGCCCGATGGCCTGGTACTCTTCTCAGCAGTAGGTGCTGTTTATGCCCACTCAGCAGATTTTTATGCCTCTGTGTTTTGAAGACTCTTGAAGAAAGAGTGCTCAATTACTGTTTGTGTAAATACTCCCTAATATAACGGGGTCCTGGTATTGATGGGGGCCTTTTCAGTAATGCAGTATTTCCCTAGCACAGCTGACTATTTGTTTCACAAGGCACTTGTAGCTAGTGTGTAATTCATGGCTGTTATGTTTTAGGCTTGTCCACCTTGACAAGGAAGTGAGAGAATGGCCTTTTCATGTTAAGTGGCCTGTAGGTGAGGAGAGTGCACGTAGGGAAGGCACTATTAGAGCGGTGGGAGCGGAGGAGTGCAGACATATAAAGGCTCTCCTCTGGAGGAGGAACTTTTTTACCCTCTGCTTCCAAAATGTAAGCGTTCTGCTCTGGCTAATATGAAGAAAGTTCCATGAAAGATTCACAAGCATTAATTTGCTAAATAATCTCACATTACCACAATGCTTGAAGCCTTTTTAGTGAAGGCAGTCAATAAAAAGGGAAAAGCAGAGCTTTATTTGCACACATGAGCAGGCACAAAGCTGGGTTTTCAACTGGCACTGGAGTGATGAGAGCAATCCCCAAAGAATGCTTCCTCCGGACCAGTCCTTGAATATTTAATAATGGTGAATTACCAGAACCCTTCAACCATAATGAAGGAATAAGCAGGCAATTAGAGCAAACTCCAAATCCCTCTCCCTAAAAACCCTCCAGCCTTTTAACTCTCTCAGTGCAAATACCATTCCCTTTTGATTTCTACCACTTATTTAAAAATCACAGTGAGAAAAGATTTTTTGCCTTCTCTTAGAAACCTTCCTCCACCCCACTCCTTCTCAGAAAGAAAGAAACTGTATTAATGTCTTCTGTTATAAAATTCAAAACTGCTACCGCTTACTAGAGTTTTACTGTAGCGTTTAGATTTGATTTCACAGCCATTCCCATACAGAATGTATGATATGCTTTGGAAACCCTACTATCAGTAAAGCAACTCATGATGTCAGTAACACCTGAGGACATGAGCTGCCAGTTGTGTGTTGGCCTTCTTTTAGTTAGTTAGTAAAGTCTTAGACAGATCTAGGAAAGCTGAGAAGGAAAAGGCTGATGGCTACAATGGTAGCTACATAATTCTTCAAAAATATCTCTGAAATCCTTAAAAGTGAGGTTTGGCAGAAGAATGAATGTTTGGACCTAAATGTGAAAGTAAGCTAGAAGTTTCATATATATTGCTTATTGTCATCTTTTATACCATTTGAACTAATAATTGTGCTTACTGCATCTGACTGAGAACATTCTGCTGTGGGATCGGATCTGATCTTCCAGTTTGGTTATGGGACTTGCAGTCTTAAGAGCTACTGATGCAAGGTTGTAGACTGGAAAATAAGCCCTCATGGCTTATGGATGTTACTGAAAGGGAAGTCAGAGTAAATAATGAGAAACTGCCACCAGACTGAAGAGGATTTGAATCATTTAGGTAATTGGGTCAGCAGATGGTAAATGCAGTGTGGTATAGAAATATGTAAAATAATTAGTCTGGGAAGAAGAAACCAATCATCCAGTACACTGGTGAGGAAAGAAATTGTTGATTATTGTAGAGAAGTCACTGAAATAATCAAGGCAGCACACAGCAGTAGGGAACAATACAAACAAGTCATTAGGCAGTTGTAGAAAGAGGATAAAGAGAAAACAGAATACAGGTCATCTAATTCCTTTTTGGAAAATGTGACTTTTACATACGGTCATAGGCTCAAGAAGCGAAATAAATATTTCCTTAGAAATGATGGTTAGGACATTATCTAAATAGAGATGTACTGCACTAAGTATTCACTACTGAGAAGATGACATACACCTGCATAGGAGATTTTAGGCCATCTAACATTTTGTATGTAGCACTGCTCTGTGAATGGTAGGAACAATATTATATTTTTGGAAAAGGGGTTTAATGGAAGAGGGAAGCACAAACAGTAGCAGATGTTAAGCCATGCAGAAAAGTTACTGTAGTTCAATTTAATCTATGTGTCTCTAATAAGAATTTGAGATATTCGAATCACGATTGTTGCTGGAAGCACCTTGTTTTTCACACTGGCAGGTCACAAACCTCTCCACGTTCAAAGAAGTGGAAATTTGGAGTAACAGCTGGACAATTTTTAGCATTTATGTAGCTCGAGAGGGACTAAATTGTCTGTTGTAAGGTCATGAGCTGTCATGAAGCTCTGGCAGTCTGTATGAGCCTGGGATTGGCCACTCTACATTTAACCTATTGCAGAGACATTCTTTCAAAACATGCCTTTGACACAGCTGTATTTGCAAAGTCTGCTTTCCATTTGATGCATAAGACTGGATAACGTGCTAAAGAGATCTGCACAGAAAGTCATTTCCAGGTTTAGAAACCAGAACCTTTTGATTCTAGCATCTGCACGCATGCTTTTAAACTGTATTATTTTCCAACATGTATCATATTCTAAGCCATAGCAGTTACGTGAAAGGGCTTAGTGGATCAGGATAGGAGACACAGAGTACAGCTGCGTCTAAGGATGGGTGCAGCGGATTGCAGAAGTGAGCCCCTTTGCCTATGGTTTGAACAGGCCACAGGCAGATCCAGCTCGGAAGTTGCGGAGCCAAGGTGGCTTCTTTGTAGGGCTCTACTAAGAGGGAGGGAATATTGCTTTGAGCATGGCACTCCACTTAACATGGATAGACATGGTCCAAACTGTACCTGGGTCTCCCCTGGCCTGATGAAAACATGGGCAGATGGGCCCATGCCCATACCCATCTGAAAGAAAGGAAGGTGCGAACTGGTGAGGAAGGGAGAATGAAGGAGAGCAAACGAAGGGTTGCAGTTGTTGCATGCAATGGACTTGCACGTCAGGAACTTCGGGATGTGTTGCTCCTTGTTGAACACTTTTTGTTGAACACGTTCCTTCCTTAACAGCAAGGAACTAATGACCAGCCCTATGAAGGGCAATGAGTCAATAGTGCCCTAGTGTCAATCCCTGGATGAAATTAGTGTGTTCCAAATGGAAAAATAACCTCCTAAAATGTAAAATGATACATTTCCGAGGTTATGGTGAAAGAGTAGGTGTCAAAATAGAGGTTATGTTTGGCAGGAGGCACAGTAGACTGTCAGCCCTGTCTTATTAATTGCTGACCTTGATTTTTATTCCCGTGTTCTCTGTGCAGCGTGTTTGAGATGAACTCCTTTTCACCAGTAATTTTCCAATACCTCACTCTACTGTCTTGCTGAAACAGTTGCATCTACATCTGCATTACATTCTCAGGGTGCTTGGATTTCTTCAGGTGGGACTGCTGTTCTCCTAAGAGAAAGAATGTCTCTTCAGAAATTAACTGGTGTAGACTCCTAGATTAACTATGATTTACAATTGTAACTTTTTTATGTGAATGGACATTTTTGAGCTGTAATACATTCTGAAAATCATATCCAGCAATTGATCTGAAATGCAGTAAAGAAATGCAAATAACTGTGAGTACTAATTCTCCTTCTGATGCATTATTTTCTCGCAGTGAAAGTAAAGTTGCATTTCATGGTATAGCATCCAGAAAAGAAATGTGGTAGATTTTAACTCAGATGGAGTGATAGCAGAGTTGAAGCTTTTTCAGAAATTGAAGTGAGGCTATTCCTGATTTTAGTATTCCAAAGCGCATACAACATTTACTAGAAATGAATTGTATCAGGAAGTCCACTCCTTTCATTCGGAGCTTGGATTTTCTATCTTATATCAGCACACGCAAATGAACCTTATCTACTGCCTTGCATAAAATGAAGAGTTTTCCATCCCTGCTCAATATTTTGGTCTGTGACAAAAATTCAGATTCTTAAAACTATCGTTGCTGTTTTATGCTTGAACTTCTATGCTGGTGGTAATTTTTCCAGGCAACAGATGAAATTCTTTTCCTTTTCTCAAACTATTACTGCTTCACATGCCTGCATTGCATGGTTTTTTTCTAAAACCACAGAGCTGGCATTGTTTCCTCTTACTTACATAGACTTCAAGGAGCAAATTGTGTTTTATAATCCACACTTTCATCTTTTTATCTTAGATAAATAGTAGAATCTGTTAAAAACAATTACTTCAAAGTCCCTTTTTGACTGTTGTTGCAGAGAATTTCTGGTTCCTCTCCTCTGTTTAATTGTTTCCATTTCAACCTGATTTTGCAGCAGTATTTTGCCAGAAATTGTATTTCATCTAAAACTGGTTTGTGCAGAGCTCTGAATCTCTTCTTTGATGGTTATAATAATAGAGCAATAAACCATATTACACATTCCTGCAGCTTTCTTTTATGTTGCAGTTGCTTTCAGCTCTCTTGCAGAATATTGTGGTGTTTTGCATGTTTAACTGTTTTCACCATTAGTTATTGGAGACTGAAATACTTTTACTCCTTCTCCTTATTCTTACTCTTCTCATTCTTTTGCACCTTTTTTTCAGAGCAGTTATGAATGGAGTTGTAATAAGGGAAGACAAGGCCAGGAACAAGATTTTGCAAATGTTGGCAACGATGTTGGGAGACTATTCTTACTCTGTGAAAGTCATTTGTAAATCTGTATACTGTGAGAGTTAATACCCCTGTTTAACATTCTAACATCCAGCTGCTTGTTGTTTTTCCTGTTTATTCGATGACTTGTGAGACTATAGTAATAATACTTAAATTATAGGAGATCTCTTATTTTCCATTCCAGTAACTAACCCTATGTTGCTACTTTCAATGTATTTGAAAGTTGTTTAGCACCATGGTCCAATGGATAGAGCTGTAGGCTAGGGCTTAAAAACCACAGGAACTTCTTTTAGTAGTGCTGCCAGTGGTGGCTTCTTTGTGTCACCACAGTGACTTTAGACTGCTGTGGTGTGACCTTGGATAAGTTGTCATTCTGGGCACCTAAGTTTTCTTTCCATTTCCTTCTCTGTCTTGTCCATTTACATTGCAAACTCTCTGAAGAAGGTTTTGCAGCAGATTGTGTATGTATTTATACATGTATGGTAGCACTGCCCTGCTACTGCACTGCCTAGCAGCTACCCTGTTATAAATAATAATCTTTTTGCTTTCTTATGCCATAGTTCTTAGCATTTCCACAAGTGTGAGCTGATTTTTTTTTTTTTTCTGAAAAGCTGCTTTAGAGAAATGGTGCTGAATGTATTGAAAAATAAGGATAGAACAAATAAATAGCTTTTTGAGGCCCCGGGTTAATGGTGTTTGAGGCAAGGAGAGAAAAAGAAGGCACATGGCAGACTAAAAGGTCATGGCATATGCATTCTTGCATTACTTGATGCACCTGCAGTGTATGAAAAGTTGGAGTCATAAGGTCTTCTAGCCTCTTATGTAGACTGAGGTGCTGCACCCTTATATATTCTTTTAATTCTTCTTCATTTCTTAATTTCTTGGTCAATTATGAAATCCTGGCTTCCTTGATATAGGTAAAAAAAACCCTTACATAAGTTTCAGTCAAGCTAGAATTGTAAAGTAGCTCAACCTTTAGATGGATGTTTCAAGGAGATGAGTAAGTTAAATGGTTTTGTCGATGGCAAATATATGCTGTCTTTGTACGGAAGGATCAACTTGCTCTTTATAGCAAATAAAAAAATGCCAATTGTTTTAGCTAGGAAGTGTGGATGACTCTGTCTGACATACCCCTTTTATTTATTTTGAACTTTGTTTGGTTTGGAAGATACTTGTAAAATGTTCCAAAGGGAACTTTTGTTAAGTTGATGTATATGAACCTCAGAGCATCCTCTTTGAAAGTAACACTGCTAGAATAGCCTTCTGCAGAGGAAGAGGAGGGGAGCTGCTCAGCTTAAATCTTCACTTACTTACAAAAGGAAAAAAACAATGTATCAGTATTCCTACTTCAGTAATGTCCTCAACATAAGTTGCTATATTAATGGTTAACTTTGTATCACTGAATAAAGAAAGTATTCTAGAGGTGATCTAATGCTGTTGGACAATTGTAATAGTAGAGTGATGTTTATTCATATTATTGATGAAATGGTGCAGCACAGTGATTGATCAGCATCACACTCAAAGCAGCTATCGAAAAATCTTGCCTGGAGAGGTAAAGCTGTAAACTTCCAGCCACAGTGTGAGCGTTATTTTCATCTAACGTATTTCTTCAGAGTTCTTCAGTGTTGTGCTCCGGGTTGTCCCGTCACACAGGGTAGCTTTCTGCTGTGGTGGACAACAGAATAACACTGTAGTGTGCAATATGATTCTGTTATTTCTAAGTCTGTTAAACTATGGAAAAGAGGAATTTTTGTTTCCTCTTTAGGTGAACAGAACTTTCAAACTGGTGTGTTAAAGCCAGGGATGAAACACTAATAATAGAAAATAATACAGTACAGAAAAAAATTAAAATCCAGGAGTACAGAACGTTGCATTAATTTTATCAGGCTCCAGGCTGCAATATTTATAAAATAACACTGCTTGATATTTTTGACATGTTGGTTGAACCAAAAAAAATCACAACTGAGTAACAAAATATTTTGAGGAAAAAAATTAGCAAAACATGAGCAGAATCACAGTTAGCAGCAGGTCACACAAAGCAATTACCTCAATTTAAAAATGTTCTAGAGGCTATAATTATTTTTGTTGTTAATGCAAATGCTCTTGTGACATGTTTTATTTCCCTTCATTTGGAGAGGAAAAAAGGAGAAGAAGGCAGAAATATTAACAAGCATGAAATATGCTTGCCTTCATAGGGCTTTCTTCTAATCCTTTCAGGACTCAAGCTGATCAGCAATACCTCTCAAGAAGTATTGTTACTTACTCTTTTTGCCATCTTGTCCATTTTCTCTCTCACAGCAGGACTTGAAATCTTCCTTACTCATTGAGACTTTTTCAGCTTCGCCTCTTTTTAAACCAAACTTAAATTCACTACTGAAACACCATATTTCATGTATTTATATCTGGCGTAATGCCTTTGCAGGATCCTCGTCATTCATAATGAGGAGAGAAATTTATAGTTTACTCTGTTCTATTTGTCTTCCTAAGTGTAGTCTTGTATGGCAATATGGGGACAAATTATAATTGCAAATTACTTTTCTACAAAATGGTTGTTGAACATTGAGATTTTCTGTGCCATAAAAGGTGATCTTACAGACTTATAAGAAACGGAAATTATTAGTATTATCCTCACCACAAAGAATCCTAAAGATATTTTTCCAAAAGAATAAATTGTAAATAGCTGACAACTGAATACTGAGATTTCACAACCTTCCTGGGCAACCTGTTCCCGTGCTGCACTACCCTCGTAGTGAATTCTTTTTTCTTAAGTAAAGAGTAACTTCACTGAAGTCAATGGCATCTCCTAACGACACAAATGACTGGCACTATAAACTTTGGCCCTCTGTCTGAAAAGAAAGAGCTTATTTTAAAGCTAATGTTACAGGGTTTAAGTCTATTAAGTTACGCAAAATCAGTGAGTCCTCTTAGAGAGCTCCTGTATCTGGGCACATGAAGGAGAAGAAGGTGAATGAAAATAGTCAGAATGGACTGATCAAGGATAAATCATGCCTGACAAGCTTGATTGCCTTCTATGATAAAATAACTGGATTTGTGGGTGAGAGGGATGGTAGATGTCGTTTACTGGAATTTAGCAGGGTTTTAAGCGACGTCTCAGAAAATGTTCTTGTATCCAAGTTTGAACATTATGTTCTGGATGGCTGACAACTGCATGGATAAATAATAGGTTGGATGACTGGGCTCACAAGGTCATGATTAATGGTTTGTACCCTTCCTGAAGGCCAGTAACAAAGTGGGGTATCACAGGGGTCTGTGCTAGGACCTGTCCTGTTTAACATCTTTATCAATCACCTGGAGAAGGCAATGGAGTGCACTCTCATCCAGGCTGCAGATGACACCAAACTGAGAGGAACAGTTGGTGTTTCTGAGGGCAAGGCTGTCATCCAGAGGGACCTGGATAGGCTGGAAGGATGGGCCAGCAGGAACCTTATAAAATTCAGCAAGGACAGACACAAAGTCCTGCCTTGGGAAGGAGAGAGCCCTGGCCACGGTTCAGACTGGACACTGCCTGGCTGGGGAGCAGCTCTGTGGGAAAGGCCCTGGGGGTCGTGGTGGGCAGCGAGCTGGCCATGAGCCCACAGCGTGCCCTGGCAGCAACGGGCAGCCACGTTCTGGGCTGTTGAGGTCACAGCTGATGCCACTGCATCCATTCTGGGGTACCAAGCTCTAGAGGGATGTGGAGAAGCTACCAGGGCTCCACTGGAGGGCAGCAGGACAGTCAGGAGCCCAGGGCACAGGACCAGTGAGGAGAGGCTGAGGAAGCTAGGCTTCTTGAAGCTTGTCTACAAAGTAAGGTCAACAGTCCGGAAGGAAGAAGGGCTTAAAATTAACAGCCCTGATGTCTGAATGTCCTGCTTCCCATTGCAAAAGGCAGTGGCAAAGTGTGTGTCATCTTTCACTGGTGGTTCTTCCGTGGACAGAGCAGCAGTTTATTACCACTACTGGCTATGATTGCAGTTTGAGGGTTTCACAGACTGTGAACGTAAGGAGTTACGGTTGTATAAAGAGTTTGATTTTTGTGTATTTTTTTATTCTTTCTAAAAAGTATTTTAAATAAGAATTCACATTTCTAAAACTTGAATTCTTGTATTTCTTCAGTTCTTGAATTTTATTAGGTAATAAATTATTTTAATTTTCTTTCCGTTAGCTGGATTTAATTCAATAGCATGCAATATAGTCATCAGCACATTAAGAAAATGTTGGAAGAAAATTAGAGCTTGTATAAGCTGTTTCCTTAATGTACCTGATATCTTTAGAAAGACATATTTTTACATTTGGAGTCTCTGTTCTGACTTCAGCCCTTTAAAAATAAAAATACACAGTAGCGAATACCTTGCAGTCAGAATTGGTCTACAGTTTAATTTTGTATTGAATTATGTGAGCAATAAATTTTACCGTAGTCATATCTTACGGATAAGACAGATGTTTCACCATAGGGCTAGAAGAAGGAAAACAAAAATATTGGAGTATTTGTGCTACATAAAAGTAAAAAAGGCCAGTGCATTGTAAACAGCAATAGTTTAATGAGCTATATCTAACATGATCTGGTTAAGCAGTACCTCACATTTGCCAGGATGTGGGACATCCACGCATTTCACAGGAAACAAAGTTTGAATTTTGCCATTGGTTGACCGCATGGCAAAGATCCCAGTCAACTTTCAGCCCTGAAGACAACTGAGAGCTGCAAACGCGCGCAAAGATTTCACTCCTCCATTGCGTTTTGTGCACACAACAGCACTGCTTTTATACAGGATCCTCGGGGGTTGCCATGTGGAGCAGAGCATTCTTCCAGGTCACATGTCAGTCACGGCTCTGCGGCTGTAAAGCTCTGTAAAGCTCCCAAGTCCTGCAGAGGAGTTGATCTGCTACCACAGCAATGCTTGCCCCAAGCTGCAATTTGTCTCTTTGTTTCTTAACAGTTGCTTGCAACACTACAAATGCAACCATTGCTTATCTGTGAGAGATCTTATATGTGGCGTGTAAAATATTTTAACAGTGAGTATTGCTCATCTGCATAAAAATTTGCAGGATCAGGCCATTAGTTTAACTACAGCTGAACACTGAGAACCACTAGGACGCTGGATGAAAGTTTGTCGTATTAAATTTAGTGGCAGTTTTGTCATCAATTTCAATGGGGCATGTTTTTGCCTTGCTTGTAAAAGTTGTTGCTAGCACAAGCATGTTCTATTTATGTCTCTTATTTTACAGACAAAGGAAGCAGTGCAACAAATTCAGTATCACAAATAACATAGAGATTGTATTTGGGCAAGTTATCCCATGGTGAAATCAAGGAATTTGCTTCATATAACAAAAAATGATACAACTGCAGGTTCCTCATTAGCTTATTTTACACCTTTCATCTGCTTTTCTCTGTACAGATTTATTTCCCTCTCCCTAATTTTATCTTTTCGTTTTCTGTGTGAAAGTGTTACCCTGGATAGACAGGAAGTTTACATTTGCATTTAGAAACTACTTAAGCTGGAACTGAGCGTGTGAGTTCTTTCATCGTGACTTTGTTGCATATAGCTGGTCTGCTTGCTGGAATAGCTTCAAGGATGAGAGCACTTGCAGACTGTATGGAAGTGATTCCTTCCTCTTTTTTCCTCTAGAAATTAAAATACAATTAATTACATGTGGACCAGGGAGGTAAAGTGGCAGGAATCTGTTTCTCAGTCTTCTGAAATGGAAAAGTAGTTTTTCATTTTGATTTCTTTCTGGAATTTTAATTTCACTGTGATTTGATCTGGAAGGAGAACATATTTTCTTTAAGACTTCTTTCCTTTGCAATACAAGACAAGTAAACACAGAATTTTTCTAATTTTCTTCCCTTGCTTAAGCAGGTTATGATTGACTCTCCTGCTCAACTCTTATGGGGGGAAAATTGCCTCCCATTAAAGCAACAGATGTCCAAGAATCTGTCTCCAAACATGAGGTGTCTGTGAAACCTGAAGACCCTTGTAGCGTTGCAGTTCACTAGTTGTGTTGTCTGGGCATTTTGATAGGTTTCAATGTGTTCAACCAGATTTGTAGTCTGGAAAGCAAACAGATTTTGGCTTTGTTCAGCAGAGAAGTGCTTAGAGGAAAAGAAATCAGAATTTAGTTAAAATGGCAAAGTGTATTTCCTCACTGGCTCACCTATGAACCAGAGGAAAACAGGCCTCTACTTTATTTATTTATTTCCCTGAGGCTCCACTTGTGTCAAGTATCAGAGGGCAGCTTTGGACCAAGGCTTTAGTACCCCATCTCATATTATCAGTAGATCAGCCAGTGAGCGGGAACCACACTCCGTCTGTGGTGTCTAGGCTTTCATAAGTTTAAAAGCAGTGATAGTCCTGTCTGATCTTCACACAGCAATTTTCAATCCTTCCTTACCTATGGCATATCAAGCCAATATCTTACAGGAAGTTCTGTATCACTGTCAAGCCCTAATCTTTTGCTCGTTTCACCAGCAAGCATGCTCAATCAACTGTGGTGGCATTCAGTGTGATACAGTCCGATTGCTGGGGCAGGAGCTTGCAGCAGTGAACCTGTATGGCCATTGCTAGAGCTTAGAAGCCCCCACAGACACGGTTTTTGCTCAGCTTTACTGAGCTAGGAAGAATTGCAGTACTGAGAGCAAAGCCTCTTTGTTCTGCTTTTAGACATAGTAGCAAGTGAGCTAGAAAGGAGAAAAGCAAAGTGAAGTAGGACAGTTTGGGTCAGAATAGATAAAGATTTCAGTCAACTTTAAAATGTGTGTGTTTAGAAGATGATGAGCAGTGAAAGGATACTGTTTGTAAACTATGATCAATTAAAGATTTTTTTTGTCATTTCTATTTAAATCACCTGCTGAAAACTAATTCTGAAACTAGTAAAGGAGAAGACGCCACTATTTTTCTGAAACTCAAGAAACTTAATTTGTGCATTCTTTTCATGGTCAACAGCAGCCTTTAAATCATACTATTTCTGGAGCTATCATTACTGATGCTGATACAGAAAACAAGATGTCTTAATATAACACAGTGCTAGAATAAATTTGGGTGTACAGGTCCTGTGTAAAGTGTTGAAGGGGTGAGGAGGGTAAAATACGAGAGTTATGTTTGAAAGACAATGTGTGAAGGCAGAACGATGTTTGACAAGCTGAAAATGGAGGAAACCCTAGGGGGATGTTCTTCTTCCTAATGTGTTGGATCAATTAATCCAAAACCCAGAACAAACAGAAACCATCAAAGTAACTTGTTGGGGTGGAATCACTGGATAATTTGTGGTTAGGAGATATGAATCCCATTGCCTGTAGGATACTGCCTCAAGCCCGTAACTCTAGTGACTGAAAATCGCTTCTAACCGATTTCACTGGCCTATGTAAAATGACCTTTTTGTCCCTTTCCCTCCTTGGCTACAAATATGATAGTACTCTTAGTGTCAAATTTGAACCAAACGTTCTTTAAAAATTGGGAGTTCAGTTATATATTCACTCCTGCTTTTTAACTGCAATGGGCAATGCTGAAATAGGGAAGATATTATTCTCCCAGTAGATACAGTTGTGACTGGAAGGAAAAAAAATGGAAATAGCATGTGAAAGGATACAAATAAACTTTGACTGTCCAAATGTTTAATAGAACACGTACCATCTGCTGTTAATTTTTGTTACGGCTTTGCACAGGGACAAGGGAAGAGAAGTTTTCCCTCCACTGGGAAATTTCGCTTAATTTGAATTAGACAATGATGGAATTTGTATTATGTCTTAAGTAGTTGCAGTCGGGACGTGTTAAATCAGTCTATCTGAGATGCTTTATAACGTCCCATCTTTTCCTTAAAGCCTTTGGGCCACTCAATGGAAATATTGCAATGCAGAGAGACAGAAGAGATATTCCTATCTTGGAAGGTGGACAGCAGACTTGAGGGTGGGCTCAGACACGCTGTAGCTCATGATTCTGCTTTCTCTCCATATTACTGGACTCCAGTCCATTTGTAGTGCAACCTCAATGTGAATGTATCATTTCTAAGAGTATCAAACACAGAAAATTTGGTGGTGGGCTGAGCCGTAGTGTGTTTGTCTTATCCACCACTGATCTATCCAGTTGACATGAGATTTTGAACCTATAGTGAGATACCAAGTGTATTTGGGCTATCCTATTCCACAGGCGTACAGCACCCAGTGTGTCTGCATTTTTCTTGCGTAACAGTTGAGTCTGCTTCTCAGAACAAGCTTGAACCTGGATTTCACTAACAGTCAAAATCCCACCGAGCATAAAGGTATTGATGAGGTTAGAGAGGATGCAATAATTTACTCCTTATGAATGAGGAAATCAGTGTGGGGGAAGGAAAAGATTACATAAGGACCCTGAGTCACGTTCCAGCAAGTAGCTCTTACACATTCTAACATTTTCCAAGAGAGGTGCTGATTGAATTTCCAGAACATAGCAGTTATTAAGGTCAACCATAAGTGGAAACCAAGGCAGTAAATGGACTTTGAAAAGGGAATAAAAAGCAAATGCTGAAGTGGGCATGCAGGACAGCTTTGGAACGTATCAAGGTGACAGTGGATGCACCAAAAATGCTTCATTTGAATTAGCTAGAAGTTTTCAAGTGAAAATGTCTGAGGATCAAGGCCAGGCATGTACATCTCCTTCTATACCACTGCTTTACATTTGAGGCCCCAAGAAAAGGTGGACATTGGGCTGCAGTGGAAGGAGAAGCAATGAGGATTTCTCACCAGCTACTTTAATTATCAAGGCTTCTTAAGGTAAGCTAGGCTACTGCTCTAAATTACCAACTGAAGGGAATACGTAGCATTTTACTGATGGTGCAAGAAGCCTGAAGAGAAATTTGTTTCATACGTTAAGCCTCTTAAGGTCGTTTTCTAGTCTCTAGCGTATATTGGCTAATGCTAAATAACATATTGTGCTGGCTGCAGTTGTGAATATCATTCAGTGGGAAAGAGCTGAGAGAGCACCTTTAGATTTGTCACAAGGCACCTAACCTTATATTAATAATAAGACATTGTCATTTGTCTTGCAGTTTGTCATTCATCCAGCTTTTTTCTTGTTCATACAGTTTTGATTATAAAAATGTCAGGCACTGTTATAAGTGTATTACAGAATGGCAAGGACTTACCATATCATGTGCTTCCCATGTATCTCGGAAATGCCATTTTTTTTGCTCAATTCCACTGATGTACTCTCAACCCAAAGTAATTAAGTAGATTAAAATATTTATATGACTTGCTAGGATCTAGACCTTTTTAAGGAAAGACTCCTGTCCTTGAAACAGCAGTTTGATTTGACATAGAAATCCAGATATGCTTTTAATAATTACATCAGCATCACAGCAGCTCTGCTTTAATTAAATCTTCACAATTAGACAGGCTTGTTATTGTATGTCATTAGTCTTCTTAATACCATTTTACCTATTATCACCTCATTTTCAAGCACACATCTGTCAGAGGGAAGCTACTTTTCCACCCCACTTCATTGCTTACTGATTTACACCTAAAAGCCTTTAGGCAGTTATGTTAACTATTATGAATTGTCTTGGTGAAAGTCTAAGGAATGGAAAAAATACGCTGGTGCATTGAGCTGAATATAAACATGACAAAGAGATTTTGGGATTCAGTAAGCTTTTTCCTTTTGGGGGTTTGTGTAGCCATTTGGCTTAAGTCTTTCAGAAATGTCCCTTCTAGGAGATATTTTAGTGTAGATTCTTCACTCAGTTTGCTTTCTGAACACAAGGGATTCAGTGAAATTGTTAAATTCCTTAAGTAGAACAGTAGCTGAATATCACTGTTTTTCTCAATTCCACATGTCTGGAAAAACAGTTAAGATAATTAATAACAAGAATTTTTGAAGAACTCCATGGTACTTGGATTTTGAGCATGTCAAATATTATGCAACTCTTCATTCACCCTAATGTCTGATATGCAGCCCGTACATGGTTTTAAGTTTCGTTTGTGGTGTGAAAGCTGGACAGAGTTACTGTTTAGTCTGACCCTATATGCTTTGGGTTTTTATGTCTTCCAGTAAAGTTCATGACGAAACTGAAACGTCAGTTAATGCAAGTGTACTATTATTTTATTCCCACTACCTGTCCTCAAAGAACAGAATAAAATAGCAATCCAGAACCCATTAAGCAAATTGCTGGTAACAATTTCTCACTTGAAAAATAATCTGTGGATTTTATTTCCCCTTGTGCAGGAAGAGCTTCTTTGGGTTTATCTCTTCTCTTGCATGCCATATGTGGGTATACTTAAGTAGCGTGTATTTTTTTCTGACTGGGGAGAAAATGACAATAGTATGTAAATTAAAGTGTTAATTTATGTAACTCTCAAGCAACCTATCTTGTAGGTAGAAAATAAGCAAGGCTGGGATAGAACCCAGGAGGATACTGATAAATGATTAACATTATGAGAAAAATAAAAACATCAACAGTATTTTTCTGCCTTTGTTTTGTATAATAACTGTTCAGCAGTTGCATATTCTGACTGACTTCCATTCCTAAAAGAGAAAGTAGTGAGCCACAGCTGCAGTATTTATTTCAGCGAGCTGTTCAGACTCCTTATTTGTCCACCCTCTGATAATTCATACATCTTCTAAGATAGTACATCTAGTATGTCATAGTAAATTGATACTTGGCTATAAAAATACTTTGCTGGAAACTATAACTTTGAAAGGAATTCCTCTGCAGTTAATTCTGCTGTCCCATGTTCACAGTCTTCACTGGGATCATCATCAGCAGAGACCTAAAGGTGGGCTTATCAGAACTGCCAAAATTATCCTGAGTTCCCTTTGTGGATAAGCTGTTACTCTAGTGTCATACTGTAGAGTCCAGCTTCATCCTGTCTGTCTAATAATGTTAATTTTACTCAGAAACTGGTGGTAGTGGATGGCCTCAAAAATGACAGGTGTTTCTTTAAACAAGTATGCAAAAAATGGCTATTAATTTGTTTAAATTTTTTTTTTTGCTTGGAAGTGAACTGCACTAGTTTTTTTTGACATATAAACAGTTATTTTTTGTTGACTGTGTGAGATTTGCAACTTCAGGGAATGTTCATCTCCTTAGAGTTTTGCTTTATTTTTGTTGCTAATTATTAATGTTCCAGTAGTGCCTGGGAGCTCTTGTCAGGGCTTAGGATCCCTTCAGATAGACGCTGTGCAGTTAGAGCGGTGATGTTTCAACTGTCTATGTTTAAGGGTATAAGATGGGCAAGATTTGTAAAAGTCGAAGTGTTTGGGGCATTTTTAGACCAAATGAGGCAGCCGGAAAAAAATGGATAAACCTGCAGATGTGTCCAAAAGCTTGCCTGTTTCCTCCATTTGTTTCAGTTGACCTAATAAAAGATATTACCTCTCCTTAAGATCCTTGCTTCTCTGTGGCTCTGTGCAAGCACAGCAAGAAGAGAGCCACATGAGACCAGGCAGAGCCGATGGTTACGGATAGATGGGGAGAACGAGGGAACAGGGAAAGGTTATTGATTGGTGCGACAGGTGCAGAGTCAGAGCAGCAGGAGCTAGCTGCGGTTGAGTGTCGATACGCGTCAGAGCAGGGGGCAGTCTCAGGAAGAGGTTTGAAGGATGAAGGTGTTGGCAGATGCCGGAGGAGCTCCTTCGAGAGACTTTGCAGTGGGACTTCGAGAGAGCTGAAGGACGTTGGCACTGCAGGGCAAGTGGGTGCTGCCCTCAGCTCCCTGAGGTGCACTCATTGCAGGAGAGGCAATGGGTGGCGTGTGGACAGGGAAGAAGCTCGTCCCTTCCCCCTCCCCTTTGACTCCCAGAGATTTACCTTTCTCCATCTTTTTTTCAAATTCCCTCCGTCTGAAAGGTTTTACTTTAGGAGGGATTAAACCATGCAGCACTGCAGCATCTATTAAAAGACTGAATCTTTTCTATGTGCATAAACACTTGCGTGATGCAAGCCTCTAGGGCCGTGAGTTTCAGCTGTTATAAAGAAGGGAGTCCTCCAAAGAATCTATAAAATTTAGCAGGAACATTTCAGAAAGACCAACCAAACCTGTTAAGAAAAGCCTTGATACATCATCGTGGAATCCCATCTCAACAGCCAGCCCAGTAAACAGCTCTATATTAGTGCTTCAGAGTGATTGTATCTGCCTAAAGGGATTACGAGTGGCTGCCTATTATTTGTACAGTACCTGAGATACATTACAATATTTGGCTCCAAACAAGGAAAAGGAAGGAAATAATAGCTTTTGCATTTTTAAAGCGTTGATGAAGGCCAGTCTTTGTGTCAGGTCATTATATTGCAAGCTCAGTTTTCCACGTTCAGTCTTTTTTATTTGTAAGAGAAGAGCATGCACAACACCCAGTGTTTTACCTTTTTTCTTTAAAATAAGCTTTTGACAGGCTGAAAAGAAATGTCACAATCTCAACAACCCATGAGCACTGTGTGAAATATAATAGAACAGACAAGTAATAAGCACATGAGAACAGTGCTTAAAATTGAAAAAGCTGGCAGACCACACACTTAGTGACCTGGCTTAGTGTCCTGATAATAAGTACAAGGCAGCAAGAAGATAAAAATGAACCACAATCTTTTTTTTTTTTTTTTTAAGTGATACATTACTAAGCAACTGCAACTATGTTAAATATATCAAGAAAATTAGAGACCAGTTTTGGTCTCCAAACAAGCTTCATCGGATCCCTCGCTGTTCTGCCCCCACCATGGGTT
The DNA here is from genome assembly GCF_040807025.1 of Struthio camelus. Classification (NCBI taxonomy): domain Eukaryota; kingdom Metazoa; phylum Chordata; class Aves; order Struthioniformes; family Struthionidae; genus Struthio; species Struthio camelus. The sequence continues at coordinate 123,878,675 of NC_090942.1, read as the reverse complement.
TTAGGTATTGGTTAGGAACAGTCTCTTTAATCTTTAGGAATGCCATTCTATTTTAATTGCTAAAACTTCAATATAAGGAGAGTTAATTGTTGTGATAGCACTTGGAGCCTCTGTCATATTGATGGGAGGCTGGAGTCTCCCAGCTGTTCTACAAAAAAGTTGATCATTCTGTAAAGGTGAGATTTGGTGTTGTTTTACATCTCTTGCACAGACTCCTTCCTCTTTCGAATTTGAAACATTGTACTGAAAATGTCATATTGCTTCTTTCTCTCTCCAGTGTACAGTGTAGTAAAAAGGAACAGCAAAATCATTCACAAAGTAAATAAATCCTTTAAAAATAAACAAAAGAAACCTCTTGGCAACTAAGAAAATTCTTCAGGGGAAAAATGAGAATAGTGAAGAAAATGGACAAACTCTGTCAAGTTGTAAAGTTCCATAAAGTGCATAGCACGTCATAAAGTGCCAAAAAGAAGAAAATATTTGTATTGTTAGTTGCAGACACCACATAATTTGCCATTCTTTTGCCAGCAGTAGTGAAAAATATGCTGGCATTCTAGTAGTCAGGTTGTCAAAGTGACCTTTTTTAATGTCACATGTCAGAGAATTTCATGTCACGCTAAGACAACATGACAGGACAGAGCCAAGCTTTTCTAATGTTTCCCCTTCACCTTCTCCAAAGGGTTTGCATCCTAAAGAAGAAGAAGATATAGTATACTCAATGCTTGATGATTAAATGGCCACTATAAAGAGAAAGGTCACCTGGCAAAACTGCTTGTGTGTGTTTTTTTTTAAAGAAACTCGCCATAAAATTGAAATAAAATGGCAAAGCCATTGTGATGCTTTAACATTAGGTGACAAGAACAAACTTGAAATGTCAGAGCTGATTTAGAATGTCACTCAGCTTCTTTATGCAGGTATCGCTGTACATCTAACAAATGCATGCTAAATGAAAATGCCTAATTCCAGCTCCAGTTTGCAGATGGTGACTGTGCAAACACAGAGAGATGTGGACTGTGCAAATAACATCCATTTTTCATTGTTAGAAAGAGAAGCAACAAAGCCGATCCCAGACACACAGTAAGGCTAACTTTATCGTAAAATGAGGAAATCAGCTTTTGTATGTCCTGTTACCGGCATCAAAACATACGGACTTTAAGAACTGCTATTAGTGATCATTCAGATCTTTTTGTTGTTGCATTTAAAATAGCAATACTAAAACTATGGCATAAAAAGGTCTTTGTTTTGGTACCTAATTTTTCATATGATTCAGCTTATTACAGACACACTGTGGAACATAGTTACAAATAAAGTTAACACAGATTTTTCCTATTCTAAATGTAACAGGCAGATGGTCAGTTTTATCTATAACTAATATACCACATGTATGACCGGTTGTTTAGTTGTTGTAAATACAGTTCATAATTTGTACACAGATGCATATTATACAGATACAGCAGAGATAGCATACTTAATATAGTTTGTTATTCTTTTTTACATTGAGTTTGTACTGTTAAAGGAATTTTTTCTCACAAAGAGAAAAACCTAGCCAGCTGATGTTCAAAACAAAGGAATTTAGGTACTAGTTTCCAAAGAAAACAAGACTCATCTGATCTTGTTGCCAGTGTCTATATCTGTACCTATATTCTTTTAGCTCTCCTTTCCAGCCCCAGCAGCTTTTGAACCTACTGACCAATAGGTTCAGCTGTATTTGACAAATTCGAAAGACCGCAGAGATGTACTGTGTTCCTACAAGTCTTCAGGAAATAGAAAAAGAAAAAGAAGCTATACCCAGTGCTGCTGCTGTGGAAAAGAGCACAACATGAGATCAAATTTATTAGATTCCCAAGGATCTAAATGGGAGAAAGTTTCTCTGAATACCCCAATGGTAGGAAGGGCTACAGTCAGTGTTCACACTCTGTTGTTGTACAGCAGAAAAGCCTGCTCTGCAGCACAAGTAAGAAGCTTGGTTTCATTATTTTCGCTTCTCATGCAACAACTCATCGAGTCTAGGGTTGAACAGATTTCCCATCTCAAGTAGAACATACTTTTTTTCTTTTTCTCCTCTAAAGCCAGAAATGCCATATTATCAGATGACTTAGATTACCGACCAGCTGGTACTTCTTATTGAAAGCCTGGGTCTTGATATTTCTTCTGGAAGGGTTCAAGTTCAAGGCTATGTTCCTTAAATGCCTTAAAAGATTATGTAGTTGTAGGAACCCTCCCTTGTGTCATGGTATTATGTTCTTTGAGGGTAGAAACAAAGGAGACTTTCATTACTGGAGGCTTCAAAAAAAGCAATAAAATTAATCTTATCCCAACTGTGTATTACATAATGAGGCAATGCAGATTGATTATTGCTTTCTGAAGGCACGGACCCCTCAGGAGCAGCAAAGGAGGGAACCAAGAGACCTGGGTGCTGATGATATATGTCTTAATTAAAGCTCATGAAAATCTAGCTCATACCATCATTACTCTAGAGGAGAAAACTGGAGCCCAGCAATTGTTAATATGAATAAGGTATACCAGTAGCAAAAAGGTACAAAATTACCAAGTTCAATACATAGCATTGATGTACATTCAAAGTAGTATTAAGAAATTTATTTTAAATTATCCAGAAAACTGTCTCTCAGACCCAACTTCTTCCCCCTTTCAGTTCTTTTTTCCCTTGGTATTTGAGGAGAGAGGAAGAGTAGTTTTGATTTTTCATCTGCCAAGTTATGATGACTAAGTTATAGCAACAGCTGAGAGCGAAAAGGTCAGAACTTTCCAAGAATCTTTTCTAGACGTACAGTCATGCCATTTTCTCTTCACTAGTTCTTTGACTGAAATTGTCATACTCTATTCCTTTTATCTGCTGTCACTTCCCTCCCTAATTAGCATTTTGGGATGTTTTTAATGCTTGTACATTGCCAGAACAGAAGCATGAAAATGTTTTTAAACGCAACAACTGGCTTCCAGCTGATTTATGAGCAGGGGTGCCTTCCGACATGTTTATCCTTATTCATCCTGTAATTATAGTAAACTGAATGTTGGAGCTTAAAAAAAAAGAAAATACTCCCCCTTCCCCCGTATGCGTAGCAAATAATTTCCAGACGTTAAAGGAGATGATGTAATGATCTTGATTGGAACTTGAACTTAGGTATCACAGTTTACAATGAAAAACTTGGAAAAAGTAGTGAATTTGGGTAATGTAGTATTTGAGAGTTTAGTATTTGGCCGTGATTTAAATATGATTTAAAAATTGTATGTAGCAGAGTCTAACTCAAAAAAGAATTAGACTTTCCTAGATACAGTTGTTAAATCAAGTTCCTTGTTTATTTGTGTTTTCCCTTTAATACCTACATTTTAGTAAAGGTTCTTTTATTGTCAAATCACTGGTACACTCTGGGGAAACAGAAAAGCCATCATGTTTTTAAAACTGTGCCTCAAATTGAAATGATCTCACAGTATGGGGTTCATCAGGAAGTCACAAAAGAAGGCTGGAAGTGGTTTTAAAAATTTGATTTCAAGAAGAAATGTGCTGGAATCCTGAAGACAGATCTTACTGAACTGATTGATCTCAATCCATTGGATGCTTCAGTCTGAGCTGCAGATGGGAAAAGATTGGTAGTAGTGATTGCCAAGAATATCTTCCTGAGCTAATTTCCTTTTCTTCCTATGCTAGTGACAGTGAACACAGAAAAGCTGATAGAATTTAATATTTTGAGTGGCTACAGGTATGTTTTTTCTGGTTTATTATGGATTTTCATGCCTGTCAGTATGATCAAGCAACTGCTCCAGGAATTCTTATCCTACCCTTTGCAGCTGTCCATGGTCTGAATCTGGTTATCTGTAGGACAGGCTGCAGAAATACTATTTTTTCATGTGTATTTACATTACTGACCATAATTAGTTCACATATTCAAAAAATGCCTCTCTCGGCTCATTTCCTTCAGCTCCTCAAAGTAGGTATTACATAAATCTTAAATTTTATATCACCACCATGCCCTGCTTGGGAATCGTTAGCCTGTTATCTCTGTGACATCTGAATATGGGAGAGACTGAAGGTGAACAAGCTGAGCATTAGATCAGATGATCCCAACAGCTGTAGTAGCCTGGGGAAGAGACCAGAGGCAGTATGGAAGAAGTATTTGTACCCTTTTATGCAAAAGCACATCTGCACTTTGATTGTCAGGTTGGCAACTTCAGAGTTTTATTATACCTTGGACTGCTCTTTGAAGAACCAGTTGTAGTTTACACGGGGTCTTCGTACCTGTGCCGGGTGGGAAGGATCTGACTTTCCCTCCCAGTTCAGCTTCTCAAAGGTCATCTAAGTTTCTGTTGGCTCAGGACCTGAATTTTTTAATTTCTTTGTGTGGGGCTGCTGATCATGCTACTTGGAATCTCAGGTGGCTGCAGGAGATGGAGCATCCTGCTTGTGGGCGAGTTACCCTGTGGGGAAAACACAATGCCAGTTCTCCAGGGTTTGTATTAGCCCCAATCTGTTTCTATTTTTTGCCATTTCAAATCCATCACCTGCACAGTTGTTTGTTTCTTGGTGATTTAAGGGTTACTGCTTTCTCCCAGTGATACCAGCTCAGTGATTCATGGAAGTGTGCAAAGCTTTTGAATATAAAGAGGTGGAAACTGCTGATAGGGGGGATATCAGTGGCTATTTCTCATCTTCCCCCTTCATTTGATTGCAACGCTGATATATTGGCCTTAAAATTTGTAAAGTTCAGCTTTTCCATCGGCACATGTCTGAGTTTGTATAAGGAGGTGCTAGAGAAGGAAGGTCATCTCAGATAGTATTTTATAGTATGTCTGAGATTCTTACTAGGACAGTCTGTGCAGTTGTAAATGTTATGATAGAAATAAAAGTAAATGAATATAGTGCATCTTTGCATTATGAGTCCTGTGAAATCAGTTTTTGACCAGTAACTTTAGCATGCTCTGGAGAAATCTCTGTAAGACTATTTTCCTTTAGCCATAAGTTATAGGATAATATTTTAACTACTAACTGACAAAATTCTTTTTCTTACAGGTGTTAAAACTTCAGACATGAAAGCAACCTTTTTGGTACTTCAAAAACAGTGTTCCATGAAACACATGTATAGTATGCCTTTTCTCTGCAATAAAAGCACTTTCAAAATAATGGTGATATGCAAAGAAGCCACGCACTGATTTCTGCAGCGTTGTTTTGAGTAATGATATCCAGCAGTTTCTTTGTGGTTGAGGCTTTGCGTCTGTCTTTTGTGAAGGAGTTACATGTTCCAAATTTGAGAAGGACAACAACGCTCCTAGACCGCCAGGAAAAGGCCATTTGAAAATAGCTCAAAGCAGTCATTCCTTTGCCTGTTGGCTAGCTTGGAGGAAGCTTAGGGCACCTTGTTAAAGCAGACAAAATTGGGTTATGCTGCCCTAAAGATCAAGGACTTGAAGCTCAGGAAGGGAAACAGGTAGAAGGAAGGGGCAGAGGGCCACAGGAGAATCCTCCCTGCCCCAGGGGAGGAGGCAGGGAGGACAGGGTGGGTGTACTGCCTGCTCTTTCTGCTGCGAGTGGCTTCCTGACATGCTGCCACCTGACCATCAGCAGCATCCAGTAGTTACTCCTTAGGCTACATTATGAATGGCTGCATTCTCTCCATTAAGTCTAAAGGGGACCCAAAATATATGTGTAAATAGACCTTACTAATAAAATCGTGAAGCATAGTGAATATAAACTAAAAAGCACCTATTTTTCTGCCAAGCCCAAATTTTAGCAGGGTTTGGCTAAGGGAAAGGGGGTTCAGAGTCAAAGGGAAAAGAAGTTTTGTTTACTCCTTACCTTTTGTGCATGCATATGTAGAGGAATTTTTACTTAATCAATTGAAGAACTGTGCTGTAGTTTATGCACTCTTGCCTCTTTCTCAAGTTCTTAGACTTGCAGCACTCCGTGAGAGGCAGCATGATGTCATTATAATCACAGCACAGTTTTCTTCCTATTGGAAAGAAACACATTATTCCCCCTCAGTGAAAGAAAATTGAAGCTTTCAGTGTTGCAAATAAAACAAAGTACATTTAAGTTGCTATTTATCTTTAATTACTGTAGGCCTCTGAAAAGCAAAAGCATTTTGAAAGCAAGTATCTTCCCTTAGTCTTTGTTCAGTTAGAAACTGTGGTTTTGGTTTTGTTTCCCCTCACCACCTGCACAGAGGTTATATTTGTTTGTGTGCATGTATATAGGGTTTTTTTGTGATCCAGGCAGTACCAATACAGCACCTGGGGCTGTTTCAGATAACAAGATTGACTTGGTCCCTGAATGTTTGTGGGTTAGGTATTCTTCATAACTGAGGTACCTAAGTAACTACCTGGGGTTACGCAAAGTGTCTCATTAACATTCAGAGCCTGTGCTGAAGCGTGAAAGAGAAGGGGTGTAGGGAGGGAATCACTCAGAAATAAGACAAGATAAAAGAAGCGTGCTGAGAAGAAAAGACAGTTGTTTCCTAATTGAGCTGGGGAGGAAAATGGAATGGCCTGTGGCATGCTTCCTCTTATCTCGACTTCCTTCACATGGAGGGATGCTGCTGCACCAGATAAGTTGTCAGCCCTGTGATTATATATAAAAAAGTCACAGATGTCTTATGGTGCAGACAGTTAAAAATAATACCACCATCCTTCTTTATAATATTTGCTATGCAAGCACCAATTCCCAGTAAGAAATTTGCACATATACTATGAACTTGCTGTCTGAGAGGCTTAGTTGCTTCCTCCAACCAGGCTGGTTTTCACATACTGTATGCAGCCAGTATATTGGGTGTGAGGGGCTGCATCTCTCATTCTCAAGGGCTAGGTAAATGTCACAGGGAAAACAGAGAGCTTAGCTGTTGACACAGTAGTGTTATCATGACTCTAATTTTCTTACTCTGAGGCTAATTCTGTGGTTTTCTAGTGGCTGTCCAAGCCAGAGGTCCCAGTGGGGATGAACCAGCTGAGCCTGAAACATGATGGGTCTCCATGGTATCTGATGTTGGAGTTCTTACAGTCCCTGCTAGAGCAAAAACTTTTGCATCCAATGTGGGTGTGTGGGAGGTTGCTACCATTCCTTTGTAAGGTGGAACTTTATCACCTCCAACTTACAATGCGATAACGTGCTTTCTTTGGGCGTAAACTTAATGAAGGCCACTGAGAGGCTTTCTGCTGGTGTAAGAGTCAGTGGCCTGCTTCCTAGCTGAGGTAAGCTGCCATGGCTACAAACTGCATCTCTAAGAAAAGGTTAGATTTCTCTTCTTTTCTAGATGGTGCTCAAGGAGTTATCCAAGTTTTTTACATGGATGAATGATCCAGAACCCTCTTATTTGACTTGCCCCTCTCCCTTGATCTTAAAAAGAGGTTGGAGAACTGTGTAATCTCCTCATTACTAAACTAGTGTAGCCATTCCTTCTGTGTGAACCTGGCCACTTGCTTTCACGCTGTAAAGAGAGATCACTAAGCTGCAAATACGAGATCACTAAGCTGCAAATACGTTCTTCTTGGTGGCTGAAATTCATTTCATCTCGACAAGCGCAGAACCTGGTATTACCTGAACATAGTACTTGCATCCTTACTCCTCCTTTGTGCTCTCTGCTTTTCTAAACTCTGTAGTCAGTGCAACCTATTGCTGCATGAAGCAGAGGAAGATTAAGAACTTGCTGCTTGTCCAGCACAAGAAGGGAGGGCTCTAAGTCTGGAAGACAGTATGCATGACTGTAGGCTAGCCAAGCAGGTATTTTGAAGGAAGAAATGAAGCTTATTGTTTGCAAAAATGAAAACCTACTTGCAGTAGAGACCAGCAGTGCTGAGCATAAGCTTAGCACTTGAGCTTAAAACCTACAGGAAACGCTGAACGATGTGCAGAATGAGGACCTCTGTGGAGATAACTTTCAGTCTGTGTTCAGAGAGAGGCCATATTCATTTAATCTACAATATACTTTGTAAAGAGCAAAGAGAGACATGCTGTATCTCAGTCAGGACAGCGGAGTGACTAGCTTCATATTGCCCACATGAAGTGTCAAATTAGCTTTAATGTGTCCGAGTTTTACCTCCAGGGAAAATGTGCTGCAACTGCAATCTGGTAGGGCACAGGTCATCTTGTGCATATTCATAACTACACAGGGTTGCTGTTCTGACAATATGTAATGCAATATGCACATATTTTTGTACTTACTGAGATACCAAGTCTACTAAATATACAAGAGCCTATCTTCAAGTAAAATAAATGCCATACATTGTCAAAACCTTGTAAGACTGTTTGGATACTTGGGGTGCTATGTTTATGATAGTGGAATGCAGATTTATGATAAAGAATTGGAAATATTAAGTGCAAGAACATACAAGCTTTTGGACGACATGAACGAAAGGTGTGCATGATATTATTTTGGTTAAATGCAGAAAACGAGCTATGCCTCGGTGCTTGTGTAGCGCTCCTTTATTTCATTGTATTATATTCAGATTCTGCCAAATTCCTGTAGAATTTAAAGGTCATTTATTTTCTTCTTGTTTGTAGGAGTTTTTGTGTAGTTAAACGAATGTTTTGCAAAACAATCTGTTAGGAGACTCCACAGTATTTGCTTGAGCTCATCACAATGTCTTTAATTTTTCTGTGGAACTGGAAATAGTATAGCATCTACAAGACAACTTTAGAGAATTAACTGTTTAAATTGGCTTATGTTTTAATCCCTTAGAACAGGTAGGAGTAAGAGATGCAATCAACCAGGCTACAGAGACATACTATGACTAAATTACCAGTATAAAAGGATGTGAACTGCTTTGATTTGTGTTTTTCGTGTGTCTTTGGAAAAGCGTTGTGATATAATTACAAACTCAAAACTGTTCAAAACAGGATGGTAGGTAACAACTTCTTTTTCCTTTTTCTTCTCTCCTTCTCTCTCTCTCTCTTTTTTTTTTTTTTTAGATTTACAACTACTGTATTGCCTTTTCCTGGGCTTAGCTCCTTAGCTCTTGAAACATGACTGCTCACTGACATGGTGCTCACTGTACAAAAGCTATCTATCTGTTTTAACTTCTGTCCCTTCCTGCTTGGTTACCTGAAACTGCAGCATCACCCTTCTTTTTAGCGTTTAGTTTAGTTTTGTTTTCTGGTGGGGAGTGAGAATAGGAGGGAATGAAAAGTCTCTGTTTTATTATTGTTTCTAAACCAATTGAAGACCAGGCTTCATTAGGAAGCAAGGAGGTTGAAAAGAGCTGGCTGCAGCGAGTTACTTGTTGCCTAGTGACACTATCAGACCTATAAACTCAGGCTTAATTCCAATTCTTTTAACCCTCTAGAGTCCATAAGCTGCATTTTATTAGTGGGCAATTCTTTTCTTGTTCAGTAAAAAACCCTATATTTCAAACAAAAACAGTACTGTACCACTAGATGCCAGTAATAATCAGAGAGACAGGGATGGACAGCTTGCAAGTGAAATTAAGGCTTGGTTAGTTCTTTAATGTAGTTCTTCCAGTGCAACTGAACCTGGAAATGCTATGCAAATGTAACATGTAAATACAAGTGTGAGACTGTTTATGCAAAAAAGAACCTGTTAATGAACGCGGAAGGGAACACTCTCTCTTGGGCTGTGGCTTAACTCCTACAAACTGAGAATGCATGTTGCTCCCCTTGTAATGCATGCAATAGTTGTTTTCTGTAGTTTTGTTGCTTTGCCATAATGTGTCCATTGTTGGTGAGGGTTAATTGCCTTTTTTGTTTGTAGAAGCTAGAAACCTTTCACTGAACCTCCACCAAATTAATGAGTGAGATTAGGTGTTCATCTGCTGACAATTGCCAGGTGAAGGTTACAAGGCAGAGGTGCTATATTTATGCTTCATAAAGCTGTTATCTAAGAACTACTGCAGTCATAAGTTAAGCTGTAGGAACTGATAGTTTAAGACATCAGTATTTTGGATAGTATGTGCTTTTATATCACAGTAACTTATATAACTTCAATGTTTGATATTTTTCATGTTGACTTAGTTTCAGTTGTTCTACTGAGCTGTGTTTTAAAATATTATAGGCAGCCTAGAAACTTAGCAAAAAAATGATAGTTCAGCTGCTGTATCTGCACAGACTTGCCTTTTTGAAAGTGATTTTAAGGCTACTAACTGTTGCAGCAGTTAAATTTAGGAATTGTTTGAATTTGAAAACAGCGTTCTTGGAGTAAGGGAAGTCTTTCAATTAGCAGTGGCAAGAGCAGCAGGACTTGGAAAATCTCTCCGCTGTTGGAAGAGTATGTGTTAGATGCATGTAAAAAATTACATTATTAGGGATCAGAAGGGAAACCATTAACTCAAAGGTAAAGAAATGTATCAATTGGGATTCCCTTTTACCAATCTGTTCCTGTTTCCTGTAGAACAATTGAGTTATTCTATTATTGCTTGCTTTAAAGTGGTTGGGATTGAGGAACTCATAGGCCGTATGCCCACAAGTACCAACGGTGAGGTTAACCTCTGCCTTCACAGCACTCCACTTTAACCTCTCCCTGCAGGCTTGTATGTCCTGTATTGTTTCTGCCCTCTCCTGAGGGGCCAGAGGGCTGTGCTCCCCACATGCCTCTCCACTAAATCACCATTCTCCGCCACATCCTGCCCAGCATTTAAAGCAGATATAAGGTTTCTTAGCTTGGTAAAAGGATGGATGCGCATGTAATTAAAAATCTCATCAAGGCCTTCTGTGGGCCAGAGGAGTTTTCAAGCATTTGGATGCCAGGGTAGAAAGGAAAGTGGTTGCTGCTTTGTTTTGTTTTGTTTTGTTTTCCTTTATTCTCCTGAAAATTTATTTCCCCTTTAGCATCACCGAGATAGATAGATAGGGTTTCTCATGCTTTCCAAAGCCCAGAGATGTGAATTTCCTGGGCCTTATCTTACTACTGGAAACTGTATGGCTGAGTTACACGGGTACTGTGCCAAAGTTAATTAGCCTGTGCTTCACCAAGCTGACTCAGATCTGGAAGCTGTGTAAAGGCGTTAATTTGGTAGAATGACTGGAATCGACAAGCACAGTTGGACATAGACAACCTTGGGCAACTTAAGTTGAGAGCAATAGGGAAGGCCAATTTTTGAATCCATCCCAAATATTTTTGCTGACTGCAGGCATGAAAAGGCACAGTTTTGACCTAGGCTCACTGGAAAGTGAAATATTTCTCAGACTAGTTTTTATGGAATGACTGGATCCAAGGACTCTGAGCCCTGTATATGTACTTCTCACAGATGCAGGTCAGATGGTAACTAATAGAAATTAAACATGAAAGGAATGCTAAACTTGAACTTCTGCTTCATAAATTTTATTTTCTGCTGTTGTAGGCTGTTCTTTTTTGGATATGGCTGGCTGGCAAGAAAAATGTGATTAGCATATAATGGTTGCTATTAATGTGGAAGTGACTGAAATTCCTTATCCTGGTGAGTGCTTTCTCAAAAGGCAGCAAGAATTATCCTATATTTTACATGCTGGCAAAAGCTTAGGAGCCAGAGAATGCTGAAGCTTCCTTTCAAATCAGTATGTAAACTGATGATGTATATGTCATGGGATTTGGACCTACAGAGGGGTAAAATTGCTCTTTGGTGAATACCAGGCAGTCATCAGAGAGGAGTAATGAAGAGAATTTCTAGGCTTCTGATATTAGAAGACCTTTCAACACCATAAGGTAGACTTTCAGAAAACATGTAGATCACTGTCCAAAGCAGAGATAGTAATTGGCAGAGGCTGTATTTTCAAAAGAGAGTTGGAACCGCTATTGAAAAACAATGTACAATTTCATCTGCAATATTGTGTCAGGATTGGTCATCCTCAGGGATAAATTGAAACTGGAGTAAGTGTAGAGAAGGCCGACTAGCAGGACTCGGGGATAAAGAAAATCTCTTAGGAAAGAGATTTTTAAGAGTTAAAAGAGTGTGGTTGGTTTAGTTTATTAGAATAAAAATGGCAGGAAAAGGGGAATTACAATTGCCCTCTCTAAATAGATACATGTGAAAACATCACAAAGGGAAAAAAAATATTTAAACTAGAGTTAAACGTTAGTACAAATTGATCACAAATGCATTTAGCTGGAAACTAGAAGAAGGCTTCCAGGCATCAGCAGAAGCAAAATTCTGAAATAGCCTTTTAAGAAAAAGCAATGTAGACAAGAAACATATCTATCTTTAATATCTGTACTTCCTCCATCTGTGAAGGGGATTATGTATTGTTTTTGCCTACTAGAAATTGTCCTGGGTACAAAAAAAGTCCCTTCAACTTCCATGTTGTTCTGAACAATCTTTAAGGAAATGTTGCATGAACAGAATGCAAGTGTACTATGATGACCAAAAGGTATTTTGGGTTAATTAAGGCATTTTCTTCATTTTAATTGCAAGAGAGAATAAGATAAGTGAGCAAAAGATAAGTTTCTAGTTAAAGTAATAGAAACAGATTTGGAACTTGGCAAATGCAGTTTATTGCATTATAAATTAGTAAGATTTCTCTATAGATATTCCAAAGTTAAGCTGTTCTTCAAGTATTTCCATCCTGAGGAGGCTTTCTAAATGACTTTTTGACACTGGTAGGTATAAATCGGCATTCATAGCTCTGTATCCTATAAAAATAGTTATTAAAACAATCAGATAACTTAAATATTTAACAATGATTTTCCAATTAGATGTCTGTTGTTTTTTGTCATGCTTGTCTTTTCTCATTCCTTGGCTACATGATACATTCATTTGGAAAGGATTTGGGTAGGAAATAATGTTTCTGTCTGAGGAAAATTAGAACTTTTTTTTTCTCTCATCCTGAAATAAAATATCAGTAAGATATCTTACTGGTTTGTGTATGTGTCAGTCCAAGTTTTTCCCTCGCAATATTTAAAAAATAGCTATAATTAACTTAGATTTTAAAATGAAGTACAATTTTGAACTAGAAATTTATTTAAAAAAAAATACCAAGTATGCCGTTTGGACAGGATCAGAGCACATTTTTTTAGGAAAAAAAAAGTAGAAATTAATCCAAATAAAGCTTTTAAAGTTTGTTTTAGAAATTACTATAACCGAGTGAAATATCATTTTCCCTGCACTATTCCTACCCATCTTTATACTGTATCTCTGAACAACTCACGTTCCTCAAATAGTTCTGCCTTTCTTATTGTCTGGACCATCTGTTCTGCTGTGAGCAGCTACTATTTTGAGCCTTCTCCTTTTAAGCACAAATTTCAGATTAAATTAAGCCTTTGTAAAAGCTGAAATTATTACCAAAGCATGTTCATAAATGTTGATGTGCTTCTATGTTTTGTTTTTCAAAAGACTCTTTTCAGAAATTTCAGACTCTAATGATAGCACATCCCTACTAATGATACCACTGTGAAGGATAGAATGATGTAATCATTCTTGAACTGTCTCTGAGCAGTGCATTTTGATAAGTAGCTTATAAATCTTTTTTAAAAAAATGTTAGCTGAAAATAATAGAACAAATTTTGAAAATGTATTTTGGTGACAACCCATTAAGGAATCCAGTTATTCATGGTACCATTGGCATGACAAATACAAAGCAGAGAAATTAAGGTTGGGGCAGCAATTGTCATGCATAGCTGATGGCACCCAGGCATTTGCAGGCCTGCATGCCTTCCCACACAGCTAGTAAATCATCTTTCATTAAGGTTTCATGAGAGATGTAGTGAATGACACGTGAAGAACTCGTGGAATCTACTCCCAGCTCTCCAGCTGATCCACCACTCATAATTCTGTTCGTCTCACAGCCTGTAAGGGTAAGTCTACGTTGCCCAGTTCAGTGACACATGGAGATAGGTGAACTAGTCTAGATACTGGCAGCGCTGTAGCTTTATGAGCTCAGCGCTTGGCCTGGACAAGTTTATCATCCTTTTCTTGGTCAGTACCCTTTCTAACATCTGGATTAGTTCGGGTGAATGTACGTGGCAGAATATTCAGTGGTATAGACGTGCTCTTACTATCCAAGAAGTCCTTTTACTAAATGTGGAGACTAGGTGCATATGCATTGTTACAGGCACAGTAGGAGAGTGACTGCAGCATGTCCACATAGGCAGAAGAGGGAGAAGGTAAAATGAGTGACAGAATTTAGGCCTCTAATATGGGACAGTTAAGGTTTAGTTTTGCAACAGTGTGTTTAAGTCAAAAGTGTAACTGGATTCGACCATGGTAAAATAGCATCATGGTCTACTACCCACTAGTGTAACATGGCAACTTTTCTTATTTCAAACTCATTCAGTTGGGTTAGGGTCGTTCAACAATGCCATTGACTCTGGGTGAGAATTGGGATTTCAGCTCTCTCTATCCCTCACTTTAATCCGCATCTTTGAGTAGATTAAAATATGAACTTCACTTCTCAGATATTATACCCCAATTCAAGAGCAGGACTTAAAAGTTTTGATTCCATTACTGCTAGTTATGTAGTATCTCTGCAGGATGCTTCTAATGCAGGAGGGCAGCCTCTTCTCTTCCCCCTTCCTTTGTACTTTACAGTTACACCTAGAGGCAAAGTGGTAAAATCTGCACCTGTGATCTGGTAAATGAATAATGTAGATCTGATAGAATATGTGAAATAGTGTGGCGATCTTGCTATAACTGTTGTAAGGTTTTTTTTTTTTTCTTGGAGAATTTATGTGGGTGTTATTTTGAATGTGAAATTATTATTTGTTTTGCTTATAACTTTTTCTACAATTTCTTCCGTGTTGAAGCTGCCCTAGTACTAACAATTCTTCCTAGCTTGAAGTTGAGGAAAATGTACCAGTTTGCCTGCTTACACTAGTACTGGTGTACTTACACAGTTTTTATAACCAGAAGAAATGTTCTTTGTAGATCAGCTTTATGGTTAATGTCCAAATCATAGGAAAAATGGCAGCAAAATCAGCAAAATTGCTTTAATGGAAAACACTTTTTGTCTGAAAGGGATTTGTTTTCATATAGGTTCCACTCAGAGTTCATTATCGCATGCACACACACATACATACACACACATGTAGCCTGCTTGTCTTCTGTTTGACATATAAAACTCAGAAAGATACTGTTTATAAATGGAATATATCCAGCAATTCTTCCCTTACTGGAAAGCTCTAAGATTAAAGCTGTGAATTACCTAAAGAATATCAACTGCTGCTTATTTTAGCAGTCTATGAGCAGTGAAACATGGTGTTAATTTATCCCTCACTAGCTGAAAACTTAATGCATCATGTCGTGGTTTGTTTGCCCCATTTGTGAAATTGTCATTGAATGTTTTGCAAATAAAATGCTCTGTCATTGTGATTTCAATAACTTAGTGATGCACAAAAAGATAATGTAAAATTGTTTTATCAATTTTCTTGATACTTAAGTGAAAAGAAATCCCAAGTGGGCAAAATATACTACCTAATGTGCTATTCAATAATACTATTTTTAATATAAACATAAGCATGTTAAACTACTTGAGCATTTGTCAGCAATGCAGGATAAATTAGTGCGTTAAATCCACAAGCACCAGTGTGGGATTTTTTGCTGGTATCTCAGATCATCTAGTGCTGTTGTATTGCTACTCACATTCAAGCATGAACCCTTCGTTGCACAAGTTGGTATTGTAGTTCCACCTATATCTGTACGCGCTCGTACCAGCTTGTTGCTTCCAAAAATCTGCATAACTTCATCTCCTTCAAAATTTGAGCAGGCTTGGAGCATGTCAGTGCTTGAGCAGGTAGCTGTTGAAGAAAATCAACACTTCTGCTGTTAAGTGGGAACGGTTGGTTTTATAGATGACACTTAAGAACTTGGTTTTTTAGGCCTTCGTGCCATGAGAATGATGAAACTCCTGAGAAAGCAACGCCTTCTGGTAGCACAGCTACTACCTGACCTCATTTTGGCTGATTCTGTGGGGCTTTGATTGGAGGGATTAACTAGTAGTAGTCTGATAGCCCTGGGTTTTGTTTTGCCTTGCTTTTTGATTTTGCAGCAGATCCAGTTAGCTATGATTTCTTCAAAGGCTTCCTAACACAAGAAGTAGTTCTTCCAGAAGAAGTGTAATAGTATAAAATATTAATGATTATTATTTGGTACTGGCAAGCTATTCTTTGTCCCATCTTAATACGTCACACTTTAGGAAGCGGTTAAGGTACTCAGAAACAGGTTATTAGGTACTACCTGTACATAATTTGGACCCTGAGACAAATGGGGTGGATATGAGTTTTTGGGATATACAGGAGAATGATGGAGCTCTTGATATTCTTTGTTTCTCATGTGACCTGTTAATCTCCAGGTTTCCTTTCTGTTTCGCTGATGTTCTCGAGTGATAATAAACAGATGATGTCTAAGTAAATAGCAATGAGTGGCCCTTGACAGCTTTATTATTGCTATTATGTTATGGTACATTAAGTTTTTAATGAAATAAAATATGGCAGATTGCCAAATTATGTGATGATAATTTCAGGAAGCTGTAAACAGGTTACTCAGTACTTTGTAATTGCTGCAAGTAATTTAACATTCAAGATACTTCCACCCACTGATAGTAATTAAGATTGTTTTGGCTTTATGCATTGATTATGAGTCTCTGATCAAGAGAATCTTTCATTTTCTTTCCTGTAGTATTTCACACTTAGTATTTCACTCTGCTAAGAGCAAATCTTGCCTTTTTTTCTCATGTCATGGAACGTGTCAGAGGAAAATATTGTAACAATATGTAATCTAACTGAATAGTCTTGCTGCATATGGCTGGAGCTTTGCTGTCAGCGAGAGCTGTGCTTATGTTTAAAATGGAAATTTCCTTTATGGGGTTGTCTAGCAGAAAGTGGTCTTCTGAAAAGTGCAATTTTTAATCCTAATTAGACCAACACAAAGCCTTCTGTGCTCCTAAACCTTGCATTAAGGTTGTATGGGAGAAAGCAGCCAACCTGGCAGATGCATACAGACGCTGTCAAAATCACCAAGAAACGCAGGACGTTCAGAGTCCGTATAAAAAGTGATTGTAAGAAGACGCGCGTGAAAGACTAGCATGTGGGCACCGTGCGGGGAGTGGTGTTGCTCGAGGGGCTGAGGGCTGTTCCTGTGGAGGTGCGCAGAGATGTGGGTGCTGCTGGCGGGACATGAGCGGGCTCCTGCGGAGAAGCAGTGTTGCAGGGCCGGTTTCTCATGCACGCGCCCCAGCAGCACAGTCGCTGAGGCACGTCGTGGGAAAATTCACATGTGGGTTTTTCATATCTCTGTCTAGAATTGGGACAGAAATCAAGGGCCGGGCTTTTTCCTTTCAGCAAAGCTGAGGCCTGACACCCTTGATCATCTCTGAAAATCCGTGGTTTGTACCTGCCGCCTGGGCACCAGAGTGCTAATTGCAGTCGGCGCTGGTTAGCAACCAAAGCCAAGCCATGGCCAGTCTTGAAATCTTCGGTAGCAGTGAATGTGAATGAGGTTGTAAGCCATGGGCTTGCCTGCCGGAGCCAAAAGTGACAATATAAGCATCCTCACGTCCAGAAACATGACCAAACTTCAGAAATCCCAACTTTGATAGTACGAGATGATCCTGAGTGACCCAAGTTGGAAAAGAGTGTAATTCAGTTACCGTGGCAATACCTTCTGCATCTGCTTGACTTTTATAACTTGCTAGAGTTTAAGCCCACACAAGGAGAAATAGCACTGCAGTGTTACCATGACAACGGCAGAGGCCTGTCAACACCTCTCTTGCTAATAGTGACAAATGGTACTTATTACATCAGCACTAATTTCATCCGATCCCTTTCAGATGAAGATACTTAGTCCTGGCTGATCAAATTGTGTCGCTGTAATTACTGAGAATAGACCTTATTAAATGACAGCGCTCCTTACTCATTGCCTCGTCTCATGCTGAAGCTTATCACTTTTCTAGTTTTCCCAACTTTTGATGGTGTTTTGCTGGCTTCAGGGTGTGCTTCCCACCTGCGGACTGTGGTTGTTTTACTTAGATTATGGACAGCGCAGACAACTGGCAAGAAGCTGCCTCTCATGTTTATATTTTCAATACCTATGAAAAGATGAAAATCAGATTTTCAGAACACACAACGCAAATCTGTTAAATCCATATGAAACTGCACAGTCCCTATTACAAAAAATATTTGTCTTCTTGTTTGTGGAAAGTAGCATAATTTAGGTTAAGCTTGTTGTGTTTTGTAGAAAGCCCAAGCAGAGATTATACTCCTGTTACACTATTTAATGTTCCAGATTCACTAATAGACTTGTTTTACTGTGTTTGTATAAAGCATAGAAAATGATCTGGAGAGGAGAAATTTGGACTGGAAATCCAGAGGGTGCAAGCTAGTCTCTGCCACAGATGCGTGGCTGACGCTTGCATCCTCAATGTGATTTTTCTTTTCCAGCTCCTAACCACACAGCCCACGCACCAGTCTGCAAGGGCAATGGGAAGTCCTCTGCAGAGGAGATGGCGTTTGGCAGGACGTCAAGATGCTCCACTCACAAATCAGGACCCCCTTGTCCCATACAAGTTTTAATAGAAGTGCTCTGCCCAACATACCTTTCAAATTTAGATTGCTGTCATGCTTTTCCTGCTCTTTGAGGTGCTGTTTGATGCAGCGGTTTCTTTCTAGCTTGCAAATTCACCTTTATTTTCTGAAATTGGGATGGTAGGTTTTCGTACGATGGCCTTTTGCTTTAGAATAAGCAAAGGAGTTACCAGAATAGCCTTTAAAAAAGGATGTCCTTTTGTTTTACAGTAAAACTAGGGGAAAAGGGAAATCTAAGTAGCAGTGATATTAGCAGTTAAATTCAGATACTGTTTTGAAAAAGACCAGTCTTAACATAATTTGGCAAGTAGCACAACAACTCGCAGGACAGAGCAAATTTTAAAATAAGAATGTCCGTCGTTGCTGCCACTGTTCTTGAAATAAGAGTTATTTCTCTTGTACATAGGTCACTGGACAACATATGTATAGCTATTATTTTTCATAATATTATCACTTTGACATTATAATAAAACTTCAAACTCGTCGTATTATTGCTTAGTCATCTTAAATGACAAAATCATGTGAGACTCCTCTTTTTCTTTGCTTTCCAAGGCAAGCGCATATCTGTTTAACGGACAGTACTGTTCATTTTGTTGTTAAATGAAATAATGCCAAATCCATTCACAGTATTATCATGAAGAAGGGAAAGTCATAAGTAGAATGATGGCAAATTTAAAATTCTGTGGCAATTAGTTTTGGACACAGTTGGCAATATGTGGGACATGCTGAAGGAACTCCTGCTCAGGGTGTATAGAAGTGCAACATTGCTCCTTTCAACCTTTATCAGAGTACTTTTACCAAAGTTATATTTTGTAGCAGTTGGAAAGTGTTTAGTCAGGCTCAGAATGATAAATTGTCTGTATCCAATAGCCATTTAAAGGTTGAAGTGTCCCTGATATCATCTTTAGAACTTCTTATTTTTAATTTTATATCAGGTTTTAGTCATTTCATAGCCGCCTTCTTGTCTTCTCTGCTAGACTGAATTCTAACATGTTAGGTAATGTACCTGTGAAGAACTTATCGTAAAAATTAGGAAATGACTCTGAAATTAGACTTATAAAGTTATGTTTAGCAATGGAATGTTTACAGCATTTTTTAGCGATTGTGAGGGTTTTTTAGTTTTGAAGAAAAACAAACACAACTGATATGCTAAATTCCTTAAATGAGCGCTAAAATAACTAACAAGAAGCTATTATGTGTTCATTTGACGGACAGTAAGGCAGAAAATGTAGTGTAACCGAAAAACAAGTCAGTCAGAGTAAAACTTTTTTTTGATCGTTGTTAAACTCTTAAGTGTTTGAATAAGTGAAATTATAATGCCCTTCATGTCAATGACTCCTTCATATTTATCTTTTAGCTAAAAACAGATATTTAAGTTGCTTCTGAATTGGATGAACTAAAACTGAGGCTATATTTCTCATATAAGCTGGTTGAGAAAATAAAGCTATATTCAGTTTTTGAGGAACACAAACTGCTGGTTTCATGCAATTTTCTGGTCTACTTTCTCACCTAGTGAATTGCATGAGGGACATTATAAGAATTTAGATGTTGGGAGAAAATGTGTTTTTTTTACTGCGTGAAAAATGAGTTGGGAAAACACAGGTGATGTCTCCTGGTGTGATTTATTTTTTTTGAACTGAATGAAATTTTTAAGATTTACACTTGTGACCATAAAGTGATTCACATTTAATTTTGAAAGTAATGTATGGGTATACAACTATAATCTGTTTATGTCAAAGGAGAACTGTAGATAGTTGTTGTAAGAATTTTAGTGTCTTTTGAAATCTAGCCAATAACAAAAAATTTTGAAGTGTTTGATTTTGTTGACTAACTTCTTTTCAGACTATTAACAGAATTACCTGTGTAATACGAAACTGCAGTATAGCCAGTTGATACATTATCTTGCATGAACTGTATGTAGCTTCGCTCCTCTATACAAATTGCATAAGGACAGCAAAAACCTTCTCCCCAGGAGCTAGTTACAGCTCAATTTCTCCTCCTCTTAGCCAGTAAGCTCCACAAATGAAATATGGAAAAATTGCAGTATTCACTATTATAAATCACAGATGCTAAACCTCATTTTCTATATGTCAGATATATTTTTGCAGTTGCTCTTTTATTTTACTGTAGGTCTCTGAGCAAGATTCATATAGATTCTCTAGCAGTATGTAATAATCAATTCACAAATATTTTCACAGGCTATTTTCTAGGCCCTTTGTTTAGAGTTCTCATTTTCTCCAATAGATTTATCTATTCTCCAACTGCCAGTTCCTTTTCTTCTCTGTTGGCTTTGAGCTTTATCAGTTCCAAAAAGTAAACACTTACTTCTTTTTAAATTATTCGGTTAGTTCTCTTACTATTAATCTTTTTCTATTATTTTAATATTCACAAAACAAGGAGCTTAAGATATGCTAGAAGTTAAGGTTTTGGCTTTGTTCTTTTATTATACAGCAGTTGGGTGTGATTTCGTAGAATTAACTATAGGCCATATATGAAGCCCCTTGAAGCCAGACATTCAAATCCCAGGGACTGCAGTGCATTCTGAATTAAGCTGGTGCAAGTAGGGTAAGGGAAAGAACTTGAGATGTTTTCAAATGTCTGGAAGATAGAAGCATTTTGTATTAGGTCAATACTTGCCTAATTTTTATGTAGCTGGTTTTCTTTCATCTTAAGGAAATTCTCTTGTATGTGTACAACTATTTCAGATTGCTGTATACTATACATAGAGTCCATGCCTACTATGCAATTTTTTTTATCTTCATTTAATTACTGGAACATAACAGTGGTATTTCAAGGCAGTGACATTTGGTCGGTCCTTTGGGAAAATGCAGCCACAAATCATCTCAACACAAGAGTAGGTCAAATGGTAATAATCAAGTCATATTCATAACTCATTGGACATAGACTGTTCTGAAATTGCTACCTGATATAGAACTAATGTCTCATTAATCAGAAATACATCAACCTAAGAACACTAGTTATGTCAGCTAGAATTATGAATAAGATTACAGGGAATGCAATGTGCACACTTACGTTTAAGTAGGTGCATTCTTATGTAACCTTATACGTGCTTAGAGGACTTGTTTTAATCACCGGAATGTGATATGAACCTGCAAGTATGCAAAAAATGACTCGTGTAAGAAAGCGAGCTATGTAGCTTTGCGTATTGAAATAGTATAAATAGCCTGATAAAGCAACTTCTTTAGGGTATCTCTCAAGCCTGGGATTAATTTCATTTCAAATGAGTGAATCCCAAAGTCCTACCTGGAGTAGAATACACACTGGAGAAAAGAAGGCGCTTAGCTAGAGCAGAAGGGATCTCAGGACTTGGCCCATGTGAATGTTTGGAATATATATTTGTCTAAACTGGATTGTACGTAAAGAGCTTGCTTTTTCTGTGCTTTGGGCAACATGCAAGCCAGCTTTCATACTTAAGCCAACCACCCACCCACTGTGTTCACATAATGCTGAGTCTAATCTCAAATACTTAACCATTCAGCAAAACTTCATATTTGGGCTCAGCAAAATTACACAGCTTCTGGTTCAAAGTGAGGGTGAATCCAGCTACCTTAGAATATAGGCAAGAAGCCATGCAGATGGATGGTGGGACTGATACTCCCTAGATCATTTAGCTGGTTGGTGTTTCAAATCCATCTCTGAAATACAGCTCGGAAGTTCCCGAAATCAGAAGCATGCAATTTACACAGGAACACTTAAAAGTCGCAAAGTAGCAATTGTGTTAAGACGTTAGACGAAACTAGAAAAGAAGCTGTGGTCCAGCTTTATGCAGGCATTTTAGCAACTAAAATGAGAGCAGGGCCAAATAGTCTTCCCTAATTCTGAGGTACGCTAAGTATGCAAGACCCTTACATTTTCACCAGTAAGGTTCTCTAAACATCCAAATTTCTGGTTGTGTGTATGTCCAAAATTACCTTCCATTTAACAGTGCTGAACAGTCTTCAGGCTCCTGTACTGCACCTGAGTCTTTCGGAGTCCTCTCCTGAAGACTGAGCTCTGAGGCTTGGTTTGGGCATTTGAACTCTATACCAACGCATGACATCCGGGGCCACTTTTGATCCACAGTACAGCTCTGGAGAGTGTTTCTCTTCTCCTTCATGCGGGTGCTCGGCAGTTAGAGCACTTACCAAGGCTGTGGGAAACCCCTAAGATGAGCTCTCACCAAATTTTTCCTCGTCTGAATGCAAATACAAATATTAACTTTCTGGAGAAAACTCTCTCTCTTTTGTGATGAGAATTTGACATTCGTTGATATGAAGGGAGAGCAACCAAAATTATCTGAGTCAGTAGTGGTCATCTGTAATAGGGGATTGCTTGTGCTTTTTACCCTGTAACTGTTTTACTGTCGTGTGTTATTACATGCACAGCTCTGGGCTCTCACTCAGGAAGCAGGTACCTCGAAATAAATTGCAAGGCACAGCATCATAATCTCTGCAGCGAAATCCACAGAAGACAAGAATTAAGTTTTCTCTAGTATGTTTCCTTGTGTTTTACAAGGATTATAGGTGATCAGCAGAGACCCTGCCTAACAACTTAGCTCTTCTGGAATCCTTAAGCTCCCTATGTTTTTCCTAAGAGGACCACATATACATAGCACACTGCTTTTCCATTGCTGCCTCTGGGCTATTCATGGAATTTGCTTCCTAGTCACCGAGCCTTTTGGGCAGCTCTGTGCTGAACAGCACCACCTCAGGACATCTGTGCACCCTGCTAAAGGACGCCTTCATGGATTTAGCATTTTATGCACCCCACACAAGTCAAACTCTAAGTTTTCCTTACAAGGCTGAAGTTGGCCTTAGGAAAAAAAGATAGAGATTTTTCTTAAGGTAGCAAAAGCCTTGAAAGGTAAATGTTTGACAAGCTTTATGTAGAAAGGAAATGCTTCAGTAGCCTTTTTATACAGGCATCCCATCTGCATTGCACATATGTGCACAGGCACCCACAAGATTACCCTTTCTGTCTGTGACTCACACAGGGAATAGTTTAGCTTATCACTGAAATTCAGCTGTCTGTATTCTGTTGATTTTTGAAAATGCTCTCAGGTTTTGTCTAAACTGTAATCAAAGAGTATTTTTGAGCTCCTGTGTCCAGGTGCGTGCCCTGACCAGCATTAACTCCAAATCAAGGTGATATCCAAGTATGTGCTATTGTCAGCTTCCACTTGTCCCTAGTGGTTCTCTTCTCACTGAAGAGAAGATGGATCAGGATCTCGAAGCATAAAATAGCATGCACCTACTTTCTCAGCATCCTTGAGATACCCTATGATATAAATCCTATAAAATAAAATTTTGTTCTATAATAACATTTTGGAACCATATTAATACTGTGAAGACTGACTGTGGAAGAGAATTTCAGCTGACTTGCAGTGAAATGGCAGAAAAGATGTACAGTGTAGAACTGCAGTAAGCTAATTACTATGGCATTCAATTTTAAAACCACAGGAAGATTATTCCAGCTGTTAAGCACTGACATAGCAAATTCTTTCATTCTCCCATGACTTTGTTTATTGATGGAAATACGTCATTGCTATGGACATGTAATATTAAAGCATCATATAAATACTAGCTTGAGCCTTTTGCAAAATGTAATCAATTAACTCATTTATTTTTCTTCTGAGTGGTGAAAATGAGTGTCTAGTTGTGCCATATTAATACTTCAATCTTTCTGCCAGCACAATGGCTTCAAGAAGATTTGTACCAAAAAACAAAGCTTTCTATAATTAAAATATTAAACATCTGGAATACCCACAGTATCACATTTCTAATATTTTCCTGCTGAAGTATTGCAGTCTAAGATTGCTGGGGTTTGTTGAGTGTTTCAGTCTCTGACTGCAAGTTAGTTTACTAGGAAGATAATAGTACTTTTGATTGAAGATGGTAAAATCAAAAAAGCTGAATCATTCTACCCTATTTTGATGCTGATTTTCAAGAATGAGTTTTAAAACAGTCATTCTACCTGGCAGTCCTTTGATAATGCAAATGTAAGTGAATTTGGGTACCAGCTCTAAAAAAGGTGATCCCTGTGTGTGTTAACCAGTGTAGAAACAGTTAGTTTATTTATTAAGCCATATTGTCTTAGTACCTGTGATTTACAAAATTATGGAGGATTGTACATATTCAGGAGATGTGCTATTTTTCCTCTTCTGTTTCCCTTTGGTAGTGAATGTTGATTTAATACGTGCTTAGTGCCTTTTCTCTTTATGAGTAGTGTTTCTGAGGAAGTGGGATTATGTTTGGCAAATATTTGGCGAATGTTTTTTGTAAAATATATGTAGCTTAATAGACGTAATAAAAATGAAAACACTGAATGTGAGTTAAAAAAATTAAAAGCTAAAAAAGAAAAAGTTCTGAATATGCTTTCTGTGATCTGTGTTGACAAGATGGCTGATCTGTATGATGCTGTGCTTTTTATAAGGATTCCATATGCTATGAATTTTATATATATCTCTTTAAAAATGTATTCTGCTACTGATGGGAAGTCAAAATGTTAAAGGTAGTATTTTACGCCATAGCCATATAAAGATATTCTACTGTTGGGGAACTAAAATGATTAATATTGTAACAACTTTTAACACTGCTTCACAAAAGAAATTACTGATTAAGCTGTTGCTAAAGATCCTCAGCTGCTGACATTTTTTGCCATGTAGCCCTCTTGGTTTTTCAGAGAGTAGGTTTCTTTTGCTTTAGGTTCAGCGTAGCCTGCTCTGTGCCCTTCGTCACTGTCCAGCTGTGATGACTGTTCATATAAAGGAATGTGTTTACATGAGTTTTTAAGTACTAAATTTCTGATTTCTGCATTCATACTGCTCAGTGCTTAATTCAGGTGTTGTAACTACTAGTATGTCTAAGTTAGGTACTGATACTAAGCAGCTGAAGCAAGTTACTTATACTGGGCTGATGAAACCTGGCTCTCTGGGCAGTCACCTGGAGAGAAGTAGGTCTGCTGCTTGTTTTAGACATTTACGATATGCAACCCAAATGTGACGCTATAAGCCTGAGTAAGAATGGCAATGCTGAACTGCGCTCCTCATGGTTAATGTCTACAGCCTTTCCAAATGATCCCAAGATGGATTCATGCTTATTTGAAATACTGCATTTTAGGAGAATGTCTATGCTGTGGAACTGAACACAAGACACCCAGCTGTTGGGTTTCTTAGTGGCGCTCCTTTGTGTAAGGAGACGTTTACTTGTGGAAGCAACTTTTGTTCTTAGCAGAAAAGAAATCTGATAAAGAAGAGAAGCTTCTAGTTAAATCAGCTGCAAAAAGGCCTCAGTAACTGGGAAAAATGCATTTCTGACTTTTAACTTTGTGTTTGTGGGAGATTATTTCTATCTATGTTTATGCTCTTAAAAGCTGAGGGCACTTCTTACAGACGTCCTTGGTTGACTGTGCTGATAGAATATTCTGCTGTTATCTGCTGAGCTCGAGCCAAGCCAGCTCAAAGGAAGGGGTGGCTCTGTGTGAGGACAAAGACCTTGTTCACCATTTCTCTCTAAGTGACCCGTTATATACAGAGGTACACGTGATGTGGACTGTGGCAAAGTGCATACTAATGAGCAAAGCGGAAAGGAATAAAAAAAACTTTAAATTGAAAGAAAAATATCAGAGATACCTATTGATCAGTAGTTTTTCTGAGTGATATGTGCTATTTAGATGCTAAAGTTGCTTAATATAAGAGTGGAATAAATGTTAAATGTTAATAAACTTTAAATACTTACTTAAATAGCTTAATGCTTATATAGCATTACTGAAATGTACAACTTGGAGAAGTATTCTTTGAAAAAATGCACTTAATAATTAGGCCACAGAACTGTGATCTAGATTCAGTTTTCAGCACTCCAAAGCTGGGATAAAGTTGTCTGGTTTAAATCTAATTCTACATCCCAATTTCAAACCTGGTAAAAATCTTTTTGAAAGAGAAAGATGGAGAAAAACCTTTTTATCTTTAAAAGGGAAAATCATGAATAATTTCAAGTGAAGAGTCAATTCTAGGACTGTGTGATCTTGCTAACACATTGTGAGCAGAAAAAAACCCAGTGAAATTAGATAAATAAATGATTTGTTATAAATTATTTGTGGTGAATGGTGCATCTTGTAGTTACCTGCCTATCTTGCTGTCTTGCATTTATAATGATTTCTTCTGCTGCTGTTGCTAAAGGACCTCTTCATTTACTGGGGATTTGTTCTGCTTTCTCAACCTGGTGAAGGTAAATAATCTTGGCATATTATGTCCCAATTATAGATTTAAAAATTAAATGAGAGGCGTTGCCTTCACAGATAAATGAAACACTGGTCAATCGCTGAGTTGTCCCCCAATTCCAGGGGATTGGAACAGGGATGGGAGCTGAATTTCTATAAAAATGTTGATGAAGTGTCTATAATGCAGTCAGTTTCCTACTTAGTTAGAAGGAGATTAGGCGAGTGGGAGCTGCTTGTTTTCTTGTTTGTTCTCCGCTTTGTGAACAAGTCTCTCAGTACATTCAGGAGATGTGTCCAGGGGCATTTGCAAGCCTGGGTAGCCAGGCACCTAAATCCAATGTCCATGACTTCAGAAGTGATGATCCTATAGAGTTTCCATGCTAATTGTAATACTGTCACTCTTCAAAATCGTATATTCAGATGTCAGCTTCTACATCTCAACACATAGCTCAAGGTACCCCAAGAGTCGTCTTTTGACTCTCGACCGTGAACACAGCAGGACAGCTCCATTGGTCATGTTTGCTACAGGATGATGAAGAAATATGAACTGTAGCAAGGTGTCAAAATGTGTGATGTACAATATATCAATTGCATGATTAAATGAAATATGTTTTTTGAAGAACAGAGCACTGATCTGCCCTGAAGCTGTGCTGATAACGGCCATTTTGTTTGCAGAAGAACTGTGAGAGGGAGGAGTATAGAAACAGTATTTCACTACCTCTCTTGAAGAGGGAGAACTGCATAAAGCCATCCCATGTGTATTCTCTTTTTTTTTTTTTTTTAGCAAACACTTAAAATGGCTTGTGCTGAGAAATCTAAGCATGAGATGACCAGGTAACCAAGAAACCAGAAAAAAAAAAGCACATTTTAGGTTTGGTGGCCAGTCCTGACCACTTCAGCTCAGTTCCTGTTGATGTTCCTGTGTGCATTGTTTGTATTTGTGTGTGTTTGGTGTGAAGGCTGGCTGGGAGGAGAATCAACATCTAGGTTCAATTATAATTTTGTGCAGGAAATTCTACACACACAGAGTCTGATTCCCTAGAAACAATGTATGACAAGTGGCAAATAGGAAGTGTTTACAGCTGCTCTCCAAAATGCTTCGTACGGCCCTGGGTGAATGTTGTGTGAGATTTATCTCATCTGCTCCTGGGCAAACAGAAATGCAAAAGTAGTCACAATGTACAGCATAACTGCAGGAAGTTTGGTAGATACTGGTAGCCTTTTCAATTCCAGTCTAGTTGAACTTTTCCAAGCAACTGCCAGTAAATCTTTCTATTGCATATGCTAGCAAAATGACTACATTTGAAATACATAACGGATAGATGTATACAGGAGAGAGGTACATGTGAGCATACCTTTGAAAATTCCTTAAGTAAGGGTGACTTTAAAAAGTTAACAAATTTTGTCTTATCTTGGAGATTTAACACCATGAATGCTCTTCAGAAGTGTAATGAGTCACCACATAAACACAGAAGCACTGGTATGGTAGATTTACGTACACTTGGGAAAGAAAGACACAGCTTTTCGATCAGACTAATGGCTTAGAAGTGGCTTCAGGAAGAGTGCTGGTAATCACATTTGATGGTCTGAATTGATGGCTGATGGCTTGTAAAGGGCAATGCACTGGAGTGATTTCGGGGGCTTTTAATAATGCTTAGCAAATGATCAGGCTGCACAGTCAATCGCTTTGTAGATGCCAATATTCATTTCTCCCTCCCAGTAAGGTCAGAGCGTGAAACAAAAATAAAACAAAGGGAAGCACAAAATTGCATGCTTAGTTAAGAGAATCACAGTATCCAGAAGAAAAAAAAAAAAACAGAGTTAAAGAATGAGCTTTATATAGATGAGTAATAACTGCAGTTTTCACTTGAGATTTGGATCCTACTTATAGATTCCTCTAGGATCCATTTTCTGTTTATAGTTGTAACTATAGACTGTGGTAAGTCTTAAAACTTACCAAATCCTGAATCATAACTAGCATTTGTTATATAACTGACATAATGCACCAATATTAAGGAAGTCATAATCAAAGCAGAGTTAGCCAGCAAAAGGCGTTGAGTAGCAGACTCCAGTTTTTGCTTCCTGTCTGGATATGGCCGCAAACTTCCCAGGTTTTTTCATCCCCTTCTCCTCTAGGGGGAAGCGGTAGACCTAGTGGATGACCATGGCACCTTAAAAGCAGGATCTACGCCCTCTCTCTTCCCTCTCATGATATATATAGCAAGAGCTTTCCCTCTTTTTTCATTCAGCTACTTTCTGAGCAAAACTTACTGGAGTATCTGAGAACTGAAGGCAAGCTAAGTCAGTGACTTCTTCAGAAGACCCTATGTCCAGATTGTTTACAATATTAACAATTTTTAATTCCTCCACTTGAGGATGACTTGTAATACCTCACAGCAATATTTTCAGAGGTCATAATGCTCAAGAGGAGATCGACTCAATTTTCTGCATCTTCTGTATCTTTCTGTATAGATTTCCCAGCATGCTCTGTTCTCACAGCCTTGCTTTTAACTGTGTAATTTCCATGTTGCGAAGAGTAAGATTAGAAAGACTTTTGGGCACCGTATTACCTGTGAGGAATGGGTTTGGGAAAAGTACTGTAATGCGCTCAGCACAATAGATCTATGGTATTCTAAACAATATGTAATAGCATTTTCTTCTGATATATAAAAGGTAAATAATTGTCATATGTGTTTTCCAGGGAGCAATAATTAACACACTAGGGTATTCCACTTAAACAAGGTATATTACCCACGCGTCAACTGTTGAGTCCATTCACTTTCTTTAAAAATAAGTAGGAGATAGTCTAGCTTTGTGAGCTATTATTGTCCCCAATTTATTTAGAAGATGGACTGCCAAGGCATTACTTATTAGTTTTGACTTGCAGCTCATAGGTTATAAGTCTTTCCAAGGCTATGCATTTTGCATGGTTTACATCTTTGTTCACCTGCTTCTAAGATTGGAAGAATGTCTTCTTCCAGAGGCAAGCCCCCAAATGAAACGCCTTTTTCTCAATACTTATAATAGGAAGGACTCACTGTGGATTTCAATCAGTTTTGTTTCACATGCTTTTAAGTATGAAATTACACAGATAAATTTGAATTAAACTATAGCCCCAATTCCCACAGTACCAAGGGGTTTTCAGTCTTTCTTTTGATCTTGTGTTTCTAAGAGAAGACATTTGTGTTCTTGTCCAGTAGAGTAGTGAAATCCTGAGGCAAATTCATGAGTGCACTTTGAATATGAAGCAGGATTATTAATCTTCATTCTGACTGTTTACACATGAGATTTAGTAATTTAAGAATTTTGTGTAGATACACTGCATACCTATTTCACTTATTTTATGTCAAATTATTCCACTTCACCAGCTGTTTAGTTTAGGCACATATTTGACCTCTTTGTTTCCTTTGCTCTTGATGGAAACAATTCACTTCTATTTTCCTACTCCAAGAAGTTTCTCTGAGGGTTTTACCCCCAGTAAAGATCTGGGGGTGCATATCACTGCATAATTCAGTCTAGGGAATTGATTGTGAATGTATTTTGGGTGACAGACAAAAAGAACCAGTGTTTTCCAAGAATCCCTTAGGAAACTTCAGAATCACCCATTTCAACAGTACGTGTTACTGATTTGACTGAATAGATATGGTATTTTACAGTCTGTTTCTACATATTCTACATCTCTGCAGTTCCAAGAAAACTTGAGGAGCAAGCCTCTGTTTTGTTTTACTCATATTTTCCTCAGGTTCATGTCTACATGCTGATGAAGATGAGATGCGTACACTCTGGCTTCTGCTCTGTCTCATGTTTGCCTGAGTTGTCAGTGGGTACAATGGTATTAATAGTATTATTACTAATCAAGAGCTGTTAACAGAAAGGGTGGTGAACAGATTGGAAATATGTGTTAAATTTCTCTAGTGGTAAAAATGATTGTTTTAAATAATGCTGCTTTTGCTCTCCATGTTTTTTTTTTTTTTTTTCTTAAGTGCATGAAGCACGAGGTCTTAAAGCCGTAAGAAAGTTATTCTTATCCTTGACTTCGGTCAGTGTTTGGGTTCTGTTTTCTGGGATGATATGTTATAGAGAGAGAGCTATAGTGAAAAATCAGAGAAGGAAGAACCCTTAAAGTTTGTATGAGAACCCTTAAAGTTTATTTACTGACAAAGCTTGTACAAATAACTGTTCATCAGAATATTGCCTGTTACCCTAAAGGCATATCTTCAACTAGTTTAGGCTGTTATTATACCATTGTACCCCAGAGCGCTATACTACTTTACACCCTGTAATTTCTGGCTCCTGGGAATTGAGCAGCTGCCCTGCTTGCCCACCTACAGCCAGGCACCCCACCAAAATTTCCCTTCCATTCTGTGATGCAAAAATAAATAGTAAACTCTATTCTTTCAACTTCCACACTTCTCCATTGCCCTTTGTAACAGTGAAGCCAGTACATCAGAGTATATTCATTTTATGTGTGATAGATCTGCGATGGCTTATAACTTTCATTAGCTTACTGGTGGTCCTGTTACTGTTGTTACTGGTATTTGTAAAAATAGTAATATTGTACCCCAAACTTCCATTTTTTGAAGAGGTTGGGGGTATAGAGGTTCTTACATGTTAAATCTGTCAGATTTTTTTCAAGGATAGAAGAAATCTTAGTCTTCTTTACATATGTGTAACTTGCAATTACTTATGCTTTATTCAAATTGCTCCTTAAAGCTGTACGTATACCAAGACAACTTTGTTAAGAACAGAGACATGAATACCTGTCCAACTGAAATATTCTGGTGGCTGTTTTTTCAATGACACTGTAGCAAAAGGAGACACAGTATCCAAGCTGTAAATTGAAAAGCAACAGAGGTTTTCACTGTGTGCTGACTCTTTTGGTGGCTTTGACAAACCTTGCAGATTTTTGTAAGTATGACGTAGTGCAGGAGCAGAGATATTAATTGTACCCCTGTGCCTCCTTGTACCCCTGTGCCCTAAAATATAAGCTTCAGAAATAAGGTCATATACTATTTCTAATGAAGTATCAGACAGTCTAATTTTCTGTTTTCTGAGTGCTTTACTGTTAACTCATTGGAAAGAAATGGAAGAATTGTGTTAAATTAGACATTGAGACATTTTTCTGTTAGAAAGTGAAGCTTCTTGTCTAAACTTCCATCAGACAAAAAGGGTTTGTCCTTGTAACTCCTTGTACAGAACTGGAAAAAAAAAAAAAAAAACTAGGAAATTGATCTTGTGCTTTATTCCCAACTGTGAAACCTTCCATGGCCAGAAATTCAGTTGAAGCAGGGGCATAATAGCAAAATCTAACTGTGGCTGCCATTAGAATTTAGGAAAAGAATGACCTGGGTCGTGAAGTTCAGTTCCACAAACATAAATACATAATACTAAAGAGTTCACAGAACATCTATTCTTAATCTCTTACAAATACCACAAACTAAAAAGCACTCCCTAAAATGATCTTAAAACTTTTGGCATACAAAATCTAAGACTGAGAAAAAAGATACAGTCTTTCACAAGGAACAAACAGGAGGGATGAAAAGTTGATGTCCTATAACCCTCCAGTGGCAGGACTTTTCTTGCAGAGGAAAGTAAAAAGCCCTGAGGCCGTCTAATTGGGATGATAATTCTTTACTCACTCCAAACTGGGAGACTGGTTTTAATCCTGAGCATGCAAGCAATAGATACCAACCAAACACTTCAGATTTTTTAAAGTGTTTCCACTTGGAATGTGGGTGTTTTCTGCCCAATATCCCCTCACTGTGCATCAAAGAGAAGCAACCCTTGCTGTACTCAGAATTCAAGAGATTCATCAAAGAATCGTCTGGGGGGAAGAAACCTTCCTGAACCCTGCCAATAATGATCAGAAGATCTGAATCATAGGATTAACAGAATGTGATACAATACAGTGCTGACAATATCAGTGAATGTCAGTAGTTTCCTTCCTACCTCCCCGCTAGAGCTGTTTACAAACTGAACGCCCAAAGCTTTACTTCACAAGCT
This sequence comes from Struthio camelus, assembly GCF_040807025.1. Lineage (NCBI taxonomy): Eukaryota > Metazoa > Chordata > Aves > Struthioniformes > Struthionidae > Struthio > Struthio camelus. Next base: position 123,846,012 of record NC_090942.1, on the reverse strand, counting down.
TTAGTTTCCAAACGCTCAGATCATACCATATAGTCACTTCCATCACCTTCCCAGGCTCCATCCTGAAACAAGTAGGTTTTCCCAGCTGCTCTGTTTGGGAGGTTCTCTGTTCATCTTGGACTTTTTCATCTTCTCCCAGTGTCTGAACTATGTATTCATTAAAGCCATTAAATCTCATTCTGGTAATGCTCTTTGAATTGAATAATTCTCTTTCTTTTCCTAGTATATACTTGCAAACATATTTACTTTGTTATTTTTGTGTAATATTATTTTTTTATTATTATTATTTATTATTACCTTTATTTTAATAGCATAAACAAACCGACTTTTTTAAAACCTCTCTAATAGAATAGGTTCTAGGTTCCCCTAGGCACTTATATAGTCCTTTTTTTTGTTCTTATTTAAGTCTGATAAGTCCTTTGTGAACAAAACCAACTTCAATTACAGATAATATTCTAAATGAGTTCCTATCTGTATCTTACTCAATGGTATTCCTGCTTCCCTGTGTCTACCAAAACCCTTTACCTGATTAGTCTTAGAATCATATTAGGTTGTTTCACAGCTGTGTGTCACTGGCAACTCACAGTTGTCCTGTTGTCCATCGATACACCCATATTCCTCTCTTTCTCCATCTCAAGTTAATGGACCTCTATCTCATTACAGAAACGGTCATTATCTGGTTATCCACTCCACTTACAGATTTCGCTTGTTCTTCCTGAATGATGCCCTCATCCTCCTCAAATTGAACTGAAGATAATGCTGCTCTTAAAACGGAGGGAAAGGAGCACAGACAAGATGAGGATGGGATGAGGATGGGTACATGTAGGGTATTCCCCTGACAGCTTTTGTAAGTAACTTTGAGGGAGGTGATAGCACACTTATGCCTCCCTGTTGAGCTGAGTACCACTTTTGCAAAGCTGATACCAGGGAAACAAGATTGTAGCATGGATACCTGGCATTATTAATCAGAACTGATTCTATTCGCTGTTACATGCAACTTCTCTAGATTTAACAGAAATTACTTCAAGTCAAAAGAGTACAATTAAATGTGCACATGTTCAGCTCTTACTTTCAATCTCATTTTGACTTCTGGGAGCATAGAAAAATGCTGGGCTGGAAATCATATTACAAAATGGTTTCATTCTCAGGTCTATTATATAAAAACATGGACAAAAAATAAATGAGTGCTTTCATAGTTTAAAAGTAAACATCAAGGCCCAATGCTAGAAATTAATATTCTTAACAAACTTGAATGGTATTTCTTGAGAATGTAAATTAAGCACAAGGGGTTTTTTTTTTGCATTATTTCACATATTCTTTCAGAGGTATCTGTGATCACTTTCCAGTGAAAATGGGAAACGGACCAACCTTTGAAAAGTATCAGGTTGGTTTCTGAGTGAAATTTGGCTTTATCTTAACTTGAAAACCACCTTTCAATTGAAGAAGGTAAGAAAATCCATGGTTTCATAATTTAGTAGGAAAAGTAGCTACTTTGCTGAAATTATAATTGAAGCAGAAAGAGTGTTAGGAAATCACAGGTGTATGTACTGATTTTGTAGCATAAATTAGGTCCTAATCCAGCCAGAAACCAGGAGCTACAATTCTTGCTCTGTGTGAACAACTTCATCACTGTATGCATTTTTATTATTTATTCTGTTTGTTTCTTGATTCCCAAAAGGTGCTGCTTCTTTCAAGCTGTGTATCTGCCTCATTATTTCAGTATGAGCTGTTCAGATATTCTTGTGTGAATGCAATACATTTGATCTGGTCAGGAACCCACACATAATGATCAAGTCAGAAATGGTTGCTCATGCATGCTGGAAGTCTCTTTACTCAGAGTTTTTTTGATGCAGAAGACAGTTGTGTACAGCTATGTGCAGAAAGGTGCACATATTCCGTGATGATGTTTTGGTTAATTCCAATTAGAAACCAAAGGCATGCCTCTTAGAAACATTACCTCCCATCATGTTCAGAACTGGCTTCGTGGAAGGAAGGAAGGCCTCGTAATGCTGTGCTGCCTAGCTGTCTTCCAAGAGGGCTGCTGAGTGGGAGGTGATGGGGCAGAGTTTCAGTGGTAGCTCGTTGTAATTCTGCCACAGTAAAGGGTCTCATTCCCACACATGTGCACACTCTTGTGGGAAAAATAGGCGTTCTGCTTTTTTTCCCAAACAGTTTTTTAAACCGCTTTGACCGTACGTAATTAACGTAATACCCTGGAATTTTACCTTGGGATTCCTATATTCTTTTCATAATTTCTGGATGAACTCAAGTACTGCTGTGGATCCCCAGTACTTAAGTTTTACATATTTATCTATTGTGAATCAAATTAGTTTCGACTTTCTGATACTATATGCTGTTATGTCTTGACCTGATAAATTAAAATATCTTTTTACAAAAGATTAAAGTAATTCCCTCTCTGTAGTTGTTTATAGGCTGTGATCAAGTGTCTTTATAAGCTCCTTTTTGGCAACGTATGGTCCTTGGCTCTTAAGGCTTCTGGCTGTAAATGTGGACTTCTGGATCTTGAAACATTCTTGTAGCTCTTCAGTGAATCCTGCCAGTTTTTCAACATTGTTACAGTAATGAGAGATTTACTTTTGTCACATTTCTTTCTCCCAATTTCTTTATAGTAAATGTGTACACAAAAGAAGAAGAGAAAGCTGCACACTTATGAAATCTTCAGAGCTTATTTTAGGCTAAAATTTTGTGTGCTGCCTCTTTTCTGCAGGTAGTGGGACTTGACTGAATTCCACCCCCCAGCTTCTTATGTGTGAATGATTTTGCCTGTCTTTTGTTCATATATAATACATCTCATCTATAATTTATCATAAAGAGGGACCTTCTATTATTTATCACCTGCATGAGGACATTCATGTGTACACATGCATGTATGGGATACTTTCTTGCATAGTCTTATTAATGTATAAATACTTAACCGAGGTTATCATCTAAGCAATGATTGCTCCTAAAAGTTTTGGAAATTAATTTTTCGGTGTCTTTAATATGTACCACAGGGTACACTCCAATAAGAAGCAGATTATGAAATGATGGCTCTCCACAGAATTTCATTTTAAATGCGAGGAACTATTAAGATCATTAATTAAGATTCAATTTTTGTCACCTTAAGAAAATAATGATGTTTTCTAATTCCATGTATTCCAATTCTTCTTCAGAACTTATTGTCTTTTAAGAGCTAATACTGGCATTAAGCATAAGTCATATTCTAAAAGAGAAAACACTTTTTAAAAATCACTAGGCACTGGAGACTTTCAATTTTGTATACTGGGCTGTGTGGTGCAGCTTTAAGCTGGGACTGCACCACAGTGAAGCGGCCAGAGCTGTGCTTGACGATCCTTTTGTCTTTCATTTAAGCAGTGTATGAAGTTCAGAAGAGAAACTATCAAACTAACTTTAGAATATGCAGTCTTTAGTCAGCCTTTTTACACACAGTAAATTTCAGTGAGAGTTTTGTCTGAGAAAGTATTTTTTACTACTGAAAGAGCAGCAGTTTCTGAGATTCAGACGTTTACCAATTAACTGCAGCAAATACTCTCTGAGAGTGGAAAAGCGGGATTTGAGTATACATGCTTAGACCTTGACCAGCCCGTAAGAGCAACTTTTCCTTCTCTGATGAAAAGGCCTGTATGAACTCTTGCAACCAGAAATGATTGGGTACCTGCTATTTCTGTCATCCAAGTATGGTGAATGGTGGCTAAAAAAGGTGCCACCAATACTTGAGTCGAGGGTTGCTGATGCAGAAGAAGCAGCATCTCTACTAGAAGACAATGCTGGTGGAAGTCTTCCGTTTTGAGTTATTACAGCTCTAAAAGTGCAGATGATGTTTGAAATGGCTCTGATTGCATAGTCTTCCCTTCAAACGCTCAGTTACTCACAGCTTCTGCTTAAACGGGAAATGATTCTTGGAAACGTTAGCTAAAAAGTATTACAGAAATTAAGTTAGAGAGGTAGCTTTTTATTCAGCAGTTTTTCAAGGTAGGAAGATGGTCATTAGGGAACAGCTGTTACCTTTAGTAATGCTACTGCCTTTCCCCATCCCTATGTTTAGGCAGAATGCATCTTCATAATAGAATTTAAAAAATAGTTTCTGTAGACACCAGGCAGGCCTATAGCCCACAGTCCTAGCTACCCAAGTGAAGTCAGGTCTCTCCTTTGACAGTTACCATCTCATGCAGACTATACCACAGTAGAAGAGGTAGCCAAGTTAACAGGAAGGAAGTGTAAAAGAGTTTGGGCTTTAATATCTCATTCTGAAAGATTAAGTCAGAGGAAGCCAATGTAGCAGGCTGGTCACACAATCAGATCCCATCCAACCGCTTAAAATTAATTATTCAAAGCTTTCTTTGTGTTCTTGTCGATTTGAACAGAAGAGCTGTCAGCTGTTGAGTCTCTATTGAAGATCAGCCTTAAATCGTTACTATTGAACTGCTCCTTACTAGACTCTGGGGCCAATGCTCCTGTCAGAAATAAAAAAGAAATGAAGCATGGTATATTGACTTTTGGATTGGGAGGGGGCATTATTTATTTATTTTTTCTCCTATCTTCTGTCTTCTTTGCTCTGCAAGGTGCTGGGCTTTGTACAATGTTCCCTTTGCTCTGAAAGAACGCAAGTCAACAAGGCTCAATTTACAGGAGTCATATATAGGTTATGCCTTTTCAATGCAGGTGCTCCAGGGAGGGAAATAGAGTGTCTTGACTGCGGACATGGTGTCAAATGCAAATCCTAGGGTCAGTGATGCAAACTCTTGGGACTCTGTCTAAAAGAATTTCAGTGAAGAAAAATTGACTTTCTCCTGAGAGATAAAGACTGTGAACTATGAAAGTAATATTGTTGACCCAAATAGCAGTTGCTTGAGAGATTGAACCAGTGCAGAATTTGCTTAGAATAAATGCCATACAGCTGTCAGATTTTGCTGTATTAATTTTCTTTTTATAAGATTCATTTATGACTGTTCACATCCCTAAGCCATTGGCTGCATAAAAGAGCGTTCTCAGATTAAAGCTGAATATCAAGAGAAGAGAATAAACATAGTTTTAGTCCAGAGCTTTTTTCTCTAGTACTTTTATACTGCCTAATTTTGAAAAACAGGGATAATTATTTTTAAGTGTTCTTATCTGAGGGACATTAGCATTTTTAATATGAGCATATAAAATGTCAAGTCCCAAAGACTGCAGTATGCTTTTGCAAGTAATGTACATTGAAGCAAATTGGATGAATATCCCTACATTAGATAATTTTTTCTGAAAAAAGAGTACTTTTAGACCTTATGCATTTAAAGCACTGTGTATAGAGAGTCAGATTTCTTTTGGGGTAACTGTCACGCCTGTGTAAAGAGCAATAGGCCACAGATCCATCACTTGTAAGCTCCATTCTGCTGGCTTAAATCAGACGCACACATATCATGTGGTTCACAGGTTTCATAATGCTCTTCTGCTTACAGTTACGTTTTATCCAGATGTGCTAATCCTTTAAAAACAAATCATCTGTGCAGTTGACTGACAGGTCATGGATGTGTTTGACATGCTGTGTATGCTACAGATATGCTATACCCATCATCAGTGCAGAGTCTGCACTTTAGATTCTGGACATCCTGGGATCGGCTGAACATGCTCTACGTGTGCAGACACTTCTACCAAGTCAGTCCTGTTTAGGCAGCGTCTCCGCTGCTCATATTTTCTGTAAATGTAAGAAATGTCCATTTCTTAGCTCTTCATGCCTATATGTTGTTGCCGAGGAAGTACATAGTCTGTAAGAACAAGGAAATTGCCAATGGCAAAAATATCAGGATATTTTATATACGTCAAACGGTGGCCATGTTCCCATCCCCCTCCAAGGTAAGATCTGGCGAAGGAAGGAAGGGAAAGGGTGTTCCCTTGGTAAGAATGTCCTGAGTAAGCGGCATCATCTTCCTTTAAGGGCCATATCTTCCTGTGGAAAAGCCCAAAGTCTTCAAACGTTGGCATAGTACTCTGGCAAAAGGCTATGTTTTCAAAATAATTTGATTTGAGCTTTTCATACAGAATGGACAACAGTGCGAACAAAAAGAGTCCAGTGTACTTGCAAACGCTCTGACAATTGAAATAGAAGTAATACTTAGACACAGATAGGGCTTCACACGTTCAAACTATGTCCTTGTTGTGTACTACACAAAGGGTTGAATAGTGTCTGTCAGGTCTTCAGGAACAGCATGTAGAATGAGAAGTAAGAAAAGATGCTTTTATGCATAAAGCCCAGGCCTGGGATACAGGATTCCCCATTCTGTCAAAAACATGCAAGGTGATATTGTGCAAATCGATCAGATTTACTGTGCCTCAATTTTCCAATTGATTAAAAAAATTACAAACGATGACAATTACCTCAAAGGTGTGTTTGGGCATATTGGCATAATCTTTCTGATATCTAGAAAAGCTTCCGAGACATGATTCTTTGAGCAGTTCATAAATATATATGAAGGCAATAAAGAACCCTTAAATATTTATGTTTACTCTAAAAGAGTGATGCTTGTTGTGCTTATAATTATATTTTCCTTTGTGCTGCCAATCTAAGGAAAGTAATATTACAGAATGAAAGTAATCTTTATGAGAAGGTCTAGAACTTACTAGTTTTCCTGCCTAGTTTTATCTCACATATACCTTTGAAATTAAGTTGAATTGAAATACTCTATAAACCTTGACTTGATTCTCAGCATAAATCATGCCATAAATTTAATCTGTGCTGAAGGATTATGTTTACTGAACCCTTTTTGTTGTTAAGAAGTTTGCCTAAGATATCGGCCTCAGCAGCAAAGAGCCTAACTTGACAAAGTACAGAAAATGAACAGAATGATAACCTTATCTACCTACAGCTTTATAATATAATTCAAATTTAAAATGTTTTGGATTATAGCAATGCTGTTAGAACTATGGAACTTTGTAACCAGCAAAAAATTAGGGCTGTGTGCATGTTAAATCCCCGTATGATGATGCAACACAATCTGGAATTAGATTCTCAGAAATTGTCTGCAATTGTTTCTATATAAAATCCGTGGGGGGATTTTCTTCCTGCAAACTTGAATATATGTGTGGCTTATCCTGTATAATATCTAGTGGCTATTTTTCTGATATTCCTTTATGAAATAACTTCATTAGATCAGAGACAGGAGGAATTATTTTGCTTCAGAATACAACACAAACCATTCTTTATATATTTCTATTCCTGTTTTTGTGTTCCTGATGCTATAGCTCATCTGTTTAAAACATTGCTTCGTCAAATATTATGATCTTATCCTTCATAGGGATCCAATTAAGATTCTGGATCTTTCCATACCAAGGAAAATATATGTCAAGTCCTAAAAGGTGGGAGTAGCTTAGCAGAAGACTTTTTGAAAAATGGTTAACTATCTGAGCAGTACTCAGAGCTGAAAGAACCTAAAAATGCGAAAGGTATGAAATGCAGCTTTGTGCCTCACCAGTGGTCTGTGGAAGGAAAAATCAGTGAAAGGAGAACTATGTTCCCATGATGTTCCATAACTCGGTATGTTCAGTGTGGAAATCCGAGTGTACGAGGGAGGAGAAGTTTCTAGAAGAAAAGCAGTACTTTGCTAATGATCTAGGGTACTATGCTAATAATTTTTTTAAAAGTACTTTGCTAATGATCTAGGGTACTATGCTAATGATTTTTTAAAAAATGCTAAAAAGCAGTGTCATAGAGATAACACTTTCCTCCTGCTCACAAAGATGGAAAGGTACCTAATAAATTGCTTTTTGACTTCCTTTACAAATTATTCAATGAGTACTGCACTGCTGTCCCCAAGGGACTGGCAGTCTCAAGAAGCAATTACTTAATTTAGCTCTAATTCCTAGCGGAGTTACTTCCTTCAACAGTGAATACTTTGAATAATGTTTATCCAATGGACAACATGGGTTTACTTGCCAAACTGAGAAAGAAAATAACTCCTCCTCAAGTCACTGCCCTAAAATCAAGTGAACTTTCTTAGATTTCCCCAATTTTACACTCACACAGTCAGACATTGGGTGAAAATACTACATTAAGAATGCACCACATGAGACACTGCCTGTTAGTTGCGGCATATACCTTGCACGAAAATTCTCAGTACTCAGATGCCTTGTGAAACTCTCAGTAGTTTTTCATGAAGGGAAATGGGTACCTTTCGAAGTTTCTCAGAAGACTCTCCTTCCAGCTTGAGATGCTTCATTACTTTTCAGAGTTACCTGCAAAATAAATGTGGTTTAACATGTGCGGCCACTGAGCTGCAGCAGCTCTAATTAATGTAGCGTAATATTGATTATTTGCAGTTAGTTAAAATAATGCTGCTGCTACTGGCACTTGTAATTCTGTGTATGCAAGGCTGTGATGTATTGTGATCATATTGTCAATAACTGTATGTATTTTGCATATACAACGACTTTGAAGCTATAAACTATTGAGGTGTACATTTGATGGTGGTCACAAATCAGAGGAGATGCAGGTCCTCCCTTTACATAATGTCTTGCTTGTGTTTAAATTTGCATGCAGATATAAGGAGAGATCGGTTAAGTTCTTTGATGTTGCAAAGAACAAAGCATAAGTTTATCTGTGCTAAGACACTGGTCAGCTGCAGACCATTTGTGTATTTAGGATGCACAAGCAAAAGCCTGAAAGAAGAAATTTTAGTCCTCCAGACAGCTCAGTGCATTATGGGAAAAGCTGAATCCTGTTTAATCAGAGCCCCTAAAACTAGCTAGTGATCTAAAATTTCCTGCTTTCTTTCTAGCTGAAATAAGGAAGCAGCTTGTACAGCAATGTCTGCGAGGGCCAAATTATCTAAAACTGCAGTATTAAAGATTATGACAGTTTTATCTAATATTCTGAAGGGCTAGCAGTTAACGGTGACTGAAGATGCTCATGCCTAATATATTCTTAACAGATTAAGAGGGTGACCAATTAAATACAAACATTATGTGATTAGTCATGTTTATACCATCCAATCCTAAAAAATAAAGAAGTAACAATTGACATAACATAGTCTATACATAAAAATAAGCTCCTGCAACTACTTAGCCTTTAAAAAAGAGTATGTTTTTTCCTCCTTTAGAAAAGCTGAATACTCTATACGTAATGTAAGTGCAACTGGTACTGACAGTGGGCATGAAATATATTTTTGCAGGCTAAGAAACATGGAGAAGGGGTAATAGAAATGATCAACTCTGATTTGTGTAATTTGTCTGACACTAGTTTTCAGGATGGCAGAGTATCTGAAATTATTTGGAAACTGATAGCACTGTGCATATCACAGCGCTAATGCTCCTATGTTCTTCCTCATTCTGTGATTACAGAAACACAGAATGAACTTGTATTACGGTTGGACTCCAAGCAGCTAAAACTACAAACACAGATACCACCAGCTTTCACAGCCTACTGGGATTTTGAACTTTGTGTTCATACCTTATCCTGTCTGAGTTTGAATCCAACATGGTGCCACATACCTTGTTCTTATGGTAGTATTGTAATTGAGTCAGCAGATGATGTTTTATCTCATCTCAATTTATAAAGCCTTTTATTTCCTTTTTTTTTTTTTATTTTATTCACCTGATGGTTCTAGATGCAAAATAGGCAGGTTTGTTGTTGTTCTTAGCATAATAATGTTGCATGCAAAACATTAAGGGAAATCTGGAAACTATAGGTATGGCAAAATCTCAACTATAAGAGACAGTAAACCATATTGGAATGGAGAGGCAAGCAAACACCATGGTATCTAGATTTAACTGAAATCATTTTCTCTGGGAGATGCAGAGAGACATGATTGATCCGTAATATTCCTGAGATGGAGGTGCCAAAATAATACTTGTATGTTAACGATTTTCTTCAGTATGCTTTTCTGTTTTTCCACAGAAAGCCTTTTAACTAAGGCCTGTTCAAGGATTCTGTGGAAAATATTTAATGACCTTGCTCTGTTCATCTCATACGCTTTTAAAGAGATGGTGATGATGGTTGAAGTTGGACCTTTGAACAGCTCTGACCTCCTCTGTCCGAGGGGCAGCACGTAGCAGTAGAACCACAACTGATTTACCATCGTCCACTGATGGAGACTAAGCTGTCATTGAAATAGACGCTTCCTGGGGAGGGACCTGACTGAGGACTGGGGAGATGAGGAGCGGAAAGGAAGATAAAAACTAATGATGTAGGACAATAATCTTCTGGCTTTGTTTTGAGCTATCAGGTATACACAGAACAGACTTTGCATCTAGATTACAAGTGGGACCATGTCAGGCCATAGGTTTGAAAATGCTTATGTATGACCTTAACATTTTTGCAGAGAAATACTAACAGTTTTTATTCAAACTCTAATCAGATTATATGTTCATATAGAATAGCAGAATATGTCATCTGAGGGTGCTGGCTTGTTCTGTGAATTCTCAAATTTAATTCTGGGAATAGAAGGAAGGAAAAGGAAAAGCTCTGGCTGCTGTGGTACTGAAGAAAACTTCAGATCTGCAAGCTCAGTCTAATCAATAGAAACGCATCTCTGTGAGCTTCAAGGAGCCTGGAACAATAGCTCAGACATGCCAGTAGCCTCTTTTGCCTTGGACTGCCACTTCCCGTGGCATTTCTATTTGTCTTTTTCCTTATGTCAGGAAAAATTGGGAAGATCAAAGCTCTCATAGTTCTCCAAGAGGGGTGGTGGCAGCATGCTCCAAAGATGCAATTTATGCACTCCAGAGCTGAGAGGATATGAGGGACCACAACAGTCAGTGTTATTCTCTGTTGGGTCTGCTACCAGGGCCTGTGAGCTTGACCTCATACCAAGAGGAGGAGGCTGTGCTGCTCAGAGGAGCGTAGTCATCTTTTGACCATCTGCACCATCTATCGTGAGCAGCACCCCAAGCTTCTCATGTAAAAGGCATATATTATGCAAGCAGAGCTTGGAAGAGTGAAATCATTGCCTCCCTCCTTCCTTACCACCATTCTCCTTCCTCATCTGATCTCTGGTTTGTGTCTGAAAAGCATTTGCATGCCTGTGACTTCAGGGCACAATTTAAGCATGGCTGCTTCGAGCACATTTTCCATGCCCAGAGCAGCAGATTGTTTTGCTTTGAGAATGATGTTGTAGCAGTGCAATAAAAGTGAGTTATTGGTTATTCTCTGCTGTGGCTCTGCGGGGAGGTTTCTGCCCTTGCATGTGCAGGTCAGGAAAGCCACGCTACAATCTTGCTAGCGAAAGCACTTCTGTCCGGCAGAGGTGACAAGTACAGCTGATAAAAGTTTATTTGTTCTTTATTATCATTTGGCACATGATTAGAACAGCCATCTGTTCTTTTAATTTCCTATCATTCCAATTTAGACTGCGATAGCGTAATGTCATAAGATGCATTTCTGACAAAGTGGAAATCAAATATAATTTTTTTAAAACCATCTTGGGAATAACATCACCCCTATTTAAAGACTAACAGCATACTGGGGGAAAAAAGCATGATAAAAGAATAATTAATGTTACAGTTTTAAAATATTCTCATTTTCATACAAGAATATGTTACACTAATTCCACAGGAAAGTGTTCACATTTTCTTATGAATTATACATGAGAACAATTTCACATAGGAAACCTAAACAGAATTATTTTAGCTTATTACCAAGACCTGTAAAATTTTATTTTAATCTCTGATATTATACAGTCTAATGGAAAGCATTAAAAACCTTACGTAAGAGCAATTTCATAATTGTTAATGTGACCTCTTCTCAGCTAAAGAAATGAATACAAGATTTGCCAATGCAGCTAAACTTTAATGAAGTCACTGGATTATTTAGGGCAGTAGTCAGAAGACAGTAAAATAAGGGGTGAGCTTCTAAGTTGTCATCCACAGTAAAATAAGGGGTGTGCTTCTAAGATGTCATCCATGGGATTTGGGGCCTTTAGTTAAGGTTGGTCAAGCCTAGATTTGACCCATCTCCTCCTCCTCGTCCCCATTTGTTCTTTTCACAGTCTTCTTATTACTATGATATAAGAGTCTTCAAAACAAATGTGCCAGTAATATCTGAATTTAAAGTTTCAGAAAATGAATGAAGATTGGAAACATATAAGGAAATGCATATGTTGGTAATATATACAATTTATTCAAACATTGGTGGAATAGGAGATAATTCTATGGCTGGGTGAGTTATGTGGGGAAATTTGGATTGTGTGATAAAGACATCTCATTTGAAAATGTAGTTTTTAATAAGCCAGTTTTAATGTAAAAAAAAAAAGAAAAGATTTAATCTACAGAATGAGAGAAATCTATTCTGTAAGACGGTGATTCTGAAAAGGACATCAGAATTTTTGATGAATAACCAAAGCAACTTAGTATGGATAAGAGGACTATGCAATTCCTGGATACGTAAGTGGAGGGAAATATTGCATAGAAGAGTGTGGTGACATTCTGCATTCAATATTACCAGGACTGTTACTGAGCAGTTGTGGCCAGTAGTGTGATGCAGACTTAGAAAGAAATTTGAAAAGTTGGTAAGGTGTTGGGCAGAAACCACAGGAATACTTCAAAGTATGAATAATTCACAGTAAATGACCTAGGAAGTTCAATCTACTTAACTTATTAAAGAGATAAATAGTTTAAGAGGTAATTTCCTCCTGTTCTCTAAGTACTAAAATGGTCAGATTTCTGACTAGAGAGAAAATCTTTATAAACAAAGGCAAAATAAGATCAAATAGATGGGGTCAAAGCCAGATATACTGAGATCACAAACAGTGTACTAAATTTTAAAAGCGAGAGTAATTAGCCATTAGAATAATTTACCTGGGGTATCATATACTCTCTATTTCAAGAAGTCTTTAATCATGACTAATGTCTTTTTTTTTTTCAAGCCATAGCTTAACTTTTGGATTTGGACTTGACACAGGATTTAATGGGTGTAGCAGGGAGGGTCAGAATAAATGACCCTAAAGGTTCTTTCTAGTCCTTGGATCTATACATATTTCAGTCTCAGAGTAAGGCGGACATATGTATTAATGGCAGATGGGGAGCTGGAGAAAGAATTATAAGTTCTATTCCCATGTTTTTTCATTGACTTCTGCTCATCAGTCCATGTACCTCAGTAAACCCCACTGTAAAACAGTTAAAATAATAATTGTTACTACACTTGCCTACCTCACCAAGACAAAGAGTAATAAGGGTTCATAACATCCCTTGAATTTTTTCGGTGAAAGACCTAATACAGATATTGAGCCACATTTGCAAAGGCACCAAGTGTTAAAATTTGAAAGTGCAGAAGCAAGTAAAAGATGTGAGCGTTCAACGTCTCTGAAAATCAGATGCCAAAATTATTATAATCAAATGTTCAGGGGATTAATACAAACACTACTGAGGAGGAATAATAAATGGGAATTATGAAATATATTTTGACAGTGTTCTTTTTAATTGCTGTGAAGGGGGCTTCTCTGCCTTCCTCCCTTGAAGCCTGCTAACAGCCAAACAAACAAAAAGCTTCAATTTATCTGAAAGGATGTTCCTTTAAAAAAAAATCCTTATTTGACATATTAAGTAGGTGAGTCAAAAAAATTAGACTTTATTACAGCAAAGCAAGAACGATTAAATTAAATGAACCTCAAGAATAGAACCCTCCCCTAGATCAACAGGGTAATAAAAGCTTGTCGATCCCCATCCTGGTGCATTTCTGAACACTTTTTGAAGTACAGAACACAGAACGCTCAACACTTTGGCTTTGTCACAGTTGACAGCCTGTCGTTTTTAATGAAAATGCTCTCCGTTTAGAAGATGACAGAAATTACATGCATTTCCCCTTTTATTTTTCTGTCATCTTTTCTGTCTAGCGTTTTTACAGTAGAAGGAGGAGATGGTTATTAAAGCATTACATAAGTATGTAAAATATATTAAGAAGAAGAGAGGAAAAGAAAAAGCTTTAGCCCTGCAATTATGCACAATGTGAATTGCTGAGAAATGTGTGCTGTGGGATAACATCTGATGTGTGGCAATAACTATTTATTTTTAGTTATCTTTAAAGAGGGTGAGGCAAAAGTCTCTAGATAATGCATTAAGTGAAGGTTTTATTATACAATTGCCTGAGTAATTTTCAACAGGAAGATGATCTAAACAGTGTTAGATAGCTCAAGTATGTTCATAACTTCTATAGAAAACAGAACAACAAGATAACACTGAAAAATTTCTTGGCTCTGCATAGCTTTCATAAAGCTCTTTTAATAATAGAATGCTTTTAATAAATGCACCAACTGTTTTTGACCCAGATGTATTAGTGCGTCAGAGAAGACTTGCTGCCAGAGCTAAAGAGAAAAGGCTTCAACTGCAAATGCAAGGCAGTACTATGTGATCTGAAAATAACCCACATATCTATACATATCCTTCCGCTTGGCAGTAGGCACTCCATATACTTCCTCAGTTTCAATTGCAGTGCAAATGTTACTGGGAATAAAGTGCACAAGGTAGAGATATTGAGGAAGCAAGCTTTTAGCACTTTGAAGGGATGCTATGAATTTGATCTCTAACTTAATTTCTGTGACAATTACTTCATGCTTATCGTAAGAAGAGAGAGAAATTATTAATGGCCTGTATAGGTCGTAGCTCAAAATTACACTTACTTCCCAGAGGACCTACTGAAAATAGTGAAAGCTTTAGAAAAGCATGGAGAATGGAATTCATTTGATAAATTTGGACATGTTTGTATGATCTTAAACTTGCACATACTAGTAATCTCCAACAGTGTGACTCTTTGTAGAACTAGACTTATGCACGTTTAGCAAAGTTACAAGTTCCCAGGGAAGGAAAGCTATGCGAAGCGCTTGTACAGTGAGTACCATTTCTGCCTCTCAGCTGTTTAGATGTCCAGTCGCTTGACACAAATGCACCACATGTGCAGATTTACTGGGGGGACCACAGCGGTCACCCCATTAGCACTTTCTGAGGCTCATGTGTGCTTCTGGGCTTGTGATGTGATAGCAGCTGAGCAGCCTCTTCACTGATGTCTGCCCCGACGTGGTTTGGTGATGGAATTGCATCCCTTGCTCTGTATATACATTGCTTGAAAATTTGTCTAGTGCAAGCCTTGATCAGGCTCCAGAGGACATGTCTGTATGGAGCTCTTAGCTCCAGCTCAGCAGCCTGGAGGGCCTGCTAGCTGCGTAGGATTGCTGTGGGCAAGTGCATGGCTAATCGGCTATACTGGCTGTAATACAGAGCGGGCCGGTGCTCACAAAGCTGGAAACAGAAGCAGGAAGAGGTTGCTTTTGCCTCCAATACCCATCATTAACCCTAAGTAAAGTCCTTAAATGTGGTTTGCATCTCCTGAAGCCGTTGTTTCCTGCTGCCTGCAGTCCAAGGCAGACAACTGGGCTTTAATTACCTGCAGTTCATGTAACATATTTCTTTGCAAAGGAAGATTTGCTTTATGAATATTTCAGAACAGAGTTTGCATCTGACACAGGAGTCAAACATCCCAGGGGTTTCCACACCAAAACTCGAAGTATCCTTTCTAACCTAGAATTAGGGATGAAGGTGAATAAACCTTGTTATTGGGTACCCAGACATTGAGTGCCTTAGTGACGGGGAGGAGATAGGGTGGAGTGGATCAAATGATTGTATCTGAGCACTTGGAGACTGTAAAAGTGAAAAAGAAGAAATATTTAGTATAGGATATGGCAATGTAGCTAGGAGCTGTAGTGTGAAAATCAGCTTTAAAAAAAGTATTCCCTGACCAACAGGATGTACCACTTTTTTGTGAAACAGTATGAAATTGATTCACTGAGAAATGGTAGACTTCCTCTCGCCTGTGGATTTGAAACCCAGCCCTATGATTGATGGAGCATAAAGAACAGTCCTATGATACAGGGTGCACCAGGTGATTGCCTACATACTTGCTGACTGTGCTTTCTGGTTGCTAGTAGCTATTAGCTGCCAGATATGTGTAGGAAACACCATTAGCATGTTTTGCTTAAGCCAAGCTATTGAGCAGACTAGCAAATTAATAACTGCTTAGTAATGGAGAAGCTAGGTAAAATATTTTTATTGAATTAACTTACTCTTATTAAACCATGTATATCATGTCCTCCAAACATTACAGCTAAACATATTCAAATATAAGATACAAGATAGCTTTGCGTTTTTCATGGCGGGGGACCCCACTCCCCCCCCACCGTTAATGTCTAAGCACTTTATACGTTAGGCTGGAATATAGTGTTGCTCCAATAGTATCTCATTGCGGAGGAAAACATTCTTGCCTTCTGGTCCTCGTCCTTCACATGTTCCTTAGCCCCGCTGTCCTCCTGGGTAGCCGGCAGTAGCTCAACGTCTTACATGCCTCTGTGCTGGGAATTTGTTTCGTTATTACACTCTTTGCTAATGTCACGTTATTGGAACAAATAAGGCACTTTAGAAGGGTATGTACAGTATTTGTTATATTTTAACAATGTTGTGATCCAAGTTTGCATGCGTACTTGTGCCTTGACTTTTGGGAGAACAGGGTCAGCCAAAAGAAGTCATAGCTGTGATTATTTTGTGATTCAGTACTTGTACAAAGAAGAGGGAGGTGGGCAGCGAGGTTGCCTTATTCAGTGTTCTTTGTTCTAAGTGTCAGTCCTGTCCTGTGACATTAAGTGTTTCAAAAAACTTTTTTTTTCCATTTCTTTTAGACTGTAATTTAAAAGAGATTGCCCTCTGTAGTGATACCATTTCCTTTCTGTTTTTTCTCTGCTGGATTGCTTGCACATTGATGCATGTGTGAGCGAGCAACTTGACTACTTCACTTATTAAAAACTCATTGCTTGGATCTAGCTCTGAAGAAGAGGAAATATTTCTTATTGCTTATTACTGGATATTAGTTCATAATGGCTTTCATTTTGATGTATGCTTTCCCTTAATTTGGGAGTCAGGTGTATTTTATAATGCACACATAAAGATAAACATGTTGTAAGAGCTACCAGACACCATCTTTTACTTTTTTCTCCAATGTAAAAATTTTAGAAAAATATGCATAGGTCAGACTACAGTATTTCTTTGAAAACAGTGGCCACTCTTGTGAGACCCAAGTTTGCAATCCATTCTAACCACATTATTTTGCATTTATTCTAATATGGGAAAAGTTTGAGAGTAAACATGTAGTTTGCAGATGTTAGCATTTCTGTATCCTTGATCTTAGAACATACCTTTACAGAGTCTTTGCCGGTGTCAAATGATCAAAATTGCACGTGTGTACCTATGTCTGTGACATTTTTCTTTTGAAGTTAATTAAAAACACTTATTTTTCTTCCTGAAGTGAATGTTTCATTGTAGAAAAAAAAAACCCTTAATTTAAAACCTTATTTAAGGTCCTTCATTTAGACACAGAGTTTGTGCACCTGCTTGCATTGTACTTCTCCAGTTGCAGACTGCAATGTTATAAACCAAAAATATCTGCAAAAAGACTAAACATATTAGCTGTGTGAATACTGAGCTCCAAAGAGCCCAGCCCATCCTGCTGAGGACTGCAGTACTTTAGCACATAGGAAGCATAGGCAGAGAGGAGTGAGACTGTTTCTGACACTCGTGCTCTCTACTTTACAGCTAGCTCAATATGTAGAACTCCACTGGGGTTGGGTTTTTCTGTCCATGTTTTCCCTTTTGCAATGACACCTGAAATAGTCTATGGAGCAAGTCTGTGGTTCTTATCTCTAGTATTCTTTGGCAAATAGGCCCCATATCCTTGGGCAAAAATTTCCTACCTTTGTGAGTTTCTCTCATCTTCACTATGTTTTTAGTTCTGCTTTTTTGATCCTTTTTTCTCTGTTTTCTGATGCACCTGGGCGAAAAATATGGTTTTGGCTAATAGTGTTTTATTAGGCATATCAGCCCAGGCGGTCCTTCTAATGTGTACAACTCTGCGGATGAATTACTGTCACATCACACTTTAATGTTGAATTAGAGTGGATTAAATTCTGCATTAGCAATTTACTATATATTTTATTTCAGGTACCACTTGTATATCTGTGATTGTGATGTCGACCATGGAACCTTCCTCTCCGTCATTGCACACATTTTCTGTGTAGATCCCTATCTTTTTTATAAGACGTGCACATGAATTAATATCTGTATATGCATTTGCACTTAGTAAACTTGTAACTGGCAGCTTCTAAACTCTGGCAGCAAAACCTTCAGGACCCTCCAGCCTGCTTCCTCCATCTCTAAGCCTCGGAAAGCAGAACACAGTATAAAGCTGCAGGTATTGTAAATACTGCAATTTCTTGTGTCTTGCAGGACCTAGATTTCTCATCACATCCACGGGAGCCTTGTATATTTTAGACGTACAGAATGAAGATGGACTGTACAACTACCGATGTATCACAAGGCACAGATACACTGGAGAAACACGACAAAGCAACAGTGCAAGACTTTTTGTATCAGGTACTTCCTTATATGTAGTGTTGACCTAAGTACCGTGTATGCTTGCCTCTGATGTGCTGAACTGATGAGGCAGGAGCTTGTGTCCGTAGGTGCTAATGATCAACTCCTCTGTCAAACGGACGGTAGAAGTGGTTGGCTGTGAGCTTACTGCTGCTACTGCAAAGTAGAATGTCCCCATTTTAAATGCCTTTTTTCTGTTTTTCTCCTCCTATTAGATATTCCCAGAGAACCTGCAAGGTGCTTGGCCCGGCTTTAGCATTTATTCTAGTGATTTTTAGTAGGTAGAGAGTTCTTAATAAAAGGACTCTGGCTGGGATTCATATCATTAAAAGTAGACATTTGCAGAGAAAGTGTCTAGTCACCTTAGCTTCTGAATAATCAGTGGAGAGGAACGGACACTTTCAGGGGCAGTTTATCTGACCTATTTCAGCTGCCTACTTTGGGGTAAGACGAATTGCCCTGTGGTGCCTGTTTCTCTCTGTTAACTATAGCAGAAGCCCAGAGCGTTTAGCTCAGCTGAAGATATTTCTGCTGCTGGAGTCTCAAGTTAGCTGAGGTGCATTTCAGTCTTCCTTTTCATTCGCTACGCTCCTTCCCCAGGGTAAAGAATGTTTTCCCCTGCTTATAGGAGGGGCACTCCAGCCAGAAAAGGGTATGTGACCTGCCCACACAGGGTGCTGCAGGTAGGCAGGAGGGCTAGCAGGCTGCTGTCTATGGGCAGATCTGCTAGTCCTGGGGCAAATGGCCTTGTACAGCAGGTGTGGAAACTGTAAGGCCGCAAGAAGATGGGGTATTTTCACTTTTTTTTCCGTTTGCAAATCATCTCGTGATTGTTGTGTGTGTCCTGGATTGTTGACACACACATCCCCCTAACGCTTGGAGGTTGTCAGTACTGTATTTCTCCAATTCCTTCTTCTCCCCGTTTTGTCTCAGGGAAAGGAGGTGGCAATTGTGAGTGAGGAGAGAAGAAGGAACAGACCTTAGGCCGGGGTTTTGAGCTTGCTCTTGAACACGTCTGTACAGTATTAGCCCTTCCCCATCTCTCCTCCCCTCCTGCATTTGCCGGACACCTGTAGCTGCACCCTAGGTTTCAATGTGGGCACATCTGTGACTGTGTTCCCAAATCAGTAGAATTAGCTGACAGCGTATCCCAGACTTTCTGCTTTCTCGCACTGTGTCCTTGCCTTACAGAAGGCATGCCCGCCTACCCTTTGAATACCCTACGGACCTCTTTCTCCTTTTCACTCTTACTAAGTTGCCATGTAACCCTAGCCCTAAAGAGCCATCAGGGTATGGTGACTATTGCAAGCTAACAGTCCGAGGCATTGTTCTCCTCTTGTCTTGATCTTGTCTTTTTGTCTTTTGGTCTTTTTTTCAGAAAAATCTAGTGATTAGATATCAATTCCCCATCCTCTCTTTGAGAGCCTTAAGGGAGACAGAAGAGGGATTTACATTAGCAACATACTTCCTGCCAAGTATGAGCGTTGCTGAAGGATTTTGAAGCCTCTGAACACACAAATCAGTACTAAAATGCACTAATGCTAAAAATGGTGTAATTGTTCAGGTTAGAATTACTTACCAGTCACATCCAGGAGTTTCTTCCTTTGATATGTGTCCCCTGTGGGTAAAACTCTTGCCTCCGCTTTTCCCAGCCAGATGAAGAAATATTAGTCGTGCACAATAATCTGCCTGCCTTGGTCTTACAAGGAAAGGCAGGCTCTTATCCTTCTAGCTGGCTCAATTTTATGGTCTGTTTCCATATGAAATCATGCTAAGGCTGAGCCAGTGGTAATAGAAATAAAATTGGGCTTGTATCTTGGTTACCGTAGGAAAATTTCTAGTTATTGCACTGAAAAAGAGTGAAAAGTGAAAGCTCTGTTTCTTCTGTAATTCATGGCAAGCACCCTAAAATATGTGCCCTATCTGGAGCTTCCTGTTCTATTTTCCTCCACAGACCAAATCAGAGTAGAAAATTTTACCTGTCCCAGTGTGCAATGGCTGGCATTTTTGAATTTTGTGGGGATAATTGTTCTCTATTAGAGCTATACTGTGCTCTCATTTCCAGTCCTGTGAGGCTACTGAACAAGTATTGCAGTTCTGGAGAGAGTTTGTCTCCAAATATTTCTCTACAGGTTTTCTTTTCCTTTAGTGGATCTTTTTTATATTTAAAAATAGTGAGTCCTTTAAGAACTGAGATCAGAAAATCCATGAATATAGCTGTGAAAGGTCTAAATACCTTTGACATGCATTTTTTGCTTGCCTTTTACATCCTTAAATATTTTTTCTTACCTGGGGATGAAGAGTGTTTGGTGGTGAATATTCATTATTGTTTATTAATTCATGCAAAACAGTTGTTTAGCTACTGGCTGATGTGTTCCTAATGAGACAGTAAGTTGCTGTAAAAAGAATGTATTATTGCCTTCAATGGCTCAACTTTTTGCTGGCACCTACAGAACAGAAAAAATTCTGTGGTCATCTTTCATTAAACTTAGCATTTAGAGTTTTGTTTGGATATTGACACACACTTTACTGGACTGGCCACTTATTCTGTTTGTTTACAATCAAAGTTTTTGTTTTGGGATTATTGGTATAACTTGCGTAGGGCCTCTAGCTAACACAGAATATGTATTTTGCTCTGAAGTGTATCCCCCCAGGCATGACTGTAGTTTATGAAGATATGTCTAAGCTAGTTTTAAACCAGGTAACTCAGATACTGATTGCGCTATAACTTGAGTAGCTTGAATTTAGCATGGACTGCTCATTTTAATGATGTTCTTTCCAGTTACTGGCAGGGATCTGCTGCAGCTGCCTTGTGAGTAGTACCTGAGCTAGCTAATTGAAAACCCACTTGATGATAACGTCAAAGTGGTTGCAATCACACCTACATCTAGTTAACTGCCAGGTAGATATACCCCAAAAGAGACCAGTATATTAGACCGGAGTAGAAGGATTTGATCAGAGTGTGAAGTTTCTTTGTGAGACAGAAGTCTTAGCAAAGTGGGTTAAGATATGTGATGAGTAACTATTGAAATAATTTTTTGATTTATTTATCTTTTTTGTTTATCACCTATTCATTGATTTATTTTTAGTATTTATGTTGCAGTAACTCCAAGATGTCTTAACTGGATATGCTTCCATTGTGCTGCACCCTGTGCAAAACTAAATCATATCAGTCTGTTTCCCAAACGTTTTCAAACTAAAGAGTCAACCTCATAAGTAGATTATGATCTTTCATGAGGTACTCACACCTCTGGTGAAGGTACTCTGTCAGATTTCTGTGATACATATAAATACATCCTGGCTGCTACATAAGCATGTTTATCTGAGAGCTGCTTTTCTCAGTAAGTTGAGTGCAGAAAGTTGGATTATTAAGCTGTAAATTTCTCTTGCCATCTCAAGTTATTTTTTGAGAGAAGAAAAGGCCTGTCTGTCAGGTAGTCTACAGATAGTGATTCCTGTGTATTTGTCCATTTCTTTTCTGACATGGGAATAAATCAGTCCTTTAATTCAAAACTCTCTGACCACTGAGAAACACGGAGAATGTGTTGGCTTCACTCTAGTCGAGTAGTGCAGGGATAGCAGTAGTAATTGTTAAGGCAATATATTTCTGGCTCTCCATTCCTCTGATAGAAGACATGAAGGATGATCGGAGGAATGGTTGCCACCTGGAAGAAATCCAGTGGGAGGGTTTCCAAGTAGTCATGAGATATTTTGTTAGTACATGCTGCTGGATCTCAGCCACCACAGCTGAGATATTACACACTGATGGCTGGGGCACAGTAGCAAACTGTAGTACATAAAACACTGGGTAGCAAGTCAAGCAACAGGGGAGAATAAATATTGGCATATTGCTCCGTGAATGAAATAATTTTAATGTTCCTATTGAAACCCTCTGTTTGCTTTTTCAGATCCAGCGAATTCAGCTCCATCTATTCTAGATGGGTTTGACCATCGTAAAGCCATGGCAGGACAGCGAGTGGAGCTGCCTTGCAAAGCATCAGGGCACCCCGCACCAAAGTATCGTTGGCTGAAGGACAACGTTCCCTGGGAGCCTGACAGCAGGTTTCGGCAGACAGTTACAGGTCTGCTGATAGAGAACACGCGTCCCTCGGACACAGGCAACTATGTCTGCGAGGTGTGGAACAACTATGGTACTGCTGAGATGATAGGACGATTATATGTAAAACGTAAGTCTTTAGGCTAAATGAAGTTCTTGGTCCACTTCTTGCAGGGCAGTTCCTACCTGGGATAGAATTGTTGTACCTTGCTGTACCTTCCGTTTTGTTACTTTAACGTTAGCAATGCTTAAACTTCTCAAAGTTGTGCAACACCAGAAAGTAGACTCTGTGGAGATGGGTTAAGTTGGACAATTGAACAGAAGTGCAAAGAGATGCAATTTATAATGTAGCTATATAATTTATCACATAGAGAATATGTAATTTAGAAGTTTGAATTGAATGCTTAAAAAGAAATTGCAAATGTTCTCATGAATAAAGCTGCCAAACTCTCATTGCCATGACTCATGCTGTTCAGTAATATTGAATACTCATACCTCTGCTAAGTTGAGTATTCATGTGTGAATATTCTGAATGTTTCACAAATTCTAGCAAAGATAATTATTACTCAGAAGCTCTACACTGGAAAAATGTTATTCTTCTATTGTTTAAAAAAATAAAAAGAGTTTCTGGAATAGAAATAATCCATACCGAGCTAACATTTCCACCTGTACCTCTTGACTAACAAACTGCAAAAGGGAGACATCTGTGAACAGTTCAGGCCATAAAAATTTCTTTGCCAGTAATTACACTCAGCAGATTTGGGCAAAATAAAACAGAGATCATAAGTCAAAAAGTTTGAATTATAACAGGGAGGAGTTTTGCTTTTAAAATATTTTCATAAAAATTAGTTGAATTCAATCTACCATATAAGATACAAAAGTCAAAACTTGCAGAGAGAAGATGTAATGGTATTTCTAGTGATATCAAAAGTGTTCCCAGTGCCTAGTGAAATGTTTTGCTTATGAATGCAGTGATCAGCTGGCCAGTAGATTTCTTCTGGATCAGACTGGCAGGAAGCAAAAGTTGGGAGGACTTTTACCTTCCTCTGTGGTGGAGGTTGTAGTCCACTTTCTTGAATCATCTCTAAGATACTGGGGGCACCCCTCCTTTTGTGTTTAATGGGACATTGCCAGTTTTGAGCCTTTATGGTCTTTTGTATAGGAAACTGGGAAATGTTCAGTGACTTGTGGTATGCATGTGAGCATAAATTAAATATTATTCTGGGCCATTTTGAAGGAACTATATTATATAAAATATCTGTGATCTGGAATGACTGGAGCCACAGACCCGTGTTCTTCCCCAGGCCTCTCTTCCCAATGGGCCAGTAATTTTTGGCAACATGTACTGGAGAAGCACTAAAGATTTCCTCCAACAATTGTATCATAAAATGTTCTGTATAGTGAATGAGTTAGTTGAGGAAATTTTCATGTATATGGATGAACGTATATGTGTGTATGTAAGTTACTAAAAGTAAATAGGATAGAATAGAATATATTTAGTACCAGAAATGGTATCAGTGTTGGTTATCCACAAATGAAACAGGAAATGTATTATGCCTTTTCTTGTTATTGGTAGAGGTGGCATTGAACCTCATTAGAATCCAATCTGAGTGTACACTTCAAAGTAATCCCTTATCTTTATAATGAAGCCAAACCAAAATATAATAAACGTGGATGGAGGTCTGCACCCAGTAATGACAGTAACTGTTAGGTGGAAGGATAAAAACTGATTCCCTTGCATTTATCTTTATTACTTTTTTCCACATTCTTTTTTTTTTTTGCAATTAAAAATTTTCAATTTTTTATTAGGAACCTATATCCTACTATTTCTTAAGACTGACTTGAAAATACTGTTGTCCTGTTACGTTGGGACAGAAAATTTAGTGAGATCACACAAGGAAACTGTTACACATGGATGGATGCCACTGATGTCTGTGGGCTCATCTATGTTTGTTAGTATTTTAGTGTAGATCTTTCACTCTGTAGAAGCACATCTCCTGGTCATCGGCATTCACTGCACTTGTTCACGTCAGGGAGTGATTTTGGAACATGTGAACTAGATTCCTTTTGGATGAAACTGAACCAGAAGATGAGCTTCAGGAATGCATCTAATGCACCTCAAAGGTCCAGACTGAACTAATCTGAAGTAATGTCCCACTCTCCCAAGACGTGTGTAGTGCTGATGGTAGGCCCTCAGCACCAAACATTTTACTCTGTAAGTCTTCCTACTATTCATTTAGGCATAGTCTAGAGGATTATATCATGTGATATAAGGGTTTTTCCTATAGATCTAAGCATTGTGTCATGAATGCTGATGGGGGAAATGCCTGTTAAATCAAACACAGTCATCTGCTTGTTTTTCAGAGGTGTATGGGTGTGATTTTTGTTGTTTTCTATAGTTGAGAGTTAATTTTTTACTCACACATAAATGTATGTGTGTACTTAACTACTTTCCTTTCCCTCTCCTTCCTTCGTTTGTTTTAAATCTTCAGAACCACTAAAAGCCACAATCAGTCCACGGAAAGTAAAAAGCAGTGTTGGTAGTCAAGTGTCCTTGTCCTGCAGCGTGACAGGAACTGAGGACCAGGAGCTCTCCTGGTACCGTAACGGTGAAATCATCAACCCTGGTAACAATGTCCGGATCACTGGAGTCAACCGGGAGAACCTTATTATGGATGGCATGGCCAAGAGTGATGGAGGCGCATACCAGTGCTTTGTGCGCAAGGACAAGATGTCTGCTCAAGACTATGTTCAGGTGGTACTAGAAGGTGAGTCACCACCTGTTTTGGCAGTTCTGGCTGTTGTGAAGTAGTATAATAGCTCCATAATTTATATGTTGTCTTTGGTGTCACTGTTGTAAAGTGAGGTGTAGAGGACCCTAAACAAGAAAAAAGGGTAGCCCTAAGGTTTCAGTGGGGTTTTTTGTGCACCCCCACACTGAAGAAAAGCTAATGGAAGGAAAAAATTCATTTGAAAAAAATATCCCGCCTGAGCAGTCCTCCTAGTATTTTTTTTTTTGGGGGGGGGGGGGGGGGGTTGAGTGCTGATTTTTTACATTAGCTTTTCAGCAGGACAAGAGAGAAGAGGTTTCTATTCAACTCCAAATATCTCCTCCTGGGCATGGCTTTTCTGGTGGGACGTATTGGCTGAAGGCCTGGAGATCATATTAAGTAGCTGGTACACTGTTCCACATGATAATCGAGTGAGGAAAGTAATCAATTTGTACAGAGCTATTTCGCTAATGAGGCTGTAGTGTGGCTGTGGCATGGACACTATTTTTAGAGTCTTTATAGAAAAAGAGGAGATTACCTGCCTGGACCTCGTTACCTCGGCAACCATCTTCTGTGACTAAGAAAGCCTAAAGAGCATATTGATAATCTATCATGATGTCGAGAGAGCACAGGTTATCAGAGAGCAACAGCAGGAAAGATTTCAAAGACACTTGGGGTCTCGCTGGGAAAATAATGTCTGCTTTCATCTCCAAAAAAAGCCTGTCACTTGAATTAAGAAAAAAAGGGAGCGGGGGGTGGCAGAGGTACATACTGTGCACACCCACAGATATATTGGTCCTATGTCAGTTTCCTTTCAGGATAAAAAATCCCTTTTTTGTTGTTATTGTTTTGTTTCCTGACAGATGACAATACTTCATACACAGGAAATGAAAGGGATTCAAAGATGAAAATAAATAAATATTTTAGAATTCTGTCACACAGCCAGTGGGACAGAAATGAAGGAGAGATGGGAAAAGAGGCGAAAATTATGAAATCACACCAAATGCCCCTCTTGGGATACTGAGGACTTTCAGCATTCTGGGAATGGCAATGCCCTATGTTTTGGATTTTGTGACAGGAGAGGGAAGATTACAGCTGTTTTTTTGACCTTGCTATGATTCAGCCCGTTTTGTGGGGAACCTCATACACATTGTGCCATTTCCCTCAATCTCCGGGGTGATGCCACACTGAAATTGCAATGTGAGAATTGTGATTTCAAGGGGTATCATCATGGTTGATGCCTCCCTAAGATGTGGGTACTTACAGGAGAGTGTACATTCAGAGAAAGTGTGTAGTGTCCTCGAACAGACATTATGTAGCACAGAGCATGAGACTTGTCAGTCCTGTCCTGACATCCTCTCTCCTATAAGAAACTGAAAGGAATTGTCAAAGGGCTCCATCCACAAGGTGAGAAGAGTTTTTGGCTGTCTGTAACCCTTCTCCATGTAGCATAGAACATTTTTCTTCTGTTTCTTATGGGCACCACTGTTGTAGGAAAATTGAAGTTAGCTCACTCGCCACTTGGTTCTTTAAAACCGGACAGTAGCGTACAGTATTGTTTTCCACCCTTCTGACTAGATTGCTTTCTCTATTTTGCATGCTGCTATTGATGTATGGCCTATTGCACTTTTACTCCCAATTATGCCGAAATTCATTCTAGATACAGCTTTGAAAGTATATTTTTCAAAGGAGAACAACCAGGCATTGCATAATCTAGGAAAGAACTTTCTAACTAATAGCATAGTGTCAGCATTCCCAAACATTACCCCTCTGAACTCTCTGGCTGGATAATTATTTAATTCTATTCCCTGCTGAAAATCTCAAAGTCTGTGTCTCCATCTATTCTCTTTTATTCACTCACTTGGTAGAAGCTGAGTAAATTATGACATGGATCACAATAGAAAGTATTTGAATGCTCTCATCCCCAGAGGGATATTTATCTGCAGTACAAAATGACCACAGAAAGAAACTGGCATCACCACTCTTACTGGCAATCTGTATTCAGGAAAAGCTTAATTTAATACTTTTCTGAAAAGGGGTAGTGTGGGTCAGGGCTGGACTGAATTGGCACAGCTGTGTGAAATTAGGCCATGCAAGTTATGCCTGGCTCTTGCCAACAGAATTCATGCCTAACTTTCAAAGGAGCTGAAATGTACCAGAAGTAAAATTCCAAGTGTGATAAGGCTTTTGTATGTCTTTAATGATGAATCGTGCATAGTCAATGTTCCACAAGAACCTGGGAGTTAATATTGCTGTGCAGAGCCATGGTCCATCCGTTCAAGTGCACTTTCTTCAGCAGGGGTCAGTAACAGGTTTCTTAAAAGATGGAAAAAAACAACAGAAAGGAAAGAACCAATTAAGCAGTCTACTAGGAAAATTTATTTCCCTCCCTCACCTGGAGCACAGTTGTTTGCAGCTTTTTTAAAAAACTCTTGGCTCATGTGATAGGCAAAGATAGAGGGAAGAGAGTTGTAGCACATATATACTATTCTCTTGCTTTTGTTTCCCTCGGCAGATGGAACTCCCAAAATCATTTCTGCCTTCAGTGAGAAAGTGGTGAGTCCAGGAGAGCCAGTCTCCCTTATGTGCAATGTCAAGGGGACTCCTCTGCCTACAATCACTTGGACGCTGGACGAAGATCCCATAGTAAAGGATGGCAGTCATCGTATCAGCCAGATTATCACCTCCGAAGGGAACGTGGTCAGTTACCTGAATATCTCTAACACTCAGGTCCGAGATGGTGGAGTTTATCGCTGTACTGCCAACAACTCTGCCGGAGTCGTCCTCTACCAGGCTCGAATAAACGTAAGAGGTGCTTGTCAAATCAGCTCCTCAAAAAAACACACATAACTCATTGTAGTGGAGAAGAAGATTGTTGCATGTGTTGAACTGAGTCTTGGAATGCCAAAACCAACTTACTGTTTTTCCTCTCCTTTTCTTCCCCCTCTTTCTTCCCACCTTGCCTCTTCAGCCCCATCTAGAAAGTGTATGGTATGGTTAAATGTTGGAAGATACCCTTCGACTTGTGTTCTATGGTCTTTTTTCCGATAAATCTCATCTCTGTTACTTCATTGTTTCTTTACTTTAGTCCTGCTATGCATGGGTTTTTTCTTTTCCATTCCTCCTTTACTTGTTCAACATTCATTGTGATTATTCACGTACACAGTACTTTAGCTTGCATTTCTAGCTCTACATGGCATAATACCCATCCTCATGGTATTATATTTTATATATGTCAGAATAAATGCTAATTTTGTCAGTGTTCTCATGTGTAACAGGATTCCAGCTTAGTATCAGTTTTAGTATTGCACATTAATTAAATCATCCTCAGCCTTTAATTTGTAATGCAGCAAAGATTTTATCAGGGAAGTGTTCGATAATACAAATATATACCCCCACCTAATTAGTATGTGTGCTGTAGGGTGAGGAAAAACTAGAGCATATCAAGATTAGGGAGACTGCTTAAGTGGTTCTTAAAAGCAAAAACTGTCAAGTACTAAGAAGAAGTGTCATGCAGGCTGCGTCTCTAAATGTTGTTAACATTTGTATATTCAGAAAATATGTATGCATATTTCCTCAAGCAAACGTACCTTTAAATTATTTTCAAGAGTTTCTATTTACCTTTATAGGGCCAGCAAGCATTCGACCAATGAAAAACATCACAGCAATAGCCGGCCGGGACACCTATATCCATTGCCGTGTAATCGGCTACCCATACTACTCCATCAAGTGGTACAAGAACTCAAACTTGTTACCTTTTAACCATCGCCAAGTGGCATTTGAAAACAATGGGACATTGAAGCTTTCAGACGTGCAGAAGGAAGTGGATGAGGGCGAGTACACGTGCAACGTCCTGGTTCAGCCCCAGCTGTCTACCAGCCAGAGCGTTCATGTGACGGTGAAAGGTAAGGTTCACGTGGAAAACAAAAGCCAAGCTAATGGCTGTGGGCCTTGTAGAAACGCAGAATTACACACAGAGAGTGGTACTGGCAGTTAGTGGATGAACTCTGAGAACATCAATCCAGTTTTCTGTTTATTTTTAATGGTGGCATAGGCAATAATCGTACACTGTATCTTGTTCTTTCTTGACTTGTATTCTACTTCATTCAATTAGCAAAGTAAAGTATTCCTTTCTAAAAGGAAGCCTTGCAAAAACAAGCTTTTTATGAGCTGACTCCAGAGCCCTGTTTTTACTATGCACACTCAGTCATTGGATGAATGTTTTGTCACCTAAGTTTCACTGCTGATTGTATTTCTGCTGGATGACTAAATCCACATTTTCATTAGCCAGTGACTTCCCAGCTTTTAACAAATACAATGAGAATTTTAAAGTATGCCTTTCTGTCAATAGGCAGAGACAGCAGCTAAATGCATTAGCCTTGCTTTATTATTTTTAAGTATTCTTTTCTGAGTGTTCCTGGTGCTTTAAAAAGGTAGCACTAAAAAGGAACTATAAATAAATGTGACTTGAAATTTTAACAGTGTGTTCAGAATCGATGCAAATAATACCCAACAAGGATATTCGGGTGGACCTGAAAGACTCCAGCAATAGATGAGGACAGGAATTTTCTAGCATTGTATTGCTAGTGTTCAGAACCATTCACAAGGACACAAAAGACAGAAAACCTGATTGCAGTAGCATCTAGTTTTGAGCAATGGGGCCACTAACCAATGCACTTCATGTGAGCCTGTAAGAAGAACCGCAATGAAATGTCACCTTTCTTGATGTCCTTAGAAACTTTTCCTGGTTTTTTTTTTTTGTTTGGCAGGCGGAAGGAGGAAGGAAGGAAAGTTGATTTCTGTGTCTATTCTCAGATAAGATACTGAGAATACTGAGGTAAAATGACTTTGTTACAGGCATCTGATCTTTTATCTTCTTTCTGTTCTGTTTGTTTAGCCCTTTTTTGTTTTCATTCTAGAGTGAAGTAAGTGCTTATTATTTCAAGAGGTTAGGAGATTAGCTTTAAGCAACTAGCAGTTCGGACTCTGAAAGGTATGACATCTCATACTATTGAGACTGGAAGAGGCACTGAATGATACCATTCTTCAAGTGACTAGGAAAATGAATGTAACCAGACAAAAAAATCCAGCAGTCTATCCTTATAACTCAGACATTTAGGCCAAAACATTACTGGCCAGTTTGAACAAGAGCTGGTACCTTATGCGTAATATTGTTTTTCCTTCCAATAGGTTACAGATTTCAAACTTGACATTTTCTCCCCCATAAAGCAGATTTGTCATCCCTACCAATTTTGATTATGAACTGTAGCTTTTATCAATAATTTAACACCCTATGGCTTGAAAGTAGGTTACTGTATTTCTGGGTATTCAACTGCTGGGGCCATTGGCCAGTCAGAAATCTCAGTCAGACGTTGATTGCATTTGCTCTGAATAACTTCCATAAGTATGTGGTGCAACTGAGGAGTGCCTGGGGGCTCAGATGCCCCTGCTGTGCAGGTGATACCACATTGCCCTGCATGCGCTCAGCAAGACAGATGCATTGGAGCTGAGCAAATTGCAGTGTGAACGGTGATCCAGTGCGCGTGCAAAGAAGATATGTGAGCGTGGGTCGTAGTCATCATTTTGGAGGTGCCAGTGTGGACTGCAGAGCAAGTGTCCTAGTCACTTCAGGATGCCCTGGCCTTGACAAGGGATTGTTATTTGAAAAAAGGTTCATTTCCTGTCCTCGTATGCTAAAGTTGAGCGTTGTATGTCAGACCTGAACAATTCTTATGGTTACGCTATTTTAGCTGGAGGTCAGCAAGGCCATTGTGTTTATCTAGATGCCTATATATTGTTTTGTTCTCTAACTACATAGTGAATTTATCCAACATACTATAGGTAGTTCCTTGGACAATTAGTAGTGAGAAGATAGTGAACAGTGGACTATTGTTTTAAAATATTATTAATATTTACCCTGTCTTTTTTCCTTTTATAGACCCAAAGTGAATGTGATTATTTTCAGGCACATATGTTTGATTCCGAGAAATATAAAATACAGCCCATCTTGCATACTGGAGCTAAAAGTACCCTGAAGTGACAGGGTACTTTTGACATCATAAAGGGATGTAATGTCAGTGCCTGAATCTCCTTATTTATAGTTCAATTTTTCTTGCGATCAGTCCACTATTTATTTGCCAGAGAAACAGAGGAAAGGTTTGTGATTATTGCCCGTATCCAACATCATGTGCCCTTAAGTTGTTCTCAGTTCTGCTTCAGGCTTCCAGGTGACCCCAAACAGGCCATCTCAACTGTGATTCAGAATAGATGATACTTTATGAGCGGCTATTTGGTAATTTGTTTCCATGTTCTGTTCTGAAGACATAATTATTAATTTCCTTGTGAGCTTTTCTGAGATGATAATCTCTGTGTTATCAGAGTGTTTTCAGAAACAATGAGTTCATTCTCAAAATCCACCTGGGTGATCAGGAGCTCTTTGGCAAATGGTGAGTGACGCATAGAAAGACTAAACTTAAAAGTAATCATAAATTTTCGTTTGTTCTATTCAGAAACCTACAGCTTGATTTTTCCAATTCATCTGCTGTTATATAGCATTTGTACTTTCAAAGCATTTCTGCCATTAAAATGAAGTTGCATCTGAGAGTGCTATATCCTTCTACAAATTGGTCACTTTACCTAGAATAGCAACCCCATGGGAAACGGATTTAAGCCATTTAATTAGTATTGTCTGAGAGATCTATGGTAAAGGTAGATACAGAATTTGGCTCTGCAGGGCAGCATTTATCTGCATTACCCATAAGACTGGTCTTTCTCTTTTTCAATCTTCTGCCTCATTGACTGCCCACTTTCAAGACTCCCCAATACGTGAAGCAACTTGAATGAGGACTTGTCAAATCTAACATCCAAACAAAGATATGCAAACGCAAGCGCAAGCATGTAATTAAATACAAGAAGGCTGCCCATTCTGTAGACTATTTTGAGATTCTAAAATATCCAAATGAAAGCAAAATCATGAGGGCTTTCTCCAGAAATCTCTATGATTTTAGATAGGAGAATGGAATGTCTGTTGGTAATAACTTCAGAATGAAATCCTGGCTGTCGGAGAACCCAAGAGTGAGGCTTTTAGAGCCTTGCTGGGCAGCATCTCACCTGGCGGACTGTCAGGAAGCCAAGAGCTTGGGAACTGGGCATCTATTTGTTATTTGACCTTGAGCCAGCTACTTCCTTGTGTTGTTGGCCAGAGGAACCAAGCAAGAAAAGAAATCAGTTGCTCCGCTTTTAGGAAGAGCTGATGTCCATGTCTGTCCAGCTACCTACTTCAGAGATCTGCAGACCCCAAATGACCCTGGCTCACTGAGATGCAGCGCAGCCCTTCCCCGCCCCCAGTCCCTTGCCTGTCCCTCATCTCTGTCTCAAAATCTGGATTTTGGAAACTAGCAGTCTCCTAAGCTGGCTGGTGAAAAGCTGAGTGGTAAGCTGGCAGGAAAATAAGCAGGTTTCTGCTTGGCAGACATAGCTCTGTTGGAACCATGCCTGAGTTCTGGCAGAGCTTTTTTGAAATCCAGCCATCCTGGCCAATTGTTTTTTGCATTTAGACAAATGAATTGGCCAGTTCTGACAACAGCCATGAAATCTACCTACTCTGTAACACATGCATAACATAGGGGCAAGCTATGACTGTACTTGCATGCTTAATTTGTGGTACTTTATACCTGATAAGCGCTTGCCTTCACAAGTCTAATAATGTTCTTGCAACATGTTTTGCTTTGGCTAATTTTAAGTGCAATTTACTTTTAGCCTTTTTTGTAGAGCAAACTGAACCCACTTTCCTCTGCCTCCTGCAAAACGGAGACAGCATTTACTGACATCTACATAAGTAATCATCAAGATTACCCTTGTTAAGGACACTGCATAGGTCCTCGCCAAGAATAGAATTAATCTGAGCAACACTAGGTTCTTATTCTGTATTTGACCCAGCTCTGGTGATTTGCCAGTGGGGTTTACATGCATCTGCTGACAGCAGAGGACTAGTAGAAGTCATACATCCTAGATTCAGGACAAGAATATTCTTTAGAAGATGAAGTCTCTTATGTTCATTTTTACAAAGTATGACCTCTTCTCTTCTGCAGCTCATTCTTGCCCTAGTCCTGGCTCTTCTGCTCAGGGTTCCAAAACCAATCTGCCCTCCAGGCCTTTCCCATCGAAGTCCTTCAGCTCCCTCTGGGGTGGACATGAGAAGCGTTATGAGCACTAGAGGCAAATTCTGTCCACTTTTATGTCTGGCATGTCACCAAGACTGCAGCTGCCCCCTGTAGTTGTAATGGACTCAGCCACTGAAGGGAGTAGGGGGATGCATTCAGTGCAGGTTGAGTCGTGGGAGCTCTTAGATGTTAATCCCTGGAAAATGTCTTCTAAGGATGTGATAAGTGTGGTTTCTTTATATATTGACTCATTGTTGCTCAAAATAAAAAATTTGGGCAGCCTTGTGATGACTTTTCATCAGGACAGGAGGAAGAATGCCCAATGCTAGTGCCATCACCTGCAAAACTTGAAATCCATGTTGCTAATCACAAAACTGATGGAACTTCTCAGAGTCTTGTAATGCTTTTTTTCCCTTTATAGTGAGAGCAAAACCTACTGTGTCCCTGTTTTTCCTCCCTCCCCCCTTATTCTTGGAAATGGGCAAACAGTTGTAGCTGAAACTTTCCAGCTGAAATGACTCTGCCTGAGGCAGACAGCTGGCCTGGAAAAATACTATCCCTCTAAAGTCAAACTGTAAGCAAATGAAAATACTCTTGCAATGGAAAGTGTTGGCAAACAAAGTAAGAGAGTATATTATCCACCCCATCTGTAAGTTCCATATTTCCATTGAAAAACAAACCTTTAAGTATCAAGGTGGTAAAATAATAATAGCAACATCTTTTCTATAGCGTTTTAGTAGATCTCAAAGCATTTTTAAAACAGGAGTGAGTCATTATCTCTGTTTTTTATTATGTAATTTATAGTAATAGTTTTCTCAGCTACAGTAAAAGCCATCAATAGTAAGTGATGATTTTCTTTTCATCAGTCTCATGGGACACCTTTCTCATGTAAACAGCCTGCTGCTATTCACACTTCTCCTACAGAAATTAATTGAAAAAGAAGCCCCAGAGAGGGAAGGGTGCAGCATCATTAAAAAAAGAAGTACAGTGTTCAAAAGGCCTGTCTCTGATCTTGTAGAGCTTATGTATCTCATTGATTTAGAAGACTTTTCATTACCTTCTCCTGAAGTGATAGCACTTCACCCCTTGTGAACAGGATAAAAGAATTCTGCCATCCTGTTTCTTTTTAGAAATCCCTGTTTCTGTTTGGAAATTATGTAAACAAACAGCAACTACTTCTAAATACCTCAATTGCATTTATATACCTTAGTTGCATTTATTTGAATAGATCATCTTCCACTTTTCTGGGAAGTATCTAGCTTTTTCTAATATATAAAATCTTATTCATGGATTTGCATTGCAGATTACTTCAGGGTGGGCTCTTTTAGATACTGAAAACTACAGGCACAGAAGGAGAAAACTTTCAAGGAGACTTTTTAGGGTTCTGTGGACCATGCTGCACGCTGTCATCAAACAATTTGCTGATTCTTTTATGCTTGTTTCAGTCTGTGGTATGGATGAAAGGAAGTTTAAATTTAGTTTCATGCATGTATGTAAGACTTGACTTCTAATTAGTCCTATTATTGAATGAATGCTGCCAAGGATTTGAGTGAGAAAAATCTTTGGCTTTGACATCCTTCAGACACTTCTTTCATTAACATCTCTTCCTGCCTTTCTTCTCTCATGCTCCCATACAATATCTTTTTGGAGCTCTCCAAGCTTGTTGCAACTCCTTCAGGAAGAAATATTCAGATCTCCTACACTGACTGGACTTCTCCTCTGCAGGAATTATGTATGAGACAAATACTAAGAATAGGTGACCAGTCTTGTGAAAGATCCTGCAGAAAAACGCTGAGCAGTAATTCTGGGGTCACATAATGGGGACTTGCTGCAGGGGGCAGGCAGTGGCAGGAGGCTGCCTTGAGGAAATATGCATTTTGGCAGTGATATTTCCCATGTGAAAACCACAGCACCTAATTGGTGGCAGGTGCCTGAAGAAGGGTTTAAAACAGTCGATTTGTCCCTCAGTATGCAAGACTTGACCAGTTTTTGTAAACTGTTCACTGTTCAACATACAACAACTCAAGGTTACCAAGAATCTGGGGGACAGAATTTGAGGACTGGGTTCCAAAGGCAATGTAAAAATAATCAACTGGCAGAGTGCTTCTGGATACATGCAGGTTAGGTGCTTTCATGCAACGCTTTAACAATGAAGGTAACTGCTTGCTTTGTTACTATACTTCTTGCAGCTGCTGTCTTGTCTGTGAATCAAGAATGATTTCTCCATAAAAAACAGAGGCAAATACGTCCCCCTGGGAAGGGAGCTGAGCTTCCCTCCATCTTATGTTTGCATGGTGATTCATATGATAAGGGCATGCAGTTCTCTCCTCATGATGGAGGTTGAAAGGAGGTAGTTCAATAGATGGATGTGACATAACATAAAATCACGCTTAGTTTCTACATTACGTTTTAAGTCATCTCTGACTTTGGAGGAGCTTCCAGGATAGCTTTCAGAGAGCCTGTGAGTTGCCAGTGTTGTATTGTAGGAAGGGGGAGTGGGGGCTAAGGTGGAGAGTAAAGTGTCATAAGCTCACCTGGGAACTATGCACCAGAGCATTTGCTCTGCCACACTCAGTGGCAGAATTACTGATAAAATACCATAGCTCGTTGTCGTGAGACTTTGACAATATTTGAATATAGGCGTAATTTTGGCAACTAATGAGCTTACAAGTAGATGGAAATGTTGTTCAGCAGCAGAGGTATTACAGCAATTACTTTAGTTCTTTTCTTTTCAATGCACGCATTAAGAAAGGCCTGAAGAATATAACAGTATTCTCTTTTCAGAATGGGATGCATTAACACACAATAAGGGAGCAGGGCATGTGGCTCAGACCAGTAAATGTCATTAATGGATAGTTCGATGAATGACATGCCCTACTGATAAGGCTCAATACAGAGAAGAAATAAGCAGAAAAAATGAGTGCTTTAGTGGCTGTGTAGAATTGCTCAGACCATCACCCGTACGTGATGTAACTGTTTAGAAGAAACAATCCATAGATGGATCAGAAAATGTACAAATCACTAGCTTATGGGTAGAATCTGTGCAAAGACAAAGCAGTTTTGGCCTTTGCACTCTCAGTACATGAAATTTGGTGTCACATGGCTTCTTCAAGAGGCTACGTAGTTTGGTGGTTATTTCTCTGCATCAGCCAAAGGACCTGTATTGTGTGGGAATGGTACCAGTTCCTTTGTACCTACAAAATGCTTCACTGGTTATGGATTTTATGTATTCCTGGCTAAAGGTGTTTTACAGTGTTGGCACAGTGTCGTTACAGGAAAATCCACAATGTCCAATGAGAAAAAACGGGGACAACTTTCATTTTACTAGGGGAGCCACAGGAGAGCAGCATTGTTGGTGTTCACAGAGCTGCTGAAGATGACAGGATATCTGGAGCATACTGTTTTAGTGAATCACCTCAGCAGTTTCTTCCAATGTAACTCCTATGGAGCAGAGGGCAAGAAATTAAAGATATTCCTCTGCTAATGGAGAGCACTGTGGAAGCCCTCCTTGCCCTCCTTTACAGTACTCTCCCAGAGGTACAGAAGACCTTGCTAGGGCAAGAAAACATAATTTAAGTCTTCCTACATTAGCACTAATGAGACTGGCCCATGATTCTCTTCTTAAAGAGACACTTTCATCGATCAAGCATTCCCAAGCCATTGTATTTTACAGCATGGAGCAGAGATTTTCACTGTTCAGACCACTGTGGGTAGAGGAAGAAACATCCTTTCCATGTACGCACGCACACTTACATACACACTTACACTTCTCTCTCTCTGTGTATGGCATGTAACATTTTATGCATAAAATAGCATAATATAACAAAAAACAGATGTGAGCGCTGAAGTCTAATCAAACCAAAGCAACTTCTAGAGAAGGAAAATACTGTAATACACCTTAAAGTATTTAAAATATGTTTTAAATACATCTGTTCTATTACAAACTTTCTATCCATTTTACAGCAATATACATCTCTCTCACTTTTTTAGTGCTGTAAGCTAAAGCTGTACCATTGCTGGACAAAAAAAGACATGTTGCTGAGTCGAGCTTGCTATTTTCTTCTTTTGGGAATGCGTCAACGTTGTACTTCAGAAATGCATGTGGAAATTTTTATATTTCAGAAATGTTTAGCCTGATTTCAGTTTTGTTTTACTCTGTTCCTAAATTTTTAATAAGAGATTTGCAGTAGTTGTTCCCTTCTTTTATCTGAGCTAACAGGGAGATAACTTATCTGCTATGTTAGGTCACTGGGAACTGTCTTTAGCAATGCATATTGGTAAATATTGTAGCCCAAAAACATTTTTCAGCACTTTAGAGTTATTGCTAGACTATTGACTTTTTTAAGGCACTGATTTTAAATTACATGTTACTTTTTAAAATAAGCTACTTGTCAAGACTGCAAGCTACCGAATATACGTTACCCTTTATGAAGCAGAAATAAATGCTGGTTTCCTCCATATCTTAAAATCCTGAGTAGAAGAGAAATGTGCGCTCTGTAAGTGTTTTAGGCAATCTCTGAGGTGCTCTGCAGGCTGCTACTTAAATTTTAGAAATGGTAAATTCAGCCTTGCAAATCAATATTTTGTGAAAAATACTTCAGTTTGACCTAATGATTACTCCCTGTTTTCTTCATCAGGAAGGTGGAGAGTGAGGATGCATTGAATAATCCTCAGCACAATATATTGTCTGATTTTTTTATATCATTTTGTCTCTGGAAGATTAGTTCAAAGACGTTACGTCCTCAGCAGAAATACAGAAGGAATTTGCCACCTTGTGCTGAATTTTAGCATATTTTTCTATAATGCTACCTCAGACTAAGAGAAGGGTTTGGGAAGAAATGTGTTAGCCAACACATTAAGTATGTAGCTTCCATTTGACATTTAGCAGATATTTGCATTCATCAAGGGGAAAGGTTATGCCAAAACCTTTTGACAGTCTCCTAAAAATTTCTCATTCCCACTTACATTATAAACTGTGTGTCAATAAATGCTAAGAGAAATTTGGCCTTTTTCTGTTGACATTCAAAGAATTCAAAATATCTCATGTGAATGTCTTAGTTGCACTAAGATAATTAGAAGAGGTTGGCAGACATTTTGCCTCATTTTGTGCCATTAGTTCCCAAGTGGAAAAGCAGTTAATTTCCAGTGCTCAAAGTTCAAATGAACACAGTAATTTACACTGAATTTCTTTTTTTCTGTATGCCTGATCAACCAGACTTTCAAAACACAACAAGACAGATTTTATCAATTTGAGAGCTAGCAGTTGGGAAAAGACATTTCAGAGTGTGAGAAAAATGGATTGCAGCAGCGCTTTTCACAACTGTGTACAGCTAGCCGAGCTTGAAAGAAGTCACGGAAAGCCTGCAGGAATGAGTTCTTATATCCTGCCTCATTAGATCTGCGGCCTGATGGTCCTTCTCTGCGACAGCTGCCCATTGTCATGAGTCCTCCTCACCAATGGCGTAATGGCTATTCTGAAAACAGGGGAGTTCATACCTGGTTTATCTCTCTCTCTTGCTCCGGGATGGGCATGTACACAAACTTACATCTTTGACCAATGCCTTTGCCCTTAGGAGGGGTTGCTGTCGCTTCTTTAAAGATAAACTTTCTTGCTCCAGCCAGCATGTGCAATGATAAAAAGAAAGGCATCAAACTAACATATTAACCATCACAGATACCTTTCCTTGCCACTCAGAAATAAGACATTGACAAGGGAGTAAAAATACTGCTAAGGAAGTCAGTGGGCTGGCGCACATTGAAACCATCTTGAAGAACTTTTTTTGCTTCTTGGTTCTCAGTTTAGAAGAGCAACCAGCTTTTGATTTGCTGAAGGGTGAGGACAAAAGAAACATTTCGATAAAGCCAAGCAGCTCCGTTTTCTCCCGAAGCTAAAATACAGTTATATGAATGTTCTGCTACGGGTCTCCTTCGATCTTAACTGTTGATGGTATTCAAATGTACTGTAGAGAATATTCAATTTCTAGTAATCTCATAGGCAAGAACAGAAAAATGCACTCCTGTTTCTGAAGTACATAACCTCTTTTGATTATCTCTTTTGATTAGCCTTTGGTTATCTCTTTTGATAAATGAATATTTGAGTATTGCTTGAAAAGTTGGTTTTATAGTCTTTTCAGGAGTGATTGACAGAAACCAATCTTAGATCAATGCCCTGGTTGTTAGAGTGGTCCTTGAGAAGGGGAGAAGATTTAAATTCCTTTGGCTGGGGTAGGTATATGATTATATGTATTTTATTATACAGGTATTATATTATATAGGTATATATATCTACTGCATTGTCAGTAAATGTTTCAGCTGTAACCGGGTGAAATTTAAGCACCCCCATTACTTCCTGCACTGTTTATTGAATACAGGCACTGTTCGCTTTGTTTTCATTAGAAGTACATGTCAACAAAGATTTTATTAAAAGTGGAATTCTTGCCATTGGCAGAAATGGAGAGCGTTTATTTCCCTGTTTTTTGGTTCAGCCATAGAATAGTAAGTTAAAATAAGAGAGACTATTGCCCAAACAAACAAAAAGTCTCCCAAACAGTTAGCGGGAATTAAATTACACCAGCTTGAAAGTTTACGCCTTGTACTGGCCCTCTGCTTAGAAATCAGTTTTACCTTCAGTTTGATATCCACAATACTGTGTATGCCTTTGATTTCAGACCTCTAAAATAATCTTCTTGAAAATCATGCCTTGAAACTCTAAGAAAAAAGTTCCTGGAACAGTTATACAAGCTTCTACTCTATTTCATCCTGTCCCAGAGACAAAGGCGTCTCGCGGCTGGAACACTGTTCCAGATTTATTCTGTGATCCTAAGCAAAGCCCTCAGAGCAGATCCTGAAAGCTGCTGAGCTCTTCCTGGACTCTGCAGGCAATCTCTCTTGTAAAAGATCTGAAGAATCAAGAGTTAGCAGTGTATACGGTTTTTTTTAAGAGATGCTGAATACTCTTGCAGGAACCGGTGGTGTTTGGTATCTCTAGAAGCCAGAGATTTCACTGCTTGTCCTCTCCACTTATGCATCTAGCAGCTGAGAAAA
The DNA here is from genome assembly GCF_040807025.1 of Struthio camelus. Classification (NCBI taxonomy): domain Eukaryota; kingdom Metazoa; phylum Chordata; class Aves; order Struthioniformes; family Struthionidae; genus Struthio; species Struthio camelus. Next base: position 123,805,582 of record NC_090942.1, on the reverse strand, counting down.
ATAAAGTCTATCCTGGAAAGGTATTTGTAAAGGATGTGATTTTTAGCTAAAAGATGCCCTATAGCTATCGAAGGTGTTACTGTTACATATTCAGCATGGCACGTACTAAATATCTGCCCCATTACATTATTTGCAGAAATGAGACTGTATCTGCAATAACTCCTCTTTTCTCTTCTGTTTCAGTTCCGCCTTTTATTCAGCCTTTTGAGTTCCCAAGGTTCTCCATCGGCCAGCGAGTCTTCATTCCCTGCGTGGTGGTCTCAGGGGATTTGCCCATCACAATCACCTGGCAGAAGGACGGCAGGCCTATTCCAGCCAGCCTTGGGGTGACGATTGACAACATTGACTTCACCAGCTCCTTAAGGATTTCTAATCTTTCACTGATGCACAATGGGAATTACACCTGTATAGCTAGAAACGATGCAGCAGCTGTGGAGCACCAAAGCCAATTAATTGTGAGAGGTAAGTAGATGTAATTAGTTTGAAGGGCACCAATTGAGCAGAATTCATCTGTATTTTCTAATGATAGCTGTCTGATGGGAAGTATAAAATACTGGAAAATATGTTAATCCTTCTCAAAGAACACACAGAACAAGGGAGCACAGAAACTAATAGGACTTTTCTATCTGAAAATAGTGAGCCTTGAACATAATCAACAACCTAGAGGGCACTGGGCAGATGAGGGAGCCACAGGATTTACTTTCTGGAAAATTTGATGGGATAAGATCTGTTAGAGAGATACCTAATCTCTGGTAGCTTTCACCTTTTAAGTCACACCTAAGCCAAGACTTTTCCCTTGGATCATCATGGGTTTATTTATGTCTTGTGATGTATTTTCAAACTTATTGTGAACAACTTTAACAACCCTCCCCCTCCTTTCTTTTGAAAGTTTTTCAAAGTGTTTTAAATAAGATTGTAATACTCTTCCCTCCCCACCATCTCCTTTTTGCTACCAAGCCATTAGACTGCTCAGAGAAAGAGGGAGCTTACTGGAGATATAATACTGTAAGGGAGGCTAGATATTTGTAGCTGTTTCATATCACTACATCTTATATTCCCTTCCGTAAGTTTATCAAGATAATTCTTAAAATCACTTAGGGCTTTTTGCCACCTTTGCCAGGTCTTTTTTCAAAAACTCATTTGAAGCAAAACATCCTGAGCAGCTCTTCCTTTTAAGTCAAATCTTCACGTTGTCCTAGGACCATCATTAACGCAATATTCCCTCGTTTTCATTTTCTGCCTACAGAATTTGTATGCTGATTTTCGTTATGCTAGTATTCCTATAACTCAGCTACAAATGGGCCTATTGCTTTTTCACTAGTTTTGATATGAATATGACTTTAATGATTGTTTTTAATTTTTCACTGCTTTTAACTACTTTTTAAATATTACTCAGTATAGACATTTATTACTTTCCCCACCTATGCAGTAATTCTTAAGTGAAATAGTTTAATTAACTGCATGCACTTAATTATTTTTCCTACACTGTTCTGTTGGCTTTTAACCCTAGCAGATCATTCTAGCAGAAAAAGAAGAATTTCCTCACCTTCTCTTTTCCCGGAGAAGGGAAAGTTCACAACCTCCTGTTATAGCAGAAAGTATACTGAGTATTTCTGCCCTATGTAGAAATGCCCCACCTAATAACAGAAGAGTTAACTAGTTGATTTGCCGCTATGCTCAGTGCTTAGAGTAATGGAAAAGAATCATTTTAGCAACTCTGTACGAGTTCCTATAGGCATTGCATCAAAAGAGGGATAGATAGTAGGGTGATCTTCAAGATAAGAAGCTGACACAGGATGTGGCTTGCTGCAGACATTGGCTATCCTATTTTCAGCGCCAAGAACCATGAGGCAATAACAGCTTGTGAGAGCCCAAGTACAGGCATTTCTGCTCTATGCCCCATTGATTGGGACGAGTCTTGCTGGGGTTACTTCAGCCTGCCCGCAGCAGGCAGGCTCTTGCCCTTGCGCTCCTTCTGCCACTGTTTGGCGTTTACATGGTTTCCCCTGCTTTTTTTTCTGCCTTCTCCCTTACCTTCCCCTCCAAGTGGGGGCTTTCAGGAAGCCTGCTCTAGCTGCCACTTTCATGCTGCTGATACTGAAGCTTCTGTTTTCCCTGTGTGTTTTGTTGCCCTAAGTGCACCTCCTGGTCGAAGTCCTGCCCCAGTTGATGGTGGGATGACTGCTGTTGGGTGCGCGTGCCTAGAGGGAGTCCTCACAAACCAATGGGACTGATAGGGGGTAGCTTTTCACACTGTTTCCCCCAAGGCCAGAAGAAGCTTTCTGGAGTCCTTGTGCTGCAAAGTTTTACAAGGCTGTGAGGGCTATTTCATTTTCCCCCTCTTCCTTATCCTTCTGCCATGGCTGTTGCTCTGCAGCAGCCTTCTTTAAGCTCCTCTCCTCTGCTCTCCTCTCTTATCTCTGTCAATTTAAATGGTAATAACTTAATCAGTTTTCCTTCTACATCTGGGATAATAGCTCTCCTTCATGGAGAGGAACGAAATAAAATCTGTTATTTGACCTGAATTTTCTGCCCAACCCGGAACTGATCTCCTCCCCTCCTATTGAACTGCTTCAACTATCTCATTCCACATAGGTCAGAAGACAGCCATTCGAGGGTTACTTTTGGTCACTGCCAACTTGCATCTAACCTGACCTATACACATTTAAGTAAAGACCAGATTTCCTGATTTCTGTTTCTTCTGGGCCTTCTGATTTATTCTCACCTTTTTGTTCCTATTATGAATGCCATCTAACTTTAATATAGTATTTTTCTAAATCAGCGAAGCAGTTTTCCTCTAAATGAAGGGAGAATAAATGGTGCTTAAGTTCCTCTTGTTTCTAATCCACATTGTGAGATGGTTTCTCAGCAGCATGCTCTAAACGTAAACGTGGGCTTTTCTAAATGTCAGGGATGGGTTCTGGAAATGTCTTTTTTATGTTAAGTGTGTGGGTTTTGATATGACAATAGACAGTGCGTGAGAGAGGAAAGTAAAGAAAATAAGACTGTTCCCCACAAAGTTCCTTTTCCCCTATTTATGCTAGTGGTGTTTTCTTTTTAAAAGTAGACTAAAAATGATGAAGACTATCATATTTCCAAAATAAGGAGTATAAAATGGCAAAAGAAAAACAAACATTGGGGTCTTCATGTTTGTAGGCACATTACAGTAAATCCTCACTGTTGCTACTGTTAATTCGGGCTGTATAAAAGCAACCAAATGATGATAAGGAGACCTAAAAATACCTGGCAAGCAATGCTGGATTTTGCCTGGTTTAGCAAAGAGGGAAGATGACCTGTTTCCACAGAGCCTCCTCGCAGAGCATCTTACAGGGGATGGAAAGGGCCTGCTAAAAGAAAGAAAATGAGGCAGAAAGCTTTTGAACAGCTAGGCAACCCTGGATAGGAAGCTCTGAGAGCAATCCCAGTTCTGGTGGGTTCCCTGTCGTAGTTTCCTTGGTGAGGAGGTGGAAATGAGACTTTGTAGTCACATGCTTTGGACATAGGTCTGTCAGTACATCTCTCCTCCACTACTTACTGGCCAGTTCAGACAAATTTGAAGAAGTGAAAATGCCTCAAGTGGAACTGAAAGTCTAAAAAGTTAACTAAAAGAGTTAATTGATTATAAGCACCTTTACTAAGTGTGAAACAGCATAATGCTAGACACCAGAGAATCTAGTCTGACAAGCCTTTCTGCAAACACAAGAAATGCTCCAGCTGGAGTTTGTGCTCAGCCATGAAATACAAATCCATGGAAAATTAGAGTTGGTTAGTCCTAATGTTTACAGAATATCTTTTAAAAGAGGTCATTATTCAAGGAGAAGCCCATCCTCTCTTTACTGCGTCTAGGGACTACAGATAGGCGGTCCAGGTGAGTGAAAATTGAGCTTTCACTTGTGTAAGCTTATGCTGCACTGGCTCCTTGTACTTCCTCTGGAAAGGCTTAAAAAAAAAAAAAGAAAAAAAAAGAGGAGATCTCAAAAACCTGTAAATCATTATTATTTTGATTATTTTATTTCTTGTTACACTCATGGTTTGCTAGGCATCCTTTCTTGCTAGGCACATTTCTTTAACAGGAAAGAAAGAGTAGGATCCTGTCATGAAAACTGTCTGTGGAAGTTAGGAAAATATCTTTTCTGTCAACTCCTTATATCACTGTATGGAATTAATTAAAGCTTTATTAATTAAGACTGTCTTCTAAAGAGTGATTAAAAATCTATAGACACTTTTTCATGTATTATTCATTTTGATAGAGTTTCCTAAGATGGGAATGAAATAATTATGAAATAAAGAGTAGTGTAAAAGATTTTAATTGGTAACCAAAAGGAAAAAGCTCATGAATGTGTTATGAGTACAGAAATTCTCAGATACTACGAGAACAGAGAATTCAAAGATAACAGTGGGTGCATAAATCATGATTTTTAAATTCCTTTTAGTGAACACATCATGAGTTTAAACTGAGATAAGGTCTTTAAATACCTAATAACCCCCCTTAATGCATTTAGTGTAAATGTGTTTTCATTTTGTGCTTGCCAGATATGTCTTATATCGTTAGATAGTTAAGTACCCAATGAAGAGCCCCTGAGCCTTGAATCTTCCAGGAAGTATCTGTCTGCTCTCTGGTGTCTGGTGGTGGTGGTGGTGGTGTGATGCAGCAAATGCAGTCTATGACAGAAAAGTAGGGGGAATAGATTTATGGTTATAATTGTTGTCAAAAACCATTTACTTTCTTTGCTGGTGTTTACACTCTGGCTTTGAAGGTTATTCTTGAATGATTCACTTCCTATTTAATGTTCTCATTAGGCAAACCTGATCAACATAAACCACTAGGTACTTTCTCATTTTGCAAAAGTACATTTTTTTCTTGAACTGCATAGCAAATGGTTTCACTAAACCAGCTAAATCGACCCCTTAGGTCCAATGACCAAATTTAATAACTGTTCATCTCTGCTAAAGTACAGTGTTTAATGATCTCATTCATTAATACATCAATGGTTGCTTTGGCTGATTAAATTTCTTCCATCATTTTGACAGTATAAGCTAAATGTAAAGTACAAATATTCCGTGTAAAAATGAAACATTGTATTCTGGGCCAATGTCATAGATTATTTCTTAACTCACTCCAGTAGCCCACCAGAGGAGCTCATGTTAGGAGCCTTCAGAATTACTCTCTAGTGTAATGTACTAATCACTGTACAGAGGGGCCAGAAGCACTTCCATAGATTTTAAGTCCAGCAAGGAATGTTTGAATTTGTCATTGGGTCCCTGGCCCAAAACAGAATCAAAAAGGGTTTATGGATTTACATAAAACAAAATTAAGTTAGGGCATGTTGGAATGCACTTATAAATTAATTGTTGTTAATAGCTTGTGAAGTTGACATTGGCAATGATGATGACACTGGGAAGTGGCATCTTGTTAGGGTACCAACTCATCTTATCTCAACTTTTCTCATCTTTTCTCATCTTTTCTCATCTTAGCAGGATTGTTTCACAGAAGTAGATGACAAAAGCATTCTCCAGCCTTTAAAATGTCACTGTGGCATTCATGTTATCTTCACCACCCTATTCTGATTTCCCTCATCCTTTGTTTTCCCTTCATGAGAGCCTGAGACGGCTAGTCATAATATTGAGAGAAAATACCTTTTTAGGTCCTTTCAGTTGAACCATTAAATAGTTTGCATCTGTCAGCTCATTGCTGTTAAACTAAACAATTCAGCGGCTCATTTCTCATCACAGATCCGTGGGCTGCATTAAATGAGAGACTTAACTTACTGTTAAAGCAATTTTAAATGCCCTCCTTTATAAGCTCAAGGGACTGTGCTGCTGCAACAAAGGTGATAATAAGAGAAGAACTGTTCAGTGATATTCGTGAGCTATTTCAGGGTGTTTAATTTATTAAGGGGCATAGGATGGCCCACTCCTTCGTAACTACAGAGAGAGGAGGAAAACTAATTGCTCTTCTCCATTAACTCTACATAAGCACATCAGACAAATGAACTTGGAGAAGTTCTTACTAGGCAAATTTTGTTTAAGGGCTAAGGAATTCTTTAAAGATCATGAAAAACTGAATGTAGCTTTATAGTCTGATTCTAAATACCAAAATCTAGATCAAGTAGTCAATTGCATTGTCTTCCAAAATGTGGTAGCATATAGCTCTGAAGAATTCATTCACTTGAAATAAAACTGAGAAGGAAACTATCAATGGGGAAGGGGAAAAAAAAAAAACTAAAGATGTCTTCTGTTTACTTCCCAATCATTTCTGTAAGAAGAAAAATCCTGTGGCTTTACCTAGCCAACAATCTAGAAACATTGGGAAGATCATTATAAATATCTGTATAGATATACTGATCTGTAGATCAGTACAAGTATCTGAAGGGGGGGGTATCAAGAGGATGAGGCCAATCTCTTCTCCGTGGTGCCCAGTGACAGGACAAGAGGCAATGGGCAGAAACTGAACCACAGGAAGTTCCATCTAAACCTGAGAAAAAACTTCTTTACTGTGAGGGTGACAGAGTACTGGAAGAGGTTGCCCAGAGAGGTAGTGGAGTCTCCTTCGCTGGAGATATTCAAAACCCATCTGGATGTGATCCTGGGCAATATGCTCTAGAGGTCCCTGCTTGAGCAGGGGGGTTGGACTGGATGATCTCCAGAGGTCCCTTCCAACCTAAACCATTCTGTGTGTGATTCTGTGTGTGATCATTGAATGAGTAATTTTGGTCTGCTGTAGCATCATATCTGGTTTCTAATGGCAATCTTAAGACTAAGAGCAAGAGGTCATGTACTCAAAAATCACAGCAACAGTTGGCACTTTTATAAGTAGTCCTAAAGGAATGCTACAGTCTTAGCGAATGTAGAAATTGTTTCTTTTACTGCGTATGGGCAAAGTCTTTGCCAAGTAGAGTAGAAACATATTCTTTTTATGGAGCAGTAAGAGGAATCTGTTTGTATGATTGCTAGCCATAGACTTGTTCTGGACTTGGAATTCAATCTCCACAGTTACCATTCTGTTATCAAATTCTGTAGTAAAAGCAGTGATTAAAAAATGCTAATGTTATAAATTAAAGGAGCAGATACAAGAACCTGAAGACTTTCAAACCACTTCAGAAAATGATTCCACTGTTTCCTACCCTGAATGATCACATGTCATGCCCCAAACCATCAGGTGATTATTGAAGGTTTCATATTTTTCCCTTGCATACATCATCTTATACACATTTAGTCAGCTACTTCTTGACTCCTTACTCCCCAGTGTCTTTTTCAGTATCACACTGATGATATACTGTTGTCTGAGGAAGGACACTGGACTGGAAAGGGCTAGTGCTCTTAGCTGGGATAGAAAATTGGTATTGCATCTAGAACCTCTGAACTGGTCATTCCCTCAACAGGAAAAAAGCATAGCCAAGAATATCTGAACCAAAACCATATGTTTTACATATACCCAAAATACAGTGAAATCAATACAACAAAAAACCCAGTTCAGAGTTTGTCAGCATTCAAGGTGCAATGCATCAAGGATATATACAGTCTGTGTAAGCTCTTTAAAGATGTGGAAGGGGATTTTTTTCTAGAAATGGTCAAACAACATATATGTGTGACAACCATCTGTTTTTTCTTTATGTGTGTCCAAAGAGATTGGATAAATTTGTTATTTTTATAGACAACTTTAATGCAAATAGTGTTTGAAAGGTAGCTTGCTTTTATTACATAACAGGCAATCTTACGTAACTTTTCCAGAACTTTCTACATATGCCTACCCATTGATATAATAGTGGCATATTATTTCCAGGAAAATCTTGTTAATGTTCTTATTAGTGTCATCTAAAGCTATCTAAAAAGAGAATCTAAGCAAATTCTGGGGAATCTAAAGAAAATGTTATCAAAGAAAAGAGATATTAATCAAAGAAAGAATAAAACTTTTGTACTGTAAGAGATATTTATAAGAGATATTATACTCTTCATGCTTTTCAGTGGCAAAGGATTCCAGTAATTATCAATCATTTTGTTGCATCATTTATAATCTTTGCAAGACCAATACAACTGAGGTGAATTATTTGGGATAGAGGAGATGATGGGTAAAAGCATAGATTCTTCCAATTTCAGGGAAAGCTAGATTTTTATTCAATGTAAGCAATTTTATGAAGTCAAATCTTTATAATTACATTATCAGTATGTAGATGATACAGCAGTATTTCCTTTGCATAATCCCAGGTGAGGAAACTGAATATATTGCCTAGAATTTTCATTTCTGAATACTCTTAGATGGACCCCTTATCTACTGGTTATAATCCAGTCATCTCTGTAACTTTCCGTCTGTTTGAATATTGCATATTTGCGTTCACTCCTAGACAACACTGAACAGTGTGTAGTACGGTTTGCAGTATCAAGAAGGTGGTGGATAAGACAAGCATGGAGCAGTTCTTCACCAAATCCCAGATCACTGGAACTGGGAGACACACAGTGAAATTGATAGGAGGTCTTGTTAAAACATGTAAAAGAGAATACTCCTTTCCACAGCAGGTAGTGAACTTCTGGAGCTTGCTGCCCGAGGAGGTTCTGAAGGTAGTCTGTATGGCAGGTTTAAAAGGCGATGAGGTGAAGCAGCAAACAACAGGTCTTTCAGTGCATACTGGGCAGGCATGTGTCTTATGGTGGACCTCATGGAACAGCTGTGGGTGGTGGGGGAGTGTGAAGGGAATGGGCCTGCAGGAAGGGGGCCAGCTTCATACCCTCTCAGTAAGTAGCATGTCCTTTGCCAGGGCCAGAGCCAGCATACTAGGCTAGATGGACCATCGATCTGACCCAGTAGGGCAGTTCTTGCTAGTTCTAATGCATTTTCTGTTTGTTAGCAAAAACGTGTCCATTCTCATACCTGTCCTTCTCTGAGCATGTGTTATCTCTCTGAACTTTTTGTAGACCTTAAACTCCAGGATTTTTATTTACATAATATATTTTAATGACAGTGTTTTCTCCCATAATTGTGGCTATTTTTTGTCTATCCTCTTTACAAGCTAAGCAGCTCATAATTGATTTGTTGGAAGCTGTGAAAATAAATTTATTTACAGTTCTCCAGGTGAAACAAGCTGATAGGAACTGTGAGTGGTATGAAATCAAACATGTTTGTGCCACTACTTATATTTTTCACCTGTTTTGGAAAATAAGTATTTAGGACTTCTTTTGCATGTGGTGGCAAAATGAACATAGAATAGTTGGAACTGAAGTACTGAAGTAAATGTTTCCGATGCATAGATAATTAGAACAGGAAAGTTGCCCAAGACCGCTGTTGCCAGGGTTGCATGTTTGGTGCATACCTATCATGAATTAACACAGCATATGATTTAAACTTGTCAGTGTGGCAGTTATTTGGAAAGCTGAAGTGTTGTTTCACAGTAATAAATATAGTAAAGGTTTCCGTTAGAGAAGGAAGAAAAACAAGATCTCTTCTAGTGCAAAGGTGGCTCTTGCCTCTGTTGCTGATGGTGCCCTGTGTTACTTGTAACCATGTTCCAAACAGAAGTAAAACTTCTCAGTAAATATTTAGTTAATAAACAGCTTTACATTCTAGCTTTAGGACTGAATGAGCAGAAGGTCCGGTTAAAGAGACTGTTTGCTTGCCATAAGGTTGTTCCAGTTACTGCTGACTCATCTTTTAAAAATTAATTGTAGCTGTGAAGGTGGAAGAGAAAGGTGGTAGAGGAGCACTGGATTATGGAGGCAGAGGGAAGAAGGCTCACGCCGTTGTGAGGAGGGTTCTCTGCACCTGGAGCAAATTTCTCTAGGTATCTCCAACTTTGAGCAGACCTTGGCTAGTCTCATCATTGGCAGCTGAAGTTTCAGATATATAAATAGTACTGCACACAGACCACTAAGAGCTATTTCGGGTCCCAGGGCAAATAGAGTAGTCTGTCCCTGTACCGAAGATCCCTTTCTATGCTGCCTTGTGTTTCCTCATGTTACAGCCCTCTGTCATACTTCCTTTTCTCATTTATGGCACCCTGAGAGGCAGATGATGAGGCCGAATGGCGATTTGGGGCCAAGTGTTGCGTTGGAGCAAGGAGGGTTCCCTGAGCCCGCTGTTCTTGAAGACTTTCAGCGTCTCTGTCTGTACCTGCAGACAAATTCGGCGCTGACTTTCCAGTTCAGTCAAATGGGAAGTTGTGAATCCATGACCATGCGTGTATCCCAGCGTGCATGTGCTGCAGGGAGCCGAAGAAAGAAGGAACTAGTAGTATCTCTCCTTCCTGTGTTAAATCTGAGCTTCTTACTGTTCTCAGCTTAAGGGGGGAAGAAGTCTTTCAGAGGCTTGGTCACCTTCCTATGTTTTCTATGTAGCACTCTAAGAAACCACAACAAGAAGAGTTCATGGGCTGAGGGCACAAATAATTTATTTTTTTCTCAAGGGTTTACTTTTTCAAGCCCCGAACCAAAGGACGGGAAATCGACGAAAGCCTCTAACTTTAATGGACTTTTTGATAAGGCCATAACCTTGTTAAGCACCCTGCTTATTTTTTGTAAGTTTTGTGGCTCTTTGAAAACTCTTCACACTTTCCAGCTTTTCATTTGAACTTTTGTCAAATCTGCAGGTCTTATTGTTACATTGATGTTTAGTATCCGCCCTTCATGGTCTACTGTAGGTCTAGTATTGCCACAATAAGTTGTTTTCTTTGCTGTGTATTTGTGTTTGGAACGTGTACAGCTTTCCATGTACAGTTTTTATTTTATGTATGTACTTGTGTATATCTGCAAGAGTCTCTGCAGTGGTTTTATGGTGCCTTAGAATAACTCAATTAATACGTACATATTGTTGCACATACATCTATGTAAGTAAGTTGCACATACATCTATGCATATTGTTGCACATACATCTATGCAGTAAGACCTCTGCTCTTCACCTTGATACAAACAAAATATGTTGAAACTTTCCATGGAGAGATTTCTATTATCTTATTTTTGTATCTGGTCAAGACCAGGGCTTTTGTTGTCCCTGGCAAGAAATAAATAAAGTTTGTGCACAGTAAGTAAAAAATTACATAAAACCATCTTCACAATGTGATTGCATCCTTAAAGAGCTTTTTTTAATTTTTCTTTCTGTTCTGAAATGTCATGCCTTCTTATTTTCCCTTTGATTTATTTGCCATTTTAAACTATCTGATCAGCTGCACAAATTCTCACGGCTTCCTCTTCTTCCTCCCACAGTGCCACCTAGATTTGTGGTTCAGCCAAGTGACCAGGATGGGATATATGGAAAAGCTGTAATTCTCAACTGCTCTGCAGAGGGTTATCCTGTTCCTACCATTGTCTGGAAGTATTCGAAAGGTATGATTCGTCCTGTGAGCGCTGGGGAGGGATTAATAGTGGTTTAGTAATAGCTTACTTCCCAGTAAGCTGCTGGTTTAACTTTCAGCTTGTCAGAAGCTAGCAGGATACGTAAGGGATGTATGAGTGATGTTTGCACTGCTCTTCTATTGTTTCGCTCTAGCGTGTGGTATTGGCCTCGGTCACAGATACAAGGCTGAGCTAGATGACCTTTAGTTTAAGCATAGTACACTTCCTGGAGTTGTGAGTGTGTGTGCGTGCATGTGTGTGTGAGTGTGTGTGTGCGTTAGCTGTGCTCTCAGCTGAACTAGTGATGAAATGTAAGCCTGAGAGAAAAGAAACGCTGCTTTAATTGAGACAGCCATAGAACGAGGTTCACTGGTAGCATTTGGCTGCCTTTTTTTCCTTCAAAATCCATGATAACATGGCCAATCATATCTTTTCAGCAAAGAAGAAAGGTCAGGTAGTATTAGCATAAGCAGTAATTCAGTATGCTCTTTACATAATGCTTTAACATTTTCTTTTCATGTAACAGAGCATTAAAACTGGCCCCACTTGACCCTAACTAACCATATGAAATTGACAGCTTTTTAATTAAAATATGCTGCTTGCTAGATTTTGTCTTCTAGCCAGTTATCTTTTAGCTGGTGTTATCAAAAAAAAAAAAAAAAAAGGCTCTTCGAACTCTGTATCCTGTGCACGTAAGTCAGCTCTTTAGAGATCTTTAAATGTGCCCCAAATGACATATGGACAAAATCAGGTGCTGTTGAGAATAAATCCTTATCCCTTACGATAAGTCTAAATTACATGAGGAGGAAAAGAGTGGGGGAAGAGAAATGTTCATTTTAAAGACTATTAATGCTTTTATTGATACATTCCGTTTTGTGGCAAGAAGGGTGCAGCATTCCAAATCCCGTGAACATCAGTGGTACGTGGGATTTTAATTGTGAATGTAGGTCGCAAAGCAGCAGTTCTGTTTTATTCTGCTTGTGTGTTGAAGGAAGATGCCAAGTCAGCCTAGCTGAGTTGTAGTTAACTGTGATGAGACAAGCAGCCTATGTTAAAAGAGAAAAGGACGGCAGTTTGATTTTAGGGGTACTTTGCTCTCAAGTGGCATTTTTTTAAGGTTTTCTCTTAACAGCTCTGAGGTTTGTAAGTCAGAGAAAGTTGTAGGTACTTTATATATGCAAAGACGTCAAATTGCAGTTTCAGTTTTTGACCAAAATAACTCCAGGTGAAAAGGTCAGTATTTTTATTATTTTTATTCTCTCTCTGCATTTTGCTAATGCACGTCCTCAGTTTCAATAGCTAGATGAATCTGTGTGCATCTATGGGCTATATGGTCCGTCTTGCCTTAAAGAGACACATTATATAATTGCTTTAGGAGCTGGGTTTGTACCAAATTCTGAAATAATTACTGCGGTTAGGCCAGCAGGAGTGAAGCAGTCAGGTCCTAGCTCACTTGTAGGTGCTACAACAGAGTGAAAAAGGGCATCTGTGCACCTGCAAGGCAATTAGGCTTTTAATGTTGGTGAAAAAGAGAAAAGGAGAGTCTGCTTTCTTACGCATTGTGGTAGACATGTAACAGACTTGTTGTCTCTGAAAAATAATGGCAGATCAATACAGAGACCCCCTAATCAGCAAGAATGTGTTGTTTTAGTGTTTTATGAGCGTGCAGTCACCCCACAGAATCCTCCATGCAGTTGCTGGTGATGAGCAGCTGTCGCTGCTCAGGAAGAACTTTGGCTGTATATACCAGAAAAGGTGCATATAAGGAGTAAGATGCCTTTGCAGACTTTTATGCCAAGTGTTGCCCAACCATAGAACTATCCATAGGATAGGCAAAATTCTGCCTCTCCAAAGGACTAGCAGTCCTTTCCTTTCTTTGAACACCAAACTGTCCTCAGAATTTTTCACGCGGAGAAATATAAGTGAGCGTTTGCCTCAGGCTATTTGGCCTCTCTATTGCAGACAGGTTAAAATTAACAAAGCATAATTGTGCCTTCCTACTAAATGACAGAAAATGGCTTATTGAAGGAAAAAAGTAAAAAAGAAAAAAAAAAGAAAAAAAGAAGGGATATGCATGTGACTAAAATAGCTGTAAAATCAAATAATTTTTGCAGCTGATTTTTCTGAAATATTTTACCTTTAACATTTCTAAGTTCACACTGTCAGCCTTGGGAACCTTCAGTGTAACTGCCAGTCCCCAAAGCAAACACTTTCAGGACTAGAAGAATTTTAGTATGCAGGTCAGATCTTTTTTAATATTCCAGATGTTATATTCATAGGTTGTTATAGCTTGCTATTTTATATTAAATCATTCCTCATGGTATTTATTCATTGTATTTCCTCCTGGGCTGACTCAGCCAACTGCATATAGTAATTAATGCTGACAGATATCAACTTTGTGTACGGAAAGCAGTAAAAGAGAGTTCCCTTGAAGAAGACTACCTTATGATTTCTCTGAAAAATCCCCTCTCCTGCTGCCAAACTTTGTAAAATGTGTTGTAAAATCCTTATTGCGAGAACCATATCTTAATATACATTTGGAGAATTCCCAATGCTGGGCTTGTGGTCAGCCTCTGGACAATATGACAAAGTAAGCATTATATTATTATGATCAGCTAGCTAAATAAAAACTATTCTTATTCCCTAGATCACCTAGTGTCTCTATTCTAAGTAAAGGTAGCCTTAACACAACCGTGTGGTTCTGAGACTGGGATCTTTCGTATACTCCAGCAGTAATTCAAGAATCATCAGATACTATGTCCAGTAACGCCACTGAATGAGTATTGCCCCACTTTTTTGCTGTGAGGGAAAGGAACAGCGCATCCAGCTACAATATTAAAGGATAAAATGGCCACTCTGTTTTTTTATTTCATACCTGCTTTATGCGAACATAACCCTGTGGGGGTGGGAGGAAACTGGAGACTCATCCCTTGACTGGACCTTCTTCTAGGATGGGGCAAAAAGGTGGTGTCTAATACGCTTGTAAATCAGTCATCTGTGAACATGTGAGAGAAAACAAGTATGCCAGTTGCATGTGGCTGTGTCCAGCCAGCTGCCATTTCTGCCAAAATTCTGTGTCGTAAAGAGAAGAGTTTGGGTGTATGTCTACAAGTGTGTGTGTCATGGGGTTTAAAAGGCTGTTTCAATCTTAAATTTCTGTTAAGATTTTTTTTTTTCTGAAAACCAAAGTTGATACAGAAACCTTTGGCTTCCTGTGTTTTTATGGACTTTCAATCATTATGAAATGTGGCACCTTACACCTGATTAGTGTTTTGAGCTTTTTGTTTCTTTCTTTCTTTGTGATTTTTTTTTAATCAGTCTGAATGAATACTGGCCCCAGATATGGCAGAACAGAGACTGTGTCATCAGTCAGTCAGCTGTAGGAGGAAACAGTCAACACAGTCACTGATGTGTTTTTCCGTGTTACCCAGAGTTTAGTAAACAAGGTCCTAGAGGTCCCTTGAGTATTCCATGTTTACTACAACAGACATCCCTGTTAGTCATAAGAAATTCATTTGGTGTATGCATAAGGGATGCATAGTTCTGTGACTGTTCAGCTGTAATTGTCAATAATTTATCAACCTCTAAATGTACAACAAATGTGCCTTTTTACCCATGAGCTGTTCTCAGATCTGTTTCATTCTTTCTCCCTTCCTGGTTCTTCCACTCCTACTTCATGCTCGTTTTGCCCCTTTACTTCTATTCCTTAACAACATGGGCAAATTATTTCTACCATTATATTCGGTAAGTCTTTTTTCCTTTCCTTTTAATGAGTTCAAGTTTGGCAAGGACCATTCCGTTTGTTACAGTGGTCCCAGAAACAAATTGCATTTTAGTTGAATCGAGCCTCTAAGAATAGGAAGCTATTGGTTCTGCCTTATTTACAAAAAACTGAGGTCCTTTCCTTCCTAACTAAACTGTTTTTGTGGGGGTCCTGCTTTAGGTGCTGGGGTTCCTCAGTTCCAGCCAATTGCATTGAATGGTCGTATCCAGCTTCTCACAAATGGCTCCTTGCTGATTAAACATGTGCTGGAAGAAGACAGTGGATACTACCTCTGCAAGGTCAGCAATGATGTGGGAGCAGACGTCAGCAAGTCCATGTACCTCACTGTTAAAAGTAAGAACTGAAACGCTTCTCTGTGATCCAGATATTACCACTGAGTGAAAAAGGCTTGTCTACTGCCTCCCTAGTTTAGAGGGAGGAAAGTTGTTTTTTGTTGTTTTTAATTTAATTGTCATTCAGCTGCATGTAATAACGCCTGGAAAGTCAGTATGGTTAATAAAAAACATTATTTAGTAGAGAGAGAAAAGATGACTTAAAGATGGAAAGGATTAACATCTAATTTTAAATATTTGTACCACGTTGATGAGCTACAGCTCAGTAGAGAAGAAGAAATAAGAAAATTCTTTGGTCAAGGTCAAATAATAACTAACAAGACAGAAATACCAGGAGCATCTGTTAAAAAAAATCCCAGAAGTGGAAGAAAATATGGATTAAAAAAACCCTTAACCAAGTCTCAAGATACTTACAGTAGTCATTTTAACTTGGCCACTGGCAGGTAACTTTCAGAAAATACATCTCCTAATTCTGTTGAATCTGGGATGTATATACAGTCACAACCTGCCTTCTTTACTTTCTAGACTCGAGACAAAACAATCCAGTTTTAAGGTGTGTGTTAGCTGCAACTCCCACAAATGTGAACGTAGCTGAGAATGTAGAGAAAGTATTATGAAAAAAGCTGTAGAAATGACAATTTCTCACTAGAGAGTGAAAAGGAGACTACTGACGTGCCGGCCCACCAGATGTGCCTGGGTGACTTATTAGACCAGTACTGACATGCATTTTCATGCCTATAGGATTTTTGCAGATTGACTGAGTGTTTTGAAGTTTTGGGATGTCAGTTAGCTTGGCAAAGGTTTACCCTTGAAAGTAAAAAGACATTTTTTCTCTAAAAGGAAGGAAAATCCAATTTACTCTCTTTTGAAAAGCTGTATTTTAGACCACTAACATTTGTGTTTACAGGTGGTGTTCACTTTGTTTTACATGCCAGAGAATGCAGGACTGGAAGTTCTGTGAAAGGAAGAGTGTCACCTGTATTAGATTTGCAAGTCCCAGTACCTCAAATGTCTTCTCCGCTCTGATTTACCATAATTGGCTCTATCTTCTCAAAAATAACATGATATCCAAAATCTCTCTAATAAATACATTAATAATGGCAGATTTTTTTGTGGTTGAGGAGAAGTACCAGTTTCTGTGACTTCCATAACTGACCGTTTTTGGACCAGTTTTCAACTGCAGCAGTGACACACTGCTGTAATATGCTACAGAAAAGCAGCTTTCCTCTTGTTGGCAGCTATGCACAGTGCCTGTCTGATCACTGCATGCAGTTTCATGTGTGATAAAAGAGCATCCCTTATCAAATAAGAGCAGGAGCTTCCCTGGAGAGTCGGTTGCTGTTTGAATCTAATGAAAACCCCTCTGGCTCTGAGATAGCAGGCACGCACGTGTGTGTACTCTCACACATCCGCACTGACACACGTACTGCTCCCAGCATGGCCATTAGAGCAAATGCTGTTGGGGTGTTAGTGTGTGCATAGAAGGGGCCCAGCATTAGCCTTAATCAAGCATGCATTAAAGATGAACTTCTTTGGGGAGTGACTTGAGCAGAAGAGGGCCATGGTAGGCTTCTGGTATATCTGGGTCCCCAGTTTTGGTAGCATTTTTATGACTGGCATATAATTCGGTAAAGTGACTCCAAACTATGGGCCTGTACCTGCCTTTATTTTCCCCAATACTATATCCTGAGCTCTGTTGTCTATTGTTTTCTTTTTCTCTGTGGTTGTTCTAGCTCCCTTTCGCTCTCTCCCACAAGTTGGTTTCTAGACTGTAGTTCTCAGGGATAGTCCTCAGGGACAGCCCTACTGGTAGATAAAAGCCTCAGGCTTCCTCTGTGAAACTCAGTCTTTGCAATTAACTGATCCTGTATCATGTGCTGCCTTGCTCCATGATGTCAACCCTAATGCCCCCTTTTCTCAGAGGCAGAAGGTGATGAAATCTAGCCCAGGCAGTTGGTAAGAAACAGCCTTCCAAAATATAACAAAGATTAATATAAATATGTTGTTGAGCCTTCCTTGTGGTATATTGGCCTCCTCTCTTCCTTCAGTCTGTATGTTAATTGTCCCTGTACAGGCCATTGAGCAGTTGCTCACATCACTTGAGAAAAAAAGTTAGTGGCTTAAACAGGCTTAGTCGCTGATGTTGAAATGAAAGACAGACAGACATGACTGAAGTCTCCTTGCACTCCTATTCTCCACGTGTTAACCATCTCTTGTAATGTTATACTTCCTGTATGCAGATGCTCACCACTGGCGGCATTACTATGAACTTAAAATAAAAACTTTTATGTGCAGGTGACTCTTTTCCTCCACGTTTAATGAAATTTTCCACCTACTCTGTTGGTAACACTGCTGGATAAATTTCTGCCTGCCTTAGTTCCTGTGATAAGTCCTCTGTTAAATTAGAGTGGTGACCTTATTTTCCTAGCATTCCCAGTATCATCTGTATGTAAACTAAAAAGCTGTTGACCTTCGATGTCCAAAGAGGGCAGATGACTTTTTATTGGTAGTTCAGGGGGGCAAATTCAGGGGTGGCCTAACATATGTCCCAACTTGCTGCATCTAAAACTGACTGACTTTTTCTCAATATAAATGCAGCTCATCCAAGCTAAAAAAAACAACGTGGATAGCTTAACAAGACTTAAAGCTATGAAGGAAATGGTAGTAATTCCAGTTATGCCTTTATTTAGTGCCTCAGAATGGTATTGTTGCCTGCCACCTTCATCCCAGAGAAGTGGCTCCAACTTTTGGTTGTCAGAGATTGTATGAAAAGGGAGTACAAAGAAAAAAGATGGAAGGAAAGAAAGAGGCTTGAATAGTAAAAGAAACATGAAGAGAAAGAGTTGCCAGAGTCAATGCCAAATCAAGGACCACAGTGCTAGAGTGGGAGCCATGAAAGCCAGTTATTATCCTTCTCCTTTTCTTTTTAGAAATGGACATAAAGATCATGACTCGTGATTTTTTTCTTTTCTTCTGAACCAAGGATACGCAATTCTTGAATACCTTATTCACCAAGACATAGAATATTAGAAAACCATGAGAGAGACCTGGAATAAGAAATCTAGTGCTATCTTGAGAAATGACTCCTGGTGTTTGGGATCAGAAGACTTCTAAAGAATTCCTATAAAAGATAATGAGCCTTTAACATGAAGGGAAGCTCTAAAATTATTTAAAAGTTGCCTAGGAGTCACAGGGGAAGAGATATCTTCTTAAAATGGACTACCTGCCTGCCTTCATCTGAATAAATGTCACACTTCCTAATTCCACTTTAGAGGCTATATATAACATGATAAAACAGTATTGTGAAAAAATTCCCTCCTGAAAAGCAAGCTTTCAGTGAGGTCTGTTATATTCTTATGTAAATAATCTGTTGGAGGCAGTCCTGTTAGCCCTGCCCCTTCCTGAATCCATCACTTATTTTCATGTCGGGATGGAGACTGAGAAGCTTTAATCTGATCACCAAAATGTTTCTAACAAATCCTGTCTGCCAATAAAACAGAATTGCTTCATTCACTTTCCTCTCAAGTATACTTCTTAACTAGTTGCATTATACATGATTAATACATAAACCTAAAGCTGTATGCTTCAATCTGACCCACACCTCCTTCCAGCAGGAACATATTAATCCCAGCTAAGACTTTTAATGCTAAATTTCACCACTTACTTACACATTAAAAAAAAAAAGTTTTAAAATGGTAACTATGACAAGAGCTTGGCAGAATAACTGAAAAAAGGCTGTCTTGGAAAGGGAGCCTGGTCGCAGTGTAAAACGGAGCCTAGTGCTGTGTTGCTGCAGCTGCCCTGGGTCTCCGCTGAGCCAATTCACCCCCCTGCGCCTTCGCTGCCTCTGCCTCCCTTCGTCCCTCTTGTCTGTTTAGATCATGGCTTCCTCCAGGCGAGATTTGTTTCTCTCCATCTTCATACAACTCGTGGAAGAAAGGGGCCCTGATCATGTAACTAGCTACTGCTGCAAGAGAAATAAAAGATAATAGTAATTATAAACAGAAGCAAAATCCCAAGGAAGATGCTTATGAAGGGGCATTTTGAATGTAGCGAAGCTGTTTCTTCCACTGCTAGCTAACAGTTGTTTCACCACATTATTGAAGCCCTGCAGTATTTGTTTATTAAAGTGGATAGGAGTCTACGTGTGGCTTCATCTGTGAAACTGTTTGGACAAGATAAAGGTGCACTTCCCATGTGGCCAGTTAAATGAATTTACTTTGCCAACAATACCTGCAGTAATGCCAGTGATGGAGAACTTGTGTGCTTGGGTCAGCAAGGTGCTTCTAAATACTCATCTTACTGTTTGGGAAGATAATTCTTTATTAAGAATACAGGAATGTGGAAATCTGACCAATTGCTACTTTTCCTTGTGCAAGAAAAGAATAGCGTTTATATGTAGATGCTGGCCTTTCATTTTTGTCCAATTTCTCATCCAAAATGCATATATCCCACAAGAAATGGATGAGGGTAGCTTCACCTGTTTTGCGTTTGCAGAGATAGATTACCTATGATGCGCTGTAAAGGAAGATAAAACTCACCATCCCTAGCACCTTCAAAAAATGCTTGTAGGAAAAACAGCAATCATACTGTGTCAAATTCACCTGAGCCCAGCTGTTTTGATACTCCTTAATATGGCCTTGTTCCATTTTTCACAGTCCCATGGTCTGCAAATACTGTTCACCATGGCAAAACAAAACAAACCCCCTAGTCTGATTGTGTACTCTATCTTACTGTTTTCTTCTTGTAGCATTCTCCCATCTTTAAACAAAGGGCTTATTTATTTATTTACTTATTCATACCTACTTTGCAGCTGCCACAGGTAGACTGCATTTTTGCCCCACGGATGAATTAGGCAAAAATTTCTAGCTGGATTACTTGCATATCTCCTAAGAATTAAGTGGCAGATAAAGGTACAGAATAACAAAAGTAAGTTCAGTGAACTGAAAGTGCTCATATATCCTCAAGTCTTTCTCATGAGTTGGCCAGATGCCCTTACCTATTTTTACCCTTACTCCCGTCACAGGCATCTCTCTCTTTTACTATCTATTTCTTGGCAAACAAAAGCAAAATCCTTGTTAAATGATGAAATGTGAACAAACTGCAGTACAGCTCAGTTCTCATTTCCAAGTCAGTGGTGATGGATTGCAATACCCTCTGTCTGTTTTAATTACTTACTTATTTTCCTTAAATGCACAGTCTAAAAGAAGCTGTAGGAAAGCTACAGTAAATCTCAGAAACAGGAAAAATGTTCCCTAGACACAAGTACTTTCTCTTGTTAGTATAACAGCCTGGTTTTTTTCCTAATGAGGTCCTCCCACTATGAGAAATGAACAAGGTTTGAATGCTGTTTTCTGCCTTTTCAGACCATTGGCACAGCTTTGATTTAAGGACTTGCACTTTAATCACCCATCATGTGTCATTACCCCGACAGGCGGCAGCAGCCGCAAGATACAAGCTCCAATAAATTGCACTGAAAATCGCTGAAGCGATCCTTTGTTGATTTTCCTTTACAGCTATTCAGTGGCAGATCAGCTGTCATAACAACACAGTGCCTGTGGCAACAGGGTGAAATTAAACGTGAAGTATGTTCAAGGTAGCTGGTAGAAAGCTGGAATATCCTTTTTTTTCCCTGTACATTCAAATGCTTTCTGCTTCTCTCAGTAATGCCAAGCCCGTGGCAACTGGCTAAAACGAATGCTCTCTCTTGTAAGGTAATTGCCAGATGCACTGCCGTACAAATATTCAAGTGCTTTTGTATGCAAATCTTTGCAATACTCTCACTTAAGAAAAGGGAGGGGGGAGTAAGGACTTCTCTCTCTCTATCTCTCTCTGTCTCTATCTTTTTTTTTTAAGAACCTTTTTCTAATTGGAGGCAAGGAGGAAAAGAAAATAGCAGCCCTTTTTCTTGCCTTGCAGGCTGGCTGCACAGCAATGTTTCTAGCAGGAAGGTGAAACAGAAATGTCCCTCCAGATAGCTAAGTAGATAGAAGGTGCACATAGGCCCTGCTGAATATTTTTCATTTGTATCAATAGTATCTTTTTTTTTTTTTTTTTTGGCAGAATAGTTACCTCTCTTGCTGCTCTCAGCTTTATGGTAGCAAATAACAACATTCAAGATAAAGCATGTGTGGGATTTATTTTCAGAAGTGTTCTTTCTATTAAAATTTTCAGAGAGGATACAGAATACCAAGGCTTTCTTGTAAAAATGACGAGTTTAACATAAAGTTGTGATGATCTTATCTTTTGAATACCTCTGTACCTCCCGTTTCCCTAGAAGATCTCCTAGCAGATAGGATTCACAAAGCAGGGCACTCTAGCTTGTATGGTGTTTTCTTTCATTACTGAACATGTCAGTAGTGCCTAAGCACAGCGAAACTATAGCTATTTTAATGGCATGCACCTCTTCCTCAATCTTAATACATGTTTAGTCTTATTAAATTACTAATTTATTCAGAGAAGGTGTTATGTGGCTCTCAGACTGCAATGAACTGATATTCAGGTTTGGCTAATTGTGGTCAGGAGGCCTCCGAGCAGCAGAGCTCATTTCGGATCAAGGATTGCAGCACCTTTGTCTTTGAATGTTTAGGAGCTACTGAAGCAAGAATAGAAATTTACTTCTGCTCCACTCTCCTCCTCCATTTGAGATGCTGGTGTTACTGTGATGGATCCAAGCTAGATAGATATTCCGTTCATAATAACCTTCATCAAGCAAGAAAAAATGTTTCAGTATATGGTATTTGACACAATACTGTGAACTCTGCAATGTTAGAATATAATAAACTGGTAATCCTGAAAGGCTCTTATCTTAAAGGAAATATTTTGGAAATTATTCTTACAGAACCTCCTTCAGAGAACAGGGAGATACCCCTGGGGCGAGAGAGACTGGCCCATTGGCACCAGCCCAGCTGGCTCCTCAGGGAGCAATGGCAATTTCAGAAAAGCAGTCTTCAGAAGCAGTTAAGCATCACTGCAGCAGACGTGAAATCCTAAGCAGTTGGGACTGGATGTAATGGGATTTAATGGTTCTAGTGATATTTACCAAAGGAATCTGGAATTGGAAGATGGGGAGAGAAATGAGTAGACACAGTAATTAAATCTGAGCATTTTTCTCCAAATTTCTCATCAAAATGCACCACAGAAACAGCAAAGACACTTTTAAAAGATTTTTTTCTGATATTTGCTTAAAATAGTGAACTAAGCAAATTACAGAGTGGTTTTAAGGTCTCTTCAAAATCGGCTCTACACAATAGTGTGTCTTAACACAAATAGTGTCAAGACAGTGTTCTGACAGGTTGTTTCTTTTTTTTTTTTTTAATCCCTCTGGTAGAGGAATAATGGGTAATCACTACCCATGCCCATGATTCAGTAGTGAGGCTTACTGAATTACAGAGTTGGATGGATTTCAAATGCAGCACATGTATCAGTACAAACTTGTTTTTCTTGCGTATTTACTTTAAGAGGCTAACTCTCTGGATTTTCATGCTCCTGTTTTATTAAACCAAACAATTTTACTGAGTAATATGGGTGAAGCTGTGAATATGATAGTTTTGTTGGGGGGGGGGGTGTTTGTGCGTGTGCGTGCGGAGCATTTGCTGGGTATAACGTTGATTTCTAGCGGACTATACATTCTGAAAAGAGGAAATGCACTCAAGAGGTATCATTGCTTATTTTTATATTAGCAATGTCATCATGAGTTGTGGCTAACTTTCTAACAAAGATTAAGTATACTTAAATCAAGTGTGCTTTGTAAAGCATGGAAAGCAACAGTGGGACACAAATTAATTTAGCAGGTAGGTACAGTATATGTGACTATTTCCACTTCAAAAAAGCTAGCTGTTACAGTCCTATGTTTTCTTTCCCTTTCTCTTTTCCATTTCAGCTCGTTTCTTTTCTCTGTGTTTAGCCATGCTAACTTGAAGGCATGTGTCATTTATCTTTGTAACCAGATTCTAGCTGGACACTCTTACAACTGCCTGTCCATTTCAGAGCTCCCTGTTATTATTCTTACATGTTTTCAGGATTTGCAGAATGCTATTTAAAGAGCAGCAATAGTGGACAGAGGCTTAAATTATTAAATTTCTTCTGTACTTTGAATGAACTAACCACAGCCTTTTTCAGCCCAAGACTTAGGTTTCAGATTATTCGCTGTTTTTGGTTATTATGTGTTGTTCTAGAAGCTGAACTGTGATATTTACTTTAATTAATTTATTTGGAATTTAGGATCTTTAGTGAGATTTTTGTTTTATTCCCCATCAAAGTTTGTGGTTTTGTTCTTTAATTAATGTTTGTATTAATATCTTTCTTCCATAGCTGGTTATTTATCCATGGCTTCAATTTGGTGTAAAAATTAACTTTTGCATAAAAAAGGAAAGAAAGAACCGTTGAGTTCTAAAAAGCAAATTTAAAAAATTCACAATATCTTAAAAAAATTCATACGATATATACTTGATTTGAGTATCAAGTGACACAGATACCAAATCAGTTACATATATTTTGCTGTGTAATTCTCCTGTAGCAAAAGGAAAATGTAAAAATGGTAGTTTATATGCAAATATCTTATGCTTTTGATGAGAAGAGCATGTTTCTTTTTAAATATCACATCAAATGTCACTATTAGCCAAAGACAAACTCATGCAACAGATTCCATCAGAGCAATTTTAAGCTTCTTTTAAAGGAGGCGATTTTGTCTTCAGCTGTAAAAGACAAGTGTCATTTTCGTAGTACTTTCTTTTTCTCTTCAAAAATAGTTTTTCAAGAGTTACATGCTAGTTTTGATCATAACTCTCCTTGAAAATCCTATGAAGATATTCAGTATAAATACTGTGGGTAGAGTCTGTGATAATCAACATAAAAACAAAAATTAAGTTTGCATTTAGGAGGCTCACAAAAGGAACAGAAAATTCAAGGTAGAAAGAAGAGCTATCAACAAATTGAAGATGCTATACACAAAAGAATGTAAGGCATTTCTTATACTCCCTTTTACTGCGAATTCATCAGATACAATCAGAATGGAGGATCTGCAAACACAGATTTTCTTTCAACAGCCTAGGTGTGTTTACTCTCAGGGAAATAGGTTTCCTTGGCCCTAAATTATATTCCTAACCATGAAGGTTTCACCTCTGCATCAGCATGTGAGCTTTCATTCACACTCTTCTTTCAGATACTTGTTCAGTATGTGAGGCCTGAACATATCTTAGTCTGTTGCTTTCATGTTCCTTAGGAAAATAAAAGGAATCTCTGTGTCCACTTATGACCAGAGTAATTGATTTTGGTGTGTCTTCACAGTATAGACAACTAAAGAACCATGCCTCCATTTTTAGATAAATCTTATTAGGAGCTTATAGGGTTAAGGAATGAATCGATTGGGTCTGTCAAACCAGGAGTTAATGAAAGAATGAGCTCTTACTGTTGTCCTAATTACTTATAATTAATCTAACCCAATCAATTTTTTTAACCATCTCCACAGAATAATCAGTCTTACCTTCACTTTTCTTTTTCGTTTCCATCCTGTGTTAGACTATTCGGCTGTTGCCATTTACCCTATAAAAAGTGTGTTCTCTCAGCATTATGTATGACATTATAGAATTCATTTTATTTTCTGTAGCATCATTTATTGAGCATTTAACTTCCATCCAGCAAATTCATGGTAGCCCCTGAGGAAGCAGTATCCTATAAATGCATGGATTTAGACACATACAACCAAATTTAAAAAAGAAAAATGCTTCTTCAGTGAGAGAATAAATGCTATACTTCCAAATCTTTCTCTAAAGATAGTAAAGATTGTTTTTGACTGGTGGAATAGTATTTCCTATTAAAGTGTTTACCTTGGTTTGAAATTCAGAAACATTACTGGTGACTCTGCAAAAGAATAAAGAATGTTTATTTTATATATTTATTTTATATATTTTAATGTTAAAATCAGTTAGGAATGTAGACGTTTATGAAAGTTGCCCATTGTACACATTTATCAGGACATTAAAACAGAGCAGTCTGTGCAGGTAAGTGGGCACATGTGATTCCTATTGCAAAATTGTTTTAACTGTGGTAGCTGTGAGTCTTCACCATGACATATTCCCGCATGCAAGCTGGTGCGTGTATTCTTGTGTAATCAAGGAAGTTGCCCAGCATAGACAAGTATTGGCAAAGACATTACAGTATAAACTCCCTGCTTTTACAATTGAAACTTTCGCTTCCGTACTTTGTTTTGCAAAATGTCATGTGATGTCAATACCCTGTAAAAGTCCAGTGAGATATCTTTCTCTTTTTGATCTATGTAAATTAATGGCCTCAGTTACCAACAGCTATGTGTTCAGGCATATGATGGAAAAAGTTGCTTTGGGGTTGGGTTTTATTGTTGTTTTTAAACTTGGCTTAAACTTTTAAGAAAAAGTCTATGAATATATATTGTATGCCATGCTCTGCAAGTATGTATAGCAAAGCTGCAGTGTTACTAGAATATTCTTAGGAAATTTTATTGTTCATCTGTAGAAACAAATAGTAAAACACCAATTGAGATCGGTAGTCTGGCATTCATCAGTGCTGCAAGCTCTTTTTAGTCCAGTCTTCCTCTTCTGAAATTTTTCAGAATTAGATAAAATACATTCCTACATCATATTGTCAGCAACTTAAAAAGAATATTTTTCTTCTAATTGATGTACCATTTCAAGCTGTAAGGGCTTGAGAAACAGTCCTCCTCTTACCAGTCTCTCTCCTCACCAAGGACAAAGGTTTTCAAAGAATGAAATATCTTTTCTGAAAGTTAGCTGATACAAAATTGTGACCACAAAGTGAGAGAGAGAGAGAGAGAAAATACTTCAACCGATTTATTATGTAAGTACATTTTGTTGCATCTCTTCAGAGCAGTAGATAGATCATCTCATAGATAAATACTTTTTCCTGACTTTTAGTTACTAGTCATTGGTTTTGGTAATTGCACACGCATGCATATGCAATAGTGGAGCCAGATTTCATTTCTGGTCTTATCTTGAAATGAGTGCCTATTAATGTAAATGTTCCATAAGAAAGCATTGTTCTGCTTTTTTTGTCTTTGCAATGCAGCATTTGGCCGTTGCACTTACTACTGCTAAAAGCTGGCTCTTTGCCATGCACTTAAAGCCATTAACTCGTACTTTCAGCAAAGAAAAACTCCTGCTATCACTTTTTTAAGCAGTGACTTGCCAAGCTGAAGTAAAGAAGAACAGACTTTTCATAAGTGGTTGCATATTGCTGTTGAAAATGTAGTTACTATTTGCTAAATGCTGATCTCTGAGACTTAAATAATAGTTAAATGAAGTTTCTGGCTTTTAAAGAAAGTGAGCATGCATTTAAATGGTGAAGGCCATTACAGGAGTGCATAGTGATCCTGGGTGCCCTCAGGATTTTTGCTGACTACATGTAGCATTTGTGTCTGTTCTCAGCCGTCTTTCAAGGAACATATTTCAAGGATAGACTGATACGAGTAAGAATTCAGAGTTGTGAGTATTTATAGTGTCTTTGCCTTTGTGAATCAACCTCGTTTAGATATTCCTAGTAGAATAATGCATTGCATAGGGGTGCTATTGTGCACAGTTCCCACTTTGTGGTCTTAGGTCCTTTAGTAGGAAGCTTGTAGGACTCCCAAAGCACTTAAAGAGGAATTCAAATAACGTAAGAAAAGGAGAAGCAACCTGGCCAGAAGGAGTAACAGTCTGACACCACTCTCTGTTTAGCTTGACTGGGATGACCAGGACTCCTTTTGCTGCTGTGATCTGCTCTTAACCATTGCTGTCTAGTTATTTCACCTGTTAAAGTACCATAAGAGAATAAATCAGGCTCCCTTCTGGAAGAAAGGGCTCAAACACACAATCAAGTTAGCATGGATGAGCAAGTGACTTGGCATCTGCTGAGCTGTGGTGGGTATCCGTGCGTGTGCCTAGCATGGGGCAAATGCAGAGCCATTGCTCGACAATTAAAGAGGTTGAATTTCCTCCCGTTTGCTTTGGGAGGAAGCAAATGCCACGGGGCGGGCATATGAGCCTGGGCAATTATTATGGCTTAGCTGATACACAGTAAGTTCTTCAACCGCTATAATTAGACTTTGTCCTTATGTACTTGCATGCATATACCAATATATATGAATGCTGTCTTCTACAGTTCCCAGTAAGCATCTTGTCCATAGTTGCAAATTATTCTAGTATGTTCTAACAGTAACATTATTTAGCTATATTACTACAATTCTCTCATGTGGACACTTTTTCTGGACAAAGAGTGACTTTTTGCATTTTAGTTAAAATTACTTTAAAAGAGAACAAACACAAGAATGGACAGATGAAGCCCTAAGCATAAACTTGAAATAAATGATGCCGTGGCTCCTACATATGAATGAGGAAGCTCTATGTATAAAATGTAGTAACTTGAAATCGCAACAGATTTAACCCAGCGTCATCCAGGGATACTTTAGCCAGGAATGAGCAGGAGTTGTAGTACTTCTAGGGGGTACATCATGTACTTCCAGCTTGCTTATGGCAAGGCAGCATGACTTGCCGCTGCGTTAACCTGTTCTTCACACGATAAGCTAACGTAGTGGAAGTTATGTTTATACTGAAATGAGAGTGACCTCGAGGGGAGCTATACGGGAACGCTTATGCATTTCAGATTCCCTCCGCTTACCTTATGCCAGGAGGGCTTACTTTTATGAATGAGAGAACGTGCCCAGAAACAGGACTGTCACACTATATGAAATCTGTTAAATTATCTAACTGGTTCAGGTCAGGTGGGATCTGTACTCTTTTTGATGCTCTGCTCCCCAGCTTTCCCCACAAAGCCAGTGGAGGTGTTTTTTTATCGAGACCCCATCAGATACCTAGCTGGAAGAATTTATCATTGTTAAGATAACAATTTGGGGAGGAAGAAGAGTTTCTTTTATTCTTATACTCCCAAGAAGTTTAAGATGTGGATTCTGTACCACTTAATTTATGTTACTGTACATTTCAGCAAGATAAAAAGTGAGGAGCTTTCAGAGCATTCGTGCAAGTCATGTAATCGCATTAAATCTGGCATGTTGTATGTGTACCTCGTGATGTTTTTCCAGGAAAAATAGCTTATTTGCTGTAAATCTGATTTATTTGGCATTTTGTACTATTCCTTTATAAGAAGAAGATTTTTTATAGTACACTAGAAACCCACTATATATGTCCCTTCCACATGGAGGCCAAGGGAGGAAAAAATCAATATTTGTAAATTCACAGATTTTCTGTGTGGAAGAGGACAGCATGATTATGCAAAGTGTGTCGGCAAACAAATGTTTAAGTGTAGGTGTCTCTTACTGTCATATGTATGCATTTGTATAAAACTAATATATACATGCATGCACAGACACAAGCATGAATACTGAACTTAAAAGTAACTTTATAGCACCACTTGACTTATAGTTTTTATTGATTATTTTCAGGAAAAAAATGTGTTCAGGTAGATTTTGTGCAGTATCAAACGCTAAGTCAATCTGCATAACTTCTGTAAGGCATAGATCTCATCTGCTGGGAATAATGCTTTATCGACATATTTGCCTCAAACTGCTGAGTCCAGTGAAGGTTCCAAATCCACAATAATCTCTGTCATCCTTGTTTTCACTATGTGACAATTTTTGCTTTTGCTTTTTCAGAATTAAGTCTGTGATCTGCTTGCATTTGAAATACTTAGTATAATACTTCATAATTGAAATACTGTGTAACTAATAAGTGATTACTTCTACAGCTCTAGAGGTTTTAGTGTGGGTATATTTGGACTTTATTTATCTTCCTGGAAGTGTTTTCTTTTAAAATGTTTTGATAAATATTGATAAAATCAATATTTATTAAAAATATTGCAATTAGGTTAAATGAGTAACATGCAGATTATAGATTTTGACTCATAAAATTTTCCTGTAGGGTAAGAATAAGGGCTTTACAATTTATATGATTCATATAGAAGACTAAATGTGTTCTATTCTGAATCAGGAGCTTTGTCTAGAAGGAACAGGTGTATGTTTCTTATTTTTAACACAATCTCAACAATATTTTTGAAATATAGCAATATATAACTAGAGATATAAAATCTTTATTAGGAAGAGAGAATGACTTCCAAGTAGGCTCCTTAATTATGTCTCATGTTAACAGGTGCTAAGACTGCCCTAGTTCTAGGAATTCTAATTTTGAATTTCTTGACTTTTAATGCATTTTGTTGTTTATATAATCCAAATGTATATTGTTATTTTATTCACTTTCACCTGAAAAATTACAGTGCACACTGAATTAGGTGAAATGTAAAACACTGAAATAGGTTCAGGGATGTTTATTCCAGAGCTACAGAGCAAGAAGGGCTACCACATACATAGTCAGTGTTGCACGCCTCAGAGCAAAGTTAACGATGTGTATAAATCATTATTTATGCAATATATTTATGCACTTTGTATAGCCACTGTATGAAAACAGTATATTAGAGGCAACAGAAAAGTTAATGAGATTAACCTTGTGTAGTTTTGAAGCGTTTGGATGGGAGAGGTATGGTCAGGACTCCCAAACTTCAGTTTCCCAATTCCACATAAAGAGAAAAGGAATCTTTTGAAGGCAGTGGTATCTCCTGAAAAAACAATTAATCAGTTTTGTTTCGCAGGGACATATCCCTCCTCCTCAATTCTAGAAAAGCCTAGCTAGCACTTCGCCGAGTCCAGTTCAGAAATTGTGCTTTGGCGACTGTGGGGATAAGCAGGCAGCAGCCTTGCTCGCGGTTCCTCAGCTCCCTCCCATCCTGCTGCCAGCCCTGTGGCTGGAGCGACTGTGAAGTCGCATCCGTTTGCTTTCGAAGAGGGTGATTCTGGGGGTCTTTGGAGCTCAGACAGAAGAAGGGGCCAGCAGGGCATATGTGAAGTCAGCATTTCCTTTTTATTT
Organism: Struthio camelus; assembly: GCF_040807025.1. Taxonomy (NCBI): domain Eukaryota; kingdom Metazoa; phylum Chordata; class Aves; order Struthioniformes; family Struthionidae; genus Struthio; species Struthio camelus. The sequence continues at coordinate 123,775,241 of NC_090942.1, read as the reverse complement.
CTATGTCTCTGTGGCTATATGTAGCTGCCATGAGTTTTCTTCCATTAGGAGAATTTGGAATTGCCCGGCCTTCATCAGTTCTAGCTTATGTGAACGACTTGTTTTCACATGTCTTCAGTGGGACCTAGTCTAATTGTAATCTCTTCAGACATATCGTAGGCAGTTTTCCTGAGGACTGCATCGGTGGCAGGTTGGAATTTTCCCTCACTCCCAGCTATTTTTGTGTAGCTGTTTCTGAATGCAAATATCTCTGCGAAAATATTCTGTGTGCCTAAACACATTCTTCTGAAAATTCAAATAAATCAAAAATATCTCTATGGGGTTTTGCCAGACTTAAGGGAGGGGAGTGAAATATTGGGCTTGAAAACAAGTTTGAGGCATCTAAATCTGTCCTTCTCAGGAAGCTATAAGCAGTGGAAAACAGAATAGAGATTGCAAAAAAACCACAGCAGACATTATAGTAAAACAGAAGTATGGCTTATATCAAAGCATCAAACAATGAAATACACTGACAAAAACATAATGATCTTATAATTTTTAGGTTATATTTTACCTGATCAAGAGGATGCCCATTATAAGAGAGTGCAGGGTAGAAACCATAGCGCTTATGTAGAAGGCTTCATGTGTCTGAGACTACCTTTAAGACAGTTTGCTTTGAAGGTGGCATGCCGACCAAGCTGTTAGAAGTATATTTTTCTATCTTATATGTTTTAGGAGAAAGGGGGAAGATGCATTAACTGCAGTGGGTTTGCTGTCTACATGTCTTCAGCTTCATTAGGTTGGTCAAGTAGACGGGTGAAATTTAATTATTTTCTAGTACTATCAGTAGGAGATGAGGTGACAAAGGGTTTTGGAGCACTGCTATGTTGCCGTTTCTCTCACTGATCTCTATGAGAACAGTCATTGTTGGTAATGATTTTAATCGAAGCTTCTATAATACAATTGAGAAATAAATGCTTCTTGGTTTATATGCGTCAATTAATGGGTCACCCAGTGTAGCTGCAGCAGGTTGTAAGAAAGAAGCTTTCAGGATCTGAGCCCAAATGATTATAGGTTTTCTTATCCTTTTTCGATGAAATGGATTCATAAGTCTTATTCAAATGAATCATTCTTGTAGTCTTTAATTATAGCATACATGTTAATGACATTATTATCAGAAGATAACATAATATCCCAAGCACCGCATGTTACAGTTGTTTCCTATACAAACAATTGTGCTTGATAACACAGCCTGTCACAAAATGTCAAAAGAAACCACATGGTGTCTTGAAATGATTGTGAAATTATCGTGTGTCACTGCTATATATGTCATAAACAATACCATCATGATTGAATTTTTCATTAGCTTCTTGGGTGTGGAATACTGAAGAGAACAAACAATTAAGATCTTGAACATCTTAAGTGCAGCACGTAGTGCAGCAGTGAATTGTTTAAAACATACCCTGTGATTGAATCAAAATATATTACTCATGAGTTGAAGCTATGCATAGTAGTGCTTAGTATTAAGGAGTCTGGGAGATTTTTTTCTTGTTTTTATTAAACATATACAGAAAAGAATTAACTTTTTAAATATTCTACAATTTAGTTTTGATTTAGTACCTCTCTTTTAGCTTGCAGGATGACTGAGTAGTAAGATTATAGGAGAGTTACCAGTGTAACTCTTATTTCAGCAAATGGGAACGTGGACATGTGAAAATCAATAACAATGCTCTACTGGACTTTTACAAGACCAAAATTTCATCCAAATGGTCTAAGGAGCTCTAAAAGTGTAAGCAACTTCACTTACACCCCTGCAATGGGGCCCTGATTCACCAGCAATTTTAAGCCTATGGTAGGCAGGTGAACTTTCATGTTGACAGTGGTGGGAGCAGAACAGGCTCCATTATCTGAGGCAGCAGGGGCAGCGAGGGTCCCACAGCACTTAACTATATTCTCCTGCAACCTGAAAGGTGCAGAGATGTCTCAGTGCTTCCACACAGCATCAGCTTAGCTCCAGCAGGCTGATAGCTCCAACTCAGCGCTGGTCTTGCTGGGCCCAAGCCTTTTCCTGCGGAGTGAAGTAGAAATCTCTGCCTCCATCTTAGCACACTCTACACTTTGAGAAGCAGTGCTGGATCTAAATTGTGAGGGGGCATTCACACAGCCCTGGACCTGTGCCAGTAAGCCCCTGGAAACAGCTGTGGACTGGGTGAGGAAATTGGCTCCGTCAGGAGCTGTCTATGGTCAGTATAACCAGAGTTACTAAAATTCACTAGGCTTCAGGCTAATCTCTGCCAGTCATTAGACTCTTCCTACAGTCAGCAGGGCTTCGTCCTGTAGTAAGAAAGGTGTCTAACTCAAATGGGATGAATTGCACCATGGTGGTGCCTTCCCCTGTCCATACTGGGACCCTGCAAGACTAGCTTCACTTGCAGGTATCTGAAGTCGGGTGTGATAACTCTGTCTGCGTGACAGAATGGCAATCCTAAACACTTGCTGTTTCCCTCTGTGTAGCCTAGTTCAATGAGAAAGACTGAACATCTTCTTTTTGTTTTCTGTGTATTTTTGCAATGTTACCACCTTTTAAAGTTTTCCTTCTGAACTGTAATGTTGCAATTTATTGAGTGAAATATTTTTGATTTTCCTGTATTTCTTTTACCAAACTGAGGAACATCAGTATTTTGCTTCAGGAAGTAAGATGTGCAAAATTCCCCAAAACTATGGGTTCACCAGGCATAGAAAAATTGAGTGATTTTCACCAGGCTGCACAGGATGCTTGTTCCAGGGCTGTCGGTAACACTCCTTCCATAATGCACTGGCCTTCTCTGTAGGGTTATGTGAGACCTGCTGACAAACAGCTCTGCAGAAGAACTGTTGATGTCATCAGATTCCAGAGGTATGTGATTTTTTGTCCAAAGGACTGTGACTTTAGATACTCTGATGATAACAATCACTTCAGTAACTAGTTATCAGTAACAATGTAGATGAAGGGGGTTACCCAAACTTTGTTCTTCCATCTGCTTTCTCTAAACTTTAGATTTCAATAAATGTGAACTCATCATATTGATGCTGTTTTGTAAGGAAAATACATAAGAATGAACCACTCTGGCTGGAGCAAATCCAAGAGAGCTGACAAGCCAATCTTTTGGAAAATTTAAAGTTGAAAGGCTAGTCTCTGAAGAAACATTTTAGTTTTTATCTTTGTAGTCTGTGGTTTTAGGTGATCCCAAAAGAGAAAGAAAAAAACCACTTCAGAGACTGGTCTTGATTATACCTTTCATTACCAGTATTAATGGCCTGGGAATTTTTGACAGTTGACTTAATTTTTATAACACTTCCTTCCTGAGAGAGTTGGATAAGATTGAGATGATGATTCAAATTCCTCTTACTTTTTACCTGAACTGGAGTGTCAAATCTTCTAATGCTTCCTACAAAACTAATTATTCAGGTTTACAGTCTTACAGTTGCCAGCTAGCTCAGCCCCAATACATGCAATAAATTAGTAGTGACTGTTCTTTCACCCCTTTACCTCAAAGTCCCATACTCTACAAAGGATGCTACCTCATTAGAAAACACAACAGGGGCGTGCTCAGACAGGAGAGTAGACTTGGGAGAAAAAAAAAAAAACAAAAACCGTATGTGACATCATTGTACGCATTTATTCTGGCAAAATCCAAGGCCAGAAACATGAGCTCTAGATAGAAAGATATAAAAGACTAGTATGCTTTAGGAGATACTGGCAGAGCTGACAATAGCAACTGAAAGAGTTACTGGAGCTGGCAGCAACTTTGCAAGCTTTTGGAAAGAAAATCAAAGGATTATTATTTGTGAGCGGCAGTATTAAAAATGTATTTAACTGACACAGGGCTGAGAAGGCTTCTACTTTCTTTTATGCTGCAGATATAACTGCATTTTTTTTTTCAAAGTTCACTAGAGTTCAGCTTCCTAATGAGCTGTTCATTGTAAGACTAGTTCTGGGCTCTCTGTCTCTTGGTTGATGCCACTTATACAGAATAACTGAGTCAAGTACACAGTATAAATACATTTCAGGCACTGAGCAACTTCAAGAAGTTTCCAAGTTCTCCCTGCAAAAACTTTGTTAAAGCTAAGTTTGAATGTTTTCTTTGCTAGTTGTGTAACTACTTCAAAAGACAGCAAATGCATGTCTCTCTCCATATGGCCTGTAGAAATACTTCACTGTCTAGATAATCAGGGCATCTTTTTAGGAAGACTTCAGTCGCATTCATGAATGTTCAACAATTTTGCAAAGCAACACAAACACCTAGATATAAAGGACATAGCAACTTTTATCAAAGACAATGGAAAGTCATTTTCTAGGAAACTGGAATTTTGACAGAGAAAATGGAATAAAATTGAATTATCCTATGTGGCATTCACCAGGCTTAGCCAAAAGACCAGTCTGTTTTCTTAATGTTTCTCATTTCATTTACTACTCTCTAATGAAGTGCATTGGCAAAAGTAAGGCAGGAGTTGGAGAAGTAGCGTCATTCACGAACTGCATAACCCTGCGCACTGTATCCCCCCTGTACTAAAGGACATTATATCTTGAGGGAAAGTAATGTTTGTGTAGTTAAAGACTATATCATAAAACATAAAACAGAGTTGGAGACTATGAGTTAAAGATGCTTTTGAAGTTTTCAGTTTTTCTTTTTATTGAAATTTTAGGTGCTTGAGTTTGCCATTTTAAAAAGTTCTTTTAAAATTCATATACGATGAATGCAGAGAGGACTTTTTCTTATTCTCTAAATATACTTTAAGGCTTAGATATTAAAATCTGCCATCAGTAGTCTGAATACTTAATCTTCAAAATAGACTTCTGTAAGTCAAGTTACAGGACTAACTACTAACAGAAGATGGAGTAAACTCTTACTCCACCCACCGGATAGATCTGGAGACTTGAGAGAAGGCAGCCTGGTTGGATACTCCCCCTTTCTCTTTCCTACAAATTGAGAGAAACTGTTGTCACCAAGGTGTCCCCCAGGCATGCAATGTGATCATGGATCCATTTACTGGAAAAAAAGAAAAGAAAAAGATATTGGGGTGGGGAAGCCATCTGCTTTTATTACCCTTTTCCTTGCAGAGATAGTTCAGATGACATGGGAATCTATGCTTTTGTCCCAGTTTACAGAATCACAGAATCACAGAATCACAGAATGGTTTAGGTTGGAAGGGACCTCGGGAGATCATCTAGTCCAACCTCCCTGCTCAGACAGGGTCATCTACAGTAGGTTGCCTAGGACCCTGTCCAAACGGCTTCTGAATATCTCCAGCGAAAGAGACTCCACAGCCTCTCTGGGCAACCTCTTCCAGTGCTCTGTCACCCTCACAGGAAAGAAATTTTTTCCTCATGTTCAGATGGAACTTCCCGTGGTTCAGTTTGTGCCCGTTGCCTCTTGTCCTGTCACTGGGCACCACAGAGAAGAGACTGGCCCCATCCTCTCGACACCTCCCCTTCAGATACTTGTACACATAGATGAGATCGCCTCTCAGTCTAGTCTTCTCCAGGCTGAACAGGACTAGCTCCCTCAGCCTTTCTTCGCAGAAGAGATGCTCCAGTCCCCTCATCATCTTTGTAGCCTTCCACTGGACTCTCTCCAGTAGCGCCATGTCTTGCCAGTGCTTGTCCTGGGGAGCCCAGAACTGGACACAGTACTCCAGATGTGGCCTCACCAGGGCTGAGTAGAGGGGCAGGATCACCTCCCTCCACCTGCTGGCAACATTCTGCCTCATGCACCCCAGGATACCACTGGCCTTCTTGGCCACAGGGGCACATGGCTGGCTCATGCTTAACTTGCTGTCCACCAGGACTCCCAGGGCCTTCTCCGCAGAGCTGCTTTCCAGCAGGTCAACCCCCAGCCTGTCCTGATGCATGGGGTTATTCCTCCCTAGTGCAGGACTCTGCACTTGCCTTTGTGGAACTTCAGGAGGTTCCTCTCTGCCCAGCCCTCCAGCCTGTCCAGCTCCCTCTGAATGGCAGCACAGCCTTCTGGTGTGTCAGCCACTCCCCCCAGTTTTGTATCATCAGCAAACTGGCTGAGGGTGCACTCTGTGCCTTCCTCCAGGTCACTGATGAATACGTTGAACAAGACTGGACCCAGGACTGACCCCTGGGGGACACCGCTAGCTACAGGCCTCCAACTTGACCCTGCACCACTGACCACAACCCTCGGAGCTCGGCCATCCCGCCAGTTCTCAGTCCACCTCACTCTCCGCTCACCAAACCCACACTTCCTGAGTTTACCTAGGAGGATGTGATGGGAGACAGTGTCCAAAGCCTTGCTGAAGCCCAGGGAGACAACATCCACTGCTCTGCCCTCCTCTCCCCAGCCAGTCATTCCATCAGAGAAGGCTATCAGATTGGTCAAGCATGATTTCCCTTTGGTGAATCCGTGCTGACTACTCCTGATCACCTTCTTGTCCTCCACATGCTTAGTGAGGACCTCCAGGAGGAGCTGTTCCATCACCTTTCCAGGGATGGAGGGGAGGCTGACAGGCCTGGAGTTCCCTGGCTCCTCCTTCTTGCCCTTTTTGGAGACTGCAGTGACACTGGCTTTCTTGCAGTCCTCAGGCACCTCTCCTGACTGCCAGGACCTTTCCAAGATGATGGAGAGCAGCCTAGCAGTAACATCCGCCAGCTCCCTCACCACTCGGGGAGCCCATGGATTTGTGGATGTCAAGTTTGGACAAAAGATCTCTAACTCTATCCTCCTCGACCAAGGGGGAGTCTTCCTTTCTCCAGACTTCCTCTCTTGTCCCCAGGGCCTGGAATTCCTGAGGCCTGGCCTTAGCAGTGAAGACGGAAGCAAAGAAGGCATTCAGCAGCTCTGCCTTCTCTGTATCCTTTGTCACCAGGGCACCCACCCCATTCAGCAGCGGGCCCACATTTTCCCTAGTCTTCCTTTCACTCTTGATGTATTTGAAGAAGGCCTTCTTGTTGTCCATGACATCCCTTGCCAGATTTAATTCCAAGTGGGTCTTAGCCTTCCTTCCTCGTCGCATCCCTGCACGCTCTGACAACGTCCCTGTATTCCTCCCAAGTGGCCTGTCCCCTTTTCCACATTCTGTGGAATTCCTGCTTCTGTTGGAGTTTTGCCAGGAGTTCCTTGCTCAGCCATGCAGGTCTCCTGCCCGCTTTGCTGGACTTCTTCCTCAGAGGGATGCACTGCTCTTGAGCCTGGAGGAACTGATAACTTGAATATTAACCAGCTCTTCTGGACCCCCCTTCCTTCTAGGGCCCTACCCCAGGAGATTCCTCCAAGTAGGTGCCTGAAGAGGCCAAAGTTAGCTCTCCCGAAGTCCAGGAGATCTTACTTATTGTGATCCTGCTCATTGCCCTGCTCCCTCCTCGTAGGATCCTGAACTCCACCATCTCATGGTCACTGCAGCCAAGGCTGCCCCCAACCTTCACGTCTCCAACCATTCCTTCCTTGTTTGTTAGTACAAGGTCTAGCAGCACACCTCTCCTTGTTGGCTTCGCCATCACCTGTGTTAAGAAGTTATCCTCAGCGCTCCGCAGGAACCTCCTCGACTGTTTGTGTCTAGCTGTGCTCTCTTCCCAACAGATGTCAGGGTGGTTGAAGTCTCCAGGCCATGAGAACCAGGGCCTGTGATCGTGAGGCTACTTCCCGCTGTCTGTAGAAGGCCTCATCGACGACTTCTTCCTGATCAGGTGGCCTGTAGTGAACCCCTACCACTGTGTCACCCATGTTAGCCTGCTCTTTGATCCTTACCCCTAAGTTCTCATCCACCCCGAGGCAGAGCTCCACACATCCTAGTTGCTCCCTCACATACAGGGCAACTCCACCACCTCGCCTTCCTGGCCTGCCTTTCCTAAAAAGCACGTAGCCACCCAGGACAGCATTCCAGTCATGCGAGCTATCCCACCACGTCGCTGTAACTGCAGTGAGATCATGGTCCTGCGACTGTACACGGATCTCTAACTCTTCCTGCTTATTCCCCATGCTGCATGCGTTGGTGTACAGGCATTTCAGAGAGCCAATTGAACATAAGTTTAGTACCGTAGTTGGAGCTGTTTTGACAGTGGCAGCACCTAGCTATTTAGAACATTCATATTCAGTTATTATTTTGACATCATGCAGATGTTGTCATAATTTTTATTTATATTGCCACTAATGACACTGATGAAAAGGAGATGCCATTTTTCATCATCTTTTAACTGCTACATCTTAATGAAATATTATAGGAAAAAGATGTAGCACTTCTTTAACAATAAGGCTTTTTTCCTGCCAAAATTCAAAGAACAGCCAGATGGTCTATCAATTACCAGAGCACAGAAGTGCAAGAGCTTTTCAAGATAAAGTCTCAGGATGTTTTTGACGGGATCTTAGGTAATATGATAAATCTTTCATTACAAGCAGCTACCGAGAAAAGCTGGTTTTGAGTGCTTATTTGTAGAGGAGAAGTACATGTGGATACAATGCTAGATTGCGTTCTGCCCATTAATCAAGCAGTCTGTTCTTAGCAAGAAACACAGAAGCGTTCATCCTTTTGGAAATTCATCAAACGAGATGACTAGAAGTTGACTAGAAATTAGGAAAAACTCGACTCCATTGTAGAAAAGAGAAATTTTGCCACTGACTAGATAATACCATGACCTTGTGCATTATGTTGTACTTGGCAAAACTAATCTTTCAGTCCTTCATAGGAAGAAAGAAAGAGTCAAGAGTGTGCTGACTACCAGGAAAAACATTTCCCTTAAAATGATTTTAGTTTGTACTATTGTACTAGTGTTATGTTTGGCTAAGAAAAGCTTCATTTTTGAGAATTTTCATACATTTTCAAGTTTAAAGGTTTTTTTTTTCAAAATTTGCATTTGAAGATTTTTGTATGTATATTGGCCTGATTTTTGGACAGCTTCAAAATTGTAATACACCCTTTTTGTCTTCTGTTGCTGTTGTGGTTTTACAGTAGTCTCTAGCAAGGAGGCAGAGTTATCTTGCTTGGTGAAAGCTGTATTCCTTTTTAGCCCCTGGAGTAGGTGAAGCCACAGTATAGCGTTTTAAATCAAATTGATACCATTTCACTGCCTATATCATCGTCTTTGTAAGATAAATAGCTTTTATTTGTCAATCAATATTGCCTAATAGAAGGTTTCTACAATTAAAAAAGATATGCTTATCTAAGTGGTTAAGCCATTGGCCATATGTCTGACTAGTCAGGTCATGCAAGGAATGGAATAGCCTTTGGAGCTGATAATGGAAAGCAGTGTCTTTTGCCTCCTAGATGGTATTTGAAATCTGTCTGGATTTATGGTGAATGAAGAACCACTACTGTCTAAGAAGTGCTGGGTGCTCTCAATCCAGTTTTGTAGCAGAGAAAGATTAGCATGAAGGGAAGCTTGCAGAGCAGCTAATAGATGTTGCATTTATTCATGAATGAAATAAGCAAAAGATTTCTGCATCATAGAGGAATAATTATAGTTTATTAAAAATTATGATTTCATTTCTTTGCATAATTTCAAATGTGTGTGTGGACAGAAAAATAAAAAGTTAGCTATCTGAACAGAAAAAAGTTAAAAAGAAGTGCTCAGAAATAACTGAAAAGTTCAGTCCATTCCCTCCCCACCACCAGATTTCACATATAAAGTGATATCTGGGAACCCAACTCTAAGGGACCAAACCCAGTCATGGCTGGCTAGAAATCCTCCCAGACATCTCAGGAAGATGTTAGTAAAGGCTGAACCAGTAGCTCCGCAGGTTGGAGGGTAACCAGATCTGTAGTGTGAAATCAGTTAGATCTGGAGTCCTCAGCTGTGTTGCGAGTAGCTTGGAAGTGCTCAGAGCCCTCATTTAAACCTGGGTTTTCAGTTTGCAGGTTACCTCCTGTGAAGCCAAGAAAACTAGGGGAATCCTAGTTTTGTAGCTGGGAACATGAAAGCCCAGATTGCTTCTCTCCAAGCCTGAGCCACCTCCCAATCTACAGGGCAGCACTATCCAATTTTCAGTCACATTTTCATAAAAAGTGAGAGAGTATACCTAGAAACACTGGTTGGAGCAATGACTTTAAATGCAGAGAAATGAAATCTAAAGCCTTGCGCAGCCATTCTTACATCTTGGTGTCCTTATGGCTAAGTTATAATCAATAGTGGGATGAGTATTGCGTAATCTTTGTTATTGAAAGCATTTCATTTTGCAGATATAAGAAAATTGAAGATAATGAGCTAATAGATTTATTCTGTCTTCTTTCAGTCTTTTTGTTGTTGACTTTTTCCGAGTTTGCATAAATAGTTAAATATCTGTCATGCTAGAAAAGCAGAGAACAGAGAAGAAGTAGCTGAAGCATTTAGGTCAAGCCTGTGTCCCAAAATGGGCAGTAATCTTGACTATATTACCTACCCTGAGTGCTTGTGGTCTCTTTTTCTCATATTTTGATCAGCAATTGAATGGTGGGCATACTATACCTTTTTCAGTAATTCTCGTTGTTGGAGCTAGCACATTCCAAAAAGAAGTTTTAGTCTGAATAAATCAGCCCTTCTCTGACAAATAAATGGAAGTCCAAACCCCAACAGGAATGGTGCTGAAAAGCTTTCTACTAACTTACCCTGAAGAAACCCTGAAATGCACTAAAGAAGAGCAAGACCTCTGCAATAAAACCTCCACATAAGACCTCCCTCTGTGACTAGTAACATTCTGTATATTGTTATATAGTGCATAAACCCACACTTTTCCACAGTAATTGATTATTTATTTCGTAAAGTAATATAAGTAAAAAAAAAACACAACAAATTCACACATTAAAACACCTGGCTTTTCTAAAACTAAACTCTTTGTATGAGGATAATTAATTTTAACAATTTAGTTAGCAAGGTTAGATCTAAGTACAAATTTTGTTGAGGTACTTTATGGATGTTATTAAAATGGAAATGTTTGACAACTTTTGGTAAAAAAATCAAGCTACAATATTTTCATATTGTCCCTGTAATTAGCATCTTCGTTTATGATATCCAATGCCTCTTGTATACAATATGTTAAGCCATGCTCTGAGGCGTAACTTTCCTCTTACTTTACCAGTAGTTACATTATCACCACTGCCATTTTGGCCTCCTCTCTTCGATGTTTATTCTCATGTGCAAGAGGGAATGGGGAGTTCCTATTCACTGAAACACAATTTTAAAGGAAAAAAATAAACCAAACCCCTTGAAGTCTTTAAGGTTTGTGCTGTGGGAAGGTACAGTGGAGGAAAGTGACCTGCAGCCTCTTGCCATGTGCTTTGTTCATGAGATGGATGGCTTAATTTACTCCTGCCTGAAACACTAGTATTTATGATGCCTTTCCTTGGCCAACGGGTAAAGACGGTCTCCAGAGAAACAGAAACATTTTTTTTAGGAGTATATTGAAGAGCAAAATCCACAGGATAGCTGAAGGTTGAGGGAAGGAGGTGATGAGGGTTGCTTTGTCTTTTTTTCCAGGTAATCAAAATACTTCTGATTATTTGACTCCCTGAAAAATAATTTATTTTTTTCTCGCACTCACTCACACACACACAGACATGCAAGTGCACACAGACAGCCCTTGACCCAAATTGTATAGGAGGAGCCTTGGCAGATCAGGAACAGCAGTGTAAAAGGTGGATTTATACTCCTTTGTAGCTGTTCTCTGGTTCACGGCTGGGTAAGCATACTGTCCCCTCTGAATGAGTCAGAACAACCATAACTCTGCTTCTAATTGGATCCACTCCCTCGTGCCTCAGGCATTTGGATACGGGAGTCAAAAGTCAAAACCGTGCAGGAATACTACCTGAGAGTGCAAGTGGCCAGCTGTTCTCGTGTCTTGAAGCATTATTAAATGTTTAGTGTAGTAGCCCCAAAATATTCAGTGCATTGAAGGACTAGTCTTTAGATTTGATAAACATTTCACAGATATGATAGAAATGAATTTACAAAGCACAAAAAACCTCCCCCATAGGGCCCTAATTGTATAGTCAAAATTAGTGAGAATTTTCCTTTCTTATCTTCTGCTGCTTATTTATGGGTACATGTATACTGAATACTATTACTCTGCAAAAAGTGTGTTTATCTAAGCTCCCGTTGTTTGTTATTGCTAATAATTTAATCTGCGATTTTCCCTCCTTCCATCACACATGTATTCAAAAAAAGGTTGTTACGCACACAAGTTGCTTCTCAGCTTTTTCTAGAGCGAGAAGCCTCTAAGACAGTTCTCCACTCTTCTAGAAATCTTCTCTTTTTACTCACCAACTTCAGGGACATTTCTCCTTGTAGAAACAGCTGGCATGCTGAGCAGCCAAAGTAGAAAATAGGGCTTATATGGGAAAATAAAAAGTGGACTAGATTAAGATTCATCTCTGTTGTTCTTCAGCAAAAACTGGAGCTAATACCCAACAGATAGTCAGACTATCCCCAGACCATCTCTAGATGGTCTGTGGGACAAGGAGGAAATATTAGGATTTTGACCGGAGAAACCAGATTGATGTCCATTAAAATAAATGTATTCAGATTTTTTTATTAGATTCATATTCTTCTAAGCTGAATCTCCTTTCCTGTATTTTCTGAGACAGTAACATACATTTACACCCCAGATCTCCTCAGTTTAGAGAAAGTGGAATTTGAGATTAGATCCTTAATATTGGGTTCATCTGACTTCAAGTCACATTTCTTGAGATTAATTGTAAAAGTCTAAGCTGTTCACCCTATCCTCCATTTAGAATCAATAAGCATCATTCATCATACTCAAGGCAAGATAAATGGCCACCTGGGAGTTCTTGTTGCTCTCCAAGGACAACAACAGGAGAAGTCCTAGTCTGACCAGCTGAAGGCATAGATGACTATCCGTTAGCCATCTGAAGTTAGGTGGAGATGAATAATGCTGTCTGATTTTGTCTTCACACGTTAATGCTTTTTTGTATATATACAGTACAATAGCACCTTTAAGCTAGTATTAATATGCAGAAAGGATATATATATATATTTATGTTTTATGTAAATACATTTATATAGTGAATACCTACACAAATATGTATAGATAGTTTTATCTTACTGAGTCTACTATGTTTGAGTTCTGGTTCCATCATCAGAGTATCAGGTGGTATTGGTCTGTCTGCATCTATCTAGACGATAAAACTATAATTCACACTGAAAAGCCTAGACTAGACTAGTTCTACCAGAGCTCTACTTCTTATACATCAGCAGATCGGATTTCATGGCTTTTTAGCTCAGAACTTTGCTGATATAGACCCAAGTCACCCTGCTTAAAAGTACACTTACTTGCATGAATGAGCAGCGAATGAAAACCATTAATGTCCCAGCATGCACTGCTCACCAATACCCATTTCTGTTGTAGCCAGGGTTTCTTAGTGTGTTTCTGCTTCATTTAAACCTGTCAATACCTCAATTAGTGCTTGCTTCTCTTCCCCTGGGAGGGACATTTACACACGTCATTTCACAGTCTCCAAAATCTAAAAGACTCGTGAGAATTGCAGGGTCATAAAGTATATCCTGATTAAAGGTAGTGTTTTCTAATGACTTTCTACCACTTTTTTTAAATGTAAATAAACTGGGTACTTTTAATCAAAGAGCACAAATAGAAAATGTAGAGAATAATAACCTGTAAGAAAATGAGCACTCTCCCATATGATTCCACAGTCTCTGATTTTCACTGATTTGCATTCAGTAAGTCACAAAAAATTAGAGCACTGTACTTTACAATTATGATAGCAGTAACCCTCTCATTTAGCATTAAAATTTGATGCTGTCTTGATGGCAGACTGAATTCAATTTAAGATCAAAGCATAGGAGAAGATATCTAAAATTATATATTGCTAGTTTAAACTATTATAGCAGACCTTTTTTCCAGTTTGACTTTTATACAGGGTGAAGAGAGATAGTAATTGATTTGGAATAGAAAGTGGTCCAAGAAATTTATACTTTATGGGTACATATTTCTAATACTAATTTTTAGGCATCTATATTTTTCAGCAATGTGATAATAACAGTAATACTGTCCATTAGTTTCTTTTGGAAGATGATCTTTATCTAAATCTTAATAAATCACAAAAATATAGACGCTAATGTGTTTATAATTTTTTTATAGACCTTTGATCACTTTTTTTTCCTACTGACAATTAGCCAAGCTCTAGTAATATTGATTTTCCAGTGCCTCATGTGGGTTACCATAGTTTGTCACATATTTCCACAGGCTTTTACTGTAGCTGACTGCAGGGAACAAAGCTGTCAGCTTATCATTTCCATTTTCTTTCTCTTGGTTATTAGTAAGTTCAGTTAGACAAAATGGAAATTGAAGCTGCATGGCAATGCACAAGAAAGTCACATTCATTTCCGAACCGTGTCAAAGTCAAAAGAAAGATCGAGAAATGTAAGCAGCTGCTGGTCTCACGTGTATCATTTGAAGATGCCGGTTTGCACTGTACAAACAAACCTAAAGGAAGAAAAGAGCTCAGGAAGAAGGAAAGAATTGCCTTTGTGAATTGAGGGAAAAGACCTTTTCTCTTTTATTAATGTGTCTTTTAGTTAAAATTCATAGTTGTCATGCAAAATAAATCAACTTCTTTTCGTATAATGTGACCTGAAACCACTTCTGAGTGAATAAGATATGAACCCTAAATGTTCACAGCCTTTACCCTGACATATTCAATCAGATCATGAGGCACTGGTGAAGCTGCCAAGTACTCAAGACACTGTCATTCTTATTAAAGCTTAGCATCAAACAAGGCCTGTTCTAGCTTGGAAACACATGTTTGAATAATACTTCTAATCAAAGGAACTTCATTTATATCTGTGGAATAGGTAGCTGAAATGGCATTTTAGAGTGTACAGAATACTTAATCATTCCCAGTTAATGATTTTTTTTAAGGAAGAGTTTCTTCAGAAGATTGCCATGCATGAATGTCCTAATACTGCAGCTTTTACATGCCATTGAGTCTCAAGTTTTGATGTGGGATTTATAAGGTAAACTTAGATAGCTGGGACACTGATCCTGTTTGTGTTTACTTTCTCTCTATTATTTATATGCCATAATTCTCGTGGATGTCACTCTTCACTAAATATAATTACAAAGATACAGTTTCTGCTGGGTCCAATCTTTTTTTCACTGCAGTACTGTTTTAATACTGTTCTTTCAGAAAACTGTCTTGCTAATAGAACTGCTAATGAAGTGTACAAAAAGCTAATAGCTCTCATTTTAGGGCAGGTTGGGGATAGAAGGTCATTTGATTTGTTTTACTTTGTTTCAAAAATATTTTCAGCAACAGATTCATCAGTAGATTGCCTGAATTTAGCTCATATACACTGTAGACTCCTGAAACTAAAGCAGAGTGAATAATTTAGCCTGTTGTGTTAGTTCATCAAGTTTTTGCTTCTCTTCTCAAAATTCTCAGGTTTATGTATTTGAAATTATTTTCTTAGTTTGGAACCTTGGTAGCAATTAATTTCAAAACATTTAGTTTCGGAACTTGAAATTCTTACCACATTGATTAGTTACATAAGCCACCCAATATTGTTTCTAGTTGACACTTGCATTTCTTACATAGCAAATTCATTATTAATTCCAAGCAATATAGTAAATTATACATTCAAAATTCACTTTCATGAAATATTTAAATATTTGAGATTGATTTTTAAATTATCCTCAAAGAATATTCCTGTGAGAAGGTTCACAGTAATGAACATCAGTGGGTCACAGACATGAAGTTCTTTTTCAAAATTACTGAATATTAATAGAAAATATTTTTCATTATTTGCTTTGCTAATTTTCATTATTCCATTAGGGCTAACAGAAGTTAAAGAAGAACAGGAGGAAAGAAGTTAATTATATATCTATTATTTTTGTGAGAAGAACTTGTATTCCCAAAAATGGGATACTTAAGGTGCTAGCTTTCAGCCATTGAGACATGGATCACTTTTTGTTTTCTAGTCTGGAGCGTCTTGTAAACAGTTGATAATATGAACACACAAGGACTAAGAGCAATATTTTCACCTGCTAGACAGGTCACAGTCTTGCCAAGAAACTGTGCGCTTAAATTAAAGTATCTAACCAGTCCCAATGACTTAAAATTCTTTGCTAGATTCGGGACAGCATTTGAATTCAGGAGAGAATCTAATTAAGTAAGCAAGAATGCGACTTAAGAGAAAGGGAAAGCTGAAGTTAAGAGAAGAATGTTAGTAATGTACTAGCTGACTACTAGAGGTATACTTAAATTTGAAAGTAAGTTAATAAATAGGAATCAGCAAATTATAATGTGAGAACTTTCCCCCTTAAATGTAGATACAGTATTTGCATGGGTTTTCTTTGTCTGAGCGAAGGAAGATTGAAGAAGAGGTAACAAATTTTTTGTGGTGTAAAATCTCATCTATCATGGACAGAAGAATATTCTTACTTTGGTAGATCAGCATGAGAGGACATGCTAAATGTGGCTTGCTAAATTGAGTTTTGAAATTCATTTTTTTCAGTTTAATTCAATTCAATTTTAATGCAGTTTTCTCTTACCCAAGCTTCTATCCTCATTCATGATGTTATTCTTATTCTTCTTATGTTGAAACCATATCAGAAGGCCAGGATCCTCTATTCTAGAAGCTGTACAAGAGAGGGGATTCATCTTTCCTTCTTACAGCCTTTGCGTGCAGATTTTGGCCACTGAGCAAGGCATTTCAGGTTCTTGAATAATCAGTGTGAAGAGAGGCCTTTTGAAGGCACTGTTCATCTTACTTGAGGAACAGCACTCTAGAAATACCTTTGCCTTTCTAGTGAGGAAGACTGTGATGCCTAGCTTGAGTATTAGATGCCTGCAAGATGAATCCCACCCATAGTGACAGATATTTCTCGTTCTGCAGAGCTGGGCCTATATCTGCTACATAGTGGGTGCAGGTGGCCCCAAACTGGCCCATTCAAGCTTTTTACAGTCAATGGGCCAAGTCATGCTGGAACAACACTCTGCAAAGGCAGAGATCTTTGGACCAAGGGAGGTGGAGACATGGAGAGTTGAAGGGACATGCCTGGAGATGCACCACTGACACATGCCAGAGTATTTCTGTTTTCGAGTACACTCACAAATCCTCGTGGTATTTAGTTATCTCTATGTCATTAAATAATTGAATTTGTTTCTGTGCTGCATCTTTTCCATTCTCTTTCCCAAGAGCAATTTGAATCTGTTTTGATGTTTGGATACGATCAACAACCTAATTTTCAGTATAGCTTGAAACACATTGTACAGCGTTGTGTGGTATATCCCCATCAACAGTGTTATTGGCTAGGTGGTGTCTATTGCTCTCTTCTCACCAGAGCCAGGTTGCTAGGAAAATATTATTTAGTGACTACAGTAGTAATTCTTAACCATCTTGAGAACTTTGGTTAGTCCTAGAATCGTTTAAGGATCTACATGGATATTTAGTGTTTAATTACAAGTATAAAAATGCAGAACCCTTTGTCTTCTTCCCATCTGTAGTTTCAATCTGTGAGCCAAAAGAGAGAAAAGTTATTGATTCCACCTCCTTGCTCCCTCAATCTCAAGAAGAAAGAAAGAAAAGAAGGAAAGAAAAAAAGAAGGAAGTGTCTTTCAATAGTATTTTCAGGGATTTTCATAGGTGAATTGTCATTTACTAGTAATTTATGAAGGGTTATTCTGAAAGAATTCTAGAATTTCTTTTAGTTTGGTCAAGCTTCATATATCTTATTAAAGATTCCCTAATCTGGATAATGAGACTAGTTTTTTCAAGACAATGAAATATTTTCGTTTTTGTTTTCATTCAGTTCCTGATGAGATATTCAGCAGAAGCAAAGAAAAGAAAGCCCGATTAAGCAGTTTTTACTGAATCTCAGGAAAGGTCCAGGTTCAGCTTTCTGTAAGAGTTAGATAAAAGGTTCTTATTTTGTCTGAATCAGTTCTATGATTCTTAGGAGTAACCTCCACTACTGAATTTTACACTTTGATTTTTAATGAGGAGGTTGTTAATAAATTGTGTAAAGCAGTGAAGTTGCTCCCTACATGACTGACATGAAGAAAGGCAAAAATAATGGGTTGACCTTGGAAAAGGAGTAAACAAATCAGCTTTCCAAATGGAAGACCAACTTTAAATGGAGAAATCTCCTGCTGGCAGCACTATTCATTCCTTGAAAATGGGAATTACCATAATCTATAAACTGTAGCTACCACTTTATCGAATATGCTGCCTTTAAAATTGGCAAGTACTACATGACATGCTTCACAGAAAGATGTGGAGAGCTCTGCAGGAAGAAGTGGATTAATTTATCTGAGAGGGAAGCCTACTCCTAAATCCATGATGCTCTGGATGCAGATCATGATGCTCTGTGTTCCTTGAACATGCACAGCATCATGCTCATCCCTCACAAAATTCACCTTTATAAATATATTTTAATACATTGTATGTATATATAATGCATATTTGAAGGGATATGAGGATACATACACTTCTTATGACATCTGAGTCATCTTGATATACTTCTAAGTGCCTTTGCTTGAATCTTTTTGAATTTTAGTCTTGAGGACATCCTAAGAGAACATCTTATATATATGCCATATATATTCAGTTTACATGCAGTTTTCCAGGTGATTTTGTCAGTAAAGAGCAAGTATATTTAACTCAGCTATTTGCATCAGTAATTTGATTAAAGATAGTTAGAGGATGAAGAAATATATTCCCTAAAATATCCTTGGGAATGTGGCTTTGTTACCAGAAATCTTTTTGACATAAAGGAAGATAAAAAGAAGAGCTTATGGTTTAGGATAATTTCAGATAAATTGTGAAGAGTAAAAAATCAGCTCTGGAAGAAAGGGAAATATTTAGGTGTGAGGCACTGCTATGGCAATAGGGAATCAGTGCAGAAGATTATGTGAGAAGAAAGGAAGGATAAGCAGGGATAAAGCTATATCTGAAGAATCAAGTCATCTTCCTTTACACAATTTTATACTGCTCTTATTAAGGAAGTTTGTTGGAATATTTGAGCTTTAAAAACTATCCCCTGCTTTTAGAAAGGGAGCAAGATGCTCATGGTATTTGATTTGGCACTGTTACCCATCAGGGGACTCTTGGTAGATATTTGTTAGGACAGTGAAACCTGGGAAGGAGTCTCTGAGACGGACTCCTTGAGATTTGTAGGATTTAAATTCAAATCAAAACTTCTGTTGTATGTAGATGCACACTGTGTGCTGATGCACAGTGAAGCAGGAGGAGGGTATACATCCCAGCGGCTAGGCTAACGTGCTCTGACTGCTGAGCCCTCCAGCCCGGAGGCGTGTGCGCCCAGAGTGGCTGAGGCCACTCATAGTGAAGCACATGCTATCTTTCAGCTCCTGGGTGGACTAAACTCATGGCTTCTCTGTCACTGGAGGGTGAAGGGAAATTTGAAACAGGAGATACTGGTGGGAAAGAAGACTGCAGTTGAAGAGACAATTAGGTGGCTTTGGAGGTAGGAAGGATTTCAGGTATCAGTACCTGGAGAGACACCAGATAACACTGAACCAGTTTTCATTTTCTGGAAGTTGGATTCTGACTCATCCTAATTTTCTATTCCTGTTATTCATCATTTCTTCTCTTTGAATACTTCCCTTTGACAAAACTAATCATTATCTAATATCCAAATATTTAAACAAGATGTACATCGTCACTAGTGCGTATCAGTGCTTAAAGAGCTTCATGTCTCACACAAGACCTTTCTAAGAAATCTTTCTGTAATTAGATGCCATTCGTAATTCTAACCCACAGCTCCCCAACCCTGTTAGTTTTCAAATCAGTTTGTTATGGTTCAGGAGTCCTTTGAACACAAAGGACTGCGTCCTGACATATTGTCATATCCAAGCATCAATAGCTCTGACATGTGAAAAGGTCATGCCACCGAACATTAACATTTCAAAACAGCAATTATAGTAATTCATTTAAATAAGGATTTTTTTTGCTATCCTGTAGCAATAGATGCAATCTCTGCAGGAAAAAAAAGACTGAGAAGGCCTCAAACCAGGTTCTGTGCCAATGTCATCTTCTTAAAATTGAGGCCCAGAGAAGTTCAAATGGAATGAGTAAGTTGTTCTGATAAGAAGAGGCGAGTGCTTGTGCATAAAAATGAGGAGAATGGGACGACTGCAGGAGGCAGCCCTGGAGTGTAAAAGCTTAGTGAAGGATCTCTTTATTGATACTTCATCTGCTTTGAAAGGAGTGGACCGATTCAACTCAGAAGACATCAGTTCTGTAGATTATCCAGGCCTTTCCAGCTTTTCTTAAGCAGGGAAGTGGTCATAACTGAGAGACAGACTTATGCACTTTGATTTTTCCCATTAACTATTGATTGATGGACAAATCATACAGCAAAGGAAAAGATTAATTACTGAGGACACCAAAAATGCCATGTTTCTGGGTTTTAGGAATAAAACACTGTGAGGAATTTTTATTTCTCTTTTCAGAAAATTTTCATGCTAAAATGTGAAAATATGTGGGTTCTCAACCAATTCTGGTTAGCAAGAGAGGTTTTTTTTTCAACTTTTACATTTTTTAGTCCTAAATAATTAATAAAGAGGTTGACGATTACAGTCAAACTGTTCTGCACCTACTTATTGAGCATCTTGAACACAAATCAAACTAGGTTTATTGTTAATTTAATTATACTTTCAATTCAGTACAGTTTAATTGTGTGCTCGGCACATACATGGACTGTAAGTTTTGGGTGCAGAGGCTTTCTTTTAATTTTGTACAGCTCCTGCTTTAATGGGGCCTTCGTTTTGATAGGCCATTACTGTCATACACAATGGTAGAGCATGTATCTGTCAGCAAATAAAACAGGTAAAAGCACTTTCTGTTAGCTTTATGCATGTGTCTGATGAAAATATGATCTGATGACTAGCTCATCAGAAAGAATAAAAAAAACCTATCAGTTCCTTACTAGTCCCACCTCTAAATGTTTATTACTTAACAGCACCTTTATGTGTCTGTGCATATTTTATTTATGTTAAAAGTTGTGCTGTGTGCAGCAACGCAAATAGAGCCAGGCTTACTGTGGATTTGCACCTTCTGCCTCTGTAACCACCCTGCCTGGTGCTGGCTCCTCACTGCTAAGTTCCTGTTGAGGGCCACCCTCACCCTCAAGACGATCCTCTCAGATAAAAATGAAATTAATTGCCCCCATTTTTAGCTATCTGGTCAAATAGGAGCAGACTGGGTTAGTTCCAGATATGAAGGCTGGCCCTCCGTCGGAGTAGTCATCTCACTGAAGAATGGTCTTTGTTGTTTTGTCTGTTTCTAGTCCCTGCTATGATAACTTCCTATCCAAACACCACCTTGGCAACACAGGGTCAAAAGAAGGAGATGAGCTGCACAGCTCACGGAGAAAAACCCATCATAGTCCGCTGGGAAAAAGAGGACCGGATCATTAACCCCGAAATGTCCCGCTATCTTGTTTCCACCAAGGAAGTAGGAGATGAAGTGATCTCTACTTTACAGGTAAGAAAGCAGAATGACCCACGACTCAGTTACGTGCGTGAGCGCAGCATGGTTTAGTTTCGGTTAAGGGTATCCAGCCACCTCTGCCTGTGCTTCCTGAGCCCAGCATCACTATGCGCAGCCTGGGTCAGGGCAAGACTTTGGCAAAGCAGCGCTTACCTACCAGAGCGGGCTTTAGAGGTGGCAGAAAGCCAGAGCCCCACTGCTGCTGCACAGCCCTGGAGAGCTGGGCTGGCTGCTCTTGCCACCAAGAGGAGGTAGAGGAAACCTCTGCGTCTCCCTCCCACAAAAGGCACTCATCCTCTCCATCTACTCGTGCCCCAGAGGCAGTAAGTGAGCCTTCCTCTCATGCCCTCCGTTGTTTTGTTTTGTCTCGAGCCTGCCTCTCGTCCCCTCCATCGTTTCATTTGGTCTCAGGCTCGTTCCTTGGCCTGTCGTTGCTGGGGCAGCACAGCTCTGTTTTGAGTAAGCTGCTGCAAAGTGTTGAGTGAATATCTAGCCTGTAGGTGTGTTGTAAGTCAGGCTTAACTGTATCAACGTCACTAAGCAATTTGAGTGGAAAAAAGCTGTATTTTTAAATTATTTTTCCTCCTTCCCTTTCACTGGGCTTGTGAGCCACACAGACCATTTTACAAAGTCAGATTAGTTACCAGATTCAAAGTGTGATAGTAAGGAAAGGGCATGTGTAGGTGCATCAATAGTATATCTACACCAGCCAGCAGTGCTTGGCACAGCGTATACTGTAGCGGAAGTCACTTAGCCAGCAGCAACTGGTTGTATCCTGCATCTTCCCTTTTGCTTCTGTGACAGGCAGCTCTCTGGTGGTGTGACAGCTGTGTATCTTGATTTGCCTGGCAAATCAGTATATGGGGTTCAGTTAACTCCTAAGTGGCTGTCTTGGATTAGATTGAGGCGCTACATGAGTAGCATTGCTGTTTGGGGCACTTCAGTACCCTCAAGACACCATGGAAGCCAAGGAAGCTCATGCAGTTCTGGTTTCACCTAAAACAGGTGGCGCTGTGATGTTGACCTCGCTATATGAGGATGCAACTTTTCCCACTCTTTTCCACTCAAATCTGAAATTTGTCAATACGAACAAGTTACCAGTCCACTCCTTTATATTTTTGCATGTGCCTTTAGGAAATCTAAAAGAAATTAAAACAAAAAATCGCAGGGATTCTCACTCAGAAATCTTGATTTCCATTTTTCATTCACGCTCTAAAATACATTTTTATCAGGCTCAAGGAAAAAATTCTCTGTCTCTGTGGCAATGCTATCTATTATATATTCTAGTATAAATCTTAAAGTGTATTTCTTTCATCATTAGCCAAAAATTGTGTTGGATGATGTCCAGTAAAAATCTGATTTCACTTCCTATGAGAGAGCTTTGTCAGTGACTTCTCAGAGAAAGGATAAGTTCTATGTGTGAATTTGTGCATACTAGCATATTTGTGTTATGGATAATATTTAGGCCTAGGGCAGACCACCTAGACCTTTCTGCCTTTGATTGTCCTGACTTTAGTAAGGTAGTTACTTTACTGACTTTACTAAGATAGTGTATTTCTGTTTGGAAGGCTGGAGGCTTGCTCGGAGAATTATATTCTGAAGCAGTTGTATACAGTAGTGGAGTTCTACATCCGTATGTATGTTACATATGAAAACGGGGACTTTTAAGAGATAAAAGTACTCAAAAAATTAGAAAATGCCCGGATTAAGGCTGTCTCTAAGCTTTTAATTCAGGCCTTTTGCATGTGTGCATGATGATGTAATCTTTAGTTGTATACTCAGCTTTTATTTTTTCTGCAGGACCCCTGCCTCAGTCAGGCATGGCTTGGAATTTCTCTGGAGTTGAATTAGGGTTGAGTAATGAAAGACACTGTGTGATGCAAGGCTGATCACTGAAACCAAACTTTTCACAGGTGGCCAATAATTGTGTGTTCTTTGTTTTCTAGGTACTTGCCTTGAGCCCTTGGGGTCTGATTTGCAGAAGTACTAAGCCCTCATAGCTGCAGCTTAACTCAATGGAAGCTATGTTATGAAACATGAAATGCTATTTATTGCTAAGGACTCTGAGGGGGGAAGAGAAGGCCCTAGATGTATCGAATTGGGCTCTGAAATTTTTTGTCTTACTCTTTGTATCTTAAAGCTAAGCACCGTGTGTAACTTAACCACAGCTTGACAGGTTACCGTATCTCAGATGGTGCCTCTCAAATATGCTTGTAGCTTATGGCAAGTGGGAAATAAATCTATTTATCTTAGCCAGTGGTGAATGAGAGTTATGCTCATATTACCTTGCAGTTGCTGAGGACTAAAGAGCACGCAGAGTTGCCATGGTTCAGCTAATATGTGGCAACTTGTCAAGCAGCCGCTAACACTATCATATGTTTGGTTCCTTAATTCCCCATATGAAATGATGGTAATATTCCTCAGGATGTCAGGGTTTATGAAAATAAATTCAGTAATGTTTCTGAAATGGGTATTGCATAGGTGAGTGCCACAGAAAAGGCTACGAGGAAATGAATAAGTCTGTCTTCAGGGCACAGTTTGAACTGTGTGCAGTAAATAAAGTGTGGAGCAGCACACTGAACGATGAGAGGAAAACTATACTTTGAATATCTGCTTTTTAAAAAATCCCTCTCCCTCTTGTACATTGAATGAAGCAGTGGTCCTGTAGAAAAATAGCATTATGACCATATTAAAGACTATGTCTGATTTTCTATATTGTTAAATTGAAAGAAAAAGTGCGAAAATTTATTATGAGGCATCATGCTGAATACTGCAGGGTTCATCACCAGTGTTTGAACCTTTATTTCCTCCACACAGACTTCCACCATTTGAGTTGTTTTCAGAAATAACTGGAAAAATTTGGAAGCAGCAGCAGGCACCATTTTGTATGGAAAATTTCAGCCAACTGTTAAATACTTGGCAAACTTGTGAGTAACTGGAAACAAGGCTCTTAATGAGAAACTGCAGGAATAGGTGGTGCTCCAACTCCTGACTACACGTGTAGCCTGCTTCCTCAACCCAGGTGTTTCTAGTCTGGATAAATCTCAGCATTTTGGATGTTTTACTATGTAGACTATGTGTCGGTATGCGCGTAATATGCAATGTCTATTTATTACTGTCAAGTAAAGCAGTTAGCATAATTTTTCTTGCGCCATACAGAAAAACTGCTTGTTTATTTTCTCTGCATGCTGTTCAATCAATCACTTCTTTTCAAACCACCTATAGATTTTGCCAACTGTGCGTGAAGATTCCGGCTTCTTTTCCTGCCATGCCATCAATTCCTATGGGGAGGATCGCGGAATAATTCAGCTCACTGTGCAAGGTAGGAAGAGGACATCATAAGGAAAAAAACACAGCTATTGTAGTACAGTAAGTGTATGCCATGCTCAGAAATCTGTTGGGGGAGGGAGGTTCTAGATCCTAATTAAACATATTCCTAGTTGTTAAAAGAAATGAGAAGCTGCATTAAGATGCTCAGTCTCTCATTTTCCGGCATCACAAATTAAATCAAAATGAAGGATAATCTCCAGAGTCTTTCCAGTACTGTACAAATGAATAAGGAGAGTTTTTCATAAATACACTAGCTGCCAGTCTACTAAACAGACTTAACAGTAGCATCTTTAGTAGGAACGGTGGATATGAAGGGGGGTAAGTTTTTGTTAGGGAAGGAGGGAAGGGTTGCATTTGTTTTTAAATAATGGATGTGCTTAAAACTAGTCTGAAATAAAGCAAAACCAATCTGACCTTTTTTCTTGAGCAATATTAAACCTACTGTATATCTATAAACAAAATATTTCAAGTTTAATCAGTCAAAATAAATTTTAATATGCTTGTTCAATCCAAACTCTAGGAGCCTATATTACCTAGGGCTGGAGTTCCCCTCCCTCAGGGTTTCGCTCAGGCAGACAGCAGCAAATTCAGGAGTCCTTGAGATGACAGTATTTGAGATGCAGAGCGCAGGCAGGACTCAGCCACTGGCCACTGCTTATTTCTACGTGATGCTTGTTCCAGTGCTTGTATGCCTTTGAGCGTGCATGTAACAAATTTCCAGGACTTGCAAAAATTCTTTCTCTCCACCCTCGATTTCACGTAACTGCAGATTTCAGTGAATGCCTAAAGCAGCTCAGTCAAGAAATTCGGGTGGAGTCTGGGGACAGTTCTCAGGTTCTCAATTACACCAGTGCTCATTTAAACTGCACTGACAGTTTAAAGTGGTATCAATGCTATTTATTTACTTCCTTAATTTTCTCGAGGCATAAAGAGGCCTTAGTGTAATTGAGACTTTCTAACGGTTCTGTTTTATATACCTATGCAAAGGGATAGAAACTTCCTCTCCCTACAAAGTTTAGCTCTTGTAAGTGTAGCCTTCATATTTCTACCATCATTGCATTTCAATGCAATGTGGCATTCATAGCAAAAATCTCCCCTAGCATGAATACACCAATCTGGAGTGTTTTTAAGGAAATGCAACTGTATGTTGCATATATGAAGGTTAAATAGGAGTTAGTCATTCAAGATTACATGAGTGACTCTTAGTTTAAAAGTGGCTTTTCTGTCTTCTATTGAGTGTTCTTCAATGGGTGATTAAATGACTCTGGATATTAATGAGTGACTGGAGAAAATGGGATGAGAGCTTACCACCAGGAAGCCATGTCAGTGCCGTGCTCGTTAATGTATCTTATTAACAGTATGGCCTTCCTTTTGACTAAAACTGAGTGTGTGTGTTTATTCAGAGCCCCCTGACCCTCCTGAAATAGAAATACGAGAGGTGAGAGCACGCAGTATTGCCCTCAGATGGACCATGGGATTTGATGGAAATAGCCCAATCACGGGCTACGATATTGAATGCAAGAACAAGTCAGGTAAGAAATAATCTTCCTCTGAAGTAAACCCTGTCTCATAACTCTCTTCTAGTCATTCATCATGGATTTTCTATTGTAAAAGAAACTTCCTGATGGAAATTTTTACCACAGTTCATTTAATATTCCACAGTAAGATTTGTCTTCATTTGTTAGAGTATTTTTGAGGTAATGATATTAAGTTTAGCAGTTGCTGCTTTTCCCTTTTACCTGAGATGCCTGCAAGTAAGAAGGACAAATCTGGTTGTAAAGCGAGCTATTCCATATGATAGTTGTTTTGATGTTTTTCCTAGATGATTCTTGGTCCTGTTTTTATCTTTTTCTCCATTTTGATTTTTTACTTCTCATTTTCCATTTTTCCTTATAGAAGAATAGTTGTCTTTCCAAGTTATTTTCTTCTGTAGTGCTTATTTTCAGAAGTTCTTTTCTGTTGATATAAGAGTATATGGCATCTTCCCCAGAAAGTTAGGAGCCAAAGCAGTAGTCGCATGAAGTTCTAGACAAAGAAAGCTGTGTGGTGATTTGCTGAAACACCATGGATTTTCAGTAACCTATTGGAAAGACTCCAAGTGAAAAAACATTGGCACATATTGGCAGGCCAATGTAAGTAGGTATTTTTGTTCTAGGTCACCATGTAGTCATATCAACGAGCATCTAATAAGCCACAATGAATGAGCACAAAATAAAAACAACTGGCTAATTCAGGAAAATATTTTTATTCTGGAAGGTATTCTAAAAATAGGTTTTTCTTAAGCCCAGAAATGTTTATGGTCTATTGAAATCTAAAAACATTCTAGTTGCACTGTTGAACTGTGTTTGTGACCTAAGATCAAGCTGAAAATGAAGTAAGCACTGTCCTTGAACCATGGTTTGAGAAAGAAAGAAAAGAAAGAAAAGAAATTGCAATTGAATAATGTTTTCATATTTTAAACATGATTTTAAAAAGACACTGAGAAATCATATTATATTGCTTTATGTTTGGAGTTCATTGCACTATTTGTAAAAGGACATAGTCCACTAATAGGTATGCCCTATGTGAGATTATCAGTGAAAGCATTCTGTTGATGAAACCAGCTATAATATTTTTATAGCCTTCTCCCTTTAATTCTGAGATGTAAGAATGTACTTGTTTATAAAATTCTAAAATTTGCCAAATTAAAATATATATATATATATTCTACTACCTTACATCTTTCCTATTCTTCATTTGTCTACATGGAGTGTTTCCTTTGCACTTTAATTATTAGGCAAAAATAGTGTTTTGCTTTTATTCCTAGATAGAATATACTCAAGACTGTTAAAGTCATTCACCACCTTTTTGCATTGACTTTTTAAGTGATATCACTATAGCACAAGTGAACATGATACCTGAAAGATTATGGGTAAAAATTCTCCATTGAGCCTCTAGTCAGGAATCACAGCTTTGAAGATACTGACTAGGCAAGGATGGATCTTTGTTTTCTTTTTTAGCTTTTTCCTTTCTTGACAACAACCCACTGGCTTCAAAATATTTTTTGAAAATCATTCTTGTCTGATAGGCTACTTTCTGACCCTAAAACAGCACTTATGCTTCTCAAGGAAGCTAATAACTCAGCATAACCCCTAGCAAGGAAGATTTAGCTGCTTTATTTTGCGCTAAGATTGCAGGAGTGCTGGAAAGGGACTTCAGTGCTCTAAAACATCTTTGCTAGATTTAGTTCAATGTTCTCAAGTGATAATCCTGAATGCAGGCAAAGATTAAGGTAATCACTGTGAACTTGTATTGTGAAATTACATCTCCATAATATTGCGTGATGAATCAATAGCAACACAGCATATGAAATACCATCAGATTGAATGAAAACATCAGGACACAACATAATGAAAAAGGTTCAAAAAATTGAATGAAATAGAAAATAGTAGGCGGCAGAATGGGAGTAGGAAAAATATTTATTTATCTGTACATGAAGACGAATACTGGAGATCATGTCCTATAAAGAACAGATTATTATTGACTCACTGCAAACAGCAGAAACATTGTTTTTCAGAATCTGAGGTTAAGTTATTTTAGTTCTTGTACATGTTTTTTGTCATAATTATATCACGAAGAAGACAGAAAGGCCAAAGACAATTACTAAAGAACTTGCACAGGGTAGCTGGGGGAAGTTAGACTGAAGAAAAGGGAATTAAGAAGATTTATCACTGAAGTTTTCAGCTATTAAAAGGGACAAAAGGTAACTTAAGCAACACATTCGCAATCCAGATGGTAAGCTCAGGCAATGCCCTGCCAAGTCCAAAGTAAAACTATAATCTGAACAGTCACATTCAGTGAGAATCAGATACTTCTGAAGAGTATTTCATGTTACTGAAAGATATGCCAGCTGGTAATGGTGACCCATATGGGTCGTGGTAATTGTACAGGAGAGATCCAGTGACTCAGATATTGAAGAAATGGTCCTTTTGCCTCCCTGTCCTGCATTCCTGCTTTCAAAGGTAACTCGCAGAAGCACCTGAGGATACTATTTCCACCTGTAGTTTATGGCCATGTATGTTATTTCCAGTATTAATGTGTATATTATTCTTTTCTGACTGTGTTGTTCTTAAGAGGATTTCACAATCTGATTTAAAGAGCATTGCTCAGTTCTGGTTCACTGTAACATTTTTAGCCTTTTTTATTCGCTTTGCTATTATTTCACTATGAGCATGATTCTGGACAGGGCACATATTGGGCATTATAAATTGAGACGTGATGAGAAAGACTGGGAAGCACTGGCAATGTGAAGCACTGTACAGGATGAATCCTGCATGAGCAAAGGATGAAGCCTACGTTTCTTCCAGCAAATATCTCTCTTGGCCCTGCTGACCCCAGCTCGTCTCAAAGAACGGCCAAGCTCACTGCTTTCTCCTCCATGATCGAAATAAATAGCTTCAAATGTTTGAGAAGCAAGCTGTTTCAATCCATTTATTGCCCTCTAGTAAATGTTCAGTTCATGCACTACCTCAGAAGTTCTCTAGGTTTGAAATTTCTGTTGTTTTAAACAATTTCAGGTTCATTGTTAATGTGAGGACTCAAAGAAGGTAGGAGCATTCAATCTTCATGGCTTCTCTGAGAAAATGTCATACGCTAGATGGTAATTTCCAATCCTGAGATCTTATTAAAGGCCTTTTACATGTCTGGCTGACTAACCAATTGACCGGACTATACCAAAGGCAAGTGGGACCATGGGGAGAGGCACGACCAAGAGAACTGGCATTTTGAGAATTAATTGTGACAAGCAGAATCCATTTGAAGTAGCACCACCCAATCATAGTTCACTATCTTGCTTTTTACCTTTTTTATTTTCATTGCAATTGTCTCACTATGATTGTGTTCCTGGATAGCACAGACCCTGTGCATTATAAATTGAAGCATGATATGCAAGACTGGAAAATACTGGCAGTGCAAGGCAACTGTAGTCCAAGGCACGAGGTGACATGAGACCTCTTGGAAGGCCAGGATGATGCAGCGTGGTCCTTCTCTTCACTGAACAGACAGGAGGACTACTTTTCTCTCAAAAAGCCACATTTCTGCTGCAAAGGTGACACAATGGGCACTTACAGGATGTGCCTCAGCTGCTACATCCTCATCAAAATTGTGAGACTTTTCTTCTGCCACCTGTGGAGTTCCCTGCTGAGGCAGCCCTGAAAGCTGTCCCACACAACATTTTCTGAGGTAGCTCCTGCCTGGCTGTGACAGCTCTCTGCTTAAGCTCTCTGCAGTCACAGAAAAACATTTGTGTCTCAGATGCACCGTATTTCTTTTTCCCAGTCTTTCTTCACAACCAAGAAGGCCAGGTATTTTTCTTTTACCTCATTTCCCTTCATTAAATGCAGACTGAGATCCTCTTTTATTTTCCAAGAGGTGGTTTGCAGGCATGGAGTGAAATACTACAACCAAGAATAGCTTTCGAGGCTGGGCCTAATACTAAATTCTCCATCTAACTATGTTGCTTACTCTGAGGACTCAGAAATGGGTTTACAGCAAGATACACCACCTTCCTTCCACCTTTCCTTCTCAAGAAGGAAAAGAGCAAAAATTTTCAATTTCAGAGAATGTTCAGATGAACATATACGTATGCATGGGCAGACCCTTTGCTATACTGTGCTGCCCTCATATATCCCATCTACCCCTGCAGTGCCATTAGACCAAAAGGACACATGAGGTTGCCTCTAGGAGGAGCGTGGAGTTGCCTATCACATGGGTAGATAGGATTTGTAGGGTCTGGTTGCCCTGAAGGAGCAGTACGAATATTGGGAGCTCAGCATTTCAGGCCATTTCAGTACTTGATTGTAATTTCTATCTCTATAGAAATGTGCCTGTGGCGCACAGACCTGGCCCATCATTGAAATGAGTGATGTGTAGTCAGCAGACTTTTCCATCGTCTAAAGTGTACAAAACGGTTTGAAGACAGGAACAGTGCATAGGTGCCTCCTTATGCCTCTCCAGCCTTTTCATTTTGATGTCATTGGGGAAAGTGTAGGAGGAGACAGTTTAAGTCCCAATCTGAAGGCAGAGGACTGCGTTTTGTGTTTTTGTGTGCTCACACATGGGGCCCTTTTACCTTCAGTGTGTGTGTGTCTCTGCAGAAGTGGAGGTTTTACCCAAAACTGCCGCAAACCTTGCAGGGTGCCCCCAGGTGTAGTATTAGGTTGTGTTACAAGATGGCACCACACACCAAGGCAGACGGGTTGTCACCTGGGCTGGGGCCCTGGGCTGGTGCCTCCTCAGATCAGATCTGGGCAACTGCGAGGCCTAACCATGCACTGTAGGCTAAGCCCAAAGGTTCAGACGTTATTTTAGCAACCAGTGAAATGTCTTTGAAAGTGTGGCTGGTTTCCATAGGTTACTCTGTCAGTGTGCGTTTTGCATAACACCAAGAAGTACCTGGATGTAAGAGTTTATGAGTAGAATAAATAACACATTAAAAACTTCAGGCTTTTTTAAAACATTTTTTGAAAGACTGTTGCTACTTGTTTTTTGTATTTTTTTCAATCCTGCTAAGTAAATACATTTTAAAACACTCCATAATGATGATAAAAAACAGAAGAGCTAATAGTCAATTTTATTACCTCTTAATGATTACTTAATGATTACCACCTGGAAGAGGGCAAACATTTATTTTTAGGGTTTGTCAGAAAAACATTAATTAACACTTAATTTTTCTTATCCCTACCGAAAACAATTTTGGATGGAAACTGTTTAATTTCTCTCTGGAGTGGCTCAATTGCAGGGGGATCGTTTTTGTTGGCTTGTTTTCTCCTTCAAAAACATGTATCAAATATACTCTTGAAGTCTGTCTATTAATTATAACTTAATACTGGAAACTTACACTTAGTATAGAAGACTGTGAGTTTTTCTCTCTCTCCTCCATGATAGGCCATTTAACCTCCTAAGAACCACAAGGATTTTTCAGATTTGTTTATTTGATTTCAGCAGTTAACATGTAATAAAGACTTCTGTCAGGGAGGAAAATGTTTCAAACAAGCAAGTAAAAACAATTTGCTAATCTGTGAATTATATTAAAGAAAATTATCATCTACATTAGTAGAAATTTAACTCATTCTTCACACCAAATGGGTCATTTATGAAGTTCTTTACAATTGGCCTGGTACCTCAGAACAGACACTGTGCTCTTCTGTATTTGTACAGAGTTTAACACAATGAGGCTAACTTTTGGTCAAGATTTCCCAGTGCTACACAAATAAAAATAATCAGCTACTACCACTGCTGCAGTTGAGGCTGCATCCTTTTACTGCAGCTTGGGTTCAACATTTGCTAAGTCTTTTCCTGGCCCCTGCTTACTTTGCCACACATCAGCTAGCTCGAGGTCTCTCTTGACAACTGCGGAGAGCCTCTGAGCACCACAACACCCTAGACCAGCTTTGTCACCTCCCTGCAGGTTCTCCCGTTTCTTAGGATCTGCAGAGATGTAAAATTTGCCAGCAATACCTGTGGAGATCATCTCATTTCTGGGTAACTGTTAAATCAAATATTATGTGAAATTCTCTGTTTTTTCTGCATTGTGGGGGTTTCATTTTATGCTGTGAAGCTTTTGGCTTTGACAAGTCTCAGGTGTGATCAACTAAATAAGCAACTGGTTCATTATGGCACTTTGTAAGTGACGTATTTGAAAGAAGAGTGTCAACCGGTAGGCATTCTAATATTGGGCACTGGCAATACATGACCATCAGCACATTTGAGAAATTTGGTAAAGTTTAAGAAAGCAAATTCTACCAGGACTGCATGCAAATAACTCCTTTAGAAAGTCTGACAGAAATCCTGCAAAGGAATTTGTGGCAAAGTCATTTACAAAGGGAAAATAAATTCAAGCACATTTGATTCCTGAAGGTTTTTTAGGGAAAGTGAGCCACACAGACAAACAAAAAAAGGCCCTGTAACCAGTCAGGCTGCCGTGTCATTGTGACAGCTTGCTCGTCTTTTAACAAGCTACTTATAAAAAGATTTACACAGTGTCTGCAAATATTTTGTATCTCAGTAAGCTTTCTATTTTTAAACTAGCCTTTCTTGTCTGTTGAGCTTTCCGTGATCCTGCCTACAGTGACCCATGCTGCGAAACATGGCTGTAGAGCGCCCAGTGACATCCCCCATAGGATGCTGCAGAGGTTAAGGGAGGAACATAGGATGCAGCAAGAAAGAGATGATGGATGGCAACTCATAAGAGATATCAAGATGCTTTAAACAGATAGAAGCTATTATTCTCTTGCTGTGATTGAATGTTACTATGAAAAGGAGGGGTTATGTATGGGGTTATGAGGAATCTGTATGGAGCCAGTTTCCATCTCTTTTCCTATTGTACATCTGGAAGATTTTTTAAAAATGTAAAGGGCAGAAGAGTGATAACTGAAAAATAGCAATGTGCTCCTCCTTTTACAGATGTATACAAACAGTTAGAAGGATCCTTATGTCCTCTCATGTTAAACTGTTCCTCTATCCTAACACGAGTCAGGGAAGTAGCATCAGTCCTGGCAGGTGCTGAGCCTCAGGTCCAAGCCAGTAAAGCTGTCCAAGCTCGTGCTCACCATGTGCTCTACCCACGCTCCCACAGTGCCCTGCACATAAGCTGCTGGAGTATTTTAGCAGCAACTCACACCTTTTTCACAATTGTTCCAATGTAATAATAGGATAAAACAAACACATATGTGCACAGAGCTGGGGAATCTTTCCCACACTCACCACCCCTCTCAAAAAAGAGAGGCAGCTATTCTCTCCGAATCATTGATGACTCCTGGGCTGAGATCTCATACTTAATAGCACCACATTTTGAGCATTCAGGAGTGCTGTTAAGAAAAGTGATTAGTCAATTTGCTGGTAGTAGCGAGTGTTATTTGGACTAATTCTACAAAGGCAGTATGGGATGGTTTAATAAAATATTTGCATTAGCAACACTAACATTGTCTTTTATTTGTCTGTTTTATTTTAATCTTATTAAATAGACTCTTGGGATTCTGTTCAGAGAACCAAAGATGTTTCCCCTCAGCTAAACCAAGCCACTATCATTGACCTCCACCCTTCCTCAACTTACAACATTCGCATGTATGCCAAGAATCGCATTGGCAAGAGTGAGGCCAGCAATGAGCTCACCATCACTACTGATGAAGCAGGTATGTTCTGGTTTGACAGCTTCTGTATCTTACAGGGAATTAGCATGCTTTGACACATGGAAACTCTACTTGAAGTGATACTTATTTTGCTGCTATTGCATCAAAAAAAATGCTAAAGTATTCCAAGACAACACTGTGACTTTGCAACTTCATCATGCAGGCCTATAATTAAAGCTGTTCAGTGGCATCTAGTGGTGAAAGAAGACATTATGCCCCAAATTTTCAGCCTGGACTGCTGGAAGCTGCATACATATACCAGCACTTAGGCATCTCAATCAACAGTATCCTATTTCTAGTGGTGATTCAGTCCCTGTGGGTCTTGTGGCTTTCTTTAGATGCCCAAGGACTAGTACAAGTAACTAACTTAAGCTATCCCTGTTTGAGGACATCGATCTACATTAATCAAATTGTCAAATCTTCTCTTGACTATTCCACCCCCCAAACCATGCAGCACTTACTTAGTTTTCTGAATACACTGTAAGTCAGTTAGCTGCCATTAATTAGTGTCATCCACATGTTTTTTGTTTGCATGTAATCTTCTACATCATCATTACAGGTTTCTGTATCAGGAGCGCTGTAACAGCATTTTCACATTAATGGCTGGAGCTACTCTTTTGTACACTCTAATTGCTGTCTTCAGTGCCTTCTTATCTCTATTTCTCAGAGCTAGCAGAAGTGGCAGCATGGATAAGGGCTGCACAGCCTCGTGCATGCTACCATGTCACAAGTCCTGGATGTTTCATGTGACATCAAACAAGACTTACAGGTGAAAAGTGCAGGGCTGCAGCTCTCTCTGTTTTAGCAATTAAGGATGAAAATGTTGAATGGCTGTAAATACTTCCCCCAGATATATTTTGTAAATATTTAGCATAGTTGTACATTTCAAAGTAACCCAGTCAGGTTCAACACCGTTAGCCCACAGAAACTGGGTGGAATTCCTTTGAAAAATCATGACCAGACAGGAACTTGCTCATTTGTCTTTGAAATCACATTTTTATCTTGATGATTTAATTTTTCCAGTTTTCATACGTGAACTCATTAATGCTTTCCTCCTTGGAGATTTACGTGAGGGAATGAATGAGGAATAAGCAGGAAGAGTTAGAGATCCGTGTACAGTCGCAGGACCATGATCTCACTGCAGTTACAGCGACGTGGTGGGATAGCTCGCATGACTGGAATGCTGTCCTGGGTGGCTACGTGCTTTTTAGGAAAGGCAGGCCAGGAAGGCGAGGTGGTGGAGTTGCCCTGTATGTGAGGGAGCAACTAGGATGTGTGGAGCTCTGCCTCGGGGTGGATGAGAACTTAGGGGTAAGGATCAAAGAGCAGGCTAACATGGGTGACACAGTGGTAGGGGTTCACTACAGGCCACCTGATCAGGAAGAAGTCGTCGATGAGGCCTTCTACAGACAGCGGGAAGTAGCCTCACGATCACAGGCCCTGGTTCTCATGGCCTGGAGACTTCAACCACCCTGACATCTGTTGGGAAGAGAGCACAGCTAGACACAAACAGTCGAGGAGGTTCCTGCGGAGCGCTGAGGATAACTTCTTAACACAGGTGATGGCGAAGCCAACAAGGAGAGGTGTGCTGCTAGACCTTGTACTAACAAACAAGGAAGGAATGGTTGGAGACGTGAAGGTTGGGGGCAGCCTTGGCTGCAGTGACCATGAGATGGTGGAGTTCAGGATCCTACGAGGAGGGAGCAGGGCAATGAGCAGGATCACAATAAGTAAGATCTCCTGGACTTCGGGAGAGCTAACTTTGGCCTCTTCAGGCACCTACTTGGAGGAATCTCCTGGGGTAGGGCCCTAGAAGGAAGGGGGGTCCAGAAGAGCTGGTTAATATTCAAGTTATCAGTTCCTCCAGGCTCAAGAGCAGTGCATCCCTCTGAGTAAGAAGACCAGCAAAGCGGGCAGGAGACCTGCATGGCTGAGCAAGGAACTCCTGGCAAAACTCCAACAGAAGCAGGAAGTCCACAGAATGTGGAAAAGGGGACAGGCCACTTGGGAGGAATACAGGGACGTTGTCAGAGCGTGCAGGGATGCGACGAGGAAGGAAGGCTAAGACCCACTTGGAATTAAATCTGGCAAGGGATGTCAAGGACAACAAGAAGGCCTTCTTCAAATACATCAAGAGTGAAAGGAAGACTAGGGAAAATGTGGGCCCACTGCTGAATGGGGTGGGTGCCCTGGTGACAAAGGATACAAAGAAGGCAGAGCTGTTGAATGCCTTCTTTGCTTCAGTCTTCACTGCTAAGGCCAGCCCTGAGGAATTCCAGGCCCTGGTGACAAGAGAGGAAGTCTGGAGAAAGGAAGACTCCCCCTTGGTCGAGGAGGATCGAGTTAGAGATCATTTGTGGAAACCTGACATCCACAAATCCACGGGCCCCAATGGGATACACTCCCGAGTGGTGAGGGAGCTGGCGGATGTTACTGCTAGGCTGCTCTCCATCATCTTGGAAAGGTCCTGGCAGTCAGGAGAGGTGCCTGAGGACTG
Source organism: Struthio camelus (assembly GCF_040807025.1). Classification (NCBI taxonomy): domain Eukaryota; kingdom Metazoa; phylum Chordata; class Aves; order Struthioniformes; family Struthionidae; genus Struthio; species Struthio camelus. The sequence continues at coordinate 123,738,805 of NC_090942.1, read as the reverse complement.
CAAGAAAGCCAGTGTCACTGCAGTCTCCAAAAAGGGCAAGAAGGAGGAGCCAGGGAACTCCAGGCCTGTCAGCCTCCCCTCCATCCCTGGAAAGGTGATGGAACAGCTCCTCCTGGAGGTCCTCACTAAGCATGTGGAGGACAAGAAGGTGATCAGGAGTAGTCAGCACGGATTCACCAAGGGGAAATCATGCTTGACCAATCTGATAGCCTTCTCTGATGGAATGACTGGCTGGGGAGAGGAGGGCAGAGCAGTGGATGTTGTCTCCCTGGGCTTCAGCAAGGCTTTGGACACTGTCTCCCATCACATCCTCCTAGGTAAACTCAGGAAGTGTGGGTTTGGTGAGCGGAGAGTGAGGTGGACTGAGAACTGGCGGGATGGCCGAGCTCCGAGGGTTGTGGTCAGTGGTGCAGAGTCAAGTTGGAGGCCTGTAGCTAGCGGTGTCCCCCAGGGGTCAGTCCTGGGTCCAGTCTTGTCCAACGTATTCATCAGTGACCTGGAGGAAGGGACAGAGTGCACCCTCAGCCAGTTTGCTGATGATACAAAACTGGGGGGAGTGGCTGACACACCAGAAGGCTGTGCTGCCATTCAGAGGGAGCTGGACAGGCTGGAGGGCTGGGCAGAGAGGAACCTCCTGAAGTTCCACAAAGGCAAGTGCAGAGTCCTGCACTAGGGAGGAATAACCCCATGCATCAGGACAGGCTGGGGGTTGACCTGCTGGAAAGCAGCTCTGCGGAGAAGGCCCTGGGAGTCCTGGTGGACAGCAAGTTAAGCATGAGCCAGCCATGTGCCCCTGTGGCCAAGAAGGCCAGTGGTATACTGGGGTGCATGAGACAGAGTGTTGCCAGCAGGTGGAGGGAGGTGATCCTGCCCCTCTACTCAGCCCTGCTGAGGCCACATCTGGAGTACTGTGTCCAGTTCTGGGCTCCCCAGGACAAGCACTGGCAAGACATGGCGCTACTGGAGAGAGTCCAGTGGAAGGCTACAAAGATGATGAGGGGACTGGAGCATCTCTTCTGCGAAGAAAGGCTGAGGGAGCTAGTCCTGTTCAGCCTGGAGAAGACTAGACTGAGAGGCGATCTCATCTATGTGTACAAGTATCTGAAGGGGAAGTGTCGAGAGGATGGGGCCAGTCTCTTCTCCGTGGTGCCCAGTGACAGGACAAGAGGCAACGGGCACAAACTGAACCACGGGAAGTTCCATCTGAACATGAGGAAAAAATTTCTTTCCTGTGAGGGTGACAGAGCACTGGAAGAGGTTGCCTAGGGAGGCTGTGGAGTCTCTTTTGCTGGAGATATTCAGAAGCCGTTTGGACAGGGTCCTAGGCAACCTACTGTAGATGACCCTGTCTGAGCAGGGAGGTTGGACTAGATGATCTCCCGAGGTCCCTTCCAACCTAAACCATTCTGTGATTTTGTGATTTTTGAGAGGAAAAGCATAATGCAAGTATCTGGGTGACAGTGTCCTGGCAGTGAAAACCTACTTTTTTTGAAGATCCATCTTCGCCTAGACTTTAAACACTTGAATTTTCAGTCCACTTCATATGAATACAACTGTGTAATTCCCATTCATTTTCACTGTGGGGGAAATTACCACAGTGAAAATTTACCGCCTGTCAAGAGAACATGTGTTTTTTTTCCAAGGAACTTTTGAATAAGAATAGGACACAAGATCTCACAGTACAAAGCAGAGCAAAGGGGAGACAACATGAGCTGCATTTCTTTTTTCACCAGGTGTGCTTTTTCATCCCAGTGGGAGGGAGGGAATGAAGAGAATTCACATTTTTTTATGAGCCTTCAATGAACAGCTTTATTAAGGGTGAATAGTTTGTTTGCATAATACTTGTCATTTGATCACAATTTTTCTCCTCATTTGTTCAACGAAAATATGAAATCACTACAGTAAACGAATTATCCATTCTCCCAGACTGAATCGTCTGTATCTCCAACGTGCCCATTATTCCTTGTCCATAATCAACAAAGTAGTGGGATGGGTCTTGGATCTATTCACTCAAACTCTCTTATTCACCCATGTTTGGAATATTCCTTGCTTTGACTTTATCCTGACTGATAATTAAGTTGTCAGGATCAGCAGCTGACCCTGAAATAAAAACCAGCTTCCCTATTAACAGGGTGGAACCTTAATGTCACATTTTATTCAGTTCTTTGTAACCTAGTTTCAGAATAATTGATCCTTTCATTGCTATCTTTTAAGGAGCTGTCTATTAGGAGAGAAAGGTCAGCAATGTGGAACTGCATTCAAAAGTCACTGATTTACTTAGGGAACAATTAATTGGAAGAGGGAAGGTCAGGTTTAGGCAAAGTACATGACATTTGCTCCCTGGATTTTGCTTTCAGGTGGTGACCAATATACAGGAGTTTCTTTTTTTGGTTGTTTACTGTTTTTGTTGCTTTTACAATAAGAAATGGGAAGCACTATGGGGTGCAGAGAATGAGGAAGAAGGTGATGAGAAGAGAGCAAAATAAAGGTCCAGGAAAGGCAATGTAAAAACTGAACAACCCAAACCATGCCATTGGCAAAGGCTCAGATTACATATCACAAGTTACTGTGACCTGAGTTGGCCAGCACTAACTATCAGAAAGGAGACTGTAAATGGTCCCTATGGCAAAAAGATAGTCAAGCATGTAGTTTTGTATTTTCATACAGCTAGGACTGATTTCAGAGCTCTTGCAGATTCCCTCTTTACTTCCATACAGCCCCGATTAGTTCCCATGTTGGCAAATAGACTGTAAGTATACAGGTGCATCAATGCTTGTCAGGAAAACAAAAGCGTTATAGCTGTTGTTTAATATTAAAATCAACAGGGGAAGCTGGGATATCTGGATTTGCTTTATATCTTTGTCATAAACTCTCTATGATATTAAGTATGTAAAATAAATAACTTATTTATCCCATCTATTCATCAGTTCATTTGCCAGTACAACAGGGATAACAGCAATAACATTCGTAGTACTCTAGGCATGGTTAACCACACAGGTCTATAAAAGCTTTTTGGATCTTTCAATGAAAAGCCAAGGTTCTAAGAACCATATTTAAAAACTAATTTTAAGGATAAAATGCTTTGCTCAAATTCCACTACATAATAATGTACCTGGAGAAATGACATTCATATTTGTAAATAAGGATACAGAATGAAGGATGGGAATCAGAAAATTCATGGAGAGCGCGTTTTTGCCACTAGTCTTTCTCTTTTCTCTTTCCTGTACATTGCTGCAGGGAAAATGAAAATTAAGTTCTTTCAACCTTTGAAAATGGGTTCCCCTGTGAGTGACAGTCAAGAATGGCACAGAATAGGGCATATTTAATAACTTAAACATATTATAGGCTGTATTCTGGATCTCTCTTGCTTTCGTCAGTGTAAGCAAAATGTTCTGGTTCCTTTCACTGCAGCTGTCATTTACTGCTACTCCACCTCTAAAAGCCCCATCTCACTTTTTTGTTACTTTACTTCCTTTGTTATGCTATTAAATTTAATGTAATACCTTTTACCAAGGCCATATTCTGCATCTAGAGAACTCCCTACAACAGCTGAAGATTACTCTATTTCTTTGTTCAGATTTTTCCTTTACAATGATTTACGTTGCTTAGAAAGTAATTTACTTTACAACCCTCCATTCGGTTCTAACCTATTCTCGATCTGCTTTGTAGCTAGCTGTCCAGCTGACAAGTAAGTTCCTCTAGGCTCAGGGCCTTCTTTTTTTATTTCCCTTTAAAGCATCATGCACACGCTTGGCGGTACATAAGCAGTAAATGAAACTCCTCTTTACTCCCCAGGAGCTGTAGCATGCTATTTCCAGTTATTTTTTGTCTATTTCCAGGCTGGGATGCGTACATGGTGGGCAGGGGAGAGGGACTGTTAAGTATGCAGTTTTTTACATGTAAGGTGTTTAGTATTTGACTAAATGCGCTCAGTCTGCAGTGAACAAAGGGGAGTTCACTGGAAGCTCTGTGTGCCATCCTGAAGGCTAGCTGATGAGCTCCTGTGTTGCCTACTTTTAAAAGGGTTCTGCTGCCTTTCTTGCTGCTACCTGCAGGGTTCTGACTGCTTAAAATACATCTTGCATATTTACAAAAGGGAAACAGTAATATGAGACTCTTATTTTCTTTGCCAGAATGCTAAATTTTGGCATGTGTTGTATTTCACTGTTGGTCGGAGATGACGATCGGATAAGGAAGATTCTAGGCTCTGGTTTTGTTTGATCAAAGTTCTATCTTCAATTTTTCATATGACATTAAATCAATACAAATCGTTATGTTATGCTGGTGTGTTAAGATGTTGAAATATCATATGAAGTGCTGAATTTTGTGTCCTGTGATGGCCTGTTTTGATGCCCGTTTCTTCTGTCTTTCCAGCCCCTGATGGCCCACCTCAGGATGTTCAGCTTGAGCCTATATCCTCACAAAGCATTAGGGTCACCTGGAAGGTAAATACACACAGCCAGGAATATAAACCTTGACAGTATTTGTGTGCATTCAGAGAGATTACGTGAGGGGAACGTTATGACAACTGTTGATCAGAGTTATTTTAACTGGGAGTGACTTTGTAGATGTCTTTGCCAACAGATCTTATAATATTTTCCATTAAGGCCGACGCATTATTCAATGAAAGAACATTCCATTGGAGAGTAATAGCAGCAGAGGCTTGCTTCTACAAATGAAAACAACATTTTCCACTTTCTTCTGAATTCAGAGATAAGGCTATGTGCTTGGAAAAAATGGGCACTCACAGAATTTCAGTGCGGTGTTGGCCAAAATTTCCCCAAACCATTGAAACCAATGTTTTCCCTTTGCATTAGACTTTGGGACAGAGCTTTACTGCAGGAATGTCTGCACAGAGAGAGGCTGGGATGGTCTTAGTGAGATTGTTTCTCAGTGTAGTCCATGAGACTTGATGAATCAGAGCAACTGATTTAAAAATATCAGCCACTGATATTATTAAAAAATTTGGCAAATCTTATGATGTGATTCATTTTGTCTAGATTTTGCTCAGGGTTCTGATAACTACAGAATGTTTTAAATGCTTTTAGTGTGACATCAGCGGCTACTTAAACCATATTTTAAATGGTTTTGTGTTATATACTGCTTGTACATCATAGCGGACAGAATAAAGCTATCTAATTACAGTAGTGTAATCTCAATATGAATGACAATTTCCAAATCATACTGATAATTTCATGTATTTTGAATTCCTGAACTATGTAGTATTAAGTGCTAGAGTAGGATGGTGGCGTAATAGTCATTAATTTCTATACTGATACTGCTTACTTCCAGCAAATGCTACTAATGTGTATTGTACCCCATGATATGGACCATTTGGAAAGTCAGGATAGTAACTTTGGGCTGCTGAGTATTTATGGCAGCATTACAATCCTATGGTAGTCTTGAGTGAGTTCCTGAAAGGACAAATTTCTACAGAGCATAATCTCTATACAGTGCAGGTGGACATAAACTATTGAGATGTCCAAATAGTTTGCTGAGGGACCTCAGCAGACCTCAGTTCTTGAGTAGTTCAATGGTGTTTTAAAAACACTGGATTAAAAATCCTGTCTCCATGAAACAGTTCAATATTAAGCTCCAAAAGTAGTCATCTCTATCAGGCATCTTATGTAAAGGTCATAAATAGTACCTGATACCTGTACCTCTTTCACATCTTAAGCTTATATCAACGTTTGTTTTCATCAAAAGGTTTCCAAAAAACAAAGGTTTTTACTAGCTGCAGACCTACCTGGTGGGTAAAGTGAAACACAAGGACATACTTATAAATGAGATACATGAAGCACTAACTAAAATACCACACACAGATATTAGACCAAATAAAGTGGCCAGTGAAGTAATGTAGAGTGTACAGTGATTCTCAACAACTAAAAGAGATGCTCAATGGGTTGTTGCTTTTAAAGGATTCAGGAAGTGTCATTCCCATCAGATCCAGTCAGCTACAACTGCCAAGTTCCTCATGTCAGGTTATTTTGCAGCGTATAGATTCCCTTTTGTGTATGTGATTAGGCAGATTTAAAGGCTTTGTTTTTTAAAAGTTCACTTTGAGGAAGATTTTCAAAAGCAACAAGAGAAGATCATTGGTTTACTGTTGGAGTTTATAGCTGCCATTTGTATTTCTGAAAATTAGCCATTAAATTTCACAGATGCACATATGGGTGAATAGCTACTTGGCAAATGAAATTTCCACACCTACTTTTCAAAAAGATTGCCTAAAATATTGCAGGTGCAAATTCATACTTCCAGGCCACCTCCGGTCCAAACTAGTGTCCTGGTTTCTAGGTATTGTCTGGGGATTAAAAGTGTATAAAAAGAACAGCTGGAGTTGTATTTTTGTATAAACAATTCTCAGGACCATTTTTGCAATTCACTTGATTTGTGAACACTTGCCAAGTAATGGTCAGTACCTCATATAACAAAATAATCACAGAAATGAGCTATATATTAAAAATATACTCCATTACACTGGCGAGTCTCATGTGCTTAGTGTGGAGGTGGATTGACACAACAGGAGTGAGCTTAAGGTGTGAGCTGCCCGTGGCCCTGGAAATCCCTGCTTGTACCTATGTGTGACCCTATCTAGATGGGTTCAGGCTCCCAGAACTGAGCAGTCCCAGGCCAACCTGGTGCCACGCACTGTGCAGATGCTGGCTAGACATTTGGGATTTGCTGTGGGCAGCATGCCAACCTGCACAGTGAGTCTCCAATGAACACTCAGTGTCCTGGGAACCTTTGAGATCTGATTCCCATAGACCGAGTTTTTGTTAAATCTGACTGTGCATGCAGTTGCCGCCTGCCTCTTGCTCTTTCACAACTTGAGCCCTGTGTTCACAATGCAGCACCACAGTGTCTCTTCCTTTGCCAGGCAGAGGAGGATGGAATTCATTGACTAGCTGTATCTGATGTGTGGTCAAGTAGCTTGAGAAGCACTGTGACAGTGAGCTGCTCTCAGTAGTGTGTCCTCTAGTGAAGGGCTAGGAAGGTATTGATCTAGTCAGGAATCACCTGTGGTCCCACCGTGCCACAAGACCCCATGAGGTGCTGTTGGACAAGCAGAAGAAACTCAGGAGGTCTGTGAGGGAAAGGAGAGACTGCAAAAGATGTAATTTGCACTTCACTGAAGTTCTGCTCATTGTGATCTTTGTACTCTCAAGGCCCTGCATGCTCAGCTTGAAAGCAGTTTGCCTTGATTTGTAATCATTGCTTTGCTGTTGCTGGTAGAGTAGCTCATCTGACAGGTGCTAAGTTTCTCTGAGGTGCTGGACATAACTGAAACAAAATTATTTTCCTTGACCTGGAATCTCCTTTGTAGCCATAGGTGAAGTCACTGAGCTATCTTCCTGAAGGGTTAATGCTCATATGGCCCTACCTTTACTGAAAAAATTACTTTTTGGATGACAATTTGTTATAGTTGCCCCCTAAATGAGAAGTCCAAGACTAGGAGTGAGCCATTCACTTCCCTTTGATTGTCTGAGCTCTCCTAGAGCAAAGTAGTTTTAGTCCATTGCTCAGCAAGGTGCTTTAAGAAGGTTCCACTGAGATACTGCAGTATTGTCCTATACTGAATCCTGGGTTTTGGGTAGGTTCTTGTGATGCAGCACAGTGAGGAGCAGCAGTGCTGTGCATGAGGCTCTCCTTGGCACCTTGTGTGCTCAAAGACCTTGAGAATAAAGAAATATTCCCATGAGAGAAATCCCATATTGTTATGGAGGCAAAAAAGGAGGAAAGTAAACCCAATAAAAACTTGATCATTTTTGTTTTGGAGGCATGTGGGTTTTTTGCCATGTTAAGATATGATTGCATCAAATAAAAGGGATTGAGTCGAGAATGACAAATATGTTTAAAGTTGACAAACGTCATTTAAATATAGATATTGTCATTAACAGGAAAAAGAGCTGAGAATAACAGATCAATCATCTTTCATCTTGTATTAAGCTCTATTTCTGCAGCTTGCTACAATCATTAATCTTCTTTTAGAGTTTCTTTTTAGCCCACTTGCAGAAAATCCTAGTTAAACCAAGATTTATAGGTCTGTGATCTATTTAATCCTATTTCTATATGTCCACCTAGAAGATTGGGTATTAGATTCAATTTTTAAATAACAATCAGCACTTTGTGATGTCTTAAAGTAGTGCAGAGAGAACAGGAATTAAACAGGAATTCTCATTTAGGAAAATCATGATAATATTCATTATTTTTTCTTGGAGTACTTTACAAGGTAAATGAACCCATTAAATTTAGGCATGAGAAATCTTCCTTCTCTTCTTTATGCACACACACATGCACACGATTACAAAATGTCATACTTTACATAAGGGATTGGTACCTTATTCTACCAAAAATGGTTTTTATGAGATAGGCAGGTAAGATCATGGACTGAAAATTACTTTTTCGTAATGTTCTATGACTGCTGAGAAAGTTAACAATATTTTTCCCGTGAACATTTTTTCATGAACAAATGTTGCTTCACTGAACTTTCTACAGAAAGGGGTCTGTATGTAATAAGGTGTATATATCAAATATGATTTATTTGTGCAAAAAGTCCATCCAAAATGAAATATTTAGATAATGTTAAAGAGGGACATTTGAAGTTTTGGGGAGCAGAACATTTCAATGCTTCATTCTGAAGTGAGTTTAAGCTTATTTTATTTTATATTGTATAACCTGTTTCAAAGTGAAACAAAAGTAAAATTTTTATATTTTATTTTAAAAATTATCTTGAAGTAAAACAATTATAAAAATGTATTATGGAAAAATACAAAATTTGCCATTTTATTCCAATTCACAAGGAAAAAGTATATAATTACAGAATTCCTAGTGAACAGGGTTTTCTGGTTGTGGTCCTGCTGTCAGAACATTTCAGTACGTAGTAAATGTATAATTTAGTTTTATAATTATATTCCATCTGTTTTACAGTGTGATATATGTGTCCAGATATATGTGCCATATGTTTCTGTAAACTATTATGCACAAAGTGTGTAGCTCACTTTTCTTGGTGTGCAGTGCAAGCCTTACAGTATACAGTGCAGGCACATACAGTGTTTTAATGTGTGCTGTATGTGGCAGTAGGCAGTGTATGCCACTCACAAAACAATAAATGTACTTCATTGGATAGCGCATGTGTGTTACGCATGGTGTTTGTGATTTCAGTGTGCAAAGTGTGCTTGTGACAATGACTTTTGCTGCAAAGCCCCCTGCGGTAACTCGCTGGAGCGTTCCAGTAGCAGCCTTTAATTAGACGATGCTTTAGATCTTGTAATCGGCAGCAGAGCACGCGTTGATGGTTGAGACAAGAAATCTCTGCACAGACAGTTAAGGATGTGCCGAGCTGTGGTGGAGTCCAGCACTGATGGAGAGAAGTGATATCCTGGAATGATTAAACTGGTGCCTCCAGACTTTTGCTCATTTAGAAACCAGATGGCAACTTGCAACACTGTCTGAAAGCGCTTCTCTCTCTAATAATGCTGTTTGAATTGTCTGCTGCCTTGTTCAAACTGTTTGTCTTTTAGTCAATTTGAAATGTTTATCTGATGTCAGTTCAGTCTTTTTGCCCCTTCCCATTAAGGCTAATGACATGTACAAAAATGTATGAGTTGTACAAAATGCTGTGGTTAGTAACAGAGCTGGAAATCCATCAACAAAGGAGACAGTTCACCACTGAAATATTTCATTATTTCAATTTGATGAAGATATTTTCTTCTCAGATGGGGCAAAATGGCTTCATTCCAGTGAAGAAATCTGACTCTCAAACAAAAAAATTTACCCTCGGTTTCCACCCTATAGCCCAGCTGTAAAATACAAGCTTTTGCAATCATATAAAGATCATTAAACTGTGGCATTGTTTAGAACAAACAATGCACTGCCAATCAAAGTGTTTTGCTAATAAAGGACCTACACGTTTTAAAAGATTTTTTTTTTACTACAAAACACAGAAATATTCAGATAAGACTCAAAAATAGAAAGACTCCAAAAACACAGTTCTAATCCCTGTAGTGTACCTTAGAAGGAGTTCAAGCCGTAAATCTGAAGTTTTTTGCATGCTAAATCCTAATTTAGACATCTATATCTGACTGGACAGCACTACTCCTGCAGAAAACTTGTTGGTACTAGAGGAAATGAAGTATACACTTGACAATGTATTCTTGCTTCAAATTTTGTCTCCTTTTCCAAAGGCAACAGGATGAAAGAAAATAAATCACCTTAAAAGAAAATTCAGTCATTCTGGTCCTTCGAGTTATATGTCTTAGATATGAAGAAGGTGCTGGTTTTCACAGATCAATAATTCTTTGGTAGTGGATGATAGGCAAATTTCTTGCTGGATTTATTAGCTCTGGTAAGGCTTTAGTCCACCGGACTGCAAATGTTTGCTGAAATGGACAGATCCTGGAACAGAAAAGAGTATTCTTGAGAAAGTATTCCTCAGTAGACTGGGCAGAGTATAGTAATAACAGAAATTTTGCCTGTGCCCATTTAACTGATCTAAAGCTTCTAGCCAATAAACTACATCACAAGATTTTTTTATGGGTCAGTGCTACAGAAGAGCTAGGGGGCATGTATTGGGAATTTGAAGTAGTTTTGGAGGATTTGAAAGAGCTTTTTCTCCATGGATTATAAATTGTGTTTGAAAATTTTTATCCTATCTATACCTCATGTACATAGAAAAATAGACAGGAACAGATTCACATAGTGAAATTAGTCCAGTACAACTGGAATGGAATCATAACAGGTATTTCTGTCAATAACGGGCTCTTTCCCTGAGTTACTAATCTTTGTTTTAATCTAGACTGTATTTTCTATTGCAGAGTACAAATGATTGAATGATTTCCACAAGTCAAAGCTCAGGGAATCTTGTACTGAGACTGAGAACTACGGTACATAATTATGGCCACCAATTTTGTACTATCTGCATTTTTGAATGCTAGATATTGCACACCTTGTTTTAGTAGCTATTCAGTATGCACATCTCTGCTTTCCAATTCATTATTGCCTTCAGCACTCATCTAATCATCTCTCCACACTAGACACTGAACAGAAGGACGTTTTAAAGCACAGTGTAAAATTTCCTAATACATCTAGCTGGATAAACTTATGTGACTGCCTTCAACAAATCAATAAATGCCTTACTAAAGATTTAGAGAGTGAACGATAGGGGCTTCTGGCAAGAATGCTATTAGCACTGTATGGTAGGCCTGTAGTGCAGACATACCCTCATCAACTCAGCTTTGTTTGGTTCAGCTGAAAGAAGAACAAAACATCATAAATCTAAATTGCATCTCAAAAAATATTTACTTATTAGATTTTTCTGCATAAGAACCATTTAAGGTCTTTCTTTTAGCGCAGGAATGCACTATTAAAACAACCTGCCCTTAAATTTATATATCGTGGTAAAAGCTTAACACTTCATGTGCAGGGAGTATCTTTGAATTGTTACCTAAAAATGGAATTGCGTTCAGTAAGGGAAGAGTGTTGAACTTTTGTATATTTCGAAATTTTTAAGGGGACAACTTGACTTTGAAGATGTGTGCTTAATATGTAATCTTTCATATCCTGTTTAGGCTCCAAAGAAGCACTTGCAAAATGGAATTATTCGTGGATACCAGATAGGTTATCGGGAGTACAGTGCAGGGGGCAATTTCCAGTTCAACATCATCAGTATTGATACCACTGGGGACAGTGAAGTTTACACCCTGAATAACCTGAAAAAATTCACCCAGTATGGCATGGTAGTCCAGGCTTGTAACCGGGCTGGAATAGGACCTTCTTCTCAGGAAATCATCACCACTACCCTAGAGGATGGTAGGTCCTTGGCAAATAGCTATCATGGGACACGTTACTATTTCTTTATTTCTTCTTACCTTGTTACATTTACTGCTTGATTAGTGATTATTGTAGAGCGGGTAATTGAAGACCAGACTGTACAGGTGTTAGCTATAGTGAACAGCTGGATGGGAAGAGACTGGTCAGTGAGCATGTACAATTGTCATTGCAAGAGATGCAGTATTATGCAGATAAATAAATATACCTATACTGCTTTGATACATCCTAGTGTGAATGATATTGGCTGAAACCATAGCTTTCAAGAAGCAGCCTATTGCTGCGGTGCTGATATATTTGAAAATTTTATGATCTCATCATAATTTCATAGTGCACTTTGAGATGTTAAGAAAAACTTTGAAAGCTGAAGTCTTACTGTTAAGTTTATTGTCTTTGTTTGTTTTTAACTGAATGTGCTGTGAAACCTGGAGCTCTTTTATTACACGGTCCCTTATCCTGTCAGTTTAAAATGAGATGTGTGTTTTTCCAAGGATGTCCAAACTAATGAGAGAGAAATCATTGTTATTTCACGCCAAACTCAACCTGTCTAATCAGAAGAACAATTCAGGATTATTTTTTGTCAAACTGCATAAAAAGCATTTCTCAAACAATGAAAGGGAGTCCTCTAGTGGAAAAAAGAATGATTCCATATCCAAAAAGGGCTCCTATATTGTAGAGGAGTATAAAAGCTAATTGTATGATCATCCTAAAAGATATTGTAGGTCAAATTTTCAGCTACTGTAAATTGGCATCAGGTATTGAAATCAGTGCCAGCTAGGAATCTGACTTTTTGTGTGTGGGAAATGGAGTAGCACACATCTCTAACTCTTGAGAGCTATAGGTTTTGAGGCATATGCTTTATGAAACTGGTGTTTTTCATTTACTCTAAATGTTTTTGGGCCTAGACAGATAACTGCAAAATGTCAGAAGACCATACACTCGGTCATGCATGCATTTTGTATTATAACAAGCGTAAGTTTTTTTCTTCAGATTCTGGCATGCTTACGTATTTTTCTTGGCAACATTTTTTTAGGTCATTGTTTAGTTTTGTGTTATTATCAGAATTACAGATGTCATGAATTTAAAAGCAACTCCAAAATTAGTACTGCAGTTATTGCCTTTGACACGAAATGGCCAAGACAAAATGCCTTAGATTTGGCTGACTTCTTCCAATTTTTCTAACTGTTAGCGAAAAGATTTTGTGAACTTTTTTCCCAATATTTTTTCAATAAATGCCTGTTTTTTCCCCCTCCCATTTTAGAGGGAGATTCGAATTGTTCAAAAAGATGGCAACTTGGCTGCAAATTTATAAAAATGTATTTTAACTGCTTACAGAATATGTTCTGCATATTTCAGCCCTAGGATGCATTTCTCTATCAATAGAAGAGAGCAAAACCTATTAAAAGACTAGTCAAAAAGGGGGAAAGGAGTATGTCAAGAGTCATTCTGGGGAAGTCAGCTACACCCACAGAAACATAAGGAGCGTAGCAAGAAAAAAAGACTTTCCATTGCTAACTGTGTGTAAATGCTAGCTAAAATAAAGGATGGTGGAATAGCAATGGAAGTTGAACATGTAGTTGAAGGGGAGTCTTCTAAAAAGTGTTCAAGGGTGTTCTTTTGTATATATTCCTACTAAATGGCATAGATGCACATGATAAAAATTCAATTTTATTCATCAAGTTAAAAATGGTGAATATCTTGTTTCAGTGCCCAGTTGCCCTCCAGGGAATGTGCAAGCTACTGCCACATCACCAGAAACTATCTCTATTTCCTGGTCAACGTTGGCAAAAGAAGCCCTGAATGGGATTCTGCAGGGATTCAGGGTTATCTACTGGGCTAATCTCTTGGATGGAGGTAAGAGAATTTGTTCAAGTTATCACCAAATAGCAAGCAATTTGTGGCATGTGTATCATTTACTTCTCTGTGAAGGCATTATATTTCCTTTCCTCATTGGTTTAGAGAACGCTTCACCCACTTGTCAGGGGACTGTTCTACTTGGATGTTTATCACAGGAGCTGATGTTACAAAACTGGTTGTGGATTTCTGCTAGCGCAGTTGAAGGGGCTCTGGGGGAAGGCTTCCAGCTTGAATTTGCAACACTCTATGGACTTGACCCTGTCCAAAATGACCTGAGCATATTTCATCTCAGTAACAAAGCCCATCTGGTCTTTTCTAAAGAATGACAATATAAATCTAGAACATACCTGCCTAGTAATTTTGCTTACTATATTTTATTTTCATTTGGTTGGTTATCTGTTCGGTTAGTTCGCTGGCTGGTTGAGAGGAATTTGCCTTTTCTTTTTTTTGATCGCATGAATTTTATATCATTTTCTTTCCAGAGTTGAGGGCAAAAGAAGGAAACATTTTTGGAAGAGACTTGTTATTTTAATCTCTTCTGCTGTGCTTATGTTTTGAACTATCAGCATAATTGCTAGGGAAATAGACTCCTGGGCAGTGAATAAGTCAAATGATCAAAGGAGAATTGAGAAACCTTATTAATCCTAATTTATTACATGATGATAATCCTACAAATGGTCCTTTATTGTAAAATTAGATACTAGTAAGTTTAATATGCACATACCCTCATTCTTATTAGCCCCATTGAACTTTCACAGCTCTAGGGCAGTGAGTTGTCTCTCTTCTTGTCTATTTATCCACTGGCATCATAGTCCGGTGGAATATGCAATTGCCTTGCAAATCCTGACCTCTGTTAGTGTAGCCAGGTGTATCTGAGAGTGGAAATAACCCTGAGGCCCATTGCTACTGCTGATGGTGCTTGAGTCAAAAATGTTTGGAAAAAAAAACTTCAATTCCTTTGTACCTTTAAAAATAAAGATAAAAAAATGAGAAGCAAATATAAAAATGTAGGCCTGACTGACATAAAATTAAATGTTTTCATGGTGGCTGTAATCTTTGGATGAGTTTCTATGTGAATGTTATCAGTGCACTTCTAAGCTCCTATGTGATGTCCTGCAACATAGGATGGCGTTCATAGATATGCAGTGCTTAAAACTGAATTTTCTTCGTTTGCTTGGCTGTATTTTCTGCCCTAAATCTGTTTTAAGCATTTTTTCTGTATGGATTGTACTTCTTTGCTTGCTGCAAAAGGATTCATATGACGTGCATCATTCTGTAAAGTAAATCTGGTTTTACTATGTTTAAATCTATTGTTAGCTGGTATTACTGCCATCAAGTGCTTTTCAGCAGCAGTGGCTGCACTTCTGAAAACAAATAGGTTTTTTCTTTATTTTTCCATATGATAAATAATCTTTCTCAAAAAGTGAAAATCTTGATGAAGATAACTGACTTTCTCAAGTTTTTTGCTTTAAGGAATGTTTTATAATAATCTCTTCTTGTTATCTGTTCTTTATGAAAAATCTGATTACTATATATAGAAACTTTCAATTCTATGCTCTATATTTTAAAAATTTGCAAAAAAAGTTTGAAATTGAAAACGAGGTCTACTTTCCGCTGTAAAAAATTGGAATACAAAGAAATTTTTAAAATTTTTCTTCTAATTCTATATTTCAGTATTAGTACATGCATTGTTATTTTATAATAATGAAGGATAAGTTCTCTGATTCACTCTTTAATCTCCAGCATTTCCACAGTAGGCACTGATAGCTGCAAAAAGACTGACCTTGCCAATAACTTCATTTTGTTTTTACTTCATAGAGCTGGGAGAGATAAAAAATGTCACTACTACACAGCCATCACTAGAGCTTGATGGCCTGGAAAAATACACCAATTACAGCATTCAGGTGTTGGCTTTCACGCGAGCCGGGGATGGAGTGAGAAGTGAACAAATTTTCACGCGCACTAAAGAAGATGGTAAGGAGTAAAACATTTACCATTCCCACTTCCATAAGATCCTAATTTGTCTCAGATTTTCAAAATAGAGCAAATACAATACCCAAGCATGCAGGGTAATATTTTTATCTGAAGGCCTCGCATTAGGAGGACATGGAAAGGGGCGTGTGCTCACATCTTTGAAAATAATCTGAGTGTTTCCAAGACTCCCATTGCGGTTAGTTTGTAGGTATTTCCAATGTTCTAAGCAAGTTTATCTTTTTTTCATTTTGTTTTCAAATACTTCAGAATCTTATTTGAAGGTTTTTGAGAGTTTTTGAGATAACTCTTTTAAAGTGATTGAAAAACAGGGAAAAGAGGAGGCAGTATTTTGGGATGCTCTTTCAGAACTTGTATGTTTCTAAGAAGATTTTCTTCAGTGTGGAGAAAAAATTCTCCAAAAAGCTCTTCCTTCAAAAAGAAAATGACAACAGAAATCTCTTGCCTTGGGTCACAGACCAAGCATGGAAAATTTAAGCCCTAATGCTGAAAGTTTAAGAAACTTTCAATCATCACAAGGAGAAAAAAAGGGTTACGTAAATACTTTTTTTATAACTTCAACTATGGGAATCACTTCAGGCTGCCTCAGTAGGATGCCTCATAGAGGTCTAGTTTCCAAGAACCAGAATTTCAAATTCAGTGGGAGCTTTGTCCCTGACCTGTTTAGATACCTTTGAAAGTCTCGTGAGATGCCCAGCTACATCTTTAAATCCCTAAACACTTTTGAAAATCTGGATGCTAGTAGTTAAGTATTTAAGTAGTTAAGTTTTCTGACAGAAATGAAAATTCACATAGTCTTAGGAATGAAGTTACATGAATAATGCTTGATTTGTAAATTATCCTATGAATTATGCAATATTTTTTCAAGGAAATTAATCAATAGATTTTTCTTTGTTACTCGTCCGGTTTACAGGTCATTCATGAATATATGAATATATTTGTCAATTTTTTCATTTACAGTGAGATTTAGAAAGGTGCCTAAGGGAGTCAGTTCAGTAGATTAACTGACTTGATGAATGTTATGATTTTTTTCCAATAGAATATTAAGGGACTCATTCTAAAATTTACATCTATTGTAAGGCCACCTGGCCACAGCTATAGTTGTGCTTAGGGAATACAGTGTAAATGAGAGTAGGACTTCTAAACATTTTTCTTATATTATCCATTGTCCTATTTGTTCTTTGTTATGTTTTCAGAATGCTCTTGATACTTTCCATTGCTTTGATCAAAGCTATATTAACAGGAAAAAAATAAGTGAATGCCATAGGACTGAGAAATATGAGGAAATTTAGGCATATAATAATGTGAGTGAATGTAGGTCTACTTCCGGAGCTCAGTAGAAGTACAAATTACTGAGATCCGTAATTGCCATAACTGCCCTGTCTAAACCTGTCTCAAGATGCTGCACCTATTCTGAAACTGCCAAGGACAGCTAGCTCAGCCATAGACATATGTATCCTAAGCATGGAATCATTCACTGGTCATTCAGATCCACCCTGATGTCTTTTAACCACTTTGGACTACCTGAGGCTTGAGTCAGATCTCTTGAAATACCCAGTGCTTGGAGCTACGGTGGTTTTATCTCAAAGAAAAATCAAAAAATTACAGAGAATTGCAAGATCACGTGCTGCGCTTTCAAGCTATTTTTTGCATGTAGATCCCAAAGTGGCTTCTTTTCTCTGAATGCTCTCTGGATACAAAAGCTGTCACTCCAGAGCCTTTGCGTTTGGGGCTTAAACCATAGGCGCACAGGTTGCTCCAGGAGCTCAGGAGCAGTCCAGTCTTGGGAAGGCAGAAATCACGTCAGAGCACCCTCAAGGACTACAAGAATGTGTTTGCTGGTGTAAGCCTTTGCACAACACGCAGCCAGTGCCAAATAACCAGGGACAATCAGGAACACTCTCCTAAAAACCTTGAAAAGCCGAGCTGCAGAGACTACCCCTGACCCCCCAGGGTCAGCACTTCATGGCACCATGCCAAAGAAGTCATGAGGGCAATTTCAGAGCATCATGCACAGGTTCCTCCTGAGTCAAAAACTTCAAGTGAGTCATAAGCTAACGAAACTTGCCTGGATACAGATGACATCTTGTCCCTGTGTGAGGTTCCTTCGATTTTTGGGATTGATCAGATGGTAGAAGCCATGCCAGCAGTACATCTATCTGTCACTGAGGACAGCAGAATACCCGTGCTCCTGAAAGGTTGCTGACACCTGACCCAACCCATTGTCCTGCTCTAAAGGGTATCAGATACGTCTAGGCCATTGTTGACTGGTATTTGCTAACTTTTTCTCCAAAATTTCCAGGGATGGGGCCTCTGTAGCCTCCCTAGATAGCCTGTACCAGTGTTTAAGGATCCACCATAGTGCAATCTTCTTTGCTGTGAAGTGGGCTGAGTACTTCTCACTGCTCTGCTGATGCTGGACTTCCTGCTGCCCTGCTGCCACTAGACAGAGAGAGCAATGGATCACTTGCTGCTTTATAACAGTATTTCCTATTTGAAGGGTTACTGTGTTCATTGCTCCATACCCCTACCACATGTGCACTCCCTTCTCCTCTGGCCTTTCTCCAATTTGTCTGAAACACTAGAAGCCCCAAATCTTTTTTTTTTCCCCCCTAACCTACTTCAGCTTCATTTGCTTCTCCCTAATTCTTGGTGGCTCTTTTGCTCTTTCGGTTTCTGAGACCAGGCAGGCCCTGACACTTAGGAAACACATAGGCTCTGACTGTATTTGGCTGCTGTGGAAAGGCTCATCTGTCATCTTTAATCCTCCTGGCAATGAAGCCGCAGAGCAGTTCAGCAATAACTCACCCTGAGACTGTGCAACTAACCTTTTCAGACATTTTGTGATGCCTCGCAGTGGTCCCACTGATTAAATCTTTTGTCCAGAAAACTAAACTGAAAGCTGTTTCCAGAAAATACAGTGATTTCATGTTTCACACCAGCTTCACAGCTTTTTATTAGGGGCGTTAAAGGTCTGGAGTGGAATACATGAAGGCCTGCCGTTAAAAATAAACCCGAACCAAAATCCCAGGTCTAAACCTCCTAAAGGCTATGGAAGTTAGATTGGAAAAGGGTATTCACATTGTCAAACTCTATGCATCTAACAGGTGCCTCATTCCTCAGAAAGGACAGATATTTCTTCTGTAATCTTGTGCGGAAAAGAGGGTCCTGCAGAGGATAATTCAGTACACCTAATTTCAGTGCAGCTAAAAGATCCTGCTATAAAGTTAGTTTGAATACCCTCCCAGCAAGTGGAATACAAATACTTGCGATCTTCACAGAGCTTAGATCTGGAAACCTCATATCCTGCTCCCAGACCTTCGCTAGTTAAAATTATGACACAAGGTATTCCTCCCTCCTGTAGTAAAATCTGAGATATTTTTAAATAGCTGCCAAGCCCTCCATATCATTACTACTATGGGGCCATACTATGCCATTGATTTCTTCTTTTTTCATTTCTTTTACAATAGCAGAAGCTTTTCTTTGTAAAATCAATGGTGCAGCATGTTCCATTATCTGTTGAAAGGCAAACGGTGGCTTCCTGTCCCTTCCCTGTTGGTATTCAGCTCAGAGACATCAGCCCAAAATTTCCTTAGCAGGCCTGAAGTAAGCAAAACTTTTGTCTCCAATGTGACAAAAGAAAACGGTATCCCAGGGAGTAAAGCAGTCTGCCTGGATGAAATGAGCTGATGCTTCAATTTCTAGTAATGTTTGAGACTGATTTTAGACACCAGAGGTCAGACACAGCTGCTGTTCAGCTTAGGAAAGAGGAGCAGCTCTAGCAAATAATAGGAAACAAGCTTTCCTTTCAAAGTGATCACATTTAGGGTTTTTGCCTAGATTTTTTTTTTTCCAATGAGCCTTCAGGAGAAAAAAACCTGCTCCTCTCAGTGGTCCTCTTGGCAGAAAGACGACTGAAGCAGGAACACCTAGTTTTAAGAATTCATTGTGCTTTTCGTCCCCTATTCTTTCCACTTTACACAGAGTTTCTCACAAGCTGATTCTCTTCTCTTTATCTCTTTACCTGAGAACTTATTTTAATAATCATTACAAATTAAAATCATTCTTCAAATTCTCTTACTCACCGGGTTCAAAGTGCAATTTCAAAAGCTACTCCACTTGGTAGCAGCAGGGGTTGGCGTATTTCCTCTCTATTTCTGTGCTAGAAATGCGATATTATAAAAACTGCAATTGAGACGATGAATCTGCTCCCTTCCCAAGCCAGACACACTACCCAGCACCTTGGCTGGCAGCAGTGCCCCTGGGCTTGAACAGAACCAACCAGCTGAGGATGCGGCTACTCAGACCCCATTTCCAGGGAAAGATTCCTCCCCCTCGGCAGCCTGGCCTGCTGTGGCTGCCGGCAACTGGCAGAGCTTGTGCGATGCAGGAAGTAGTGTTTCTCTCTCATTTTAAAGTCCTTTTAGAAAATCCATTCTTACGCACAAAATGCTATTTGTCTATCACAGAAGACGACTTCTCCTGCTAACTTTCCAGCTCTCCTTAGGCAGCGACGTGGGCTTTAAGAGCATGGGGAAAGCTGCAGCAAGGAAACAGGAGGGGACTAGCTGGAGGGAGGAAGGAGGAACATTAACCCCCTTTCCCAGCCTCATTGTAAGACTGTGCCTGAATCCAGAGAAGTTTTCCTCCTCTCCTTTCTCTCTCTGGATGCCAAGCTTCGTGGTGATTGGCACGAGAGGGATAGCTATAGAGATGCCATGTTTATTCTAAAACTAATGAGCATAAATCCAATCCAATCAAATCCCAATTAAGGCAAGTTCAGTAAGCTTTGGAGTAGAGCCTTGCTTGGGCTCTTCCAAACGATGAGAATGGCTGTGTAGTTCATTTCTGTCCTGAAAGACTTAAATGGCTTAAACCTGGACTTTGTGTTGGCAAATTGCCCTTCATGACCCCTTAAAACATTGTATTGGTCAGAGATCTCCGATTTTACTTTTTCAAATAAGAAAAGAGGGTACAGAAGAATAAATGTTCCCCATGTGAACCTGGCAGAATTTGGTAGAAATGATCTAATTAACAGGAGGCCAGCTTGGTGTGAATTATAGGTGGATAATACCTGTAAATGTATTTTGGGTAGCATAGGTCTAAATTGCAGATGGGATATTTACATGAACAAAAGCATCAATGGTCAGGGGCTTATTTTGTGTTGTTTTTCATAAATGCACTAGTCAATAGGATGGTATTTTACAGTGTAGAATTGAAAACCTATTATGGAGCAGGGTTCTATTTTCTGATGTATAGGTGATACTGCTTTTAAATGTACCGCGCTCGCATTTTCCTCCCTACTGATCAGTGCTGTGAAGAAAAATGGTGATAAACTCACTGCCTATGAAAAAGGGAACAAGGAAGTTCATGGAGCTCCTCCCCACGATCCCACACTTCTAAATGCTATTTCCCAGACTAGTCATGTCAGTGCCTTTTCCATGTTAGCATTCATTTACAGTGTCAAGAATACAAAGTGCTATCCTCCACGTGAAAGCAGCATGCTATTTCTGTATCTTTTAAAGCCTTGCCACCTGGAGAATGAGGCCATCTTTGATCTTAAATTTTGCCAAACCTGATCCCTAGAAAGTCCCAAAGACTGCTAGAAGCAGTTCTCAGCTTCTCAGTGTTCAGCCTTGGTTTTCCTCCAGCTTCTTAGCATTGTCGTAGCACTGATGATCATGGAAAAAAGACTCTACGAAATAGTGTATGTTTAGTTTTGTCTTTGTGAAGATCTGCAGGAATTGGTGTTCTAAGTAAGATGCCCAGAGAATTTAGCAAGACAATCTAGTTCTTGTGATATTGGTGTCATGTAATAAGTGAAGCCTGTAAGGCTACAGAATGCGATGACAATGGAAGATATGTATATCTTATAACTGTCTTGTGCCAGCATGGTCAGACTGGGATCTTTCCTTCATCTCTCCCTTCAAAGTCTTCCCCTCCCCCCCCCCCCACCTTCTTCAAAATATTCAGGAAACCCACATTTAGCAATAAATGTTCCAGTTAATACTGAGATAAGTTAGAATAATCTTGTCTTGCTCCGAGGAATGAATCTGAGCAATGAATTTATCCTCTGGACGCAGGACAGTGGTGATCTGACATCAGATGACAGTCTGAAGAATTCTTGCCAAGAAAATGTAAATACTTCCTCACACACTTCACTTCCACATGTGCAACCCAGTTAACAAAGGCAAGGTAGCAAAAAGAAAAGTAATAAATGGACATTCAGAATCATTTTGGTAGCACTGCAAAAGATGTTACCCAGCTTTGCCCCCCTCTGAAAATGTGGAGCGGTCTTTGGATTAAAAAATGTTCAGAAATTTGACTAGATGACTTCTTGACTTCCTTTCTAGTCCCCCTTTCTGCTGGTCTATATACTGGACAGAAATGCAGCAATTCAATGACAATTCATATTTTCCATGTATGTCCATTGACTGGAAAATGCTAGATGAATTCTGAGTTAATCCCTCAACAGTTGACAGCCATGACCAATTACCATCAGAATCTGTCCCTGTAGATCACACCCTAATTTAACAATAAATTACTTTAACCTCATACGTCTATTTGCAGTGATTTCCAGAAAACATTACTAACCGTAAAGGAATCCTCCCGTGGGTTAAGTAATTACCCTGGAGAGCTAGTTTTCACTGTTCAGCAGCAGTAGCAAATAGCATTTCTAATGAGCTGGGTATAAATAACAAGTTGAATGCTGTCAAGCATCAATATTTACTCTGCATTGGATAGAACTTGCTAACTGAATTAGCCCCTTTGCAGCAAGGGTCTGGGTTTGCATGGAATTATAATCCTGACATTCTCACTTGATGCCTTATTAGCTTTCGCAATGCACTATAAATAGAAAGTGCATATTCAGAAGTATTGCACTTAGTGATGCTTATCTATCTGTTTTCTTACATATTCCAGTACTAACTGTACAGATCTAAAACTGAAGTTCACCATAGATGCTTTTTCCATCTGAAGTGGTTAGCTACAAAGCTAAGCGAGTTTAGGCCCCAAGCTGTCTGGCTTCTCTTTATAGGCGGACTCTTGTACCAACTTAATATCTATCTATTTAAATGAGGTAGAACTAAGATTAAGGATCCGTTTATGAAGATCAGTTTGCTGGATGAGGGTTTGTCCATATGTATTAGGCAATGAGAGTTTTCTGTGGAAGTAAAGAAAGCTGATCAAACCCTGGAACTGTCATTTTACTGGAAAGTCTAACATTTTTTGATTGTTTTAGACAAATTAGACCAAGACATGAAATTCGCCATGAACCAAAACTTCTACAGAAAATAGAATCCATCAAAATATTTCATTTTATCTTTAATACCATATATATTCATTTTCAGTACAGCATACCTATAGCTACTGTAATAATTGAACATAAAATATTTTCCACATGCAATATTGCAAATAACTTTCAAATTATTTTTCTTTATGTGTTTTTAAATTACCCTATCACTGAAGATATTCTCCTGTTGACAATATTTGGTTCTTCAGGAAACTTAAAACAAGCTTAGTCTAATATTAAAAATAGCCCATGATTTTTTGTGTAAGAAGTACAAGCTTTTATGTTTGTGATACTTTATGGATATTCTAGCATGCAGGAATTTTTTCACAATAGTAAAAAAACAACTCCGAAGTTGGAGAACAGCATTATACAGTATAATGTGTGTTTGAAAAATAACATATGCTCATGTAATTAAAGTCTTTCTCAAGATGCAAGTGCGTGAAGAGATACAGCTAAGCTTATGTACCAAGATTTTAGCATTCCCTGGCCAAAGTTTTTTTCCATGTGGTTTTAAAGAGATTTTTTTTTTCTCTTTTTCTATGACAGTTTTTGATGGCTTATATAAATAGCTACTGTAATTAGAGAAATAAATATGTGCTCATATACTGCAGTGCCAGATACAGCTCTGAGCTGTTAAAGGGAAGGCTAGGGGGAAGGAGACTGTGTAGCCATATGTCTGCTCACACATCACACTACTAGGGATACCTGGGTCACATCAGGCAGTGCTAATTGCATGGCGCTACATCTCATTTGCTCTCCAGTTCATTAAATTGACAGCTGTACTGTGTATGTCCATTAAACTATTCTAATGCCTATTATTTATACAGAGAATTTTCATTTGGCACATGTTATGTCTTCAAAATCAGGCTAACATTTCTAATAATTTATTGTTTGTCGTGACAAATTTTCATACGTGCAAGCTGTGGGTGCTTTTTCACAAAAGCTTAACTGAGGAGCACCTTGCATCCCAGCCAGTCACAGCTTCTGCTTTGGGACCTTCTGAAGCAGAGCCTTTCCCCTGCTGCGGGTGGGAGCACAACCTGCCAAACTCTCTCCAGAACGTCTCCTTCCTCCTAATGCAGATTTTCTGACTTGTTCCAAAGGGGCTTGGGTTACCAAAGCAGCAGGCTTGTCTTTTCTGTTTTGTTCCTCCATTACATTAGGATGACAAAGTGTCTTCTTTAGTCCACGCTAACCACCACGTGTGTTGCTTTTCCAGTTCCAGGTCCTCCTGCTGGTGTTAAAGCAGCTGCGGCTTCAGCCTCCACTGTCTTTGTGTCCTGGCTCCCTCCTCTTAAGTTAAATGGTATCATCCGGAAATATACTGTGTTCTGCTCGCATCCGTACCCCACAGTAAGTCCTACAGCGCAGCTGCAGAAGGACAGCCTTGGTTCTCAAAACTCACACTGTATGTTTGCAGATGCTTAGACCTTGGGTTTCTTGACATTTCTTCTCTAAGTAAGGGTAAAGGGGGCTTCTGGAGCTAAGGGATTGATTGAAGTTTGTTTTCTTTTCTTCCCAACTGTCAAACTTCTACAGAACTTAAAATGTATTGCAGAGTGCTGACTTATAAACCATTTCAAAACCCGCAATCCAGACTGTCTTTAAAGTCATCATTGTTAAGAATTTGCACCGTTGCCTTTTACAGGACCAGTTGCAAGCTGTCTACAGCCCTGCTATAGCTGGAAGCATGTATTCATGCACCTATTTGCTGAATCTAACTCGTGTTTTGATCTAAAAGTTCCTACGTTTTTGGCTCGAGTATTGATGCGTAAAGGAGCAAAATGACTTAGGAACAAGCATATTTGCTTGTGAATAAGTACATTTGTGCCAAGAGCATTTACCCACTGTAGGTCTACATGCTATTGCTTGCTGAGAATGCAACAAGAGAAAAGTTGAACTGAACATCAGGTATATTTCTCTCTGAGCTGTGAAGAGTTCTATTTCTAGAAAGCTATTTTTAAACACAAAGGCCAACTGTTCTTTTTAAATGCCAGTACATATTTTTCTAATAAGCAGTGAGGATAAATATATTTTTTTTATTCCAAGTTTTGATTTAGTTTTTAAATAGGGCTTCCCATCAAAGGTAAGGCCTCAAGTTGCAAAATGCAATCTTAGTTTAATATACAAGGAAAAGATTGTTCCAGAAATAGGAGGAGGTTGATAGGGAGATTTTCAAACATGCTTTAGGCTTTTTTTTGAAAGTGACTGAGGCACAGAGAGGTTTGAGAGTTTGTCTGCATGGCACTAGGCAGGCAGAGAGACTCACCCAGCCCACTCTTGTAGCAAGTGAGCTAATTCTGCACATCCTCAGGGGGGACAGGACAAAAGCCATGTGTCCGCTGATGCCTAAGCCCAAACTGATACATCCTGCTCTAAGCAGAATTTATTAGTCCCATCTGAAGCTAGGGGTTGGAGCTCTTTGCTTCTTTTATGCCTTGGGACTGCGAGTGCTAATTTGATTTACTAATTGTAGCCATGCACAGGAAAATATCCTGACAATACTCTTTAAATATAAACTGGCTAGAGGTGTTTCATCATGGATCATACATTTCTATGGCACACAGTGGGTTTGTTATTTCCTAAAGAGTTTGGATTTAACAGAATTAAACTTATGCCTTTGGTGAGCAGTGCAGTGCTCTGGAGAGACTGGGGACAAAATCCTTCTCTGGGGGTTTGGAAAGAACACCAGGTGGTGCTGTTGGCTCTTTCTAGTTACTTATGCCCAAAGCTGCAATATTTCCTCTCCAGGCTTCTTTGCTAGAAACATTTTTGTGTGTGTTTATATAACCAGGAAAATAAACATCCTCTGTTACACAAGTTTGTCTCTACTATGCTGCTCTTTCATATGCAAAATTATCTTTTCGTGGCTGCTTATTGTATGGGTATGTTTTAGAGTTCCTTAGTACAAAATACTGTTGTGATGGACCACAGCAAGAAGCAGTTACTTGTTTTGCTGGTGTTGGCCTGTATTGAATTTGACTGCTATATTTTTGTGAAGTTCGTTATATCATGAGGTGAAGGTATCACTGTATACTTTAGCCCAAGGTAGAAGCACTTGAGGATGTTTCTGTTTTCTATTAGTCATTAATGTATACATATATATTTATTCTGTTGTTACCTGTGTGCATGCAGGGGTGTGTGTGGTGAGTGTGTTTGTGTGTATGTGTACATATGCATGTATACATATATACATATACATATATATATACACACACACACACATATCTCCATGAGGACAGTCTCTGCACCACTTCTCCGTAGTCTTGTGCGGATCAGTATGAGTTATGGCTTACAGAACAGGTCTTCAGTGTCAGTTTTGTGTCTTGAGTGAGACAGTGACCACATTAGTTTGTCAGTTTCCAGAAGACAGGTTGGGCGTCTCTGGATAAGTGCAAGACTGCAGGATCCTGTCAACATAGGAACCCCAGTACTTTGTTTCTAACTAAATGCTTTGCTATCTTTTATCCTTAAAGAATCATTAAATAGAAGGGTATTTTATTCAGAGCTAGCTTTGCAGTGGAAGAAATCTGTCGCAGAGGTGCGTGAATGATAATACTCCTGTGCAGATACATTCTGCATATCTCAAGCAAGTTCTTGTATGATTCACTGTTGGCAGAGAAATTGGTTTTAAATTAGGGTGGGGAGGGGGAATAAATAGAAAACCTCTATCTTTATCAGTTCTTCTGTCACCATAAGTTGTAACTAGTTGGAGGTAAGGAGTCATATAAACTTCCTGATGAGACCACTTCCTACACTCTAAGCCCTTGTTGCAAAATAATTTTGCCAAAAATCTATCATTTAAGAATAAAGGCAAATTCAGTTTTTAAATATCAATGAGAAGAAAGAGAAAAGGACAGTGGTGAAAGTGAACTTCCTGGTGTCTATTTTCTTGCAGATTGCATTTTACAAGCAGTACGTGTATACGGAGAAGAATTCAATACAGCACACTTTAGACAATGCTCTTAGACTTAGGCAGAGCTCCTTTACATGAGGACACTGTTCTGGTGCTTAAGAGCGTGTAAGTCATCAATAGGAAGACAAATTAACTCTGTCATTCATGTTGTACACATTTTTACTACAAAGCACAACCTTGCTATGAACCTGAGATATTCTGAGATGAACATTTGCTGCTTGTTGCACAGTTCAGTTTGTTTTGCAAGGGCAGAATCTGGGAAAACTTCTGCTGGCCCTGGACAGAAGGATACTGTCGTTTCTGGCTTAGCTGCTTCGAGCCCCAAGGACAGTATCTGCCTGAGATATTTCAAGCAAAATGCAAATATGCCAATATGATTAGTGTGTGAAAAAAGACATTGACATATATTCTCTAAGCAAGATAAAGGTCAAGGGTCCATTGCCATGATGTTTAATTGTGGTGCCTGTTATTTGTGCAGAACTTTCTCTTTTTTATTCTGCAAGTACAGAAACCAATATGGAAATGTGAGCACTGACATATTCACTGAAAAGCTGACCAGCTGTCCATTAGTCCAAAGTACTAGTTGAAATTTCTGTTTCTAATGCTGGCCTGAAAAAAGAGTGACCTAATAGGTCCTTCATTCTTCAAATAAATGAAACAAAACGTACAAGAATTTAGGTTAAAAAAATCATCCTCTGAGCCAATTCGCAACCCACTTTCCCACTGTACATGAACCCCACTTCTTCCTACATCCATGTCCTACTCCGTGCATGACCTGGCTCCTCATAACCACCCATGATGGTCCATAAGTCACTTCCCTCAAGGTGCACTTATCGTATGTGTGCTGTCCATTGGCACAGACCTGATATAGGCCCTGCCCACAGGACACTTGCTACAGTCGCTCTGCTCAGACCTCATGAAGGCAATGGGCAGCACTAACTGCTGCACCGTGAACTTTCTTCCCATCTTGTCAGCGCAGGTTTTTCCAGGGAGCAGTGGAGCCATAGCCTGGCCCATTTAGCAGTCCCCTAAGCTGCTTGTGGTTTGACTCCTGCTAAAGATGCTAGAGTGGTTTAGCACCTAGCTGGCTGTGGGGGCAGCTATCCTCTTTGGCAGCTGCTCCAGCACCAGCTGCCTTAGGTTGTAATGTATATTGCCAGGGCTTTTAAAAGGGCTGTGGCGTATGAGGTTTAGATGGTTTCTGAAAAGGAACTGCTTGTTGCATTCGGGTCAGTATACTATGTAAGCGCCTAGAAAAGATCACTGTGACACCTAACATCCAGTTGGTTTGCCAATCTGGGAAACTGTAATCTGGGGACTGGTAAAAAGCAACACAGAAAAAAAATGTAGTGTGTCCTGAAGGTCTGTGAATGAGGGTTAAGAAGCAGGATTTCCTGCCTCATGAAGGGCTGAGAAAGCATTCGAAGTGGTAGGGAAAGCACAGTGAGCGGTTAAGACCTGAGGAAAGGTAGACCAACTACATCGTTCAGGTGTCAGTGAATGGGATGGTGTCACTCAGTCAGCAAAACACATTAAAATCTGTTTTGTTTTCTTGATTAGAAAAGTGCAGATGTTGCTGGAGTATTTGCGGGCCGGGTGGGCAGTGTTAAACAAGCGGTGATCCATTGGTCAGCTGGTCGTTCCCTAACAGGAGCAAACACATTAAACCAGCTTCCCCTGCTGTTTCTGATGAAGCAGGTTGTAAAACTGTTTATCAATTTTCTGCTTGCTCTATGTGATGACTGGAGATTAATAGAAAGGAGTCATGTCACTAGAGCTGCACTATAAAAGGAGAATACATGGAAACTGCTCTCCTTCTCAGTGATTTTCCTTTTCGGGATATTGTCAGTTGGTTCTTGTCTTCGTTCCGCTCGCATTAAGATGTGGAATAAGATGACCTCGCTATCGCTTTCTCATTTCCTGATAGCGAAAGCAAAAAGCAGAACTTGTTTGGGCAACTGTGCATAGAAAGTGTTGAGACGTGAAAGACATACAATTCTGCCAATGGCCTAAAATGTCATAGGAATTTTATTGGAATCTTTCCCCTGTCTAACTAAGGAAAAATCTTAATGATATTCTAAGGCATTTGTTTTTGTCTGGGAGTTGCACATTAGCTATACCAGTGTTTGGTTTCAATTGTTCTATGTGCATTATGATCAGCTAGTATTCAATTTTTAAACCTTTCATGGAGTCATAGAATAATACAAGTTGGAAGGTACCTCCAGAAGTTATCTAGACCAACCCCCTGCTCAAAGCAAATCTAATCACATCAGATTGCTCATGGCCATATCTAGTTCAGTCTTGAACCTCTCCAAGGAGGGAGATCTTGTCCCTGGTTCTAGTATTTGATCGTGGCTCCATGGTAAAAATGTTTTTTCTAGTATCTAATCAGAATTTCCCCTGTTGCAGCTTTTGCCTGTTGCCTCTTGTCCTATCACTGTGGACATCTGAGAAAAGCTTAGCTCCATCTTCTCTGTATTATCTTATCAAGTATATGTAGATGGCAATAAGAAGTTTTTCTTGAGCATTCGCTTCTTAAAGCTGACAGACCCAGCTGTCTTAGCATCTCCTTGCATGTGTGTCCTGTGCTTCAGCCCCCTGACCATCCTGACAGCCCTGTGCTGGACTCACTCTAGTATGTCATTCTCTCTCTTGTGCTGAGGAGCTCAAAACTGGACATAGTACTCCAGATGCGTTCTCACAAGTGTAGAATAGAGAAGGATTGCCCCCCTGGACCTGCTAGAAACACTTTTACTAATGCAGTACTGCTAATATAGAACTGCTTTTCTGCAGAGTTGCTTCCTATATAGTTGACCCTCAGCCCCTAGGCGTATATGGGGTTATTCCATCCCACATATAAGACTTTGTATTTGCTGTTTTTGAATTTCATGAGTCAGATAGTTTCTCCAGCTTATCCAGGACCCTCTGAACAGCAGCCCTGCCCTCCAGCATATTGACTGCTCCCCACAATTTCAGGCCATCCAAAAACTTACTGAGAGTGCCTTCTATCCTCTCCTCCAGCTCATTAATGAAGACGTTAAACAGTATTGGTCCCAATAATGATCCCTGAGGGATGCCACTAGTTACTGGTCTGCAGCTGAACTTTGCACCACTAAACACAGCTCTCTGAACCCCACAGTCTGGCCAGTTTTCCACACTTATCCAGCCCATACCAATCTGGTGATAGGGAGATTACGGGTCCAAAGACCTTGCTAAAACGAAGATATATGATATCCACTGGCCTCCCCTTGTCCGTAGTGCCAGTCACCTCCTCACAGAAAGCAATCAGGTTGGTCAAGCGTGGTTTACTCTTGGTAAATCCAGGTTGACTGTTCTTTCTTCTCCTTCATATGACTAAAATGGTTTCTAATAGGATTTACTCCATAACCTTTTCAGGGTCTGAAACTAGGCTGATCAGCCTGTAGTTGTGTGGCTCCTCCTTCTTGCTCTTCTTGAAAATAGGGGGAGTGTTTAGCTTTCTCCATTTCTCAGAAACCTTCCCCATTGCCATGGCCTTTAAAAGATGACAGAAAGTGTCCTCACAATGACATTAGCCACCCTTTTCAGCACACTCATATGCATCCCATCTGGTCCCATGGATTTGTGTATATTAAGTGATTCTTAAGTGTTTCCTATGTCAATCTTCCTCTACTGTGAGTATAAGTTCACTCCCACAGACTCTGCTAGGAGGCTTAGGAACCTGGGAGTCCTGGGGGCATACCTTACCAGTGAAAACTGAGGCAAAAAAAGACAATGAGTACCTCAATCTTTTCCGTGTTTCTTGTCACTAGGTCCCCTGCCTCACTGACCAATGGGCCCACACTGCTCTTAGCCTTTGTTCTGCTGTCAGAGTACTTACAGAAACCTTTGTTACTGCCCTTCACCTCCCTTGCTAGTTTCAGCTCCAGCTGAGCTTTGGTTTTCCAAACTCCATTCCTACAAGCGTGGACAATGTCTTTGTATTCATCCCAATTAGTCTGTCCCTGCTTCCACTTTCTGTATGTTTCTTTTTGATATTTGAGCTCAGTGAGGAGTTCCATGTTCACCTATTAATGGCTTCTGCCGTGCTTGCTCAACTTTCCACACGTTGCAAAGGAAACTTCTTGTACTCGGAGGATGCTGTTGTTGAAGACTGGCCAGCTCTGCTGGACCCCTTTGCCTTCCAGGGATCCTGCCATGTAGGTCCCTGAACAAGCCAAAAACTGCTCTTCTGAAGTCCAGGGTTGTAATTCTGCTGCTTGTCTCGTTCACTTCCCTCAGGATGTTAAATTCCACAGTCTCCTGGTTGCCACAGCCAAGGCTATCCTCAGCCTTCGCATCTTTAGCCAGTTCTTTCTAGTTTGTGAGTATCAGGTCCAATGGAGCATCTCCCATAGTCAGAAAATTATCTTCAGTACTTTCCAGAAATATCCTTGACCCCAGCCATATTGCTCTTCCAGCAGATATCAATGTGGTAAAGTCATGCATGAGAACTAAGGCTTGTACTTGTGATGCTTTCTCTAGCTGCCTAAGGAAGACTTCATCTGCCTCCTCTTCTTGATCAGGAGGTCATATCAGACACCTATTTCAACATCACCAGTGCTGGTCTGTCCTCTGATCCTTACCCACAAGCTCCCTACTGGTTTGTCATATGCCCCAGGGCAAAGCTCCATGCATTCAAGCCACTCCTTTACGTAGAGTGTAACCTGTCCTTCCCATCTTCCCAGCCAGCTTTCCTGAAGAGCCTGTATCCCTTCACTGCAGCACACTTACCATGAGAGCTATCTCACCATGTCTTCATAATCCCCATGAGATTCTATCCCACAAAACATCAGAAGGACGTTCACTGCAATTTATTATTGATATCCTATCAAAAGCATGCACAGTACACTCTGGTGGTTGCCCTGTAAAGAAGAAAATCCTCTTTGCACTGTCTCTGCAGCTTGTACGCTGAAGGTGGGATTCACCTCAACTGACTTCAGCCATCTCAGAGAGAGATACCTAGTCTACTTCTGGGGTCATCGAGACTTCCTGTGCAATTACTGAAGGAAAGAAGCTAGAAATCTGAGACAAGTCAGATATGTCTTCTTTCAAAAGTGTCCTTTCTCTCTATTCACTCTGGAGACAGTATATACAGTTATCTCGAACTAGGTGTCCAATCTTTAAACAACCAGAATTAGCTGACATCAATTTCCAGTGTCCAGATATTTTCCATGCAGGTTTTTCAGGCAGACACAAGTTTTGTCTTGCTTTTGCACAACATCTGCCGAAATTCTTGCTCAATGTGAGGAGGCTTAGCCACACGTTCTCTGATCCTCAATATCTCTCCAGTTTCAAAGACTTGAAAAAAATTCAAGGAAAATGGTGCAAAAGCTTATAATTATAATTAGG
This sequence comes from Struthio camelus, assembly GCF_040807025.1. Classification (NCBI taxonomy): domain Eukaryota; kingdom Metazoa; phylum Chordata; class Aves; order Struthioniformes; family Struthionidae; genus Struthio; species Struthio camelus. Next base: position 123,706,550 of record NC_090942.1, on the reverse strand, counting down.
AACCGGGTTTTTGTTGCACAGTAGAGATTTCAGTGATTAAAGGTATACTGAAAGTCTCAGAAGAGGGGGAAAAGTAACTATTAGAAGTGGGCTAAGCCAATAAAGTTACTGTTGAATGGAAGCTTATTTAAAGTCAGCAGAATCTGTAAGCCTGAGAGTTTAAAATCTGTGTTCATTGATTCAGGTGCTACAGACTTTGCCTATACAGTAAGTTTTACAGCATGAGGTTATTTATGTTTATTAATTCTTGTGCTTTATATAGCATAGAACTATTTTATTATCTTTTTCTTGTTATTTGAAAAACTTATTTTGAATGGTATTTAAAATATGTCCTTTTTAATATACCACAATTGTACTCTTTATAGCTTTTGCATAGACATTTCACAGCTTTCTTACCAGCTCTGAAATATAGCAGATTCATTTTTTTAATTGCTTTGTCAACCATTTTGCTTATCTTATTTTTGTCGTGGTACAGATCTCTAAGAGAGATTTTAACTGACAGAGTATAAATTTAGTGCTGCAGATGTGCTGTTTCGTATAATTTTTAAAAGATCTCCTTGTAAGACCCTATGAAAACCCATTTGATATTGATTTTTTCGTAAAACTCTGGTCTTGTCTCACTACCTCATTTCACGTATAGATATATCAATATAGTCTAACAGTAGGTCCCTGGCACTGATTTCAGTATATTTCAGCAGATGTGGATTCATCACATTCCCTTCTTTATGGTATAGGAGGCTAGATAGAGTTGCACAATTTATGATTTGACTGAAATACTCTATAAAAGCCAGGTGACTTGGGGACAGCAAAGGAGCCAGGAGAGCCAGCTGGCAGCCCAGCTGGTGGCCTGCTGGTCTAGCTTCCCATGGTCATCTGCCTATGACCCCACGCATTGCTTCCTTCATCATGAGCCCTGGAAGGCTGATGGACTCTGTGGCTCCTGTGCGTTATCCCAAATGGAGGAGCAGACTGTGTACTTGTATGTTCCTGACCTTCTTGATTACATGGGCTACCTGGAGATCTGAGCAGCAGACTGACTTCTGGGCCTAAACCCTGGAAGTGGGTTCACAAGATTTTCCTCCAGGTGGGAGGGCAGGGAGCGGGCTGTACAGTTTCTGAAACATCTGTTTTGTATTTGCCAACATTTCACTTCAGTTCAGAATTTAAAAAAAGTAAAAATTGACGTGGAAACTACATTCTGTTTTCTGCACAGCTTCTGTTTACAACATTTAGCTCTAATAATATTGAGTGAGAAGTAGATGTTATGTTTCAAAACATGGGCCAAAACAGCAAGACCTGAGCAGAAGCCAAATTATATGACCAAATGGTATCCAGAGTCTTACTGAAAATGGTGGGACAGGACTGTTGGTTGTTTGCAGCTCTGATTGAAAGTCTGTGCATCTGGGAGAGGAAGCAAGGCAAAAGCCAGCAGGCCTAGAGAAAACACAGTGGTAAGTCACCTTAGGAAGAAGTCTATAGGCAAAGCTAGATATCTCTAGGGAATTCACTGAGAGTGCGGGCTCTGAGGTCTGTCTACTCGGTTGAGGGACACAGGGACTTGAAGTTCATTCTTTATAAATACAGTATTGTATCCGTTTCATTTTAACTTAGTTTGCTTCCAGGTAGAAACAACTTGTCAAAGTCCCAAGTACTAGGTAACTTGTCAACCCAAGAGACTGCAAGCCATCATTTCCAGGAAGAATGAAGACCTAAGGTGGAATACGGTAGACAATTCTGTGATGTGTAAGAAGATGGAGATTTTTGTATTTTGACCTTATAGAACTAAAAACTTAATTATTGATGTTACTCAGTGCTCATAGTAGGCCTCATCTATATTGCTGCATAAACAAGGGCCAAGGAGCAGCCCCTGGCCCTCCTAACATTAACTGGCTCGTGTCCATGCTGCTTAGTACTAGCTGCTCTAAAGCAGATTTGCTTTGTAGAGAGTTATTTAGAGTAGTTCAAAACTAAGAGATTAAACCAAAAGGAATATGCATCATCAGGGGCAGAGTGGTCAACACTTCCTGGCTCTCTCCTACTTAGCAGCGTAGAAAAGCCTATAGGCAACATGCTTATTGAAAGAGAACTAGCTCAGCAAGCATTGTTTCTCTGAGATAACTCAGGATAGATACCAAACTGATAGCTGCTCTGTGGGAGGCTACAAAATTAGTGGTCCATTGTTGTGGGTGGGAAGGAGAAGCATAGGTGTCTCTCTTAAGTTCGCTTTTGTTCAGTGTTTTTGTTAGTGGCCTCAATAATGAAAGCACAAGTGTGCCTATTAAATTTGCAGCATACAAAAGCTAAGGGATTTCAATTATATTGGGGACAGAACTGGAATTCATAGTGATCTAAACAAAGTGGAAAAGTAATCTGGAAAATGTCAGATAAAATTTTGTATGGGTAAGTGCAAGGAGATGAATACTATGAGTAACCAGCTGCTTGGATACAGGGTGGAGAACAACTGGCTAGATTCTTCAGAGGAGGATTTGGGGTCATTGTGTATCCTGAGATGATTATAAATTAGTTTATAATCCTGTTGTAAAAGAAACAAATGCCGTACTCTGTGATTATCAAATACAGGTTTGGAAAATGCATTCAAGAATGCTATGGACCCTTTGTAGACTGTCTAAAGGATAGCAGTGGATATTATTAGAGAATCTGTTAGAGAAAATGTGACTTCTAGGAAAAGTAGAAAGCATTGCTGGCACTGGAGTGGGAAAAGGAAGGATAAGTCTTCATTGAGATTAAAGGTTGGTTAAGAAGAACGAAAAAACAAAAACCAGTCTGAGGGTTCTGAATCTGTGCGCCTCATCTATCGAATTGTTTTCTAAAGGAGCTGTAAATACCAGAAGATAGTATACTATTTCAAAGCATATAAAGTGATATACACCAACGGAGCTGAAGTTGCACCAAGGAAAATGATGCTACCTGGAGTGGCTGTTCCTCAGCATCTTTTGCCCTTGCCTGGTTGTGTGAATCAGATTGACTTCACCCTAAGAAGAGCCTTTGATATCATTTTATTCTGCACAGCCCTTGCTGTTTTTTCAGAGTCTCGGTCCTATCTGTGCTTCTAAGATAAAGAGCTAAAGAGAGAAGAAAAATTAACCCATCATCTGTAAGCTGAATAAAAAAATGGTTGGAAAAAAATCCCTTGAGCAAGTATGTTACTGCTTTTGGGATAAAGCAGCAGAAAGTGTTTTATACTGGCACATGCAAAGACCAATATGTGCCAAGGTGGCATTCCTTTAAAATATTTCGTATTTCAATTGTTTAACCTTTTCTTTGCTGACAAAGTTCCGCTTTTTTCTCCTTGTGTAATGAAAGTCTCTGACATGTTAGTCTAATTGAAATGACAGAAGTTAAAAGTAAAATTGATTCTTTGTCACTGGAGCATCCCCAAGCGTTTAAAAGGAAATATTAGCTGAGGAAACAGGAGGTATGTGTTAACCAGTTAGAAACCAAAATCTTTTGCTGTAGCACTTTGCCTTAAGAAAATAAGCAACACTAACTGAGTGAAGACATGCTTACTAGGTCACATTAACAAACGAATTTAATGAATAACTGAATTTGTATTTGAAATAGCTGCAGTTCCAAATGTATGAATGATGCTGATTCTCTGTGGAAGAAAGAACGGAACTGAAGACAAGGCACTTAAAAATGCATTAGAGAAGCTAATTTTGTGATTCTTCCATCTTTGGAGCTCGAGGGAGAGAGCTCCTCTGCTTTGATACAATTTTGCCTGCTCTTCCAGCTGACCACATTGCAACCAGAGGAATTTTTGAGGATTTTTGGTTTTGTTTTTAGCTTTTGTCTTCAGAGCAGGAGGGCTTAGTGCCAATGCTGCAGCTTCAAGGCTTGTCTTCTGCTCAGCTGCTCCTTGCATCCCAACCGTACAATGTCAAACCAGAGTGATCCCAGTTGTATTTGATGGTAAATGCCGAAGCTGTCTGACAGTCCCAGGCTCTGCTGTTGCAGAGATGAACAGTGAGGCACTTCCAGCAGGAGATACGCAGTATTTGGAATGACTCCCAAAGGCAGATGTATATTTCTTTCGTAAACCATTGGAGTCATGGAAAAGTTGCTGTAAATTTAACTGGACTGGTGCTTGCTGGAAAGAAATTGTAGCCGTTTCTGATCACTGAGCAAAAAGGTGGTCTGTAATGGTTTCCTGTTCCTAAATGCTATATCCTCCTTCCATGTTAGTAGGTGTTTTAGAGGTAGATTGTGCGTGATAGCTGTATGAATAAGTAGAGCCTAAGTGCCAAAGACAGTCTAGCCTGTTTGACTTTCAAATTAATCCTCAGAAATGCTACCTCATGAATATTAAAATTCAGCCTCCTGTGCCATGATCAATATATTAATTTTTATCTATGACCTCACAAAGATCCAGCCTGACAAGCATTTGTCCAATATTCCTGTGTAAATGTCGAGACAGATGGTTCTCAAAGCTCTCTGTAATATTTCACATAATAGTAGAAGTGTCTTACTGCACTGACCTCTTCATACCGACAGCAGAAACCCAGGCAAATGCTTGCTAAATGGGACAAACTGACTTGGCATTGGGACAGAAGAAATGAGATTGGCAAGAAGATACAGTGAGGCCCCTGTATGAGCTTATGTTGAGCCAAGGTAACTGTCAGCTGGGGCAAAACAGTCCCCCAGGAAAGTTAGTCTCCATGGAGGAAACAAGGTGTATTCAGAAGGAAATAAAGAGGGGCTCGATGACAGATGAACTACAGCCTGGCAGATTAGCCAGGCTAATTTCCAGAAGAGGTCATTTGTCCATTTTATTTCTCAAGAACAGAGAAGTGCAGTGGCCCATCCAGTAGCTGAGGCTGGCTACCAGTTCATACTGGAGGTGGTTAATGATACCTGAGAAACAACCCTTATTTATTTGGAATTCACTTTGAAGGACTATATATTGAAATGCTTTCAGGTCAAACTACCATTTGAAATGCTAATCAACTGAAATTGGCCTTTACCACCAGGGGATATTTGTATCAAAGAGCTTTCTTGCACCCCTTTCTGTCAGTCTAAATCAAATTTAGATTACACTGATGTAGTATTTTTAATGTAGATTCCCAGGAAAATAATCTTTTCTGTGTCATTAGTGTTTTACTATTTTTAGCCGAGTATTAGCTAGCCATTACCGTGCTTAGTATTGTACAGAGAAGCTAGTCTTCATTATTCATTCTAATGGTTAGTTTCCCCAGTATTTTTACGTACAAGATTCACAGAGCTTGTGTCAGGAATAAAACTGATTATGCTGAATATTCAAATGTTAGTCAAGCCTGATGAGATTTCCCTTCTCATCCTCCAAGGAGTAAAGCTTCCTGTAGAGTACGTGCTGCAGGGCACAAACTCTATGTCCCATGGAAGAATGCATTCCTTTGCACCTTTCCTTGCGGAGGTCACTTCAAGCACACTGCAGAATGTCTCACCACTAAGCAGTTGTCATTGCTTAGCAGCTTGTCGGCTTAGCTGCAGCCCACAGCCAAGGCGCCCGTTTGGCAGTGCCTGAGTAGACTGAAGTGATATTTCCTGCAATGCTTGTCATGCCATGCTAACACAGCTAAATAGCTGAGATGACCTTCTCAGGGAATCTTTGAATGAAAATAATGTTGTGATTAAACAAAACTAGTCTCAGGGGTAAGTTTAGTAGTCTATTAAAAGAATAAAATTTTATTCTCGACTTGTTCAATTTAATGAATGAATAAACCATCCAACCCAAGGATGAGGACCACCACCACAAAGATTTTAGGTGACCAATGACAAATCTAGGGTAGTAAACTCCAGATCTCATATCAGACACAGGACTGAATCCTCTGTTGGGAAAATCTATCTGAAATAAAATTGAATGTCAGAACTATGCATGATAGAGATTTGTCAAACCTAAAAAAATAAATAGACTCATAAAGATTCTAATCTGAATAAAAACAATTTGTAAACAACATATAGGCCCAAATTTACTGAATAGAAATTGATTGCAACAAGTTATTGTGTCTGCTCCGTTTATTGCCATTTGCCATCTGTTCGAAGTAATTGATACTCTTTCAAAGTACTCTGAAGTAATAGGCTTTGTAGCACTCCACTTAACAGGCTTTCTCCAGCTACTCTTTATTTTAGTTTGGAAACATTTGTCTCTCCTATCACAGGTAATCAGCGAGTTTGAAGCCTCTCCCGACTCGTTTTCCTACAGAATTCCTAACCTAAGTCGAAATCGGCAGTACAGCGTCTGGGTGGTGGCAGTGACTGCTGCAGGAAGAGGCAACAGCAGCGAAATTATCACTGTAGAACCACTAGCTAAAGGTATGATGACAGCACTTTCTAAAGTAATGCAAAACTTCAGGATGCTAGTTACTGTTATAATTGGCATATGGTTTCTTTATATCTCATTGCTTACTAAGAGTGGGATTTGTCAGGGGTAACTTCAGTTCTCTCCAAAAGTTAGACACCAACTCTTGGTCAATTGCCCAAGCTTTTGCTATAGTCAGCAGAGAGAGGAAGAATGATGTACTTCTCTAGAGGGTAATTCATCCCACCTACCTTAGAAGGAAATAAATGGCTTTTTGGAGCAGTTTTTATCTTCTTTTGTTAGATACAGAGAGATTTCAGATGATGCCCTCCCTTACTGAGTGTCTCTCTCAATTTTTTGCCATACAAGATAACTTCTTTACCGTTCCTCTCCTTACTAATCTCTCATGTGTGCTCCACAGGTACTATCTTCGATGTCAATTGACCGGATTGACATATCTAAACTCTGAGCAATTGTTCTCAACTTGTGTTAGCTTTGAAGTTTGCTGCTTCCATTTCAGATCTTAAGAAGGGATAATGTGCCTGAAATCTTATGCATTTTTTTCCAGTTACATTAGTTCTTCTAAAAAAGATATTACTTGGGCCTGTACGTTCTGCCTTACCTGTACCATTAGACATCATGTTTACAAGACTCTACCACTTTAGCTTGGAAACAGACACCTAACTTTTTAGATAGCAAGGCAAGGTGAGGCCCATCAGTAATCAGTTTCTCCATGAGTTCTTTATACTGATCTTTTTTTTCCACTCAAATTATCACCACAGCTGCCAATATGAACGATTTAGCGCGCTTGTCCCTGGAGTTACGAAGGTAGAGACCATTTGATTGACTTTACAGTTTCACAAGGCTTCTGCTGCTTCAATCACATGGCTAATGATGTAGTAATATAAAAGAAAATGTCTAGTGCTTTATGATGACAGATACTTTCTTAAAAAGCATTGCAGAACTACAGTCAAACACCACCAACATGAACAACATGCATTTTCTGCGTGGAGAGGCATATACCACCACCATGAGGATGCTTGCTGTCCCAAGCTACCTCAATGGCAGCTAACCAGTTGGATGATAAACTATCAGGTGATAGTATTTGGAAAGTACAACTTTAACATGTGAAATAGCTTTCTAATGTGCGGGATTCCTTAGGCTTGTGATGGGGACTTCCATGCCTTTTCTTTGCCTCTCCTCTAAGTCAAAGATTTCATCATATGGGATGGGTATTTTTCAACATTTCTAAAGGGAACTTGTAGCAACTATAATGTTACTACTTTGACTGACAGTGGAAGATTTGTCAGTGTTAATGTGGGGAGGGTCTAGCAAGGTAGATTGACCTCAGTGGGAACAAACAGGGGAATGTTTGCTCCCCAGGCCATTACTGACAATCTCTTTATGTCAACTGGGTAGACTCACCTTTACTTTCTGCTTCTGCTAACATCTGACATCTTTCAGAAGAGCTTTTTTCTTAGTGGCTACACAGCATTAGTGGAGTGACCTTATGAATGACCGAAAGGCTATGAAAAGTCTGAAGGCTATGAAAAGTCTGCAGGTTTTCCATTGTTATATTCCTTGTAGAATAACTGCCTACTGCATTTTGAACATCTGTGAGACCAAAGTCGGGGTATTAAAAGATGAATGAGCTACGTAAGGAACATCTGAAAGGGAAGCCTCTGAAAAACACCTCAGAGGAAGAGGGCAAAGGTTTCAACATGCTTCTCTTTTGAGGCTGGCAGTTACTTATGCGTGATGAATGCATGGTGCTGGAAATCAACAAAAATAGACATAGTGCATTGATGCTTGAATAAAATCAAAAACAATTAGATGATAATATGGTGTGATATTAATAGATTAGGGACATAGGCAGTCCTGGGACTGTGCAAGGACCCCACTGCACAAAGCACCAGAAGTTCACTTTCTCCATTTCCTATGTAATTAAAAGGAAAGGAAGTGTTCAGACAAGATGAATGCAGAGCAATGCAAAGTTCATGGATATCCAGATGAGTTGATCTGGTTGTGAAGAAATGCAGGATGTGATCGCTCTAGGATTGCCAAAAATAGACAAGTTACAAATTGATCCGCAAATACCTAAACCGAACAAGCTTTCTACAAGCTAGAATTAAACCTGCTCCAGCAAAGCTTATTAATATGATCCATGATGCCCAATGAATGAAATTAAAAATATCTTTTATGAGAAGTCCAGGGGACTTTAAGGAGAAGTACCTAATTACTTCAATATAGCCAAGTCAGAGTAGACAAGACTTTATTCTGAAGGACAATAGAATGCATCCAGCGAATATTAGAGCTAGTAATGAGGCTCCAATATAAAATCTACATTAGATAATGCTCAAGACAAGCCTCTGTTACAGGCATACACTTTAGATTGAAAAAGTAATGAATAATCCATCTGTGGAAATTGTGATCGGCGCTAGGAATACAGATACATAGCAATTTTATCAACATTGGATGTAGCCAGGTTAGAAATTATTATAATATGTATGAGATTTCCTGTATGAATGCACAAATGAACCTTTTAGAGAGCTGGGAGAAAGTGGTGATCAGTAATAAGGACAGTGGACACACAGATGAAGAATGATGGACAGAGTTAATAGCCTTGAAGACCTTTCTCCCTAACATGTCTAAAGCATGTAACTCATCACAGGGTTAGAAGCAGTTAAAGCCTGGTTTTGCCACAAGAAACACAAAAGGCTAGTTTACAGGGAAGAAGTCGTCCCCAGGGCAAAAGCATCCTATAGGCTATTACTGTGAAGTTATTTGCTTCCTTTCTTCTCCACTTACTTCACAGTAACTGTCCATGTAATGCTGGCGTCATGACAGCTAATGAGAATTAACTTGAAATTGAATTATGTCAACTTCATTATAACCCCCTTAATTCTCAATGAGAACGTGTAGATAGGGTTTTGAGATGAAATGGCTGGTCCAATTTAAATGAAAGCTTAATTCAGGTTTACATTTCTTTCTTTAGCGTCTCCATATCTCAGAACAGATTGTGATTCTCTGTAATTAACTGACAAAAGTAAGCAAAAAAAAAGAAAAAGTAAGCACAGCAAGCAAAATTCAGCCTCCGTGATGTAAGCGCGCTGTGCCTCATTGAATCATGCTTCATTGCTGACTTGGAATTTCTGTTTTTAGTCTATCAAATAAGTCTAAAAGACAGGAAATCTTACATACACTTTGTCCCTCTTGTTTACTGACCACAAGTAATGGAGAACGGCTTTTGCCAGCGACATGAAGACAACAGAATTAGGCCTATGGCCATCTGATCCTTTTGAGAGAACTCTTTGATTTTACTTTAATATTGAGTTTACCCTGCTCTTATTGTCTACTGGAACATTAATGTTGAACAGACTTGCTGCCTAGTCTATATTGCTTTGTGTATTTAATGATTTGAAACAACACACGGGTCTGACATGATACCGTGCACACACCATCAGTCTGTTTCTTTAATGATTCATCAGGCTGGAGTACACTGTGTATTCTTCTGTTAGCCAGTAAGTGAAAGAAGCTCCTGAGCCACGGTATTCAGTGACAGCTCTTGTATTCTGACTGAGCTGAGCTGCAGTGAACCGCCATGCCTCTTGCTCAGAATTTCTTTGTATTGTTTACCTTTAAATTTTGATTGTGTCCTCCAGAAAAAAAGATCAAGTGCATGATGGCCTCTTGCTAAGAAGTTCTGGCTGCTGTGACAGTGAGTGTAGTTAATAGGATTCATAATTTAAACAAAAAAACATGCAGAAAACCACACTAGCATGAGAAAGTGTGCTACTCAGTGGAGGTACCTTTTTATCTTCAATTAGTGATGGGGTAATTTGCAGTATATAGGAAAAGACATAGGTAGTCTTGACATAGGTAGCATTTGGGGAGTTTTGATAGCAATGAGGTAAAGCCCTGTGGCTGAATTGCCTGCCTGCTGTGCAAAGCTTTCATAGTTCAGAAGGGAGAGAGGTATGTGAAACTCAAGCTACTTAACTTCATGAATGCCTGTTAGCATTTCAAACTTACTGCTTTCAAATGAATTTCACTTGGGATTTAATTTGTTTCTAGTTTCCTTTTATTTTATTTGTGTGCTTGTTACCACTCTCAGAAGAGTAGTAGAAGCCAAGGTATATAGAAAATGGGAGTTAAGAATTTACATGCTATTTTATCAGCTCTTTTACAAGCACTCAGTATATGAAAGGAACAGATAATGGAAAGAAAGTTGCGGGTACTTTCACAAAAATGCTGTATGCTTTTGTAATGTGCACGTCTGAGTTATGTTCTGTGATCTTACCACTGGCTTATGCTTCTGTGAAGTCTGTGTTACTTCTGCACATCATGGTAAAAAGAAACACATAGAATATTAAAAACCGTGCTCTGTAAGAAGTACAACAGAAATACTGTGCTCTGGAGATCTGGTATCCAACGATAACTTCAGGAAGAATTCACTGTTGAGATAACCTTTAAAAATAAAGGGAAATCACAAAATATTTGGTAATAATGATGCCCTCTCATGCTGAAGGCTTCAGTAGGTTTCCTCCACTAAAAAAAAATTTTCTTAAAGTAATTGGCAGCAGCTGTAAAGAGCCAAACCTTTTGAGCAATACTGGAGAGGTGGGGGAGCCAGGGAGAAAAGGGTTACTAGCTCATTTTAGGTGAGATTTCAGACTACATGTTATGGAGCAAACATCTGCATTTGATATTTCATTTTGTTTTGATCCATATTTTTAAAGACATTGCCATTTCCCGTGGAACGGGAATTCACGTTTCTAACCACCGTTATTCAGAAAGTGCTGCTGGTACTAGGAGCAGTCCAGGTGCTTACAGATGTGTTTTGGAGACAGTCATAGTTGACAGCATCCCTTGCTGCTTTTAAAGATGGCATGAGTAACATTAAACATCTCCTACAGAGAAATGCAGACACCACTGAAAACAAATGACTGACTTCACTGGAGTCAGCTTTTCATACCATAATGCACTCCCTGGGTAAACTGAGTACCTTTCTGTTTCAGTTAGTTTAATTAGTCCATAGCTTGTGGTATTTTAGGCCCGCGTAGATCTTTTCCAGAACATACGTCCTTAAGAGTGCCACAGTGGAAAATAAGATTATATCATTAGATGTAACGAGTGACTGATGCCTTTGCATCTTTCTGCCGTACCACCTCTTTGAGGCAGCAAGACTGCAAGCATCCTCCTGCCACAGTTAATTGTCAGACCTCCCAGAAGGAGGGAGCAAACAGTGTTTAGCTGGTGTTCAGCCAATAATGGACACTTCAGTTTTTCACTGTTAGGAAAGTAGTGTTGTCCCATTACCTAACCTTGACTTTGTCTGTTGCCCTAAATCACTGAAACAGCTATTTCTTGTGTTTTCAATTAAAATTTTGACCAAGGAAAATCTCTTGAGAAGCTTAGTATTCCACAACGCTTGAAGAGAACATAGGTAATGCAGTCCAAACTGATTGTATAACGTATGGAATGTATGAATATCTCAAGTCCCACTGCAGCCCACTGTAGTAATTTCCCATCACTCTTTAAGGCTTGTTCTTTTATGCATGACTTTATTTTAAATAGTGTTTGTAGAGGATAAAAACCCATTGAGATGAAACATCCCAGTTATATTTGATGCTGGCTGTCTTTTTTTTTTTCTAATTGGTGCAAAATGGATTTGTGAGTGTATGGTCTGATCAATGTGCATGACTGAAGTAGATCAGGATTAAAAATACAGTACTTGGTGTATCTGCATTCCATATGTGCCTCTGAAATGTATAATTAAAGGCCAACAAGAATTCTAATTCTATCAAGGGTCATTCTTGAGTAATACAGTACACTGAGGCTCTAACATGATCCTACTGTCTCTCTATATTATACACTAAAGCTACAGGAGTGACATTTTTGTTCGTATTTAGGTGAGATGAGAGCTGATAGGAGTAGAACTGACTTACGAGTTTGTTCCCATTGTAGATTCCAGATAGACTCTTTGCAATGTACTATCATGTTAGCACATGTAAGTTCCCTAGCTATTGTAAAAAGCCGATCCCTCTTACAGTTAATTAGAAAATGTCATACTTTAAAAAGTAGTTCTAAATTCTGGAGCACTTAAGGGATGTGTTAAAAATGAGAAAAATCTCACCATGTTTTGTTGCTTAAAAATAAGTTAAGGTTTCTCAATAAAAAAGAAAAGACTATTTCCAGGCAATGTGTTAGATCTATGCTTTTAGAGAAAATATAAGAGAGAACCTTCTATTGACTTGTATTGAACTCATTGACTATAGAAGTATTAAGCGAAAAATATGCAGTGACCTGTGCATTCTACCATGAGTTCTTTCATAGCACATTTTCCAAATTAGAAACTGCTTTCCACATTAGAGGTCAGAGTTCTTGTATAACTTAGTTTCTACAAAAATACCTGACCATTATATGAATTTGGAGTTCTCTTGAAGCCCAGTACAAGCTTAGTAGATCCAAACTCGTGTGAAAAACAATAAATTATTCAAAAATCACTGTCTGTGATTTCTTTTATTGTTTTGAGGACATATCTGCACACTCACATGAATGAATATCTGAGGCATCTAACTGAGGCATTTAACTGAAAATTTCTCTACATATTCAATCTAATATTTTAGAGCTTTGTAAAAGCTCTTCTACATCCAGAGTTATGGTCCTTTCTGGTAATCCCCAGGTGTCAGAATGGCTCAAAGTTTCATTGCAAATAAAAGCTGAACATTCACTGCCAGCTCCACGTCCTGCCCAAAATGGTGAAATAGAGCCATCATGTCCTCAACTGAGCTGGAAAAAATGCTGGTGCAGTTTGGATCTTTTCTTTGGAATCACAGTTACACCGGCCCACTAAACTATATGATTACTGTTCAGCCCCAGTCTGTAGCTGGCACAATAGATTATCTATAGTTTTTAGTTTCAAATGTTGACGTCCACCACCCTGTGGCTAGAGATAATACATACTCGACTGCAGGATGGCATCATATTATTCATGGTAATAGGTCTGTTTTTTCCATGAATAATGGCCAGTTTAGACTGAGTTAGCAAGGAGTACTTTGAAAGAGCTTGATGTAGTCCATGATTTGCACAGACAGTTGAGAGAGGAATGTTTATTATAGGTAATCAGAATCACCCAGAAGCAGAGCAGCCGACAGGAAAAGTTATGAATGCAAGATTTTAACAGAGTCATGGAAAGAGCCTTTTTGAAGTTGTATATTTTAGAGAAGAGGGAGGTTTAAAACAAAGGTAGCTAATGAGCCAATGAAAACACAGATTCATCATTAAAGAGGTTATCCAAATTATCAAAACATAATTGAGAGACTGAGAACAAAACCTATAACCTTCACCTCGAGTGAGTGAGCTGTTGTTTAAGTGAAACCAAGACTTAATATAGCAAGAGTGATAACAATAATTTAGCTTTTGTAAGATAGCTGTCTACTGTGGATATTCATACTAGAAGTTTGCTTGGGGAGGAGCATCCCTTTGATGTAATTTTAGTGCGTAATTTCTACTGAGATATATATGAAGATCTGTAAAGATCAATTACTCTTTTTACCTTTTTCCCCACAAGGACTTCTCCAGTCCTCCTTCCAGTCTCTCTTTCAGTTACTTGTGTTCCAGACACTAAAAATGTAGTATTTATCCTTGAATGAATAGCTGATACTATAAGTTAAAGGAATTAGTTTCCTAAAAGTACAGCTTGAAGCACATTAGTTTCATTTTCATTATTTAATGTTGGATGTCGGTGTTTCCCTTCCAAGGTCTGTGTGAACGCGCACTTCATTTCAGTCTTTCTCTCTCTCTTGCTCAGCTCCTGCCAGAATTTTGACATTCAGTGGCACGGTCACAACTCCCTGGATGAAGGACATTGTCCTCCCTTGCAAAGCCGTTGGAGACCCAGCTCCGACAGTCAAATGGATGAAGGATAGGTAACCAGCACCTCAGTGCATAGCTCAAATATTTGGTCAACCCATTTGGTTAAAAACCTGAAGGTGGCAATGTCCGTGATCTTGAATGGTTGTGTCAGGAAGGAGAAGAGTTGTTTGCAGGGACTGTGCACAGTCACAGTAGACAAGGAGTTCAAAAATTCTTTGAACTAAAACTGACTGGCTGTCAAGATTAGAAGGTATCAAAAAGCAGGAAAAGTTATGAAGAAGGCGAAAGGTAAATATTCAAAATGTTAAATCTAAGAGTCGTTTCTGTTTTAACTTTAAGCCTACAAAATAATTTTAGTCTAGGAAAGCAAAATGTCTGATGTGTTTTAATTGTACAGAGGAGTGCAGAATACAGGCAAGTCTCTTGCACATATCTTGTTTTACATGATTCTGTTCTGATGTTTAATTTCACAGTTGGACAGAGGCACTTGGAAACACAAAAATTTTCGTTCAAGCAGTGGATCAACAGTGATATTGCAGTATTTTGAGGCTATCTTGTGCTTTGATGCCCACAGCTGTTATTTTATAAGGATGGACACTGTAGCCAGTAACTACTTTTTTACCCTGATTTTGGTACTTTTATGAAATAGCAGATAGTTAAGGAAGGCGTGAGGTCTCCTTTCTACTCAAATTGCGACTGGAGTATCTGTGTTCTTTAAGCAAATGGCAGGTGTTTCCCAGCAGAAAATATTCCTATACTATCTTAATTCGAGAGGACCCCTCCATTCTCTTTTCTTTCTTTCTTCATTTCCGTTCTTAGTTGTTTAAAAAGAATCCAATTATGAGTAATTTTGATTGTAACTTCTTTAATGTATGTACTTTGCTTCCTGTGAGGTAGTAACGGGACACCCAGTCTAGTGATGATTGATGGGCGAAGAAGCATCTTTAGCAATGGCAGCTTTGTCATCCGAACTGTGAAAGCAGAAGACTCTGGATACTACAGCTGTGTGGCCAGTAACAACTGGGGATCAGATGAAATAATTTTGAATTTGCAGGTACAAGGTAAGATTTTTTTACATATCTCATAATTGTTATCGCAGCTATTAACTGATATGGGTTAGTAATACCTGGGTATGTGTGCTTGCAGCTGTATGTAAAATGTTAATATTAATATGCATTAATATAACTGTAACGCTTCCGATTCAATAAATACAAAAAAGATTTTGCTGCTCATTCTGACTCAGTTATCGACATTTTATGATATAATAAATGTTTTACTGTTAGTGGAACAATTTGCACACTTGCAGTTAAGTCTATATGTAAGCTTTTGCAAGATTGGGAACTGAGGTTTTCCATTCAGTTATTTTCCAGTTCTTCACACAGAAAATCACATCTTAGGCCTTCTCCATATAAAAAAGTACCTGTATTCATTTAATTTTGTAAAATTGAGAAAGAGCTGAAGGCCTTTCCTTTAACTGCTAAGAAACTATCAACAGAAATTTGCCTCTCTACTGAGACCTTGGACAAAACCTTCATTCTGCAAGAGCAGAATTGTATTGCTGGTGCACATGAGGAAGCATTTAAAATAAAATATCAGTACAACTTCAACTAGCAGGTATTACCAGCTACTTTCCATATGCATTTTGGAATGCATATATTTAATATGTTATGATGTTGACATGTATAAAAACAATGACAATATAGGAATACCTATTAACAATAAAGTGAACTAGAGCATATGTATTCACATACAAAGAATTCACAACTCGCTAGATTTTCTTGCTCACTGTACTATAGCAGGACTTGAACAAATAAATACTCAGACCCTAAACATGCTTCAATGGTCAACAGACTGTCATATCAAAGGGAAGCAAAAAGCCGAGGTGAGAACGGGGAGCCATTCTGTAGCCAGTCTCTCTCCTGTCCCTAGGTGGGCGATCTAAATTTTCAGAGCAAGCAGTCCCACATTTTAGAACACAGAAAGAGATGATCTCAATCACAGTGCAAATCTCTCTGCATAAACCAATCCACTAAGCCTTGAAATAAATGTCACAGTGTATATTAGCTTATCTAAAACCCGTCAGAGAGCGTAAAGATGCTCATTTGCAATGTCTGAAGCATGACCACAACAGGAAGCAAGGAGAGAAACACTATGAAGTGGAAAACTTGTATTTATACTTCACTAAGTACTTTCATAATTTCATATTCTTGCTGTTATTGAACTGCAGTAACTAAAAACAGATCTATATTACTTCCCTGTGAGACAGAGCAAGACTGGCATTTAATATGTGGGACCATCATCTTACATGGGTAAGATGAAGCTGTGATGAAAGGTTTTACAATAAATCTTTTGCAGTGTAGTTTGTGCAGTCTCTCTGCATGAAACCAACCAAGTTAGACAGAATAATGGTACAAATCCATCTCATGTAAGCAATTTTCCTTTAGTATAGAAAGTGTCTTTGTTGTTTTCTTCACCATTATTTAACCCTCTAAGTAAGTGCAGTAAAATCAACATTTCTTTGCACTAGTCCTTAGCCGTAAAGCCGCTAAGCCTCAGCTTGATATCAGTACTCATTATTTTGCAATCTAATGCCTTGAATGTAAGTAGAGGCAAAGAGCTCTTCTGAGTTTTGCTTTGTTAAAAGAGCTTCCTCTAAACATAGGAAGAGTAGGCAATTTCCTCTGGCAGCAAACTGTTAGACAGGACAAAACATTTGTGACCTTCAAGCTGCCTTGCCTGTGCCCCAGACCTGGAGAGCTGCAAGTGGGGCTGGGGTCTGTAGAGCCTCAGGGAAACGTCTATTTTTGCCATCAGCAGTCACCACCAACCTGCTGTCAGGGACAGCAGGAAGTATGGCTGTCCTGGAGTCTCTTTGCCCTGGCTTTCCTACCAGCTCTGCCCCTCCTTCTTGGATCCGCTTCCCATGAGGAGCATGGTCCATGCCTTCCTGCTTGCTCTTGCGGCAGTGAAACTCAATCTTGTCTACGTTTCTGAGAAGCTCGGAGAGCTCTGGTAACACTCGTTAAGAAAACAATCTGCAAGACAAGCCAGATCCGGTGCTGCTGTATATTGCCAGAACAGTCCTCCCGCCCTGCCCCCAAAAAAGTTTCTCTCCTCTCTCTCGCCTTCTCAACTTCTGCATCTAGAAATACTATGTAAAGCACTAGGGTAAACTGTGAGCAAATATTTACCCTTCCAAGCTCTAACACTAATTTGACTAACCCTTTGGAATTTCTCCTCTGTCACCTCTTTGCCTATCAACAAACAACTTTAACCTCCACTGCCCTACTGGTTTTGTGTCATGCTTCTCATTTCCTCAATGGTGCAATGGGACTAGCTAAACAATTCAGGTAGAAGTCAAAGAGGATGTCTCCTGAATTGAACTAGAACATTATGATATTGACTCAGTAGACATCATTTTTATGATAGACTCAAGATATTTTTGTTACAGGGAAAAGAAGGCTGGCTACTTTGCCATGGTTGCACCCTGAGCACTGAGCTCTGCAAACCCAGCTGCTCTATATGGGGTCCCTTATGCTGAGTCTAAACTGTACACTGAGCTCCTCTCAGTCCCAGTTCACTGACACTGTCCCGGTTCCCAGTTCCAGTTCTCCCAGCCCCAAGCAACTTGCTAGAACATAGCATTGCTTCTTCTCTGCCCTTTCATGCTGGATTTTCTTCTAAAGCAAACCAGACACTAGACAGAGGTCAGGAGATAAGACCTGTGTGTTATCCGTGCACTCAGTCAGGAACTGGTCCAGGGAGCTGTGAGGTTCTTAGGCCCACAATTTAGATATAACCGTAATGTTTATGGGAAGCAACAGAACTGAAGTTTTTCCAGATTTGTTCAGCCCTTGATGATAGAATTGTGTCTTCTTTTCACCAATAGCATCAATGAATAGATGGTGTAATCTGGAGGAGCGATGGCTCTGTTTCTGATCATAGATATGAGCGGCTTAGCCAGCACTCACGATTATACTTGCACAAACTGTCATTATGCACTTATGTATTTACTTTTGCCATAAGAGTGTAAATGCCACGAGTGTGTCGTTCCTTTACAACTGGACATCTGTTTCTCACCACTGAAAATTTAGCTTTCTTTCTCTAAATCAGACATGAAAAATAATGGAAAACAATGGTTGGGTAGCTCAGTGTGTCATTTAGAAGGAGATCTGGCAGGAAGACTCAAAATTCAGAGAAAAGCAAGGGTTAAGAACTGAAAGACAAAATTGTGAAGAAATTGAAATATAAAAAATGAGAGCTTGTCTGCTCTGTCTTAACCAAGGATGTCAGCTAAACAGACACTTTGACAGAAATCATTTGCATTTTTTGCAACTCAAAACAGTTATTTGATAAATGATTGTTAGAAGGGATTAAGATCTCGCATAATCATTTGGCTCTATTTTCTGTTTTTAACTATTTCCCGTCTAGTTCCACCAGACCAGCCTAGACTTACTGTATCCAAAACTACATCTTCCTCTATCACTCTTTCCTGGATACCTGGAGACAATGGTGGCAGTTCTATCCGAGGTAATAGAATTCAGATTAATTGCAACTTCTTACTAAATTATCATATGTTGATAGGATTAGTATGTAATTATGAATGGCTACAAAAAAAGAAAAACAAAGTAATCTGTATCGCTGACAGCACCTTATGTGCACTATCGTGGTGAGAATAGCTTTCAGGAAATCGCAGTTTTCCTTTGTTTTGGTTTAATTACAGATGTAATCACTTTTTTTTGAGCGTACCCTCAGTTGTTATGACAGTTACTCTCTCTGATTTTCTAGATGTGCAATCTCTAACTATGCATTTTTTTGAGAGACCAGGTTCATCATTTGGTCTTTGCTGCTGATTGAAAGATGTTTAGAAATGTCTATCCCTTTTTTTTCCCTTTGAAGTTATCATAAAGATGGTGTTTAAGCTGTTGTAAGGGTAGCCAATATGTATATTGCTTGGTATCTTTTAGTTAGGGGAGAGCTGTATTTCTTCCTGTGCGCAGGACTTTTCTCATTTTACAAGGTCTTTAAAATGACTTGTCGTATTACCTGCAGAATTTGTAGTTTGTATCTGGTTTATCGTTGCCATCTGTGCTTTTCCTGCAGGTTATATTTTGCAGTACTCTGAAGATAACAGTGAGCAGTGGGGTAGTTTTCCCATTAGCCCTAGTGAGCGGTCCTACCGTTTAGAAACATTGAAATGTGGCACTTGGTACAAGTTTACGTTAACTGCTCAGAATGGAGTGGGGCCAGGACGCATCAGTGAGATCATTGAGGCTAAAACCCTTGGAAAAGGTATGTTGATTTCCACCTTCTTTTCCCATCTAAAGCTCATGCATTCTGCTATACATCTTGGCTTGGTTAGAATATGGCTGTGGATATTTTAATACTGGCTTTGAAAACATTTCCGATTGTGTCCATATTGTGACAGAAGAAGCTGTCACTGTGGGACTCAGAGTGCAAACCAGTTTATATCTTCTCCTTATTTCGTTAATACTTTTGTTCTAAGATGGGTTGATAGTCACTCAGGGCGGGAGGCTCATGTCTTCACTACTACATGCTATAGCAGTTCCCACTACTGCTGCTGCCAGGAGAACTGTTTTCCTTCCCTGGTGTAAAAAATGTAGTGTTTTATTTGTCCAGATGCTGAAGGAAGATGGGGATTACATTCATGTGCAGTGCAAATAGAGCCAATATCTCATTTCCCCTCCAAGCTGGCATTGCAGGAGCCACACAAGTAGCACACTTTGAACAGGATAACTGCTGTGGCATAGAATCACAAATGCTCTTCACTTTCAGTGGCACCTCTCATACTGGTTGCTGAGGGTACAGTTCCACAGTGTGACCATGTGTCACAATTATGAACAAATTTAGGATCAGACTTAAAGAGGCATTTTTGAAAGTCTCCCCGGAAAGTCCACAGAGCAGAGAAGCTTTGCATAATGCCCTAAAGATCACATCATCTTGCACCTCCTCACCCTGGTGCAAGAAATACTCTGATTTGGGAGCTCTTACAAAATAAAGTTTGTTGTGATAGTTATGTCTGTTCTTCATGTTCTTCATCAGACCTGTCCCACTGTTGATTTCCAAAGCATCACAGCAGTGTGGACGTCTTATTTAACAGTCAGTGGCATAAGGAAACCCTGGTATGCAGTAAACGTGAATGGTGTGACTTACTGAAGCTCAGGAAGACTACAGATCGCTGGCACACGTGCTGAGATTATCAGTGGTCAGGGAGGGCGATCTATTGACTTTACAGAAAGGGATGTTAAGAGGCGGAGATGTGAATGTTCTGATTTTCTGTGCCTGAAATGTGGGGGTGAGGGGAGGTTTACACATGCTTCAGGTAGCATGCTTCTTGGGAAAGCAAATCTCTCAACCTTTTGAGTTTCTCTGGGACTTGATATATACGCCTGGAAACCACCTCTGCAACATTTACAGACCGAGCCAGGTTTTGTGTGATTTAGAATGTTATAAATTGTTCTTACTCATATGAGAGTTGCACTCTCAACTCTTCAAGTCTAAGGTGTCGCTCCTGCTATCACTATCCCTGTATTAAGTAGAACTGTCAAAAAAACTTTAATGTATATATCAGCAGAAACCAACATTTGATCCCAAAGCAGGAAAGTGTGCTGAAATGTTGACCCCTTTCTGAATGGAAACATCTTAATTCATAAATACAAAACTAAATATATGTGTACAGTATTTTCAAATAGAACACATGTAATTTCAGCATATTAATATTTCAACAATTTTCCTCAAAACTGACATTTTTCTCCAAATGAAAGCCTGTGTTCTCTTAAACAAATAGTGTCCAAATCCACTTCAAAAGAAGGCTAGGACACTAATGGACAATTCCTGTTTACTCCAAATTTACTTCTCTTTTATGTTATTTTTACGTAGTATTCTGAATCCTTTATTTCCTGCATAGCAACGAGCAGGGACTTTTGCCCGGTATCAGGTGTCTTGCTCTAGATTTTCAAGCTGACTTATGCCAGTCCATGCAAATGGGTCAGGCCCGTCATGCAAAGGTGTAACGATATTTTTCTGCATATAGATTTGAAAATGTGGGTGTGAGTCTGGCACAAAGTACAAAGTATAAAGAAACATTGAGGAAGCGGTAGAAAAAGGCGTAGAATATATTGACTAGCAAGATGTTAAATTTAAAATGAAATTAGGACTATCCTAGCAATTATTCTCTTAAACTTGTATCTTTGTGAGTCTAATATCTATGAATACAGAAACATTTCACTTAAAATACGTCATTCCTTTCAGAGCCACAGTTTTCTAAAGAACAAGAGCTCTTTGCTAGTATCAACACCACAAGAGTGAGACTCAATCTTATAGGCTGGAATGACGGTGGTTGTCCCATCACTTCTTTTACTCTGGAGTACCGGCCGTTTGGGACAACAGTCTGGACAACTGCTCAGCGGACATCCCTTTCAAAGTCCTACATACTGTATGACCTCCAGGAGGCAACTTGGTATGAACTGCAAATGAGAGTATGCAACAGCGCCGGCTGTGCAGAAAAACAAGCTAAATTTGCAACACTCAATTATGATGGTAGTAAGTATATCTATATCTTTGAATTTACTTGCTGGAGATACAGTTTTTAGTCTAGTTTCCTGCATGACTATGCTGCTCATGTAACTTTCTGTCTTTATTTTTTCCCACAAAACCCTTTTTTGAAACTGCTAGCCATGGTGATAGAGGGGTAAGAGCCTCGAAGATGTAAAATGTCTACAAATTTCATGACGGTAGGCAGCAAGGTAGAAAAGAGGAATCATATCTTTGGCCTCACTGATGAAAAGTGCCACATGACAGTCAGTCAACCATGAAACAAGTAACTGTAGGAAACCAGGTTTCATTAGTTGCAGTGCTCAGAGAAGCATTTGCTAGTATTTTATGCATCTCTTCCATGAAATTTTTGTTGTCCTTACAATTGGTTCCTGCAGCCATTCACGAACGTGACTGGCCTCATTGCTATTCCATGCAATGTCCTTGTGACACAATTCAAAAGCCATTATGTGACACCACAGAACAGCTAACTAGCTTGTCTTCTGGGAGAGCCTCTGGATAGCATCCTCCAAGGGCAAAGCAATGGTGATGCTATTATCCCTATTTTTACACAGCGAACAGTGAAACTAATGGTTGTGACAGATGGCTCTGTCATACCCAGCAGTAGGACATAGGGGTTGAAGGAGCTGTTGCATCCTGCCCTCCTGCCAGAGGTTCTTGCCCACCCCTGCAAAAGCCAGAACAAGAGGGCAAGAGCAAACACGCGGATTTGTCAGCCACTCTAGCTCATAAACTATTTATTGAAACTGATGGTGGCACATACGTGCTTCTGCGGACTCTACAGTGGGAAATGGCAGTATTTCTGGCAAGAAGGCAGGACAGATGGCTTCAGATGGTAATCTCTTAAATTGCTGTAGCGTGAATTGCCAGAGCTTTTCTGGAGAGATCCAGTGGAATAGGTTGTTATGTTGCCAAGGATATTGTGCTGTATTGTGCAATCAATTGGCTACTTTTGTAGTGGTAAGTAGAACAACAGGACTGGTGAGCAAGTTGAAACACTGATCTGACAATTGCCCAGCTAAAGCACCAAATTGCTAATCATTCATGATTAACAGCTCTCCTTAGCATGGTTTCAATCCACATAAACCAGCATTCTCCAATACAATACCTATGTATGGCTCGGGAAAAGCAGGAAGCAAGTGACCATTCCCTGTCATCAGTAGAGGCTGTGAATCAGGCAAGGTTTAAATCCCTCCCCTTTACACATTCTCTTATGCTTTCCCAGCCTTTGCACTAGATACCTGTCAGTTCTTGCAGATAACTAACAATATAAGCCCTCATGACCGTTTGCAAACAGCACATGACCTCAGGTTTGGGGTGTGAAATTACATTTTGGTGAGCTGCCACACAGTCCTCACATTATTTCAGAAACTCCAAAAAGTTAAGAAAAATATTTTGTCTTAGCATTACAGAGGCCCATAGGAAACCAAAACCCAAGTACTAACTGTGTGAATGCTGTCAGATCTTGCCAGGTGGCCATAAGACCTGAAAATGGTCCCCAGACTTGTTTGATTGAGTGGTGTAGATATTGGCAATAATTATTTGTTCAAGGACTATGAGTTTACTTCTTGGCACTTTACTTAGCCTATCCTCATTCCTTTCCAGTATCTTTCTACAGACAGCATCCAACTTTCAGTGATCCTTTTTTTTGACATCCACAATTATTGTTACATATATATGGCTGGGGCAAGCAGTCTCAAGTCACATATTAAAATGCGACGATATGGAAAGGCAGGTCCAGAGCCTTAAACTCATACCAGTAGCAGTGAAATCAAATATATTCTCATAATGAACTGATTTTAAATGTTATTAGACTCTGCTTTTGGGTTAGGTGGGGATACATAGCTTGATTTCACATGCTGTGACCTGCATGCCACTTGATCTTGTGTGTTGCTGTATGGCATCTTTAAAAGTGAGAAAATGAAGCAGTAAAAATGATTATAGTATTAAATTTACTGGCCCACGACCAGACAGAAAATTTCTCATCGAGGTCATTGATGGTTTTGTTTGTCAAGTGACCTTTGCCAAGACTAGATTGTGCCTTAGAGAGGCAGCATGATCTCAGATAGTGACTGCAAGATTGAGAGTGGAAAACATGGCTGGAAAAACACATTTCAGTTTTCATGTTTTCTGAATTTGTTATATTTGTTGGGGGCCTAAAACCAAAAACTGATTATTATTGTCATCAATGAAATCAAAACTCCAGTGTGTTTCCACACAGATTTCACAGAAGAGCTATTTGAGTGCTTCTAAACAAAAGGTATCCCTACAAACTCACAGTTCCTTATTCATTCATTGTAGGCTATGTAGATTTAAAGGTGCTTCAGCACTGGAAAATAGTTTCTCATTATAAATCAACATTTCCTATCAATAATTTCTACAGATTTTTTTGCTTTCATAGGGAGTGAATTTTTCATTTACAAAAATCACGCCAATGAAAAACTTCTGACTGTCTCTGCTTTTGAGTGCTAACCCTACCTCTATGATTGATTCCCTCTGTGATGTGAGTTTTGTCCCTTCCAGTTTTTTTGGGGTCCCAGGCTCCCTTAGGTTAAAATAAATATAATGATAGTTTTTTTGAAGATTTGATAATACTTGTATAAAAGTTCTAGGTACAAAATACTAAGAACAAATTTAGTAGTATTAGTAGTCTTAAGATAAATCCTTTGGAAACTTGGTAGAAAACCTTGAGTTTCGTGGTTTGTCCTTTGTTTTGTTTGGACTGCAATAACTCATGTGTATCTGTGATAGAGCTCCTGAGAAATACCGCGGTTAAGGATCCTGTATCTTAAATCTCTTCATGGTGACCTAGGTCAAAAGGTTGATGGCAGATCTACGTGCAACTTTGCTTTCCGTATTTCAGCTAACCATTTTAAGCTTGCAGAATTTTGTGACCTGCCTGCCCCTTATTTTTCAGAACATTTGCACTCAATACTTAGAGTGATATTTTTAGCTATGCGCAGCTGTAGTAGGTAGGGCTGCAGAAGAACTTCCTGGCTCTGAGATCAGCTCCTGAAAGCCCTGACATTAAATCAGCTCAGCATGGTAGCTTCTCTGAACTGTGCTAATTAATTCTAGCCCACAAGGAGACTTCCTACCATGAAGAACAGTTAAAACAGAGGAAAACACTCAACAGTCCTAAAATCACCCTATGCAATGGGAGATACTGGATGAACTGCACCGCAAGGGAAGAGTGGGTCAGAGACACTCAAACTCCTATGAAGTATCAATGTATTTCAGGGCACCACAGGGTAGTGGTGAACTGACCTGAAATAAAACCTTTCAAAATTGTTTGGGACTTTGTTCTGGAAAAAGCGTTGACTTTTCCACTCATAACTACAACTTAGAATGACAGCTAATTTTTAAGTAATGTTTTCCTAATGGGTAGCAGGTTTAGGTTTTGATAATTTCTGATTGCTGAATATCCACATATGAATAATGTAAAGGTTATATAACTCCATGAAACTTGCAGTATATATTTTTAATTAAAGTTATACTGCTTGTTTGCAGTGTTATGAAGCTTGCGCTTTACTTGGAAGAGCTATGGAATGCAATAATCGCTTGCCTAAACTCTTATTCTTTAACTACAAATGAGGCTACTCTTTTAATTTAACCTGCATCAAAATATTATGGAGAGCAAGGCATAATTTTAGGTAATATTGAAGCTAAGTGTCCTTAGCTAATGCTCTCTGTGTGCCTTTAATTGAGGGGAATGCTCTGTGTGCCTTTAATTGAGGGGAAAATTCTGCCTGTTAGTATTTAGGAGGATTTAAAGAAGGTCATTAGCATTTCCTTCAGGAATGTGCAGTTCTTTCCATTTCCTCATCTAATCATTTTCTTTGTCTTTAGAGTACTGCAAAAACTGTATCTCAGTTAAAACAGAAGAAAAAATCCTGCTGTGTGTTTATCTGAAAAAGCAATGGAAAATTAGAAAAAGATGGAAAATTATAGGAAAAAATGCAATGGAAAATTAGAAAAAGATTCAAAATGCAATTGTAAGAAAATAAATGTTCTGAAGTACCTGAGATAGCTTTCGATAGTTCTAACTTTTTTGCTTATTTCAATCCCCTTAGGGAAATAATCTTTTCATTACGTGCCACTCAAATAGCTCTTCTGAAAAAATACAGCATAGAAGTCTACATTTTCACTGTGGTTATGGCACCTACATTGCACTGCGTCATATCATAATTTTTTCTGATACCATATACTGCATAATGAGCTGTATCACACAATACAGCAATTAAAATGTAAAAAGGGATATGCCTGT
The DNA here is from genome assembly GCF_040807025.1 of Struthio camelus. Taxonomy (NCBI): domain Eukaryota; kingdom Metazoa; phylum Chordata; class Aves; order Struthioniformes; family Struthionidae; genus Struthio; species Struthio camelus. The sequence goes on along the minus strand of NC_090942.1, from coordinate 123,680,535 downwards.
TTTTCTGTCTCACCCTCGTATTCTTCTAGCAAGTAAGTAGCCACTTTTATGTTTCAGTACCTGGTTAAAATTGAATAGCTTCCATCGGTAGTCATCACAGTTCACAATGCTTGCATATTTCTACTCATTTTAAAGAAATTTGCATTTTATAACCTCATTTGTGGTTGCATGCAGCAGTTTAATAGTAGTCAGGAAATGAGTGAGAAGCCTTCCATAACTAAGCAGCCTTCCAAAGAAAGTACTATATTCTCACATCCTTTAGATGGAAAGAAAAAAAGAATAGGAAAGTTCAGGTATTACATATCGCCAGAAAGCCAGGCATATTCAAAATGCAAATATGTCTCAAAATGAAAAAAGTGAGCTGCCTGCCAATGGCTGTACTTTGTAGATTCATTTCCCTCATTTCGCTCTCAAAATCTGATCATTTCTATCCAGTGTTACGCTCCTGTTTTACTGATGAATATAATGTCAGATACTCTTAAGTGAATTAGTGTCAGATTGGCTATCTGAATTTAAGAACAATATCACTGCTGCACCCTTAAGACGTGATATAAAAATGCTTCTGCATAAAGGATTCATCTGATTTATGTAGCACAAAATGTACATTGAAGAAAGGAAAGGAAAGGAAAGGAAAGGAAAGGAAAGGAAAGGAAAGGAAAGGAAAGGAAAGGAAAGGAAAGGAAAGGAAAGGAAAGGAAAGGAAAGGAAAGGAAAGGAAAGGAAAGGAAAGGAAAGGAAAGGAAAGGAAAGGAAAGGAAAGGAAAGGAAAGGAAAGGAAAGGAAAGGAAAGGAAAGGAAAGGAAAGGAAAGGAAAGGAAAGGAAAGGAAAGGAAAGGAAAGGAAAGGAAAGAAAGGAAAGGGAAAGGAAAGGGCAGCAGATAGCATAAATCTGTTGCAGCAGTGCTATTTTCCATAGTAGGGAGTAATCTAAATAGATAGCAGTTCTGAGATCTCTTACAGCTTTGTAATGGTTTAACATGATTTAAAATTAGTGGTGGTATTTGACTGTGTAGTGACCATGGCTTTCTTTCCGAAATTTTGCTTCCAAAAGCAGGGCATGGTCAATTAATGCATGTGTTCTCAATTTCTGATAACCTGCGACTCTCTTCAATCAGTGGCTTGTTTTCAGTGTGACTGCTTATTTGTGCATGGCCGTTGCACATACAAGTATAGCATCCATCCTGAACAGGACAAATCCTCCTTAATGTTCTGCATGTGGTTGAAACATATAACATGCTATAGTCCCTGAGAACTCAATCTTTTGTCTTCATTAATATAGGCATCTAATATCATGACACTGTTTCCAGGTACAATCCCTCCACTCATTAAGTCAGTTGTGCAAAGTGAGGAAGGGCTGGCAACCAACGAAGGGCTAAAGATGCTGGTGACCATTTCCTGTATCTTGGTTGGGGTCTTGCTGCTTTTTGTGATGCTGCTCATTGTGCGGAGGAGGAGGAGGGAGCAGAGACTGAAGAGGCTGCGAGGTAAGAGAAGAGCACTTGTTCCTACATATGCTTACTCCCCTAACATGAAAGGGCAATTGGGGCTGCACACAATCAAATGATTTAAACACCAATTGACGTCGTTTTGCTGTAGTACATTACAGACATGAGGTAAAGCATATCTATTTTTTACAGAAATTCCTTCTTTTTCATTTTGCAGTCAATTTCTAAAAATGTCGTATCCGTTCTGTAAATTATGATTTTGCATGAGGGAAAAGAAAATAGCTCTCATGTGCTGCTGTTTGTTTGTTCATTTTTGGCTTTTTTTTTTTCTCCCTGGAATGGTCTCAACAACCTAAAATCATAATTTTTTCAAAGGGCTAAATCAGATGTTCTGACGATGTGGGGATTTCTGTTTTCAAGTAGATGCAAACCCTGATTGTAAAGTTATAAAATGAAAGCAGCTAAGTGTTAATAGGCTAGAAAACACATGCAGATATTCTCAAATGTGTCACCACCTCTTTTTCCCTATGATGCATTGTAGCAGAACTATCACAATGATGTTTCATTGTTCACTGCAAATGAAAAGGTTTTCAGATCGTCTGTTCAAGTCTTTATCTCATTTGCTTTCTTGATGACCTGTCCTTTTCTCTAATCTTTATTCAAATTCAGGTATTTGCTATCTGAGTGAGTTTTAGATCTATGAATTCATTCAGCTTTGTTGGTCTTCTAGTATATGCTCTAGCTGAGCCACAACAAGGTTTTGGACCCTTGCCCCCCTGCCACTTTGCAGATGGTGCTGCAGGTTTTCCACTGCGCCTGAATTTATAGTGTATGACAGCAGGCCTCACTTTTAAGGTATTTGGATAAAAAAGCCTTTCACATCACACACTGAATAATAATAGTAAGACAATTTGTCATCCTCAAAATTGTGTCTGATAGTTTCCAAGACCCACCTAAATGATAGGTTATTTATATTTTAACCAAAATATGATCCTGATATTAAAACCAGGGCCAGCCTTGTGTACACGTTTCCTTCAGTGCCGTTTCTTTTCTCCTTAGGATCTGCTCTGCTCTCTTTTAGATTTCATTTGTCTTTTTGTAATGATACTTTGGATGTTTATGAGACAAAGACAGAGGTGCAGGGTCCTCAGGCATGGATAGTTTCATAGGTCTAGGAGGACAGCTAGACTTAATGGTTCAGAAACAGCTCTGGGAATCAAGACCTCTGGATTCTGTGGCTTGCTGTGTAATAACTTTCTCATTCAAGGTCTGTTAAGTCATTTAACCCTTTGCATTTGATGTTTTTCATCAAAAAAGTGGTGGCAGAAGGTGAAAAAAGTGTTATTATCTTATAGTCTCAGAAATATTGTGGAATTCCACGCAGTAATGAGAAGGATATTTTGTGCTCTTTGGCCTGAGAAAATCTTGGATGTGCACATCTAGTGTTTTTATTGTTAACTTATAAGTATTTGTAAACTCTTCAATTATATTACCTTAAGGAATGCTGATGAACACTGGCTACTGTGATCTTTGCGTAACATAAGACTTCTGTGAATTAGTTCCTCTCAGAGCACAGGACTTGAGAAAAATATATGATCTTCACTTAAACATACGCAATGACAAAAAATGAATCACTACTTTTGATAAAAGTCATCAGTGTTTACTGTTTTTGCAAAAAATTACATCTCACTTCTTTTCTGAATTTGTCAAGCTATACTTTAAAATCTCAACCATTTGATCCTTTTTACCTCTGTCTGCCATACAGGAGGTGAAGTTCCATTTTTCCATCACATCTTTGCTCTCTCGTATATGGCACTGACCAAGTCATTTCTTAATGCTTTCATTGTAAACTAAACAGATGTATCTTCTTGAGTTTTTCCCTGTAAATTTCCCATCTTTCATTCATTCAGTGGCTTTTCTCTAATCTTTCCGTAGCTTTCCTGACCTGTGTATTCTACAAAATGAATTTAGTATACCAGCAGTAGACAGATCAGTCCCTGATAGGGAGGTAACATCCTTTCTTCTTCTTCCTTATATTCTTCTGCTTATACCTGTGAGGATCACCTTTTTGGCTACAGCATTATATTAAGAGTTTGTGTTTAACTTCCTGTCCATTGAGATCACCTGACAATTCTCTGACTGCAGTAGAACAGGACAGTGTTCCCCACCTTGTAACTATGGCTCGTATTCTGTGTTTCTTGATGTATGACCTTAGACTAAAATATATATATATTGCAGCTTGTGGCCAGTAGTAATTCAGATTTTTTTTGTTAAACTTTTTTTGAGATTGGCCCAATGCCAACTATTTTATGCTCTTCTGGAGATTACTCCGTGTTTTGAAAGTCTTACTGATGATCAGTATTACTGTTCTGGAGACCTCCTAAGTAAGTTCTCTAAAGAGCTCTTGCATGCAAATTTTCCGGATAAAGATATGCTTTGCTGTACTTGTTGCTGTGTTCAAAATTCTTCTGAATTAATTTTGAAAAGGAAACTATACTATCATTATTACATGTTATGATATATATTACCTGTTGGTTTTTGTTGTTGTTGTTATTCAGATACAGGACACGCTTTTCCTAGATTGTGTTTCGAAAGCCGTTAGAGACTTTCCTGTAGTCTACATAGGAAATAATAGATCCCATAGTGGAACCTTCTGAATGATTTTATACAAGTTCCAATGCAATTCTTGCTCCTGTGGCCCCAGGAGATGTGTTTTCATTCAGCTTGCTTGAGAAAGAAGAGTGGGACTTGTAGACTCCTCTGCAGTCCATTCTGCATGTAAACATTTGAATCTATGTTTATAGACAGTGGGAATAAGGTTCCAGTTTCTGTAAGGCGAATGTAGGAGCAGAGGAACATGCGCTCTGTTCTTAGTGATTTTACTGCTTGTTTTAGTATGAAGGGACAGCTAAACACGTATCTTCTTCCTGTGTCATACCTAGTATGATTTATTTCTCCAGGAATACTCTATTTAGAAGGAAAGCGTAGTTTTCAGCAAAGCCCTGATCTTGGCCCAATTTAGTAGTTCTACTGGTGAGGCACAAGGAGGACAACTGACTGCTGGAGTTCACACAGCAATTCAGTAGGTCAGTGTGTATTAGAACAAAGAAATCTGATGACTTACCACTCTTTCTCTCCACTATTAACCTCGCTCCTCTACAACTGAAATAGCATTCCCTTTGTTTTTAAATTCAACTCACCTTAATCCAAGCAGAAGGTGTTAATACAGCATGATAGTTCTCCAAGCAGAAAGTATTAATACAGCGTGATAGTTCAAAAGTGGCAGCATGCAATTTAAAACTGTAGCATGGCCTCTGATTTCCCAAGTGGCAAGCGAAATGTATTAAGAATTTTAAAGAAGGCTGCACCAGCCAGTGAAAGTGAGGCCTGTCTCTGGGTCTGTATCCCTCTGTGCAATTGTGCGTCAAAGCCACTGTGAAGGGAAGCTTGTCTTTTCGCTGAAGGATATCTGCCTGGCCATAGCAGGTGACGGTCATCTTCATTATGTCATTCTTAGCCCTTCGGAGCCCAGTTTTCCCCACCTGAAAGCTGGGAAATGGGATATTGCTTGGGAAACTGACTTACTTTATGAACTACTCTCCAATCATTGACGAAAAGTGTTGTGTACGAAATGCACACTGGAATCGGCAGTCTATACTCCTTAGTTTGTGAAACTAGCATTTCTCCTGTAGCTGATATTTTGGACACACTGTTATCATATTTGGTTGCCTTAGACTTCCGGGTGTTGCTTTAACAGATGCATACGATACTTCATTTTCTCAGGATGTTACTTTGGTCCGGTCATATATTAAACTGTGTGTTCATCATTTGTTATGCTAATACTGCTGTCCATTGTAACAAACTGTTTGAAGAATTGATATGTTAAACCCTGATGCTGCAATTACTTCATTTTCTGCAGTACTTTCTCATTCGCCTTTTGACACAACACATGATCCCTCATGGTATTTTTGTTGAAGATGTGCAAACTCTCTCCTTTGCATCTCTTCCACCTACAATATATGTAAATGTGCATTTGAACATGAAGTCACATATGTTTAATGATGAGAAAGTAATATTTTTTCCAGATGTAGCATGGAGCATCACAATATGCTGTGCAGCATCTGAGGAGATGTGAGGGGGGGTTATTTGAACTGTAGGGAAAAGTAAGTATATCTATGTGTGGATCCTGGGATAGGATTCATCAAACTAAATATATGCATCTGAGCTGGTCACCCAAGGCTCTCTGGCAATCTAGTCAATACAGTCAATGGAGTGCTGGGCAGGATTCTTCTCAGCCTGAGTAAATGCCTTCATTTGGTCAGATAAATCATGTCCTGTGCTCCTTCACTGCTGGCTGGAGATAAAGAGAATTTGGGGGGAAAAAAACATCTACTTTGAGAGCGCCCAATCTTTGATTAGTCGATAACAAGTGCCCATTTCAAATGATTGGCATAGGGCTGCTGAGATCAAGTCTACTTTATGAAGGGCTAGGAAAAGTGCATGAAAAATAAAGGGGGAAGGAAGGATTGAATGATTACCTAATTACACAAGTCAGTCTGTTGCTGTGTGATACATTTAAGAACTTCAGGCTCTCAGCATTCTTACAGCATTTTGGCTGAAACATCCCATGAAGATTTTTATTTTATTCTGGTAAACAAATAGAAAAAAAAAAACTGAAGGACACTGGGTCAATCAGACTTCAGCTGTGTCCTCTTTTCATGAGTGCTGAACTACTTGCTCAAGTATTCGTAGTCTGCACATAAGGAGGTAATCGTTGCTTTGCAAAAGCTACAACCACAGTGAAAGAAATATGTGGATATTAAATCACCATTATTAAGTGTGCCAGAGGGAGAATATGTGCATCGAGTCTCTTCATGATCCTGGTACTGCAAGAATAACAAGTAGCATCATAATGTTTACTGAAAAAACAAGCAAACCATGACTTTGAACCAATGCGTCATTTTTTGGGCATTCTTAACAAGAACTAAGTCCCTTCCTAGGTCCTTAGAAATCAGTAGCAAAACTATCACTGATGTCATTTGGGAGCGGGAACATACTGTTGGTTTGGTTTATTACTGAAGATAAGATACTGTCATCTTCATACAATATTATTATGCAGTGCTACTGCATAAGACTATTCAAAAGCCAGTCCAAAACTAAGTGAAAAATAGAATGGCTCAGTGCCAAAATAGAGCATTGTTTGCATTAGATGGGACATCTCAAATGAAGAATCCTTCCATTCTCTAGGAGTATGCTGTGGTTTGTGCTGAAAAGGAATAGGGAGAAAATAAAAACTAAAGGAGTGCAACAAACAAACTCAGAGGCACAAAATTTCAGCTTGTAAGGAATGAGGAGTAAAGCCTAAGACAGACAAGTTGGCAGAATGTCAGAGAAACAGAATGTAGAAAGTCCTTGGAAGTAATTTTGCAAATAAAAAGAGCCATTTGTCCATTCCTTTTTAAATGAATACAAATGTAGCCAGAATGATACATTAATATGGTGGTTTGTTTCTGCCTGCATTCTCTGAATTTTAAAGACAACGTATTTAATAAGATCACAAGCAAGGAAATGTTAATAGTTGTTGGAGACCCAAGAGGTGATTAAGAAATGAAAAGGGTTTCAGAAGTGACATGGAGAAGGTAAAGACAATTTCAGCAAATGTCCTAGAAGGTGCCATTAGATTTACAAACAGAAGATAGAGAAGACATTTAAAATTCCACATAATAGGAGAGTTCCTTGAAGACTTGAAACTTGGAGTTGTTTTCTTCTCAGATTTGCTTCACTTTATTACACACAAAGCTGCTTTATTGTTGTGCTTTGTGTGCTGTGTTGCTTACTTAAGGATGCACACACACACACACACACACACACACACACACACACACACACGCACACACGTACGCACGCACACAGAATGGTTGAGGTTGGAAGGGACCTCTGGAGATCATCTAGTCCAATCTCCCTGCTCAGGCAGGGTCCTCTAGAGCACATTGCCCATGACAGGGTCCAGATGGTTTTTGAATATCTCCAGAGAAGGAAACTCTATAACCTCTCTGGGCAACCTGTTCCAATGCTCAGTCACCCTCACAGTGAAGAAGTTTTTTCTCAGGTTTAGATGGAACTTCCCGTGGTTCAGTTTGTGCCCGTTGCCTCTTGTCCTATCTCTGGGCACCACTGAGAGGAGTCTGGCCCCATCCTCTCAACACCCTTCCTTCAGATGCTTACATATGTTAATCAGATCCCCCCTCAGTCGTCTCTTCTCCAGGCTGAACAGGACCAGCTCCCTCAGCCTTTCCTCATAGGAGAGATGCTTCAGTCCCTTCATCATCTTCATAGCCCTCCGCTGGATTCACTCCTGGAGCTCCATGTCTCTCTTGTATTGGGGAGCCCAGAAGTGGACACAGCACTTGAGGTGTGGCCTTCCCAGGGCTGAGAAGAGGGGGAGGATCACCTCCCTCCACCTGCTGGCAACACTCTTTCCAGTGCAGCCCAGGATACCATTGGCCCTCCTGGCCACAGGGGCACATTGCTGCCTCATGCTTAACTTGTTGTCCACCAGGACTCCCAGGTCCTTCTCTGCAAAGCTAATTTCCAGCAGGTCAACCCCCAGCCTGTCCTGCTGCATGGGGTTATTCCTCCCCAGGGGCAGGACCCTGTGTTTGCCTTTGCTGAACTTCATGAACTTCTCTGCCCATGTCTGCAGCCTGCTGAGGTCCCTCTGAATGGCAGCACAGCCTTCTGGTGTATCAGTCACTCCGCCCAGTTTAGTATCATCAGCAAACTTGCTGAGGAGGCCCTCTGTCCCTTCCTCCAAGTCACTGATGAGTAAGTTGAACAAGACTGGACCCAGGACTGACCCCTGGGGACATGCTAGCTACAGGCCACAACTATTCCTCCAACAGGACTCCAGACTCAGCATTTTTAAATGAGTTTGTTTAGGGGGGACTGTAGGAGGACAAAGCATAGCTGTCTATTTTGGGTGAATAATCCCATAGAAATTATTTATATTGAGAAAGGTTAACAAGATCTACCTGAAGAACCAGGTTGATCTACCAGTCTTCATCTGTGTCCTTTAATCTGATATTTACCAGAATAATGATATTGCAAAAGGACTCTGTGTTAATGATAACAGTGACAATGACAGCAAAAACAGGAGTATTTTTCCTTCCATAGTGCCTCATTTTGCAGGGCTGTTCCATATGGGAATAAGCTACCTCCTATTTTGTGTATAGACTGTCCTCTGAAGACCCAAAAGTATTTTTGCCTTATTGCTAGTGGAAAAGCATTCGTATCTCACAGCAGCCAAACAAGCTGACTCTTTGGAGACTTCCCTTGCTCAGACCTCCATGCAATCAGATTTGGTTTAGAAGTGGCATGTTGGCTTCTCCAGTTTCGGGTTCCGTTCCTGCTCAGAGATGATGTCAGCTTGTTCTATTCCTTTGTATTTTTCCTTCCCTGTCCGCTCAGTCGATAGCTTTGGTGTTGGACGAGCAGAGTCCTATTACACTGTCTCTACTTCTAGGGAGTTTCTGTAGCTTTTTCAAGTTTTTATCTTATTCCATGCTGACTTTTCTTCAAAGCTAGGAGTAGTTTATTTGTCTCTAAGCATTTTTGGTGCTATTGGGGAACTGATCAGGGCTCTGTGGAGCAGAAAGATAAAATGTAGTCAAATGCAGTTTCAACAAAAGTAGCGACTGTTGGAGACTATTTTATCTTTGCTCCTGATCTGAGAAATGACAGTAGTCTTTTATACATGGCTGATTCAAATCACTTGCTTCCTAGCAGTCCATCTATCAAACAGAATTTCATTTATAACGCAGGCAATATAAACTACTGACGTTTGTTCCATTTTCTTTTAGATGCAAAGAGTTTGGCTGAAATGCTTATGAGGTAAGAATAAATTTAATATTTTTTAATTGAAAATTGTGTGTCAATTATAAAATCATATTTAAAAATGATCATAAGGGGAAAGCCTCCTAAGTCCTTTCTCAAAGCACACCATTTGATTGTTTGTTAAGAATAGGACACGTCACTGGTTGGAAATAGAAGAAACAAGACATTTTGTGAGACAGTATCTGTGAGCGAATACAATGATAAAAAACTGAGAACTCTTATATTAGTTGGTTAAATTACAGAACATATGTAGATCCATTTGGACATTTTTCCTATTCACAAAAATGTTTTCATAATGTATACCAAAATAATTGCTCTTCAGAGATCTTCTAATTGAAGGCAATAAGTGCCTGGAAGTAAATATCTGTAAACTTTATGGTTATATTTTTCTAAATCGCTATTGCTAGCTGCTTTTACCCTAAGGTATGTGAGAGTAGGAAAATCCATTTATTATTTTTCAGTTTTGTTCCATCAGATCACTATCCAGAAATCTAACTCTATTGTTGAATTGCAAAAGAACGACTATTCTGGCATCACAATTTTTTCAGAGATGGAAATTTCATAGCTTCAATGTTTATTGTTTTGTCTGGGGAAAATATTGAACTTTAAAACTGCTGCGTATATTTGAAAATGGGATTGCCAAAGGATTATTTCTAAGGTCAAATGATTTGCTAGAAAATGTCTTTATTTTTCAGCAACAAATCTAAAAAAGTTATAGATATTTTACCAACTGAGCTATACTCTAAACCTCCTCACCCCTGGTAAACTTTGTAAGAATTGTAAGAGTACACTTATTCAAGACGTAGTGGCAGATGGATTTAGTGTAAACTCAGCTCTAAACTGTCGGTCTGCAAATACATCTGATACATCCGGGGCTGAATACATCTCAGCCCCACTAATTTTAACAAGACTGGTGATGCAGATCAAGTCATAGTGTTCGGATCTGTGGGTTAGAAACGCCTGCTAACAGCAGGTAAACAACTTCAAGAAGATACTGTCTGATATTTTTTCATGTCACAGAAAAATGGCACAGCTTAACATATGTGGTAAGTCTGTTCTTTAAAGAAACACAGCATGATCTGGGATGAAATTCCTGGATCACCGTATTCAGTCCCTCTTCTGGTAACCACCTCATACCTCCACCAAACCGGTAAAGTGTCTTAAACTTGGTTAGCTTTACTGATCTTATCACTGCTGGTAGAAAGCCATTGCAGAATCTCAGTCCTCTGACCATTAGAAAACTCCATCAAACTCCTAACATAAGAAGCTAGTTTGGGCCCATTTGTTCCTCTGCCAATGCTGTCCTTCGAAAGAGCTCAGTTCCCCACCCTTGCCTGAGCAGTCCCAGCCTTTAGCTCTGAGCTGGTTTTCTAGGTAATTCATCTGCAGTTTTCCTCATCTGCATCAAGTCAGTTTCCCCCCATTCTCCTTTATTTATCAAAAAAATCTTACTGTTTTTTAAAATATTCATATTTTATATTTCTCTTTTAAATGTGCAGAAAAAGGCAAATTATTATTGAAATAGGGCTGTGGAGGAAATAGGCGATATAGGCCTACATTTTCAGAAGCCCCTCACAATTTTGAGGTCTCAAAGTGATGCTGTTTTGGGGAACCTGCTTTCCAGAGGCTAAATGCTCAGGTGCCTCTAAGAAATCTGTGAAATATCACCAGCCAAAACTTCAGCCACCTGCCATCACTAGATGTCTAGATGTTCCTGAAGATTTAGCATGTTAATAATCAAAGGATATTAAGCTCTCTCCAAAGCCATAGTAACATAAAGCTCCTGATATTTTGTATCTGTATCTGATTTTACTGAAATCTGCTACGGTACAAATACCAAGAAAGAGGGGATGTTTTAGGCTATGTCTTGCCGTTTAAGTATTGGACAGAAAGCAGAAAAGATACAATTCCCTGCTCAGTAGGAAGCCGTGAGGGAAGGGGAACAACTTTGTGTATCTTCCCCTTTGAGGAGATTTTTATGAGTGTGCATAAAGAGAATTAAGAATGGAGCTTTAGTCTTTGCTTTGAAAGTTTGTGGGTTCAGCTGTTCAAGTCAAATATCTGGGGAGCAGGATAAGCCCCAGGAGTCAGCAGTTTAGTGGGGATTGTGTAGCTTCTCGCTGATACCTTAAATTAGCAAATAAAAATCCCTACTGCAGTATGAGTTCAGCTTTCTGATGTTTCTTTTGGGTCAAAGCATAGATCCAGCTAACTTCTTTGTGATAGGTCACTGTGAATTAGTATAGCAATTGACTCAGCTTTCTAATTTTGAACATAGGGTGAGGAATCTTTTCCCCATGAATAACCCTCTGTCTGGTCAATTGTTTACAAGATGTAGTTTTCCATATGTTTTTACCAGCTTAGACATCAGGAAGTAATGAGGTGATCTGAGTCTCTGCCAAGCCCTCAGAATGACTTTGGATTTTCAGGGCACCATGTTTAATCCCCTTACATAGCTATCTTGGTAGGTTTAACTTTATTTTTTATTAAAGATCTAGAAAGGTTATTTAAAGAGAGGGGTATTCTTTTAACTATGCACACTATTTCAAAATACATTATACGCTGTACTTGCTTTAAAAAAAGATACATTTATCTACAGATTATGAATAAAAGTTTTACTCAGTCAAGCCCAAAGGTCTGTATAGCCCAGTATCTGCCAAAAGCAGACACCTAGGTGGAGTAAAAGACTACAGCAAGCATATCCTGACTTGTTCCCCACACAGGCTCCCAGTGTCTAACAACTTGGAGCTGGGAGATTTATCACACCAGAGGGAATGGGCTGTATTATAAACAGATCGTTACAAACTCTGACAAGTATATAGTAACCATAGCACATGTTTGATTTTAAAGTCTTAGCATTTTATATTTGTAGGTTAATGAAAATACAGGTGAGTGTACTTTCTCCCTTTAAAAAATTAATGATTGAAATTCTCATATAATATATTGTTATGTGTCTGGGTTTTGCTAGGTTTGAAAATACTTGGACACCAAACTTCAAAATTGCAATCCTAAAAATCTCTGCTTCACTGCCAAGTCACTTAATTACTTTTGCCATTTTAGGCTGTTTCACCTTAAAGTTGAGCTATTGTGGTCTGCAGAAAATAATTCAAGATTCATTGAGCTAGAAAGAGATAGCAGTAACCCACTTGCTACTGCCATTGTCTATTCTATGTTTGGACACTTCGTGTCCCCATGCTTCTGTGCGGATAATTAATTAGGCCACTAGGAAGGAGGAGTGATATCACGCAAGACAAAGTAAAACTATCAAACTTAGAGCATTTTCCTGAATACAGAGTCCTGCAGTTCAGTTCTGTCTTGAAGGACTTTTGATGTCTTTTGCATTAAACTGCCCTTGGAGCAAAGACTGGAATTCAGAATTCTCTCTTTTCAGGTGAGTAATACAATCACAAACTCAGGGAACTGTCCTCTTGCTCTCTGTGATCTTTAAATTTGTCTGTATGGTTGAATACTTCGCAGTAGTAAGAGTGCAGAATGTTCGTACTGCAGAAAACCTTCTAGCTCTAACCAGGATTCTGGGGTTTAAATTCTCTGAGCAAACTGTGTGATGTGATCGCTCTGTCTCGTGCATCCCTGGTGAGTGGAAGAGGGGGTCCAAAGGTGCAGTTATTGGACTGGATTCTGTTTTCCACAGATTGTATACATACATGATTGCATATATCCAATAATTATTGGCTTATTGATTATTAATTGAATTTAGATCTCCACAGATTGGATTTCCTATTTGATCACAGGTTTGCTATATGATCTTGGGCAAGTCCAGTGCAGTCTGACTGTTCAGAAGTCTATATGGAAGCATATATCAGAGGCAAAAAAATTTATCAATTTATTATTCTCTTAACATTTTAGCAACTTGCATGGAAAACAGTAGAAGAATGGCATCTCACTTGTGCAGAGACTTTGAGAAAGTCAGTTTTGCAGACTTTATCTGCATTTTAAGGATCCTAAAGTCTTTGAAAATTTATGTGGTTAATAAGACACGTTAACTACAATTCTCCACTGATTGTATATGGAGACAAATCCGTCAACCCTGGGTAGCTCTCCCAATATTTTACTTTCATTATGATTAAACAGGCACCAACTGTAGGCTGTCTGAGTGTGTTTTAGCTATCCATCTGCACTATCAAGACAACGGTACTGCCTAATGTTCTAGGTAAAGATAGGGACGTTAAAGCTTGTGAGATGCACAGGTGCAGTACTGCTGGAGACCTCAAGAGCAGGGGAAGACAGAAGGTGAGAATCTGCCAGATAGGTGTTCCCGTGTGCCTTGTGGACCTTACCGTCTCTCTTGGATTTAGGGCAGGATTACTGATTGTTTTGTGACGTGGAGATTCCTCTTAGAAGGGGCTCTAGCTGAACCCCTAAACCTGGGCTCCTTAGGTCTCAATCACATGGAGATATCACAAGAAGTTAAGGCAAATTATGTAGCGATATGATCTCAACACACCTACATCAAACTCCTGTGCAGAGGCCCTCACTCGGGAAAGAAGTGAGCTTATCCTCAAGCAGCTTAATAGTGACAATTCCATTAATAACAATAATTCAATGCCAAAGGAGGATTAAACTAAATGATCTACAGCTGCTTTACACCAGAAAATGAACCTCCATTTGGATTTTAAAGCTCTTTGAGGTGTGACTATTGAAATCTGACCATTAGCTGATTTGCCTTAACTTTCCTTAGCCTCCCTGCATAAACAAGTGTTTGCAAAGATTTTACCTCCTCCAAGGAGTAATTAAATGTGAAGGGGCAAAAAGTTCCTGGAATTTTAGTGCAGTATGAAGATTTTTTGATGTAAGCTCTATACTGGAAATGATTGTAGCACGCAGTTTTACTATCCATTTTCATTTGCTTTTGGAAGACAGCTCATTTAAGAAGTAATTTTCTGGTACACAAACTTCAAAATGAAATTGTTTCAAGTTGCATGATCATACAATAGCTGTTTTATATTCCTTGTTTTGGAATATTGCATCAATCAATTAGAAATAATCCATGAATGTAAATAAGACTTGCAGTTTCTTGCCCTTGCAAGGCCAGTGGAACTAAAAACTTTATTTATTTTTATGCAATTTATTAGTATTAATGCAATCCTTAGTTTTTAATTTATTTTTTAATTTATCAGTTTCACTGGAATTTGGAATTTATCTGATTGAAAAATAATGACTATAAGAAATTATTACAAGACATCATTTTCCTGCAAACCTGTTTTATTAGCTATATATTGCTTTACTCATATTCATGAGAAATGAAAGAAGAGCCCAGACTTGCAAAGCATTTTTATTAATTTCATTATGTGATAACATATGAAGAAAACAATATGAAATTTTCAGCAGCTCCCTACAGAAAAAGAATTAGACCCAACACTGTGCGTTCATTGAACTGCCTTGTAATGTGCTATAAATTAATACCATATATTTGTTCTGAAGAGGGGAAAATAAAATGTATGAGAATTTTGCTGATTATGATTATTTTATTTTTGGACTGAGCCGGATGGATTTGAAATGAAGAGGTGTTTAAGTACCTTTTCATCCAGGGTGGATTTTAATGTGTTTGCCTTTCTTTCATTTTTAGCAAGAATACCAGGACATCAGATACACTTAATAAGCAGCAGCAGACACTGAGGATGCACATAGATATTCCTAGAGCGCAGCTCCTGATTGAGGAGAGGGACACAATGGAGACCATTGGTAAATGCTCGCTGGGCTTATTTTCGTTGATTTATGTAGCAGGAACTTTAGGTGGGCTTCCTTTGCCTTCACACCTTTCCCCCCACCCCACACATCAAGAAAAAGAGCTACAAAGTAGTTTGTTGCATTTGAAAAGTGAACTGATTATTTTTTCCACCCCTTTGGATCATTTTCTACCTTAAGTAATCTAAGTGCAACGCTTAAAATAATGCAGGACAGTAGGAAAATGAAACTGGTAGAAAGAGCAGCTTGAAAAGAACATAAATGAAGGCTGGCAATTTTGTAATTTTTATTTTGATTTCTGTATTGGCTTTAACTAGACAGTTTGATCATTATTTGAAATTCTGAAATTATATGAAATTATATGAAATTCTGAAGCTGCAACATTAGTATTTAAAGATTTGCAACAGCCATCCTCTAAAACTTACACGTTACATGTCCTGCCCACCTGTTTATATCAAATGGTATCTTGTATTTTAACAGCTTGATCTGTTTTTAACATTTGTGCATCTAAGCAAAATTCAAGTCTAAAACATTGCATATGCCAGATAACTAGATTTTTCTCTGGGGCTGGCACACAGCTGAAATGTCATGAAAATGACTTTCTGTTTGTTTCAAAATATTTCAACACAAGATGGCTGACATCTCAACAGAATAAGTATATAAACTAATCTCGGGACTGTGTGGGTACACAGTGTGGCAAGACCTTCCAGAATGATTGATCTGGTTAGACTTCTGACTTTTTTTGCATCAAAAATCTGTGTAGAAGAAGCCGTCGATGGCAGAGAACGTGCCTGCTGTCCCAGGGAGGACGTGGCTGGCGCAGCCTCGGAAAGCCGGGAGGAGTGCAGAGCATCTCTGGGGCCCCTGGCCGTGCCAGTGACTGGGGAGGAACATGCTGAATTTGCCCGCTGTGCTGTCATGCCTGCTGCCAGATGGCCTCACAGGTCACGCTTCACAGTTCATAGCAGTGGATTTGAAGGAGAGATTTGTGCTTCACCTGAAGAACAGACAGTTTTATTTTAAACCTGCGTTGAGCTTCCTGAAGTTTGCTTCTGTGATGCAGTCTTTTGTTGCAAGCTTCATCCTCAAGACAGTTTTTACTTTTGAGTTAGAGTTGCTGGGCAATAGGGGTTTATAGTGGAAATGCCATTAGTGCTTTAACTGTAGCAATGCGATCAGTGTCGTGGTAGTAGCCTGCACTACACAAAGCCAGTCAGAGCAAGCAGGCACTTTGGCAGGCTTTGACATAGTTTACTGCCAAGAGGCTTTATTCCCAACCTGAATAAGAGCTCATCTTCTGCCAGAGACAAACTAATTTGATTTCATAATGCTCATTCTATTTATGGCCTTCTTTGGGTAAAAAATGCTAGCTATGTTATTGTGCAGAACGGTTCATATTAATGGTCTCTTGTCAAGTCACAAAAAATGGAACGGTTAGACGAAGTATATCAGCCTCTGCTGACTAGTAAACGCACAGAAGCCCGATTTGTGCCAGTCCGCTTAGAAATACATCACAAAGCTATACAGGGATAGCATAGTGGGAAGTTCTCATGGCTTTTATTGCTATTGCAAATAGATAAAAAAAGACTGCAAAGAATGCAAAAGAAAGTCTGATAGCCTGCAACTTCTTGTTCTGCTGGCACAAAGTCAGTCGAAGATTTATTGCTGTGAAACCTCCTGCAGTCAAGTGAGCCACATAGTCTCTCTAGATTCCTTTTTGGAGAGAAAGAAATATAGCACCAGGATTCCAGCTGAAAAAAAGGAAGCACGGTAGTGCACTGACTTGCCACAGGGAGCGAGGTCTGTGCACAAATTTGGTGAATATATCCTACTCTGTAGGGAAGCAATAGGCAGCAAAGCCATATAGCAGTAGGAGTCACTGCTCATCTTTTCTTTCCAGTCCTTTCCAAGGTCCAGTTTCATCTCTTGCTGTTCTTCTGCAGCTGGAGGAAAGCCCACAATCAGTGGGACTGACTAGTTTGCAAGAAACTTTTATCGCTTGCATAAGGCTTCCTGAAGCTCCTTTTTCAAAGCTGTTATAGTGAGGTTTGTCACAGGAAGGACTCTTTGGTGCAGAGAGAGCTGGTAGGTCTTAGTCCTTAGCTTCCAGAAGAGCAAATGCTAAACTTGGGTTTAGTTCCCCCACAAGAATATTTCCACTGTCTTCGCTGGGAGTACTCAGGTGCTTAAAGTTAAGCAGGTCCTTAAGAGTACTCTCGGGTCATGGCCATCATTCTGCAACGTTTTGCCTGTGGAGGAAAAAGATGGCTAGTAAAGGGTACAGACATTACCTAACAGTCCCCTTTTGGGAAGATGTTGGTGATTTCACTGAGAACATCACTAATTATATTAATAAAAAAAAAGAATTGAGTATGTTACTGAAGAGTGCAGCTGAGCTCCATGAAAATGAAGAGGGAGAAGGCAGTGTTCAAACAATAAACCAAAAATAATTATGCACAATTGAGTTTTTTGGAAGGACACTGAATGGCCTTTCTCTGTTGTAGATCTGTAAGATGAAATAAAGACATGAAAGATACGCTCATTCCGTAGTTTTGTGTGAACTTAGAAGATGAACCCATAGGTTCCCAAACTGTGGTACACACTTCAAAGTCTTGCACAGAAGTGGAGGCTGCCACTGTCATGGTGGAACGCAGATGATAAGCCTGGGGACTTATTTTGTGTTGTGAAAACATAAATGAAATTTGTTATTCAAAATCTGTTTTTTATTAATAATAGATGACAGATCAACAGTTCTACTAACTGATGCTGACTTTGGAGAAACATCTAAGCAGAAGTCACTGACTGTCACTCACACAGTACATTACCAGTCTGTGTCACAAGCTACAGGACCGCTGGTGGATGTTTCTGATGCCCGGCCAGGAACAAGTAAGCGTATAAGGGAATATGTTATCTGGCGAGGAGAAAGCTACAGAAAATGAATATTCTACTCCTGCATTTACATTCTCGTGGTTTTCTTTTTTCTTCAGTCTGAAAGTTGTGAGAAGTCTCTTTAGGTCAGCAGAGAACATTTTCTTATTCAACTGCATTTACAGATTCAATATGTTAAAAAATTGCATATGCATCTGAAATGTAGGTGTAATTTGAAACAATTCATACTTGACTTTCATTACAGGAAATGCATGCTAATTTCTAGAATTTATTGAGAAAATTAGCTTAATGGCTTTTAATGTCTAATATTTTTTTTCCTCAGTGATCAATCTTTAATGTATTTCAAAATACATCTTCTATCCTTATTCCTCCATCAAGAAAGAAATACATTTCTGATTATTGCTTTTCTGAAAAAGTTGTATTTCTAGTTTTAGTTATTACAGTAAATTACTTTTCCCAGATATCTTCCTGCTGAGTTATTCTTATAATGATTAAAATACTATAATAAATATACTGTTGCAATCCATTCTTCTTAATTACTCTCATGAACATGTTCCATATCTTTGTAAATGGAAAAGAAATTCACAAATCTAAGGAATACTTATGAGGTAGGAGTATTACAGGAGTGTAGCTCACTAGCAGTGAGTTATTTTTAAAAGCTGGTAGATTATCTCTGTTCCCTGACAGTTTCAGAAGTTGTTTACTTGGTGAGTCTAGTGAATGTAAATGCTAAAAGCTAAGTAGTGCATCACCTAGAAGACAGATTATTTGAAAAATCTTCATTTTATCTTGATTTTCACCTAGTCTTTTTAAATTGTTGCTGTTCTAGTCCTGACCTTGCTGCTTTCCTAATTCTGGGAAAGTTTTAAGTTATGATTAGTTGTTTCTTGAAGACTGGATTAGTACCATCATATGGATTGCCTTTCTTATCTGTGGACAGTTATGGCATTTGTATTAGAAGAGTCAAGATACAACATTTGTTTTCTCTCTGGTACTGTTCTTTTCTCCCTCCTTTAGTTCATGCAAATACTGACTAGCCTGCCTGGTAAGAGCAAAAATATCACCCAGGTATTTATCATGTTGGCAGATCAAGGTTATCTCAGTAAGCGATGGACTCTCTATTGTTTTCAAACTACCTTTTTAATGAGGAAAAAGGTACCACCCCAAAATTGCGTAGTTGTCCCATACCACAGTGTTTTAGTGAACCATCATCTTCCACTCCAAATCCCTCTTCTGTGTGCAGTTCTGTGCTTCAGCCCACTGAAGTCAGTGATAGACTTCCCTCACATTAAACTGGGGTTTAGCACAGACCTAAGAGCATGATCTGTGTCCAGCGTGGCTTTGGAGATAGCAAATCCACCGTCCCTGTTATTATTCAGTAAAGATCTGATTGCAGCAGGGCACAGGGCTAGGTTGAAGACTTTTGGGTAATATTCTCTGGATTTAAGGCCCTAATTTTTTGTTAGAAGCTGGGCTACGGGATTTGGTCAAGATCCACTACTTTCTCTGTTAAGAGGGAAGTGATGCCCAGTGCAGGACTCACGGCTCAGAGACTGGGGAACTGCCCATCCCTCCCTGCCTCACCCCAAGGGTCTCTGAGCACTCCCACACCCTGCGATTATCAAATTGCCCCGAAAGCCCTAAGATGTCATCTAATCCTTTTATATTTATTTGTGAAAGAGGTGTGCTTAATGTACCTTCCTCTTGCTCACCTCAGCTCTCTAAGGCTATATTTCATTCAGGCATTGTTATCTTAGTAACGAGGGCACCAGATGTGTGCTGTTTTCCATTGCATGGGCAGCGGAGCTCTCTGAGTATGTGGTACGGAGTGCTTTGTGCAAGTGCAGTACAGCTCATGCAGGTCTACTGCTCAGCATATGCTCAGAGGGGCTAGCACTGACCTGCCGTGGACTGGCAGCATGCTCCCTGGCCCTCTTTCAAACTGCGAGTGAAGGCCTCGTTAAACACTGCCTTAAGGCCCTCCTGGAGTTCAGCCGTCTTCTCCAAACAATCAGAAGGAAGAATATCTAGAAATAAGACCAACAGCTTTTCTCTTAACTAGGTGAGATAAAAAAATGTAAGCCAAAGTTGTAGCTCACTTTTCAGAAAAGGAAAGGGGAAGGAAGGAAGCTAGAAAGTTGGAGAATGGAAAGTCTCTGGCTTAGAGGGAGGTGGTGATGCCTTACAAGGTTGAGGTTGGACCTGCCCCTGGAGAGAACGTACAATGCTGCAGGATGGTGGGTTGAATACCGTAGAAAGTAGGGCCACTCAAGCAGCAGAAGTCTCCCCTCGGCTCTGCTACAGGGCTTAAAAAGCTGTGGACACTGCAGAGCAGTGGGCTATGTGGGCTGGTCAGCCTTCAGCCCGGCCCCTTTGCCTAGCGGGCTGCTGGTGGTTTGAACCAGTGCAGCTGCTGTATAGCATAAGGAATATAGGCTGTACATATGCAGTGGCATCTATTCTGCAAGTAGCTATGGAGACGCTGTGAGAGAGTGTCTTCTGCATGCAGCTGTGTTGCCTCCTGCATCGTGCAGCAGCAAGGGAAGCAGCAGTATGCCCTGAGTTTATCCACCGGCACCCTCTTTCTGTCCTTTGTGTCTTCCTTCGAAGCAGATAGCAGGCTCACTTCTGGCTACCCAAGAGCCACATGCCAGCTTTCCACACTTGGTACAATCAGTGCTTTATACTAACAGACTGATCACTTTGTGCCAAGTGCTTTTTTGGATCTTATTCACATGTTACTACTATCTGTTGCACTACTGACAGGATCAATTATTAGTGGCACTGAGTTCGTATTTTTCCACTGCTGTGGTGGGAGGATGTGAAATAGGAGAGGGAACAGGCCATAGTTGCTATCTGTAAATAAATAACTTATTCCTTTGAAGCAACAGGATACAAATACTTAACAGGGAATGCTTATGCAGAAGCAATGCTCAGAGTTGTTATCTGGGTATTGCTTTCTCTTTAAATTACTTCTACTGAAGTCTCTCGCCTCAAAGAGTGACAGTGTCACTATTTGAATATCAAAGAACATTTGAATAGATTTGAAATTTTTCATTTCTAATGCCCTTATTCTCTATTGTTAATAATATTCTTTTAGAAGCTTCGAAGAGAAATCTTTCAGTGCTGATTTAGTCACTTTCTGTTTGCCAAATAATGATTTTCTTAGTCTACCACCTTTAATAAGGAATTCAAGCCTCTCTTCTACAGAAGATTTATTGATCATTAACAAAATCAGAGAGGTCAGCTTCGGTAGATAGTTCACTTTCACTTCCTTGGTCATCGGATCATCTTTAGGGGAATAAAGAACATATTGACCTTACGTAAGTAGCAGATGATTTCTTAATGTTGAAGAGATTTAATTTATTTACTAACTTTTTTATCAAACTGTCAAATCTTCAGGGACCTATTACTATTGAAACTCTAAGGACACTAATATAGTTTATATCTTACATCTTGGCTACCTGCTAAACTAAATATGGAATTTGTAGCTGATTAATACCCTAATATAGTAAAATTATTGGTAAAATGCCCAGAATAGGAAATTATACCCTCACATTTCCAAGCAATCTATTATCTCTCCCTCCCATGTATTTTTACAAATTGAGAGCAGGTGACTGGTGTAAGAGGTTTCTGAGAGCACATCTAGACTCCCAGTTTAGATTAGAATTAGTGTGCAATGTGGTGTGAAGTCCCTGATCAGGTCTACCTGCCTTGTGCTCTTTTGGATCTTGAGGTGGTTTCGGTGCTGGAGAACTGGTTACGTTTGGAGTAAAGGGATAATGAACCAGCGAGAAGTACATGTCAATGGGAAGTTGGCTGCGTCTCTCAGCTTTTCATTTGTACTCTTTTTAAAACGTTTGGTTTTGTTAGAAAGAGGGTATTTCAAAGAGGTGCCAGCAGTTCTGTACTAAACCATACTTTCACCCTTCCATTTTTTTTGTCACAAAGGAAGTTTGAGGGTTTTTTATGTTTGGGGTTTTTTTTCGCTATGATTTCAGTGGCTACAGGACTTTTTTCGTTGTCTATTCAAGAGTCTAGTGACAAAGACCCTCTCTGTTACCCAACATAGATCCTACCACAAGGAGGAGTGCAAAAACTGGACCCACAGCTCGCAACCGCTATGCTAGTCAGTGGACCCTCAACAGACCTCACCCCACCATATCAGCCCATACTCTCACCACAGACTGGCGGCTGCCCACCCCCAGGCCCACAGGATCAGTGGATAAGGAAAGTGACAGCTACAGCGTCAGCCCCTCACAGGACACAGGTATGATGCTCTCTGCAGAGCCGCACAGTGTAAATGGGACAGCAGTAGCTGCAAAAACATTTTTGCTCCCTGATTTACTTCCTTTGGTTCTTGAATTAGGTGCTGTTATTTATTCCTTGCTGGGAAGCTTTTAAATGCACAATTTGTAAGGGCTTCCACAGGTGCATACAGTTCTAATGATAACAAATATCGTGCCCATGGTTTCTAACACTGGGCACATACTCTGGAGTCCTTTGAAGGATGTATTGGTAATTTTTCTGGTAGCTGAAGTTCTGTACTTCCTGAATCTGAAGGAAAAAGTAGGAGAATTTGCTGTATGAAATGGCATTGACCAGTAAAGGACAGTATTAGCAGCCAGGAATATACCTGAATCAAAGGTGGAGTGGTTTTAAGCTTTGAGCTACACTGAGGTATGCTTTTTCTTTTTCCCAGTGGAGTAATATATGTTCATATGGGTTTCGTTCTAACTAGAAAAAAGGAGAGGGGGAAAATCTGGAATTAGGGTTCAAGTCCAAATCCATTCATATTGCTGAATACTGCAACAGCTAAGTTTTGAGTTTCCTGAGAAACAGCATAGGCTTTATTCCTCTAGACAGTAACTGGGGAGATACTGAATATACGCTCTGCCTTCAGTGTTTGACTGTTCTTGATGTCTTCCCATTATAGGTGCAATTCTAACTGAAAAATAAAGCTTTCTCCTTCTGTCCTACACTGAACCAGTGACAAAAAGTATATGGCACATAAATGTGTAAATGATTAAGCAGAATAGCCACAAAGCAAAGCTAATAAAGGTTAAATCTGAAGAAAGGTAAAATCTTGTTCAAAGGCACACCTGACAGAAGCAAATCCTGGCTTACGCTAGCCACATCAGGAGGATTTGCTTGTATTCTGTCCTGTTAGGAGGGCAAAGCAGAAGGGGAAAAAGCTATGTATTAACTTAGACAAACTGCCAAAGCAGTAGGTGTGATTAGCCTTCTGCTATGAAAACTAATATGACTATGTTTATTCTCTCCATAAGAACAGGCATCAGAGTTCCCTTACATCCAATAATTTATAGGTTGAAGTTCTCATCTTTTCAGAACTCATCCTCTTAAAATTGCAGTGGCATCTAACCATCACTTAACATGCGCTGTGTAGCATGTTGTGTCAGAACCTGCCTAACTTTGCTTTCATTATTGTAACTGCAGTGCTAAATAAGTAAAATCAAATCATGTGAAACTTACATCACTGGGTGAGTGAACACAGAATATGAAGATTGGTGTAAGTTATTGAATTAGGAATCAAGTGATATTTCTTCTGCTATAATAGATTCATTTGTATATAGTCAGCATTACTGATAATGATGTTTTCTGTTCTTTGGAAAGAACTTTGCGTCTAATAATGAACAGATTCAATCTCCTCCCCCTGCCCCCTTCCCCTCGCAAAAAATGACAGTGATAGCCTATAGATAGCAGCTTTGGGAAGCTCCAGAAAAGTCCAGATGATCCTGTCATAGACTGATGATAATTAGGAGAGCTGAAAAAATAGGGCAGTGTATATACATGCTTGCTTGAACAAAAAGTGCACCTTTTAGGGCTGGATGCGGATTCCTTGTGTTGTCTCCATGGAATGGTGCCACTCAACAGATGCCTCTATCCAGCTTCATCCTGCTGGGTAGGAACTTCATCCTAATTTCTTTAGATAGAGAAATCATGAAGTCTTAAAGGTTAACTCTTATAGCTATGTAGATATAAATAGCAAATGTTATCTCAGAAACCCTTGTTATGTTTCAGGTGCACTTGCGTGTGTTCCAACATTTGGTCACCCAAGGTTATTTTACTTGACAGACAAGTATCACTGGGGTTATATTTCTGATTCTCCAGTGAGCATGGCAAAGGGCAGGGAATTAGATTTGCTATGTGGTTTAAAAGACGAACTACATGTAGTTTTGTAGACAGGCTTTATAGCCTGTATTTTAACACAGCTGCTTTCCTACTCTGTGTCTGCCCTTTGACATACACACTGATTAATGTAAGTGATATTTATATCATGCTTTATATCATGGAAAGATGCTCAAGACAGTATTTCTTGTGGCAAAAAGGCAGTTATATTATGCCACTTGATTTCTAGTCAGTATACCGTAAGTACTTCAGAGGTTTGTAATTTCCAGCTAACAACTGTAATAGAGGTAGCCAGGTTACATGTCCAAGAATCAATTAAACTAAAGTGTATATTTGATCAGCTTTCTGGTGTGGGGTTCAGATTTCTAATGTGGTTGATATGTGGCAGAATTTTGCATTTCTTAGAAAAACTATACCAGGTTTACAAAGTAATAATTTTCAGCATACTAGAAATGTATTGCAGCCATTCATGGCTTTAACTAAGTTCAAATGTTCTAACTAGACGCTGTTAGGAATTTTCTGATGAGACTAGATTTCATCAAGTTCGTCCTGGGCTTGGATGAACCTTCACTAAAACTAAGGTCTTAAAGCAGATCCTTCCTGAAATACTGGCTGGTCTCCCCAGGGCATGGGATCTGAGGAGCTACAGGTCCTGAGGTTCATGAACCAAACAGGGACCTCTGAGTCCATGGAATCTACAGACACCACTTCAGGGCACTGGGCAGATGCAGCTTTCCGGGAGTTTCCAGTTCACCAGCAGTTTGGAAAGACAGTGCCTTGGTCTGATTTACAGATGTTTCCTGTGAACAAAAACTGTGCCCCAGGCTTGACCAGCTCAGAATCTTAAGCAAGTTATGGGCTATTGCAGCAATACTTATCATTTTAAATAATGCATGGTCCTGTTTACAAGTGGCAGGAGTATTGTTCTTTGTGTGCCGTGAAAACTGATACAAGGATTCTAGCACACGATAAAAATGATAAAGATTAGTAATAACAACACAGTTGCCTCTGGCTGCTATAGGAGTCCCATTTTTATGAATTTGCTATTACATTGTGCCTGTTTATTGAACATCGCCAGTAATGTCTGGAATTGCACAGATCTTGTAAGGAAACATGACTCCTGCCTGAGAAATTTTAGAAAGTCTTTTGCTCTTCCAGTCCCTTGAAGTAGAAGTGTAACAGACATAACAGACCCGTGCTTTTTCACCTTAACTACATAGAAACCACTGCTGTAATTTCAGAACGCTTTTTAATGTACCAGCAGCCATTTACATCTTCAAGAATGACAATGCTTGTTTAAGGAATATTGACGTTCTCATAAAGTCATCATCAGAAAAGAACAGCTTGTAGGTCAAAATAGCCTGTGAGTCAAATAAGAAGCTCCCATTAGCTTCAGCAGCACTGAAAAAAGCATCTGGATAACAGCAGGTAGGCTGGTAGCTACTAAACAATATTGCTTTCTTATGACTATTTGTTCCTATGAAATGAGTTAGTATTTTGGCTAGAGTGTAGACCAGACATCGGTGTCTCAGAGATGCTGCCTTTATATCTGACTTTTGTTCTCAGGGCTTTCTCAACGGGAAGGTATAAGATTGAACAGATATAGAAAGTGGACTATCCTTTTTCACCGAGACGTCACCTCTCAGAAATATGTCTGAGATGCGTTAAAAGGACAATGTAAAGAAACTGTTTCTAGTTTTGCTAAATCTGTCTGTGGGTATCTAACATTTTTAAAGCATTTTATTTTTAAGAAAATGATTTTTTGTAAGTCGTCGTCATATTTTTCATGAATTAAAGGTTATTTCTTCTAAAAACCCAAGTTAATGCTGAGTCACATAACACTGCTAGCAGAATAGGACTGTACTTTAGACCAGCTGTAATTATCAAGTAACTAACCAAACTAAGTGTTTTGCAAGCATCTATAGTGAAGCAGACTCATTTAAATCACATCGGTAACTTCAAGAATCGTGCAGGTCATTAAGAAACACTGTCATGTTTGTAACTTTTCTTCTGAAAAGGATTGTGCACATTTTTCTTTCTCCCATTATTTTTGTCTATGTTTAGATCGAGCAAGAAGCAGCATGGTCTCCACAGAAAGTGCCTCCTCAACATACGAAGAGCTAGCAAGAGCATATGAGCATGCGAAAATGGAAGAGCAGCTGAGACATGCCAAGTTCACCATTACTGAATGCTTCATATCAGACACATCGTCGGAACAGTTAACGGCAGGGACTAATGACTACACAGACAGTTTGACCTCAAGCACGCCGTCAGAATCGGGGATTTGCAGGTTTACTGCATCCCCCCCCAAACCTCAGGATGGAGGGCGAGTGATGAACATGGCAGTTCCAAAGGCCCATCGGCCAGGTAAGAAGACAGAGGTAACATTTTGATCTTTGGGGTGAGCTTTTCACCCCATGCCTAGGCTAGTTAACAGGAGAGGGTGTATCACAAGGAAGAAAGAAGTTGTTCAGGATATCCTGTAACTAACAACAGTGATAACTGACTTTCATCCTAGCTTATACTGCATTTGGGTAAATCTATTCTCCCATATATAGAAAGAGAAAAAACTTGAAATTTAAGAGCAGAAAGGGACCATTTAGACCATCAAATCTGTTCCTCTGCAATTGCAGCCGTCAGGCAATAGACCCTTTTGGGTAAGTAAGACCGTGTGGGTGTACGTATGCCCGTCTCCAGCTCAAACCACCCACTAACAGAATGTATCTTATAGCAATATTCTCTGCCTGAGAGCAAAGGCTTACTAGCAGAATGCTTCGTAAAGACAAGTTGTAGAAAACGTACAATCCTTTCTGCTTTGTAGCTTGTAGAAGGTGTTAAATCCCTTTGGTGATGTTGAGCTGTTATGCTCTCTCTTTGACATCTCTGAATATCAAGATAGGGATTTTAGGGGTGGGGGGGGAAGGCATACACATGGAGAAATTAAGACAATACAATAGCGCAAGGGATATGCAGCTTTGTACCTTCAGATATATTTAAAACCGACCCCAGCTTCTTAGTGACTGAAGGTGCTTGAGGGACATTCACATATTGGTCAATCAAATTTCTGGTTCCCAAAGAATGCTATTCCAGTGATGCTCTAATGCACAATAGCATAGGTAGATTATTTGCGAGGCTCTTGAGTACAGATATGTTATAAATTCCCCTCAGAAGATTTGTCATTCTGTATTAGAGAAATACATGAATACATGGTATTCAAATGTCAAAAAGATAACTATATTTGCTTGCTGTAAACATGATACAGTTTACTATGATATATTTTTATATCTAGTATATACATTTGCCATGGTGGGTGGGGCTACTTATAGACGCAGGAAGTAGACAGCAGTACTTACATATGTAAAAAAGAGTAGTGAGCAGAGCATGGTCTTTTGTTTAATATACAGCATCAGTGGAAAAATGGTTGTTCTGAGGACAAAGGAATGGAAGACAGCCAGTGATATCAGAAAAGGTCATTCAAAAGCAGGACCCAACAATGAAAAAAAGCATAAAGGAATTTGCAAGAGAAGTCTAAAAGAAGAACATGGAAAGAACAAGGCCATGCAGAAAGTAGAAAGTTATAATAGACAAGGCAGGAAATTACTGCATCATGCAGATAGATAAGGGGGAAAATAAGTAGGAAATAATACAATGAGAGAAATGACTGATTCCTGTGTAGTCACAGAATAGAACCACAAACACAGGAGCTGTAGAAATAAATGCAGATGGAAATAATTTTCATCTCTATCTCTGACAAAGTAAGGTGAATATTTGTACTAGCTCTGCTAAAAGGAAGCATCTATATTCACAGGTAAGTCAAATTGCAGTAATCTCCTTCCAGTCAGTCAACAAATATTTTTAATATTTCTTAAACAAATAGTTTACTCTCTTTCTTTCATGCTCCCAAATACATTATTTATGCTTATGTAGTATTTGAAAATATTCTAATATATTCCGTATAATGATGAACTTGAAAGCATACAGCACTTAAATTCAGCACTTAAATTTTAACTTAAGTTAAAAGCTTCTGAGGTTAGGACATCATCTCAGCCCCTTTGGCAAATTGCACATTTGTAGCCGCCTTTAGCTCTGTTAGTTAAAATGGTTTGAATTTGTACCTATTTTTCTTCATTGGCTTTAACTTTTCTTTGCAGTAAGGAGATGAAATATGTCATGAACTTAATAATTAGTTTCAATACCTTGGAAGAGAATTGATTGTTCCAGAGGAGCAACTTGAATGTTGGCCCATAAATTTTGAATGATATGTTATTAAAGGACACTTTATTGGGAGCTTTAAACAGAACATATAGGTAGAAATAATCCTCAGTATTAGCAGACAGACCAGTATTATTCACATTCAAATCAGTGAGGAAAGACTTAAGGGACATATTTCTTCTTTCATCCACAACTTCTGAAATTCTGTAGAAGTCATTAATAATTCAAACCTAATAGTTCAAAGTTATCTGTGCATCTGGGAATATAGAGAAGAAATAATAAAGTTAAACCATTTAGGTGAAGTAGATTAGAACATCTAAGGTATCCTGACTGTGCTCCTTGACTCTTGTCTTTATTCTTCTTTGAATTCAGTCTTTTCTTTCAAGACACTTCTACCTGTCTGTTTTCACGGTGCTCGTCTCTTCTTTTCTCCTACTTGATCTCTTTCTTGTATAATGTCACTTTCAATAACCTGTGCCTCCTATTTAATTTCTGACCTCACTTTTAAATCAAACTGCCTGTAATGCTATCTGCTGTAACTTCTATGGATGCAATAAAGGTTTAGGGGTCTGCAAGAAATAGTATTTATTTTTCATAAATGATTCCCAGCAATCGTAAAAGAGTCTCAGACAGATTATAACAAAGACGTATTTGGAAAAATTGAACATTCTGAAACTAAACTACCCAAAGGTAAGGCCACAGCTTGTTGCCACCATAAGGTTTTGCTATAAGCACACAAAATGTTAGATAGTTGAAGCTTGGTTTCAGAAGGCCTTCCTGTGAGCTTCTGAGGACTTCGTGACTCGTGTTACTGATTGTTTCCTTGCTTTTCCTTAGCATCTCACTGGATTGTTTTGCACCTGTAGGGTCGAGACTGCCAATCAAATTATCTGCTTTATCCAACAGGTAGCATTTGAGACCTCAGGTTACTCCACATTGAGATAGTTCCTGATTAGGAGTAGGGAACCTGAGTATTTTTTGATTGGAGGAAGAAGAGGTGTCATCCAGATTCAATGATTTGTATTCGGGGGTTGAAATCAGCCTGGTGTAATGTTCCCAACTTCCATCTCACTTTCATTGAGAAACAGAATAAAAACATTTGCATCTTCAGCCACCTCGTATGGTTCATCAGATGTCTAGGCGAACTTAGAAATTGATGATTTCTACCACTGTAACTATGAATTAGGACTATCTTTTCAGACCCTCCACACATTATGTACAACCCTAATTCTGTAACTAGTAATGCATAATAGATGACTGCCTCATATTCTAGCCCACTGTAAGTCTTTTAGTAGTCCTTATCCCACCCAGTCAGCTTGTATTGCAGATATTCATTCAGGTGGCGTTTAGAACTGCTTCTGACTTTTTCTGGATTTTTGCTTCTATCTTTTCCCTGAAATGTAGTCTGTACAAGCAAGAATCAGCTTCATGAAGTCATCTTAATCATGGATGCAAAAAAAGCATGGATTTTGCCATGAAAATGATGAAAACTAGAAGTATAATGATACTTTTGGAAAGAAAAAGAGACCAATTGTACCTAATATAATAGTAACTAGAAAATGCGGAAATAAAATGATTTTGGCATATTGCATCTGAGACACGCGCCAGCACTTCAGAATCATCTGAACATCTGGCATGATTATTCTTCCAAAATTAAGACTGCCAAACATATTACGCTATAGCACACATCTCTACATCTCAGTTGAAGTTATTGCATCATTGTCTGGACGCTAAGCCAGCACTTTGAGGTACATAGAGAGGGTGGTATTAGAGAGTCTGCAACACAAAATATTTAAGGAGTTGTATTGTTCTTCAACTTTTGAAAAGTCACAGCTGCGAGAAATGGAAGGAGGAAATAAGATTTTTATGAATTCTCACATTCAGTATTTTTAAGGTATGTCTTAAGTAGTATCACTTTCTGATCTTTAAACATCAGAGACAGATTTTTGGAATGAGATCAGATTATTTGTAAGTTTCTGCTTCTACATCAACAGAATCATCATTATTTTTACTTTTATAATAACGGTGAATCACACATTTTGAATGATAGATCAAAGTAAAATTGCTGCCTAATAACAGCTTTTCCATAGCTTCCCAAATGTGAAAACATGGTTGGAGATCCACCTAAAAGAAAGGATGAAGGTGGAGGCTAGCAGAATCTCCCTGCCCCTCATTGTGCTAGAAAACATGACTACCTGCAGATCTACAGGCAAAGAGCAGCACACAGATTTTTGTGGACTTCAGTGAGTTGGCAGACCCAATCTTAGCAGGCCTTCGAGCTGACCTGCTGGAGAGGGGTGACCCTGCTCAGTAAGCCGTTAGAATCGATGCATGTCCTGGGAGGCATGTTGAAGAGAAAAATGGAGAAGCAGAGATAGAACTGTGGTATTTTAAACACTGGGGATGAATCAGACCCTTTAGGAAAGAAAGTCTCTAATTCCTAAATTCTGTGCAGTGTTAATATTCTTCATGGTATAAAAATCATTTCTGTATATTTTTAGCATTGCATCTCTTTTTCAACATCAAAGCTCTGAAAAGTTTAGGCCAATTATGTTATTATTATTGTTCCCATCACCACAGCTATCACTAACTAGAAGTTTGTTTAGCAAGATCAAGTCCTCAAGGGATTAGTGTGCTGGGTAATCATCTCAACAGTAGACTAGGTCCTTTCACATCAAGGCACATTGTCATATTAAAATTCAGAAGTTTCAGCAATTGTTACCCAAAGTTTACCTGGTAGGATGATAAATGAGTCAGTCCTTTGTCCTCCAAAGTTGTCACTCAAATCTTGCATTCAGAAACTGGGTGGGACAGAAATTAGAAAGAAGTATACCCTGTTCCTACCTCCCACTGTGCCATCAAAGAGTTTGTAATGTAAGATAACAGTAGGTAATTGCAGAAGTTGAAAAAGTTTTCTAATAACGTTTCTCTTTTGTTTCAAAAATATTAGCCACAAATTGCATTATCATAACAATTATTCTTAACTGCAATAAACATTACATTACAGTAGCAGACTTTATTAAAAATAGGTTTCTGTTATTATAATTTTAAATCTTGGTAATAGCCTCAGCTAAAGTGCTTCTTTTTTTTTTTTTACTTCCTTCCTTCCTAAATTATTGGACATGAGAAAAGAATAGTTATTAATTGGGCAATATTTTGCTAACGCTGTGCTTCTCAAGTGCTATGTCTGTTTAGTAGGGAAACCTTTTACCTGCATCTTCTAGTAATGGAATTCATGCTTGGAAGAAATAATATAGCACTGGTACTTGAATAGGAAATATCTGCAAATTTTCCTCAGGTCTCTTACAATTTGCAGAAGCTTACCTCCCACCAGCCTACAGCAAAACCCAGTCCCTCCCAGGTTGTTTGTTTGTTTTTACTGATACACTGTTTTTACTCAGTAATAACCAAAAGTTTCATTTTTACTGTGTTATCCTTTAGGGTTAGCTTGATTTGGTGGAACAGACAGAAGCTCGTCTGTCTGATGTTGCAAAAATAAGCAGAAACTCATTTTGACAATCCCTCTTCCCTCCATCTTTGGGTATCACACTACGTTATAAACCGTGAAGGGCCAACAGCATCTCAAATAGACTTTCAGAGAAGTGTTATCTTTCAGTAGGTATATCACACTAGGAGATTTCAAAATCCATATAAAGGACCGCAAGATTTTACATCTCAGAAACGCCTCTATGAACTGTTAGCTGTGCATGTCCAAGGCATCACAGAGTCACAGAATCACAGAATCATTTAGGTTGGAAGGGACCTCTGGAGATCATCTAGTCCAACCCCCCCTGCTCAAGCAGGGTCACCTAGAGCATATTGCCCAGGATCACGTCCAGACAGGTTTTGAATATCTCCAGGGAAGGAAACTCCACAGCCTCTCTGGGCAACCTGTTCCAATGCTCTGTCATCCTCACAGTGAAGAAGTTTTTTCTCAGGTTTAGGTGGAACTTCCTGTGGTTCAGTTTCTGCCCGTTGCCTCTTGTCCTGTTGCTGGGCACCACGGAGAAGAGGCTGGCCTCATCCTCTTGACACTCCCCCTTCAGATACTTGTACACGTTGATGAGATCGCCTCTCAATCTTCTCTTCTCCAGGCTGGACAGGCCCAGCTCTTGCAGTCTTTCTTCACAGGAGAGGTGCTCCAGCCCTCTAATCATCTTTGTAGCCCTCCGCTGGACTCTCTCCAGTAGCGCCATGTCTCTCTTGTACTGGGGAGCCCAGAAATTTGGAAAGAAACCTGCACATGGGTGGAGGCAAAAAGGCCGTTGCATCCAGGCAGACTCTGAAAAAAAGGTATTCTTCAGACTGATCCCGCAGCCCTGAAGATGATGAAGAAAACCCACCTCTCTTTAGGGAAGCCAAGTACTTTCCTGGATCTCTCTGGCTACACAAGACGGGAGGACTTCACCACTTCTTGTGCTACCTGGAGGGGAAAGTATTGAGGAGTGCAGACCAGTTGTTACCCAGAGAGGCCTAAAGACTGTATAAATACCACTGTATGAGGCACATTTTTAGTTTGAGTTTTTTCCACTTGGGCATCCAAGTCGATAGCCTGAGTCTCCCCCTAAGCCTGTTGCACATTTACTAGAAAAGGCACAAACCTGTACGGCTTTGCTGATGAGGTGGATATGGTCCCCCTAGCCCCCTGCACATTTACAACAATTAAAATACTAATAATGATACAGTTCTTCCAGTGTTGAGGTTGCTAATTAGGGTATTAGCACTGTTGACCCAATTTACAAATTTATTGCTGATTTGACTAATCCTGAAGATTTGAGTGACAAAGCCTTAGCCTGCAGACAAGCCTTAAGCTACAGAATACAAACACTTTGTTAAATAATTGTTTACAAGAGTCCCTTAAAATAGAGGCTGGTTATCACCTGCATTACATATATGTTGTGTTAAACCCCAGAGTGCAAGGTAAAATTTATGATCAAGGCACAAATATTTTCCAATATTCAGGCACTACGGCTAAAAATAATCTGCTTAGCACAATCAGGAAAATATGAAGTACACAGTAAGCGTAGTATATTTCCTATGTCAGCTCTGTAACCTGAGAAAAAAAATGAAGTGAACTTTTTTTCCACTGATACGTGAGTTCAGGGTAAAGGAGTTGTTTTCCTCTTCTACCTGATGAAGATAAGTGCAGCATAGGGATGGAATCTATTTAGAGACTTGCTTTCTACTGAAATGTTGCTGACAGCACTCTATAAGCTGTAGCCCTAAGTGAATCCTATATGAATTCAGCCACTGGGGATTCACTAATGGTTGGGACTCTGGCTTAGGGCCTCCAGCGTATCCTGTACCTCCTTCTTCCTGGCCTATTCTGTTATTCTACCTTGACTGAAAGAAGAATTGCAGAGATCCGCAGTTTCCAGACCCAAACCGAATTTCTTGAAGATACGTGAGACTTGCATTTGATATTTTTTGTTCAGGAATCCAGCGGCAAAGTATGAAAAGTTTAACATATGGCTCATTTTCTTTTTCAATTCTACACTTGCAGTGTATCCATTCAAATAAAATAGAATATCTATACATGTATGTATATACATACACTCTATGTAGTGTGTGTGTAGACCACTGAACTCAGCCTGGCTCCGCAGCTGGGGACCAAGGTCTGGAGCTGAGGAAACAACTTAAGGGGACAACTCAAAGGAGGTAGGTGGGCAAACAGAAAAATAGGCCGAAGAGTTGTGAATGAGAGAAATAACTTCTTTTTAATTTTAGCATAAATTCTTAGTATATATGTAATATGCTTACATACCACCTGATTCTGAAGTTACTCCCCTAGATCAGCATCTCAAATTTTATCTTAATAGATTTTCCTGTGTCTATAATGCTCCTTTTTTTAGTTTGTATTACTCTGCTGGAAAACTGGTAATATTTCATGTAGAGACAGACTGTACTGTTTGCTTTTTATCACAGCAATGTCACGTCAGTGATGAGAATAAATTTTCTTCACCCTCTCTGAGCTTTTCTTTCGGTAGAATACGAGGAGCTTTTTCTTCCTTCAGCTATGAAAAGCTAAATGTTCTGCAGATATGAAATCATATAATTCTGCATTTAATTTGACAGGACTACATACTTGAAGTCACTGGCTTGCATTATTTTTCCAGTGGATTTACAGAGGAAAGTTCATTTTGCAAGTTTTTATAAGCTTGCCGCTACAATAAAATCGAACCTCAGCAGGATCAGATCAGAAGCTAAACTGTAATGAGATCAAAAAAGAAAAATATATTGGTGTGCATTCTCAGTTTAAAGAGGGCAGCTATTTAGCTACAAATACAAAGCTTCTGTGGAATTGTAGTGTGAAAATTCCATTTTAAGTGGCATATAAGATGTCTGAAAGGTAAACTTAATTCAGTGACGATAAATGTAATTTAAATTATATTTGCACCTGTCGTGGATGAAGTACTGATACTGGTGTAAGGAAGGTTTATTTGTTTTTTTTTTTATTAGAGGCGAGAAGCACCTGGTACCTTCTTCAAGGATTCAAGTATGAGCGTCTATCAGCGCAATTATCTTTTTCCTGTTGCTCCCTAATTATTTTTTTTTATTTGAACGTTAACAATTACTTTAGAAAAGTACATTATTCCAAAGTATGCTAGTTCATAATGCTTTTTCTTTCTTCTAGATTATAAGTTGCATATTAAGGGAAAACTGTTTTTAAGAATTCCCATTCTCTATCTTGGTACTACCAACAAATTTGGGGTTATTAAAAGTGAGATTTTTTTTAAATTTCAATTTCATTTAATTTTCTGAAGCTGATTATTTGCTTCTTGCTGCTTGTTTGTTTTTTCCTCAGCTGCAACAATCAAATATTTTCTCTAGGTTTGGAGGCATTAGGTTCAACCCTATTTAGTGGAGAGTTTTATGCAAGCAAGAAATACATTTATGATTATATCTTCAGTTACTTTCATGTTCTTACAGTTAGAACTGCAATGTTTAGATTTCTTAAACCAGGAAGTGCTCCAAATGAAAGCAAAGAGCTGTGTCCATGTCAATTAAAATAATAGATTTTTAGAGCAGTTCTGTTAAGAGTCCATATTTTAAACTTTACTTTTGCAAAAATTAGATCGAACCATCCCATTTTAATTAAAATGTCTAAGCATTTCATCCTGATAGCATTGTGACATAGGGTGTGATTTTTATATGCCCGTTCAAGTCACCCTGAAGTAACCAAAAACAACCGTTTCCCTAGAAACAATAACTGATCTAGCCACTTTAAGGTCCTTGGGGTCAGTTACATGTGTTAGGGCTTTAGCTCACTGCACACTATAGGCTCTGCTTGTTTTCACTATGCCCTGGGACCTTATTATGATTTTAGATCTATAGGAGATCTAAGAAGCTGTGGCATCTGAAAATGTAAGGCAACACTTACCTACAAAAAAGAATACACTGGTGCTATTTTTTGAAAGTAATATGCAAGTAGGTAATAGGTATTTTTTGAAAGTAATACGCAGCAGGTAATATCACTAGCGAGACAAAAGTTTGTTGTAACAATACCCTCTTCAGTCTGACCGTAGTGATAAGTCTTTGCCATCCATTTAAAAGTTTCTTTGTATGCAGATCTTCAAAGTATGGGTGTATGTACATGTGGATGTATTTCAGTTTTGTTCAGTTTTTTTGTGCCAGCATCCTTAATTTAAATATGAGATCTGGAGTTCTGGCCCCCAATGGATTCATCTAGGCAAGGTCAGTTTTAGCTGCGAATTTCGTGGGCACGGTGCAAAGCCTGTTGAGGTCGACAGAGTGGCTCTTACTGATTTCAGTGAGCTGTGAGTCATGTTCCAGCTATTCCCCTCTCCAGCTTCTGTGCGGAGTCTGGGCTCTAAGGAATCCCAGGAATAAACCCGTGAAGGATGCCAGTTTCCATAATGTCACAATTGATTTAACCCTCAGCTGAAGTGATACATAATTAAACACTTTCCATTCACGGCACTGGTGATCAGCAAACTGGTCTTAAAACTCTAGCGTTACTAACTATAGGCACCGCACCGAGTGATGGCACGTCTTTTCCAGCTCAGCAAGTGGACAGGAGAGCGCTGTCTTACAGTGTCCTTAAATATGTATGAAGCGGCTTGCGTGACAAGCCGAAGATGGGAACAGAGAACTCCCATACTTTGCTTTTCTATCACCCTTTCATTATTTATTGATATTTTTTCTGAGTTTCTGTTTTGGAGTGCCTATTGATTTATACAGAAAGGTTCGTTTTATAGGTCTTTATTACAGATGTTGCATTCAATAGAAAGAGAAAGGCCTCAGATCTGTAGTTGCACTAGTGCTGGCAAACTCAACATCCACATGGCACCTCTGAAGGGTCTAAATCTATCTGACCTGGAGTTAAATCAGTTCTTCCTTCCTTACACCACCAATTCGGCAGTGGGGAGGCCTGTAAAAATATGTCAGCTTTGCCTTAAACATTAAAGTTTGTTCAAGGCCTCTGAAAGGTACGAAGCATCTAAAGAGTCATTTAAAAGTGCAGCGCTGAATGTAAGGCCAAAGTTCTGCTTATGGAAATAAGAAGCAAAAATGTGCTGCCTCATTTCATGTCGTATTAGAAATTTCAAGACTGGACAACAATATAATAATCAGGCCTCCTGGCATTCAGTCAGGCAGATGCACCATTTTTAAGTGTGTTACCTTGATGTATTAGATGTATGATCTCAGTTAAATTATAGTAGTCATGCTTTTTGCTTGAAGACACTTTGATTAAGAACTTTTTCTTGGAATTAGAAGGCTTAAACCTGAATAACAGAATGAATCATCTTTTAAAAAATGATCCACATTAGTTGGAATTCTCATTTTCAGTCACTTAAACCTAATCTCCAGTAAGTATAAATCAATTTATACTCTTTCTGAAATCAGCATAGCTACTCTGATTTATACCAGTAGAAAATCTGACTCCTGAACTACAGCTTTACTGACACCCTGGTGTTTCTTAACAGGTAACTGCAATGATTGTAGTGAACAGCAGCTGTTATTTTCATTTTATTGTGTGAAACTTAACTGCTATTTTTAATGCTTTGATAAAAATACCAGTTTTAGCAGTTTATCACATGCAACTAAGTGTTATAGGTCTTTGGATCATCTGTGAAGGTGGAATTTTCATATAGAAAGAAGAATGAAAGTTTTCAGTTATAAAGTACAGTCTTGAGGAGGTGACAGGGAATTCTGATGTCTCAGTCTGGAAATGGGAAACTTTGCATATTTTGCTCATGAGTTCCCGCTGTTTTCTATCTACGGGATCACGCACTTGTGCAGCACAACGATGTGATTTTATTCCATCTGCCTAAACACTGTGAGAAGCACAAAATATGTAACGGAGTGAGTTATAAAGCCATGAAGCAGAAGGCTACAGTGATTACCCATACGGAAAAGAGAACGTGACAAGCCGCTAGCTGGCTGTAAGTTAACAACTAGAATGCATCTGGACACCTTGTTGGCCTTGTTCAACACTATGCATTTAGTTAGCTTAAAAATATGTCCCGAAAGTTGAGCACTTTGATCCTTTTTATTGGGCAGCTGAGCAAAAGCTGAAGATATTATGAAGAAGCAAAGAGTGTATGCCTGCTTTCAGTATAGCTTCTTTGCTAACCAGAGAGCTGTGCCCTGCCTCCTTCCTCCTTCCTCTTCCCTTCTGCTGTTTGACTGTCTGCTTAGGCTATAATTTAAGAGAATGCTTGGACCTTCTGCTTCATGGCATCTGTGAGGACTGCAGAGTTATTAAATCTGGTTTTCATATTGATGCTTACCAGTGGGCTCAGAAGTCCGTGATCTCCTGAACTTGCTCATGGTGGGCTCCTGTGCACTGAGAGGGAGTGGAGGGTCCCAGTTTGTTGAGCAGTCAGTAAATTGCACAGGGCAATTTCAACTCCATTTCAGCTACTGATCAATACTAGCTCTAGACAGTAGGTCCCTGTTGTTTAAAACATCCTTCAGAACTTTGTTATTATTGGGTTATTGTATTTTGTTTTCTTCCAAGTTTTGAATTGGACCTTCGCCTTGGTACTGAGTAAGGGGAGGCACCAAAACCCACAGTGCCAGCAGCAGCTGGTTCCTGCCCCATGCACCTCCCACGTGCAGGGCAGGAAGGAGTGTGGCTCCTAGAAGGGAGCAGCCTGCTTCCCCCTTCCAGCTGGTCACTTGTCCTGCCCAACAAGGCAGCAGGGCAGAGCCGGAGCTGAGCTCTTAGGTCTTCCCTGAGGTAGCACCAGGCTGAGACCTGTATCAGCCAGGGAAGGAGGTGCAGAACTGACCCTTTTTACTGTCCTGCTTGGCTGAGCAGGGCACAGGAACAAGCTAGCCGAACAATTGGCATATTAATAAAGGCTTTATTGCTCTTTTGGAGCACTTATATTTGATTCAGCAGTGTGCTCTCAGACTACTTAGCCTGTTGCTATGGAAATGCTTGCAATGCGCTGCAGTCAATTTTGTGGGTTCAGCGCAGGATACAAAGCAGAAGATGGATGATGAGGGAGCGAGAGCTGGTTTCAAGCACTAACAGCAGCAGTTGTAAGCATATATCAGGCCAGCTTTAGCTCAAGCTACAGTTGGCTAAGAAAGTCTTGCCTGCTGCCTTTCAGTGGGGTATCAGTTTGTGAAGTGACAAAGATCTCCAGACGTCGCTGGTGCTGTTTGTTCCATCAAACCTCTCACCCTGGCCTTGCAAACCCTCCACTCTCTCCTGGTTTCTAAAATTAGCTGCTCCTATTGGCAGTCTTTTCATAAGAAACCGGCCTGTGCGTATCGGCAGCTACTACACTGCTTTATTTATTGTGCCAGTGAGTGGAAAGCCCCACTAACCTTTTCTTTTAATTAGCACAAACCTGAACTAAAAGCTAGCTGTCAGCAGCTCTCTCTCCTCCTTTACTTAATTTCAGATGAAAATATAATGTCCCATGAGGTACAGAGTGCTTCCACTTCCCAACACAGAGCATGGCAAGAGACGCCTAGCCCAGTGCTTGCACATCCACGCAACACTGCAGTGTTGTGAAGAGTTACACGTTCAGATCCCAAACCAACATGTATGCATCGGCATGGCACTTTGCCTGTGCTAACGCAGATACGGTGATTCAGCTGTGGCATGATCGCAGATGTTGCAGCATGGGTGTTCCTGCGTGCTCCGCATTATGCGTAGCAATCAACGAGATACTTTAAGATCTTTTATTGCCCACTCCCTTTTTCAATTAGTAGTCTGGATGCCCTCTTCACCCCATCTTCTTACCTTTGGTAAAATGTTCTGTCATATTTGCAAGCCCTACGTTAAACTTTTCTATAATAATCTTTCAAATTAGCATGGAATTTTCTTCACATGACGATCAAAACTTGAAAATCATCAGGCAGTCGTCATCACTGAGGTTATCTGTGTTGGAGCGTAGTGGAGAAAATCTCTTTTGTTTTCGTAGAAGTCATGAGTCATGAGAAAATGCATATAGCTATCACATGACAACTTGGTAAGACTTATCTTTTTTTACAGTCTGTGATGATCCCTGTATTTATCATAGCACAAATCCTTCGCTTTTCCAGAGTAGGTGGAAACAAAACCCATGAAAACTTTCTGGCATTTGAAAGAGATATGAGGTAAATCTTTAGTGAAAATGGAGCGCGTCTCAATTTGGTTTAGTTCTGCAAACAAGATAGCTATCTTGAATAAAGCCGTAGTAAAAATGAGCATTAGGATTTTTTTCCACAATGTAGCCTGCCAGACTCATCCCAAACCTTCCCACACCCGGAGCTGTCCTCCACAAGAGGCATAAAAGTGTACATGTTTCTGCAAAGCTTTTTTACATCAACTTAGCTGTACAGAAATAAAGGCACCACATTTTTGCCCAGTGCTGCATAAACTTAGAAAACACACTCTTTCTGGTAGAATGTGTTGTTTATGGTAAATATAGTAGTAAGTGACTCTTAGCATTTGTTTACAAATATTTACTGACGATAACACTTTTTAAAATGTAAAAGGAAAAGAATGAGGTAGCTCTGGCTTAAATTACTGCATTCAGATTTGACTGGATGATTATTATTTGTGTACAAACTCAGTGTTTCTCAATGCAGCAAATTTCCCCTTTTAAAAAAATGCATAAGAAAACCTTATTTTTTGAATGGTTTTGTACTAATTAAGCCTAAGTGCATGAATTATTAAACATGCTCATTTGCAGTGCTCATGCACTTGAAAGGTTTGCTTTCATTACTAATAAGGCGCACACACCGTTGAAAAGAGGCAATTAGAGCATCAAAGGCAATGAACCATCCTGAAACTTCATAATGCTTTGCCTGAAAAATTTATTGTTCAGCTGAATTATGCTTTAACAGAAGAGTAAGAAACTGAAAAATGTCTATACTGCTGTGTCCAGAAGGATGTGAACTGAAATCTTTCCATGCAACTCCATAGCTATGGTGAGAGCCTTTTGCTCTTCTTTAAAATACCTTCAGAATTGATGTAGGAATGCCAAAAGTGAATCCCTGTGGTTATAATTTCAAAGACTATGTTTTTTTAGTCAGCAACACATTAGTTCTTATAAATCAAATACTTTTCTCATCCTGTGATACTGTTTCAATCCTAGCAAAGAAGAAAAAGTTACATTCTCAAAATTTTTTTTCCAGTGATTTTAATCATCCGGTTATTTTACAAGCAGTTGCAGGGAAAGATGCTGCTTGGAGATAAGAAACAGTACTGGCACGTTTTATAGTACGAAAATGTATACGTCATCCCATATAATTAGTGCTCTGTGTAAAGCAATGATGTCAGAGATTTGTGCACTGTATATCTAGCTTTGGAGAACAAGTTACACTCTCTAGTTTCTCATTAGTATAATCCTGTTAAAACTCTGCCTCCAGTCATTCAGACAATTTAGACAGTAAAATGATTGCCTGTTGTTTACATAGATTATTGACTATGCCTTCCTATGTGGATTTAGGGAGAAAATAAGAGTTCTTTTTTTCCCATAGCCTGAAGCTCTTAAATGCATTGAGAAATGTCTAGGCAGTAGCTTGCAGAAAAACCTTCATCTCGTTAAGGTTCAACACTTATCTTTTTTACAGCCCGTGCGTACCCATTGCTCTCAAGACATAGCGGTGTATCAAGATCTTGGAATGGCTATCCAGCATGACAGTTGGAGACTGCCAATGAGCCATGCTCTGGAGTCTGCTCTGCATCAGTTCCTCTGCCAAAAGTAGACTGTAGAACATGAAATGAAGTAGTAAGAGGGAATGTGTGTGAAATGACCTAGCTAGTCTTAACAAAGCACTGCACATTATACCATCTGGCATTGGTTGGCAGAAGCACAGCCTCTCGCAGTCGGGGTTAGGATGACAGAGACTTTGAGGAAAAAGCCTGTTTGTGCAGGAGATAGGGATAGAGACTCAGTGCCAAAAATTGGTACTCTTCTGCCAGGGCCAAGGGACCCCTGTGCTGCCGAGTTGACAACTGTCAGAGCGCAAGAGAAATTCCTCTTTCTGACCCCTGGCAGACCCAACATATCTCTTGGCTCCTCTGACAAGAGGAAAGATACTACTTTGGCATATAGCTGGTCATAAAAGTTTTCTACCTACTAAGACCATTTTCAAAGCATTTTTTGCTGTTTGCCTTCATTGAGGCCCACACAGCTATAAACACCTGCTATAAACAAGCGAAGGCCCTAATCACTTTCATTAGCAGACCAAGAGGGCTACCCAGGAGGACCAGTCCACCCCTCCTGTGCTTGTCCTTCTCCATTGACTCTAGAGGCATGGGTAGCCGTAAGGCTCCTACTTTAGGGTATGTCTGTGCTGCCAAAGACTTATGCCA
The DNA here is from genome assembly GCF_040807025.1 of Struthio camelus. Lineage (NCBI taxonomy): Eukaryota > Metazoa > Chordata > Aves > Struthioniformes > Struthionidae > Struthio > Struthio camelus. The sequence continues at coordinate 123,638,451 of NC_090942.1, read as the reverse complement.
CAGAGAGCACCACCGAACAATGCGAAATGCTTCCCGTCCTCGCTGCTGAGGGCTGCTCCCCTTGTTTTACCATCTCCTTCGTGCAGCCTGTAGGGAAAGGTCTTTGGAGCAAACTGTCCCCGCAGCTGCATTTTGGAAGGTCTCACTGCAAAAGGGAACCCAGAAGCAAAATAACTTAAATGCAGCGGGGGCTTTCAGGGGATCAGGATGCAGGTGCACACTGGGCAGCTGAGCTTTTGGACAGCGTAGACATACCCATGGGCAGCTCAGTTAGATGCCTGTAGTTAAGTGGAAGGAATCTGCGCCTACCTGTGTTTGCCAGTTTGTGTGCCCATATTGCTATATACTTTACACGAGTGGTAGGTACGTTGCTCTCTCAGCTGAAGAAAGTCCCATATGCGTAATGTGTTTGGCATGAAAGGTACTGTAGGAAAGTAGGATAAATTAGTAAGATCGATTAATGTTCTCACAGTTCATTTTTCAAGTGGTAATCAGCAGGATTATGAGCACAAACTTCCCCCTCTCTCTCCAACCTTGCATAAATGTTACTGTGGTACATATGTCAGCCTAATCTTAAGAGACGCACATCTTACTGCATGGGGGTTAAACAGAGTGTACCATGCATCTGTGCTGGAGATGGAACTAGAATAAAACATATGGTGTCAGACAGGGCCTGGGGGAGTTCTGGCGGAATAAACACTGATGCTGCCCAAATGTAACTGCTCGGCAATTCTCTGTCTGTGACCTGAAATCATGGACAGAGCACAAGCTGTTAGGCTTTTAGGTAAGAGTTGCAGTGTCTTGACTTATATGAGAAAGCAAAGGACCTGTTGTAGTTTAACGTATTAGGCAGCTTTTAACCTGGTTAGGAAAAAGGAAATCTTTGCAGTACATTGTTTTAGCACAGCCTTGTATCCAGAAGCGCTTTCTTGGTCCACTGTGCATACTACTGGCACAGATCTGCCTTAATTTCTACTGCTGCAAATAGCTCATGTAGACACAGGAGTGGTAGTACCAAAAGAGGCTTCTATTTTAAATGTTTGAGATGCATCCCATCTGTATCGTTTTGATATCAACCATAAGAAGAAAGCTATACATTTGCGGAAGTCTGTAAAGAAATGAAAATTAGCAGATAGCAGGTCCAAGGCACCAGTTTGAACTCACCAGCCAGGAAGGGTTATGTGGTGCTGGGGAAAGGACTGCAAGAGCTTTGCAATGATAAATCCTCTGGACTGAATAGGCTGCTGTCAGAAATGCCCAGGAATCAGGGGAAATAACAGACTAGGGGTCCTGATAAGGCTCACTGACTATTTCTTGCATATATGCTCTGTTTTTCATGTGCGCAGTGCTACATGCCTGTTGTCAAGGGCTTCCCAACAGAAGGGAGGAAGGTTCGTACAAGAGTTAGGATGCCATCCCCAATGCATTTTGTTGCCACAAAATGTTCCCTGTCTCTCTCTGCCTCGATTTCCTGCTTGCAAGTGAACACAGAAGCACATTGCTAGCCATAGACTGTTAGTGGTAGAAAGTCACTGGGTGGTTTAAATGCAGTTTTGATGGATGGCGGGTAAATATTGTTCTATTAGGACAAGAATGCTTGTAGTATAAGGTAATATGAGGTAATATTAATCCTAATACAGTGCTTAGGAACATATGCAAAAGGAGCTCCTTGACCCATTCATTACCCTTGCCTTCTGTAAGATCACAGTGTAGTAAACAGCCAACAAGCAATATATGTGTGATAAACACTGTACTTGGATTACAGCTATTCTGCTTTGGAACCATATTTCATGGCTGCATCCATCCACTTGAATCCCCCAGCCAGTAGGCAGATTTAACACAGCACACGATTGTAAGTAAGGACTTGTTTTTCGTTTTTGCCTTCCCAGGTGATCTCATGCATTTGCCACCCTATCTTAGAATGGACTTTTTACTAAACCGTGGCGTGCAGGGCGCGAGCAGAGACCTGGGTTTGGGGCAAGCCTGCCTGGAGCCGCAGAAAAGCCGAACCTTGAAGCGTCCCACGGTCCTGGAGCCAATACCGATGGAGACGTCCTCCACGAGGGAAGTACAGTCTTGGCAACCTGGTGCTGTGGCAACGTTACCTCAGCGAGAAGGAGCTGAGCTGGGACAGGCAGCAAAAATGAGCAGCTCCCAAGAATCCCTGCTGGACTCCCGGGGCCACTTGAAAGGCAACAATCCCTACGCAAAATCTTACACCCTGGTATAACAAAAAGAGCATGGCTGGACAGTGGCTGTAAATACTTACAATGAAAAAAATCCAATGAAAGCTACCTTTTTTTTATTGAATTCCAATATTTATAATTAAAGAAGAAGATTGCCAAAATATTTGACAAAAAAAAATATGAACGACAGACAGTGCAAAGACTCTCTTGCTTTTTTTCTGTCTGAATGTGAGCTTCATCTGACTGGACGTCTGAATTTTTGGGTAAAAGAGTCCAGTTTTCTGATCTTCACAAGCATTTGTGTTTTTACTGATTTTCTACGAAGTGCATGGAGACTTAACTAAAACATTTTAACTGGAAGTTCCATCAGACAAGATTAAAAAGGGGGAAAAAAAATCACAAAAAAAATCACTTATTTGTGAATTCAACAGGAACATTGATTTGGGAAAACAAAAAGTCTTTTGTCATGTTTGCACTTTTTTTTTTTAAATTAGAATATGGGTCCTTGACTGTTCTTTTTTTTGTTGTTAATTAGGATGAGTGCTGTCAGTGGAGTGAGGGAATCAGTTTGGTTTTTTTTAATATTAATTTAATGAGACACTCTTTGCATTTTGTCTATGCGAAATAAAAGGGTCTTCTGCCTTTATTTGTGATGTCTGCTTCCATTGCCTTCTGCTGTGCTTGATTTTCTGAAAGTATAATGGCTATGTTTGTACCTTACTCTGAGTAATGTATTCCTGCATCTTGGTCAGAGACGAAGAGCAGGCCTGTGAAAACAATTGGGGTTCCCCTACTCACAGCCTCTCTTGCTGCCACGGGACAGAGAGTCAGAATGATGCAAAGACAGATGTGTTCAGAATTGAACATTTGAGACTCTGCATTCACTTCATCTGAAAGTAGGCTTTGGTTCGATGTCAGTATTTTTTGCATCAGAGTCTTTATATAACAAAAGATGTGTTGATGTTACCTTACTTACTCCTTAGGAATGGATCGTTAGTCCATTTGGGAGCAGCACTCACAGAAATTAGTTGCTTACATAAGGACTGAAAAAAATCCAGCGTCTCCTGGAATAGGAAAAAGAGAGAAAAAAGTTATCCCAGTTCTAAGATCAACGGGGCTTTCTTTAGATGAAGCAAGTCTTTTGGGGAGCAGCCGTCAGCTCATACTATTTTCTTGCATCTTTTGCTTACATGAGAAAACGTTGTTTTATACAAAATATAAGTGACTGGATACTGCAGTTTGCGGGTTTAACACAACAGCATTTGAACTATCTCACTAAGTGCCTCCTTGTGTTTTTATTTCTGGCCTCTGCTTTCTGCTGGATGGTGCAGGGCATCCCAAATTAGTGCTAATATGAACATGCTGTTCGGCACTGGCTAGAAATATTAACTGGGGTGTGAGAGCGATGGAACGGTATGAGCCTGAGAACACTGTGAAACCCATGCAGTTTCCCTGTAGCTGGTGACAATGTGGGCACTGCTAATTCAAACATACCTGCACCATGCTCAATTCAAGTGCTTTTAAAATAGAGAAATTCACAGTTTTGTATAATTGTTTCATTACTATTATTAATGCAATTATGTAGTTATAAGGGCACTAACTTAGCAAAGTACTTAAATAACTTGAAATGAGTGATGTTGCACTTGAATCCTTAGCTCTGTCATGCCCAAGTGCTAAAGTTCTGGAAGAAGCCGCCAAAGGAAGACATCCTTGAGGCATGTACTTATTACAGATGTAGAATGAAATGCTGAGTTCTCAGTCGTATAAGGAACCATTTCCCCATGTCAATTACTTATTTGACTAATCCAGATTGGTATTTGCTAAAGTAGATTTAAAAAAAAAAAATCTTTTGCTTTCTTAAAAAAATTTGAAGAACATATTTGTGTTTAAGTATTAGCCATGAAGCTTTTCTAAACAAAATGAAAATATCCACATGTTGAAGAAAGGTGAAATTATTTATTTGCTTTGGATTTTTTTCCATAGAGAAACGTTTTGTTAATAAGTACCTAATTTAAACGTATGAGAAAAATCTTCCTTTTACTATTTCCCTTTGAAAAACTGCATGGAAACGTCTATTTGAGATTTCATTTCTGGGCAGTCCAACTCTTTTTGACTCCAAGAATCATTCCAGCATGTTCAGCCTGAGCTGGATGGGGCGTTAGTACCACATTTGCATATCAAAATTGATTTTATTGGTAGTACTCAGGACTTTGATTCTCCATCCACTTTCATCTTCCATTCCAGCTCCCTTCTCATCCTCTCAAAAAAGGTGAAAAGCTGTTGGGCAAAATCGAGACTTTTCATCCATTTGTTCCAGTGACTCTTTGCTGCCCCCAAGCACAGGGATGCTGGGTCCCGCAGCTGTGTAGCGCAGGTGCAAGGGCGCTGCTCCGCACCAGACCCTGCAGTCAGTGATAGACGAGAACAAGCATGGAGGGTGGGGGGAAATATTTACTTTTTAAACTCCTGGTGACTGGTGATAGTGGAAATTTTCCGTGTATCTCCTTAAATTTATATTTGGCTGACAATCTGGAAAGTGCCAATTTCGCTTGACTTAATGAGGCTTCCTCCTCATTTGTATACAATATGCCTGGTAATATTCATCCTCCTTATAAAGTGAAGACGCCTTTGGGGGCCCCATATTCAAAGGAATTCATGGCAAGTCCCCTGCTGGTTGAAATCAGAGTGGATCAGGCTGTTGCTTAGTAAGCAGAGGTTCAGCCTGCAGGGTGCTGGCTCCCTGCCCTGGACCTAGCAAGCTCTTCAGCACGTTTGACTGTAAACATGCACGCGGTCCCCTTAGCTTCGGGGCTTTGTTGGCTTTTAATTTTCAAAACAGAAATGGAGCTGTAGACCCAGTTAAATGCATAGCAGACTCTTTAAAGAAATGCCTGTCCTACCCTTGCCTAGTCAAAGTTTGGAGCGGAAGTGGTCTCTGTTATCAGACTAATACGGCTGGGAGCAGCCCAGTCCTTCCAGGCTGGGTTGGCTCATGAGGCCAAGGCAACGACAGAAAACTTGCTGCTGCAGCCCTGCCAGCACCATGGCAAACACTTCCCTGTAACAGAACCATCAAAATCCATGGGTCCTGTATGTCTGCCTCCAGCAGGTGGTATGCTGCCCGCATAGCACCACATGCCCTCTTGGAAACCAGACATGTAAATGAGACAACCAGAAGGCACCAGAATGAGATGTCAAAAGACAGGTCCTAAAGCACAGGAACATCTAGTTACCAATGCAAGCACATCAATCACAAAAGAGTGACTCCATCTTAGTCCCGAGGGTGATAGGAAACTTGCAAAATAGGAATTTAGGAGCTGAAATTCTTCCCTCTCTCGTGTCTACTAAAAAACATACCTCCTCAGAGAGACTAATTCTTTTGCACAAAATACTTTTCCCCATACCCCAACCTCAGCTAACCCTTTAATGATTCACCGATAATAATTAATGCTGCCTTTTTGTCTCAAATGAATTAGCAACTCTCTCACTCCCGCCTTTACTAAGAACCCTTTATCCCTTCTTATTCCATTAATGTTTCTCTTAAATTGTCTGATTAGCACAATTACATTAAACTTGGTACGTTTTTTCCCTATACTTGTCTTTAGGTTGAAGGTTGCTTTTCCTATTCAGAACCAAAGAAAGTCTTGAACATTTAAAAGTTTGTCTTGTGGCTGGTTATTTTTTTAACCAGGCAAGATCCATAGTAATGTTATTGCAGCTGTGAGGAGTCAGGAATTACAAGCAAGGTGAGACATTATTAAAAAAAAAAAACAACTGGACTGCTACTTGGAACAATCAGAGAGTCCAGAGGAGCTTCATGCGAAGAGGTTTCCCACTTCCCCAGGCAATGGGGGGTTTTTAGCCATCTCAGGTGGTTGAATGGGAATACGCACGTGCCTGAGTGCTATCGTTGTAAGTGATTTTTGGATCAATGCCTTCAGACTTGGACTCCCAGCACCCTTTGCCTGGACAGCTCTGAGTTTTTGTAGGGGTTTTCTTTTTTTTACGCTGTAGATATAAACAGCAAACAGGTGGGAGAAGCAGGCAGCTGGAAAGGCAAACTCTTCCAGCACCTCGTTTTCCCCAGGAGCACCTGCTGCTGAACCTTATGCTGACCGCTTTGAAAAGCCACGGTGCACATCTTCCTTCAAACTAGAGCCACCACACCTGTGCAGATAACGGCTTTTTCTCCCTGGGAGCTGCAGAGGGCCGAGGAGCAGACAGAGCCTGAGCACAGCATGTGGCTTCCTTGCAGGCACAAACAGACCAGCTTCTTCCCGGTGTAAATCAGAGTTGCTCAATTAACCGGAACAAAACTGTGGCAGCTCATACTGCTAAAAATGCTAGCCTGGATACTTAGGCTTGAAAAAATAGAGCCAAGGGATATTTGTGAGGGAAGCAATGGAAGGGATCTCTCTTTTAAAAGAAGGGAAAAAGAAGACAAAAATAAGCAAACATACAGTTTGGGCAGCCTATTCATAGTGTTTGCCGAGTTACTTCAGGTCACAGCAGTGGCTTAATGGACTATTGCGGCTGACTATGAGGCATTCCAGCACGGAGAAGAAAATACTTTTCACCATTGATTTTCTCTGGGTTTGCCTGAGCCTCCCAAGGGATGCCTCACCACCTTCCCAGAAAGAAAATGCCTCTGTAGGAAGCGCACAGGCCCAATGCACACAACTAGCACTGCTAGGAGGTCATACAGTGCCCCTCTGTGATGTTTTTTTAATACTTTCTAAACTATTCCACCTTTTTTTTAAAAATGAATGTTGTACTCTTCTGTATCAGGATTTCTGGGCAGGAAGGAGCTAAAATTGAAACAGAAGTGATCTGTAAATATTCTCAGGATCTACAAAGGCCTGTAAACTTTCCAGCAAGACTTCGTAACTAGAGTATTTTACATGCTGGCTTCTGAAGCTGCACTAACCTAGTCCTATCTATATTTTCATTACTGAGTCATCCAAAATATATGTTTTTTCCCCTCCCAGGCAACCATTGCTTGGTACTTTACAGGCCTGCAGGTAGACAAGGGGACAAGCATGAGGAATGACTCTGAGCACAGAGCTCACCAGATACAGCTGCACCAAGAGAGGCAGGTCCACAGATGGGGCCACCAGCTTCCTGGCTTTAAGAGTAATTGTTTGAACTAAAAATGAACATGTTTCTTTCTAGGATGTGCTTTTCATGCTTCTCAGAAGGAAAGCTGCTTCCAGTATTTGGTCTGACGCTGGTAGTTTAAAAACAAACAAAATTTCTAGCCAATGTTTTTTTTTTTAATTAGAAAATTACACATATAATTATATTTAGCATATAGTTTTATATAAATGTAAGATTTTGAAATCTCTGGGACTGAATTCGAAAGAAAACAATCATTTTGCTTGCCCGTGGAAGAGTAATGCCAAAACCAATTTATCAGAGTACTGAACAAAAAAAAAGTTCTTTGAGATAAATTGTGGAAGCCACAGGTTTTACACTGAAATTGCCAACTTTTCATTATTTGAGTCTCAATCAGAAAATATACCACAAAGCAGTTCAAAATTCGGGATTCTTATTACCTAATTTAAAGTAGAGAAGAAATGTGTCTCATAAAAGGGCATAACACAATGGTGAAATAGTAGAGAAACCCACAATGCATTGGGAAAACAAGGTGAAAAATCCAGAGAAATTCAGCTGTTAAGGACATTTGCCACCAAAACTGTAACATAAAGTAACATGATTTTGGAATATCATCCAAGTTTAATTAAGCTACATCTTTGCACATACAGCTTAACAGCTCTAGTTCTAGTAGGATAACAAAATTATCCTGATTCAACAGCTGAAAGTAGTGGTTTCTGTGCTATTTCTAGTGAGCTGGAGGCCTTGGGAAGAGCAGGGAGGGAAGGGAGCATTGCAGCCTGGGGCCTGGAAATAAAAAGCACGCATTGAAACATGGATTGTGTTGGGATCTTAAATCAGCTAGAGCCTTGCTACAGATGTGCCTGCCACTTTTCCCCAAAGAAAGCACGCCAGGTATGCTGAAGGCTTGAATGTCCCAGAGGAGAGTCTCTTATACTGAGGAGGTTAAACACGCTGGTAGTGTTAAGGGGCTCACCTCTGGTCCCAGGTGGCAACAGACCTGCTGGAGCCTTTGCGCGTACGTATTTTGGTAATTGAGGTCTGACTGTCACCCCCCATCTGTTTGGGCATCCAGAGGCATATAGGAAACTGAGTGCTCATGGAGACTGTGCTGGAGATAAGCAAAGTTATCCCAAAAGCACAAGGCAGTGATACTTTTGTTCCTGAGCTGCTGAAGAAAAGCATTATAGAGCTCTAAGGCTCTGCTCTGCGCTCCTTTCTCCACCTCTGCGTAATTACTCCAACATTAGTAATAGTGAAATGATATGCTTCCATGAGGAAACTTAAATTAAATGTAACCTAAATCAATTTGAACTTTAAAGTACTGAGCTGACACAACCTGTTTTGCCTATAGAACAAATTACATTTAAGCCCCAAGGTCAGGAGCAAAGGGAAAGCTTAATTAAAGTTGATGGCAGACTACATAATCACACCTGAATGTACATGCAAACAGATTAAAGATCTAAAGCCATTTATTTATTCTAGTATCCTTGCCTGGACTCTAATAAGATTTTTTTAATGGCAACAGCTTCACTTGCATTTCATCCTCCATCTAAAAAAAAGAATGGATACTTTGGCAAGCTTACTCTCCACCAACCACAAAAGCTTGTTCGTTATTCTCTGGCATGTTGGGCCATAGCTCTTTGCACTTCTAATTAAGTTGTCATCCTTGAAGGTGATCCCTTTACTCTATTTATAAGCAGAATCACCTAAGGTGGAGTAGCTGTGAGCCAAAGGAACAGGCAACACGGAATTGATGCTATGCTGTAAAAAATAACTGTGCAGTTTTCCCTTCATTTCAAAGAAAGCCAAAACAGAACTTAAAAAGACAAGGTGAAGCAAGTTGCAGAGAAACCTTGCTTTGGAGAAGACTGGGGATTTAGCAGCTATAGCAAAAGTGGAATAGGACTTAAAGTTGGAAAAACGGCATACTCGAGGGCCTCTTTCCAGCCTGTACACCCGCACTTTGAAAGATGGGTAGTTGAAACTAAACCCTGGTCCCAGTACATGACCGGGTTTCCGTCAGCAGTGAGACAGCTGGCCAAAAGCCCTGAGGGCTTGCAGATGCCCAACACTGAACACGCTGGAATGGCCCAGCATTTGTTATATGTCTCTCTAATAAACAACTCCCCAGACTTGCTTGAACTTCAGTGTAGGTCACAGTGGTTAACCAATTGGCAAGAACTGATGTGACAGTTGCATTGTGGATTTGCTCCCATGCTGGCTTGAGACATGCAGGATATGTTTGGGATTTCAGCTGAGCTTTTCTGGGTGTGCATGGCCAGCACGCCGGCTCAGTACAGTAAAGTACTGTACTGTACTCAGTACTGTACGCCGGCGTACAGTAAAGCTGGGCACAGTTTACCAGATCAAATAGAGGGAGCTGGTGTGTTGGTAACAGGTGGGATTGCAAGTCATTGCTGGTCAATCTGACATTTCAGATGCAGCTGTTACGTGTGTGATGAGTAGGTTTTCCGTGATCACAGCACACAGACGTGCACACACGTTCTTTGTCGTGACGTGAAAGCTATCATCACAATAGTTTCACTACCACTGCATTGCACTTTATGGAGGGGAGGAGGGAAAGATGGTACATCACAAAACCACAGCAGTCAGCCACTTCCAGTCAGCACTTTCAAGCGTTTGCCTTGGCTGTGTATCGGTCCACTGGCACATATTAACCATTTATGACCCACCCTTTAGCAGATGTTGTCCTGTCTAGGAGACAGTGCCTTCTGCTTATTTTTGATAACCTCATATAATTCCTCACAGCAACAAGCTGAGCTGCCTAATCCTTTCAGCACAACAGTTTGAGTTAGAGTCTTTCAGGGACAAATCATCAGGTCAGTGTGCAGAGCGTGATTTACATGGAACTAAGACTGGAAAAGAAGAAAAAAGGTAGGATGGGCTCTGAATGCTAGAGGGAGCTGTATGCAGTGCAGTGCCATCCCCTACACACAGTTGTCCTCACAGAGTACTGCACAACTGCCTCCATTCCCCCGTGTGGCACAATGAGCAGATATTGAGATGGTCAGTGTTTGCCTCCTCAGGAACATGCAGGAGGCTTTATGCCCAAACTGACAATATCCTAAAGAATATGTTTGTTCAAAATAATATTACTACTAATACTGATTAGTTATTATCAGTAGAGCTGTTTGGGTATTGCCTGATGATTAGCATTCTCACTGGCAATGACCACTCAGTGGACTCAACATTTTCATGAAAATCCTTGATTTTCAGTAACCTCTAGCATAAATACAGCCAGTTTACTCACTCAGTTCCAGAGAATGAGAGTTACTCAGGCCTGAGGCTCGGAGGGCATCCAACCAAACACCAAAGCAGGGCAGGAGGTCTCCCAGGGTGTCTTGCTGTTGGTAGCCTCCTTCTCCGGGATATAGGATCTAATAGAAGTTTGCAGGGATTTGACTTTTAGGTGGGAGCTTAGACCCATGGCTGGATCATGGGTTTTGGGGCTTTGAGAGTCTCATCCCCATAGCAGGAGAGGTCCCTACACTTTGGGTGACCTTGGCAGCTTTCCTCCTTTGCCTGGAAGCTGCATAAGCCATTCTACAGCCACAATAGGCTGGAAGTAGAAAGGAAACATTTGGCCTTTCTTTAATCTTATAAAATAAGAAAAGGCAAGTTTCAGAACTTCCATTCTCCTGGCAAGCAACACATTTCCCTTTTCTGCCCTGGAAGGGAAATGAAAGTGCTTTCAGTACTCTGACATTATGCAAAGAGTGGAAATCTATTTGTTCCCGTCTAATGATTATCACTTTGACATGTTTTCTTTTGCTGCACTTTCTAAAAAATGGAGCAGCTGGACAAGGACTGGGTCTCAGCAGACGTGATAAAATGAGCCAATATAATGCCCAATGTGTAAAGTTTGCCTGACTCTTCAGCTAGGGCTCCTACGTAGCACTTTTTGGCTGTGTGAGTTGGGCCTGAAAAAGGCTTAAAATTTTGTCATGTAAATTAGTGACTGCTCAACTGACTGGAGAGCTGAACCAGCAAAGAAATTTGTCACAGAGCTCAAGATCCATGGGAACCAGAATATATTGCATCCCCTAGAGCAACTTCCAAGTACACTAACAAAAAGGACGGTTCTTGAAAGAAGTACATTATCTGCACATGAACAAAACAACTTTGCACACATGAGCTCTGAAGCAATTTGAAGAGGTCACTAAAGAAGCCAAGGACATTAGACTAGACCACATGAGGAAAGAGCAATCTTGCCCATTTACACCTTATTCTATTACTCCTAGTAATATGCCAACTTGTTTCTTGCATGGTTCAATAACAGAGATACCAGCCTCCAAACTCTGCATACTCCCAGTAAAACACTTATTCAATTCAGATAGGCCAAATTCTCCCCTATTTTTACAACCAATGAAGTCCAAAAGACTTTAGTAGAGGTTTAGAATAGTAGAGGCAGGCAGCTAGGTCTGTGATGAGGAAAATAAGCAGTCTGCTCAGAGCTGAAAAATGGCACATGCCAAGATCTAGCACCTTAACAAAACATGCCACAGCTTTAAAATAATCATATCTTGTATGCAGATGAAGTTATCCATGGCTGATGTCTGTGTCAAGATGTTGCTTGACAGTACAGGTTCTATATTTTACAGCATTCATCAAAATTGAAAACTTCAGCATTTAGTAACAGCAGCAATGTCAAATATTATTGTGGCTCTGACGGTGACATGATGTAACCTCAGATTTTAAAGTAAGATGTCGCTGAGCTTTTCACTTAATCTTATTCCCACTGAGAAGATAGGGTTCCGTCACCTCAATAGGGTACAGGCAACATTTCTGATACTACAGAATTGGGAACTCATGGTGAGGAAGCTGCTAATATAATATTTCATTGGCATTTCTACAGCACATATCATGAGTGTAACCAAACACCTTAGAAGCCTTAATATCCCCTCAGTCATACCTATGAGGAACAGAAAGTTGGAGGGATCAGATGCAGATGATTTCTTCAAGGTCATTCAGTAGATACAGATTTCAGTCTTCATTGCGTTTCATGCAGGGCTCAATTCTGCTTGACCAAGCTCAATGGCAGGTTGCCCGGAGAGGTTGTGGCGTTTCCGTCCTTGGAGATACTCCAAACTCTAGTGGATGAGTCCTGAGCCGCCTAAGCTACCTTGGCCCTGCTGTGAGCAGAGGTGGGATGATCATGACTGCTAAGGCCCCCTCTGCCGTAAATTATTCTGTGATTTCAAAACAGAATTTGCTGTGGGAGCAGAACTGCACCCTGAGTGACCGAGCTGTAGAGAGCAGCTTTTTCTTTGCTCTTAATGACTTGCCACTGAAGGTTTTCTCTCCTGAGCCTTGGGAAGGAGAGGATTACTTCCACATTTGAAAAAGAAATCCCTTGAAGCCCCAGGAAAAACCTGGTCTTCACTTGCACACCTTGCTGGGGGTCAGGAGAAAGCCTCTGGCTTTGACTTCAACACATACCCCTGAGGAAAATATAGGTTGCAAAACTTAGCCCTCTGACGTTGGGAAATGCTAGATATAAACCTTCCCTCAGCTGCCAACATTGTGATCGTGTCCCTAAGTGTATGACTGCCTGCTCTGTGTTCTACATAGTCTGTTAGCACATGGGGCGCTCAGCAGAGCCCGGCTGCAGCACCATGCTGCTGGCCAAGGACTGGTTGGGGCTGCTGCTTGTGGGAGCCTCACAGGGTCACAGTGGGCTGGCTGTGGGCCTTGCTGCGAGGAAGAAGCTGGGTCCTGCTATCTAGCCACCTTCTAGGGTTCACCTTTTTCTTTTTCTTCTACTTCCTAAGCCATGCACAGTTTCACAGTGCCCCTCAGTGTGTGGTTTAGAGCACCAGGCTTGCTCCCTTTTTGGCTCCACTGTCATGCTTAGGGCTCCTACCAACAACACAGATGCAGCGTAGCTCTGCTTTGCGCCTGTGCGATGCTCCAGATGTGTTCCAGATCTGGTCACTTGTGGGGTCCCCTAAAATTAGATGAAAGTTGGACCTTGATCCCTCAGCACCTTAGTTTCCTTTGGTAAAGGGTGTCAGGAATTATTCCTTCATCTCACCATGGTCTTGTGGAGAGAAACTTGGAAATGTTTGTGGAGCACTTGGACCCTGGTGATAGCATCCAGGAGATGAAATGAAAAGCATGAAATCTCATGGGAGCCGATGAATAATTTTATGTTCAGTTTAGCATCTGAATGGTGGATTCTAAATAGAATATGGATAGTATAAAAGAACATGCGGAGAGATTTCCCAAGCATAGAGACAGGAATAGTCCAGGGGGTGGTGGTGGTGATAAGCTTATGACATCAAAACCTGTATCACAGCACATTTAATCAAGGAAGGGTAAGTAGCATTAGAATTGCCAGGGTATCCAATTCTGACATTTCCTAACTTTAGATTGTTGGCTTTGTAACCTAGCGATGTTTTATATGCTATATAGTGTACAGGAGCTTTCCAAAGCTTTGCTCACCAATGACCTTGTCTGAAAATAGCATCTATGGGTTTTTAGTGACTTTCACATAACTTTCATAGCTGATATTTTCTATCAACAGGACACTCTTGGGTCCAAACCTAAATACACGCTCTCTGCACAAGTGTCAGCTGCCTAAAAAAAATTCCTTTGCAGGTTTACAATGAAGAATTTGAATTACATTTTAAAACACTCCAGAGTGCTAGAAAATATCCGCTGAATCAATACATACATATATATGTTTATAAAAAAAACAAAAAACAAATTAATAAGACCACTACTGAGAGCAGAACATGTTACCCTGCAGAGAAACTAGCAAAGCTAACTGACTTATAAGAATGATAAGTCTTTGCTATAGATTTAGAAAAAGCTTGCTATTTATCAGTTATTCCTCTTTTTATACTATAGTATTTATTACATGGCTTCTACAGACATTATGAATATAATGTGTGGGATATTTCTTATGTTCTCTATGTCCAGCAGGTCAGTGATTTTTTACTCCAAGATGCCTTTATTACAACATTTTTGTTCTCAAAACAGCATTTCCTTGCATTTAGAAAATATCCCAGAATTTTAATGACATGAGAGTATTGGTCACATCTGAGAACTTCAAGTGGAACCTTAATTCTTCTAACAGCTGAGTAGTCCCTTAAAAGGAGATTCAGAAAGGACAAATATGGAGTCATATGTTCTGCGACATATGCAGCCAAAAGGCTTTCCGGTTGCAAAGATAAAACTGTAATTATGGGCCAAATCTATCATTACAAATTGTCAGGGTGTTCATGCTGTCAGCTGATGGGTTTGGGATGAGCAAGCAGGCGGCTGCCTGGGGTCTCCCAGCCCTGGCACAAGAACAGGTACCATGTTAAGGCTTGAAGTAGTAGAAATCAGTCTGGGCGTGTGTGGTGGAGGGGGATGGAGAAAGAACAGGGAGATTCTCTCTGCTTGAGGACCGTCCTCTAAACATTATCTTGGCCTCCTGGCACGTTGCAGTAAGGTTCTTATATTTCAGAGAGGGGCAGATGATCACCTCATTGATGTGCCCATCACTGTCCTGCTGCTCAAGCACACTCTTTGATCAGTGTGCTGCCTTTACATGTGTCTCCGTGGGTAATTTCACCCTCCTGGCAGTCCGGGTCAGGGACCTACTGGGCTGGGTTTTGACTGGTGCTCCAAAGATGCAGGTGAGAGCGGTGGTGCTAAGCTGCTCCTGGTGGCACCTGCTGGCCACTTCTGTGGACACACCAGGAGCAGCGCTGCCAGCTGCCCTGTGAGCACTGCCTCCCCCAGGCAGGTAGCAGAGGCACAGGATTGCATGCTGCACCTTGCAGGCTAAAAAAAAAAAAAACTACTGGAGGCTGGTGCATGGATGTGGTTTTGTTTTGTTTTTCTTTTTTTTTTATGTGCATACATTTTAAAGGTTACAATCTTCTGTGACATTTCCATTTCTCTTTTATTGCTGACGGTGGTGCAGCTTACAAACTGAAGCCAAAGTGTAATCCAAATAACTATTTACTCAAGTCTTCTGTTCTCTCTTCTTGGCTACCTCTGAGACCTTGGTAACATTCATGTGTCTGCTCATAAATGCTGAAATTGACCCCAATCAACCTAAACTGTATCTGTCAGGGGGTAAAAAAATTTGCTAGCTCCTGACTTACAAATAAAAGAGCAGTATGGCTATAAAAATAAGGGAGTTACCTAGGGCTTTTGAAGCCATTTGACCGTATATCATAGGAGAATATCCCATGAGACTAATCCTAATTGACTCTAATTTCCATGTTGGATGAAACTGGGAAGTTTCTTTTTTTTTTTTAATTATAGTTACTACTTGGGGTCTTTTTCACAGATCTTCTGGCCTAGCCTTAACTTGCAAAGCAGCTATGAATTTTGCAAGAAGGCCTGTTCACCAAATAGCTCTTGCAAAGAAAGATCCTCACTTTCCATGGAAGGGTGCCGGGCACCCCAGGGAAACCTGCTGGGTAATGCAAGCTCACGTTACAGGCCACATCCCCATCTAGTAAAAATAAATATCACTCCTTATCAGTAGACGATATTATATCAATTTATAGCACCAGTGAAGCTGTTCTCCTTTGAATTTTTTTCCTTTTTTTTGATGTCTGCCTACAGATAGAAGGACATGTATTTTTGCATGGCTATGTATACACGTACACTGTAAACATTACATACATATACATAGGCACATATACTCAAATACGTATGTATTTGTACTATAATTTGTGTGTGTTCAATTCAAACACAGGCAGTAGGTAATATATTACTTTCTATATAAAATATAATTGAGACAAAAGTGTATGAGCTATGACTTTCATTACACCAAAGGCTGGAAAAAATAGACTTGCTTTCAGGTAGATGAGTACTTTTTCAGGTCATTTTCTGGGTTTGTGTACCCCAAACTTGACCTTCTTTCCTCATTTATATCAGCTACTTTAACAAGCGATTTTATCTTTCCCTGAAAACCTGCTTTCACCTAACAGCCTTAGCCCATCACAGCACAACAGCAGAATTGTTAGCTGAACATAAACGTTGCTGCCTTCTCTACTCTTTCTCATCCTGCCAGTCTAGGCCTGAACGAGTACCCATTCATATCCGTGCAAAAACATGTTTTTCTGACTTGTGTTTGGGCTGGTTTCCTGCCTTTTACTTGTCAGCATTAGCGAATCTGAAAATTTTCCATTCTCCCAATGGAAAACTTGTTTGTCCTATCACAAGTCCAAACACTGCAATGCGTAATACTGCTCACCTGTTCGCTGAGTACGCAGGGCTTCAAAAACCTATTACTATTTGTGGTGATAGAGGAGAGAAGGCTTAACTAAATCTGCCCATCAGTAGGTGGAAGGCCTTTCTTCCCCCATTTTTTCAAATGGGAGGACACATAGGTAATCGTCTTTTCAATTGATCACCCCTCTGTAAGGGCTGCTGCCAGAAAGCATGGCGAGATTGCACTTTGGGTGATGGGAGGAATAGGGGAGAGAAGGTGCCGGGACGCCTGCGTTTGGTGGGGCAGCCGGTCAGCAGCCTGGGGAGCAATTCTTCAGCTCAGCGAGATGAAACCCACAAGCCAAACGCCTTTTTATTTCTGTAAGATCTAGCTGAAAGGAAACCAGGTTCTCCTGCAATGAATTATTAAAGCGAGTTCATTTAACATTGCTGTGATTTGGCTTAAATACAGACAGGCCAAAGTGGTTTACCAAATCTTATTGACTTCCCTAAGTGTCCTATTACAGGATAAAAATGTGAGTTTGTCAGCAAAATAGCTGCTAGAGGAAACCTAGTAGAAAGCAAAATGACCTTTGGAGAAGGAAAATAATTAAATGAGAGCAGCTGCTGGTACAAAAAAGCCCCCAGTAGTTTAGTTTTATATTAAGTGGTTTAATAAAGAAAAGTATCCTGTGACAGTCTTGTGATATATCAGCATCTATGTTGCACAAGGATTTGTATCTGGGACCATGTATCTGCTATATACATATGTTAAAAATGAACATATATGGCAATATATGTCTGTGTATAGTCTATTGTCATGGGTCATCTCTGCAATCCAGGGTTGAGGGAGGTGATTCGCCTGCTCCTGTGCCCCTTTTCTGCTCTGGATTGGTATTTTGACAGGTCAGTATTTCATCTTCTGCCGTGGAGGGACTTAACTGCCCAGTAACGTGCATGGCAGAGCAGGGCTAGGATACAGCAGCAAGAAAACATAAACCATAGGTTGGCACTGTTCAGAGATTTCGGCATAGATAAGTTCAATAAAGCACGGGTTTTGATTTTCTGTCAAATATTGCATTAAAGACTTAGGGAAATGTTTATAATACAATTGTTTTCTTTATGTAGCAAGCTCAAAGAACAGTAGATGGTAATATGAGGAGGCCGCAAAGAAAGACAGCAAAGCTTAAACACATGAGTACTGCAGACGTTGCATCAATTTTTCCCACTTTTTCCAGCAGAATTTGTATCCTCTCTATTTGTTGCTCTGTGCAGTGCTGTGCAATGCCATTTCTCTCAGCCCTGTTTTGTCAGCAAGCTTTTTACAGGCAGCCTCTGGATATTGCAGCCATGAATCCCAGGTCACCAAGCAATATGAGGGTGCACTTAAAGCCCTGCCTGCAAAGGTCTGTCTTCATGGCAAAGCTCCTCTTAATTCAGTAAGGCTAGTACTCTTTGGAATGGGTTTCTAATTAAAAGGTAGAGGTAGTATACATTCTTAAGTAAGTGCTTTAATAAATGGATAATGAATGATACAGAAATGCTTTAGGGTTTTTCCTTTCTTTCCCTCCCTTCTTGTTTTTTTTTTTTTAATATATATGTTGACAGCAAATAATAGACATCTCTTGGACAAGTAATTGGAGAAAAAACATCTGTACATGCAGTTTGTAACTAAACCATTTAATAGACAAAATTGAGAAACTTATTCCTCAAAGACAGTTCATTTATGTTTTGCAATATACTGCTATTTCAAGAAATGAGTAAAATATGAGCAGACCATCATCCGTTCATATCTGACTCCAAGTTTAGAAGGCTCTGTAAAAAAATATTACCACAATTATTAAACTATTAAAAAATTATTAAAAATATTACCACACTTATTAAACTATTTTTTTTTTATTTTAATTGTCAGTGGAATAGTCCCACAAATGTCTGTGGAAAAGTGTCATAGTCAGCATTTTCATTGAATTGACCTCCATAATTCCAGAGCTCAGAAACACTGAATTACTGGTAACTTGGGCACACACGTGCTTGCACACACCTATGTCTGTAGCCAAAGATATAAGTGAGAATATCCTTGTCTACTGTGAATTGTTGACTTCAGTAAGTCTAATCATGAGAAAGGTGCTGGGTTTGTGTGACATGGGGTGCTTACTCATACCAAGTGAGTAAGGAGATTGTATACCTGCTGAAGTTCCTCATTTTTTATTTTCTTCCTCATATCTTTATTATGTGTATCATAAAGTACTGGGATTTGCAGTGACCTTTTCTGCTTTTGTGTTCATTTCTAAAGAATGGTGACCGTTTATAATGTTTCATATTTAAAAGGATGAAGATCCTTGGAAGGCACATCAGCTGTAAATGGTATGTTTTGCTAGAGCAGGTAGATAAAAACATATGGTGTTTTTAATTTCTCTAATAGACATGGTAATTTCCTCAATCTCATCATGAGCCAGTGGAAATTAGTTTTCTAAAAGAATTGCATTTTGCAGCTAATCGGAGTGCTTGGTTACCACACAATTATTTCCTAAATGGAGAAATGCACATTATCATGAATATTCAAACAAGACTGTGAGCCATTAAAGTCCCATTTGTTCTACAAATTGAACCCTGGTAACTTTTTGAATAATTTCTTTCTGGAAAAGTTTTCTGTGGATATGCGAAGCCAAAAATGATATACTTTAAGAAAAGGTAATACTCATTGTCTTAAAGGAGAGTAACTAAGCAGAACTATGAGATGGATCTAATTTTCTACCTGGATTTTCAGGATTGCCAGTCTTTGTCACTTTCAAAAGAATAATCAAATCCCCAAATGAACTTGACTAAAATTGCTTGTTCTTTTGAGTTTGATGAACTAGTTATTTTTAGTCAGGTTTAGTCACTGGAAACAAATTCTTTTTTTTTGAGGGAGTTTGCACAGATCCTTAAGGATTTTTATAACGCTTTAAAAGCGTGGGAAAAACACTCTGCAGCACTTCTGATGCTTTCAAAGTATTTTAAATGCTTTAATGAAAAACTTTATAAAACCTCTCCAATAAACAATGTTATATCTGTAAGAATATTAACGTTTGTATTTTAGCCACGCTGCTAAAAGGGTGTTTTTTTTTTTTTTTTGCTATCATCTTATCCAAAATCAGGCACTTCACCTTAATATACCCCAAAATAAATAATTTACACAATTTTCATTGCATGTCAGTAGCTATATGGTTTAGCATATATATGAAAAACTCCAGAAAATGTTTCTTGCTTTAATGTCCAGCGAGGCTTTTAATTGTTAGTGATGCTCTTGATAGCTTTTTTCATCATTTGGGGAAAGTTTATTCCCTTCAGTAACGAGATGCAGAAAGACAGTGAAGGCCAAGGAAGTATGCACTAAATATAACTTATATACAGGACTCTCTCTCATACTAGTGACACACACTCAGCCTACCTCAAGCACAGCTTGCACTGGGTCTAAGAAATCAAATAGCAAAGGAGAAGATCTCACATCTGGGAGCATGCCCAATGAGTTAAACGGCCTCACTTCTCTGCATATTGAAGTCAACGAAGGAAAAAAATGAGTGCACCATGACTGTATCTGATGGAGAATTTGACCCCCAGTCAGCTCTATCTTTACTCAAGCTAAAAATTAAACCCTTAGGCCTCGATCCTGCATACTGTTCACGAAGGAGTAGACCTCTTTTGGTGTGTGTGTATATACATACATGTACACACACACACACATATATACACATACATGTGTGTATATGCATACATGTCTGTATATAAACACGTGTATGTATATACTTTAATACACACACAGGTACATGCATACACACACATTGAAACAGAAAATAAGCAGAGGTGCACTGGTCAACACGCTCCAAGCAGCTCACAGTTTTGGGGACGGCAAAGATGAGCAGTTTGGGTTGAGAGCTCCCATAGTGTTTGTACACAGCCTAACACAACAGGAGCGGGCATCTTCACATTGCAGCTCTCAACAAATAAGCACTGCACAGATTTCCGTTACATTCTGACCTGCAGATTTTGCTTCTTGTTTCATACTTTATTTCACTGAGGAAAATAACATACAGAGACTTGAGAAACGAAAATTGAGGCTCACTCCTTCTTTAGTACAGGCAGGCTGAAAGTGCATGTTTTTCTTGTTATATGACTTTTATAACTTGGAAAATGGATATTGCAACCTCAATATGCAATTGATGCATGGTGCACAGATGCAGTGCCTTGGAAAACATTTGCATTGACTATCGTGATGTTTTCCTAATTAGATAACTCTGAATATAGATCTATTTCCAGTGTGGTTTTTACATCAAATTGCACAACAAATTTAGTTCAGCTGGCAGTTTAGCTTACCCAACTGCCATCAACAGAAGTTAGCAGAAATAAATTAAAGAGGCAGTAATGTGCTTGTAGCATTAACATTAGCATTTCATGGCCTTTAGCTGGTTCAGGCAATAAACACACTTGAATTCTGAAAAGTTTCCTGCTTATGAGGACAGAAAGGTGTCTGATCACTGAAGGCTGATTGCTCCTTCGCATCAGATGCCATCACTTGCCTTTTTTGATGGCATTTTGAGACTCTGAACCGTGGTCATAAAGTATCTTGCTCCTGATGAGAAGCAAAACAAGGAAAAGTAAAATCAAGGATAGTCATCAGAGAAACCTTGCTGCAGAATAAGGTGGTAAAAGGAGAAGCTCAACAGCCTGGGATGCAGCAATGCTCTCTCCTTGGTGACCAATTGAAGTGACTGACCTGCAATGATTGAAAACCACCCTGCATAGATCGTGATTTAAAATTTTTCCCTCTGCTAGCCCTTCGACAGCTCACTTGAGCAGCTCAGGCTGTAGAGAGACTATGAAGAGCAGGGGGTATAAAACTGCAGTCCTCAGATCTGGCAGGTCCCTCTCAGGAGGACACATCAAGCCCCCTGCACTTCTGCAACCAGAGCCTGACATGCGATCACGACATCATGCCCAAACCCATCAAGACAGACCATCACCTCTGTTACAATTTCTGGTGAAATTTGGAAGAGGTACCTTTGTTTTCTCTCATAATCGCACTCTTTTCACCACCGCTGAAAGAGGAATGGTTGTAAGTACCTGCACTTGCATACGTAAAATGAAGCTGGAATACCATTTTAACCGCTGTCTCAAGTTAGCTTCCTAGAGCCGTTGGCAGGCAGGTGTGTAAGTAGTTACATTTTCAAAACGGAGCACTCAGCAGCCCCCATGGAAAGCTATCTGGCATTAAATGAAAGTGGCTCTTTTAGAAAAGATTCATTCTGGCAAGTAACATGACTTTGCCCAGTGATTAATGCTGTGTCTTTACAGAGTGACTGAACAGAAAGGAAATGGACGGTGCAGAGCTGCCACCAGTGAGCCAGGTAGCAGGCATAGGACTGATGGCGGGAGCTTTTCCAGTAGAATAAAATGGTACTAAAAGCTGCAGGTGCCTCCGCCTTGGAGGGGGACAAAAATTACCTTTCTGGAAGCCCGAAGTGTTCTAAATTGCCTCTCCATCTTTTTGCTTTGATGGGAACAGGAATTGCTCGAGCTTCAAGTGTTGGGACTAAAGAAGTAACGTAGCATGATGCAGGCTCAGCATGAACTTGTTTAAATACTAGCTGTCTGTGGTAAAGCATCTGGCACCATTTGTTAGTCAGTCACTCCAGGGAAGCAGAATAGTCAGGGTGACCATGGTCTAATATTGAAGCTATGTCTTATTTATGTCACCTGGTCAAAATGCATCCTTTCATGCACGACGACTGTAAAAGTAACTGCGAGAGTAGGCAAACTGCATCTCCAAAAAGAAGTAAAGGCATTGCATTTTCTGCGGGTACACAAATGGCTTTGCACGACAGAGGAAAGAGCAGCCATGAGATTTGCTACTGCTTCAGCAGAAGCCATTTCCAGGTCCTCAACATGGAAACGGACCACAGCTGCTAATTGCAAAGCAGCCTGCAGAATGCTTATTGCTATAAATCTAGTATAGCTTGTGAGAACAATTTAATAACTTTTTGTTCCTAAAAATGTGAGAATACGGAATACAATTTGATGGCTATAGCACAAAAATGTACCACGGCATAATCTACAGTTGCTCTCATTGATAATTTGACAATAACAGAATAATATTTTCCAAGACTTACTCATAACTTAAAAAATAGATCTTGATAGCAAGCACATTTCATGCATTATCAGCAAGATATCAGCTCCTGTTTCACCTGAAGAAATAACTAAAAGCCTCTTGAAAAGAGCCTTTTTTTCTCTCTGTGGCCATCAATGACTCAAGCTAAAGCAGTATTTCTAAAGACTGTTTGTTGCCATATAGTTCACTGAAAGGGGAATGGTTCTGTAGAACCACATTTCAAAGTAGAGGTCAATCATTAGTAACATTTGAAAACATAAACTGTATATGACCATAAAATTGTCTAAAGTTTGATAATAAATCATGATGTGCAGCTGGTATCACTAACGTTAACTTTGGAAGACACCATTCTTCCTTCGAGCTAACAGAAATGAGAATGAACGAATGCTTATTTAGCTCATATACTGCAGAAGCAGTAAAGTGTGTTAGCTCTATGTCATCACTTCGACCTTCAGGCCTATGGGATAGGAGGTCTCAGCCACATTTCTTCACATGCCGGCAGACTCTTCTTGTCAGTCTGGACAACTGGGAATTTCTGAAGCACAGAATGCTTGGCTCTGCACCTTAAAGCATAAAGAAATTAAAATATTCTGCAGATATTAGATATTAAAAATTACTTTTACATATTAACTTATACTTGCTAAATTGTAATTCTTAAGCATTTAAAAGATGATGAGGGTGCATATGGGTGAATACTGCTTTTTTAATACAATATGATAAAAACTATGACACAACCTTAAAATTAGAACAATCTCATCCTGTATGTGCTGAAGTTTGACATAATGCATTAACTGAGGGATAGATTGCAACAAAGAACAGTTGACAGATTACTTGTTCATAAAAGTAACTCTTCTCTAAAAAACATGGAAAATCATTTAATTCACTGCTGTACATTTGTTCTCAAATACTTGAATTCACATTCTGATTTCTGAGAAGAAAATTTTTTTGACTGATTGAACGACATTTTCAGAAGGAGGAAAAAGGGTGACTTCTGGAAATTGCAGATGCGCAAAGGAAGAAAACTTTTTAAAAAGGATTGATTAAGGGTTATTTTTATGCGGTATGACGTGACCTGAAATATTCAGTAAAATATGTATGTACATTGGTGAGGGCTTCAGGAATCTTGTGTTAGACATGATTGTGCTTTAATTTAAAATGCTTTTATTTTTCCAGTTCTAGCTTTCTCTAGCACTTAATAGTTGTGGCATTTACTGTGTAAATTCCTAACTCAAATATATCAGCAGAAAGATGACCTTGCCAGATGGCGGGAATATGATACATATTAAGTCCCTTAAGGCTAAGGCTTCACTTATACATGCAAAGAAGTTTTAAGAAATGAAATACAAGTATGTATTGCAATTATATTAAACCTCCATCACATTTTAAACAAGAAAGTGAAGTTTACGCTAACTGAATTTCATATGTCACAGCCATAGAAATTTTCAGCAAAAACCTCCTGAGATACTAAGCGAAACATACTTCTCTAAGCAATCCCTTATTTTTCATGTTGCCCCTTATTTTCACCCAGGAAAGGCAGTCACTCTCTCACCGGTCTGTGTCACTCATTTCCCTTTAGCAAGACCCCAAGGCAAACAGCTCAGCCATCAGTTCCTCTTGCTGTTTCTCTCCAGGAATTCAATTAGAGAAAATGATTTCTTGGTGAATATACTTTCCTTTAGCTTCCCTTGGACCTTGGACTAAGATTTGATGGTAAAACTGAAATAACCCACACAGGAGGGTTCTTAAAAGAACAATTTATTTTAAAGGTCATGCGTGCACTTTTGAAAGAACCAAACACCCGCACGCGAGGAATTATTAGAACTCTTACCTGAAATGCAGATTTTGCATGCCTCAAAACACCAAATCTTAATACTTTTGTCTTTCACGCTTTTAAAAAGCACGCATATTTGTACGCATGTATTTGTATAGACTGCATATATAACTAAACATAACAGTTGGATATGCTGGCCAGAAACTCGCCTCATATCTAATATCTAACGTCTTTTTAAATCGCTCTTTTGTCCCCAAAAGAGACCTGAAAATAACCGGTTCTCTGACTGACAGTTTAGTTAATGAACTTTACTGGATAATCCGGTAAGGTCTGAAGTTTTCATAGCTAAGGAAAGGTATTATCTGTTTTTCTCTTCAGCCTGACTTCACAAAATGTAACAGTTCCAAGACAAAAGACAACGGTTAGAGCCCAACGCCCAGAATAAATCCCAACTGGTTAAATTGTTCCATTACTGAAGTACAAAGACAATCATCCATCAACATGTCACTAAAATTTTAAAAGGTGGCTCCTCTGAGTAATACAGATTTTTTCCAGGAGAGAGAGTGCTTTGTGCATGAGCCTGGAAATGGAGTTAAAAAAAAAGAACAAAAACAACTGAATGGAACTTTTAATCCCAGGGACTGAGATTAGCATCTTATTTTAGCAGTCCAGATGTTACTAAGGGAAGTAACCATATGTATGATAAAAACTTCAGCTGAACACAAGGTAATCCCTGATGTTGCACTAAGTAGGAAAAATAATATGGCACATTCTACTCAACAGGGTATTTAAAAAGAAAACTCTTATAGATCAATTAATTTGGCTGATTGTGTGTAGGCGAGAAGCAGACTTCTCTAAAATATTTGGTCCTGGCTAATCACGGACGCCTAGGATTAGACTGCAGCAAGGGGTTATTTGTCTGTCTGTCTTCTCAGGTTAGAAGAAAAAAGATTACGTAAGAATTGGCAGTTCCTCACTGAAGTTTTATGATTGATTTTTGCCTCTCCAATGAAAATTCCTAAATTGCTATGAAATTAAGTCATAAAATTCCTGGGTTATATAACCGCCTCCTGTCCTCACTAAAAGTGATGACTTTTGTATCA
Source organism: Struthio camelus (assembly GCF_040807025.1). Lineage (NCBI taxonomy): Eukaryota > Metazoa > Chordata > Aves > Struthioniformes > Struthionidae > Struthio > Struthio camelus. Next base: position 123,612,945 of record NC_090942.1, on the reverse strand, counting down.
TTTTCTAATTTATCACTTTTTCCACGTTTGATGAAAGCTACTTTGCAAGTAGTCCATCTCAAATGCCTCGCCTCTGTTGTTGAGGGATTTATTGGATGTGTTTCCAAGTCTCCATTAACTATGACTTTCTAGTTTATTAACTATTTACATCTGGTATCACATAAGCATCTCTAACATAAGCATCGCTGTAATAAATGTAGGTGCTGTATAAATAATGTAATGGATTGGATCAACTCCATCTGGAAATGGGATAAACTCTCCTCCACCTCAGGCAGAAGCTCTTTCTAAAGAAGGACCAAAGTGAGGTGAATCTCTCACTGCAGAAGGAAGCTGGAGACTTTCAAGGCTGCGTTGGAAGGCGGCCTCCTGCAAGCGCTGAGGCACACAGCAAGACCTCCGCAGCAGTGGTTGTGTGCAGCTCACTTTTTCAAGCTTTCTTTGAAACCGTAAAAAACTAGAAAATAGAGTTTTTCTCTCTCTAAGTTGGAGCCTGGAGCTGAGCTCCTTGCTCTGGGATGGAATTGGGGACACATGCTACAAATGCTTTGATCCAGCCCTGCCCGGCCCAACAGGTTGAAGGCTTTCAGGACAAGGACCAGGTCTGAGATTCATTCAAACAGTTACGAAGAAAGTATCTGATCCATAATGCCAGTATCTTTCTCAAATATCTCCTTGCAGGTAGATCTTGCAATAGTGTTAGTAGATAAAGATATATAACAGGATATAGTTTGTTTTCATTTTTGATGCAAAAGATGCATTAAAAACCAATCAGATGTCACTGCAACTATGTTTATAAATGGATGGCTAGTAACTTGAAGCTGATGTAAATGGAGTCAGATTTATTCTGCTCTAGATGAAAGCTTGCTAATAATACTGAACTGAGCTATGAAGAGAGATGCTGCTAAACCTGCCTGCTTGGCAGAAACCTCATCCATCACGGAACGGTTACAGCTGAATATAGCACATTTACACAGTCTGAGAAAGATTTTCAAAAGCACCCAGGAGATTAGAGAGCATAAGTGCCAATGACTTTAAATGGTACTTGCTTTTGCAAATTTCATCCCCTGAGACTACAGTAAATTTAATAACCCGCAAAAATACAGTTTGCATTGCTATCTAGTTTTACATAAGTTGATATGTCTTCCTTTTGTCTTAATTAGACTGATACTGTCAGGAGAAAACACAAATGATTGTTTTTTCAGATATTATCAAACTGGAAAGTAACTTTTGTAATAACGCTTAACCGGATATGGTCACTAATATTCCCAATAGATAAGATGCTATTAAGTAGAAATCAATGAGTTAGTTTATGTCAGAGAAGAGGCAAGCAAAGGAAATTAACTGATCTTAAGTAATCATCTCACCTAAAGAATACCACCACTGATAGCAGCGCATGAAAATGGATTCACAAGGGGGAATAATGTAGCCTAAAGTATGCAAATAAAAGAAACTTTTTAAAGCTGATTTGCATCAGACACCTCCACCTGTTATCTAAAAATAATATTATTGACTCCAACAACCCAGTCAAGTCTTATGTGGTGTGTCAACAAAAAAGCCATTCATCTGAGACTGTTTCAGCAAGAAGCAGGAGGAAAAAAAGAATGAGTGGAAATTGGTTGCTAGGACAAAAATATATATATATTTACATATATTGCCACAATATCTAAGGCATTCCCTGAGAATCCTGCTGTTATCTGAGAGATCAAATTTCTTTGTAAATATTTTTTCCTTGGGCGTGTGTGTTTGTATTCCTTAGATACAAAGCATTTTTCAGTGGTGTTTTGCAAGTCTTGAATCCATCACCTACAGATTGTCAGCTATTTCTAAGGCAGAGTTGAAGGACTTGCCAGAGCTGCTGCTCTGTAGTGATATGAATTGCAAAGAGCACTGGGGGATGTCTTCAAGGATTTCATACAAATATCCATTTGAGTGAAGCAATGAGTTCCCCCACCCCACCCCACCCCACCTCCACTCTGTGACCTGTCTCGTTATCGTTTAGTTCTCGTTTGCAGGAACACAACACCCCCTCACCGAAGCTGCCACCCAAGGGCAGGTGACAAGCCTCTGGCTGGTGGACTCCTCTGCATCAGAGCTGTTCAACCATGCCTGCAGGCACGTGTCCATGGGCATGAACCGTGTGGGTAAGCTGGGTTTTAGGGGACTCCCAGCAGAAATACATGCAATGATGAATTTTGAGCTGATAACTCTGATATCTGCAGTGGACAAACAGATCCAAGACTTATGCTTTTCTCTGTGTGAGGGCACATTCTCCGTTGTGCTGTGGTCCGTCAGCCCAGCCCCCAGCCCCATGCCATGGGGCTGCTTGTGCACTGAGGTGGTACACCAGGTGAAGAAAATTCAAGGGCGGGCACGAAGTGTAAGTCACTCTGGGGCACCCAGGGCTGTTCCCTAGTGCCTATTTTCTTTCGTGCCAGTTGCACATTTATCGTGTGCACTTGAGGTGGAGCCCTGCCTGTGCACTGGCACTGAAAGAATGCTGTGCAAGTGAAAAATAGTGTTATTTATCATTTTGTGTTTGTTTCATCAAAGGAACACCGTGCTTCTACGCAGGCAAGAAAATGTCATCGGGAGAATTCCCCTTGTCACTGGATGCTTTCCAGATTTCATTCTACTCTCACTTTTATTCTTTTACTTTTTTCTTTTGTTGCTCGTCCTAACCTTGAAGCTTTGGCAGCTCTAAAGCATGAACATTGTTGACAATTACTTACGTAAATTAGTCTTATTGACTTCAAAGCTTTCAGGATTACAAATTCAATGCACAGCACAGAATCAGGATAATGGACTTTTAATTCGGATGATGGGGACTAGCTCATGTACATATGTAAGAACGGAGGAAATGTAGGTAGCTCGCCAGTGCCAAGAAAAGCTTTCATTAATGGAAAAATGCTTCTTTAACTATGAAAAGACCATTTACTTCCTTTATATAAAAGTATATAGAATATGATGCATAATGTATGCCTTTTCCTTGCACTGCTCAGGACGGCAATACTGAAAAAGAGCAGACATAGAGGAACTAATCATCCATCTTTTTGCTATGCAGTAGATGTCAAGAAACTGGAGTTTGTGTTCCATTCTATCAAAATCTCAATGTCCCAAACAACATCCTATCTTTCAATAAACCCGGGTCTAATATCCACTGAGATACGAGCTAATGCTGAGTGGAAAATGACTTTTGTGTTTACCTACTTCCAAATTATATTTTATCTATTTTCATTTACTAGATAGATAAAACCCACTGATTGCCTCAACTTATTCATTGTCAAGAGAAAGCTGAATATCCATCAGAGGCTGCAATGATCAGGGGGATACTGATGGCAGAAGATTTCTAGTGGAATAAAAATGCTTTTCCACCTAAACAATGATTTTAATTTCTCTATATATGATGTCTCATAACCTTCTTTTAAAATCCCATTTAAAAGAGATGTTTCAGGCATTATTCAAAGACCGTAGGTACCATATGTCAGGGGAAAGTCTAAAGGGAAAACTACAGGACGAATGATCAACTACTGAGATTTTTATTTTTAACTCTAAGACAGAATTTACACAGCACAGCTGTGTTCCCTTAAAAGCCTGCCAATTGCCTTGCATAACTTAAACATATTGCAGTTCCTCAGCGCTTGCTATGTTGCCCAGGTATCCCCTAAAGACAGCACTGCACTGTTTTGTCTCACGTGACTACATGGGAAATATCTAAGTAAATCATTATACCAGTAAAAGAGCGAGTGAGAAACGAAATACTCCAGCTCTTCTACATCAGGCAACCGTCTCCTTCCCTTGCCACCCCTTCTGCTGTCATTCTCTGCCCACACCCTGTGTCTCCTGCTTAATGCCCTGCCATTACATATGTCCCCTTCACCTTTCCCCAAACCTCTTCCTTTGTGCTACAGCAACCCCCCCCCCTCCCCAGAGCGATGTGCTCTGCTGAACAATAAATCATTCTGCAAGCTACCACCGCCTCAAGGTTGCACAGGGCTGGGCTGAGTTTTGTGACATTATTGGTAATCTGAGATTAAAAAAACCAATGTACATGGCCCAGGAGCCAGGGCTGCCTCTCTCTGGGGCCAGCAAGGTCCCTGGTGCCAGAAGGAGCCAGTTTGCTCCCATCCCCACACCTGAGTTTTGCCACACCGGATTAGGATTATAGGTATGCTTACACCACGCAAAGGAATACTTCTCTGTGGCTTGTGAACACGCCTGGCTTGAACTATTTTAATGTGTTTGGTAGAGATGCCTCAATCTTGGGTGAGTGTATGTCAATGTTACCCTTGTTGCAGTTTTTATTATTATCGTTATTATTATTTAATTTTTGTCACAACATTTTCCTTATTATTGTAAGATCATTTACTGCACTGAACGTGCACTTTGCTCCCAAGCAGAAATGACAACTGTTAAAGAAAAACAGTGGCATCATTTTGCCAAAAGCTGCAAACTAAGTTCGTAAAGCCGCTGTACTTCTTTGTGTACTTGAGGGGCCAACGTGTCCTTCTTCTACTCACCCTTTCCTTGTCGCGTTAGTTCTGAAGAATTCAGTGGGATTATTTATGAAAGAAACTACTGCTGAATGTGAGTAATAGTATCAGTTTGGCCTTTGTAAAAGAGCATTAAATCACATCGCACTGAAATGGGGCAAGAGTCTTTGGGTTTCTTCTAAGGGCTATTTTTAGAGATGGCTATTCAGACTTTTCTTATCAAATAATTAGTCATCCCAAGTAAAGACAAGCTAACTTTTGATAACAAAATATGAACTGATTTAATCCTTTTCTGAGGTTCCAAAAAAAGGTTGTTTTAAAGTTTCATTGATGTCTCTGCACCTGACTGAAATAATTTAGTAATGGGAAAGGGGCAGAACAAAAAAGCCTACACCAATTACAATTCCTGCCCAATCTGCAGGGCAAAGAACTGAAAATGAAGACTTATATCTGGATTACTGAACCATCCCCATATTGCAGAAGTGCAGTGGCACTATAAAGCTGGGAAAGGTGTTATACAGACAATATAGGCTCTTTAAAAAATAGGATAGTCACGTAAAGGAAGGGAAAATCCTGACTAGACAGAAAGATGATGGAAAGGCTCTAGGCTCAGTGGAGATGATGCTTGGACTACGAGCCAACAAAACAATGCTGTCACAAAAATGCCAGAAGCCATGTAGATTTGTGCTAAGGGGACTGTCACATATAAAATAGTCAAGATAATTATCCTGCTTGCTTGGCATTGGTTAAGTTTCAGCTGGATGCCTGCATTTAATTTCAGGCACAGATAAATTGGCAGAGTTCAGAAGAGAATAACAAAAATGATAATAAGGTTTGGAAAAGAAGACCTACGGGAGAAGGTTAGGGGAACCAGGTACAGCTGATCTGGAACAAATGAGCCTAAATGGCAGGAGGGAAGATTCAGGTTAGATACAAATGGACCTTTACAGCTTTAAGAAAGGTTCAGCCATGGAGCAAGCTGCCAAGGAGCGTTTTAGATGCACCATTACTAGACATACTAAAAGGCAGGAGACCATCTGTCAGAGACAGTTTAGGAATAATAAAAGAAAACACTGCCACATTTTAGGAAATAGAGCAAAATAACCCGTTCATGACTACACTCTAATGGACTAGAAGTGTCATGACTACTCTTTTTAGGGTACGTTCCTAGACCTTTTCGCTGCAAAGATTTTCTTGAACTTGTAAGACAATGCAAGTCCATACATCTGATTTCAGACTTGGAAGGACAGCTGCATTTGAAGATTTCCAGGGATAGATGTTAACTTAAACACAGCAAGAACACATCTCAAGTTTTTTTCCATCATGTTTTGAACACGTGTGTAGCATATACTTTAGAACTGATATTGAAAAAATAATATTTACTTTAGGTTAAACCATAACTAAAATCCCCAAAGTGGTTATATCCCTTAGTATTGCAAGTAGTTAATAGGCCAGTCCAGACCTGTCCAGTGACCTGAGGCATGTGATAATGATATTCAAGCAGGTTTCAGATCAGGTCAAAACTGCTGTGAGTAGTAAATGGGCAACAACGGGCATAAAGGCATGCCTACCTGGCCATACAACTCCAGCAATGGGATCGCACTGGAGCCTGGACATCTCTGGCAGCCTCACATCAAACTCAGCGAGGCTCACTCGACTGCACACCCAGGTGAGTGATGTAGGAGTACACCAGCTGTCAGACCCCACAACTGACCCTATCACTTCTGTTCTGCAGACATAGAAGCAAAACAGATCGGGGCAGTAACCTGTTGACTTTCAGGAGAGGGATACTTTAGGGAGCTTCTCCTTGCTGCAAGGCACCTGCTAGTTCATGTGTTATAAGGAAATGTGAAGCAGTCTAGCCCAAATGGTCTTCAGTGGTGATTCACCTGAACTGTGGTGACTTTACTTTGGAGTTTCCACTCAGTTGCCAGAGAGTATGTTGCAGACTCAAATAAAAACAGAAAAAAAATTACCTGATCTGACTAGAAATCACACTCAGATGACTCCGTAAGTTTCAGCAGAGCTTTTCTTTTCCTTCTATCCCAAATGCGTTCCTTTTTTCGCTCAGATGATTCCCATTCCCTGATAAGTCTTTTTTGTTGACGTATCTGCACTGCTATGCTCAGCCACTATACTTTGGAACAATTTCAAACAGGCTGCAAACTGACGTATTGTTTTTGGACTGAAGTAGGTGATACAAATGCTGCTGACATCCATTTCAATAAGCAGACCTGGTGAAAACACCGTGCTGCAAGGAAGCTAACGGAGAAGTTGTTACTAGGACTACGCTCGCTCTACCTCTTTGGGATGATCTCTGCAATTACTCGGCCTCAAACCACAGCATACGTATATTCAGTGACACAGTGCCTGGCTCTGCTTGGGTCATATTATCCCCAGAGGGGTGAATATCACACTGGAATTTCTCTGCCCCAAGGTACAGTTTGTACAGACAGATGTTAATCTGTGTTACAGGCAGCTTGGGTGACGGAGGGCAAATACGTAAGGTGAGAGGAGAACTGCTTATTCCCGTGGGGCCTCCAGCCTTCATATTTATGGTCAGAAGTGATTGACGTCCCTCTCCTCTTCTTGGGATGGGGCAGGGGCAGGATAGTAGTGGGGCTGGAGCCGGCACCACTGCAGCATGGGTGTCACGGGGCAGGGACTGACGGCCCCCAGGCTGGGCTGAGATGGGGCTGGGGCTGGGTGGTGGGAAGCCCATGGCGGGCAGGGACAGGGAGGGCTGCCAAGGCACCCAGGGCCTGGCATCACCTTCTTCTGCTCTCCACTCGGCTTTCAGCACTTAGGTGAAAACTACGGAATGCAATTTTTTCATAAAGAAAGTATTGATATAATGATTTGTCGCCTCACTTTTCCAGGTCATTTACACAGATGTTGAACAATGCCGATGCCATTGCAATTCCACTGGCAACTTCCTACTACTGTGAAACCTGGCAGTATGATCCCACCCTTCTGCCACCTACCTTGTAACTAGTTATTTTTCTTTAGGAGGACTTTACCACTTATTCCAAGACTGCTTAATCCCCTCAGGTGATCTTGATGAGAGACCTTGTCAAAACTCCTTAAAAATCCCTGTGCGCCTAGATCACCGTTACCCACGTATCTTTTTACTCCATCAGTGACCACCAATAGATTTGCGAGTCACAACTGCAATCAAACTGGTGTCGACTTTTCCACAGTATTTCATACTACCTGTGTGCGCGCTTATTCTATTCCTTATCACAGTTCATCTCAAGACACTTAATAAAAATAGTATTGTTTTGTAAATCCGTGAATTAGATCCATTTTTAAAACCTGCTATGGATTCTACTGCAATTGAAGCCATGGGTAAGCAATTGGTTAAACAATGCAGCCGTCATATAGCTGAGTTACTTTAGAAAGGGTGGGTGAATCTCATCTAATCTTGGCAATTTGTTACTGCTCATTTTGTCAGTTTACTCCAAACTTTCTTCTCCTGATGCTTCAGTTTGATGACGAATTCCTTAGACTGGCATATTGTAAAGGTCCCTGTTGTGGGATTCTCTGCTGTGAGTGTTAATGCAAAAGATTCACTTCAATTTTCTGCTAAGGCCTTCACTTCCTCCCATCTCTACAATTCTCCAGCAGGCTATCAGCCTCAGGAGTGTTTGAAATTTTTTTCATGTATAATTCCTTACCTTTAGCAAGCTGCAAATTGGTTTTGGCCTGCCTTTTTGTGATTCTGTGTCTAACTTAATAGAACTCACATTCTTTGCTGTTTTCCTCATTTTGCCATTCTTATGCTTGCTGAGGGAGTTTGTTTACTTCTAATAGTTTCTTTCACTGTTTAGTTCTACAGGTTATTTTCCTGGTCCAGGCAAGGATGAGAACCAGGGATGTCTAACCTTAAGGCAGTTTTTCTGATTACACAGCTGTGGGCTATTCTCTTTTTGGCCAATTTGATAGGCAATTTGGAGCACAAGCGGTATGGATGTGTCTGGGGAAGGTGTGGGTATATGTAGGTGGTGGGAGTGATAGACTTGCCTTCTGCAAAACCTGCCGCTCTGAGTAGTCTTTCACGTTACTTACAAGAACTATTGGTTTCTCAGCACACAGATACGCACCTAACTGAAATTTTGCTATTCATGACTTGGTAACTCCCAGCTAGGTAATGCCAGTTAGCTAGAAAGCTCAGGCAGTGTTTTGAAGTTAAAGACATTAATACCTGAAATGTTTAAGTGTCCTCTTTTTCCCATCACAGTTAAGCCCCTATCTGAATTAAACTTTTTTCCTCATCTCAGCAACATCCTGATAGGAAATAAAAAACCGCTGTCTTGGACATTAACAAAGAATCAATGGAAAGAAAGACTCAGGAGGGAGAAAATTCTCCTCCTTTGGGAACATGAACTGGATCTGTGATGTAAATGCATTTTGATATCAAGGGAACATCTGAACCAGAGGCACCCACAATTAATACAAATTTCATGCCGGCTTACTCTTTCCTCATTAGATTTCACTGTGTATTAGGACTATATTTGTAAGACGTAGTCTGAACTTCATGTTGAAGAATAGTCCTGCTGCTGAAAGAGCAGTAATTCATTTACTAACAGCCCTCGTTGCCATGCTTCAACAACATAATCGTTCTCCCTCGTCCCAACCATATGATTATTCCTGTTGTGTAGGAAATGTAACTCCAAGGAATGTCAGATCAAATATAAAAGCGTAGTGCTTACCCATAGTTTTTATTCAATTAAGTAGCCATTACAGAGTTCATGCTATTTCAAATGACATAATGCAGAAAGTAAATGCAGTCCTTTATTATAAAGATATGTTCACCTAAACAAAATGGCACAACACAATCCCAACCCATAACAATTTTTAAATTATTATCCTAAGGGGATTATTAGATGGTGAACAGTCTCTGGGGAAAATAGGCAGGGAACCTGTGGCCTCCACAAACTACTTCTAGAGCACTGCAGAAGTGTTATTTGAGGTTTATTTGTGAAATTCCTAGATGCAGTAAGCAATAAAGGAGAGTTGGTGATGTTGAAATATGCCCCTAGAGAGAAGGCATGGAACTGCAGCTCGGAGAACTGACTTTGTGTGTGAACTGCAGTAAGTCACACCCACAGCTGGGGTCTGTAACAGGCATAGGTGTCTGAGGAAGGTCTGGGTGACATTTAGGGTCTTATCCTCAAACTATAGGATCTAAAAAGCCCTGTCCATTCCTGTCCAGTTTTGCTGTGCTCGTGAAGCACCTCACATGCTGTGTCAGCACATGCCCACACCCTCTCTGCCCAATATACCAAGAAGCCCTACCTATCCTGCTTTGTCCCAGGGCTCCTACCACCCAGTGTCTGCTTCAGGCTCCACGCTAGCTTGTTGCCCAGCACCATAAGTGCCTTAACCTGTATAATGCTGAGGGCCTTCTCTTTGCAGAACGGCAGCCTGCCTTTCTCTGGTGGCTCTACACCCTTTCAGTATTGCCCTAATGGCAGCTTCTCATAGGAAGCAATTGCCACCACTGTGAGACTCACCCCTTCCTTCCACCCTATTCCTACCCTTTGCTTGTAACTTTTAGTTTGCATTAGGGGACCAAATAATATGCTTGCACAAAGCTTAACTACCCAGCATGCCACACCTGTGCTGCACTAAAGTGTGCTCTAATCAGTGCTAACGGCAGCATAAGTGGGAACAGCCAACAGGGATTCTGAGTAGGTCCTGATGGAAACAGTATTGTTACTGTGGGCAAAGCATTAATGGGGGGATCATCTGCTGCACTGGAGGGGATACCCAAGGAAGGAGGCTCATCTCGGGACTTCTATCATTTCTCCTCCCGGCTGGCCACTAGGAAGAGTTTTTACTTTCCTTTTTCTTTCTTTTTCTCTCTCCTTTTGTTTTATTTTTCCTCCAAATTAACTTTCACTATTAGAGTTGATTATGCCCTCAGGTAGAAAGCCTGCTAATAAAGATTTGTGCATACATGCCTGTTTCAATATCTTTTGCGCAATAAAAGGCAGTCACAGCTGCTGCTTTTCTTTCAAAGGTGCAGTCACAGAAATATTTTCTGCTATTTTCATTTGTATTTTATGTCAAATAAGCATTGGACAAACACAGAAGCAGATCTGGAATCATGAAGCAAAACTGAAGATGTGTCAGACATCTTCCACATGTACTGTCAGAACTACAAAATGGACCATGTCTTCTCCCACCAATAAGCGCTCAACTTTTTTGCTGCCAGATGCACTAAGAAGATGAAATTGGCCCCTGCCAATCCATCTTCTGCCCTGGTGACTGGCAAACTTCTGTGTGAGGTGGGAGAGGAGGAAACGAATCCCTCTAGGCAGATCAGGGAACTACACCTAAATCTCTCGTATCTGAAGCCCTCTCAGCTCCAAGCTGTTCACCTGAGGGTAGACAAGGCTGCTGCCGCTCAGCACTCCTGCCTCTGATGAGGCTTGCTCTGCTTTCTTGAAGAACCACTGCAGACACCTGCCCTTCACAAAGTGTTTTTGTCTGTGATTTCCCCAATGGATTGAACCCCCAAAATTTGCTGTTGAAGCTAAGTGCAGGATAGGATTTTTGATGTGTTTCTGCATGCTGCAGGTCCTACTGGCTGGATCTAAGCAGCTCCTTGTTCTGAACACAAAGCATTTTTTTAAACTTTTCTGAAGACTCCAGCATTATACAGGCAGCCAATTTCTGAACACTTATGAGGCCAGGCAAGAAGAGATTCTTAATTAGGACCAGCCTCAAACAGATCTATTAGTCTTTTATAGCGTGGAGAAAATAGAAATACTTCCCAATTTAAGACCAACATTGTTGTGGTTGCTTTCTATTAACCAAAACTGGGATAATATGACGACAGGGCAAGGACCTCATATAAACTCACTTTAAATTAGGGCATAGTGTAGCTGGAGACAGAGTCTGTTATGAATTACTCAACGAATGCTAAAAATTATAGGAAAAGAGAGAAAAGGGGTAGAAATATTTACTGTTTATGTAGACAGTGAACAGCTCCATCAAAACAGAGAGTCTAGAGGGTCAATTTCTATTTCTAGAAATAAAAAAACTTTCAAAACGTTTCTGGAACTGGGTTTTGTATTTTGTGTTTGTTTTTTATTTCTTTTTTTTTTCATAACAGTCAGTGCAGTCCAAACTGTGTAATTCTGAATTTTGTCACCCAAAGGGGAAGAGCGAAGGCAATTTCCTCAACTAAGCCATTTTATTGGCATAATTGGAAAACAAAAACAAACCGCTCGCTGCTTTCTACACCTCTTCCCCACATGCCAGCACCTGTCTGCAACTTTTTACTTTCAGCTCATTATGGGAAAGTAATTTTATTGCCACATTTGGCTGGCAGCTGGAATTCTCCAAATGAGCAGGGCTGAGAGGTGTGCTCTCTTCCCTCAGCAAAAACGTTGTAACATACGGTGCTGTTATGTCTCCAAGCTTTAAGTGAAGAGGAAAATAGGCATCTGGGCTGGGTTCGTTTGTAATGCTGTGCTGGCTGGATTAATATGAAAAGATAGATGAAGGCAGATGCTTTAATTACTTCATCCTAACTTTTTATTACAACATCAAGTAAAATGGTGAGTTACAGAAGTTAACGGGTGTGAAACACGTGGGATGAAGTTACGCACAAGCTCATTGTTTGATATCTGCCAAGGGGTTTTTAAGTATTGAGAATTTCTGTACATGCATCTTTGTGTTATTTCTGATTTTCCTGATAAATCATTTCAGGATTGCTTCACTTTAAGGTGTGAGGTAGCTGCTAAGACTGGGACCCCGCTTTTTTCTTCTGGAATTTCCTGAACTGCGACTGTATCGCCACTGCTGCCCGCTCTGTCTCTGGTGCATCCATGTCTATGTCAAATTCCTCTTGAACTTTCTTCTGTCCATCTGCCCAGAGAAAACAAAACAAAACATCAGTACATCTTTCAAACAGTGAAAATCACTGAATGCACAGGTGAAAAACCCTGCTCTTCTCTCTGTCACACAGTTGGCATAATTGGAAAACAAAATGATGGGAAGCATATTCAAAAAAATCACTGGGATCACTTTCAGCAGACACAGGTGATCGCATCCCTTGCTTTCTCAAAAGCAGGGTCTGTGACAGCCAGTTTGTACTTAGACACGGAGGAGCAACATTCACGTGGTACTTGGCAGTCACAGATCATCCCTCTGGCACCTCAAGGAGACGAGCCTGCCTGGTTAATGACACAGATCAGGGACCTAGTCAGAGGCAGAGGCCATGAGGGGCAGAAGGAGTCTCCTGTGCAGCCCATCAAGTAGAAATTACTCACTTCCTTGTATTTACACTATTCTAATAAAGGCCAAAAGAAAGACATTTTGAAATCTATTAAAATTATGATAAAGACCCTGGCCCTACCACACCTCCTGCATCAGAGGAAGAGATACTACTTCCTAAGGTAAATTCTCATCATTTTTGCTTCTTTCCTGCCTTGGCCCCTTCAACACAGACTGCCCTTCCTCTTTGGCTGGTTGATGTTCCATCTCTGCTGTTTTGCTGCCTCTATGCTGCTTCCTACTCTGCTCTCCCTGCTGTATTGCTCCTTTTCAGCTTTCATCCTTGGCATGTTGCCTTCCTTTAGTCCCAGTCCTCAGTATTTATTCCAATTGCATTTGGCCTTCACATGGACAACCTGGCTAACTTTGTTGCATTTTGCTTCATATGCCCCCATGTTAGAAGTGCAGCCCTGGGGAAATGCTCACTCTTGCTGCAAAGGAAGCCTAATCTGGACTAACAAGAGAAACACACATTCACTCCATTGACCTAAGCATATCCCTGTGCTTCTGTTCTCTATAACCTTGTTTCTTAAACTCACTTATGATATTGTTATAGCCCAGTCCTGCAGTAAACATCATGCCAAAAGCCTGCAGAGAGCTCCACTTAAAACAGGTTTAGGAGTTCACCCACTTTTTGAACAACTTTCCCTTTGATTCTTGAGATTAATGCCTCTAGGATGCTCACCCCCCAAGTAGTGCTAATGAAAATCAAGAGAAATACTTCCAAAGATATTATTAAAAACCAAACGAACTTATTCCCTTCTCTCTTTCTCCCTCCTACTAGAAAACAGGGATACCATCTCATGATTTCAGCATGAGCGCTGAAGCATTTCTTGCTTTTTCTTCTTCTTGCTCAGAACTGATTTTTTTCTGTCCATTTTCCATGATGACAATCCACTCTAATCTAGGCGAATATTTGAAAGAGAAGGTTTTGGCACATTCCAGGCTGATTTTACTTCAACTAAAATGACCTAATAAATGCAGTTAAAAAGTTAAAAGAAATGCTCACTTAATACTTCATTTTGAAGAATATGTAGGAAGAAAGATGAATATGTAAGAAGAAAGAGAGAGTTTGGAGAACAACTTGAGAGCTTACAGTAACTTTGATTACATGGTATAATGCAAAGATTAGTTACTCAAACTAAGACTTTATGGAATAAAGTGAATGTTATTAATATCAGTCATACTTCCACAGCCATGACATCCAAGAATCTCTATACTTTGTATAAATATTCATACAAACATGACTGCCTGAAGTACAGAAATAAAATTATCACCTTATTTTTCAGTGGGAAAGGGAGATGACAGTTGGAAGGGACTTGCTTGTGCTCATAAGTCATTTGCACAGCCAAGGAAAAAACTGAACTGTGACATTAAAGCCATATTATAGACTGAAACTTACAGGTGCTTGTTACAGAAATTGGAATGTTAATACCAGTTTCTAAAAAAAAAAAAAAAACTGTAACAGGACAATATGTTTAGTGAAAATTTTCCAATTGCCAGAGGCTGTCTCTTCCACACTGTGTGTATGTCAGAAAACAGAGATTCTGCAGCAACATTTTATTTTCTCATATCAAATTTAAAAATGACTTAGTATCATTTTGCTTGGTATTTTGGAAGGTTGATTTTGATTTGGTTTTGGGGAGAGTAAAAGGGAACTAAGACAACAAATCAGAGCATTTTATATGGAAACAAACCAAAAAGGACTTGCATCATCCTGTGAAAAACTATGACTTTTCAAGCAAAACATGCAAAAAAAAGACTATTCATTTGAACTTTTTTGAATTAAAAAAAATCAGTGGTCTGACTAGCTCTAACCACTAGCTCTAGTAACCACTTTGTGATATCAGTAATAAAAACTTCTACTTGTCCACATGTCAGAATCTCTCCTCTATTCATAGGGTCCTATGAACTTAATGTTCTTCTAAGGGGAAGAATATCACTTCGGGAGAAACATTCTTATTCTTGATATATTTTATCAAAATATTTACACTGCTTATGTAAGAAGTACTCAGGCAGCTCTGCAACTGACTAATGTCACCTCCTTGCTGAATGATTTTTATTTCTGTTGTAACATTCCGCGCTGCAGGTTACTCTCTAGCCCGTTACTAGACACACTTGTCAGTCTTAACATTAGAAGACAAAAGTGGAGCTTACGCATCGCTTCTAGCTTTTTGGTATACAAACTGCTTTCGCTTAGCAATGTCAGTAGTGAAAGCTAGATGGATGGATGAGTAGATGCAACTGGTTTCATACCTCTCAATGATATCTGGCTTGTGTAATTCATTCCCTACAATGGCAAACTCTCAGTGGTACGTTGGCTTGCAGTAGTTTGCAGTAGTGACTCAGCAATCTTACATTAAGATTCTATAGACTTAAAAAATCCAGTATCTAATATAATTTTTCTCTAAATTCTACACTACTCAATCTTTGCCTGATGGGAATCAGCATTACCATTAAAGGCAACAGTACTGCAGTAATTTACCATACCTGGAGATCTATCTGACTTCCTTTGATTTTTGAACACAGTCTTGTTAAAACTGAAAACAAAATTCCTAATGAACTCTTTCTGTATTTCTCGTTTTCCAGTCACTAAAGAGATGAATGGTAGGATGAGAAGCATCCAGCCATGACTTAAACTTCTAGAGTAAGAAATCAGAAATTTTCAAAGGGGCTGAAACATTATCATACAATATGTACATCATTTATACATAACATGTGACGCACCTGTAAATGTTTTCTCCCTTTCTCTGTCTTTCTGTATGCATGTATGTGTATATTTACACACACACACTTCAGTTTATATAGAATATATATGAATATATATGGAATTACACACACATTTTTTTTAAAGGGTTGTAAGTCCTATGATAAACTGAAAATAGCTAGACAGGGTATTCCATAATTGTTGGGGGTGGATTTTCTTGCAGTTCTCCCTAAAACATTTCCTACTGATGACTGTCAAAACAAAGATACTTAACAGATGGATTGTCGATCTGCAGCAAGAATCAAGGGATGTATCTTCTTTGGCTTTGCTTACGCTAAGGGAAAAAGATAACGCTTTTAGCCTGAACTGCTATATTCAAATAGCCTACCGATGTAAAACATTTCACACCCCTGCTAACTATACTGCTTCAGTTTTACTGTTAGTTAACATTAGTCAAGAATTGACTCAGTGAATTACAGTGAAAACAGTCTGTATTCAGGACCTGCACAGACTAAGGTCACCTTGTTGCATAAATATGAGTGACAGAAAACCTTTTTGCACTCTTTCTACTACATAGACACCTACGCCACACTAGCTTTTACTTGTCAACAGCATGCATACATCTCACATACCCAGCTTTATCCATTGTTTGAATGCTCAAATCATGATATTTATGCAGAAACTGAATTCAAGCCCAGACAAACATCACATCTTCATTCACTGTCTCCCGCTCCCAGCTTTTCTTTCAGAAGAGATGGTTAGCTTTGACGTTATCTGCAAACCCAGGGAATTTTCACTCTGAACAGGCAAGAGACGTGCTCTTGCTCTAGGCTTACTGCTGGACTTGTTTTTTCATTCCTATCAGTGGGTGTCAACTGTTCTGTTTGATAGGAAGCCACCTTTATCTAAGCCATTTTTATGTAGCCATAAAGGTCGATCTGGTTTTCCCCTCATACACATGCACATGCACACACACACACACACACGCATGCATACGTGCATGCATACACACGCACTTTTGTTGGCATCTACGCTTTCTAGTCTAATTTAGGCGTAGATTTTTCCACTTGTGGTTCATGGATCCCTGAGGATCTCTGGCCTTCTTCCACAGGGCCACATGAGGCAACTAGAAGGAACAAGACTGTTGTCAGTAGACTTCAATTCACAGTCCAGGGACTGCCAATTCCACTGAAAAATCTTGAGGGGTCCAGAAATCAAAAAAGGTTGAAAAAGCACTGGCCTGCATCTTCCACTTCACAAGGGGATTTGGCTTTATTAACACCTGAAAAAATAAAATTCCTAACCTCTCTCACTAGAGTTAGCTATTTCAAGGCTATCCCTGAAAAACTTCTTCATGCTTAGTCCCAGTTCCCTCTCTTAGGTAACAGCTCCCATCAACCCTATGTATGTGCCATGAAGAGTCAGGGGAATCAGTTGAGCGTCCCTGCTGAGTTCTGCTCACTACCAGCAAGGGAGGTGAACAGAACAGTCCTAGCCCTTGTCATGCGCTGGGACGCAAAAAGTGTAGTATCTCATGACTTTTTCAAAATCATGTGTTTAACGTGGATGGACTTTGAGCAGATGACAACTCAGGCAAATCTGAGCTCTGATGGAATGAACCTCCGGGGGCAGAATAGGAACTTCTTGATGAGTCCTGCCATCATAGGGAGCACCCTGTCCTTCAGCCTGGCTTTTCAGACTACTTTGCAGGTCTAAAGATAGAGACAACTTGCACAGCGCATATTTTACGTCAGTGTGTGTAACAGACATCCCAGCAGGACAGCATGAAACAGCATCTAATTGGCTGTTTTCTGAATCTAACATCCTGAAAGCTCATTTCACATCATTGCAATTGAAAAAGATACATTTATTCCATTTCCAGATGAAAGACTAGAATGTTATCTCTGTAATCTTCTACAGTGCCTCATAATCCACTGCAAACACTGGATGGCTAATGCAACTCTGCCTGTAACAAGGAAAACAATCCAATTGCATACATTCAAATCTACGCAGCAAACTCCAAAGAAATGGGGTGCAAGTGTAATTATTCACAAGTATGCCTTCAGCTATTTATTTGATTTACTTTTCAAGTATAAAACAACATGAATTATGACAACACTGGAAAATGAAATAGAGATTGTTTGTCACCTTCTGGAAAAAACATTCAGCATGAAAAATTGCATGGGCTGGAGTATCTAACTATCACATCTTAAGTGCTATCCTCCGCCCCTGCTCAGCCGGCCCACATCCAACAGGAATTAGAAGACTATAATAAAGATGGAGTATACTCATAAAGATATGGAGTATACTCATTCTGCATTTTTCAAGGGCTAAACTGCAGCATTTGAAAAAAGACTAAATGAAACATGGCACAGAAACACTGTATCCTATAACATGCTGGAAGAGGTATTTTGCCTCAGGCAGGATCATTACCTCCCAAATGTCCTGTGCTCAAAAGATTTCTCAAACTGTGACAATCTCTACGCTATCCTGATCCCAAGCTATTACACCAGTCTGTCCAATGAGCCAGAACAGTCCCTAACTAAAGAAGAGCAAAATATGGAGGCATGTCAAGGATTTTGACATTCATGTGGAGCACCATCTTCATCTTCATGTGAGGGGAAGAATTATTTCCACAGACCCAGCAGCCAGCAAGAAAAAAACTTACAGGTGTTTAGGTGTATGGATAATGTAGTACAAGGACTGGATCTCAATCCTTACAACTGTTAGTTTGAAAAGCCAAGAGCTGATGTGGCCATTCTTCTCCCTCTGCACTCAACTGAAGGCTGAGGAAGTGAAAGACAGGGTCTTGTCTTCGCCTAGAAGGAAGAACAGGAGCAGGGGCTAGAGGGACCAGCCTTGTCTTTTTCTTCTTGGGAGGATGAGAATAAATAACAGCAAAACTGACCTTATAGCTGAAGAAAGGAGATTGTCTACTTCTTAAAAAGAAGAAACTCTTCAGACAGTTGCCAGGGCTGCACTACCCAGAAGGCTGGCTCTGAGCCTTGCTTTAGGTCCTCCTGGTGCTCCCAAGGCAGACTCTCACTTCACAAGGCAGTCGAGAAAGATGGGATTGTTGAGGGAGTGGATATCACCTCTCCCCAGGAGAAGAGAGGAAGGTAACACTCTAATGGCATAGGGAGGGAAGCCTTAATCTGGCATTGCCTCCTTCTGTTTTTATTTTGTAGCCTGTTGTTTCGCTGAGTAAATTGAGGCCAAATAGAGGCCTCTCTGAGATTATCAGCTCAGCAACTGCAGTTTGTTGCTTTCTGTGGTATTAGTGAATAAACGTTTCTCAAATCCTTGAGCACTGCAAGGGTTTTGCAACCACACTAGCTTAGTGCATATGACTTGCTGCTGAGGTCTGGGGAGGGTGCTTGCCTTAGCACCCACCCGGTGATGGAATGATCCCAAAGGGTTTGTTTCTGCAAGGTGCCTGCTGCAGCAAGGCGAACTGATGAAACTTCCAACTTCTGAAAGTCATTAGCCTACGCATGTCGATGGACAGACCGCCATGATATTACTGGTGTGGTGCAATATTCCTGTTACCAAGTACTACCTTACCGCACCAAGATTAGGACATAACTAACCTTTTCTGAAGGACTAGGCTTCTGTCAGCTCTGTCCGCTTCCTGACAGCACAAACCTCTTGGAGATTACTCATTTCACATGCATGTTCCTATGCTGCCAAGACACAAAACTATGAAACTGGGGTCGAACTTTCCTAGATTGTTGGGAGTAATTTAAAGGCATTGGTTCTTGGGATATTTCTGGGTCTTCTCCCGTTTGGTGGCCGTATGTGAAAGACTAGAACCCCTAGGAGCCTTGGAGTTACATGCTTAACCAACATGCTAGCACAATACCAATGCTAATAATAATGTTAACAATGTGAATAATAATATAACATAACATAAAATGTAATAACAATATAATATAATAATAAAAAATATAATAATAATAATGCTAATAATACCAGGTCTCTGTCACACCCCAGTGTGGCAGTCCCGTGGCCCTGTCTTGTCCTCAGCCACAAGAGGCACAAGCCCTTCTGTCCTCTGAACATAGTGACCATGTGACTATGCCAGAGAAGGCAATTCTGCCTTCTTCTCCTTCCTCCCCATATCTGCACAATAACGTATCACTAACTAACTCTTACATATACAACCCAACACAAATGTTCAGCTATTGTGCTTTTAAGGACAGAAATTCCCCCTAATTAGCTCAGGAATAACACAATAATTTTTATTCCTACTCATTACAAATCCTGCAGCATGAGATTTTCATTTGGCGACAAGATCACTATGTTCGTTCTTGTTTCTTCACTTCATAATGAACTCAGATATTCAGGCGCTATCTTCGAAAGTCAAAAGTTGCCTGTTCTGTTTGACTGTGGGTACACAGGCACTCATGGTGTGTGAGGGGGGACATGGGTTGATACAGGGCTGTTCATTTTTTCCATCGCCAACTATTTTGAAGGTGGTATGTGCTGAACAAGTGTAACGTCCAGGGTCATCTCTGAAACTGGAGAGCAAACCCTGGAGCTCAGAACGCTCCTGTGACTTCAAAAGCGCAGTGTGAAGAGAAATGAAGGTTATCATTACTGATGAGATTAAATGTAACAGCTATTTTTATCTGAACAGCACCACAAACAGCCCCTTAGTATCACTCAAAGCAAGCCAGAAAAAAATTAACATTTTTCTATTAGACTGTAAATTAGAGTTTGGTATAAAGAAGATGACTCCATTAGGCAACCAGAATCCTTTCTTTCTCAAATTGACCTTTACTTTTGTAATGCAGTGTTCTTAACTCAAACTTGAAAAATTAGTTTTGCTGTAGAAAATAGTGGTTGTTCTTTTATGAATTTAAAAATGTTATTTCAGCATGAGGCTTTTGAAGTGTCTGATTAATCTTTTTTTCCTAGTCGTAATAATGTGGGAGAACAGCAATATTATTTCTGACATAAGATAAACAAAGTAGCAAAAAATTATGCACATTGGGGTAAAATATAATGAGATAGAAAGGAACAGTAATAAAATTCAATTTACAAAAATTATATTTCAAACTAATTCGTAGCCAACTACGGATGAATTGATTTTCCTCAACAATTAATAAAGAAACAAATATTGTTTTGCTTTAAATGCTAATATTATATAAGCAATCATTCCTTATCTCAGAAATAATTGTATTAATATACCAATTATAGACTTTTAAAATGTCTTAAAATGCATAATTGATGCACCTATAGGTATGTAGTTCTTAATGAGGATCTAGGAGGTATTCTGGACATGAAAATGGAGGCTATAATTCACATTCCCAAGTGGAAATTTAACTTTGTGAAGATTTAACTAGGGACATGGCAATTTAAAAAGGTCATCTCAGCTGTATAATCTCATATCTTACTAGCTAAACTGCATCTGAGCAGCGCTAGACTGATTGGCAAATTCAAAGGAAATCTCAGAGAGCTGAAAGGAAGCAGTGCTGGTGATCAACTGCTGGTGCCATTTCACTCCTGTGTCATTAGAGAATGATGCTCCACCACTGGGGATAACACACTTAGCCAAGCCCCATCCTCAGGGACAGAGTGCCATGATCCCCCTCGCAAATGCAGTCCAAAGCTCAGGGAGTCTCTGCTGTATGAGCAGTTCACACTGTATCAGTGTGAACTCTAATGTCCCAGTCAGGTTTTAAATGGGAATGGTTATGGTGCGCTTTTAACTTCCTGGGCAGTTTCCAGTTCTCACCTCCTCTGTAAATACCGTGCCTTTAGACAGCTTCACTATTTTACTGCAGAAAGAGCTGCATTTCAGCAATGCATGAAGCAAACCACCCTTGTTGCCTCGTTAGTCAACTGCTTGATTAATATATGATCAGTTACTTTCCTATTATGGTAGCGTTCAGGCGCTCCTTGTCATAAATGAAAACCCTAATATGGTATACACTTACCAATGCAGAATAACATATTCTCCTCCCTCTACCTTCCCCCCCACTACGACCTTTGCAAAAATGTCTTCAGAATTAAAGGCCGAGTGCAGAGCCTCCTCAAGGCTGCCTCCCAGGCTATGGCTATGCCAGCAAACTACCCAGCACCTCAGCAGGGCTCAGGCCATGTCCTCAGCATCTTTAGAGCATGCAACGGTGAGCCCAGCCCCCAGTGTGGCCCAGTGCTGTGCCAGCTAGCCCTCTCCCAGGCTCCCTCACTATTGCAGCAGGATAGCATGGCCAGGGGCCCTTCCTTGCAGCTAGGATGGATGAAAGCACCCTACATTTTTTGTGGGAAAGGGTTTTTAGCGCTATTGATTCAAGCCATGCTGCGTCACTTTTAATCAGAGAATAGCCTCTAGCCCATTTTATTTTCTAATGCAAAGGTAGCCAGCACAACCTCCAGCACTTCAAGACACTGTGTGGTGCTAGACCAGTAGGAAATTGATTCAAAATGAGTTGGTGTACGCTATTAATTGTATGATGACCAATGGTATCTGAGAGCTCTTGCAAGGAAAAGGCAGAAGAGTGTTCATGCTCAAATGTGATACTGCCTCTTGTGTTGTTAACAGCTTCACTTTCCAGGAATGCTTTTTTCCGCTTCTCTCTCTTTGCAATTTATAAAGGTAGCAAAGGGAATAAGCTCCAAGAATGGCAGCGATCACAACATGACACACAGAAGCAGCAGAAAAGGGGGCTCAAATACATGCACTGCCAAAGTAAGATGAGCTGGAGAAGATGGCATAGGTTACAGTAGAAAACCTGTCAATCCAAAAAAAGGAGGGGAGTCAATCAAAAGAACTGCGCTATGGAGTCAGAAGGTGCTTCTGTTCACACACAAAATGAAGGAAAGGGAAGAGTGAAATTTTGTGCTGCTCATCTTCAAAGTGAAAAATGAGGGCAGTTTCTAGGGATCACTGTATACCAGCAGAACTCTGTTAGCAACTAATGAGAGAGCTATTTTAAGTTTCCACAGCAACTTTTATAAAAACTGTTATGTGAGAGCTTCGGAAGTCACAGTGAGAAGACATTCTCCTCTTGTAAAATCCATTACTATGTTTTAATTATAAAGTACTTAACCGCATACTCAGCAGTGGAGAGTGTAAGTTATAGGAACTCTGAGCTCTGCCATTTAACACTATACACCTATATGAAGGAGTCATTTCAGTACTTCCATACCTTCTATGTCTTATCACACGAGAACAAGAAATGCCTTCTAAATAAGATTATCTGTAAGAAGCACTTATTTTACTGCATAGATTAAATGCAAAAAAACCCCCACCTTAAATTATGTCCAAATACTGCAAAATTTATTTGGATGAACACAGGCATTGTTGTGTATTGGTAAAAGAATAATTACTTTGGTACTCCTCTACCATGAAAAAGCCACTGCTTTAAGACATGTGTGTCCAGTATTTTCTAATATCTTGCACTGTATGCCAGCTTGGGGATTCCTGTGGAGGCAGCTGGGCCATTCTCAAACTCTTGGGGATACAAGCAGAGTTTGCAAGGTTAAAGATGTGCAAGGAGGCATCTGGAATCCTTTGGGGGCACAACAAAATTGTCCCTGGTACCTGATCCAGCCCACAGGCTGAGAGCTGAACCATCTTGCTCTAAGAGAGACTTTCAAGAGTGCATTTGCCAAAACAAAGCTTTTAACCCCTTCCCCTCTGAAAACTAAACACATCCCATCAGTAGAGCCCCAGAAGTACTACTGGATTGGCAAAAAGTGTGATGGATGTAAGCCCTAGTCTCCTGGATCAGCTCCAAGTTAATTTGGCCACAGTTTGAGTAAAGACTGGCATACTATGATAGATATTGATTTACCAAGAGACTTGGCCCTGTGCTGACTACTGCTACCACCTGCCAGTAGATCTTACATGCTTCTGTGTCACGCGGCTTTGTAACTTCTGCTTCAGCATCAAGATGAAGTGCTGGATTGGTGCAGTCTGCCAGAAGTAGTCTTTCTGAATGTACCATATAGTGAAATTTTCTCACTAAGGGAACAGAATTTTAATTTCTCTGACTCCTGGAAGCTGCTATCCCAGCTGTAGTTTTCCACCTTGCAGTAAAGAAATTCTGTTGCACAAGAGTTCTAGGAAATTTCCACTGTTTTCTTTTGCTTGGGCTGTTATGTGAACAGAACCACTAGTTTATTTTGAGTTTGTCTTGTCTCCACTGAACACAGAAAGCCACATTATATGTTTATTTCCCCTGCAGGCTGGTTTGCTTAGGCAGAGAGGGGCACCTTGGGAGAATGCATGATAGCACTGATATAGAAGTTAGGGGAAAACAGATAGAGATCCTGTGGCAATATGGCTCTGAAAGATGATGAGAAGGATTTATACAACTGGAGGGTATTGTCAGTGTATTCCAGGTTGAGTCTTGTCCAAGAGCCATTTGGAAAGCCTTGTTTTGTGTTGTGCAGAAGCTCATGAGGTCAAACACGTAAAAATTCAATTCTAGATAAAAAAACTCTGAGAAAAATTCATCTCATCGAACTTGCAGGTGTTTATGTCTGAGCTAATCAGCAGCTCACTTTAGAAAGAAAATTACCACCCAATGGAGAAGAACAAGCACTCTGAAAGTGCAATTCATCTGACCTAC
Organism: Struthio camelus; assembly: GCF_040807025.1. Classification (NCBI taxonomy): domain Eukaryota; kingdom Metazoa; phylum Chordata; class Aves; order Struthioniformes; family Struthionidae; genus Struthio; species Struthio camelus. Next base: position 123,588,874 of record NC_090942.1, on the reverse strand, counting down.
TTTAGGCATCTGTTGTAGGGTAACATGAATCTTACCCTTGAATCCCCTTGCTATATTGGTTAGTTCTCCATTAGCTATGAAGGGAGCTCAGGGTAACTCTCTCACATGTATATACCGATACTTAATCAAATGAATCATATTCCCTGAGACTGAGCAGTGCCTGAACTACACACTGTGGAATTCCACACGGACAAACTTATCTGCTATTTCGTCTGAAATTCCTTCTCATCAAATAAATTATGTAGCCCTTATGAAAGGTACTATACTGAAAACTGTAGCAGCTAAGAAAGCTTATTTTCTTCAGAAAGGAAGAGAATAAAATAAGCAGAGCTAATGTCTGTCTTCTCACACTATTCCATCTGTGAGCTTCCATCCCATTGCTAGTGTGGAGAGAACAGCTCACCTTCAGCAGAGGGTCAAAATGAACATTTGTTCCCTCTGCTGAGATGGCCACTGAAGCTGCCAGTTGCGTGGCTGATTTGGTTCCTTTCACGTTCCCTTAGGAGCTGACCAAACAGTTTGCAAACATTTCTCTTTTTATAGATACGTATAGCTGAACAGACAAAAAAGCCTGTATCAGCACCTCTTACTCTCCTTTCAATTCATTTCAAGCATAGTGAATTTTTGCTTGTGTATGTGTGTCTGTGTGTTATGGAGAGACTATTTCATGCACAAAAGCCATTTTTATTTTTTTCAGTGTACATCAGCAAGACTTCTTATATTTCCCTAATAAGGGATTATAGTTAACGCCACGACAAGCAATATCCAATACTTCGTATGAACAAGAAGCCAAATGACACTTGCTGTGAGAACTATAATTGAATTTGCAATCTACTGCGAACACCAAATTTCTGCTCTGCTATTTAGCTAATAATGAGCCAAGTGATGGCTGCTGCCATTCTGCTGAAGAGTGGAGATGCTCAAAAGGAGCTTTGCTGCATGTAGCATGTGTCAAAGGTAGCCATCACTTGACTGCAGCACTACATAAAGGAGAAGAAATAAAATGTGTGCTTCAGGTGGAGAGTCAGATGCACTGAAAGTGCTGGAGAAGAAGGGCATGAAGTGAAGCTTTTTTTAAAGTTATCAGTCACAGTGCTTCTCACTGCTATCGGAGCCAAGGAATCAAAGGAAGGCCCCCAACTACAAGACTATAGCTCTGCATGGAGCACACATAAGCCATAGTGACCACCTCCCAGTACAGCTCCCCCAGCACAAATCTCCTCTCTTTCCTTCCAGGCTCCTGTGCAGTACCTGAGCAGAAGGCATGGCTTCTGCACAGAAATCTTAGCTGATGTGCACTGAATCCAGAATACAGGTTTTACAGGAGAAGAATACAAATATGTTCTTTAAATGCCAAAGCAGGTAAATTACTGCTTCATCATTCCTTAATGGAAGAAGTACACAAGCGTCATACATTGTTAACTTCTTTTTTGTTGTTTTTTTTTCCAACTGTAGAAACTCATGCTAAAACTAATAGTACAACTAGTGGCTCTGTGACAAAATATGAGCATAGCTCTGCTCTTCCACAAATTTCCTCTCGCAGAAGAACAGAGAAGACCTTATTGGCAGATAGGACAATTTAGTGTTTGCATGAGGGGGTAAAAAATGGCAATGAAGAGATTCTCTGAAAGAGTGGGGGAATGAATCCAGAAGGGCAAGGTGTCCTTCTCAGCAGCTTGTTCATTACTTAGAGTTACTGTATGGTGAGGCAGAAGCCTGGAATTCTAACAACTCAATAGCAAAGCTCTGTGGGATTTCTTGTTCCTGACTTCAATGTCTGTATTTATTGAGTGAGGACTGATGGTATAGGGTAATGTAATTTTCCAAGCCTTTTAAAAGTAGCAAAGATTAACGAGCAAGGTCAGGCACCAAAGGCACTAGACAGTACCTCAAATTCTGCTTCTACTCTTTTTTTCCTTTCTCCAGCTCATAAAAAATAAAATTCCAAATCTTCCAGGCCCTGAGCACTAACTCAGCAACATCTGCTTTTGAACTTGACGCTATTTCAGATAAAAGGTGGAGGAGTTGTTGTCCGTTAGGGAATCCAGTTGTATGTTCTGATAAACATCTGACTAAAGTGTAGATCATTAAGGCTGGGCTGGAGTGGGCTTATTCTCAGGTATGTAGCAAGGAGAAGGAAAATCCACCTTTTTATAGCCCATGTATTGATTAATCATACCTTTTTTTTTGGGGGGGGGGCAAAAGCAAGTATAGCTTTTCCATCAAGTCCCAGGGAAGGGAGAAGGTGGCTGCATACTCCTAGCTCTTTACATTTATCAGGAGGCTGTGGAGCAGGGAGGGGGAAACGGTCTCATTATCCTGACAGATGGTGCACTTTGCAAACCCACACAGTACACTGAGGACACAAAGAAAGGTTGTACATGCATGAAGCACAATGCGTTTCCGAGTTGCCAATGAAAGCTAAGGTGGCTATGACGAACCACGCTACCCCATGACCTAAGCTGCTTTTCAGCCCCCAGAGTTGTAACAAGAGATTTCTGTCATCTGGAGCATCCTCTGTCTCTTTCTTCACTGGATGGGACCACCCTCCCTTTTCTCCCTCTCATTTCAGACCAGCAGCACTTCCTTTTCCCTGGCATACCCAGCCAACAAGTTTCAGGTATAAACTCCTTACTAGAGTGCCCTTAGTGCAGCCCCATTCACCTTTACCATATATATATACATGGCCTCAAAATGCAGGAAGAGAAGAGTGAGACAGCAATGGCAATCCATATGCAAAGCATTCCCCTGTATGTCTGTGACTGGCGTTGTTCCCCAGATCTCTCTGTTTTGTGCTGAAAAGACTTGCAGTGATAGCAAGACAGTGAGAGAAGGCATTAAGCTGCGCAGGGCTTTTGGAAGGTGGTCACTGCACATGTTCACTTACTTGTGGGTTTTCTTTTTTAATAACAGAAAAAATTGTGTATGTAGGGTGTGGATAGGAGGTTCCAGGTAATGAACTAGGAAGTGCTAGCATAGTAAACCACAGCATGGTTCAAAAAGAAACTCTTTCTTATAAATATATGGTCAGTGTTTTATATTACAACGTCACTTCGCTATTCAGATGGTGATAGAATGTAAAATGTTGTAAATTTAAAAAAGGGGGGGGGTGGGAGGACAAAAAAAGGCCCCAAAGTTGTACCTTTGTTGTTATGTGAGGCTGTCTAGAAGAAAAGGAGGTTTTCTGTTCTGTCTTTGTTTTCACCTCAGTAAGTTTTCACCTGATGCCTTTTAACAAATGCTATTTAAAAATAATTTTTATCAGGAAGGGTGGGCATTGATTTAGCAAAGTGCTGCAATTGCAATTAGAGAGTTAGTAAACCCCATGCCAGCTAGTCTAATTAACATGAAAATCTAACTGAGGTCAGGGAATAAAGGTTTTCCTTTTGCTTAAGCTGTAGGTTTATTACACACATAAAGCTACATTAAAAGAATACTAAGGTTGCAAAGTTAGTAAATGACAAATTATAGTGATAACATCATGCAATTAATTCAGCTAATTCTGCACAGCAACTTTAATTCCAGAAAATTCTGTTTCAAATTCCTGACTTTGCAACCTTCATATTCTTAGGAGCGTGTTTTATTTCTTCGATTTAAAGAAAAAAAAGATATATTCTGCTGTAACATATGGACACCCACATGGTTCCTCAGCACGACTGCTTGGAACTGTTAGATCCACCACACAGACCTCTTGTTTTAATGTTTTAACTGATAGCAGTAGTAGGATGTTGTTCTCTACTTGAGTTGGTACGAAATGGGATGAGTTGCGTATTTTGCCAGTGGGTTTCATATGGCTGACAGAAAAGGAACAATGAAGCACGACAGGTATAGGACCACGGGCTTCATTGCTTATAGATATCTTCAGATGCGCTGGCCATTTCTCTTCCACCTCCCTCTATATAAACTCAGGCCTACTCGTACTTTTTCCTCAGCCTGTATCTTCATCATGGTTCCCATCAGACCCCAACATGCTGTTTCTTTGTCCAGCCACTCCCAGTCCCCCTACTTCTAGCAGGTCGACCCCTAATCTCAGAAGTTGACCCTAGCCCCTTCTCACACTAGCTGGCTCCCAGCCTCCTCTGGTTCTCTCATCCCAATTCATATTCCTCACTCCCAGTCCCAATTTGTATTTATAACAAGTCCCAATCTCTCCCTACTGTTCTGGGGCTCTAGTCTCCTGATGAGCCTTCCTAAACCCCTCTGTCACTGCATCGTTTGACTTCCCCTGGTCTAGCTTCTGTTGCCTCTCGATGCAAGGAAGAAGCTACATTTCCTCTTAACCAACTGGGCACACAGAAGGGACGTCCTCTGCCCTCTTAGTTCCAGTCCCCAGCCAAGGTGTAGCCTATAGAAGCTTGAAGCAGAAATTAAAGAAAACTAATTTTCTCAAGCTCTGAGAAGCTAGTGTTAGTTTAGCTGTCTTGGTGTTTAGTATTTGGCTCCATGACATTGAGTCTTCATAATTTTATTAACTGCTGAACCAAGACTCCACTGAATAAGTGCAAACATGGTGCTTGTCTATCTAAATGTTTATAACTTGCTCAAATTTGAAGACTGTAAAGTCATATGCTGGCTAGTAACTCTTAAATTTCTGTTCAAAAAGACAAGGGCTCAGAACAGTCCAAAAACAGGCCACCAGAAATTGTTTTTAATTGCTAGACAGGCTACCCTTTTATTCAAGCCTCAATTTTGAGTACTGATGGAGTGACTTTGTTGAACCCTTCTAAAATAATGATTGCTTGCTTCAAGCACAAATATGACAAATTTCAGCCTAAGCAATTGAATTTTGGCAAGACTTTACAAAACTGAAAAGGGAGTTTTTAACCAGCAGAGTTCAGCAGCTCTGTTAATCAGTCTTGCCATCAGTCGAGACTAAAACAAACAAAATAAATGCATATATGAATAGAAGAACATAAACTAAGTGAAACAAAGATAAAAATTCTGCATAGCTGGAAAATCCTCAAAAAGGAACGTGAGTATTCTTGTGCCAGGGTTTTAAGAATTGTGAATGATTTCTCAAAGTTTCAACCTCAGAAAAAAACATAAAATGGTTTTAGGCACTTAAAATGATTACACAGAAGACAAAAATTAATCAAGGTCTCCCCTATACATCCTCTGTTTGAGGATTTCTCTAGTGCTTACCTCTGCTGCTCATTTCAAACTTTTCTAGAAAACTCTCTCCTGTGTGAATTTAAGCTTTGACAGATTCTTTTTAAATTCTGCTTGGATTTATAGACATGGCAGATTGTCAATAAAGCTGATCAGCAACAGCATCTTAGCTGACACACATGGTTGACCAACCTCAGGTCATTACTCCAGCCTATGTTTTTCTAATCTATATAGACTCATTTTTCCCTCCCCTATTTCTGAGGATTACAAGCCCCATGAGCTTACAAGGTCAGTATCTAGCAGAAGGACTAGAAATTTCATGCCTTTCCTCTGCACAGAAAAAACACAAGCTAGGCTAGTGTAATAAAGGATTTAAGTTAGGACATAAATCACTACCTGACACCTGAAGTGTTGGCATATGCAGGATGCACAGTATACAGCATGCCAGAACTAGCCGCAGTTGCACTAACTAAAACTCACCTCATTCACTTCACTGCTCATATCTTACACCTGAATGTAAACAGAACAAATTTAATATCTTTTTCTTGTCTTTTCCTCCAGAAACCCAGTGTTTACTCTCTCCTACCTTCCCAAGCTGACAAGGAAGAACAGAAAGAACAACTTGAAAGCCTTCCGGTTTCCAGTCCTGCTATTGTAAAGATTGCTTTGTCTCTTTCTTAAATGAGGCACTCTTCTTCCAGATATTTCTTTGTTGCTCCCTTACCTGGGCTTTTTCTAAATTTAGGGTAATGCTGTTGTCCGGAAAGCAATAAGTGCTTTGTGAGATTGCAGAGAAATGAGAGACTTGGGGTGAGGCTCAACCACGACTTCAAATTAGAGCATTAGTCAGTAACCCTCTTTTGGTAAATGTCTATTCTTTATTAAAGACATAGACAGGAACTTAGCTTGGGAAAATTAGACACTTTGAGGGAGAAGAGGCACTTGACCTAGATGAGCTGGGGAGACATGAAATTCTCTGGAGAAGGAGAAAGAATGAGGAACAAGACAGAAACATAGCATGAGGGAGACAGCAAGAAAGTAAGCCAGACCAGAAATTGCCTACTGAAAAGACAAAAAGGAAAACTTCAGCTTTTATGGACAAGGGAAGAAAAAAAGGAATAACTAACTCGATCTATTATAGCAGTCTAGCCTGCCTAGCAGAGAGGACCAGTGACTTGGAAGCATCCCAGGGCATCCCACTTCATCGCATGCTTCATCCCATTCCCATGGGCACATTTGCTCATTGCTTGTGAAAATAAGGGGTCTCACTAGTGGAAAACTGTCTACTTATCCAAGACAATGACCAGTAAAATCCTTCAGTACAGTAAAAACCTCTAAGTCCTTGTGTAAATCAGCAGACACCACTGAAATTGGTAGAGCTATGGCAGTTTGCACCAACTGAGGATCTGATCCTCTGTTTTCTGTTGTTTACCTCAACATACGCAACCTCTTCTGACTGGAAATAACCAGAGCAAATATATTTTTCTTAATACATCTGACTTTCTCCTGAAGCAAGCCTCTGTAAAAACAAACAAACCCAAAAGAACAGAGTCTTTCTTTGACTACCTGAACTGAAATTCTATGGTTTTTTTTTTGGTTTGTTGTTTTTTCTAGCATGTTTGGTTAAGTTTGTCAACTGTTTTATCACATCCAGGCAGCATCACTTACAAGAACAAAAGGTATTCCTAACACTGGAAGATGAGGCTGGCAACTCTAGACTGAATCACTCGCTAACTTAGCGATTATACTGAAATGTTAAGTTGTGATGAACAGAAATGGAAGCTGTGCTCTCAGACTCTTGCTGCTTGGCCAGAAAGCTCACAAACAGACAGCAGAATAGAAGCAGCTGCTCTGTATCTTAGCTTAGGCTAAATTAAATGCTAGTTTCCACTCCGCAAGTTCAATTAAAAGAATTCCCCCTAAATATGCTTTATGATACTATATAATCCTGGCAAGCACTACTTACAGGCTTAGAAAGTTACTGTGATCTTCTAAGAGTTTTGTGAAGCCCGAAACGAAGGTCAGATTTATTGTAGTTGTAAAACCTTTCCATGCCAAATTTTATGTAAATTTGGATCTACTTATACTTTGGGGATGAAAACAATCACTTCTTGGTGATCTTGTATAGTGCCTACTGCAAAAATAAGGGCAGCTGTGGATGAGTTTACATTTAGTTTTATTAAAACTCAAAACTTAGGACTGAACAGAGTGGGAGTTACAAGCTCACACAAACAGATATATAGGGGAGAAACTACAAAGCAGCACTAGTAACATGGTATCATCCCTGTGGCTGTCTTCATCAGGGTTTTTTTTTTTTTTTTTTTTTTTATGTACCGCATCTTCTATTGCAAGAAGAGAAAGAATAAAAGGAAGAAAATAAGTGTTGTAATCCGAAATCACTCTGGACCACAGCCAGTACACCATGTAATAAAGAAAGTGCTAATGTTAGCAGCAATCTTCTTAACGTGATGAATAAAGACCAAAAATCTACACTAATTCTGCAGCATCTGAGAATAGCCTCCAGAACACATTGCTCACAAGGTCTGCCTGTGAGCATGGGAGGAACAGAGAGAACAGTCAAAATTAGAATTTCCTTTTGAGGTTCTTCCATAACTATGATGGCTCTTAGCTGAGAGACCCCAAAGGACTCCATCTTACAACTCAGTGTCTTGCTTTTTACCTATGTGGTGCCTCATTCAAAAACCATAAATATATAAACAATGATTATGTTGCTTTTGCTCTAGCACAGAGTATGAGCCACAGTTTGAAAGAGGCCCCATAGTCGATGCAGACTAGATCCATCAGACCTCCTACCTGTGGACAGAACAGCTCTAAATCATAAACATGATCTGGTCCCACTGCACATATAATGAAGAGGCTTGTCTGCCTGTGTGCTGACTGTATACGTTACTGTTAATACATCCTTATCTCCAGATATCTTTGCATTGGAGTCTAACAGAGCTATTTCTTTCACCTGAATTCAACAGAGAAAGGAACTTAAGCCAGGGGCTTAAGTTTGTCTGAGATAAGACAAACTAGTGCTGATTGACAGAATGATGCTCATGACTCATTGGCAAAGCCTGGGTCTGTGCCCTCCACCAACAGCATCTTTCACCCGCTGATAAAGGGGTCTGAAACCACATCATCTGTCTGTCTTCCTAGCTTCTTTGATAGCAGAAGCCAGGAATGCTTTTTTCCAGCTTCTCCCAGGTAGCAGAATACGTCTTTGCTTCCCAGAGGCAGACCTCACAAGAGATATACAAGCTTTAGTTACCAATAGATTTATTGTAAAGGTCACCCAGAAATTTTTGCTAGTGAAAAATACAGCTGTCTGCTTTATGAACAAAATCATTAGATGAGATCATAATACACCTGTGCTTTGCACTATCTGCTAGTAAAGAAAAGAGTAAGCTGCTTCAGGACACCAAACAGCCTTGAATCCAGCTAACCTCAGGCTGTAGCTAGACTTCCTCCTTGTTTATGTGCTTGCCCTTGATCATCTGAGGTGAAGAGACAGGGAGGAGATCTGATTCTGATCTGGGCTGTATAAACATCCATCTATATAAACCAGGACATGGAGGAGTTGTGCAACTCCATCATATCCCAAGATGGAGCACAAAGGTAACTGGAGTTCTGTATACGACATGTATACTTCAGCATCAAGCACCTCATCTCAAAGATACTATAGCTGGTACTGTGCACCATACTGTGTATTCACTTGGTTAAATCACTCTAAGGTCAGAAAAGTAAACCTATCTTCAAAGCTTCCCCTTCCTTTCCACTTTGTCTCCCTCTCTATGGAAGCCACATGATGAAGCAGAAGCAGCTTAGGGACTATGGCTAAAATGAGGCACACATTGAAGTGTGTGGAGGAAAGAATGGAGGGGTGGGGGAATGAGCTAATGTCGTCTTCACACCTCAGCAACTTTTGGCCTGAAGCAATTGTTTAAAATAATTAAATTGCTGAGGGTCAGAAAAATATAATGCAAGGTGCTACCAATTTTAATAGGAATTAAATTGCTTTATGAAGACTGACATATAAAATTTTTAGTGAACATTATTTTCATATGAGAGTGTGTTGCTTAGCCAGAGAAAACAGTGACTATATAAAGTAAGCACAATGAACAGAACAGTCCTTTAAAAAAACCATTAAAATAAAGCAAATGAGTGACCAAAGCTAGGCTAAGCCTCAAACTACAGAAGTCAAAGGTTCATCAGAAATTGATGCACCATTAATATGCAGTAAAACTGAAGATGTTCAGGTGAAGGCATCTGTCCTATATTTTATGTCTGAAAGAGACATTTGCTCCAACACAGTCTCAAATGACAGCTTCTGGGATACCTACAAAAGCAGAAATGACTTAGAGTACAAAGGCAACTAGAAATCCAAAAGGCTAACTCTTAGCTCTGTCTAGCTAACAGTATGAGATCTGTAACTTAGATTAGAAACGTGGAGCCAGGATAGCTTCTCTTGAATGAGTACAGATACATAATGAATTCCAAAATCCTACAATAACACACTGTTTTTCTGGCTATTAGCCAGGATTTTAATTAGTTTATACTAATGAATACGCTTGTACATGTCCATTCTTTATTGGCAGCTTTCAGAAGAGCTGGTAGATTGGTCACTGTGGAGTACCAGGATTTCAGTAACACCTAAGATAATGTCTTTCATACCTAGAGTGAACCAACAGTCTAAGGGGGGGTTTAGGTATAAATTAGAATGAAAGATGAGATACTCAAAATACAGCTAGACTACTCATACATCAATCACTGTTAAATAATGTTAATGTGAGACCTAAGATATGCTGAGAGCTGAATTCCAGTCTCTGGACTACCCACAATATCTCCCAGGAGCTCCCAAAGCACCCTCCCCTATTTTCCACTGAGACTCTTGGAATGCTTTTTCCATATCTGGCCATATTCAAATTTCTTCTTTTCTCAAAAATTCCTCCTTGGAAAATAGGCATTTTTCTCAATCATTCCTATTCTTAATGCATTGCAGACTAAGGGAAAAATGAACTAATACAGAGTGTGCTTGACTAAAGCAAATGTTCTCAGATCCTGTATTCTACCTAACAAAGACCTCAAGCCAGCAAACATTTGGATGCGTTCACATGCAGACGTTCATACAGAAAGTGGTGGGAAGACTGACATGAGGTTACTAAGATCAGCGAGATCTAAATAAGGATGGAGGCACTTGAGATGATATCAAGGTGGAATTAAATGCCCATATCCAAAAGTGACATTCTGTTGAGCATCCACTTAACTCTGGAGAAATACAGGCTCTATAGGACTTTCATTCTAGTATAACCAACAAATTCCTGTCTTGACAGGGCTGAGCAAATCAGAAGCCATTTTATACCTATAGCCTATTCATAGTCTCAGATTAGGATGCAGAAACACCTAGCTCTCCAGAGAACCTCACTCCAGTTAGTATCACATCACAAAAGCACCTATTTCTCTCTATTGACAATAAATGGAACTTTAGGTGTCTCACACAGTTAATGATGCATACAGCCAGGTAAGAGAAATTGCACCCCTAACTTCAGAGATAAAGTTTACTTCTATAAATCCTAATGGCTCCTGGTCATCATAGGAACCCAAGATGTACGTGGGTTGAAGTGCCCCTTTGGGACATCTTTCTCTTGTATTGCGCAGGAAACCCAGGCACTTTACATAAGGTCCTGAATTCCGCACTGAAAGCCAAGCATTGAAAGTGAGGTGTTGCACTGGTTTATGCTGTAGCGTCTAATTTCTCTTTGAAGCTTTAGCCACTCTTTGTTCTGGTCACTAGCTCAGCTAAGGACCAAACTTTAGTGTTCGTAACACTCCTGCTATGCTAAATTCTAGTGCCTGCTTGTACAAGGGAGCCTGATAATACCAAATCACAAGCTAATTTTTGAGCATCAAGCTAAGCATATTAAGACAGCTGTGTACTATAAATTAAAATCTTAAAAACCTTCAGTAAAAAATGATTAATAGTTTATCAAATTACTAACAAGCAAGGAACTCATAGGCAGAAAGCTATTTTCATTTCTTTACAAAATCAAGCCTGCTGGAAAAGAAAAAGAATAGAACAAATCAAAAGCTTATCACATGAAGTAAGGTAGTCAAAAAGAAAAGCAATGTTTCTGTAACAGAAAATCCTGGTATCCAGTATTGTGCACTGATTGTGTTGCTCCTCCATTTTCCACTTCCGCTAAATTTGAAAATATGCTGCTGAGCTACATTCACCTCCTGCAGCCTTTTAAACATCTATTGGCAGAGCCTGGGAACACAGAGAGGCAGATCTCTAACTGGTGCAAGTCAGACCAGTTCCACGGACTTTCACTGGAAGTAAGCTGGCTTATGTATGCCATTGGCTCTAGTCCTGGTACTACCTCCAAACCATTTTTAATGATGGAGGAACAGACTGATTTCGGAGGCAACATTATTGGTTTTACTAGGGTCATCTAGGGATTAATTTGACCAGGTCCTTCATATGGGTTCCTATCCGCAGCAAAGAAAAACTACAAGTTCCCCTACTCAAAGTATTGATGAGAGCATGGTTTCAAATGAGTGCAGAAATTTTGGAAGTAAGCCAGCACACATCAGGTATGTGCCAATCACAGAAAAGAGATCTCATTCTCCGTGGTGCACAGTCAAGCAGCACATGGTTAATTACAGTCTGATTTCCAAAAGAAATATGGCACTTGTCAAAAGCATAATTTCAGTTCTGCCTTTCCTCATTAACACTTTACAGGAACTCCAGAATATTTATTAGTAATCTAAAAGGCAAAAATCACCTACCTCACCAAAGCTTTATTATTATTTTTCCCCTAATTTTTTTTCCTAATATCTAGCCTGATCTTTACAGATCAGCTTCTCAGAAAGCATTAAGGCTCCTAGCACCTTTCAGGCACCCAAGCACCCCCCTGAGATGTGAGAGAAATTAGGTGCCTCCTAAGTGCCAGATTCCGAAAAGCTGTGGGGAGCTGGACCCAAGTCACACTGTCATTCTAAAGACAAAGGAACTGAGGCAAAATCTCAGCAAACAAAGTAGTGGTGGGCATCAGCTAAGGGAGGAAATTACAAGTCAGAAAGGCCAAACCCAGAGTATAACAAGGCGATGGCACGGTCTGCTCTAACATCCAAAAATTCAAGGAGAAAGGAGCATATCAACACCCTTATGGGTTTCTTGAAAAAGCTTGGGCCTGGGACTTAAATGACTTAAACTTTAGTTTTACTGCCAAACGCCATCCTTTCAGGCAATTTCACTGCTTTTCCATGTCCTCACTGAGCCTGGTTTGTCTGCTAGCATTGTAAGCTTTTCTGGAACGTGTGCGCCACCTAACACAACAGGGTCATGATCCTGCATTACTACTGAAACTAAATGACAAGTGAGCATAATTCATGATGATTTCCTTCAGTTGCCTCTCATCTCAGTGCTGCAGGATTGCTGCACCTCTGCTGATTTTCACCTGCTGCAGATGTGCAAAGGGGCAGACTGTATTAGCGACCATGCATATCTATATATACATATTTAGGCCTCCTCCACAGTTTCAGAAACACAGCTGAATTTTTGGATGCCCTCAGCTTGTGAGCATCACATGTAAGCAGGCACACACACAAGTCTCTCAAGTTGTATGCAGGCACTGCGCGTGCAACAAAATTCCCATCAATTAATCAAGTTATTCTTGTGGCAAGCTGGAAAGAAAGACTAAGGCAGAAATTGTTATTGTTATCTCTATTTTTAAATACTTGGAAGACACTCAGTTACTACAGTGGTGAGCACCATATAAGTACCTAGACAGATACGCTTGTAGCAAGTGTTGAGTGTGAGGGTTTTTCCATATTAAAGATGACAGCTTGCTGAGGTTTCAGGGGGCCTCTAAGGGAAAAATAGCAGAAACATTTTGAAATTATGTCATGCTTTTAAGTCCTTTTAAAGAGAGCTTAAAAAGCTGAAATAGTTCTTAGATGGTTGTGTTATTTTGCCTTCCCACCCCCCCCCCATTTAATTTACTTTCCTGGTAATATTTAATCAGATAGGAAGCCATTCTTTTTTCTCCAGTGCAGTTTTTAGGGGGAAAAACCCAGAATATAACGTGCCAAAAAAGCTACATAATTAACTTTATGCATCAACATAAGAACACCATTCATATGTATAATACTATATTCTTTGCATCAGGAGTTATATGGTACAGTCATAGCAGTAGCTACTAATGATACACCAAATGAAAACAGAGAAGTCCAGAGACAGGATATTGACCAGACTAGGCCAATGTTGGCCAAAGCTGCTAGCTCTCCTAATTGATAAAATTTAATATGATGCTTGTTGAGTTGGTCCTACTCAAACATTTAAAAATGGAAGTTCCTCTCATTACCAGATGAAATGCAGCAACACACAGTAGCAAATCAGACATGTCAGATAAGAGAAAAATAAGACAGATCTCCTCTATCAAAAGTATTACTTGTTTAAGTTTAAAATCAAGTATATTCATTATTTTAAACTGCATCAGACAGTTCTCTCCAGCAAACCAGATGCCCAGTGCGTATACAGTCATGTGGGGGGGGTATGTGAAGTTTCAGCACAGAAGGTGTCTATTTGAGCTCATGTAAGCATAAAAAGTTGTTGTTTTGAAAGTTTTTGTTGCTAGATAAACATCAAAAGTTGTTGACATGAAAATTTTCTTGACTTATCCTTGATTGTTATTACTGCCCTAAATAAATAAGCACATGGCATTCCTCTGAAGAGAACTTATACACATCCCTGGCCTCAAGAAATGGAAATTCACCTAGGAGAGGAAATGAAGTTCATGCATAATTCCCTTCTTTTCCTTTCAGCATCCTCTCCAGGGAAAATGCATAAAAAATTTGAGCTTTGTTATTAACGGCTAAATCTGTCTTTAGGTGAGATGTCAGCTGCCTGAGATGCCTGGACTCCTTGATATCCTGACCAGTTCAGGGAACAGAAAAGATATAGTCCAGAAGAGGACGTGAAACATGTTTAGTTTGATTCTGGGTACACCAAGTGTGGCAGTTCCCAAAAGAGTGCCTTGGCCTCAGCAGACAAGGCTGCCCGTTTCCCCTCCACCCCCATGCATAGCTATGCTTTACAACAGGATTAGTCTAGAACTGTTTAGCTTTGAATTTTTCTCCCTGTTCTGGTTTGAAACAGTTTGAGCTACAGACCAGTGTTGAGTTAGCCCAGGATTTTTACACCTTCATCCAAGCCTGAGCAATCCATACACAACCAGACACACCATAAATAGCTATGTTGCATTCAAACACTTCTGTATCCCAGCTTTTTGGAGGTGTTACATTATTTGATGGTTGCATGTACATTCGAGAATGTGGTTGAGACATAGACCTCCTATTTAAAGAGATTCATAATAGTTAATTCTTGTCTCAAACTTCCTAAACCCCCACTGGTACTAGAGGGGTTATGTGAGATAGGACAGAATTTGGCTCTGGGCATGCATGCAAAGAAATAGGAGAGAGATTGGGTAACCGAGTGGGAGATCATGTTCTGCAAAGCACCACTTCCAAAGCACAAGCTGATATTAGCAGAACACCATGCTGAAGAGAGTCAAAAGGACAAGGTCACTTGCTCCTAGCACTCAACCTAATATGACCCTGCTTGAGCAAGGGGGTTGGACTAGATGCTCTCCAGAGGTCCCTTCCAACCTCAACCATTCTGTGATCCAGGAAAACTTAGAAGTTAGGAAGTGACATTGTATGAAACTAACACACGCTAATTGGTGCTGCACGGGTGAAATACCAAAGAAAAGTAGTCTGGAAGGGTGTTTTTTTTTTTTTTAAAACATTGATTCAACAATTGCTTGCAAGGCCTTTTTCGTCTTTTACCACACAAGCAGTGTTTTGTGGGAAAGACAAGATGCAAAAGCCATTGCAATGCTACAGCTCAGTCACTGTCCTCCCCTGTGATTAAAAAACATGACCTATAGACTTGGACGGATACAGCAAAATATGTTCCATGAGCTCATTTGAATATTTATACAAGTTAGGCTCATGGATGTTCCCTTTCTTTCCGAAATCTTTTTCCACAAATAAACTTATTCATATACTGTTTTTGGGAACAGCCCTATTTTAATAGGGTCATTGGAGAATCTTAATGGAAAATTAATTTTGAGTTCTTACCACAAATATTTGTACTAAGGCATACTACAATAATGATCCTGGGTGTCAGCCAGGAATTAAAGCTCTATTGAGCTAAGACTCTGCATAAATAACTGAAGATCATTCAGTGTGCTAGACCTAGAAACATTCTCTATTCCTCTGAGTGCACTGTGCACAGAGTGCAGAATTTCTCAACTTACTT
Organism: Struthio camelus; assembly: GCF_040807025.1. Classification (NCBI taxonomy): domain Eukaryota; kingdom Metazoa; phylum Chordata; class Aves; order Struthioniformes; family Struthionidae; genus Struthio; species Struthio camelus. The sequence continues at coordinate 123,573,438 of NC_090942.1, read as the reverse complement.
CAGTAGATGAAGTGAGTAGCTGGACTGTTGACTATGCTGCAACATTTACATCCATCTACCAGGAAGCCATACTGAAGAGATCTCTGTTCTAACATACATGATGAATACAGCATGGCAATGTCTTTACGCTTACTGTAGATGCCTTCCAGAAGCATTCAGATTTAAGCGAGTTCAGACTACTCCATTTTAGATGAAAAGAGGATAAATAGAGTTCATAAAGTACATTCTCAAGTAAAGCTGTCCCATGAAATATCCTACGGAGAGGAGAAAATCCAGAGCATTTAGTCATTTATACTTTCCTGATTACCCTAAAGCAGAGCTCATATAGGTACAGGATAAACACTGAAGAGCAGGGAGCAGAAACTGAAAGGAATGACTCCCCTTTAAGTACAATTGACCATCTTGTCTTTACTGGGTGGGCCTACTCTACCATACCATGCAAGTTTATGCAAAACCTTTCATTTTCATTTCATGTAGAGCCAGAAACTTATAGAATTCAAATGAAAATATATACATTTTACAAATATTCATAATGCTGAATGGTAGATCTGATACTGAGAGAATAAGTCAAACACATCAACTAATAATCACATACGTTATATACTTCCCAAAGAGTGAGAGATCTATTTACAGGAAAAAGGATGCTTCTAAATTTGAAGACAGAAATAATTGGCTCTGATGCAATTATTTCCCTGCAAGATGTGCTAGGCTGTAAAGAGCTGGTTGTATGATACCAGCTTGTAAATTACTCAGGAAAAACATGGGACAACATGAAACAGTGAGAAGTGACAAGTGTTAACTTAAGAAACTTTGTGACATTGTCAAAATAGTAAGAATAGGAAGGGTATGCACATGGAGAATAACTAACACTTCTTTGGCTCCTGCTTTTGTGTAGGGTGCATGTAGTGATGGGCAAAATTAATAAAAACAGGTGAGCAAAAAGGAAATTATACCTTCTTATCCCATGCCAACTCCATGCCACTGAGTCAGATTTATATGAAGGGGGAGGGATGTAGAAATAGTATTGCTGTGTTCCCTTTGGATTTTCTACTATAGAGAAGAGCATTATGCTATAGCAGAGATGCCATTAAAATTTTGCTGGAGAAGATAACTGGAAGGACAACATGAAACAATACCTTTACCAACTTCTCCTGCAAAGCTCCCCTTTAAAAATGTCTCCCTCCGCCAGTTCTTTGCTAGGCTTCCCAAGTTTCTTTCTAGCCGAGACTGGACTTGATTTGCATTTTCCCATTGCCAATGCTGTGTGCATTACATGAAATGAAAATGAATGGTTTTGCATAAACATAAAAGTTGCTTTTATGCAGCCACTTTTGCACAGATAGCATCATTGCCAATTACAATATAGTGAGGTGGTTTCTTTAGTACTCCTTTGACTAGTTTGCTCCCAGGAAAACTCATCTATGTTTCTCCTACTGACATCAGAATGAAATTGCACAGGCTCCCCCGACAGCAGCTCAGTACACATTGGATGGAAAGGCCACTTGGCAATATACTGGACCCACTGACACTATCAGGAGCTTTTCCATTGACCTCAGCAGCCTCTTCATCAGGCAACTGATGTATCACAATAGCACATTGTAATGCAATAGTCCTCCTTCCTTAGGAAGGCTTGAACTATCATCTGGTTTTAATCATAACCTGTAAAAGAACAGGTTACAGTTTAAAAGGTCAAGATAGACAAATGTCATTTGAGGCTTGACCAGCATCCAAGGAAGTCATTGAGAGCTTTGCTGTTAACCTCAGTGTGAGTGACTATGACCTGGTGATTGTTCACTATTTATAACACAGATACAGCTTCAAGAACCATGGGCTTGTTCCTGAACAAAAACAGGATATGCTGCTGTGTATCATATGAAATATTCTGGAAGATAATCCTGTCTGCTAACACCCAATGCTCTGAAAGAGGAAAGGAGTGAACTTTCTCCCTCCACTCTCCCACCTAGCAGTCTGGAAGAGTATTCAAGGCGGCAGTTAAGGAAGATACCCATTGATGAATAATGGCACTGTGCAGGTAGTCTATTCATCTACACAATAACCAGTACAGTTTGTGTATTGGATTTTTTCCCCCTCCCATCATCACAAGCTCTCACACTCTGGCTTATCACTGCTGTACATACATTATCTCAGGCTGTACAGCATGCCTAATGCACGACAGGCTTTTCTGAAGCTCAGTCTCTGCCATTGCTCATCTCCTTGAGCCAAAGAGCAAAGCACTAGGACAAGGCAGGGCCAGTTCAGGAGAACTTGGGACTGTCCACACACTTGTGTGATGAAATCCTTCACTAGAAGCAAGACTAAGCTAGGCCACTGTTGTGGTGGTAACAGATACACTTGACTAAGGATATCATGTTGCTATCTAATGAAGGTCAAAAAAGAACATGCCTTCGTAAGTGTCTACCACTACTATAAAAGGAGTCTTCAGAGACTGAATTTCCCCGAATGCTTTACAGTGACAGCAATGCCATCCATGTCTTGAGAGGGAGAGTGCTGATTGTGAGGGTCAGTTTTTTCCTCCATTTGTTTAGCCAGCTTAGAGGTAGGCCCAAAATTCCTTTTTCACAAACGATTCACAAGCAAAACACTCCACCCACAGCAGTGTCCCCACCATGCAAATCAAAAATCCAGAAAACTACTGAGCATCTTTCAGTTGTTATAGAAGGCTAATTTTTAGCAGCTCTTCCTGATTTTATGACCAAGAGCAAGGGTAGCAACCAGTTTGCAGGGAGAAGCTTTGTTTCTGTTTTCATAGCACAACTCCTTTTTCACACTAAAATGAAAGTAGTTTTGGTTTGGGTTTTTCCTCCCCTCCTAGGAGAGGGAAAGCTTCAATTTGACAGGAACATAAACATTAGAATTCACTGATAGTAACAGCCACAATGCAAATTTAAGACATTGACATATTGTTTTTGGTGAGAAGTCTACATGTTATGGAAGATCTATACTGTGTGTGTATGCAAGTTTATAGTACATCCCACTTTCCAGAGGCATAAATTGCTTGTGCTCAACTTCTAACTGAACACAGCTAATAAGGAAAAAAGCTGTGTGTTTTCTGCCTCTGATTTAGAATTCAATGTCAGGTTGAAAGTTTGATTGACACCTATAATTGACATCTGTCTGTATAATAAAATGGGTATCCATTTGCTTGTAGTATAGATAGAAGCATGCCACAACTAACCAGAAACATGTATTTCTGAATTAATGATGCAGCCTTTTCTCAGTCAGAATTCCCTTTGAGAAAAAAGCAGAAGTTGTTTCTAAAAAGGCTGCATGATCAGAAAGTCTAAGCTAAATTTGACAACAGGACAATTATATTTGTGATGATCTGCAAGGTAAATGAGCTCAGTTTATAGTGTGCTCAAATAGTAAAGAAAAAATGCTTTCCAGCTGCCAAAGAATGGCTGGCATAATTTTGCTTGCTTTCCTTTTTTGTTTAACTTGAAGATGCAAACGGCTTTGCTGTCAGGATACATTTGTTCCCACTAATTCAAGACACTAACAAGCCAGAATATTTTTCTACTGTGTTTTATCATATAGTAAAGGAAATTAAGACTGTTCCTAACAACATTATGCCAACAACCCTGATAAGACAGACACCTCTAACAACTAAGCTAAGCATAAAGATGTCCTTTAATGTCCTCGGATGTGTTGCCTCAGAGGGCCCAAAGATTCTGTTCAGACCAACACAAAGGCTAAAATGTATGTCCAAAACAACTGTTCAAATCTCATCTCTAAAAACCTGGCTCTGGACTTTTCAGTCAAAAAGACTTACGTTTTTCCTGCTTTTCACTAGACAAGATGGACTACAAGAACAAATTTTGATTAGAACTGGATGATCAAACAGAAGACAGCATATATTCATAGTCCAATCCTTATCCTGTTTATGAATGTCTACAAACAGATACTGCCTCACTTTCAGCTGGTCTATAATTAAAACTGATCAAAATGTTTTCCTTTGAAAACTGTTTCCCATGGTAATGGGATTCTAATCCAATGATCATTTGTGTGTAAAGTGTTTTTACCTCCTATAAGAGGGAAGTGAAGTGTCAGCTACAAAATAATTGTAGTTTTCCTGAAAGTTCAGTTTAGCTTCTTTCTCTGGAAAAAATCAAGACTTTCCCATTATAATTGGTCTATGTCTTTCAAGGAGCAGAAATTGGCTCCTGCCTGCCACTTTGTTAGGGTCCATACTCCCTGGGAGGGACAAAAAAAGCAATGATTCACACTTTAGAATAGTAGAGCATGAGTTCAGGAGCGGAGCATTCACACCACCTATATGGAGTGGCAGAGCTAGGAGCTTATTTGCCACAGGATCTTTCCCTGAAAGCTGCTCCCAAACCAGAAACTTTTACTCTATCCATTAGAGAAAGTGAATGGCACCAGAGTGAAGGCAGAAAGCACAGTTGATGCCCTGGTTTTGCAATGCACAGAAGCAGGTATCCTGTGACACGGGCTATTCTTCTGGAAAAGAGGCAGCAGGTCAGATTACATGTTTTACACATTTCCACCACTAAGAGTACTCTATTTGGAACCCCCATCTATTTATTTAGTGGAGGAAAGGAAGGGATCAGCCTGCCTGAAATCTTAGTCACTATCTCAACCAACTAGTGAATGAGTTCTGTGGAAGTGGCTCCTAACTTTGGTATCTCAGACACCTAAAATAAAGTAGGATGGGTCAAGACACAGACTATGCTTATGAGAAAGAGCTTTGTAATTAGTTTACCTTTATTCACCTTCCCCATTCACATAGCAGCTATACATGATCTAGCTCAATATTTAAGTCTTATACCCTTTTCTCACACATTCTAAACATCGCATGTCTTGTTCCAGCCTCATTTGCTTTGACACTGTAGAGTCCTCGAGCTCACCTTAATGAGCTCATATTCAAGGTTTCTGCCTAGTATATGGTTTGAACATATAAACTGAAGCCCTTCTTTTTCAAAGAGATACAAGAGGTAAGAGATCAAGCCAAGGCTCTTGCTGTCTGACAACTGCAATTAAAGTAAAAAAAGTTGATAATGGAAAGCAATTTAGATCAATAATCTCCAGCAAGAAATATAATCTACCCTTACCATTCTCACCAGACGTCTTGTCTTTTCCATTTGTAGCTCCGGTTCCTTGTCTCTGGGAGAAGAAAGAGAGCAGTTAGAACAAACTTGGATGCGCACTTTCCCCCTTAGAATTACTAGCAGTTACAGCTCGACTTCTCTTCAGCCTTGGGTAGTCATTCGCCCTCATGCAAAGTTGCTTTGAAATACTACCAGTTAGAATAGGAGTGCTATAGCATAGCTGTATAACTATGCATATAAAATTCTTATCTGTTAGTGATGGAATAAGCATATTCAAGTTTCCATCAGCACAAGGGTATGAGCTATAGTACTGCATCTCTCCAGGTCTCTGTCATGCCTCATTTCCATGATTCAATTATTTAACACTGGTCAGAAGACTCATCTCATCTTTCTGCTTTTGCCACAAGCAGGGATAGAGTTTCTCATTTCAATTCAATCGGTAAAATATAATCAAAAGTAGTAATAGAAAATTGTTTTAACCAAGGAATAACCTCATGACTTTCTATGAAACAAAGTGTAATTTAACTCTTTACTAAGTGACAGTGGTAAACACCAGTGCAGTCCAAACAAATGTAGAATGACAGAACTGTATTAGTGTGGTTACGCTATTATGCAACATATTAGCTTAGGAAAGGCCACTACTAAAATTATGCTGCTTCCCCAGAGACAGTATCTCACAGATGTAGATAAAGCACTTTAAGCTAGTATAGTAAAACTTGTATTCCTTACAGTTATTTATACTTGTGTGTATTATTGAAATTGATCAAAGTATTGTCCTCTAGGGTTCCCATGCAAGTATCAAATTCACAGTGAATATATCCAACTGCATTCAGCCAGAAGCAGCACACCTGCACATGAGGAAGGTTAACAGCTGCAGTAGCACTGCAAGCAGTAGCACTGCAACTTTTTGCACCTTAATATGGATGGTCATATCAATTTTCATATGAAAAACCATACAGGCATATATACCTTTAAGAATTTACTCTTGAATGCTCAATTAAAAAACTTTCTCTACTGCCCCTTCATGTCCCACAATGGCTGCATTTTCAGGGCATTCTGTGTATAAGGAGCTAGTCAGGACATCACTACAAAACCTTCACATCTACTCTCAACTTATTGTAAAAAGCCAGAGGGAGAAAGTTCTTCAGTCCTCTCAGGAGGATAGTAAAAGAGCTACATATGGTCTCTAGTGTTTTCTCACACCAGTGGTGAGGCTTTTCATCTCCCTTCCCTGGCAGATGTTAGTGCATCTCTCTGCTCCACTGGCTCTGCCTCCTCTCACACTCTGTAGAATGAGAGAGAGCAACCCTACAGAAAACAGTTCTGAGTCCATAACCACAGCTACTGTTTCCCTGTGCAATGGAAACTTATCTGTTTTTCTCTGGAGCCTCATAACCTCAGACAGGAGAGAACTTTGCAAATAACATCAAAACAGAAGGGAAGTCTAACGGGATAAATAAAAACTTCAAGAGCCAGCAATTGATAAATCCACCCAACAACCAGTTTTGGCAAAAATATTAACCTTTATGCCTTTACATGAAGTTTGATTAATATTTCAAGGCTTGTTAACTTACAGGATTATTAGCAGTTGATTCCACATTTGAAACTAAACTTCAGCGTGAATCTTAAAATACAGGATTTTTTCCTCTCTAAAAACAGTAACTATTTTTTACTATTAAATGCTTTTTTCAGGTTGTTTGATTTCCTGAAGGTTTCAAGCTGTCCTGTTTAGTCTTTATGAAAGCTCTTTCCTCCCTGTGCTACACCTGTCAGGGTCAGTCTGCTATTGATGGAGCGCTAGACCAGGGATGAACACATTTATTTCATGTCTCAAGATTCAAGGTGGTAGCAGAAAGTTCTCAAAGACAATGAACAAAATCCTGGTGCCATTAAGTCAATTTGAATTTTACTATTCATAAAGCCAAAATTTTCCTGTACATTTGAAATCAGTCTAAAAATGTTAGTCATCTATTTGATCGGTGACCATGGAATATACAGAGAATGAAGCCTAGAATGCTGCAGAACAGCCTTCTGATACCTATCCTTCTGTCATGTGCATATTTTGACCTAAAAGCAATGCACTGCCTTTCAAGAGCCACATAGTGTGATCATCCACCCGCAAAGCCTTTAGCCTTTGATTTTAATTCACTCAGTGGACCTTTTTAAAATAGTTTAAGATGCTGGCAATATTAGCACCTGGAGCCTCTTGCTTCTTTCATTACCTTTCACAATGCTTCTGCAGGCAGCAAAACAAGGCTTAGCTTTTTAATGCTCTACTCAAAGCATGGGAGGAATTGAGGGTATTTTCAGGCAGTAATGGAGTAACATCCTTGGAATGCTGATAACAGATACTGTCTTCAGACACAGATCAAATTAAAATTAGTGAAATAGAATAATATTAATTTCTGGGTTTTGTTTTTACACAGGCAATCTCCAGGTTGTTGACCACATTTTAAAAGACAAAAGTAGTCCAACTTGTAGCCAGCTTCTCACTCATAGCTTCTAAAACTCCTTAGCCTTTTTCTAAGGCAAGCACTAGTTTCCACCTAGGTATCGAAGAAGAAATCGGAGCCAAAAATGAACATGAGTGCAAAACCATAATGATTATACAGTGAAATAGGATAAACAGTTTTGTTGCTATGTTGCATAGGAGGAAATATAGTTTGACTGCTTGAGGCCATATTAATTTTTAATTCAGTGGTTTTGCAGAACAAAGGCACATTTTTAACAACGTCTCCAAAAATCAGAGTCACTCCAAACTTGTCAGAAGAGGAAGAAAAAGGACTACTGCCATATGCCAAAATCACAGTAAAAGAGCAGGTTTATTTTCCTGCAAAATTATCAGTGCTATACACAGCAGCTATTTAATGTGGCATGAAAAACTGCATTAAATTAGTCCCCTAGGTGTACAAACTAAGGTCAGAAGTGACTTTTCAGCATGTGGACTTTGAGAAGTATGTTAAATTACTGCAATAAGCTTTTCTACTCCATTCCAGCCCTTCTTGTACCCCCAAGCCTAATTTTTGCCTTTAATTTTACATTTTGTTCCTGTCTAGAGATTTCCTGACCTTTTCAATTATGCTCCTAATTAGCACAGTGTTCAAGATTGTAGTCAGGTGTTGATTACAAAGTGGTTTTTTTTTTTTTTTTTTTTAAATGAGCCACAGAAAATCCAAGATTAGGAAGGTGAAACTGCCAGGAACCTCTGACAAATGGTCCCTTACAGTAATTGCATTGCTCTACTTCATCTGTGTAGGGCCAGCAAAGTATAGCAGGCTATATCCCAGTAAAGCAGTGGCTGCAGATTTGCCAAGGTGGAATGTTTCTACAAAGAACAAAGCAGCATCCAAGGGTAGAATTAAGAGAATAAAAACAGTAGAAAGTTTTTTGTAAAGTTAATATCAGGAACAGGCAAGGTAGACTTGACTGGACCGAGAATAAAAATGCCTAATTTTCACTAACATAAGAGATGTTTTAGGATATTCCATTCTCATTGGCTACAGAGGAAGAACAGTGAAATTTGTGCATATCCTAAGCTTTTCTTAGGCCTTGTTTTGCTTCAAGGTCCAGCTCTAGCAGAAAAAAAATTACGTGTAACACTTACAAGGAAACATACTTTGGTGCAATAAGGCACAAGAATGTCTGAGCTTTTGGTCAGCCAGCTAGCTGCATGCCAAGCAAGCCTTTTCTTGTGCAACCATGAGTTCTCCATATGTAATTTCTGTTTGATAAAATTTATGTGCTTTACAGAGAAAACTGTTTAATAACTATCTAATTTGTATAGTCTGCTTTGAGTTCAACCACTCTAGCCTCAGAAGGAAGAAGTCCTAAAAAATGCATCTTTTACAAATCTAAAGATCACAATTTTCCTGCAGATAAAAAAGTCACTATAAATATCTGCTTAAGGACTTTCCAAGGTTTCCAAAGAAGGAAAGCTTGGAATTTCCCTAGTCTACAGAGGGATCAGGAGACAAAAGCAATTTATACCTGCCTGTTTCTCTCTTCAGGACCAAATACTTCTTGTTCAGTACCTCAAATTAGGACAGTTGTAGCTGATTTTATCCGAGAATAAAGAAGGAAATGGAACTCTTGCAGGCTTATTTTTATTTAGTACTGGTTGATTGTTGAAGATACTGAGAGGTTTCAATTATTGAAACATGTCCCAGTTGAGGTTTATTAGACTATGGGCTACCTATGTAGAGCCCAAAGTGTACTTATAACTGCCTGAAGCATTACAGTGCATTTTTCATTTTCACTTAGGTGGAATGTTGACACTATATTACCTGCCTATTATTTCATACACACTTAAGACAATGAATTAGAGATAAATATGGAATAAAAACACAGAAGACCCTGTTCAGATGTGGGGCCTCCATATTTCAGTCTCCTTTCCCCTATAGCTTCTGTCCAGTATAATATAACTCCCCTGATGCTGAGAACACAAAGAATCTCCAATTATTTTAGCACCAGGTATGAATTTGCTGTTAAATATAACCAGAAGGACAACACATTCCATTTAAGAACAAGCAGTAGGCATTGAGGGAGACATAGGCTATTGTTGATTTATCAAAACCCTGTGTATACATGCCATTTGAAAATTATGTGATGAGGTGATATCCTGAGCTGGCTGCAAGTGCTGTTCTTTTGCAGTCTAGATAAGAACACAAGCCTTACATCAGAAATTAGATGAAAACCCAAAATTTAACTAATAAGGGCAAAAACCAAGCAGCTGTGACCTGAAACAAGTAGATATGCTCTGCTGAATTTGGTATTTCAAGGTTCTGGTATTTGTTTTTTATATATTCAACCAGTATTCAATCTGATTAACTTAAACTTCTCTTTATTGGAGACTTCTGGTTCACTGTGTTTGACAGCCTCTTTCTAAGATCATGTATTGACTTGAAACTACAGCAGTCAGCACTTCCACATGTAGGTGAGAAAAAAATATTACTCCACCACTCAACCACAACTAGGTCAAGAATGCAGTAATAAGGACAATGGATACTATGTTTAAGATAAAAAGTTAACAGAAACAGCAACGATGTTGCTGTGACAGAAAGATTCCTGTCTCCTGAAGCTACCAAGAGATACCTGGCCTTTAAATGAGGAAAACAGAATTTCATTGCCACTTTTTTGAAATTATATATCAAAGAGTATGAAGATGAAGAGACGGGATGGATAAAGGCTGTACTTTTTGAAAAGGCATGCACAAGCTCTGCTGTTTCACTCATTCTCTCCTTTCAAAAGTCTTCTCAAAAGTGGTCTGCAATAAGCTAGATGTTAAAACCCAGACCGGTTTCTGTAACATATAGCCTTGTTCACATGAGTAACAGTGAGTCACCTGAAGAGCATCTGCTGACAGAACTGAAGAAACCCTTAGAGAAGCTTGCATACAGTTACAAAAAATGTATTAAGAGGTACACAAGTAACCTTTCCTCACTACTGTTTTTGCTTCTTTTATAAGTTCTCCCACACTAGAGATGTGGCACTGCATATTAGCGAGATGAAAGTGTCCTTTCACAACATGCACCAGCACAAGAAATCACAGATCATATCTCCTGACCAGCAGTAAGGAAAAGTGTCGGTTAACACATACTTCAGTGCAAAGCAGTCCACTTCTGGTTTTGACCAAAAGTCACTTACATTTCCTGTACGAAAAAGTGACTTTCTAGAGACTACAACTTTTCCTTTGCTGCTTCTATCCTAGAATTTCCATTCCTTGCAATGTAGCCTCTACTGTTGCCTATTTAACACCTTCCCTGCATGTTCCTTTATACAATAGGAATTCTCTATAGCCATTTGTCTTATGCTGTCAGGGCAGCCTAATATTGCCAGAATCTTTCAATAGCAGGTGTCAAAATTAAGTGATCTTCGGCACTCTAATAACTTCTGTCATTATCTTCATGGGTAAAGTAGTGTTCTACTTGACTAGCTCTTGATCGTCCTTAATTCTATTAAGAATATCCAATAACTATTTTTATGAATTAAAACTGCACAGGTGGGCTGAAATGAACAGATGTGATTTCAACTGCAGAGGCTAAAAGTTGTCACTGTGAGCCACACTACTCTTCTGAAACTTTTGCAGTCACTGCAAACATATGAACCATGCACACATACACACACTGACATTCCAGTAACCAAAGTAATATTTTTCAGAAACTAACATGACTAGATAACTACAGATCTTCCTTTTATACACTGTGGGTCAGTGCCTGCCCTTGCTATTGCAACAGCCTGGGCAAGGTACAGTCTCCTGCTCTTCCCCCTCCCCAGTGACATGGCTAGCCCCATCAAATGATGGGCTGTAACATGGTGGAACTAGCTGCCCAAATGCTGTCTAAGCAAGTTCCCTTTGTCATTATAGAAAAAGGAAAATTTGGGTCTCAGCATTTCAGGTGAAATAGGAAGGCATCTAATGAAAGGTGTCTACTAATTTTTCAACATTCAGTAGAGAAAAAAATCACTGTCTGGGATAAGAATGGTTCCTCCTAGTATTGGTTTTTAAATATTCTAATAGCGCAGAGGAGAAACTCTCATTATCTCCCACTTTCACTAATGCTGAGCTACAATTTCTAAGTTAGCACAGTGAGAACCTGCTGATTTTGTCTTCAAATTCAACTTACTGTTCTAAACAGAATATTTACACCAACACCAAACACTGTAATTAGCAAAAGCAGTAGCATGCTTAATGCTTAGGCTATTAGCATATCTTGAATTTAAACATTATTAAATAGATATTTCTCCAAAGACATAGTAATCAGTTTGGTTTTCTGAGGGAGGGATTAATGGAATCTTTGAAGTTAAGTTGGAAAGCAACAGTAAGGATGTATTTCCCAAATCCTGTTAATTACTGTGTCAGGCATGAAGAGTAATCCTTCCTTTCTTTGCAGGAAAAAGGACTCAGCCCTGCAAGACTTATTTACAGGAGTAACTCATATGTGGACAAGCAGTTGTCTTTAATTCAGAGTTATTTGCATGAGTAGAAGTTGGAACAGCACAGTACTGTGAAATTTAAACTGCATGTTAGGTTTCAGTTAGCAAAGGGAGAGCAGGGTAAAATCAGCTACAGAATAAGCCTTCTTATACCACTTGTCAAAAAATTACCTCAGCTTTCATTTGGACATGGATGGCACAGCCCGTATCTTAATTACACTTGAAATTGAAATATTCCTCTGGAGTCGCATTGTTTCCTCTTTATCAATGATATAAAAATTAAGCTAAGTGGCATAAATAAAAAAATGGCTGAGGTTAAGATAGCCTTTTTCCCCTTTCTCCTCTATTAATTCTTATCTATTTGTAGGAATAGTACAAATAGATAAGACTTCACAGTACAGTTCCAGAAAGGGCTGTTTTAGGCAGGAAACTCCCCCTTAAGAACTCACACTTCCCAGTCTAGCCCAATCTAGTCACACCTCACCATCCAAGGCCTCAGCTGTTTGGATACAACTGTTCACAAGGCCATACAGGAAGCAGAAGCTCTAAAATTATTCAAGTTAAAAATAGCCCTTCAGCAAAGCTGTGCTGAAAACAGGATCATTGAAATAATCCAGGTAAGAACTACAGAATTTGGTTCTTTGGATTTCAGTAATATAGCTGGCATCTGATCCACAAACAGTTGTGCAAGCCCACTGGAACAGGCAATGACTGCAACATGGGGAGGAGGCACTGTGTACTTTTGTTGTGGGAAATGAAGAGCCAAGTGAGTGCTCACTCTCCTTCCGAATACCAAGACATACCATGCCTTGAGGCATTCTAGCTTTCCTTTTTTGTTTTTCCCTAAAGCAGAGTGAGAGCTATCATACACTTAAAATTTACCATTCCACAGGGAGTACAAAAAATGCAATGTCCCTAGCTCAAAAATGAGAAAGTAAATCAAGAAGAGATTCAGTTTTAGTCACAGAACCATGGAAGTGCTGGGATGGGAAGTGGATGGGACCTCTTAAAATCTCTAATCCAATCTCCCCCTGAGGTGGGAATACCATCAATTTAAGGTCAGGTCAGCTCCAGCTTTGTCCAGCAAAGTCTTGCAAACCTCTAAGAACACAGAACCCACATCCCCTCTGGGTGACCTCTTCCAGTAATTCACCATCATCCTGGTGGGAAAGTATTTCCTTAGGTCCCATCAGGACATAAGGAAATGAGGATTTCAGCAGTTGATTTTATACTGAACTAGGACTCTCCCAAAGAGCTGAAATCGCAGACGGATCAAAAGTTGTGGACAAAAATGACTTGGAACCTATGGAATTGTAATGACAGTTATTTTAAACTAAATATTCTGATATACCTGATTTGAAATATATTTTGTTTGAACAGACCCAGAACATTTTCTCAAGTCTGTTCAACATGGATCTGTACCGCCCTATGACATTGCATTATCTACTAGCACTCTTTACTCTTTAAAAAAGAGCAAAAGAGAGCTGAATGGGTATCCGAAAAGGTACACCCACACAGCCAAGACCTACCTAAGCAGTCCTTGGACAGAAGCAGTCTAGTGGTGTTCAGACAGCACACCTAAATTACAAGCCTTGACCATCTGGGTAACCAATATGGACAAATAATGGCAACCAACTGTGGTATCTGATCAGGAACAGAACATAGCCTTGGAGGTTAGTAAAAATGTTTGAATACAGATGGTATTCCGGGTCCTACTGTTAGGAACCCCAGGCAGACAGAGTGCCCTAAACCAATTAAGGGGTCAGGCTCCTTGCCCAGGCATAGTATAACCGATTACTGATAGTGTTTTCATAACAAATATTTACTTTATATTTCATTCTTCCAAACCCTTCTGAAAATGAGTAACTTGCTGAGATACAAACCCAGCTGTAATTGGGTTAGAGGCTGTCTTCAAGGGACAGCTTGGTTATTAATGGCAGATGTCTGCAATGACAAATTGCTTCATATCTGATCCTGTTGACTCTATCATTAAGAGAGACTATGCTGCTTCCCAGACTGCAGAGCAAAAGAAGTTGTGGTGTTTTTGCTGTTGAGTTTGATATTTTTAGCTGTACAATTTAAATGTTTTTACTTGCTTACCATTTTCTATTCATATTTCAGAGAAACACAAGATATCGTAATCTCAGTTACTTTTGTTAGATTGTACTAGTAAGTGACGAGCCAAGTTTTGAAGAGGTACAAATTATGGCAGTTTCAAGTTGCCATACAAGGTAACTTTCTGCCTCCACCCTCAGGCAAAGCCTTCTGATCTCAGAACAATGGCAAGACAAAGCTGCAAGGCTGTTCGTGCATCACTCGCTCTACTCCTCAAACCCCAGGCAGGCAGTCTGCTCAGAGAGCAATTCCAGGCAGCCTCAAAGCCATTTGCAGTTATGACAGTAACTTCTTTAGGGCTATTCCAGTAGCAGGGGATCACTGGACTGAGAATATATTGCAGCCTTGGCAACATACTGTGCCCAAGGGCTGCAGAGTGATGACGCAAGTCAGCTATCTTTGGCTCTGTGCCACAAGGAGATTTCATGCCAGGGAAATCCTGAACTGGCTGCTGAAGCTGCCTTTATACTGGGCCTCGCTTGACAGAGGATATGTCCCATGTTGTTCAAAACTGCACAGAAACAGATCCACTGAGACTTGGGGAGCTGCTATGTTTGAAGTCCTATATAAGTTCAGAACAAAGCTGTCTCGGCACTCGAGCCTAAACAGCAGCCAAGCTATTAGAAATAACCCTACAACATTTAAAAAGAAAGTGGACAGGGTGATGCAAAAGGTCACTTTGATTGCCAAGAATCAGGGACAACATTCTCACATACAGAAAGCAGAAAAGCCAGGTCACCAGCTCCACCCAAGAGCTATTCAAAAACAGGGATTTCCCCCAAATCAGCAGCTCCTCAGACCCTGCAGCTGTTCAATGAAATTGATGCTTCTGTCAGCTTTGTTAATAGCAGCAGAGAAAATAAGAATGCAATTGTCACTGAGCAGTAGGCTGTACCCATGGTCTCTGGCCCCAGGACAAAGCCATCAAGTTCATCTGTCCTACAACTAAATATTCTAAGTTTCATGTAGCACCATGGCCTTGGAATGAGCCCAGGTGAACTTGGTCAGAAAGATTCAGCAAAAATTCCTCCACTACACTTGTTTTCAATCAATGCATCTCCTTCCAAACTGTTTTCTAATGCAAGTTTGGTAAAAATTTGAAAGTTTCTCCACTCTAAACAGTCATCCTTCACTCCTGTCTTCACTGGCCCATTATGTACTGGGCTCTGTTCTGCACTTTGTACCTTGCATATGAAGCAAAAGAAAAACATTATCCAACTGGACATTTTCACCTTATTTACACAAGGACATGACAACCTGCTGTTAGAAGTGGACCCTCATGTTTCTTCAGGAAATAAAGTCATGTATTTAGTTAATATTCTAATAGCTATCCTGTTACTGGATAGAAAATAGGTTCCTTGTAGAATTTTCCTGGAGGAAGTAGATTAACACTCATTATTTCTTCCTTCTAATATGCAACTCTGCTGTCTGACACACTGCAGACAGACAATAACATCTGTAAATTTAAAAGGCTTATGTGACAGCAAAAGTTGTTGCTAGATTTCAGATTTGCAACTTTCATTATTTTTACCATTTGCAATATTAATGCTTGATCCTCGCTACCAGTTCTCCTGCATCTGCAGATCCATCCTTTAAGTCCAACTACAGACTACAACTGCATCAAGCTTTCAGACAAAGCAAGCAATACAAAGCAGCACTCAGAACAAAAGGCCCTATGAAATAGCGAGAAGGTCTCCTATAATCTTACCCAAGAGGCTCACCCAATCTTGGCCTGGATGTTAGTGCTGTCCCATGGCTTGTAAAATGAGCTAGATGAACTGAAGAGTGATAACCAGTCAGGTCTTTAACTGGCATGAAGATGGCCAGCCTTAGGCATTTGGCTGCCCTGCATGAACTGCATGTGTTGGCACACGTATTCTAAAGTGTGCCAGCTACACGTTTGCTCTGTTTTCCAATGGTGAGTGTACAACTCAGTCGGATTTAAGCGATGAAGGAGCTATGAAGTCTCATCGCTTGGTCTGCAGGAAGGTCTGCTTGGTCTTCCTGCACGTGGCCTGCAGGAAGCTGTCTGCTCAGCCATCTCTACTTGCCAAGTGCATTCTTCCTCCTCCTTACTGTCAAGGTAATACTTCTAATTTGTAGCCCTTTCCATCGTCTGTCTCCCTTCACCTCACATTTTACTAATACATGTTTGGAATTCAAGGAGCTAGCTTTCAATGTTACTCAGGTTTCTTCCCTGAACACTTTGCAGGGTCTCTTACCTACAGATGAAAGGAGTTCCTGGAAAAAGTTTTACTAAGGTTGAAATTATACTAACACATCAGCATCCTGAATATTCAGTGTTTTAAACTGAAAATAATCATGAGGGTTCAAAAGGAAAGTGCATTTTCTACAAGGGAAATACGAGACAGCAAGAATCCTGTTATTTGACATATTAGAACTAGAACATGGAAAGCACTGAAACTCAAATTAAAGATCTGAGTGTTCCCCCTGCCCTGCCCTTCCCTCCCCCCCACTTTTTAAAATGAGACTAAACAGTCTCTGTACCCCCACCCCACTTGGGCTTGAGCACTCTCAAATGTGTTTGCATGTGTAGCTAGTCAAGGCACTCTGGTTCACCTCAGGCAGGCTGCTCTACCTCATCAGAGGATTATGTTGCATCTGTCACATCTACACTTACAATTACAAACAATTCCAAAGAAGGTAATTGTTCTTTTAAAAGAAATCCACCTTGCACATCCAAAGCCCAGCACCCCATCCCCTAGTAGAAAAGGGGCACTTTCCTCCATTCAGCCCAACCTTGCCCTGTCGCGTGTTCATGGCTTCGCTGAAACACATACAGCTTCTCACCAGAGATGCAAAGATACTGCAGTACGTGGGTAGTAGGACCAGTCAGGCATGACTCAGCTGAACGCATCTTGGTCAAACACCAATTCACTGAAGCCAAACTTTTTGTAGGAAAACACTATAAAACCTGTACAAGCACCATCACAAATCACTAGTCTTCCTTCATATGGTAAGGAGAGTTATTAGGCCCCACCTCACTGAAATACTCAAGAGATCAAGATGTCCTCAAGTCTATCCAGCTTTGCCTCCTCTATCTAGTCACCACTCAGCACCAATTCAGGAGTTAGTTATCATGGTTTCGACAGCCTTTTCCTTGAAACTTATCTTCTCCTGCAGTCAGGATGCCATCCACTACCTATTCAATACCTGGGAATTTCTAGTGTCAGGTTCATTTAGCATCTCCAGAACAAAATGCCAAGGTACCCAGACCAGCAGTATCAGCTTGATAGCAGGGCTTATTTTGGATATCAGAACACATGGAGATGCAGAGCAGTGCACCCTCAGGCATTAGCAGTGCATAGCCTGCTTTCCAGTGCTCTGCACAGTGATTTTGAGCCTGTGCAGACCCCAGGTTTCCGTGGAAGAACTTCCACCATGTACAAAAATGAGGCAGTTTCTGTGGAAAAAATGATGCCTCTCATCTAGGTCTACTGGTTCCTACTAGAGATGCTGATTTAACAGGACTGTCTCATTGATTCACTCAGGAAGTGCCTGCTAACTCTTGTCAAGATTAACTAGCTTTAACAAATCAGTGCACTTAGTGGTCTGCTTCTGTTGATAGGCTCAGTCAACATTAGCCTGGGTATCTCTGAACAGTGTTCCATTGTCCCAGAAAAAAAGATATGCCTAAAAACCCTAAAATACATCCAAAGATGTGCACACATAGCTAGGACCCCTAAAGGCCTGCCTTCTCCTTCACTCTTTGAAGGAGATGTTGCACTGTGATCTAACACATGACTTTCCCCTGCTCAGGTACCCAGCAGGGCATGGGTACTGCCCATTGTCACACTAATCAGTTTCAGTAGCACCATGGTTTCAGATCACGTTTCATGTACTACATGCTAAAGGTAACAATGTCGGAACATTCATTTTCTGAAAAATAATGCTTATGTCTTTGAAAACTAGTTCAGCTGTAACTAACATTCAAGACAAACAGACAAGTCTCGTTTCTTCTCTCCTGAAATTTGTGCTTCTTCCTCCAAGTTTCACGCAGTAGCTGCACAAATAGGTTAGATCCCACTTGATATAAATTCATAGATCATGAGCTAGTGCCAGCTGGAGACCCTGGCCTGCAGAACAGTTGTCCAGCTCTATAAGGAGACCTGAGTGGAGACTAGGCTCATCTCAGAGGGGGCAGACATGGAGGGTGGGGATAAATGACGACCCTAAATCCTGTCATTAAAATTAAGTTTTACAATTTTAACTTTTCCACAGCTGCTTAGTTCTAAGCAATATTCCATGAAGATTGTCATTCATTTTCTTACTAAGAGAAGCAGCCTATATGATCTGTCTTCTTTTCAATCTCTATTTCCATGATAAAAGAAGAAAAACAGAAAGTCATGCCGCTTTAGAAATGGAGGAGTTGTCAGGGGAAGCAAAAAAAGATTTTCTTTAGTTATGGTTTGCTTTAGCTTCTGCTTATCTGGCACATCTGTTTGGCAACCCAGTGTCCAAAGAACTAAGGAAAGAAACAGAAATCTGTTTCTTAGAAAAGGGAGACTGTAGGTTATTCACCTTCATTAGAAGAGCCTAGCTCTTGTAGAGAAGAAAATGTTACATGGCTCAGACTGATTCTGAGCAGACTGATCCTGTCAGCTGCAGCAGAAATCAGAAAGAAAGGCATAGCTTTCTTCTCATGCACACAGCCTTCTCTCAATCCTCTTCAGCTGGAAAGCAGATCTTAATTTATGTATCCAGCCTCAAAGCCTAGGCACACTATTACAAGTTTCCTCATAGCATACAGTTACAGAGAAGAGGTAAAACATGTGAACACCAAGACAGGTTTTCCTCGTCATCCCTAAAAAAAGGGAGACAGACAATAGCAAGTGTTGCCCTAGAAAAATACTTTATTCAACTCAATAAACATCCAGCAACCTTTTATCAAAGTGCCATCACTGTTCCCATTGAAGTTCACATGCTGAGATGTGTTGTATAGTTGCAGTTAAGGTTCCAGTCAGCATTGAAAATGTTGGTAGAGGATCCCTGCAAGCTTACCAATGCACTACAAATTTAAGGACATTTAACTAGAAATTAATATGCCTTTTGTGCCAGGAATTATACTCCATTGACCTCCATACTGCAGGGCAACATGGAGTTCTCCTGTTTTATAGATGCATCAGTTCTTACTTTGTAAGTTCTTCTTTTACAGGGAAATATTAGCATGCTGGGCTTCAGCTCTCATAAATCTAACCGTGCTTTAATGAAGTGTTAAGTGTCATTTGAATCTTTTGGCTTTATATACGTGCCAAGAAAACTAGCGTGCCTCTTTCCAAAGGGTACATCTGCCAGCTTCACAAAGTTAAGCAATTCACTTACAAAATATCACTTAAAAGTTAAATTGGAAGATGCCTGATCCCACTGAAAACACACTGAAGGAAGGAGTGGGCAAAGTGACAGATCTAAAACTTATTGTTCTCTCTTCTTCCTCCCATTTGAGCTGCAATTTACCACCTAGCTAATAAATATATGCAAGTTAAAATTAAAAATTGATGTTCATGTGTCTTCTCTGTCCCACCCCCATCCTACAACAGATGCAGAATTTCCTCCTCCAACCTGCTATGTTCTTACTGCACTCTTCAGACCTATCCAGCTTTGTACCTACTGTGGATATAAACTATTGGCTTCACTGAGGTTGACAGCTGGTGGTCTGTCACAGCAGCACCTGAAAGATGCATAAAAAATTGAGTCTAGCTGGCTCAGGAACACCCTGGACAGTAAGCACCACACAGAACACTAGCTCCTTTCAACAGATATGGCATATTTTTCCCTTTAACACCTGCTCTTTGGTTTAGTGGTCTCAGGTTTGTGTAGCATCTCCACTTTAAGTTTAACACACCCAGTCCTAGGAGTCAGTTCAGTAGAATATACTCAACAGAACTCAAGAGGGCAACCCAGAAAAGAATCCCACTTTTCCTGTTTACCTACATGAAATACCTGACATAGTTATGTTATCATCCAGAAGCTTCCCTATGTCTGTTCAGCTCTTGGCCACGTCAAGATCTCCATCTTTGAGGAGACTAGATAGTCAGCTATCTCCTGAAGACCATTTAAGATCCAGCCACCCCATCAATCCATTTGCCATACCCTTAGCCAAGTCAAAGCAGCAGCTGTGCCTTACACTACATCCTTCTCTTTCCATAATAGCATCCTGGTGAGATGACTTGCCCAGAATGAAGCAGACACCCTCTGTTACTCTGCCATCCTGGGGGCATCACCAAAACACCAGGCCATGTGGTACTAATAGTGCTGGAAACAGTGATAGCAGAGAACACCTTAGTGATTAGTTCTGCCACTACTGCCCTCCCAGCTCTTCTTCCACCCAAGGACTGGTGAAGCTCAGATTTCAAGAAAAATTTTTGGTCCCTATGTTAGGCCATGTCACATTCCTGGTGTAGCCCCCATCTTTGGTAATTTGGCTGCCTAGATACTCCCCTCCCATTGCAAGTGATCTGAGCTCCAAGGTAATGGTTCAGTACTTCAGGCTGCAGATGGGAGTGTTAGACATGCCCCACAGGGTTTGAAGTTACAGCTAATGTCCCCAGGAATGCTCTGCACATCCCCATTACAGGTCAAGAGCACACTTCAGGATGGTTTAAGGCAGGCACAACACAGCAGTTGGTGCAGGATTCAAGAGCCCAGAAGGAATAACTGAAAGGGAAAGAGCTTGCTGTAGCTCAAGGGAGAAGCAAGACCTGGGGTTCTTTGGATTCAAAGCCTGACACAAGATACATTCATGCAGAAATCAAGCCCTCATCTCATCCTCCCCAGTTAAGGGACTAAGAAATACTCTAGAGTATTAAGTAGAACGCATTAAGTGCTAAGAAATACTCTGCAGAGTCAAGCACCTAGCTACCCTCTTCTCCTGTCCTCAAATTACGTATTTCTGATCACCTGATGCCTGTTTCAAAAGCAGAGCCAGAATACTCTCCTGATACTGTCCAGCAACTTGGCTCCCCAAGTACATAAAAGCTGCTGGCTCAAACCCTGCTCTGACACCTTATGCAGATGGGTAAAGTATTTCCTGTGTCTAACTGCCTTATGTGAGAAATATCAGTGCCCTCAGAAACAGAACAGCACTTGGCATGGCTGTACAAGGCATCAAAGAAGTCCTCCCCTTAAGAAACAGGTGCCTGAGACATGTAGGTTAACTAGGTAGTTTTCCTAGCTAGCTCTCCTGAAATTAAGCACCTCAATAACACTTTAGATTTTAAAGATGAACTCTTCCCCCCTCCCAAGCAATGCTACTCTGACTCCTATAACAAAGGGAAATAAATGCATCCAACAAGCTAATGCCATTCTTCATTGCTTCCTATGCATGTACTTGGGCTAAATGCTTCATCCCTGAATCTGCAATACGGCATCAGGGCTGCTGATTCCGGATTTACAACAGCACACTGTTGACATACTCCTGCCCAAGTCCAGATCTTATTGTTAATGACAGCTAGAACTACATTTAATACTGTAGACAAGTGTAGTCATGACTGAAAGAAACATTTCATTACACAATCATTGTTATTGAACCTTCATCCCAGAGGAAGGTCACCATGACCAGTCATTAGTTGAAGTTAGTGACTGATAAGATGATCCACCTCAGGGAATTCTGTCAAGTTCATGCCAGTTTTGAGTCTGGAGGTTCACTGGCAGAACTTACTGGTTGTGAATAATATTTTGGTATTTTCCTAGCAACTCATTATCCAGGATTACTTCCCCAAACTCACATTGGGTGGCCGGAGATCATTAATGGAAGATGGTCTGGAAATCTCAGAGGAGCTCACTGACAGTAGCTGATACGTTATGGCTTGGCCTTTCTCTCTAGGCTCACTGGAGCAAGAGAGGGAAAATACCTACTTATGCAGAGAAAGAACTCTAACAGTTATTCAAGGACAACTTTTAAAAGCTATTAAACACCTAAAAAAGCATTTTATACAGTGATGTTCGAAAAGTTCCTATGAAGCTGAAATGAACTATCTCCACCTAAAAACAAGGAGCATCAAGGACTAAACAGGTTTGGACACTAGAAATACTATGAGGTAAACTTATACCTCAAGTTCCTTGTAAGTATTCAGAGCCAAATTCTGCCCCCCACCCTCCCTAGCAGACAGCTGCTTAAGCATTTCCAGACACAAGTGCAGCTTCTCTTTGGAAAACTTCTTTATCCTTCCTGAAAAAGGAGTTGCCACTGGAAAAGAGAAGAGTAGTACAGTCAAACTGATGGCTACTTTATTATTCAGCTTTAGAGAAACTAAATACATTTTGCTCAACACAGCAAAATAAGAATCTGTACAGTTTCAAGCAAGTAACTTGAGGGATGTCAAAGCTCTCTTCAGAGGTTTCTACAAGGGCATTTTAAGCTCCACGCAAATCCTGACAATTATTAACATAAAATAAAAAGTTAACCCCCTTCCACCCTCCCAACACCATTCATTTGGAATAATCTTCCCATGGCTTTACATGAGCCTCTTTTCAGTCATCCTATCTGCAGATTTGCTGACAGATTAAGACAAAAAAATCAAAATTTTCAGTTACAGCATTACAAGTGCTATCTACCAAGACCCCCATTTAAACACAGCAAACAGATGTCTAAGGAGCTTGCGTTTTGCTAATCTTTTTGCATCAGTTTAACCAGTGTCTTTGCACGGAGATGGTTCGGGGGTGGTCCAGTTGCTTTTATCTAACTTTAGGGGAAAAAAGTCGTTGGAGTAATAGCTGAGAGGCAAACAATAGAAGAGACACGAATCTTTGGAGCCATGGATGACACAAACCCTCAATATCATCTGTTGATTGACAGTAGCACTGAAAACATTCAGTGTAGTGTTAAGTGTCATATACACACAAGGCTGAGTATTGCACCAGAGAGAAAGAGACATTCCCAGCTCTGAGGACTTGCTAGAAATACTATGAGGCTCAAGGAAATTACAAATAGAGAATCCCAAAGCTGGTATTAGTGCTGTTCTTGATGTTCACAGGGACTTTTAAGATCCATAAATTCAAACTAAGGAAGGGTGATTACCAAGTGAACACAGCCTGGCACAGGACGACAACAAAACACTGCCTGGCACAGTTTTAACAGGTACAAGAGCATAGCACTCACTTCACTGGAAATTTTTCTCCAAATGCTATCTTTAAGTAGAATACTGTTGCTGCATCTCACAGAACCTTTCAGCTACTGTGGGTGGCAGAGGAATAGCTGCTGTGGAAAAGCTACTGAATTGGATGGACTGTTAATGCAAACGTAGACACCAGCCAGCCAGAGAGAGGCCTTGGAGATTCTGGTGCATTACACCTGCACTGCCTGATTTCAGCAAGCAGCAAGAAAACAGAATGAGGATTTCTCCTGCTTTCCTTACCTAGCCTAAAAGGCTAGATGAAATCTAAGTATCACCTCATATACCCCTTCACCAGAGGCCATTCTACAACCACTCTTTGCCTCAGGTTTATACCTTAAGTCACTCATTTGAAATACAGTAGAGTACAACTCCCACACAACAGCTATAGTCAAAACTTACTGTGGCTCTTATTGCTTTCTTGGCAGCCAAGCCAAAATAATCAATTTGTCAGAGAGGCAGAGAGGCCTTTTATAACAGGAAATAGCCTCCAGAAATAGGTGCCGGATAAGACAATCACAACTATCTTTACTGATTTGGGGATGAAAGAGTTGCACTGCAGAATTTGGGATTCTGCTAGCTGACTCTGCCTCACTACATTTTAAAGTAGTCATCTTGCCTGACTACACTTAGAAATATTGACTTCTCCCCAGAAGATCTGCACTGCAAACAATGCAGTGAAAGTTTTCAGCTTATTCATAAGTAAATGGTGTTCCTTTCACGGTTGGTACTATTCACAGTTCCCCCTGACTGGTGGTATGGGAGGCTGTAGCTATAATCTTTCTCAGGATAATATTTCTAAAGTTTGTGTCAACAGCCAATCACAAATAGTATTTTTCAAGTGAGTTTCAGTGTTTAACAACTTTTACACAAATAAAAAGACGATCAAATCTTCTCTTCTGCATAGAAAAGCATTAAAAAAGTATGATTTAAAGACATATTTAATAAATACATTTCCACCAAGACACATTTTCCTTCAGAGCATGAAATAAGACAACATTTTATGCTTCAAAGAAGCATATACACCTATGGAGATGCATTTATTAACAAACAGTTAACAGAAAATATGCATTACAGATTTCATACCCAAACAGCTGCCTCACAAATCCACCAGCTCAACTAGAAAGCACAGCAGTCACATCAGGTTCTCAAAGCAGCCACAAAGGCAATAAGTACCTGGCCCTTTCCAGCTGCACTTAGTAAAGTAAACACAGTATTTAACACCAAGTGTTTCTCATACTCAAAGCCACCTGCTCCCGTTAACTCCGAGTTAATTCAGTCAGGTATAAACAGCAGCGACCCTCAGCTTTAGCTCCTAAACCGGTTCCTAGGTTTCCTAACCCCCTATGTCACTTTTGGGAAGAAAACCGCCGCTCCCGACGCGACCCCCACCCCGCCCCAACGGCCGCCCGCTCACCTCGCTCATGTCGCCCGGCAGCGGCAACGGCAGCCCCGCGCGCCCGCCTGCCCGCTGACCCGCCCGCGCGCGCGCGCACCCACCGCCCCAGCAGCCCGGCCGGCAACAACGCTCCCGCCGCCCCGCGCCGCCCTTTAAGAAGCGGCGCCCCGCGCCCAGCGTGGCCCGCGCCAGCCAATGAGCGCCGCGCCCGGGGCCGAGCCCCCGCGCCCCCCACTCGAGGGGCCGCGGCGCCCCCTGGCGGCGGCGGCGGGGCGGCGCCTGAGCGCCCGCCCGCCCGCGGGGCCCCCAACGGTCGGGGCGAAATGGCGGCCCCGGGGACGGGTCTGTGCTGTCGGGAGGAGGCACCCGGCGGGGTCCGCTCAGTGGGAGCTGCGCGGGAGGCACGGCGGTTATCAGTTGCCAGGTTTGGAGGAGGGAGTGCCGGCCTCTGCACTGCCTGTGGTGGCTTTTCTCTGCAGCCTCCTCCCTGCCTGCTGCTAATAAAGGTTTAAAAGTGTTTGTTTGTTTGTTTGTTTGTTTGTTTGTTTGTTTTTTCCTGACCAGATGTGCGCCCTTCGCTGCTGCTGCTTGCCTCGGGGTTTGGTTTTAATTTTTCCCCATCAGCATACACAAATACTTCAAAATCCCTGACACGTCTCCCCTCCCCACCGCTGCTCACCCTGTTGTCTTCATTTTGTACTCGCAGCCTCCCGCCATTGGCGTCAGCCCCTTTCTCTTAGGCCTCCCTGGATATCTGGTCTGTGCCCCTTGACGCCCCTCGCGCTCCCCTGCCTTGTCCTGCCTCAGGCTGCCTGCAGAGGAGCTCAGCCCTTGGCCCACCAGCCTCAGAAGGCACCTGCGTGCGGCTAAAGGCTTTCAAGAGCCATGTCACGGGCATGGGCTTCTGAGTGGGAGAGACTGTGTCACGTAAAAACCTGTAAATAGCTTCTTCCCGGCAAAGGAAGCACCCAAAATACGTGGCTAATGATTCACGCCCTCCCGCTCATTTCCTCTCCTTCCCACTCAGTCTTGAATCCCCTTAACTGGAGGGAGAGCTGCCTCAGCGGGCAGGTGTCACTCGCATGCCGGAGCGAGCGCCCCAAACCCATCCTTAGGATCAGCTCAGGTGCACACTCTTCTTCAAAAGATGAGAGTTGCAAATAAGAAGGCTGCTTGCTGCTTTTCCTAGATCCTGGGCCTAAGTTTCACTCAAGTGTCTGCATGTAGCAGTGGCGGAAAGAAACCATCACAGATAGAGGCCGCTGCTTGTGCACGGAAACTCGAGAGGAACTTCTCTGCTCAGTTCAGGGTGGGAGAGACCCTTCAAAAGCATATGCAGAAGGCTCCTTGAAAATGTGAATTAATGCCCGCACATCAGCTGAAATAGTCCAAGTTTCCTGGCTCTGTTTACCACCTGGCTTTGTTCTTTATTACCGTAGAATTCAGTAAGTCGTAAAGTGAGTTGCATTGCCATTTCCATTAAAACGTGTCATATTTCTTCATTAGCTGCTTTCACAGATATATGGAGGAAGGGTCCTTTCGGTAAGTTTTTTGAACAAGTAATTAAAACAAAAATTTGGAAGTTAGGCAGTTACACTCCAGCATCCATCTTTTGATGGAGCACGATTACTATATCTAGAAATACACATTCGGATGCTCTGACTCATCTATCTGTGAAGACATATAGATTCAATTTGCTCTGAGAATGCATTTCACTGCCTCAAATTTTTCTCAAATCAATAAAAAAGTTATGCATTATTTTGGAAAGCCTGAGAAGTTTGCCAGCCTTTCCACTTCCAGGGACTACCTTGTAATAGCTTCCTTTCTTCATCAAAATCTATATTCAGGACCAGTGATAATAGAGGCAGTGCAGGAAACTTTGGGAGACCCTTCTGGAAACCCCCTTTCCCCTTCATGTTACTTCATATCTGCAGATTGACAGACACTGCGCTATCACCCATCACTAGATGTACAGTGATGGAGGGGCACATGGAGCCAGGCCACTGCATTTACCACTGCCATGGCTTTCAGTCTGCTTCTGGGCAGGAATAAAAAGCTAAATTGTGATTTATTCTTGCTCTGGAGGAACTTACTGGCTCTTTACAAGGTAAGTAATCATTGATGTCATTGCTAATCTAAGCCAGCTTTTGGGACTTTCATGGTTTTGATGTTGAGTGGGAGTATCTGGGATCCCAGTCTTGCAGATACCTTCAGGAGAGCTGGAGGTGTGGGCACCGTTACGTGAACCCATGCAGTGCTGATTCGGCTGGGGGAGGAGGGCCTTCTTCAGCTCTTTGAAACATAGTGCCATGTTTGCCTATGTGCAAACTATTCTTAAAAAATAGGTTTTTTTCACAGCATGAAAAAAGGGGAGAAGAATCCCCTCACCAAAGGCACGGATGTATAATTTTTAGGTTTTTATGAGTCCTTCCATTCACAATTTGGGATCACAAGGCTGCAGGGGCACTGCTTTTTCTGAATATGAAGTCTGAATGGTGCTTTCTTTTTTTTTTTGAGGCTTCTCTGGATGACTGGCAGTAACAAGAGAGGGGGAAGGCCCCATTTAATATATCGTCTTCAGCGTTCTTTTATTATGGTAATATTCTCAGTACTTCTGTTGGCAACTGGCAGTTTCTAAAATTGACATTAACAGTCCCAGGTCTTGTTCTGAGTGGAGCAAGTGAGCAATAAGCATGGTAAGAGTTCATGTGTTGCGGTTTGTTCTACGCCTTCAGTACAGCACAGCTTCAGTGTCAGTACAGTGTAAGGACCAAGACTGAGTATGATGAAGTTCAGCCCCTGAAGAAGCTTTTTATTAGGTGACAACATTTTCTAATGAAAAGTAGTTGGGGGTACCTTGCAGCAGTATTCATATTCTAGCAGGAGTGCCATTGATCTGTAAGCTTATGGGTACAAGGCACAATGATAACAGATTATTGAAGGGTTATTTCTTCCTAAAGGACTCATAATCACAGAGTAAGTTATATAAATAGCTGAGAGAAAATCTTTTTAGTTCCCGCTGACACTGATAGAAGTCGTTCTTTTAGTTTCAGGAGAATTCAGTTGGATCTCAAATCCTCATGCCATTGATCTCAAGAAGGAAAAAGGCATGCCAGGAGCATAACAGTGTCAGTTTTTATTCTGTGCCCAAACAGAATCCAAAAGTTTCTCCCACATGTCCTTGCTCGATCAGGCCCATGAAAACAAATGCAAGCACTGAGGGGAAATATGATAATGAGATGGGTCATATACATAAGCCACCACACATCCTTCCCAGGTACAGCAACTGACTGCATTAGTTGCCAGTTAGCCAGCTGGGTGGTGAATAGTAGATGTTCATTTTGCATTTACATCTATGATGTATGTAGGGGATGTATGACATCAAAAATGAATTTCTGTCTGAGAGCTGGTTGCTCTCTTCATCCTCAAATGAATGTGATAAATTCAAGCAGAAACTCAGGTGGTGGTGTTTCAGGCTGTACTCTGCTGCGCACAGAGAAGCATGTTAATAGAGAAGGCTCTTTGCACTAGATTCAGCAGGGAAAGCATATAACACCTTTTTCTTGGATACCTTCTGACCTGTTTTGTGGACTTCACAGCCTCCTAGAGAGGCACACAGGTGAGCACACTGAGCTGCGTCTGGGAAAGCCCAGAGGCACCACAGCACCTGGCTCCGTGCCTTCAGAGCAGCACCCACCCCTGAAGAAGGTCCCTTTGGTCCCAGTTTGGTACCTGAGACCGGGATCGACCTCAGCTGGCATTCTGAGGAACAAGTTACTTAGTGGGAGAAGTGGAGCAGGGTGGAAATCCCTCTCTTCTCAGGCCCTGTGTTAAATTAGAGTTCACAGCGAGGTGCTGGGTTTGCTCCTTTCAAACACAGTGCCAGGTGTAGTCTCTTCTAGAGCAATGATACTGGTAGTGATGGCGGTGCCGTCCTTGTAATAGCTTCCTGCTCTGAGGACAGCTTGTATACATTGCAGTATGCAGTCGATGTGTAAGATGCATAAGCGTCCTCAGAGTGAGCACGGGACTCTCCTCTCTCAAAGGAAAGCCCCTGACCACCGATGCATAGAGATGCGTTTCCTTTTGTTTTCTCTCTTTTCTTTCCATCTGAGCAAATCTTGTTCCCTGCCTCCCAGATTTGCATACGTTACACAGAGGGGACTGGAGAAAACTTCCACAGCCACCTAAAGCAATCTAGCTGGATAGATATACAGTGGGGTTTGAAATGTTATATGTTTCTCCGATTTCTTAGTGTTGGGGCTACTGAACTTAATAGCTTTTGAAGCTATACAAACATACACACATACACAGCTCCTGATCCTGATCGGGGATGCAGCCTGCTTTCTGACATCTTCATCTGTGACTCGATTTAGTTTGAGGCATCTTGAGTTCTGGAAATGCAGCACCAACCTGAACTTTTCAGAAAGCTCTCAGAATAAGAATAACCCTAAAATATGTTTTACATTAATTCTGTCAATAATGTTATCCGATGGGACCAGGTTTCAGTTTAGAAGTATTCTTTCTTTGGCAGTCTTTCTAACCTATAGAAAACTTCTCCCTTAACAAAAGCTCAGCTTTTACTTAAGTGCACAACTAAGTAGAAACGCTTCTAAATTGAGAAAATGCTCTAAGTTGTTCTATTTTCAAGAGCTGTTTTATTCTGAAAATTGACTATTAAAATGCCGCCTTCTTATTCATCATGTCTGCATTCAGTATGTGTTCAACCTTGTCTACTAGCATATGACTACAATTTTACTGCCTTTTACTCCCACTTACCTGAAAGAATCAATACAGAGAAGAGAATCTGAGCTGGATTCTGGAACAAGCGTTTACATACTTCCAAGGAATTTTCCCTGTGCAGGAGGACTGGAAACAACCCTTCCGTGCAAGACTGAGTAATGCATAATTGGAGAACCATGCGTTGCATGTATGTAACAAAAGAACTAATTGTATGCTTAATCTTTATAACTGGCAATTCAACATAACTGTGCAGTCTTGCTTCACTTTAAATACCTACCATTGAAGGTATCTAGTAATATTAGAAGGGCGGTTGGTTACAGAATCACTCTAGAGGAGACAGTAATACAGTTTAGGGGAAGATAACTTCTTAGGCTGTTGTATTTTGCAATCAAAATTTGATTCAAATCAAAAATTTAAAAATTGAAATGCAAATCTGACTATGCCTTGAAAAGTGTTCCATTTTCCATTTATATAAAGCCACCTTTTCTATATAGATTTAAATTTTGATTGCGACTGAAAAAACTGAAGAGTTTCAAGGTCAAGCACAGAACTTAAGACTGGTACACTGAAGTGAAACCTATGTCTCTTTCCTTTTTTACACTCTATGAATTTAAAAATTAAAAAAAAAAAAGATCAAACAATTTCACAGAAACTTTCTGAAAAAAGTCCATGTAGCAACTGAAACCCAGAATGTTGATTTCAAATGGAAAGCTTTTGTTTCAGAAAGGTTTGTGCCTTTGAACACTCGAATACAGAAGGGGATCTGGAACGTGGCCTTCATTACAGAGAGCATGCCAGAATCATAGACTTCAGTTTGCACTTTGATAGTAACAGATTTAACAAGCATAGCCTGAAATACTATGACTGGTCGGTCATACATGCCAGCTAATTTGCCCAATTAAAAAATTAAAAATTTAGAAAAAAGGTACTTTCCAAAGGCTTAACTCCCATTAGTATGTCTTTTTACTTTTTAATTAAGAAGCTAAGGGATGTGGGTAGCTAAACAACAAAATACCTTTGAAGATCTGGGCCATGAGGCCTTTGTTGCAAGCTAACCTTTGTTCCCATGCATGAAGAATGAGTCAATGGTTCCAGCAAAATCTCGTTGCTGTCGATGTCAAAAAAATATCAGATATAGCTTGGAAAAATTGAGTCTTTTCTCTAGAGAGTTGCATGACATGACTTACTGTACAGCATGAGTCATCTCCTATCCTTGAAAAAAACCCAAATATAATTCTTAAGTCAATTCTTAAGTCTGGCCAAAGAATTTTGAGGAATATAATTAATAAATGAGTTGTTAAGTTTGGAATAAAGAAAGCCGTTCCTAGGTTAAGTCAAATGCCATAAACCCTTCAAAGCCTGAAGAGTGCTGTGGGTTTCAACTCTGATTGGCTGTGTTATATGGAGGAGAGAGGATGTGAAAATCTATAGTATTCAGATGTTACGTGGCACTTACCCATGGCAGTTAACTTTTTAATTAAAAGGTAAAAAGACATATTAATTATCGCTTAACAATCTTCAATCTCTATACAGACAACGGAATTAATGTGTTTAAAAAGATCCGCAACAATTATAACTTGCAGTGTGGAGGGAGGAGGAAGCTTAAAGTATACTCCTTCCTTTACTTTAATGACTACAAGAAGATTAGAGTTAAGGACAAGCTCTTCATGATCAGCCTGTCTTTCTGTCCCTTTACATTAAAAAAAAGAAAGAAAGAAAGAAAGAAATCAAACCCTTTCACCCCAACTCTGGGTAGCATCTTACAGAAATGAAGAATTTATTTCCCGTAAGAACTAAGATCATTTGGTGCTTAGCTCCCTATGTTAGGGTGAAATAAAACATCTGGGACAAAGTCATCATCATTGGCTCTTGACTGTTGCACAGGAGACAGGGTTTAGGGAACCTTTTTCCCCTTCTGCCCTCCCTATATGCTTATTCTACTCAGCGAATGGATTTAGAAGGCTCCCAGCTTCAACAGGGCTGCAGTATATTGCAGAGACAACATCACTGGCAGTATTTCCCTCTACATGAAACTCAGGGATCATAGTATTCTCTCCTACTTGACCTGCAAGAAGCTGGTTTGACAAAGAGTGAAAGACAATGATACAAGATCCCTTCAGTTATGCGCCACCACTGCATTTATTTTTCTTGGTCTCTAGAACAGTGTAATGGTGAAGTCTGGAAGACTGTCCGTCCTCTTGGCTTTTCATCTTTAAACAGAGCAAAAGCTTCAGGATAACCTCTGCTGCTTGTGTTGTAGAACTCCCAAATTTTGTTAGACGTTTTACAGGACAAAAATGCAAAGTCAAGCCATTCAAACCCTATCTTTTCACTTCTCCTAAGAAATGTTTAGTGCTGTATTGTTAGTAATTACATTTAATATATTCCAGGAAAAAAAAGCTAACTGCCAGGTCAAGTGCTCCATAATTAGCGACTGCCAAAATGAGGATCCCAGTGCAACTCTGCTTCATCTCTCCTCTTCCCTCATGCAAACACATCTTGGGATTCCTCCCTTTCTCAAACTGTAGGACCATAGGATCCTGCTGCGCAGAATGGACCAGCTCATGGCATAAATGAAGACTGAGTAGTTAGCTGCAGAGAAATGTTTCAAAATGTCAGGACTCAAATATAGGAAGATCAAAAAAAGTATTTGTCCCTATTGCAAAACATTTTCTTTTTTTAATATATTTATAGCTTGATATTTGAAACTTTGGAGTGCTCAACCTCAGCTTGTAGTCCTTTTTGACCCTTACATGCCTGATTTCAAAATGGAGCTAGTTAACATTAACGTTAGTGTTATATACAAGCTTGGCTGGAAGTGGGAAAAGGACTTGAATGCTCCAAGACATCACTTCTAGGCCTCTTTCCTACACTTAGCTTTTTCACAGGATGTACCACTTATCAGGATAAATATATTTACTTACCATTCAGAAACTGTGCTGGTCAAAGAAAAGGTTAAGATCAGTACTTTTTAATTTCTGAGCCAGGATGCACAATAGCCTGAGACAGACTGTGCAGGCTTCTAGAAATATCCATTTAACAATGATCATGCCTCACAGACCCAAAAACGAGCCCTTTAATGTCACCAGTTCTGTGCCATTGAGTTAAATCTCTCTTCATAGCAGTGGTTAGTGGTTGAGAGGAGTATGAGGCACGGAGAAGGAAGGAGATAGGCAAGCTATGAGAGAAAAAACGTATTCAGCTATGCACATGATCTAAAGAACTAACCTCATGAATAGGTATAGCTGGTTTAGCTGAATTTTTTTTGCGAAGTTATTTGCATTTTTTTAAAGAAAGGATAAAATGGAGATGGAAATAAAAGCCACTGCCACCTGACTAATGGGAGTGAATGGACTCTTCACTAAAAGCATTTCATTTTTAACACAGAAGAAATGCTTAGTTCTGTTTCCTTCATCCTTTTTCCATAATGTCTATGTTACCAATAATAATACCTCATTTAGCCATTTCCTATGGGCTAATGATGACATTTCAGTTTAATGGCCGATGACTTTTCTGTGGGCCTTGTCCACCTTTCGTCTCTGCTAGAAAGCGCTCTCTCTCTGACCCAGTATCTCTAATTGAGGTATTATTAAGTAAAGGTGCTTGTAAAGGTCAACATAACTCTAAAATAGATTCATACACACAAAAGAGAGATTGATTCTCTGTCCTGACTCACTACAATGCCACTTTATTCAGCACTG
Source organism: Struthio camelus (assembly GCF_040807025.1). Lineage (NCBI taxonomy): Eukaryota > Metazoa > Chordata > Aves > Struthioniformes > Struthionidae > Struthio > Struthio camelus. The sequence continues at coordinate 123,540,329 of NC_090942.1, read as the reverse complement.
AGTTGTCTTTGGTGGCATTTCCAAAGCAGAGGAAGAAGAATGAAAGCTAGCTCGGCCTGGAGGGACTGGGGTCTCTCTGCAGACTGTGAAGGGACAAGTTTCTTCTGAGAGAAATTCAAGATGTGGCTGACCACCCTGACTTGTGTCCTGGCAGGGCATTTTTTTTTGCTGTCTCCTTTGACTTTCTAGTAAGCTGGGGAAAAAGAAGCCACCCTAAACTCTTGTTAGCCTTTGAGGATATTCCCCTAAGGGCTGGTCCAGGAACTCTTCCTCTAAGAGAAGACAACTTTCTCCAGATGGCAATGGGAGAGGATGAGCACAACGGTCAAGGCATCAGATGCCCCAGTTCCAACCTCATAGCCTGTGATTGGCACTGTACAGCTCTTACAAACTTTTCTCTGTATTTTCCCTCTCTGGAGTGCAAACTAGATCATGAATAGCTTGTTTGCCACTTGCTGCTGCACAGATACTAAAAATAGCTGCATCATGTTACTTAGCATTAGAAAAAAAGCACAGTTAAGTTGTAATGCATTCTTGTATAGTTAGACAGTTTATCCCCATGCAGTTCCAGGGGGATGAAGCATAGAGGGGTTTAGCCCTGGAACCCTATGAACACTATGATTTGACCAAAAAAAGTCCAATCTCCCCCAAAATGATAAGAAAAAATCATTTTGAGACAATTAAAGGTAGTTTTTCCTCTACAGTGGACTTGGAAGAGTGATGGGGTATGGGCTATAGGTGTGGGCTACTATGAGGACTAGCTCTGATCTCAGCTGTAAAATTTATTAATTGTCCTATATTTGTATTTTTTCAGCAACGTTTTATGAATAAGAAGTAGATTGATTTACATAAATTACTAGAAGGAGTTTGTGAAGGTCAGTAGAATTTAGTCCCAGGTTCTCTTAAATATTTAGTTTATCATCTCTTTTATCAGAAGCTAAAACTTTACTAATGTTATGCAACTGTAAACAGATGAGTTCACCTGATTTTGAGGAAGGGTGTTAAATAACATACCTCTTAACCAGGAAAGGCCAATAACTTGCTAGCTGCTCTAACAGAGGACATTGCCATTTTGGTGAGCATTAATCTATCCTGCTGAGTGTTTCAAACAGATTCATAGGATCAAAAAAGAGTCTAGGTCAAAAGGGACCACTGGGGGCATCACATTCCCCAGCTCGGACAAGGCACAGCTTCAGTTACGTCCTTATGTTGCCCCATTAACAACTGTGAAATAGAGCATTGGGCATTGGCAGTCCCACATAAGGAAACTTAGAGCAACTTTTTGATTTAGATTTCTGAAAACCAAACACAAGGAATTCTGACCTAAAGCCTGGAGACTTTTTTTTTAATATTAGTTTTATCAGTAATGCATTATCTTCTTGCCAGGTGGGGTGAAATGAGGTATGTAAAACATACTTTTGTACAAATCTGAGATAAGTGAAGAGAGCTTGCACGTGTTCAATATGATCTGTAGAGTTCCTAGCTCCAGCAATTTGTCAGCAATTTACAGGAATATCTCTGCAGTCCTCCCACACATTACTAGGGTTCTGCTGTCATGTGGTCACGAATTCTCCCTCAGGTGAAGAACTGGCCTGTGTAGTTATTCAGTTGTGGAGATGTTGTCTGAGGAATAAGGCCGTACTACTCTTCCACTGGAAATGTCTCTTAGTGCTGTATCTCTAGAAGCCATAGCGCTTCTCAGGCTTCGATGTACGCCAGATAAAACCAGCTGCTATTCCACTCCAGCTAAAAACACAACCTCTGAGCCCTCTGTGTCTGGCAAGCTCTGGATCATGCGGATATCGGGAGAATGCCATGGATGAGGGCACAAGCCTTTCTGTGGTGTGCTGTGCTCCCTGCCCGTCTATCTAGGTCGAAGTACGGTATTGTCTTCCTAGAGCTGTTGTGTGGAAACACTCAACAAACTCTCAGCAAAATTTAAGCTAACTCATACTAAGCCTGACTTTAAAGTTTTCTGCCTTTTCTTTTTAATCTGGTAACGAGAAATGTTATATCCTGGAGGACATTTATGATCTGTGAGCAGATTCTCTCATTTCTCTCCTTACTGGTCCTGTTGTTTTCAACTATACTGCTGTCTCTTACTAGCCCCTGTGTCGTGCAGCAGCTGACCACAGGTAGCTCCATTTGTAAGGGGCCGAGGAGGCAGAAAACCTTTGAATCTGGGGCCTGAGGGCAAAGGCCACCTAACATTAGACCTCTCTTACCCTAGCACAGTAGGAAAACCCTGCCAGGTCCTGCACTAGCCTATAAAGGCGACTCAGTATCTTTAATGAATTAGGAAGTTTTACTTCCTAATGGCATCTTCTGTTGTTATTGTTTGTTCTTTAGAGCTCAATTTCATGAGGCAATGATCAGGACAAGGCCTGAGAAGTACGTGAAATAATATTTTATACATATCCTCAAGCTCTTGGGTGATACCCACTAATACCTTGGTAAGCAGGGTATTTAATTACACTTTCAGTTCTTCATCTGTAAACAGTTTGCCTCTGATCTGCTTAGACCACATTTAAATTCATTATGAAACAAAGCAGTGAGCATAAACTATCGCTAATCTGTGTACCACGTGTCAGTGATGTGTGGGGTTCAATGAGAAAAGGCAATTATGAGTAGTGTAAAACTAGAAACAAGTACTGCATGATTTGACTCTTGGGAGAGTAGGCCAGAATCTTATCTCAGTCACTCCAAAGGATATTCAGAGTAGCGTCTTTAAACAAAATGGTTTCAGATGAATGAGGTTCGATTTACAAAAGCAGAGCAAACACGAAAGTCAGCTTCCTTCTACTGCTGCTGTTGTATTATTTTCTGAAATGTGCCTTTCCCTCTCCTTTCCTGTTCTCCTCCTTCCTCACTGCCACAAAAGAGGTGGAACTTTTTTGGATTGGAACTATTTTGGATTGCTACCAAAAGCTTTGCCAAAACATGTTTCTTGCTAGTTTCAATTAGTGCCATGCAAAAAGATGCGCAAGCACATAAACATCCCAAGTCTAGCCTGTTTCCCTAATAGACGTTTATTCCCTTGGTTCCATTATATGCATTTCTAATTTAATGAAGTACATGACTGATGCCTAGAGAACAAAATAACCATTATGTTATTTAGAGTTTTGGTATTATAAATTGCCCTGGCCTTAAAGTTCATTCAAAAATACACCTGACTGGTGACAGTCACTGTGCTTACTGCACTGAAATGCCAATTCTAACCCAGGGGAAGGAATCGTTAATTGGGGTAATGAAATTGAAAGCGTGATAATAGATTTATTACTTAAAGTGTTGATTTTGCCAATTGACCTTTCAGTCAGATCTTTAAACCTTCATAAAGACCTCTTGCTCCTTGACAGGAAAAAAAAATCACAACCTTTTGCTAGCAGACATATTCATGTGACAACTGTGTTTGCAGAGGAGAAAACATAGCAAAAGAAGCAAACTGAGTTCAATGAACTCTTACCTATGAGGTCTCCAGCAAAACATCAGCTCGGGAAGTGTGAGCTGAATACTCTGCAATGCGTACCTTCAGTAGGAAAAATAGTATAGATACAGTCTAGCACTTACATGTAAATAGTTGCAATTATAGGCAATTTAATTGATGCTTTGAATTAACGTGGCCAATGACCCACCAGTGTGTCTGAGGGCAGTGCTTCCCTGGAAGAGAAACACACAGAAAATGAAAAATGGCATACACTGGCTGCTCCCTGTGAACTTATCATTAAGCAGCTAAAAGGGGCACAAGGGATGTCTGGTGTCTGCTAGGAAAATCTTATCCAGCTGCAAAATTATCAAATACAAGTGAAAGATTGGCCTAAGTAATGTAAAATGGGTAACCATAGCTCATGGCTCCTCTTACAGTTTCCATTTCAGAGCACCATCAATGACTTCATAATCATCTGACATTAACTGTACCTAACTCTGCCCTATCAAAAGGTATTAGCAGTTGAAATTAAGGAATGTAGGGATTTGTAACTTATTAGCTATGAAGATGCTGAGTGTAGCAATTCAGCAAGAGAAGAAAGAAAATCTCCCTGAGTTTGGTGAATGATCTTCCCAATATCCATTAGAAAGTCTTCATTAATTATTTCTGATTGAGTTCATTGCAATAATTGAATAGCATCTGCAATGCAGGGCAAAATTTGTCAGCAGTCTGGCCATTGAGGGTAAAGGGATATAGATTTCCTTCTTATTGTTTCTGCGGTGCCATGTGGCTGCTTGCAGTGCTTCACAGCCAACTGAGGAGACAAGGCACCTGCTCTGAGGCGTTTGGGTTCCTCATTAAAAAAGTAAAGCTCTGAGATGTGACAACAAACTAAGGGCAGTGGGGGAGAAAAGAAACATCTGCAAAGAAGAGAAAAGAGAAAATTTTTTTGGAGAAAAATAAAACATTTGCAGTAGCGTGGCTAGGTATGCATAGTTCAGAGGTGAAGTTGCAGCAGCTGCTCAGCAGCAGAGCAGTTGCACTGTAGAGGTTTTCGGACACAGGAGCAGGTTTTTTAGGCAACTGTTTGGGGGCTGTACTACAGTGAGATGGAAGTTAGTGGCTCTGGCCTTTCTGTACTGACACAAACTGGTTGTTCAGTGAGCACAGATCAATAAAGATAAATGGCTTGTCGCATTCTTGTATGATCGATCGGTGCTCCGACATTAAGTGACAAAGTGAGCAGCTGCCCTGCTTCCCCTTGTGGGTAAGGACACTTTCATCTGCATCCGGGGAGCGATTCAGGCAAGTGGCAGCATGCTGGTTGCTTCAGAAAGAGCCCCCATGGCAGGATCACCCTAGGGTGATGCAGTGCCTTGTGCTTCGGTGTGGGATTGCGCTGAAATCTCCAAGTATTTCTGTTCCTGTATGGATGGAAGGGGGTTCTCTATGGTAATGTGCAACCAGTGGGAAACTACAGAAGATGCACTAGCTGCTTAGTATCTGGCGTGTGTAAAAACAAGTTTTAAACATGTCCTCCAAATAGTCTTTCTTGCAACCTGAAGAATCCGTACAACTGTCTACGGAAGAGCAGGGACTTTGGTGCAGCTGAGGTAACTACTGAGAAAGGGCCCGAGTGCAGCACACAATGCAGGAAGAGTGGGGCTGCCCCATGAGGCAGGTGTGCTCGGAGCAGCTGGTGCCAGCAGGGCAGGCAGGGGCAGGGTCCTCACCAACAAGGGGTCCCATGAGACTGAGAAAAGAAGAGCAGAGCTGCTCCAGTGACTGTGACCAGGGTCAGCCAAAAGTCCAGGTGACCAGACAGGTCTACAGTGACAAGGCAGTTTTTGCATCTTTTGTATCTTTAGCATCTTTGTGTTGATTTTTTCAAGCAAGCAGCTACTAATTTGATCCTGGGATGGAGGAGTGTCCTCAATCAGTAAATATTCTTGCTTCAGTCCCTTTAGGAGCTTAGAGTCAAGGTGGGGAATTTATGCTGATACAGGTACAGAGATCTGGCTGCTGAAGTCACCTTCACTGAAGCTACAAAAAGTCCCAATTTCTTTAAAAGGTAATACAGCCTGGTAGGAGTGGTAGTGATGGTTGTCATTGAATCCTAAGCTCAGATCTTTTCATACCTTGCTCTAATAATTCAAATATTCTTTATGTGTGCTGAAACACGTTCTGTTCTTGCCATGTAAAAGATTAGCTTTGAGACTAGGCACCAGCCACCTATTTGTTGGTTGCTGAAAGTAGCAAATAAACAAGATCATCAAGGCAACAGGCCAAGCCAAGGCCATATACTGGCACCCATGGCATCTCAAGAAAAGCATCTCCTGGGACACACAGAGTCGCCAATGACTCAGAGCCACTGCCCTCCAGTGAGACATGCACAGCAGCTCATAGATCCGTTTGAATCACTACTCAACTGGGAAAGAAAAATATAATCTGCCACCACCTTTGAAAGACTGTCAGCCCTGGGGCAGAAGGTCTGATTCCCGACTCCTCCTTTTGCCCTTTCACAGTAGGTCTAAAATGAGCGGTTGCAACACTGGTATTTGTGAGGGAGAGGCCCATGGTGTGGAGACGGATGGTCCAAGCGAGTGGAGCTGTGACCATGGCAGCAGTGTCCAGCTGGAAAGTTATCAGGACTCAGGGGATCAATAGCACAGCGGGGCTGATCCAAGGTCACAGCAGCCTATGGACATTTAGCAAAGAGAAGTTAATGAGATGAGGTAGGGCTAAGATGGATCTGCTTGACTTATCTAAAAAAAAAAACTCAATTTTTTTTTGCGGGATGTTGGCATTCTTTTCCCAAAACAGAAACAGTGTTTTGCTGGAATATGATTTGAAAAAAGGCACTGAGGGTAGCCCTCATTTGAGAGAGTGATCATACCACAGTAGAAAATAACAAACATAAATAACATTTGTGTGACGTGAGTTCTATTGTAGGATCTTATGCTGAATACCACTGAAAGCTCCCAGACATTAGTTCTCTGAACAAAAAAGGAATGCCCTATTGTAATATTACTCTGAGCCAGCAAGAATCCATATTCATCTGAATAAATAGCTATACTAATCTAGCTTAAATGAACAGTGATTTCTCGGATAACGCAAAGAACTTACTACAAAGTTGTACCTCCCAAAGAGTGGAGAGCACGGAGAGGAAAGGGTGTAGGAAAACTTAATTCTCCATGGTAAAAGGGTAGAAACTTTGTTTAGACTTGTAAGACAGACTGTGACAGTGCATAGTGTTATCAAAGCCCATCTTTACAACAAAACAGGTAATTTTTCCATTAGCTGAGGCAACCTGATGTAGACATGTTAGTGTGCACCTGGCTTGGTTTCTCTTGTTCCTGACTCCACAAACAGCATTTTGTTTAATTTCCTTTTTATTGACAAGCTTCACTTCCAAATAAGGTTAACATTAACATGTTCTTTCTCTAACTGGTTGTGTTTGGGCTTAGAGGAGGCTGAGTGACTGGCTGTCTGTTGCTGTTACAATGGCAATCGCTCCCTTCTTTACAGCTCCGCTTTTTCTCAATAGCAATTCAGAAAGTCCATATTAAATTTGCATAGTGTTCTCCTAAAGTCCTATGAGGTGAGATGATCAAAATATACAGGCATCAGTGTGTGTGCATAGGCAGGACAAAGTCTGCAGGTAGAGATAGTATTTTTTATTGGATCAACTGGTATGGCTGGAAAAACAAAACAAGCTTTCGGGCGTGCAAGCCCTTTTTCAGGTCTGAAATAGAAGCAGCAATTTTCAAAGCTAAATACAAGCTGAGAACAAATGCTCAGAGGTTAATTAAATATGTGTCAATTAGTCCTTTGTTGAAAGAAAAGGTATTTGGTAGCTGTGGAGAAGAAAGGATGATAAAGAGGGAGGAGAGTGAGAGACAGAGAGAAAGTTAAACTAAGCTACTTATCACCTAGGGGGAAAAAAGAGGCAGGTAGTTTATAGCCTGGGGAACAAGAGTGGTTCGTGGTGAGTAGGAGGAGAGTCTAATCAGAAAAGTCACATCTAGCGAGTGCGTGCTTCTTCATATCAAGTGGCTTTATGACTTTCAGTTCTCAGCCTCATCTTCAGAAGATGTTTTTGGAGGTTGCTGTGAAAAGGAGGACTAAGATGCCAAAGGTATTTTGTGAGACGTGTTCCCCAGTTGGCAGCTGTGGCGGGGTGGCGGGGGGGAGGGCGTTCCATTGTAGGTTGCCCACAGGAGATCATTGTGGCACAAAATAATTGCTTAGTTTCACTTACACAGTTACCATAAGGGCTCTGGGTGAATTTAATTGTATTTCTGGGAATGCAGGTGTGGGATCTAGAGAAATTCAGGGAGGGAGGGTTGAGCCCCATTTTAAATTGTCAAGATCTATTCCTGTGGGTGGGAAGGGGAATAAGACGAGTTATCGGCAACACTTCAAAAGGGCCATACCGTGGTTTTAGAGGAGTTTCTGTTGCGGAAGCAGGTAAGCAGCAGTGTCCATCCTGCCTCGTACGGGATCCTTTTGAGGAAAGCGCGAGTGAGGCTGGTCAGCTGGTGACCAAAGACGCCTCATCTCCGGCACTGGGAGGCACAAATATTTGATTGAGAATGGTGTATTTTAGGTTAGCAACACCACATACCATCTATTCTACCAAATAAATATTTGAAAATAGAGGCTCAGTTCAAGCAGATCAGTAAGAAACTGAATGTTTAGTCAATGCTGTGAGTACCCTTTGCTAACGGTGCATCTATTGATTCTGCTCAGCCCACACGGACGTGAGGTGCTTTTTTATTGCAAAAAGAAACTTCCACATGAAGCCAGTGCCATTTTTAAGTGGCTTTGTCTTCAAGCAGCCTGAAATTTCTGTGAAATGTAAAACTGATAGGACAAATTCAGGAAACTTTACTGTAGAATGGAATACTGGATATCTGCAATGTCTTTTTTCCACACGTACATGTGTGGAATTCAGACCAGAATATTTTGTAAAGAAACATGGAATGGTTTTATATTATCAAACTTTGTACAGTCTGTGAGCAGCAAAAGAACTAAATACTTCTAGATGACTAAAATGTCTCTCAGGTCATAATTATAAATCAGCATGCACGGCTACAAAAGATTGGTGTCTCCACAAAGTGCTTGAAATTCAGTATTTGTTATTCTACTGTGTCTTCTGAAAGTGCCTGCATACTTTATATTCCCTGAGTGCTAAAAATTGTCTCTGTATTTTAAGTATTGTTGTTTGTAGAGCTCTATTTGCAAACATAGCTAACTGTTAGTCCTGGAGATGATATACAAGCTGTATAACATGCCTGAAGAAAATAAATTTGGAAGCATAGGAATGTCCCCAACTATAAATTTCAAGGACTCTTGACTTCATGCTAATTCTGTTAAGAATATACCATAGCTGTGTGGGATGCATTCTTGTAGCTGGCAGGAAGGAAAATAGCTCCAGACTCTGGTTAACGTGCACGTTTCCATGGTTGTGGTACCTCTTTGTGCAAAAAGCCTTCGTTCGTACTAGTTAGTGGGCTGTGCGATCAGTGGGGTATAATTCATATTGCTGCCGCGTGTTATCTGTTGGCAAATGGTCCCCAAGGCAAGCATGGCATGCCGGAGCACCTCCAGCTCCCAGGCAAGATGCAGAGGCGGAGGTGGACTTGGCTGCATGCGGCTGCTGGCCCAGTGCAGCAGCGTGGGTCTCACATCAGTTCATTCATTTGACAGCAGTGTGAGGAGGTGCTTTTGTCCTACCACAGCCTAAAAAACCATTTGGGAGGCACTACTACTGCACTCAGAGGAGCCCCAAGTACCAGGTAGCACGGCGTGTAACGCTAAATGAGGCCTCCCCAGCACAGGAGACACCATATCATTAACAACAACATCCTTCTTTTGGTTTAGAGTGTCTATCCTCTTGCCCTCATCTTCAAAACAGTATTTTTTTGATTCATGTGGAAGATTACAGATCAACTGGAGAAAATGTTTTCTCTAGTTCTAGGTTCACTACTCTAGTATGATACAAGTAGTATCAAAATTAAGCTTGAAATCAGGAGCTTTGAGTTTAACAACATGGAATAGTTTGATACCTTTTCAAAGTACATTTTTAATGAATTAGCATTTCCTACTGGGAAACAACTACTTAGATGCAGTCTTCATTTCTGTACCACGGAGTTACTGTTCTGACAGAAGGAGGCTTGCTAACCATGCATGTATGCAGAACGTCAAAGGTCCATGGTTTTTATATCTGGGACACAGACTAGTGTGACACTGGGCCTGCCTCTCCCGTTAAAACAGGCATTCCTCTAATAAAGCAGATTTTTGTTTGTTTTTAGGTTACAGATTTACACTGAGCTGTACTAGTAACTAGGAAATGCCAGCAATATCAATACTTACACCAGAATAAGGCTGATCTTTCTCTCTCAGTGCATAGTTATTTCAAAGAAAGAACACAGATATTCCACAGTATAAATTATTTGTATTTTTTATATAACACTACTGTTATTTACATACCATGTAGTTCATGAGAATGCATTTCAAAGCTCTGCTTTAACCGACCAAGACAGAAAGAGTGGAGACCGCCAGAATTTGAAACAATAATTGCACATGACAGGATATGAATTTGTTTCAGCTCTTGTTCTGAAAGACTGACAGAAAAAAAAAAAAAAAAAGCGACCAACAGTGCAAAAGCAAAAATTCAGCAGAATGCTGAACATGCAGCCAAATGCTGAACATGCAACACAACTTTTTCCTGAGATCAGGGTTTGGATTTCTTATTTTCATTGCACAGAATATCACTGAAGAAGTAATTCTGTTTCTACTTCTTTCAGCACTCAAAAAGCACATGCATAGGTTCATATGAAAGACTAATGTGAAAAACATTGGATACTTCAGAATGCTTTGAGTGGCTGGAAAGGAGAGTATACTAGAAAACAGCCTCTTTTGTGAAGGAAGTTTGCCTTTGTGTAAAAAATTAATAAGCTGAAAATTTTTATGGTGAAGTATACAATTTCAGGCAAGACATTTCTGCTAGAAATCATTATTTTTAGTTTGGGAAGGCACGTATAGGGTCCCAGATCTGCTCTACTGGATAGGTTACCTAGCCAGGTTGTATTTCCCACAGTCACTGTCAACTCCATCCTTGACAAAACAACAGGGTGCAGCATGAATATCACCAGCCACCATTCTCTGTGACACACATCAATTGGCTGACAAACTCAGAGCCCACAGATAAAACAGAGGCATAAAGCATTCAAGCAACAACTGAAGTTGCTGAATCCACATTTCTCAGCTGAAGATTTTTGCCTTTCAGTCAAAACAGGACTTTCTGGCATGTGGGTGATTGCTTTTTACTTAACGCTGGAAAATCATTTAAAAAAATACTTTGACAAAAGAATGTATTGAAATGAAAAAAATTTTTTCTGATCCAGAGATTGTTTTGTTAGAAATTTCAAAACAACCCTGATGAAAATTTCCCTTGATTTTATTACAAAACAGAAATTGAAAAGTGTTCTTGATTTACGAGCTTAAGAGGATCAGTTGTACATAAAGTAAATTTTAAAAATGCAGCAGGTATTGTATCAATCAGTATTATTGTTAACTAGCTTTTCTGAACTAATAAATCTCTAACAGTTACAGTCCTTGCCCTTGCTGTGGATAACCAAAGATATCTGCCCAATAAGGAGTTTTGCTGGCTTCCTTGGGACCCAAAGCACGGATTCTAGCGTCCTATGAAATTCATTGCCTCTGAATTTAAGGTTGTCATTCATGTCCATTATTTTGCTGAGATAGTATATGCTACATGGTAAAGGTTGCAATTTCATTTCATTAATGAAAAATAAACAAAAAATAACCTGCAGCTTAAAATGACAGAACTGGTGGTGACCTTTCTTTGTTGTAGGAAGCCATCCAAACGTGTAACATGCAGCTGACAGAGGACTTTTCCTGGAGAAGTACATCCTAAACATGTGTCACGTTTCTGATTTTCTTTGGGCTGATCGGACCATCAGTACTTCTTTGAGGCTGCACCTAGGGGAGAATAAAAGCAGTTAGTTACAGAACTAAAAAAATCCTAGGAAAGTAGGGCTGCAAGGGACCTCAGGAGGTTACCTGCCAACCCCTCACCTCAAAGCATTATACCAAAATTAAATCTATCATTAGCAACCCACTCAAAATCCAAATACAAAGAGGAACAGCAAAAAAAAGAAAAAAAACCACTTACATAACCTTCACACGCAACATAGTGATGGCAGTTGTGGGAATTCATTAATTGGTCATATGCTATCTGAGAAGTGCTTGTGTACTCTGCAGTCTGTATTCTTTTAAGCAAAAGACAATGTTGGATATTTCTCTCTGGTTTTCTTAACAAAACTACCTGATGAGCTGTAATAAAAACTAAACATCTGATGTTCCTTTCCGAATATATCATACTAAGAACATCAACAATAAGCATATTTCATGTATCTCAAAGACATTTTTCAATATCACAGTATTTCTTTAAAGCAGGCTTTCTTTTTAAAGTTCCCATGATTGGCATGATCCCACATGAGCCCACAGCAAAGAAGGTTTTCAAACTGACCTCAGTGAGATCAGAGCAGGCCAAATGGCTGGCAGGTTTGAAAACCTTATTCTCATTTGCATTCAGTGCAATGGATTTCCAGTCCAATTAGTTTCCATTTCCAATTACTTATGCACTTTTACAAAGTATAACTGCAGAGGAAAGAACAAAGAAAAACTTATTCTCAGATGCATCCAAGAAACTTATGCTTTGGATATTTAAATCTGGTCGTGAGACCTCACGTAGATAATTACAAAGTAGCTCTAAGGAATGAAAATTACTTCCAAAGCTATAATCCTGTGTCTTCACATAGCTTCCTAAATGAAACACTATTGTCAAACAGTTTGCTGCAGCTGGCCCAAATGCTGATTTTTGTCTTCCTCCAAGTATAGGCTGTCTGCTGGTTGCTGTGTTCCTCACGACTTCCCCACCTTGTCCGAAGCCCTTTGATATTAATGGAAATATCACCGTCCTTCCCAGTGGAAATTTTTATCAACCTCAAGCTAAGATTCAGTTGCCGGCTATTGACCAAACTTCCTGTGGTTTGTTTCTCAAGCATTGATCAACAGTCTGTATTACCTTGGTGTTCTTCCAGTACTTAACATCTTAAATAATGCATCTGGTACTCATACATCATTGAATAAGCCATAGAGGAAAAGGTTAGATAACACATGTGGACACTATTTCTCTGGAATTTAGTGAGTCCCAGCACCTCAAGGAAAACCATGGGATAAATATAACTATCCTAGGAACACTTCATAAGACAGCTGCCTTCTGTTTTAAACACAACTCTGTTTCTTTTTTTTCTTTTCCCTGTTTTGTTGCTAGAACATACTGCTGTTTTCTAAATTTACCCTTATTTACCATTTCTTTCAGCAGAGGGGAGTGGTGGTCTGGGAATTAACCAGATTGCCTGTCTCTGCTCAAGAGACCTTTTCCAAGATCTCTCTGCTGCTCTTGCAGTTCAGCAATAGCCCAGAGACCCTGCTGATGCTCAACAGAGTTATCACTCATTCATTTCCAGAGCACGAGAAGTTTCCTCTGCTCTATGTTACCCGTAAGATTAATATCCGATGAGATTTGCTTCATTAATGTGGAACAGTTGTTTTTATTTACTGATCCTTCAATTTCAGGTTTGTTAAGGCAAGCTTTGTCGCTAGGGCAGAGGTTTTGAGATGCTTGCTACTTCTGCTACCTTCAAAAAATAATAGATTTACAAATAAAATGGAAAAAATAACAGTTGGAAAAAGCTGAAGGCAAGAGTTATGTTTGTACTAAGCATGTATTCCCACATACTCTGGACTGTCCTTTGAGTGTAAACCGCACTGAACTGGTTAGCATACGGAGTAACCAGAAAGTTTCAGAAGGAGTTCAAGAGCACCTCATTGAACACTCCCTCTGAAATTTCCTGACATATGCAAATACTTGAATCCCATGGTTAGCAAAATAGTGGTGTAGGAACATTTCCAAGAATTTGTTGCACAAAAATATTGTATTGCACCCACATTTACTGAAGGAAGAGATACTCAATAGAAAGTGCCTCAAATAACGCTGTCATAAGAAGCAGCGTTTACAACTATTAGTAGCCAATACTTGGTTTGGATTTGCATTTGATTTTGAGAAAGGGGAGCTGGCAGACTCTCTCACCAGCTGGGTCTAGGTTGTACCACTCTTCCCTACCTGACAGCACTGGGGTGGCTGTAATCCAAGCAAGCTTGTTTTGCCTTAAAAATCTCATCTGCAAGGAGAAGCCATGGCAGTCCCTGCCCTGTGATGCCCTTTCTCCTCACCACCAAAGGAGGAAGCCCTTGCTGAGCCGCCCTTGCTCCTGTTGCCCACCTGGGATGTGGACTGTGCCCATAACGGAGCAGGTTTACCTTGGCTCTGCATCTTTTACAGTTGCTTGCTTTAGCGCAACTGGGTTACTCCTGGGTTACTCCTGTTCTATTCTCACTGTGCTCTGATACCAGTTAATGAATAATTTCATGAATTTCAGTCAATTCATGCTGTGTATTGGCCCATTTTATGTGGACCTTTCTCTGAAGTAGCGTAGCCTCATTGAGGTTGCAGTTAACTTGATATAACTTCACTGAAATCGAGGCTGCTGGCTGCAGGCTTACTGACCTGGAATTCATTTTCTGATGCTACCGAAAATCCTAAATTCAAGGCAGTTTCAAATGCAAAATGCAGAAGAGTGGGACCACAACAGCCATTTCATATTTAAACCCTGATATGCTAGTGCTGTCAGAGCCTCTGCTGGGTTTTGATTTCAAAGTTGCTTCTTCATCACATTAATTCAGTGCCCTACTAGTCCTGTCAGTCCTAGGCTGAAAAAATGGTTTCATTATTCATTACATCTTACATGTTGAAGGCAAAGAAGACAGCTCTAATGGTTCATGCAGAGCCCAGCGCTACAGGAGTATGTTTCTAATATGATCCTCTCAGTCGGGAAGAAATACCATCAGCCTCTCTTTACATAGTTTTAAGTCTCTTGGTACTCTCAGCTTGGCATTAGCTAACCATAGATATTTAACAGTTACATGTTTCAAAAGCTTTCTGTTGACTTATCACCTGCCCTGGATGATGTTTTAAATGGATTAGTATAAAGGGACTATTATGCTGGCAAAAGCTTTGCATGGTTTGTTGGATTTGGTTGGGGAAAGATGCCCAATCTTTCCACCTCTTCCATCTCTTCAGCCCCACAAAAAGAGAACTAGCAATACATGGATGGATCAGAAGGTAAAATAACATGTTTATCAGCCAATTTCAGGGTTGAATCCTTCAGTGGTATTTTGGATACTGATCTCCAGTCAATGAAAGAGAGACTTCTGCTATTGCAAGGAAGCTGTAGTCACTTTTGCATCTCATATGACATCAGTGATATGAACGATGAACACACATCTGGCATTATGAAACAGGGTTCTGATCTTTAAATTGATTTGACAGATGGCAGCTCCTCAGACACTGATGCTATGGAAATGTGTGATAAGCTAAGGGCTTTGCTTGCTATTATCCAACCAAAAAGTCCAGGGCTAACTGCGTTAGAACAAACTGCTGAAATTAATGTAGGAGCACTTCCAACTATGTCTGCATGCATCAGCACGCATTTTGCTAACTGTTGTAACAAAAAATCATGGAGGCACAGCTGTATTCTGCTTTACAAGGTTATTTTTCTCCCTTCTCTCACTTTTTGTTTTTCTCTCCAAATTCATTTCATTGACAGGAAAACACCTACCCAAAAGCTCTGGGTACCCTCAAATTAATTCAGTTGCATCATTGCTTCACATAGCAAATCAGTCCTGCCTATAAACTTTTCAGCATATTTTCTTGTCTGTCAATAGACACACAAATTTGCAATTCCTTCTCTTTATACACGCACACATGCACACACAGAGAGAGGTTAATCCCACCCACACAACTTAATTCCTCCCCATTTTCCACAGAGAGCTGGAAAAATTATACTTCAGTCTATAAGTTGCCCTTGCCTTTTCTACATCTGTATCATCCATATTTATTACCCTCTTAATCAAGATTTGCTGACCAGTGACTATCATAACATGACATACTCTATCCTACCTTTCATCAGTAAATGTAAAATTATTTGCTATCATTGCTTTATATTTCTATTTTATTGGCCTTTTAATTCGATTTTGATAGCTTAATTTTTCTTTTGAAACAATCCACAGAGTCAGTGTAGTTATATACAGTGCAATAAATGTAGCTACAATTCATCATTCATTTTCTGTCCAGTATAAAACCACAACCACAACTAAATAATATTTCTAGTTTATAGAGTGTCATTTAGAGTAGTTAAGAAGAAAAATAGATCTGTCCCCATTAACGGAGCCGTGACTCACTTTGGATTGCAGAGGAAGAGTGTGGCTGTGGTGGCAAATCCAAGCCTCATGTAGCTCTGCTAAAGTCAGCTGAATTACACCAGGGATGGCTATGGCCCACTATAAATGATCACTCCCATTTAAGAAATGATATAGTCTGATTTATCATAGAGACATTTATGGCATATTAAATAGACTAATTACCGGGCTTGTGTAGGAGACTGTCCAGTCCTGCAAGATGCTGCGACTTAGACCTCCTTTTGTACCAGTAAGACTTAAAAAAATGCACTTCCTCACAGATGGCCCTCAGGACCTGCCAGAAATGGCCCTATGGCCTTTGCTTGGGCTAAGCTGTCTGTGGGACTGACCCCAGATCTGCTAGAGTCAGGGGAAGGATCCCATTCACTGCACTTGGGTTTTGGAAGGAGCTCTGCGTAACAGGTCAGGGCACGTGAAGCAGCCCCTGGATGGGACCTTAGGCCCTAACATCCATTTGGCCTGAAGCTCAGCCCTGGGACTAGGAGCAAGGATCGCTTCCTGCCATTGCTGATGGTAACAAAATATGCAGTTAAGCAGAAGCCTGTAACTCTGCTCTCCGTTTGACCTTTTCTTGGCTAATACAATCGGAGTGAAGACCTTCCAGCACCCCCTGACTGATGCTCCTGGCCTCCTCTTCCACTAGCTGATGATTTTTTCCTCAGCTCAATAATTTAGTTCAATATACATCATTTTTTAAATGTCTTACACATCTTTCTCCCCCCCTTCTTCTTCACTGAGGTATTAATTTTCCCTAAGGTGATTTGCCAAATCTTTTGATCTTTTGTTCATGGTACGAACTGATCAGTGCAATTGCTAGGCAACATTTATCTTCTGTGAACATTTTGTATTAGTTTCTGATTCAATGAGGTTCGATGGTGAACAGCTGACCTAAGTGGTTTTCCATTGTCATCTTTTACAATGAGACCTAACAAGTATCTCAGGGCTTTGTGTCAGGTTGGGTCCATTGGCAAGGACTTCTGAGGAAAGAAAATTTCTGATACAAAGCCTTCCTTAAAATTTTAAATCATTTAACATTTCACCTTTTTACACGTGGAACAGAAGGTACCAAATTTGAAGCTGATACCCTCAGAGACCCAAGAGAGACTTCCTAATACCTGCAGCCTGTGCTTGCTAACCTTCTAGATCCTGAAACTTTCCCCTTCTAGATGCTGAAACTTTCCATCTCTTTTTCTCCAGGGATTGGAGTAATGTGCTGTACATCATAATAGCAGGTACGTTCACCTCCGTCCAGTTAAAATGCCAGGTTGAAAAATCTTCATTCTCTGTGATTGCCCTGCTTTCCATCTTCTCCCCACATGCATGAGCTTGTTCTAATTTTAAGGCCCCTCATTAAAACACTGCCTACTTTGGACCTATTTTCTGACATGTTGCTGTGGTTAATCCTTCTTGCTGATCCCATAAGGTGTCAAGGAAGCCAAGTACAGAAATCTTAAGTTCCTTGATCTTGCAGAGGCGGAGAGGCTAGGATTTAGGTCTTCAGTCTCTCTGACTCTTTCCATAAGTAAGTTAGGCTCCTCATTCCCTCCCCACCCTGCTGCTGAGGGAGGACCTTCGCTCCTTCTGCCTCCATGTAAGCACCATGAGGATGTCCACTTATTTTTCCTGTTTATCCATGGAGAGAGAGGCAATGTGCTGGAGTTCACCCCTTTACGACCTCCTTGACCATGGAAAAAATTCTCGGGGTAACTCCTCTCTCTCCTTGATTTTTCCCCCCTTTTATCATTAAAAAAATCAGAAGAATAAAGAAGAAAAATCTTTGGGAATGTTTCCAGTATCCAGGCAGGGAGAGTCAACTGAGAAACACAACTTTCTGTGCCCAGAAAATGCAGTGGCAGGAAGGTATGTAGTTTCTGAACAAGTTGCCTGATTCATTACTAATCAGCAAACAGTTAAATGGCTTGCCATCTGATTTCTCCTGCTTGACAAGAAATATATTATCATGAAAGAGCACCACAGTGTTTATTATGCAATATATTGGAAACAGTGGTGACTGAACTTTATTAAAATGCATCCAGTAACACAACGCTTTGTCAGGAAACCTCTATCATGCAGTTACCAGGGAAGGTTATGAACGTGAAAGAAAAACACTTTTTGTATGGAAAATATTTCTCTATGTTTGTATATAACCCCATAAATTTAAATCACAGACTGCAAATCCACAATCTTTTAATGTAAACCTTTCTCAAGCTATATTAGCAGTTCCCTTACCAGCTTCTCTATATACAAGACGGGGGCACCACAACATACTGACAAGCCCTGTTCAAATTGAGAAATAGTTTCTCCTCACAAGCCATCCTTAGATTGCTAAATACTCCTCCAGCATGTCGAAAAAAACTATAAACAATTTTCACCTGTAGATTATCTCTTGATGTTTTTAAAAAAACTTGCATGCTGTTACTGATGCAGCTAGAAGCCACCGTATCAGACTTGTACTAAACACTGTCCAGAGACACCTGGTTTAACAGAAATAGTTCAAAGTCTTTGCTGTGTCCCTCTGATGGATTTGACTGTTTCATAGCCACCAGACTGCAAGAAACCTCCTAGGCCGTCTAATCTAGCATTTGACATGAAAGCTGCACCTTCAGGCAGCCTGAATGTAAGCTGCACCTACATTCGTGCTTCCGCTCAAATCAGGAGCATGCTTTTGAACCCAATCTCCTAATGGTCCTCACTCGCAACACTTTGGATCTCTCTGTGGAGCTGCCTGACAGTGCCTGAAGCGATCCATTTCAGATGAAACCAAACTGCACGATGCCCTCCAGGAACACGTCCAGTGCATCTCAGTCGTTAATGAGCACCCAGTCTGAGGGAGAAGACCACAGCTAATTGAAGCTACCGCCTCCCCTTGAAATGTGTGCAGTGCGGATACCTGGTCCTCAGCACCCACTGATTTGCTCCTCTGAGCTGATCATAATGTGCCACACTCCTCGTGAATGTAGACGTAGCCAGTGCCTTATAAACATATCAAACTGTCTAAAACTGTTGCTCATGGTTAGGGAGTGACACTGAAACTGCCTGGTGATTATAGGAATGCTTGAACCCTCAGCTGTTTTGTGCAGGCTTTTCAGCTTTGCGTTAATACTACTTTGTTTAACAAGTAATTAGTGTCAAACATCATAACTACCAGCCATAGATACATCACTATCGTTGCTATTATTTTTACTGTTATTATTTGGATCATTACTTTAATCATTGATTGAATACTTTCTAAGTTTCATTGTGTGCCAAAAGAACTAGAAACACTCTGCTATGATTTATACGCAGTGTCGTCACAACACAGATCTCTCTACTGTACACGTTGAAACAGCTCTTCAAAAATAAATGAGATATCACTGTGTTGAGCCGGAGAACTCAGTGCCACATTGCTGCTGCTTTCCCAAGTGAATATCGGCAAAAAACATCACAGAGATGCTAAAAATATTTTACAAATGTATGGCATAAATTAAGGTCCACATTGCGGTTGTGCTAGCAGCTGTAAGTCCAGTGCCACACTTCAGAATGGAGGTAGCTGAGAACAGAACAAGGTGAGGAATAAATGCTGGTGTCTGCTTCTGTATGCTTTAGCCATGTGGAAAAAGGACAAAACTCTAGAGTGCGTGTTAGCTTTGGGCTTTCCCTTCCGTCATTTACTGCTGAGATACCAAATGTCTCTAAGATCATTGTGAAGTTCCTGACTGAAGACACTTCTCTAATATGGAAGTGCAATTTGAGAATAGTCTTGAAATGATGCAGGGAAAACGCACATATTTTCAATGTGTTTGCAAAAAACCTGCACTGGATTACTGTGGTTGCCAAGGAACCCCAAGCCCCACCTTCAGCAGTGCCTCCATCTCCTACCCACATCTGCTCCAGTCTGGCGACTGAGGAGAACAACAAAAACATTGCAGAGCTCCCCTGTGGCGAAGGCCCCTGTGCAACAGCTGCCCAGAATTATTACACCCCCAGAGCAAAGCAAGCTTCCACATTATAATGGGTTGAATAATATACACAGAGGTGAATTCTCAAGAGCTGAGCCAGAGTTATTCCGGCTGGTAAGGCTAAAAGGTTTAAGTAATGATAACAAGTGGGCTGGGGAGGGAAGAAGCGATGCTTTAATCTTAGGAAAGATGAGAACACAATTGCCTTTATTTATGACAAGTCTGTCCCAGCCAGGGCTACCCACCACCCTTGGAGAAAGACCTAACTGACATTTGGAGGAGAGAAAATGGGTATGACATGGATAGTGAAGAGCAGACACGGACTGAGGATGAAAAGTCCACGACTCATGCAACTTTAGCCTCGGTGAGGAGGAGAAGACATAGCAGGGAGCTGAGGAAAACAGGTCTGTGGCGAAAGCTTTATTAAGTCTTTTATCCAAATATTCTTCCTCCCTACCCCCCAAAAAAATCAATCTAAATGCAAGACTAACACCCAGTGGACTTATCCATATAAACAGAAGGTTCAGGAATGCTGAAAGGATCATTCCACTTATCCAATCAGATCTGCAACTGTCTTTTAAATTTCCACATGCACCAAATATCTATGTTTATAATCTTTGTACAGTACGATACACACCGTGTGAAAAATGACAACATCTTCACATTACAGTTACCTTTGATGCAGAGCTGGTATATGACTCTGGATCAGGGACAGTAAACTTGGAAGTCATTGGGGGAAGTGAGACAATTCCTGTTAAAAAAATATACAAGATTACTGTTATTCAGTGTCCACCACGGCATGAACCACAAGCCATTCAGGAATGCAACTAAACATGATTTAATACTGGAAGTGCCTTGTGAGCCCCGTTCTATCTAATGAATATGCAAGGAGCCCATCCAGGACAAGTATAATCAATTTATCCACGTTTATTTTAGTTTTTCTTTTATTTTCTTTAACTATGTTAAGCTTTACAAATACCTCATGCTCTTGAAATCCTTCCACTGCACTTATTTCGTCACAATTTATTTGTTAGAGACAAATAATGGGTGTATACCTGGATTATAGACGCTGCACAATAATTTTATGCTATAAAGTGTTTGATTAAATGCTTTGATAATAATGTGGTTATAAATGCAAGTGGTGAGCCAAGATTTGGTCGAGATTTACGTTTGCTATAGAACAAGCCTTGTGCTTAAGGAGTAGAATTTATAATGCCTTAGTCATTTATCAGTAAAATCATAAATCACTAATATATTTTTACAAATGCAGTCAGCAATGAGGAGAAAAGGACTGCAAAGGACAGTTGCTCAGCCGTGTTCTCCTGTGGAAAATATAAGCTACTTAAAAACTAGGCTTTTTCCAGCCCCTGCCCCTCTAGTTACTTGCATGTTCTAGGCTGTCACTGCTCTGCAGTCATTATGCAGTCACTATTTTATAGACAACACTGACGAACAAAATTCATAAAACTCATTGCAATAAATGTAAACCCAGTTTCTCATGGAAATGAAGAATATCTGCTTAAGCTCAGTGTGGGTGTGCATCTCTACCTACTTCAGTAACATTTGAACTTGTTGGAAGGAAAGCAAAGAAGTGCCTACAGTGCCTGAAACATTATGAGGATGCTGATACACCGTCCTGAAATATCATTACCAAAAGGACTACTTTTTATGATAATGTTGCAAAAATGGACATTGCGACAACTTATTGCACTAGTTAACAAAAATACAGCTATTGTTGAGTTATATGGGTAGCAAAAAACTAGTAAGAAAAAATACAAAAAAAAAAAGATGATAGATGAGCCTGAGAACTTTCACAGATTCAGCTGTAATTCCAGAAGCAGCACAAGTCCTAAGAGTTAACCAAAGTAAAACAACTTCTTCAAAAGTGCACATATCATGTCACCTGTGTTTCCTGTGGACTTTTTTGGATTTTTGTAGTTCTTTCTTTTTTTTGGCAGTCCAACTGCAAAATACTGCCTAAATAGCCTTTCATATGGGAATCCAGTACCCTCACCCCTGGCCCTAGAGGGAATTTGGAAGAACAAAGGCATTAAAAAGAAAAAAAATGCTAACATTAAATTCAACTGCAAAGAGCTTTGACGTTTTCTCAGTAGTTTTGAAAACTATGTTGTAAAAGATCCAAAACTTTCTGAAAAGGTTCAGGCCAGGCACAAGTCCATCACAAGGTGTTGTGAAATCTCATAATTTAATTGCTTGACATTTTATGCACAACGCCCGTGTTGAGAAGCAGTTCAATGCTATGTGATTCACTGACTGAGACTCACTTGGGATGTGTTCTGTGTACTTTGGCTCCTCCGGAATGTATCCACGATTTTCATTACCATTTCTTTGGCTGTTTTGCAAATGGCCGCCATTTTTCTTCTTAGCTGAAACTTTTCTAGAAATAAAAGTACCTATTATTAGAACTTCATTATAGGAGAACTCTTGGGTAACAGCAGAGAAGAACAGAGAAAAAAGGATATGACTTACTCCTGAAGAAATAGAAACAAAATATTTCTGGGCTTTCCAAATATTTATCTGTTGCAAATTCTGTCCTGTATAAATATTATCTATGCAGTTCTGCTTAGAAAGTTTCCATCACCTGCTTTATCAGTAAGCAGGAGAATAAAATGAGCAATCTGCTAAGACTTGCATTCTCTGATTCAGATCATAAGTTTTGTAGGAAATGAATTTTGATCTCAAATTCTGAATTACAGGCTAGTCAGTGGCCCAGTAACACCATTCAGATCACCTACGATAACCCATCATCTTTGTGATGTGAGCTCACCCAATTTGAAAAACAAAGCATATTAGCTCACATCACCACCGTTCACTCCCAAATGATTTATCTGTACACTCTGAAGTTAATCTTTTACTTTGGAATTTACTTTTCACATGAACACAGTCACAGTGAAGTTAATAGAACTTCCTTGATTAAAGCTACACACCTCTGGATTTGCAGAAGTCACCGGCATAACTAGACAGTAAGAAAAGAGTGTATTTTTTACTCATTGTTATGCCACAAGAAATGTTACTATTCAGCTGTTCCTACCACGAACTCCTCCCCAGTATAGTCCCAGATCCACCTTTGCCTAGGTTTTTGGGGTGGCAAGCACAAACTGATGGCAAGATTGTGACAGTGCAGGAATTTGTAGGGGAAGAGTGAATTATTTTTCACTAATATTTGTGGAAACTGCTGCATTTACTTTTTACGTTTAGCAAAAAGGTGCATAAAGTTTCAGATAGGCATCATTGATGTACATGTAAATATGAAGAGCCAGCTACGATATGTGTATTTGGGGTTTTTTTAGGAGATAAGCATGTTAATACCACTAAGAAACCTGCCAAGGTTGTTGAAAGGTAAGAGTAATTGTTTAGGAACAACACCTCTGCATCTTAGATGATACTGTACAGTCTACTTTATCTGATCCTTAGATTTCAACAAACTCAGTGCAGTAGCCAAATCCAAAGCAGCTACAAAAAAGTGCAGGAGGCACAAAAATCTGGTCAGGCAAGTTAAAGGTAAATGTGGTGGGGAGTAAAACAATACGTCTTTCTTTCTCCTAGTACAAGGTGGCATCTGAAATCCGGAGAATCTTCATTCTTTTTACTTCAAATAGGTCCCCCTTCCCCCTAAAAAAGCACTACACCTATGAGACCTGGAAGTAACTGTAAATAGTTCCTGTGATTTCAGCAGCATTATTTACCCATGCTAAAACTTTGCAGAATGGTCAACACTGAGTTCCTGAACCCAAGCTAAACCCTAGAGCCCAGACTCATCCCAGTTTTCAAGCATTTGCTTAACATTAAAAGTGCAAGTAACCTTTCGGAGGGCAGTAGTAGGACAACCCATGTTTACAGTTAATGGGCAAATAAAGGCTTTACTGTACTGGGATCCAAAAAACACACATTATGTCATGAAGATACACTTTTATTTACCCCAGACTGGATTCAAAGAATAGGGAGAAGGTAATGTTAGGGCCTGTTCTGGACCTGTTGAAGCTGTCTGACAGGAAACACTGTACAGATCCTCCGAAGGTAGCGACAGGACGCAGGGTCCCCAAGTCCCCCATACCAGTCCCTGCTGCTGGGCAGAAGCTTCTCCATAGGTTCAGTTGACTCTGCCATAGCAGGACTGACCCTTGCAGTGGGCTTTTGGCAGAACCAAGTTAGAACACAAGTAGAAATGCTCCGTAGCGCTTAATTTGTACCAAAGCCAATAGGCAAGTTGCACTAGTTCTGGGCCTCCAGTTCCCAGCTGATTTAGTCCTGCCTATTTATGTACCTGCACTTAGTAAACTGAATGATTAAACATCACAAAATAAGAAATCAACTAGAAGTTTACTGATATGGCACAGTATAAATAACATCATCTCCTCAGGAGAAACTAGTGCTTCTTTAACTTCCTTATTTTCCTTTATATGAATAAAGTACCGTATAAATGGAAATCTGTCAACAGGCCTTTAAAAAAAAGTTCCCTCTGAGAGGCCATTAATGAAGCTAAGTATTCCTGAAGTGAGAGGTAAAACGTTGCATGGGATCGCAAACTTGTTAGGAGATTAAGAAGTTAAATGCCGCACACGCATAAGCCGCAAATGAATTTACAAGGCTCTTTAAAAGCTTAGAAAAAATAGCACCACGTAATGAATCGGATGTAAATACTGAACGATCCTGGGCTGGCGTGTTTTCGCGTGTCCCAGTCAGCACTAATGTACAGCTAGCTTTGTATTCTCGCGAGTCTGATATTCACTTGAAATGTTGACGCTCATCACCGCGGCAGCTTTTTGTTGTTGCCTTTTTTTTTAATTTGATTTGTTGGGGTTTTTTTGTTTGTTTGTTTGTTTTGCACTCGGACACTAATGAATTTGCAAGAAGCCGGCGGCCCGGCGGAGCTGCTCGCCCGCCCCTCTCCGGGGCGGCTGGTGCCGGCGCGGCAGCCCGCGGCGAGCCGCTGGCTCACAGTGACCCCCTGTGGGCGCTGCTGCAAACACCCGGCGCCCGAAAACCTCCCGCAGAGAGCCAATTTTTAAGGATTTGTTTTGCCCATCAGCTCCAGAGCGGCGGGGGAGGGGAGGGTGCTTGCTTGCAGAATCAGGCGTGCCGGGATTTTGCATCTTTTCCCCCAGGTTATCGTGGGAACAGAAGTTGCAACCTGCTGCGGGCAGTGGCTCTTGCTCTTTGCCCCTCGGGTCTGTCCCCTACCCCTGCACACAGGCCGCCGGCTCCTAGGCTGTGCATGCCAAAATGTGCCAAGGCGCAAGCAAGGCTGACCCGAAGGTCAGCGAATGCGGGGCGGTGGGGCGTGGAAGCTGGCACATCCCTTTCACCATCCTGCGGCAGCCTGAAAGAATCTAGGTAAAAGAAAAAAAAAAATTCCCACCTTATTCAGCTTACCTTATCTCATTTTGATATGTGGAGCCTGAAAGAAAAAAATGAATCTGTTGAAAATACAGGACGATTAAATATGCCCTACTAGCTCCTCTTAGAGCATGCATTGTGCTCTAGTTACCACAGGAGCATCTCTCCTCCCTGTTTACAAAATTGTGCAATATCCCTTTAGAAGAGTTTACGCAGAAACTGGAAATGAGGAAAGTATCTGACAAATACAGTGCTGAAGGTATGCCTCAGCACAGATCCTCAGCATAGTAACTAAATGTCACTGCAAGTTAACGTACTTCTGAAAAATACTACCCCCTTGTAATTGATATGCATGGCAAAGCTAGTGGGCCACTGATTACTTTGAAAGCAAGTTATATGAAAAACAACAAGGTGAAAGCAAGGAGCATCTGCAGGTCACTGGTCAAGAGCATGATCTCTCTTCTCACACTTTCACTTACAGGTCTTTGCACCACACCAGAACTGATTTAATAGTAGATTTATCTCTAAGTTAAGATTTTTTTTTAATGCACAGAGCAGCTGTGAATATCCACTTACCTTTCTTCTTTTGGCAGAAACAGCGTATGACAACCCCGATAATAAAGATCAGAAGAATAAAACCAACAAGTGACAATACGACTGCAAGTACAATAACCCATGTGCTTGTGTTGTCTTCGCTGTGCTCACTTTCTGTTAAATTAAATGGAGAAATATTGTACTATCAGAGCCTGGAAACATCTTTTTTCAGAACATTTACTTTTTCTGTAAGAAGGTTTTAGCTGCTTGCTATTATTTAACAAGGAGGCAGTGTTTTCTGAATGACAGGATTCTGTATACATGGATGATGCCCAAGAATTTAAAATGTTTCCAAATGCTAATGCTTATTGCAGTTGCAACTTTCCTCATAGTTACTTCTCTTTCTGAAAAATTCGGAGTTGTAATCTTCCTACCTAAACTTTATTTGCAGGTATTCTGAGTCTCCCAGCATCCTTTAGAGACCTTTGGGGCTGGGGAGAGGGGTTAAGATTCAATTTCGATTTCTATACTGTATTACTATGCTGTACTATTTCTATACTGTATTAAGCATCTTGCCTAGTTGCTCTAGTCCATGGAGAGAAAATAGGTGTTCTGAATTACAATTCCTCTAGCCAGACGTGTATGTCTCCCTTTGGATAAGGTGAACAGCTCTCAAGAAGTGTCCATTGGTCCCCACTGGCCACAATGATAGCCTTAAGTGACTAGGATAGATGGAGATCTCTATCCAGTAGATAGGATCTTCTGATGAATCCCATACTGAGATTTCTCCCACTGATTTCAGTAGGTGTTTGATTTTGCAACATACTTTGTAGGTCATCTGCTATCCACTGTAAAGAGCAGTGAAGAGCAAAAATTGTAAAGAGTAGCACTGTTTTGGGGTTTGCAGATACTCACTACAAGTAGTGAAGCCCTCTTTGCTACTGGTGTTTTTACAACATTAAAATATTCCTTTGTCTTTGCTGTAATCTGCAGTGTTAAATGAGGTGATTTAAAGATAATTCAATGTCTTGCTGAAACTGGTTGCTACGATCAAATGGTTTTGCTAACAGAGCTGCCACATGCAAAGAATTTTAAAAATATTTTATGTTCCTTACCCAACTGGAGGCAAAAGGAAAATGACAATTCTGACTGTCACATCACACTGCCCATTGGTTTTGACCAGATATCTCAGGAGCGCTTCTAACTTGATCACCCTTTGAAAAGCCACCCAAATATCACCTTGGCAGTTGTTTAGAAACAAACTTCCAGTCTGAACTACAGGTGTGAGACACACAAACTTGACAATACCCATTCTGGCATGCTGGGTTTATGCATGTCACGTCCTCGCTAGGGGTCTCAATTAAAAACTGCATGGCAACATTTACCTGACAGCCTCTAGGAAAGGTTCAGCAGCAACAGAGATGATTGGTAGCTGCACAGTGTCACAGCTATTCCCCTGATGTGTGACCCAGAGTATTTGCTGCTCCGCTAAAAGCAGGGGATAGAAAAGTAAATCCATTCTATCTACAAATTTGCCCAGTTACATATGCCTGGGGTTTGGAGGCTTTGGACTGCAGAGACACAGGACTGCAGCCTCCAGCGAGCTCAGACTCATGTCGAGATTCTGAATTCTCCAAAGCTCAGGTTGTTATGATTAAGCAATTCATTCCAGTCTTTTCTCTAATCCTAATACACAAACAGCATGCTTTAAACTTCTTGTGACAATTTGGAAAAACAAGCACTCGGTAACCTGCAGACTAGTAGTTAATTCCGTAGGCTATAATCAGTTGCGACTACAACTGATTATAAGCTTGTTCATAACATTTTCATCCAGAAGTACTGCAACAAGTACCTATGATTTATTATATGTTGTTGTATAAAGCATGTCATAGGGATTTCAAGATAGTTAAAATATGAAAGATACAGCTCTCTTAGCTATAAGGGGTAGTTTAGCCCCAGCGTGAAGGAGGAAGCCAAATGCTCTTTCGGCACTGCACCATACTAGTCAGGCTGGCTGCCAGACTAAGGTATTTTGCTCCCCCTCAGGCTCAGGTTACCTGCCAAAAGATGCTCTACAGAGCACAAGCAAGAGGGACAGGATACAACACAAATACTCCCAGGCTGTTCTGCATGGTAGTTTTTCCCCAACTCTGAGAGATCCAGAAAGAAACTGGGGATGTGACCAGCAGGTATGAACGCATGGGCCGCCAGCTCAACATGTAAGTTAGGGGCACAAGAGAGGGGCTCTGAGGGATGAAGAGATTAAACCCTTTTAGCCCCACTTGTAAATCCACATCAAGTTACATCAGGTACTAAACATGGATGAAACCACCTTCTCATACTATATGGCCCATTCTCTGCTGCCAATTCTCTATCCTAACATCTAGCTTCTCCTAAAGCTGCTAAGAATTTACCTGAGCAAAGCATCTCTGGAAAAGGGAATTTTCCCTGAGACATGCTGGTGACCAAGGAGAAATGAGAGACTAAGACAAAGCTGCACCCTGCTTCTTGGACACTTTGGAGCTTTGTAGCTAGGATAAAAGCAAAGGAAGATCAAGGTTCTGGCTGATTCCCTAGTCTTCCCCTCCTGCAGTGCAAAGGCCACATAAAGCCAACACTGAAGCCGTAAAAAGCTTAAGCCCAACTAAGGGACTCTGCCAAGGATCCCATGTCCCAATAACAGCTCTGTGACTGCTTCTGCTGCGATAACTCTATAGGAGTTCCCAAATTTGGGGCTCAGTCAAACTGAATTGCAAATAAGACACCTCTGGAGAGAGGAGTGACCAACACGAAAATGCATCATCTTGTTAACTGTAAGAAGAGGCCCGAGATTAAGACTGATCCAGACATGCAGGAAGGCATTCACCTGCCAGGCGATGTTGGTTTATCAGTTAGTGACTGTGGAAGAAGGCTCAGAAGTTTTTTGGTTATAATGCTTGTGAATAGACAAGTACTGCTCGTGAGGCTTGTGGAGAAGTGAATTAGATTGCTCAAGCTTTTAAGCGAGGGCTGAAATCGATATTACTATAGTTTCGGGAAAGACTCCTTAGATGTTTGAAGCTAGCCTTCTTCATTCCTGACAACATCTAGCTAAGGGGGAGTCTGTATATGAAAAATCAGAGTAGTTCTGAGATTTAAAGTACGATATATATTAGATATATTCCTCCGTTGCAAATGTCACATCTTTATTTCATTCTCATAATTTAGAGATTTCATTTTCTCATATCCTGACAAATTTCAGTGTCTGCTGCTGCACAATGATTTTTCCAAAGAGAAATGAATGATGGTCCTATACAATCACTAATTATACACTAATTGTGCTTCATGACATCTGTTTTTCTCCTCTTCTGATTTACAGTGAGTAGCTATGGAAACTGAGGGTGGATCCCTCTGTAGTTCACAAATGAGTAGGCAGGGGAATTTATTAATTTCCTCAGGATAGCTCTATTTTGCTTAATCAGTAATTAGGAGCAATCTGACTACAAAGAATTATTAAAAATGATGAAATGACCTTTTTCAATTGCATTACAAAGTGAGTACTTCTGAAAGGACTTGCTAATAATGACTCATACGTAAAATAAAAGGCACAGTTACTCAACCTCTTCGGTTGCTTATATGTAGAAACTTCTATACCATACCAGTCATCAATCTACTATAAGAATGTCTTCATACATGGTGTATTCGTCCGTTACAGAACAAGTATCAGTTCATCAAGAGAAGCTGTCAGCATGATTATTGAAGTTCACAATGCTCACCACTTCAGAAAAAGAAGTGTAGATTTAAGGCTCTACTCTGTACAGAAAATACCTGGTGGGCCACTGTAAAAACCTCCATATAACTTATGCATTTTCTATACCACAGGGTATGGCTAATAAGAAGGATGCCATTATAGGGTGCCACCACAGCTGGTAGTGTACCCATAACCAGCAACCTCAGCTCCTGGGACAGCCTCCCAACCATGTGATTACTGGTGCAAGTTCAGGTTGCCCTGAGACTCCTCTGCCTTACGTTTGAGGCTCTTGGCCAGCCTCACCAGAGAAGAGCTGCAAAGGACAAGGTGATTATCATCTCCCCATCTGCATTAAGCACTGCTAACCCACAGGGAGAGCACTTCTCCTGTTCTTACTTGTTCTTATCATATTATGGTTTGGAAAAGAAAAGCACTTTTCACAGGATTCTGTTAGATAATGAGGTAGATATTTATTCATAGTCTCACTTGCTTTGTTCCACACCGACAGCATAAAGCAGAGAAAAGTCGTGCTTTGCCTCATGAGTGTCCTAACGCTGTGAATGCGTTAATCTGTGGAGTTTATTGCTGTACGATGTCAGTGAGGCCAAAGATTAGCAGCATTACAAAAAATTGCTGATAGCATTAGCAAAACTGTTAAAGGTTACCAAGGGTCTTGCTCATAGTTCTTGAAAGACTTATTTGACAGTTATGCTTGGATTAAAGCCACCTTAAATCTCCTTAAATATAAGGAAACAAAAGGCAATCTAATACTTTGTCCAAAGAATTCCACATATGTTAATGAGTATATCCATATTCCTCCAGTAGGTGAAAGAGACCACACCAGGAAGAAGAGAGCAGGTCAAATGGCTCTTGGATCTACATAGACCTTGGGATACAGCATATGACTAGAATACTACCTAGCCCCACTTAGGTGTCAAGCTCAGTGCAGCTTTGGATTGTTACCAGCAGACTACGACAGCTCCACCACATCTGTTCAGTGTTTATACAGAGAACTTTCTACTTGCATTTGGAGAGCTAGTGCAGAATCTATTTTGGGTTGTGTGCAGAAACTGGGAGTGAAATCCAAGGTTTTTTGAAGTCAGTGGTAAAGCTAGTATCGAATATAATAGAACACAGTTTCACCTGGGGGTTTGGCCTTGAGCAAATGAGGTCTAGAATTTTATTTTCATACATGGGACATGACATAATCAAAGATGTTTCACATCTAAATTCATTAGATGATTTCTTGTAGAAGGAGCCAAGGCCAGTATGGTTAGCAATGAATCCACAGTAGGAATCAGTGGCAGATCTGCTGCTTCATTCATTTTGTTCACACTGGTCCTAGGTAGGACTTTCTGTTTCACATGACTTGTATCAGTCCTCTTACAGAAGCGACTATAACCATAGCGCTGCATGAAGTTGTGACAACCAAGTCTTAATTATATCACCTCTGCACACGTCATAGTATTTGGTTTGCAAATAAAAGATTTTTCCAGACAAAACAAAAAAGCATAGTTCTGAGAAAATAGCATAGGCAAAGTACAACAAACATCCACTTACCTAGAGTAGAGTTGAGAAAAAAAACAGTTACAGTTGCATTCTGAGGGCTAGGGAGTGCTTCTATATCAGCTAAACAAGTCAAAATCTCAGTGTCCGTCGGAGTCAAAGTTAAGATGCTCATGGCATTGTGAAGGCCATTAGATCCTTGACTTTGCTTGGTAACATACCTCGACTTATCTATGAAAGAGTCGTTTGTCATCCAGGTAATGTCTGGAGCTGGAGCCCATCCTAAGGCTTCACAAACAATTTCAACTGTTTTGTTCTCTTTTACTGTAAAGGTGCTATTTTTGATGACTAAAGATCCATTAACTGTAGAACGGAAAAGATATTTTGTTCCTTCAGAATATTTGGATGCATTGCTTTCCAACTGATAATTTCAAATCTTACCGTGATACCCAAAATTAGACATGCCTTGAGATACAAATTTCAAAACAACTGTTATTACCACTGACGTACCATATGCATGATATAAAAACGCAGATATTGCAGCTTCAAGGACACATTATTGCTCCATACCTCTAAAACACTAGACTCAGCCTGCAGTGCCTTTTCAATAAAAAGCAGTAAATTATAGTTTTTAGCTGTACTGATATATTTCCAGCTGAAGGACAACATAATGTAATAACCATGTTTCTCTCTAAATTTTAAGCATGCTCTTGGGGTTTATCAGGAAAAGTTTACAGGTAGATGATTAGGGGTTCTTGTTGTGTGAAGTATCTCTTTGACAAATGGATAGTGTCTCTTGGTTAGATTCTGCTTTACTGGCTGCACTGTGGCACTAATGATGCTTGAGGAGGAAGAGGTCTCATACACAGGGGCTTCATGCACAGGAGCTTTTTGTCCCTTGGAAAAGGCAGCTTACAGCAGCAATCATATGAAGAGTATCACCTTGCATCTCATGGGCTTTACTTCTACACTCCATTAAATCAAACTCAAATAAGCTGGCTTTAGGACTGCGTCCTAAATCACAAAGCAGAAGAGAGATCTGCACTAAAAAGGAGCAGAATATTGATGCACAGAGATGTTCATATGGGGTAGTTCGCACTGTCCCTACCCAAAAGATCATTTTTGTCTGACTGCCTGTGGGCCTGATACACCCTTCAGGCAAAATCCAATAAAGAATAAGGAGAGGCAATGGGAAAAAACAAGGGCAGCTCAATCCTCTTTCAATGGCACTCCGAAGGTGACTCTGAAACCTGCTGTGACAGTAAAATTAAGACAAGGAGGACAGGAGACAAAGAATGTTACATAGGAGCATGTATTCCTTCAAAGAGATAATTTGGGCAGTCCATCACAGGATTTCTCTAAGCACACTATAATAAAATAGCTTTCCATTGGCGGCCATACGCACCTTGAACAGAAAGAAACGCAAAGGTGCTCTCATTAGGCTGCTGGGTGCTGCACACTATTGTACCAGAGTCACTCAGCTGCGTGTCGTGAATGATCAGCTCTGAGGTAAACCCAGTACTGCTGGTATAATTTTGAGAGGTGAAGCGGTCTGATGTTACAATAGCTCCTTGAGGATTAACCACAGTGAGGACAGGACTTCCCTTTGACAGCCAGATGAGAATTACCCATCTTAACGACACGGTACAATTAAATCGGGCTTCTGAACCAACAAGGACTGTCGCATTAGTAGGGCCAGTTATAATAGAAGAACAAAAGCCAAGACCTGGAAAGAAGAAAAAAACACGCAATCTGTAATTACATAAACACCAATATCAGCTAAGGCCTTTGGCTGAATTTTTATGGTCAGCAATGTAAGGGGATAAAAAGCAAGGACATCTGGTTCAAACGACATTATTCCCTGGGAACAGTGGGGTATTAAGCACTTAGTTACATACCAGGAAAGGCTGTTGATTCACCTGTGCTGGCACTTTCCTTCTGACTTTTCCTTCAGTACCTGGTCCTTTCAGAAGATTCATATCTCATTTTCAGGAATGCATCACAGTAAATAGTTAAAAATTATCTATGGTAAAATGAAACCTCAGCTGAGCATTGTTAAGCACACAGCAGTAAGCTGTGGGCAAATGCTACATAGGCTTGCTATAATGGATCCCCAAGTCAATCTTTCTCAACCCAAGAAATATAGACTTCTATAGATTAAAATATCTTAACTTATTTAGAGATGGAAATGTAGAAACAATCTAATCTTTCAGGTAATCTCCAGGAGAGATTTTTTTTAAAGCACTAGATTTTTTGTCTCCCTGCCTCCCAGTCCCAAATCACTTAAATTTCTGTTTTCAGGGAGTCACTGAAAGCCAGACTTATCATTACTGCTGAAGGAAAATGCTTTCACCCTTAAAAAGGAAAAATATGTGAGTTCTCTAGACTTGAAGCACATAGCAGAGTACATAGCAGGTCCCTTAACTATGTTTCCCTTGCCCATACCCCAGATTGCCAGTGATTCTTTTCTACCCCCTTCCATACGCTTTCCCCTCCTCCTTGCTTTTCTTATGCATGATTCAAAATGCATTCTCCTCCACCTTCCCAGGCTTTCTATTAACCAGCTCTGCTGTAATTCATGAGTTTTTCTCCTTAAAGATACTGTTCATTTGGCTATTATTTTTCAGAACTCAGAGCTCAGCTCTAATGAGGGCTTTTTCTTTTCTTTTCCTCCTCAGCATACCCAGGGCCTCCCGTTGCCCTCAGTGGAAGGAAAGCACAGCCATTGCCTGGGCGGAGGGTGGTCCCCTGCACATGAGGATGCAGAAGCACTCACTTCCGATGAGCACAAAGCAAAAGACAAAGGCAGAGACCATCTTTTCAACATGGCCAAGGGAAATAGGTGCCATTTTGAAAGCGGGTAACTCTTAAAGCATTTCTCAGAAAGAGGACTTCATATACCCTCGTCTTCCCTGAGGGAGAAACCTTCAAACATGAAGAATGATCCAGGTTACTGGTTTGGTGTCTTAGAAATAGTGCTTGAGAGCAGCACTGTGTGAAATTAGTCACCTGCTTCCCTGGGTCTTTGTACTTTGTGACCTTCCTGTGGATTTTGGCTCAGTTCCCCTAAACACGCTACATCCATGTGCAGTAGAGCAAAGGCAGAGGTACTATCAATAGTTTTCAAGGAGGAGTAGTTACTAAATGATCATAGAATCACAGGATAATTCAGGTTGGAAGAGACCTCAGGAGGTCTTCAGTTCAATCCCCTGCTCAGAGCAGAGTCAGCCCTGAGTCAGACCAGGTCCTTGAAAACCTCCAAGGATGCAGACTGCATAACCTCTCTGAGCAACTGCCTTATTATCATCATGTTGAATAAGATTTTCTTCATACAGAGTTTGAATGTCTTCTGTTTTAACTTATGCCCATTGTCTCTTGTCCTCCTGCCATGCACTGCTGTGAAGAGCCTGGCTCCATCTTCCCGATAACCTCCTTGCAGGTCCCGGCAGGCTGCTCTTACGTCCCCCCATAGCTATCTCTTCTCCAGGCTGAACAAGCCCCGGTTCTTCAGCCTCTCCTCAGTGGGCAAGTGCTCCAGACCCTGACCATTTTGGTGGCCCTTCACTGTCCTCGATTCAGTTTATTGATGTCTTTCACATATTATGGTATTTCACATAATGGTAAGTTATTGTAAGCTGGTCGTTCTCACTAAGGTGCTGCAACCCGCAACCCTGCCAGTTGCAGGTGCAGCAGAGAGCAAAGGACACTGTTGCTGAGGCTCAGCTCAGAAAATTGCTGATGCTCCGCATCTCACCGGCTGATGCTCTTTTGCCCTCCCACTCTGGGGCTGCTGCTGCCCCTTCAACTGCCTCTCAGCTCAGGTCTGCTCCCTCTCAGCCTTGTGCAGGGTCAGGGCAAGGGTAACCAAGCTGGCACACCACAGGCAGGCACAGCAACCCCTGCACCTTGCTGTGACGTGGTTACACTTTGACAGGAGCACAGAAAGAATTTGGTGGGAAGGGACCTCTGGAGGTCTCTAGCCCAACACCCTGGTCCAGGCAGTAACTAGAGCTAACTTCAAAGTTAGATCACTTGCACAGGGCCTCATCATGCCAAATTGTGAATATCTCCAAGGATGGAGATTTCACAAGCTCTCTGTGACCAACCGGTCCTGCTAGAGAGGTCTACCTCATCAGTAAGTCTTTCTTTGCTTACTGGGAAACGTTCATCCAGAGGAGCACAGGGACTGTTAGCGTTACCCTGATGATTCAGGCTATAGCCTGCATAATTACAGCAATTGCATCCTGCAGTCCATGGTAGTGTAATTAAAACCCTGTGTCTGCAAATTTAGCCTGAGCACAAGAGTTCAATTATTTTCCAGGAGAAAGAAAGTCTAAAATGGCTGTTATTCCCTTGCTAAGACTATTCAGAACAATGAAGTGCTTTTTAAAGGACCCAGGTTTTGTTCATTTTGGGTAGTTTATTCATTAATATATTAATTTACAACTTACTGCAAAATTCATATTTCATTCAGTCACTAGCTGGCATGAGCAGGGGAAGATACGTTGCATTGTTTCACACAAAAGAGATGTTTAATACTTGTATAAATGCAACCAGAGCCTAATTTCAGTTACAGTACTGCAGCCAGAACCTTCATACACACACCCAAGGCATATGGTCCATAATCTCATTGCTCTGAGGTCAACATCATTTTCTAATTTCCAGCTCGCATTTAATCCTAGGCAGTTTATATCTCCTCAGGTTTGTGCCAAGAATTGTTCTGTAATATAAATAGTTCCCCTCTTTCCTCCCACCCTCTGCATGCATTTACAGATGAGAATCTTCTCATTCTTTGTTTTGCTGGGTTTTACCAGCCTAGCCCTCCTTATGTCTTTGTATGATTGACTCTGAGTTCTCCTACGTTTACAAAACGCTTTAAAAAAATGTTTTCCACTATCCTGGCTTATGTTACCTTTACCATGCACAGCATTCTACTAAGCTTATCTGAGTGTGAGCAATAAAACATTAAATCAAAAGCATACTCTGCTTCTACTGATAATTAATAAAGCCAGATAATACAAGATAAAGCATATTTCAGTTCAACTTCAATGGCTCATTTTTTCCATTAAGTTATTCAAAGCTCTCTTGAGGCTTGTAAAGGTGAACTGTTATGCTTTAAAACATGCAACAGCTTGAAGATTACCTCAGTGATCAAATCTATATACATAGCTTAATGCCTTGCTTTATAAACAGTTAATCCAGCAAAACAGCCAAAACCCAATTCCTCCTCTCTTTTCTATTTGTCACTTTCTGAATGACAGGGATTCCCCACGTGTCTGTGGATGGCATCATTTCCACAACTATGAATTTTCTAATTCTCATCGTATTGAGAATTACACTGAGACTGCATTGACGGGGTGCATTCCAATGAGACCATTCCTCACTTAGTATGATCCTTTTCCTGGTGTTCAAGATCAAACAATCATGATTTCTATTCCTAACTGATATTACTGCGGTTGAGACATTGTCCTAAGCTCGAATGAGTCTTTGAATTATCTATTTTTTCTTGACTGCAATTGTAAACAGCCTTTGCAATACTACTCCCTGTATGTCCCATAGGGCCTGTAACGTGTTAATGTACTGAATTCTTTGGTTTTCACACCTTGTTTGAATTCTTCCTGACTTTTTGAAGCTGACACGAACAGCTATCGTGATGAGAGACAGAGCCATACACAACCCTTCTTAGAATTAACACTAAAATATATTTAGCTGCCCATGAACCAAGAACTGCATAGCAGAGCACAGCAGTATTTAGCCACACTGTTCCTATTAATGAAAACTGATCCCTGTGCATTTGTATTTTATTTCTTAGCTTGTGTAAACACTCTATTTTCTTAAGGACACTAATGGCTTGCTATGGCTCTGAATAAATGATGTGACTTTCAGTACACTGCCTGTTGTTAATCTATCATTTGCTATGAGATCATGTCTGAGAGTTCCATTATGGTCTTCAAATTTATCCCTAAACATGAATAATCGTTGATCATCAATCCTAAAAATAGATGGCTAATATTGTTTTTGTCTCGTTCAGTCCATCAAGACAATGCAGGCAAGTAGGTATGAATTATTCCTTCATTTACCTAACATAGTGATTTTTAACAGTGCACAGGTATGGCAGGCTCTACGTTTTCTTCCACCAACTACATCTGCTGGGAGCAATAGACAACCTTCCACTGACTTCTGTGAGCTACAGAAGAGGCCCATGAGTCTTGGAAGGATCCTATAGGGCAGGAGGATTGAGGAGCAGGAAGCAGCTCAACCTGGCTTCCCTTTGGACCTCTGCAAAACCGCAGCACAGCCAAAAAAGGAGCGAAGATCTGGAAAGGGATGAGGAAATACTGTGCTAGGCTCTGCAGCCTCTATTTGCAGAGCTCCTGTGTTGTCTCTGCTGTAAATGAAAGCTGACCTCCTTAGGCAGAAAATTCTGAGAAAAAAAATGCTCTAAGTACCCTGGCTTTCTCATCGCTCTGACCACCTGCTGCCTTGCTGGCACACCCTGGCACAGAGTGGTACATTTGGCATTCCCTTCTGCTTGTTTGGAGTTGCCTCACTTCATGAGCCTTCTCCTCCTCCTCCTGCTAAGACATTTCCAGTGGTTGTAACCTTGCCGCTTTATCTTTTCGCTTTTATTTTTTATCTTGCAATAGCACGTGGAGTCCCAAACCAACAGTGGTCCCATTGTCCAACGCCGGTACAAACACCGATAAAGTAATTCGTGTAAGGTCAAAGAGGACATGCATGACAGAACGGGGACCTTAGGCCAGCTGCTTTCACCTAGTGCTGTAATTCCTTTCTGCTGGGCCTTCTTTCTCATGCAAAGGAGTAAATTTCAGTGCTAATTACATTTACATGCTGCTTGAAAAATATCTTGCAACTAGTTGCTTTTAGACAAATTGAGGCCTCAGGCTAGATTTTCATTGTACTTTGCAGAAATGATGTGTTCAGCTCTTAACAGCTGGTTTAACATCTGCTTCCACACACACAACCAATAAGAAATCCTGTCCAGACCAATATCTTCACTGATGCTTTTGCAGTAAGGGAAACTTTAGCTGTCTACATGATCCTGCATTATATCCTTACTTTTGAAGAACAAAGCTGAGTCAGGACACCTTTCCTGTGGCATGCCACTAAATGTTTACAAAGGAATAACTATTGGCAAAAGTTTACTTTAACTGAAAGGTGTTTATGGCGTTTCAGTTTTCAGTCTTTCTTAACAGCATCCAAAAATACATCAGCTCCTTTATGAGCTGTTTATTCCCTCGTTTGTCACCCAAGCTCACTGTCATGGCCATCACAGTGGGTTTTGAAGAAACAAAAGTACATCTTATGTATTGTTTTCAGGACTCCGGTGGGTGACGCCTGCGCTGAGGGAACCTTATTTGCCAAAGAACCACGCTTCATCACCAGCATTTTTCCCTCCCTATCTGAACTAACTGTCACTAAGGGACCACTTTTTCACACTGAAGGTTTCAGCAGAAAGGGCACTGAGACACAGCTACCTTCTCCTTCCCTGCCCTCCTCAGCTGACTCCGTCTTTCCTACTTTTCTATGTGACTAATTTGGATGAAGCACAGTGAAGAACAGGACGGGCTTATCCTTTTGTCCTAATGATACCTGTTCAGCCTCATCATAGTATTTCAAAATGCTCTCCTCCTCGATATTCTTATCTCCCTTCCATAAAGCCTGCCTTTTTATTTTATCCTTCACCTTTTGTGTCTAGGCTCTGTCTCCCTCCCTTCCTTCTCTGCCATTTCTGTTTAGTTTCCTACATTTTTTCCTTCCAGTCTGCTTTAATTATTTTTTTCTTTTTACTTTTTATTCAGTCTCTACTTCACCCTCCCCCTGCCACCCCGTGGTTTTATGCCTTCCTTGCCTCATCGCTTTCCCACTTCTTCTCCCACTGCTTCAGCAAGGACTCTGCAATAAATTGTTTCAGATTTAGCAAGATTTTTCTTCAGCACGTCACAAGTTTTTTTTCAAAAACCAACAGCCCTGAAGCTAAGCTTTTTGAAAACCAAAATAGGTTTTAGCTGGGTTGTCAAAGCCTGCAGAGAAAGACGGGTTTGTTTGCTTATGTTAACAAGCCCTTTTAAAAAGCTTATAGGATGTTTCTGTCACGTAGTACCAATCCACTGGTACGCAACTCGTGATCCCACCCACCCACACACAAACCTCCTCTCCACATCCCCTAGATGTCTTTTCCCATCTCTTCTCTTATGCACTATTTAACAACTGTCTATTGCAGCCCCTTTGGGCCTGCTGCCAGACACCTCCTGCTTCTCCACGCTGTCTCTTGTCATTAGTGGTCTTTAGCTGTCAGGCTCCCCAGGACAGGAGCACGCCATCACCACCAGCAATAGCCTAGGGGCAAGGTGGGGTAATGTAACACCCACTGCAGTTGTCCTTCATTAAAAGCATTAGTGAAATCCTCCAGCGCACAGTGTCCTGCTGCAGACGCTTAGGAAGGCAATACAAGAAGCAGAGCAGGTAAAAATTGAGGCTTCCCTGTTATAACTTCCCTGTGACCAAAAATGGGAGGTTTAGGGACTGCCTGAGCCAATGATTGCATCTGCACCACTGAATCCACACCACATTTATCCTCCATGAATTTGCCTAATATGCTTTTCAGCCTATTTATAATTTGGTATCCCCCATATCAGGTGACCATGAACTTCACTATTTAATTATATGCTAAGAGGAAAAGTACATCCTTTGGTTTGCCCTAAACCTTCTTTCTGATCGTTTTATTCATTGCCTCAAGTTCTTTTTGTTATGAGAATATGTCAACATGCATTCCGTCATTTACCTCCTTATAATTAATTATTTTAATAAACCTTTACTATTTCTTTTTCTTTCCCAAGCTGAAAAAAATCTGTCTAGTGAAGCTTCTCCTCATAATTTTGATTACCCTTTCACGCTTTATACCTTTCTCAGGCCTAACATGTTCTTTTTGAAATAGTAACACATATAACAACTAACACAACAACCAGTATTCAAGACACAAGCTTTCTGTAGATTTATATAATGCCAGGTTTTATTGCATTTCCCTTGTCGAAGACACTAAGCAGTGAAATTTTCTCTCTTTCTCAGCAAGCTGTTCACAGTCTCCAAGATGTCTATTCTTTTCCCCACTAGACATCTTTAGTTAAGTGATGCTTTGCATTTAATTTGTTCCGTTCCTTTATTACTTACTCACTCGGCATCATGACATTTTCTTGCAAATTTTCATAGTCTCTTTTTGGATTTGGCTGCCCAGAGTAATTCTCTACCACCTGCAAAGTCTGCCACCTCATATTTCACTCCTCTTCCCTGGGCTGTTTAAGAGTTTATTGAATACCACGGATTTGTGCACAGCTCCCCTGGGAATATCACTCTGCAATGAAAACTCACTGTTTATCCCTGCATTGTGTTTGTTTTCACCAGTTATTAAGCCACGACAGTACCTTCCCTGCCACTCTTTTCTTTCAAAGCCTGTTAAAAAATCAGCTGTGCTATAACAAACAAATGAACCCTGTCTCCATTACCTAACTGGTTACTTTATATTCACATTTTCTTTAAAGTTCTGCCACCAAGATGTCTTTTATGTGAATCCACTTTGAAATTCAGGCATGTGGAATGCAAATTGGAGGCAAATGAGCAAAATGATATTGCTGGAAGCAAAATCAACTGCTGATACTGAGCTCTCATGCAGATGCCCCCTCAAGACCCATCCTAAAGCAGCCGGGAGGAGGATGAGCATAAGCAGAGGGAGAAATAAGCAGGACATCCCTTCTCATTGGAAGTAAGAGGGTAGGTTCTCCATCTCCTCCCCACTCCGTCCCCTGCTCACTCCAGCCGACTAAAAGTCATGAGATCATTCAGGCTTGAAATGCAAACCTACTCATTTTAAACACTTTAAATGATTCCCCTTTGGGACTTACTGTTCAGTATGATATTGCCAGTAACTGCCATTTACATGCCTTTAAAATCAGTTCACATATTTTGTCCACGGTGGCTCATTTCACGGGTTATGAATGTGTCCTACCTGTTAGCGAGGCAGTTAAGATGAAAGGAAGTAAAATGAATTTCTGGAACTTCTCCATGGGAGCATTCTCTCCTGGTCCCTAAGACAGAAAGTCACCAGCAGTCATGGCACACTTAAGAAGCAGCTGAAGGACATAACTTACTGAGAAGCTCAGTAATGAGCTCCTGCTTTGCGTTTTATAATAAAATGTGACTTTGTGTGACCTGTATTACAAACAAGTGGAGAAGATTAAGTGAGGCAGGGTTTGGAGGGAAAGTAGTATCTTTTATCAGAACAACTGTTTGAAAGAAGTGGATGAGCTTTCAGTACACAGACCTTTCTTCAGCAAAGTACCCTCCCCCTACGGAGCTTGCATCTCTTGCGTCTTTAGTCCATCCTGGCTATTACAGTGCTACTGCTTCAAGATTAACTACGACAGGGGAAACCCATCTACATCATTAAAGTTAATCACAAACAGCTGGGAAAAATAATTCTGTTGGTTGCCCACAATTGCACACATAGTGCGGGGGCGCTTGCTGTGCTGCCAGTGGTGTCCTGGCCAACTAATGAGCCCTGGGCTCCATCAGTTACTGTCATGCAAAACAACTGCACCAGGCATGAGCTGCTCCTGTGAGGCTGGAGAGCGGCAGATCTCCCTATGGAGGGTTTGTTACTGCTTCCCAGAAACTGGCACTGAGGTGAGGTCTCCTACACCAGGCAGCTTTCTTTCTGGTCACAATGGAGGAGGGAGAGGAAGTGGGAATATATCCCAGTGCATCGCTATATCCAAAAGAGTAGTTTCGCAATTTCTTCTGAGCATTTAATTGCAAAATTAGGACACCTGTTTGTACAACCCAGGAGGCTTCCTCCAGCTTGCACAAGGCACTGCTGACTT
The DNA here is from genome assembly GCF_040807025.1 of Struthio camelus. Classification (NCBI taxonomy): domain Eukaryota; kingdom Metazoa; phylum Chordata; class Aves; order Struthioniformes; family Struthionidae; genus Struthio; species Struthio camelus. Next base: position 123,498,527 of record NC_090942.1, on the reverse strand, counting down.
TAGTCCCACTGGGGGACTAATTGCTCCATTTGTAAAGTGTGAGCTGATGCCCAGCCCTGTGCAAGAGACCCTGCAAGGGGAGGGAGACCAGCCCTGACCTCTTCTGAGCTGTGGGTTGCGGGGGAGGGGGGTAATGACTGCAATGGGGAGTGATTTTTTACCTGCACCACATCTCCTCATCCCCGTGAGGGACCACTACCGTCACTGCTGCTGCTGCTGCTGCTGCTGCACCTCTCAGGCAGCCAGAGTTGTGGGTCGCCCTGGCCAGGAGGGATGGGCCCTGCCACCCCATGCTCCCCATCCTACCCCGCTCGGAGCAAGGGTGAAGAACACTCTGAAGAACCTCCTCTCATGCTCCTGGCCTGAGCCATCAGACTGATAAAAGATACTAGCGCAACAGAGGGGTCCCAGGACTATTGCTCTGAACCTGACTCACATCCCAGAAAGTGTTTTACACCCCCAAATGAAATACCAACAGCTTTCAAAAGTGGATGGAGATAAGGGATAGAGATAGGGTGGGAGCCATCACTTTACTTCTGCATTTTCTGTTTTTCCAGCGTTCGTGATCCGCTTCTGTGGTATTATTCTCCTCCCCCTCAAAATATGTGGGAGGCAGCTTCGCTATGCTGCTTGGTTTACAAACTTCTCAGCTGGGAAATTAAAGTTTGCGTTCACGAAAGGTACAAAGGCCAAAGGATGCCGTTTCCTGCCCAGGCCAACCTTCTTGTCGGGGAAGTGATTTTGTTTTCAGAGGTGGCCTTTGCGGTAGCTCTGTGGAAAGCATAAATACTAGTATCACCACAGAGACATTCTGCGTTTCTTCTAACGAGCACATTTTTAAAATCTCCCTTTTGCTAAAACCAAAACTGCATTAAGGAACAAAACACAAAAAGCCCTTGACCCAGCTATTTTGCTAGCCTGGAGCAAGCAGTCTTTTCCCCCCTTGCGCACTACGATCCTGCATTAATTTCCAGCGCCGCTTTTCTGAGAGCGGTGGGAGGAAGGCTGTTTTTTGTAGCGAAAGGGTAGGTAGCACTTGGTAAGCCGAGGTGCCTTAGGGGAAGGCCCAGGGCACGGCGCCGGCCGTCTGCAGGGAGAGCTGCGCGCTGCAGCCGGCCCCAGCAGGCCAAACAACAAAACCGCCTTTGTTGCCTTTCCAGAAGCGTCTCATTGTGGTGCCAAGCTCTACTATAGTTCTGCTCGCAAATCAGGGTTCGAAACAGGGCGTCTCTCCGAGTTAGCCGGGGAAGCTGTTTACATGGCCGGCTGGCCGGTTGCTTTGCGCTCTTTTGCAGGCTTTCAGTTCACCTCCGAAACCTGAAGGGCAGCCCTGGTAATTAATCAACATTTTAAGTGGAGTCTGTGCGCCAGGGTGTGTGTGTGTGTGCGCGTGTGGGTTGGGTGGCTGGGAGGGGGGGGGTTAAGTTTCTGAGTTGATTTAGTTTTGCCTGATACGTTTTGAAAGATGTCATGTTTTCCTCGCGTCGACGTTTTTTGTGCTAAGGCGCTTTTGTACGGGCAGCTGCAGAGGGGAGTGCCGCAGCGCAGAGCTGAAAGGGATTGCTCCTTTCTCTCGCCCCGCGTGAGCCCGAGCACACACGCAAACCAGCTGCTAGTATTTACGTGCCAGTATTATCTACCGTATTAGCAGAAACAGCATAAGTAAATCACCAGGAAACAAATCCAAAGTCTGTGTCCTGCCCTTTCCTAGGAGGGTACAACCCCAGGCGTGCAGGTCTAGAGAGGATCCCTTGAGCCAGTACTTCACCAAAACTGGCAGCCGTGGTCTGTAATCCCACTTATCAGTCCAGGTCCGTGAGTATAAATTGCGCTGAGGGAATTTTTATGGAGAAGAATAAACTTGCCTGAATCTGCAGCGGTGGGTAAGACGGAGCCTGTGCCCAAATTCCGGCCAAAATCAGTAAATAATTTGGGGTGAAGTAAAATGAGAAGGGAAGAGAGAGGATATATAACTTTTTGCTTTACTTTTTACATTTCAAAACTGACTTTCAGCGGGCCGAGAACTATTATCCGACCCCCAAATGGAACAGAATGCTGTGCTTTACGACGAATTAAATACCTGGGGTTTCCCTCGAGCTACTTTTTACGTTCTTCCATCATTTTCTACGTCTCCGCAGGTTAATGTGCGAATCGCGTCAGGAGCGTTCACTACCAGCACAAATTCCACTCACGAGCTCTTGTCCTCCGTCCAAGCCTTCTCCTTCGCTCTTTATCACGGGGAGCAAGGAGGCAAGAGTGCCCTCAGCTGCTGGAGGTGCTGCTTTGGGGAGGCAGGAGTTACGCTATATATACTCCAGCTCCTCGTGCCAGGAAACGTGGTAATTACTTCGGAGCGGTTACCCGGATCGCTTTCCCAAAGGCTCTCCCTGACCGCGAAAACGCCCCCGGTTTCGAACGCGGAGCGCTCCCGTTGGCGCTCTTCGCGCCGCGAACGCCGGGCAAAATTAACAACGCTTAACGTAATTTAAACTCCCCTCCGCTGGGGTCTAGCCTTACCTTTTGACCTGGAGCGAGTCTTCTCCCGAAGCGCAGGGTTTGCTCTGAGGTGCGTTCGCGTCAGCAAATACCTGCTTTCCCCGGCAAGCGACTCCTCCCGCTCGCTTGGGAGCGGTGATTTCGCCTTGCTGCTCAGCCGGGACGTCTCCAGGAAAATATACGTGCGAGTTTCGCTCGCCCTGACTTCACAGCACGGCTTCGAAGTGACATTGCGGCGCTGATAAGATTAGGTAAGGTTCTCCCCTTTCCCGAATATGCATAGTCCTATGTTAATATTTAACCTGGCCTGTAAAAAGAATAGCAACTTGCCGGTGACACGCTCATAGGAGTAAACGTCACACGACGCTGACCTGAAAAGCTGGATTGGTGACGACACCTAATGTCCTAACGAAGGACTGCCGCGCTGCTGCTGGGACTTGAGACAGCCTGCAGCGCCAGCCCTGGCACTGATTTTGGTTGTTTTATGACTATGAAGCTATTTCAGTGCTTTGAGAATACGCTCTAAGGGCCAAGCTCCTCTTGCTGTTACAAACGCACAGACGGCGCCAGGGTGAGCTCGGCTGGGGCCATCTCGGGGTCCGGTCAGGAGCAGACGGACACGGGGCCGGGGACAGGGCTGGAGACAAGGCTACAATGTGAGACCAAAGTCCATCCGTGAGACAGGGCTGTGGCAGGGCTGCAGACCCACTGCGGTGCTGCTAGGCAGGGAGCGACGGCCCCTTTTTCTGCCACTCTGGTAACAATTTGTGTTCACCAAAGCTGTTCGCCGTACTGCTTCGTGAGAGATGTTCTTCCGATGGCTGCAGCCTTTTTCTTCCTCCAAGAGCTGAGCTGCATCCTCCTGGCTATGGCACGACTGGTCAGCAAGTGAACTAATGTGATATAGCCGGAGATTTTTATAATGAGTCCATCTGTTGGGAAGCTGCTGCCGTAAAGAAGGAACATATGAGTTTCCTGAACTAGGCATGGTAGCAGTTCCAGCAAGTAGAAATTAATGTCACACTGACTCAAAATGAAAAGATCCGGTTCAGCAAAGGGAAATGTGACATTTTGTTTGGGGGATTTTGATTCATTTCCAAAACGGAATTTCAAAAATTTTCTTTTTTATTAGAAGAAAATATCACCCTGATCTATTAAAAGAAAAACAGTGAAACCTGCAGGAAGTTCTTTGACCAACTATGTTTCTTTTCTTTTTACTTCCTTGCGTTTCCAAACATCTATTTGTTAAGTCTGAAATGTCACACTCTTGCTCAGGCAATAACCCTACTTTCATAACAGTATCCTTGAAATAACTTCTATGGATAGTTTGATTTTCATCCACATCTGACTAGAGGAAGAACAGGAAAAAGGTCTAATAAGCAAATGACGGCTCTGGTCACCTAAGCAGGAGAAAGTGCAGAAGGTTTAAACAGTTTGACTGGATCTTCAGTTAGGTTTCAGGGAGGCATTTTGAATTCTTAAAATAGCTTCAGAAATGGTAGTAGGTGCTTTTATAGCTTTTACAGAACTGCTAAGAATTTCATATGATCACTTTTGATCCATTTCTTCATCTTGTTACCTTCTCTGTTTTCCTCATTTTCCTGTTTCTGCTTCCTTTGCTACATGAAATACGGGATTGTGTCCCTGCATCCGAGCCCTCCCGTGGCACACCTTCGCTTTGCCTGTGGGATGCAGAACGGCCTGTCCGTGCCCTGCCGTGCTGCTCGGGTGGCTTTTGCAGCCTTCACAGGCACCACAGCACTGGTGGTGGGGGGGCACCTGTGGAGGTCACTAGTCCAGCCTCCCACTCAGAGCAGGATGAGCACAGCAGCTCTGTCCAGCCAAGTCTTGTGAAGCTTCAGATGTGGAGGATCCCACAGTCCTTAAGCGATCTGTCCCAATGCACTACCCTCCTGGAGGAGAGATTGGCGCTGTCATCTTTCTGATTGTCCTTCAGGTAGATTTAAGCTGCTGTTGGATCATCCCTTAACTTCTTCTGTATACCAAATTAAACAGGCCCTGCCCCTCAGTATCTCCTCACAGGTCCTGTGCTCTAGACCTCTGGCCGCTTGGTCTCCTGCCACTGGATGCTTCTCCACATCCCCCTTGAACTGAAGGGCACAAAAGCGCACACAGATTTCCGGTTCTGGCTAGTAGAGGAAGAGAATAATGTCTCTGACTTTGCTGGCAGTGCTTCTCTGAAAGTAACCTAGTATGTGGTATATTTGCAATGAGAAGGCAGTGACGGGTGTTCACTTCACCCCGGTTGCTTCATCAAGATTTCTACCCACTGTCATTTCCCAGCTGGTACCAGTGCAGCCTGTACCTTGGGCCTGTTGCACCTGATGCGCAGAACTTTGTGCTTCTTCACACTGGATTTCACAATGTTCCTGTTGGTCCGGTCCTCAGATTTATCAAGGCCTCTCTGGACCTCATGTTGCTGCATCTATGCTGCAGCTGGTATTACAACACTAGCTATTCACAGGCTATTCAGCTATCTCTTTACCACATTGCAGTCTATCATGCTCTGTAGTTCAGCCATATCCTTAAGCTTGTACATGCACTAAGATGGGAACAATACCCATTATGATTTCCATGAAAGCCAGGGTATTACCTCACATTGAAAGAGGATAAAATTTGTCAACTAAGTCATTTTGAAAATTCAAATGGGGCTAAGATCCATAAAGGGATGCTTAATTGTCACTCCATTAGCTCCATCCAACATAAGTCTCTGCAGGTCTAAAGCTCCTTGGTGCTGATATTTCTGTTGATGAGCAACAAGGCTATGGATCTGAGAGAAACCTTATCTCATGCGTAAATCTTGGGGAGGCTTTTTTAAAAAGGCATTCTCCCAACTTCTTTTTTTGAGGGGAAGGTCCCTGACTGGACCTCAGAAAACCGTCACACCTGAGCAGACTGGGATTTGGCTGTGCTTGGCCCACCTGTGACAGAAAGCGTTGAGCAGTGGTCCCCAGTCTGTCCTTACTGGAGAGGTGTGAATGATTTTTAAGATAGTAAATACCACTTAGTTCTTCTCAAATCAGAACTGGTAAATGCAAAACAGACAAATCTGAATATCTGCGGGCAGCCTCCTCTGAGTCTGGCCACCAGGGTGAGCACAGGAGGTATAGATAGGATGGCTGGCAGCCATCCTGGAAGAGTGGGAATCGGGAAAGGGTGAGGAGCTGGCCTCAGGACTCTGAGCATTGCTAGGTTTCACAAACCAAGCTCCTCTGCTGCCTATCAAGACACCATTGGGCTGGGAGGAGGGTTTTTTTCATCTTGAAGACCAGTAGCACCTTGACGAGGGGCTGTCCTGGAAAGTTGAGATTATGGGTTAAAAGTTCCTTAGATTGCAGTGGTCTGAAAACTTGCATTTCCCACCTTGTAAGAAAACAGCCTAACCACTGCGATGCTGAATACACAAACAGCATGTTCAGAGTAAGCAGTTTATAGCTGTGAATCTGTTTCGCGGATGCACCTCTTATCTGGAGAAGAGAAAACGCTTCCTGTGAGAAGCTCTCTGGTTTTGCTGTCCCCACGCGCAGCCTGCTGGCCCCAGCCACGGGCGTTTCATTCCCACACGCTCAGTCTAGAGAGGACTAAATGAGTGCCATAAGCCTGCAGAGGGAACTGGGCGCGTTGCAGCCTCATCCACTGTGCTTACATCTTGTTCTGGATCCAGCCTGAGTGCTAAGGCAATGAGGGAGTTGTCAGAAGAGCACCTGTCACCTCCACGCACGTGCTAGCTGACTTGCTTGCATCAACTGAAATCCTCCTGGATGAATGTGATGCACAGAGACTGGATTCAAATGTTTTTTGTGTTCCTTGGGGCTGCTTAGACAACCAAAAATATATTAATTTTTTATTTATTATTTCTCACTGCCCTGGTTAGTTCCTTCCTTACTTTGACTTTCATAATGAACCTCTTATTGTGATGAACGCAACCACGGGTGTCAGTTAGGATGCGCGTGGGATAAAACATTACCTAGCATGGGTAAGGAGTCTGAATCCCCGAACACTGAGAACAACGTGCACATACAAAATTACCCATGTGCATGAGTGTTCAAAAGATCAGGTCCTAACTTTGCAAGCCTGATGCAAATGGAAAATCATTTTGTGAATCATCAGCCTGAGTAGCAGGCAGATTCCAACCTCCCACTCCTGTTTCTCTAGACTCTTCTTTCCAATTCTCCCTTTTTCTTCTGCCTGTGAGTAGGAGGATTTTTTCCTGTTTTTCTTTTTCTTTTTTTTTTTTTGAACCCTTTCAAAGTCCATTTGTGCACCGTATAGATGCACAAAAACCTGTCTTCTATGAGTACCCAATCTTGCAAGCTGCTGGAGCAGCCCTCGACATTTTTTGTTCCTGGGTCTGAAACATGTCTATATAGTTGGCCCTGCAGGCCCAAACCGTAAGGCTCTGAATGAAATGGACTTTCTAAGAGTCACTTAATGCAGGCTTCTAACACTGTCATTGCTGCCATAAGTGTAATTCTTTTTCTGGAAGCATCGGACAAATTGTCGTGATGGAAACTGAAATGGGTTTAGACACCCTTGTCTGTAAATCACTTCTAATGAACCAGAGTGCAGCAGGGGAAATATCCACTCCCTGCACTTCCGTGCTGTACATTTGTTTGTTTAGCTGAGTCAAAGGAAATAAGATCAGAGGAGGGAAGTGATTAAATAGCAGCAAACAGGTGCTTCACACTCCAAATTGGTGTCATAACTCACAAATACACTATTAAAGCTACTTTAAGCTCAGTGCTAGAAGCAGGAATAAAATTCTTTATTTTCCCATGGAAATTGACTTGAAAAAATTACAAAGATTTTGAGAAACGACTCCATATTGAGAAGTAAATGTCCTGTTCTCCAGTGGAGAATTGGAGAAGATGTGAAACATCTAGAAGAGGCTGAGATAAGAGACAAGCTGACCTGGTGACAGAACTAGCCGTTTCTGCCGCAATGCCTCCAACACCCTACTCTCTGGCAGCTGATCAGGCCAGAGAGGTGCTAAGCCATTACTGTCCTTCTCCCTTCTTTTTTGTTTCTCTTCCTATACTCTTACTCATTTTCTCTACTGCTTGTAAAAATATTTGACCCTCTGAAAGTCTGGGCATGTTTTTCATTCCTATCAGTTCTTACTGGCGTTAGTTAGCTTTAGCAGTCTGAGATACACGGATCCCTCTCCTTCCCTCGCAAGCTTTAGTTTTAAAATCTTTTAATTCACCTGTTGATACGCTGAAGATTCATCACAGTTTTAAGCTTTGGTTCACAACTCTCCCTAATCAGAAGCTAAATGCACTAGGGGAAAAGCACCAGAAATAGTAGGGCTGCATCATTTTCTCTTTGCATTACCAGTGTTACCTTTGCACCATGTAGGGTGCGAGACCTCCTGAGACCCCTTTCTGCTTTCAACATCAAGCACAGTGAAGACTCAGTCCAAGCTGGGGTGCTTCTTGTCTATACATACATATATACTTGTGTGAAAAGTTAGACCACTTCAAACGTGTCTACCCTCAGTTACATGACCAATGGCATAACGTTTGCCTCCATATTTTATATGAAACCTCAATTTGTAAAAGGTGATTTCCTGAGTGAACAAAAAAGAATTACTGGCCAGATACAGTAACTATCTGAAAGATACTGATTGTTTCTTGTGACATCCCGATCAAATAATTGTCTTGCTACAAAGTGGGGAAGTATGGGCACTCCTAGAGGAGTTAACGCTCCTTACGAATACCAGTAATTGTGCACAGCACGCAGGACCTCCCTCACCTACTGCTAGTCAGCTAAAACATAGGCATCTATCCTAAACTACTTATTGAGGTTTTTTTCCACAGCCGTTAAAGATGTAAAAGCACTACCAGCTGATTGTTCACCTATCCTAATAAAGGGTTCTAAGGCAGGTAAGATATATCACCCTTTGGTGAGACTTGTCTCTTTATTTTGACTGCAGAGGGATCTGAAAGACTGGCTTAGACTAGAAATACTGTTCCTCCAAAGTGTTAAGATGCTTAGGTCCCATTGATCTGAGGATCTGGGTATTATACCCGTTTTTGTCCCCTTCCTAGGAAGGCAGGTCATCTTTTCTTGACGTAAAGATCCATGGAGTGATGCTACCAGCCTTTCTTCCAAGCTTCCAGGCTGGTCTTGTGCAGACCGCTCAACACCAAGTCTTCCCATCAGTCTTCTCCCTTAATCTGGAATCCTCAAGTAGAAATGTGTGGGGCCTGACAACGCTGAAAGTCATCTGACTGAAACCAGCCAATGCTTCTCAGCACAGCTGAAATAGCAGGTAATTGGTACTCCAAATGGGGCACCTGTAATGAAATTCCACAGATTTTAGGCACCCAATTCTATTTTGGCATCTAGGCCTGAGGAAACCCTCGGAACCCTTACAGCACCGATATAGCTCATCTGATTTCTTCATTCAGAATTTTTTCCTCGGTGTTCTCTTGCTCCTTATTATAAAGCCACAACTCTATGAAGAATTAGTGTGGGCCTTAATCAGGTCAGCTTTGGAAGTAATCTTGTCACAGACTTTCACACAGGAGGCCATGGGACTGAATACTTTATAGTGCATTTGAACAAATACCCCTATAGTTTTGATTTGGCCTTTATAAGTCTGCACATCTGGAATGTAGTTCTCTGGTACTTTACTGCCAAAGACTCCTGAGTTGCCTTTCACGTTTTCCCTTTGGCAGATGCATTCTTCCTCACCAGCACTGAAAGTGGAGATGAATTTTTGCCGGTAAAAGGAAAAATGTCATAATGCATGGGAATGCAGATGAAATATAGTTCAGCATGGAGTCCAGACAACAATAGGTAAGCAAGAAGGTTTGTCACGAAATGAAGGAAGATAGAGCTTTGGTGCTCTTAGGAGGAGTGTAAATCTCCTCCTAAATTTTTAGTGCTCTCTAGTATATCTGTTCCCCTAGCAACATTTTCTTTGGCTTTAGAAATGTTTTGTCTCTGGTCCAAACAGTTAGCTTAATTGCTTTGGTTATCATTCAGTTTATGCTGAGGAACTTTTCAATGTATTATAGTGTGCTGAGGAAATGTAAACATCATTCTGTACAGTCATTATATGCACTATTCCATTTTTCATTATTGCTTTGGGTCATGATTTTTGACTCCCTCCTGAGCTTCGTACTCACAGCCAGATTCTTCAAGGAGTTCAGGCAAAGTGCAAATGTATCCAGAGCTCCTTTAAAATTGGTGTACTCAAAACTCATCGAGCAGTGCACACTAAAGCCAGCTCTGGACGTGTCAGACAAATTGTGCGTGAGGCTTTGTCAGTAATTTGCACACGCAGGTGCCATCCCCAGGGCTTCCAAATCCCGCAGGACATCCCTAAGAGCAGCACCAGGAAAACTACTGTGAAAGTATGAAATTATACCCTTCCTTTCTTTCCTAGTGATTTTGCAAAGTTACCAGCTATGAGAAAGATTAATACTTACACCTCTGAAAATAGAATATTAATAAATATTCCCTAAGTGACCTGCAAGCGTGATCCAAGCTGACACCACAATGACAAGACAGTGGATTATCACCGTGAGAGTGGACATTATATTACAAGAGCAGTGTCTTTTTTGCCTTTTCATGAAATGCAGCCCTATGACTGACAACTTACTGCTGCCTTTGGGCAGTCAGTTAAGACCAAAGAGTAGAAATGGCAGGTATTTTTGCTTCCAAATGTCTCCTAGGCACTGTATCTGTGATACGGCCTGTGACTGAAAGCTGCCCTTTTAGCAGGCAGGAGTTAACCTAAGTCCCTGACAGAGGTGGTTTCCCGCGAGGCATGCAGGCCCTGGCCACGACATAAGGGCACCTGGTCCCCACGAGGCACCGGGGACCTGGTGAGTCAGGAGGTGCTCGCACCCCCTCGCCTGTGGGCACAGAGCTCGCCCCACGAGCACCGAGCGCTGCTATTCTGTTTTTTTCTGTTTTTCTGCTGCTTCCTCGCCCCCCCCGCAAGAGCAAGATGCGTTGCTCGCCGACGCCGCGGCTGGCTCCCACTCCTGCCTGGCGGCTCAGTTCGCTCTTCCTTTTAATTCCCTTGTCGAAACTTTACTAGCAGAAGCGCTTGTAAGAGCTACAGGTCCCTTTATGCACTGCAGTCAAACATTTACTTACAGTTGCTGTTCCAGCAATAACAATTAAATTAAACATGAAGGGAGCATAGCTGCCTTGGCGATTTACAAGCTGGAGCTGTAAATCACAGCACATAACTAATTGATGACATTCTGTGCCTGCAGCTGTACGCTGACGTTTTACAAGTGCAAGGGATGCTGCGATTTCTAACCGTTTCTGATGACGAAAGAATAGGAAGCGGATTATCCAGGCTGTTATCCCTGCACCCAAAGGCATAAAGGTCAGGTTAGGTTTCCGAAGCCAAACACAGGGCATAATGTGTAAGTAGCTGAGTTTGAGAGATTCTAGGAAGGGACTTAGACTCTCCCCCTCTCCTCCTCAAAATGTATTTTTGAATTTGCGAAACATAAGGCAACAACCAGGCTATTTCTGAACTGCTGAAATTGTTCAATTACATTCTTCAGTTGAAATGTGCTTCAGTGAACTTTTTGAAAGGATAGCCTTAAAATCACTGTAATATTAGGCTTTGAAAAAAATCTCTACTTGCTCAACTAGAACACGGGCAAAATTCAAGTCCGTGTTTTCAGATTGGATCTCCTGTGTCCTGCATATATCTAAGCCTCATGACTCAGATCCTTTCCCTCTTCCAGTGCTGTACCATTTGTAGATACTTTTGGCAATATATTTGTGGAATGAATATTCCACAAAAAACAAATGAACAAGTAACATAGGCCAGAAAGGTAAGCGAGGAAAAAAGATGAAACAGAAAATAAAGGTTGAAAGAGAGAGGTTTTCTAGTTACAGTTTTTGATTCATCTCTGCTTATGTTTGGCAAACAATCAGACCATCTCTATTTCTTTGGCATTTCCCTTCTGAGAGAAAGTGGAGCAGCGCAGCGCTTGCAGCTCTGAACGAACGTGCCAAACGACGACACTCAAAGAGCGCTAGCTGTTGTGACACAAGCAAACTGTTTCAGGTTTTAGATATACGTTATTTCGGAATCTTGGTCTTCCATAAGGTAAAAACTGTCGTTAAAACTGCCCTTTTTAACCAATTCTTTTGCTAGGGTTATTAATAATATTGTTCTTGACATTCTTGTCATTTTGAAAAAAATGTTCTGTTTTCAGATCACAGTCTGTCTAGAAGGTTTTATTTTATTTTATTTTAGGATGCCTTTGACATAAAGGTGTAGCATGTGTGGACCATTAATGATGTCACTGGCTAATGCAGGAGGACTGCAGACTTAATATTTGGGAAAGCGTTCCAGTTCTTGATCACTTTGGCTTTCATGGAAATTATGTATTTGTCTTAGGAAGAGGAGCCAACCACTCTTATTTTAGAATGTGTACACTAAAGCATTTTAGAGAAGAGAAGAAAATTAATTTCAACTGGAAAAAGAGCGAACCTCTTTTTACTTGACTAAGTCCTAAAATGTTAATTACATTCACAACTGAAAAATTAAGGGAACGCACAAAACTATAATAACAAAATATTTTACTAAAATATCATACATTCAATAATTAGCTCAACATTCACATGTTCTATGCAAATAATGCAAACATTGTCACACATTTTGAATTATATAGTATTCTGCACAAATTCAAGAATAGCAGCATTCCTGGCAGATACACTATACACGGTTAGCCCTTTTGTTTCATTCAGCTTTTACATAAGGCAAGTGTTTGATTATAAAAATCTATTCTGTATTCCCAAAAGAGCCTAGAGGGTGTATACTTGTTCAGTAATATTGAATTAGATAGGATTTGATCGCACAACTTTCATGGAGATTTTCGAAAATCCTAAACTGAATTACGAATATGTTAGTTGATGAGTTAGGATTGTGAAAAATGTATTCATTTTTCTGTTTTCAAAAACTGATCTGGAACGCTGAAATATACATTAATCAGATTTGTTGATTTTTACACTCCTTACTGATAAACGAGAAGCACTAGAGTAACTTTCGGAGTAACTTTCCAAAGCTGTTTAGAAAAACCTGATTTAATGATCTTCTGACCCAAAAAGCATAAAAATGTTAGGAAATTGTACTACTTCTCCAGATAAACTGCCAAAAAAATGTGTCTGTATTACTTTATTAACCTACACAATTTTTTATTTATATGTATATGTACACAAACAACACTGTAGTATTGTGTTTTACAGTCCCAGTTATATTTCCAACCTTTCTATGATGGCCACTGGTAGGAAAATACACGTAATTTGGCAAAAAGCCACTAATGCACAGTTGTGATTGTGTTAAAAGCCATGATCCATGGCCTAAGCAGCAAAAGCTAATTTCATTAGCTGAAACATTTAAAATGAGTAACATAGTGGCTTTGTTTAAATAAATGAGTTTGCCTTACATGTAATCAGCTACTTTTCTTATATCACCTTTTCCAGAGCTATAACTTTATATTTTAAGTAATTATTTGTTCATTTACTGTATTCTTTTTCAGAGCAGCCTACTGGATGGGGAGAATTAAGAAATCCATTTCTAATTTATATAAGCACAAAAAAAATCATGTGTCCAGGAAGATAACATACAGCAGTCTAAACCATTCACCTGGGGAAATAATTAGCCAAAGGAGAGCAGCCAAATCTGTAATGTTTCAACCTGTGCTCATTTGCTGCTTATTAGATATTTAGTAGTGATAATCGAAATGCTTCAGAAAGGCAGGCCACGAGATGCCTCACAATGTATATTCAGTAGGGATGAATGACATACTCTGAATGAGATAATAAATAGATTAATGGGAATCTTCCACAGCTCACTAGAATTACAAGTACGCTCCCTGAAAACATCCGGAGTGGGATGGTTTGTTACAAGATCCCTGAGGACCTTATTCCCTGTGATGGAGTAGCTATGAACTTAGCATGAACTTCTGCCCCCAAAACATCAGGGCAGCTTCTGCAGATGCCATTAACAGAGACTAGCACCGTTTTCCCCATTAGTAGCTATGTTCAAGTAGGTAGGAACACTCCTGAACTGGAATAAAACTCACTGTCAAGAAGGCTAGCAAGAACCTGGCCCTCAAAGATGACTTTTGTGTGATGATAGAAGACCACAAATGGCTCAGCTAAGGCATGTTTTAACGCCATTGAAGAGCAGCCATCCTTGGGGGTGGCAACACAAAAATCTCTCTCCCGCAATGGGAGACTTGACCCTTCAGCCACAGACTCCGCCCGGCAGAAGACCAGCAGCTGCACTATCCCCGCAGCCAACTGCCACCAGACGTCTTGGATCTCAATGCCTGACGGAGGTGAGCAAGTTAACACATCTGTAGATAAATAAGTAATTATTCTGCAAACATGCAAGCTCCCTGGGACTGCACAGTCGGACTGCTGCTGTCGGCGGGCGTAAGGCTGGTGCGAGGTGCAGGGGCGGAAGTGCAGCATCCACCACGGTGTGTGCAGGGAGAAGGGACCCACAAGGGGCCGCAGGAGTATTTCTCTCAGTTCAGGAAGAGGCCAGGATGAATATTAGGGCACTCTGTGCTGTCACAGCTCACAGACCCTTACAAGGGGGTGTGCTAGGAGAGGCTAGAAAGTGTTCCCTTACTACTCAGTGTTTTACCATAAACTTAAGTAATTATCAGCTTGTACCTTCGCTACAACAATTAATGCCCCCCCCCCAAAAAAAAACAAAACACTTCTGCAGGTTACATGGAAAGAAAAGTGATTATAATACTGTTGCTAGGCTTTATAAGTCTGACCATCCATGACTGCTGAAGGCAGCAGCAAAAGTAGGTGTGCTACAGCAGGGCTTTGAGCCCAAGGGCAGATGCAGTTGGGATGGGAGGCAGCAAGATGCTGTTCGACCTGGAGCAGGGCTCCCCACTGCATGGCACAGGGCACACGTTAGGGGAAGGGCAAACACCTCTGCTCACCCACCTAACCACCCGGGTAAGCTGTGTCCCTGCAAACACCATACACGTAGCTGTTTCCTCAGTGGGAAACTTACTTCAAATAAAGTAGAACATTCTTCTGCCAAACAAACAAAAACGATTTATTTCATCATCAGCTGTCAAAAGTAAGTGCATGAGCTCAGTTTGCTCTACATCAGAAGAAAATATACAGCATATTTTTACTGTTCTGAAATGCTTCCTAGAGCATGAAGGGGCATATTCCTGCTGAAAACATTTATCCTGCTCTTTGGACACAAGCAAGTAAAAAGGGACACTTGGCCAGTTATTAAGTTCAATAAAAAGAAACAATAAAAATAAATAAACCCAAAGTAGTAAGATACCTTCTCCTATATCAGAAAATAAATCATTGAAAACCTCAAAAGACTGCAATATCTGCATCACTCTCTTCTCTTTTCAGTGCTGGATCTTTCCATGTGGCCTCTCAGAAAAGACTCAGAAATACTGACTGTACTGAACTTTTTCAGCCATCCTAAGTGTCTCAGTTAGGTATCTACCTTTATTCATATTATCCTTCCTCCAGCTGGAGGCGTGGGCTGTGGGGTTGTGCTCACCTCCGAGGGTGAGCTCTGCAGGCCCCAGGGAGGCGGGCGGTGGCCGGGACCAGCGCCTGAGACCAGGAGACCCAGGCGCGCACTGCAGCCCCTCCTGGGTTGCGCAGCATGCCTGCACTGCTCTGCAGGCACAGCTAACAGGAGAACATGTGGCCTTAAATAGTGCATAGACTAACGGTGTTAAACAGGGGTCCCTGTGCAGCACACCACTATTTAATTTCCATATGTTACCTCCATGCTTTTTACGGCATCCAGTGTATATTCAGTATATATTTGACTGACAACAAGTGTGAGAGTAGTATACAACTCCTGGGTTTGACTTGAGTCAGGACAACCCATCAAATAAAATCCTATATAAGATTTCAAATTCCTTTATATAAAAAAATATTTCATACATAGTATAGGCTTATTTGCTACTAAAACTGACCTTTTGTTTGCCTGGAGAGTAAATCAAAAGGAAGAAAGTACCGGAGAGTACTGCATAAGCCATGATTGTATGAGCTTCCTCCTCCATCTTCATATACCAGATGTACTTTCCACAGTACTTACTGTAAAGACTCAGTTCCGTATGCCTCGAACCCACAAATATGCCACTGATTTCATGAGTCTTTGGTTGCTAATGAAACAAGAAATGAGACTCCCAGTCTTCATTACAGGAGAAAAAATCCTCCTGTCTTCTCCCCTATGCACACCCAGTTCCTGATAGAAAAACATCTAAATCAGATGTACTGTCTACCTCATTGTAAGCGACTCTAGTTTAGCTTGGATAAACCATATGGCAGCTTTCAAGCATTCAGAGTGAGCCACAAATGTGAAGGATGTCTCCAGGGTGTAATCTAAGGCAATAGAAAGGAGCAGCACACCCTCCACCAAGCTTGGGTCTGGCTCTACCATACGTCATTTGCAGCAGGAGAGGTGCATAGGGAAACAGATGCAACAGCCTTACCCATTCATGAGGTGACCTGTGATACCTAAGGTCACCCACAGTGGTCCCAAGGGTGTTGCACGGGCAAATTCTTCCATCTGTGCAAACAAGCCCAGCGGATTTGAGGAGAGACTTATGTTTCTACACCGTCCTGCCCACCCAGAGCTCCCTGCAAGGGCAGCACTACAGTCTTCTACAACAGCAAGGAAAAGTCCTGACAGCTACAAACACGTTTTCTTAAATGCCTGATGCATGCAAACACAGTAATCTGCCAAGTGGAGCAGGGAAGAGGGTGCAAATTTTTCCTTTGAATGAAAGTACCTTGACTTTTAGTTTGGCCCTGCAGAAATAGTCTCAGTCCTGGAGTGGCAAGATTTGGAGAGTTGGTCCATGTTGAGGGCTGTTCTGTGGGCCTGCATTTTTCAGAAAAAATAAATTTGTAAGTTACGTAGAAAAGGGAGGCAAGGAAGCAGGAGTGAATGGGTGAGAAAGATGTTTGCATGTTCTTAGGCAGAAGTGGAGATTAAAATAATCATTAAAAAGTATTTAACATAACGGGTCTAGAGTTGAGAGTTTTGCTGAAGTAAAGAGCAACCCTGTTAATTCTGAGCGTTTCAATTTGTAAATTCAAGCAAGTAAGGTGCTAGACCACTCTATGGCTTTTTTATGTCACTAAGCCATTCCAGTAGCTCAGCTGCTCAGGTGGCTTTACTTCATGGCACATCACGATTTTCTTAAAGCGAGAAACAGAGAACTGAATCCGTTCTGGAAAAAATGTCTGCTCTGAATGAAGCTCCTCCAGCTGAATTTTTAATTTGGCAAGGCACAATCCTATGAATACATCCTCCAGTTTAATGAACGGGACACTCTCTGAAACATCATAGATCTCACTAGCAACGTCAGTGGATAAAACATAGCCAGTTCCTGAACAAAACGGCGGGTAGGTGCCTCCTGGATATTCTTTCTTACTCACATACCACTTACTCTTTGTTTTCCGTATAGGGTACTCGTGCTGTTTTAAAAAGCCTGTGAAGAACCTAGTGCTCCTGTTTTTTCTTAAAAGAAGCTCAGTGAGGTAAAAGACGTTGACAAACACATCTGTGTCAGTTTTCATCACGAAGCTGGACTGATAACAAAATTTGTGAATCCATTCCATTCCCATCATAGTCTTCAAAGTCAAATTGTAATACGTATCCGTAAAATTCTTTTGAATAACATCTTTGTATTTTTGGCTTTCAGCAATAATATCAGCCTGCTGGCTGTGATTCACAGTGGTTCCCAGGAGGAAATACGTTACAATGCGTTTGCCGGTGACTGTTCTCTCCTTGCCCCAGGTTTGCCGGATGGCCATCCTGGCGTCGACGTGGTGGCCCGAGGATGTCACAAGCAGGACGAGGAAAGGGGGATCCTTATGGCAGTCTGTATCTGGGAGCAGCAAGAAGTTTTCATTGCTTCTCCTAAAAGTCTGTGGGGGGAAGATGTAATTTTCGCTCTTTTCACAGAACACACAGAATTCAGTCAAACTGATGTACAAAAGCCATAAGCTGGCACAGCTGAGCCCTACGAGGCAAAAAAACATCCTGAATTTCTTGAAATACATCTGAAAGAGACAAGAAGGAATGGCATATTAAAAACAATAGAACAGAAGACAGAAAAAATTATCTAGTTCCTTTCAGTGCTGTATACTAAACTCCCTGCTACTGCACAGGGATTTAAAGCCAGGTCATCTTTGATTGAAAGCTACCTTATTCAAGTCACTCACCCACACATGTTTTTCTTAGTATAATTCACACCAGATGCTCAGCAGGCAATAAGACTCATGCTCACACTTCCTTGAATCTGCCTGCCAAGCCAGTATACCCTTGAAAATCCACACGAGAGGGCCTGCCAATGCCAGGTCACCCTGGCTGATGCTGCGGGCCTCCTCACCATTTTCAGCATGTTGTCAAACATGACTTTGACCCACTGGTCCCCTCACAAGCCAAACAGTGGAGAAACAGCAGATAGGTGCCCTGGCCAGATATGAGAGGATAACAGTAATAGTTCGAAATACCTTATTTCTCCATTCATTTGAAAAGTAGCTGGTCCTGAACCAGCAAGCCCTGGCCGATTCCCAGACCAAACCAGACCCCTAAGTTCCTCCCATCTTCATCCTCTTCATGCCCAGTGGGGCTCCTGCACCGACCCAAGCACCACTCTGGACCTTTCTGCTGGAGGGGCCATAAGTCATCTCTCTGAGGTCAGATCAACTGCTTGGAGAAAGACAAAAAAAATACAGTAGGTCAGATTAGGTTGATGTTTCTTCTTTTGCTGAGTTTAGGTGACTCATTAGAGCATGTTGAGGTGAGAGAGGGTGGGCTTTACCCTCACACACCTCTTCTTAGGTGAAAGAGGTG
Source organism: Struthio camelus (assembly GCF_040807025.1). NCBI lineage: Eukaryota > Metazoa > Chordata > Aves > Struthioniformes > Struthionidae > Struthio > Struthio camelus. The sequence continues at coordinate 123,480,142 of NC_090942.1, read as the reverse complement.
GTCAAAAAAGTAACATTTCTCATTCATTCATTCATTCTTCTAACAGATGAATGTGCTGGGTAACTGGTCACAAATCTGATATAAATTTTGAGAGAGAGAAAAATGATCAAAGTAAATCCAATACAATCCTCAGAGCTGTAAGTTTCATGGAAATTTGATCTCTTCAAACCTTCCAACCGGGAATGTTCTACCTGGACTCCCCGAAACCATGGTAGTGTCCTTCTGTTGCTCAAATTCAGACATAGACCCACAGCTTCTTCCCTTTCCACGCAATGAAAGGGTTTTGCATGGCAGGCATAAATGCATATTAAAGTCCAGGCAGCAGTTCCTGGGATCAAATCCAGCTCACTTTGCCCATAAGAGTAGTCCTATTAACTACAGTAAGTATTCTCATAAGCATTAATCAAGCAGAACTGAAGCACTGGTTTGCTGTAATTCATCCCACAGTGAAGTGTATTTTTGTAATGATTCACTAATCAGTTTTGAGAATATATAGAATTTTCACATTTCTTCTGCCACTTATGTTTAACTTAGCCTATTTTTAGATTGAATATTCTTCAGATCTGTTTTTTCGTGTATGTATAGCTCACAGTAGCATTTGGAGATTAGCTTAAAATTTGTTTTAGTTATATATAGATAGGAAATTTTGTGTATGTGTATAAATATATGAATATACATACATGCACACACATGTATATATGATAGCATACCAAAATCTGCTCTGCATCTGTTCTCACTTTCTTCAGGGCTGGGAGGAGCATATGAATATACCGAAAATGGTGTTTTTAGAAAAGGATAAGGCTTAGAGGCTGACAGCAAAGCTGCAGAAAGGATTTACTCCTGTCATCTGCTCTCATGAGACTATTCAAGGGACTCACATCTCAGCAGCTGCAATTGTGGAATACTCACAAACAAAAGCTTTTGAAATACTCAACTAAGAAAATAGTTGAGAACAATTTCCTATGGAAACCTACTGAAACTTTTTCAGTAATACTCAGGATGAAAAAAACAACGTAACCTACTCATTTTACCCAGTTTCAGCAGTATCAGGGTAATGTGACTTCACTATAGTTACTTGTGACTTTTTTCCACGTTCAGTAACTGCTAAGAGATCTAAGCAAGCAGAGACCATGTCCCAGTGGTGAGCTGCAGGCGCGTTTCCAAGCTCCCCCAGCCCTGGGACATGGCCTGGAAGCACTGTGGCACCATTCCTGCCCAAGACCTGGGCTCCCACCACGATCCTTGTCTCCCCGATACCACAGCAATGGTGGGGAGGGGGTCAGCCAAGCATGCAGCACCCACAGCATCCTCCAGAGAGGTCCCTTATATGGGTGACTGGGAGACCAGCCTCCCAGAGGACAGCCTGGCAAGTGCTCACCATACTGTCTACCCATAGCCAATATCTTCCTTTTTCAGTCCAAATATGAAGAAGCATACCCTATGCAAACATATAACCACACAGACACACTTACACACGCATCTCAACCAGTACTTTCACCATATCATCACTTTCCTTTGATACTGGCAATGCTAATGTTAGTAAATTTATGTAAATTGTAACATATAATTGTCAGTTTTGCAAATTGCACATACAGCAGGCCCCTGCCTATAGGTAAAGCTGAACCCTACCTTCTGTTGTAACAGTTCTATTCCCTTGTTTTCAGTTCACTTTCTTGACAAAAATTCCTTTTGTTTTGCAATGTTTCCCAGCTAATTTACAATTAAAAAAGATGATTTGTTAAATTAGTTAGTTCAACCATTCTTGAGTAATTCTGCCATGAAATAAGTTGAAACTTTGCACTCTGGCTGATTTTTAATTGCAAAGCCTCTAGAAAGTTTCAAGCACTCATCTCGGATAATGCACAAGCAGAAAGAATACCCTTGTCAGGTTGTACTCTGCAGATGTTACTTTGTAAGTACCCTACAGATTTCTTTGGGAATTGCTGTACAGTGAGCAAAAGATGTTAGGATCCTGAATTTTCAGTGTTTATTCTGTTCTTTCTGAAATTACAATTCACAGTCCAGCTAGAAAATTCGAGGCATTCAGCCTCATTTTACTGAACATATACAGAGACATTAAAGTCATTTTGGGTAACATGTTCACTAAAGCGAGTAAAGAAATCAGTTGAGGGTGTTTCGTGAGAAAACAGAGCCCATTTTGGGGGGGATTGACCCACTCCATTTAATCTCGCTGCCATCCTCCAGCACCACAGACCCTGATCAGCAGCTCACACCGCCCTGGAGCAGGGTCCCAGGGAGTCCCAGCCTCCCTGCCCCTATAGGAGCTGTGCCCAGTCTTCTACCGCCATCCCATTTCTTCTCCATTTCACCCTGGTGATATTCTTCCCCCATTATACCTCCAGTTCTCCTCTCCCGATAAATTTTGCAAACGCATCTGGTACAGGCAGGAACAAACACAGGTATCTGACATGGTGGCCCCATCTTTCATCTGTTACCCTTCAGCTCTGAAGAAGGGCAGGGGTACCCCAGACCGCACCGGAGGCCAGCAGGTATCCCGGTGTCTCAAGCACCCAAATTTGGCACTACTTTACAAGTTAGGCATTTACTGAAAGATTGCCCAGGGAAAGCGTGACAGAGAGAAGACCAGCTTCCTTTGTCCACGGCCATTTTTCTTTTAAAACCACCACCTTCCTTCTTGTTGTTAGGTGAATAGGGAAGATTTTGAAAATTAAAAGCCACTCTATGTTAACACAGGCAGAGAGGTTCCTCAAACCACTTAAGCCGACTTCTCGGCAATTAAATCTCACCGGCGTTGGCTCCATCGCCATGGGAAGCTGAGCTCAGAGGGGAAGCGTTAGCCCCACCCATCCTGTCCCTCACTCCATCTGTGATCAGCAAGTTTTGTTTCCTGGGGGGAGCAAAAACTCTGTCTCCTATTTCCTGAGTAAACTACCATTACATGAAGGACAGTCAGAGAGCAACTGATGCCATTGTGTTTGAACAGCAGAACATGGCTGCGACTGCATTTAGCAAAACAGTCACAGTCCAGTCTATTATTCTGACGGACAGATATGAGCATAGGTTAGGTGGGACAGGGCCTGTGGTTTCTAAATTACCTAATTACCTGCATTTTTCCTCCTTTCCCTGCATCGGACAAATAATATAGACTGTAATTCAAGATTTCCAGCCAGTTCACATATATCCTAATGGAAAAGTCCTGGAGATGTTGATACGAATAAGACAAAAGTTCTGCTCCAGAAAACAGTGGAGTCTTATAGCAATCAATCTCTTCTTCTATAGGTTATTTTGAACAGCATTCAATATTTTTAACATCAAAATAAATCTCTCAAGTTTTATAGAAAATCATTTTGCATTAAGTTCTACTTGATTTTTCTCTCCCATCTGAGTCAGAAATTGCATGGTTTGTAATTACTTCAAAGCTTTTTCACTCTCCCATTGCTCCAGCTGCAAAATATTTTGCGTAGAGCACTGCCAAAAATTACCTGCTTTGTGACCCAAAGAGTTGTTTGTTTAGACTGGCTGGCACAGTGCTTTATGGCTCTATATAGATCCGAAAGAAGTTTGCACTAAAGCCTGGGACCAAAGCTATGCAGGCAACAGGAACTGCAGCCAGATGCTCTTCCTGCACACACCTAAAACAAATGAACAAGATACAGGTAGTTGAGATCCATGATCCCATTCAGCCGAATTGCAGCTGTCTACCTTGCAAGTACCTAAACGCATTCGGTACTTTCTTTTCAGCCGAGGAAGCTCCGCAAAGGCTGGTGGTCACAGTCCTTTGCTGGAGTGCCAGCAGCAGCTTCTTGCCTGAGTCTCAGTGTGATCTAGAAAGCAGCCAAAGCAATAATTTCGAGGTTGTTGGCACTCATCAAGATAAACAGTATCTGAATTTAATTTCTCTCAGCAAAAGAGGAGAGAATTTATTTGCCATCATCCACGTCCCAGGAGGTTTCCCTAAGCACCAAATTAAAGTTACTTGTACTTGGCTGCCTCTGGCCGTGTTCACCCCATTTCCCTTTCCTCCACTCAGAGTCCGCCAGGCAAACACCAAGCTGCAAGAGCAGAACAGGATCCTCTCCCTCAGAGAAAGCATTTCAACCTTATTCTGAGCATAAGCTGCTCCCTCTTATATGAGCAGAGGGAGCTGGGGCCTTTGTTCCAGCTGTCCCTTGGCTAGGTGGGTCAAGCACCCTGTGAGTCAGTGCTGGGGAGAAGCCTATAGAAGAACCAGGCCCAGAGCACAGTGAACAGTGGCAGCATTTTGTGCAGTGGTGTCTAGGCTCTGCTTAGGCCTTCAGAGAACCTTGTTGGAAGTTGTGGGGGCTTTCTGGGGACCCTCTGAGGAACTAGGCGGTGCTTGCTGCTGGCAGCAAAGGAGAGCTACACAAGGATAGCTATAGGAGGCCTTAACTTCTCCTGGGAAGCTCTAGCTAGGTGTAGCTGCTGCTAATGAGCTCTGTTGGTTGCCTCTGATCAGAGGGAGTTGGGGCCTTTGTTCCAGCTGTCCCTTGGTTAGGTGGGTCAAGCACCCTATGAGTCAACGCTGGGGAGAGGCCTAGAGTGCAGTGAACAGATGCAGCATTTTGTGCAGGAAGGTGCACAAAGGTGCCTTTGTCTCCAGTCTCAGTAGTGTATGCTGCCTCAGATATAGTTATGACATGCCGCAGAGCACATTCCCTCGTAGCTATTGGAGTTGCTGCATCAGCTGTGTCAGAGGTTTCCACCCAGACGGACCTTCCACACCTTTGCAGGTCTCAGGTTGCATGGAGTGCCTGGGGCCTCTCCATGAAGCTGGGGATGTCAGTCATCTTTTCTGCAGAAGGTCAGCTCTTGTTGACAAGTTGTGTCACCAGGTCAAGGAGTTACAGAAGGAAGTGGGCTGCATAGCATCCAAGAAGACAAGCGAGAGATAGGATATTCTCAGGGACCCTACAGCTTCAGGAGTCTCAACTCCCCACAGCAGTGGAGATGCAGGTAGGCTCTGTGCCATGTGAAGCAGTAAGTCCTAAGTCTGTAGAAGATGAAGGCTAGAACCTGGTCACTTCTTATATGAGGAGAAAGGCTTTGGCTCTTCCTGAAGACTTGCAGTTGATGAACAGGTTTAGTGCCCTCCAAGCTGAGGATCGGCTGGGCATGGCTTCAAGTGAGGCAACTAAGCCAACAGACCCTGTGCCATGCAGGATCACCCGGAAGAAGTGGCAAGTGATTGTTGCGGGTGACTCCCTGCTGCAGGGGACAGAGGCACCTATCTGCTGACCTGACCACATCTAGGGAAATTTGTTGCTGGCTGGGGGCTTGAATCCAAGTTGTCATAGAAAGACTGCCGAGGCTTAGCCACACATCTGACTGTTACCCCTTGCTACTCTTCCACGTGGACACGAACAATAATAAGGGCAACTTGAAAACTATCAAATGGGATTTCAGAGCTCTGGGGACAGTGCCTCCAAGGGTCTGGGGCATAGGTCATTTTCTCCTTGATCCTGCCAGTGAGGGGGAAAGGATGGGAGGAGGAGCAGATGGATTCTCCAAGTAAACAGCTGGCTGCACAGCTGGTGTCAGCAACAGAGTTTTGGTTTCTATGACCACGGGACTCTGTTCGAAGATCAACAAATGACTGGGAGAGATGGGATCCACCTCACAAAGTGGGGCATATGTCTCTTTGCCAACAGGCTGGCCAACCGGGTAACACTTTTGATGCTGTCTCCCATCACATCCTTGTAGGCAAGCTCAGGAAGCACGGGCTGGATGAGTGGACAGTGAGGTGAACTGAGAACTGGCTGGATGGGAGGGCTCCGAGGGTTGTGATCAGTAGTGCAAAGTCTAGTTGGAGGCCTGTAGCAAGCAGTGTCCCCCAGGGGTCAGTCCTGGGTCCAGTCTTGTTCAACTTTTTCATCAGTGACCAGGATGAAGGGACAGAGGGCCTCCTCAGTAAGTCTGCTGATGATACAAAACTGGGAGGAGTGGCTGATACACCAGAGGGCTGTGCTGCCGTTCAGAAGGACCTGGACAGGCTGGAGAGGTGGGCAGAGAGGAACCTCCTGAAGTTCAACAAAGGCAAGTGCAGGGTGCTGCCCCTGGGGAGGAATAATCCCCATGCACCAGGACAGGCTGGGGGCTGACCTGCTGGAAAGCAGCTCTGCGGAGAAGGCCCTGGGAGTTGTGGTGGACAACAAGTTGACGATGAGCCAGCAGTGTGCCCTGGGGCCAGCAGTGTACCTTGTGGCCAGCAGTGTACCTTGTGGCCAAGAAGGCCAATGGTATCCTGGGCTGCACTGGAAAGAGTGTTGCCAGCAGGTGGAGGGAGGGGATCCTCCCCCTCTTCTCAGCCCTGGTGAGGCCTCACCTGGAGTGCTGTGTGCAGTTCTGGGCTCCCCAGTACAGGAGAGACATGGCGCTACTGGAGTAAGTCCAGCGGAGGGTTATGAAGATGATGAGGGGACTGGAGCATCTCTCCTATGAGGAAAGGCTGAGGGAGCTGGTGCTGTTCAGCCTGGAGAAGAGAAGACTGAGGGGGGGATCTGATCAGTGTGTACAAATATCTGAAGGGAGGGTGTCAAGTGGGTGGGGCCAGACTCTTTTCAGTGGTGCCCAGTGACAGGACGAGAGGCAACGGGCACAAACTGAAACACGGGAAGCTCCATCCAAACATGAGGAAAAAACTTCTTGAATGTGAGAGTGCCTGAGCACTGGCGCAGGTTGCCTAGAGGGGTTGTGGAGTCTCTTTCCTTGGAGATATTCAAAAGCCATCTGGACACAGTCCTGGGCAACATGCTCTAGGTGACCCTGCTTGAGCAGGGGGGCTGCACTAGATGCTTTCCAAAGGTCCCTTTCAACCTCAACCATTCTGTGATTAATTGTGATGATTAGTAATGTAGGCAGGAATATGTCTGCTGACTTTAATTGTGCAATGTTTGAGTTTCTCATCTCTGCTTTTCTTTGTTTTTGTTTTCCATGGCGTGTTCTACTCAGTGTTTCCAAACAGTGGCATGCACTTCTGCATGTGCTTTGCCATGGTAATAAAGTTGGCTAGAGTCTCACATTTACAACACCAACCCTAGTTTAAATCCTTTATGTTGCACAGTGACAGTCATGTTAACCCGTTTGACCAGGCCTATTCAATCCACCAAAATGAATCAAAATTAACCTCTTTAGGTCTGTTAATGAGTACGATTATTTAAATGGCACTGAGAAATCAAGATTACATGGCACCAGGAGAAGCAATTTGGCCTGAGGTAGAGAGAGGTAAGTAGCTAGAGTCCTCTCGAGGGGAAAAAAAGATTCAAAATATCAATTTAAAGAAATAAAGTTTTCTTAATTATTCTGGGGCAAAGCTACAATCATGCTACTTAGTTCAGTCGACTTTCAGTACGGGCTTTGCTTTGAGGTCACATGCATCAGATAGTGAATGACCCAAAGAGCGGACAACCAAAGTGATTTTTGGCCTGCTACAAGAATCACCACTTGGTAAAACAGAAGCAAGCAGCTCTTCTAAGGCAGGTACAAAAAGCAGAGTTAGAACCTCAAATATTGCACATCTAAAGTCAGCGGAGATATTCTGATTTTCCTGTTGTAATGAGCAAAAGTAGCGTGCGACCTCGTATAAGTACTAATAACACCTGCTAAGCTTTGAATTTTCTTTAGAAATACAGCCCCCAAATTGCTTTCTCAGAGGCTCAGCAGGACACAAAGAAAGATTAAACACTCATAGGTAATAAGAAAATGTCAAGTACAGCAGGAAACACTTTTCTGCCCCAAGTTCAAGCATTTTAGAAGAGCAGGGACCAGCCTGGAGCTCTGAGCTCTCGCAGACTATATCTCTGGTGAGTTCAGCAATGGCTGGGCCACCCTTGACACAGGGGGACAAAAATTCCTCCTTCAGGAGGTGGCCAGGTCTCCCCAGTAACCCAAGGCACAGGGAGAGCTGCAGCTGTTGCACAGACAAGGTCTTGCAGGGCTCCTCACGCACCGCGGCACTGTCCAAGCCACTGGCACCGTCTCCGATTTAAAGGACTGAATGCAAACAGCAACGGAAGACAAGCAATAAGGCTGAATGTCTCCTGCATGGCACTTCAAAAATCTGACTTTTCACTTCAGAGGGAACTTTCATGGCAACACATATTAACATTTATGTCCTCATCCAAGCTGAAACTCAAGAGTGGCGGGCAAGAATGATGGAAAACTAGAAAGTGTAAAGGATGGGGGAAAACTTCTTTCTTTGTCCTTACTAACAGATCACAGAAAACCCTTTTCTCTTTGTACCTCTCACCAACCTCTGGTACAGGGATTTTCTCTCCTTACCCAGCTGTCGGGGAGTCAAAGCAAGATATTGTTCTTATGCTTCATACATGCCAGTTGCTGTCACTTATGCATTGAGTTGCTAGGCACTTTATTTACAGCCAAATCCTTTCCCTCTTTTTTTTTTCCCCGTGAGCAATAGTGTTTTATTCCACAAGCAGCAATTGTAATTGGATAGCCACCAGGAAAAGATATTACTCATGTGAACAAGAGTAGTTGATTACAGCTCCCCCCCCTTCCCCCCCCCCCGAATGCCTTTTATTATTATTTTTAAATAGAAATTTAAAGATTTTTATTTTTCCATTTGGGCAGTTGCAGACTAATCCGAAGGGAGAGCAGGAAGCCACAAATGCTTTTTGTGTTGTAGGACCACACGCCAACACCACAGGTGCTACCAAGGGCACTTAAGCTTTCCAGGCTCTTTCCCAGCTGTCTCTGTGCTGACCCAGCTCTGCCATAACCATGTGTATGTGGGGAGCGGGGTCCTGAGGGGCACTTTTTTAATATTCTTAAGGTAAGCCTCAGGCTCTCCAGAAGGGTCGAAATGTTTTACAGAGGGGGCAATAACTCTGTAGGGCGGTTAAGTGATGTACCCCTGGTCTCAGAGTGAACCAGTGGAGGAGCCAAGAAAAAAATCCAGGTCTCCTTCCTCCCCCGGTGAGGTTCTAACTAGGGCACCCAGTTACGTGACTGCTGAGAGAAAGGAGACCTGGGCAAAGTGCTCAAGGAAGAATAGTGTTGGTAGCTACTGCCAAAGCCTAGCCCTTCAGACAGTTACACTTTATATAAATTTATATATACAAATAGTCTTCTGTTGGTGGAAGTGATTAGTTAGGTAGTAGAAAGAAAAGGAGCGTTACTATTACTAATTTGATACAAATCCTACTGCGTTGCCTGGTTTATGCTCTAACATAGTGATACAGATATCCATTTAGCTGATTTACCTTGTAATTTTAACAGCAAATTGTATTGCCTTTGCATAAAGTTGCACTGACTTTACTACTTTGAATTTTAATAAGAGCAGAAGACAAATATATTTTTTAAAATATGAAAATCAAGCCAAGTTTTTGATTAAGTAGTGCTAGAAAAAATAGATTAGAGCAATATGTTAAATTCTAACTTAACAGTCATCTTGAGGAATTCCTATGCATAGATAAATCTGATAGATACATAGATACATATGCATACTGCTCTATTTTTTTAAGCAGCATGATCACACATAGCATAAATACTGGTACAGTTATAACAAGCAAGGAAACCTTTCTCCTAGCTATCAAGGAAAAACAATTACAAAAAAGGGACTGTAAAATATAAAATTGGTTAAAATTAAATAACAATTGGTGTTTCAGATTCTAAAAATTTCACTTACTTGCCTTAAATCTTACCGTGCTCATACTATGACACAGATGGTTTTGGAATAGCCACCTACCTAACATAGGTCTTTTTATTCTTGTTATCACTGCAAAGAAAAGTTTTCACCATTTCTTCCTCTAAATAATGTTTTCTGTATTGCACAAGGTAACACATTGGTGGTTAACTACAGCTATACCATTGCGAAAGATGAAGCATATGCACATAATGATAACATTGATACTACAACTCTCTCAAATGTGAGAGAGGCATGCAAACAGTTTAGCATGTACTATTCATGCGTTGAAAGGGTGCACCTTCATTATTACAAAGGACAGAATGCAAGTTCAAGTTCTCATCCACTTAAATATTCAGTCTTTCCACCTCAGATATAGCAATGTCAACCCAGGGGTTGAGCTTTCCCTAACAGGAAGGGCCCATCTTAGACAATCACTTATCTATGGTGTGATCAGAAGTTTGGAATACAAGAAATAAAACAGTAATGGTGTTAGACTTACTGACTTATGAGGCAAAATTTCTAAAAAGTTAAATATGTTTGTTAACATCAGTTAGCCGAGAAGATAAGCGGAAGATAAGGGCATTACAGGAAGAGAGATGGGAGCATTATAAGAAGAGAGTCTATTAGCATTAGATAAAAAGACATGCAAGTCTTTACAGAGAAATAAATAAAGACAAAAACTCTTCATTAAGCTCTTGCTGTCAGTGCTCCAAGAGCCTGGTTCTCTGAGCTATAGAAGCACTGTGTTTCAAAAACTGTATGTATGTACTTGCCTCCTCCCAAAACAAATTATTTATTGCACCTGAACTTACATGTAAGTGCTACAAGTTGGATTTTTCATCATAATGAAAGAGAAAAACCTGAATATATGAATATTCAGGATCACGGTCTTGCTCTTTTTCCTCAGCAGCAATCTGAAGACAGATGAAGCAAGAAGAAAAAGCTGTGCAGAGAAGAGGGAGCTCTGCAGCTTGTACAAACATTGCACAATACAGGAAAAATTACCAATACAGAAATTCCAATGTCTCTCTCAAGTCTTTTATAAACCAACTTGTTCTCTGCCTGTCAACATCACAATGGGATCGGGGCTCATCAGGGTGTTGCCTTTCAGATGGTTTATTTCCTTGTTTTAGCCTGGGGCAACCATTGCGCTGAATAGATGACCCTGGTGCTTGCGCCATTCGGTACCCTTCTCCTTTCCTTCTTGGCACAGTAGTTTCTTAGCGTTTGGAGCTATATTTTTTCCCTATCAATAAAACAGCTTAACTAAGGCTTTGAACATGCGTGTCCATGAAAGAGACAGTGTGGTACTTTTGAAAGATAGTGTTCCTGGGCATCGTTTCACTTTTTCACAGAGCAAAGACAGCCCAGGGATAGCAATTAGGCTCTGTGCACTGCCCCAGCCCTGTGCCAAACATTAACCTCAAGGGGCTGCGTCCAGCTCCTCTGTTTGTTTAGCAGGGTTAAGGCACAGCGCAACCGAACAGAAATCCCACTGTGGGGGACTGGCACTGGCAAATCCTTTGTAAATAGCTCCTTGGCTTTGAAAGTGCTGACTATGCACATCAACGTCTGCAGGATCAGGCCCAGCAACTGCTTTCTTAATTATTTACCTGTATCTCACTGATTTTCTTGTTTTTAAGTGCTTCCTCCAAGTTTAGGATAGTCAGCAAGCATGCAGGGCAATAAAGAAAATATTGCACTGTGTTTGTCCTAACTGAGTCTGCTCTTTAGGTTGGAGACAGTCGCAAATACCAAAAAGATTCTCAAAGTTAAAATACACACTAAATCCTCTGATAAACAAGATCACTTATTAACATTTTCATGCCGTTGAATCATGCCAATTAGTTAGTGCAAAGTATCTGCTTACCTATTTTACTGCAGGATGGCAGGTGCAATCCTGACCTCCAGAGAAACTCCAAGCCGCACTAGGGCCAAGTGCAGCTCGGCTCAGGTGCCTTCGTGGCGAGTGACGTCCCGGAACAGGGAGGTATGGACTTTGATCCAGATCTTGTTTTCTTGAAGCAAGCCTCGCCAGTGACTTCACACAAAGTGGGTTCGCACCTGTGGCCTCTCTATTCCTTGTCAAAAAGAGCCCTACGTGCCAGCGTTGGTGACTCTTCTCAGGAGGACAGCGGTGGGCGAGTTTCTGAAGTCAACAACATAGGTTGAAGCGGGCGTATGCGTGTGACCGGACTCACCCGCACGTGGCCCTACCTGCCCTGGGGGGCATTTGCACGTCGGAAAGAGCCTGCACCTCCTTCGCTCATGTTTCTGCAGTGCATCCTCCGGCTCTGCGAGCCATGTTGCACGGGCGCTGCAGCAAGCGGGCTCCGACCGCCACCGGCAGGCTCAGGCTGCAGTTGCTTCACTCTCCTCCGATCCCCGCGGGGTCGAGCAAGGCGGTCCGCGGTAATCCACCTCCTCGTGGACAAGGAGCGAGGGAAAGCACTGATGCGGCGGTGGTAACCTGAGCCCTGTGTTCGTCTGGCTTTCTCTCCCTCCTCCCTCCGCCTCACTCCCTGCTTGTAGGTAACAGGCTAGCGGTATCACTGCAGCATGATTGGCAGAGAAAGGAAAGTTAGGAACTATCTACAAATGTTTTTATTTTGCATTTGGGGAGGAAGGGGAAGACGACAATCTCCCCCGTGCTGTGATTAGTACTGCTGGAGCTAAAAATCACGTCAAAGCAGAGCTAACCCTTCGTGGCGTGCAGAGCTGGGTAAGTTTGGCTCTTAATTAAAAGCAGTATTGCCTTGATTTTCACAGCAGGAGAGAAATCTCCCTCTGCTAAAAAAAGCAGTATTAAAGCACCCTCTGAGGCATGGGATTTTCTCTTATGAGGAATTACAACCTGCTGAAAAGGGCAAAAGGGAGCAAACATCCCCCCTTACCCCTCCCCCCCCCGGACAAAAACCGGCATCGTGGGAGTACCTCCTCCCAATCCATATTCCCCACTGTTTTCTCCATCACTTCCTCTCTTCTCTCCTAGGATCCTCCAGGGCTGCTCCAGAGCCCTGTGACAGTTTGTTGTTTCAGCACTAGGTCAGGGAAACCTTCTTATTCTGGCCAGGGCTCAACCCTGAGCAAAGGTAAGCCTGTGCTTTGGGGTTGTCCTCAAATACAAGATGCTAGATCTGTTTCCAGGGCCACGAGCTGTACTTCTTGGTGCAGGCTGACAGCTGCAGTATTTTTATCTTCCTATATAGGCAAGGTGTCCTCAAGTGATGGCGAGTAACAACAGAAAGTTTCACATGACAACAATTATTGAAGCAAATGACCAGGCAAATTCGTTTCTTTCTTAAGGGCTGCAAGCTCAAGCAGAAATGAATACTTGCAAATAAATGTTATGGATTAAGCAGCCTATTTAATGTTCCCACTAACAAGCCTGAGATTTTGAATTTCTAGTGAGAAATATTTCCCTTGATTCATCATTGTCATTTTTAAAACAATTTGTTCTAGTGTGGCATAAAAAACAAGAGACAAATCAATCACTATGGGCTGCTGGCAGCTCCCTTTCTCCTCCCCCTCTACTCCAAAGATATAGATAGATAGCTGTAATGAAGCAGACACACAAAATGTTGTTTACTTGTTCTACTTTGAAGAAGAAATAACAAAGGAGAAGTTTAGAACCCTTTCCAGATTTGCTGCAGAGTGGACTTCTCCTAGAAGTGTGGCTTTTTGCTTTTTTGCTTCTATAAGGCAAAAAACCAAACCCAGATAGCCTCAGTTTCCTATAAGGAAGAAGCACTAACTGAGTCATCCAAAATACCATTATCTTCCTCTGCATGACTACTATCACTGCTGTGATCAAAGTTCCTTAGTAAATTTTCATTTGGTTTTGGAAACCACTAACACCTTCTTTTCCATAGTCTAACCTACAAAATTCCAAAAGATATCAAACGCACATAAGTTCCCCCAAGCAAATTTCATGCCTTCGACCTGGAAGTGGGTAGGATCAACAGAAAAGATAAAACCAGCAGAGTGCTGAGACTTATTTCTCTACCTGCACAGCTCCTTCACCAGGAGGAAAGTTGAGTACTTGGCTGCCCTCAGGGCACTCCTAGCCAAGGAGTGTAGAGACAGGGGAATTCATGGCGGTTTCATATCAAACCTGTTTCCACTCCCTTCAGCTGTCCCAGTAAGAGGTTAGTGCTCCCAGGCTGCCTTGTGAATTTTAGCAGTCTGTCTTTCCACCCACAGCCTAAGGTCTACCCAGCTGTTATTAATGCCAAAGGGACTTGAGGGCATTCAGTCACTGTTAGCACTGCACACGGAAAAGCACGCTTCAGTTGGAGATTATACAGGCTAGGAGGAAGAAGAAAAGAAGGAGAAAATCTGAAGAATCTAGCCTTTGTGTTGGAAAAATTGAACAAATATACTTCCCAGTATCTGCAACTCAGGATTGCACTTGTTGTGCAAGTCCACCCCTATGCTAACAAAGCATTTAAGTACCACAGTGCAAATGCATGCCTACATTCCATTAGCAGTCAGCCTAAGCCAACATACATCTACCTGAGGCCAGTCCTCAAAGAGTGAGTCAGGGCCTAAATCAGTATTGTAATTGAACTAAAATAACCGAAGCCTTCTCTAAAAGCACAGAGCTTTAACCTGTCACATCAAATGAAAATTATATACTTAAACTATAATCTTCCCATTCCCTTAGTCATCAAAAGAGGCTAGATGAAATTAAAAAAAGAGAACATGGATGCCGCTCAGCTGGCTAAGGGGGAGGTGGAGCTCACAGAGCCAGACGTTTGCCTTGAACCAAGGAGTGTTTTTGCCTTCCAAACCCAATTCACCCACTGAAGTCAGGTGCCCCGATGCCCCCACCCACGTGGCTCCTTCCTCCTTCGAACACTGCGTCGGTGGCTGATTTCGGCACCTGCTCTGACAAGTAACGTTGGCTGGATGTGGCCTTGCTAAGTGACAATTAATAGCTCCACGTATGAGCTGGCTGCAGCAGGAGGCAGGCAGAGATGATGTCAAACTGCAAACACTCATTGAGAGGTGCCATTGTTTCGTTTGGGTTTGTTCTGTTTTGTTGAGCGTTTTCTGGGGTTTTTTTTTTCACATTAAGGAAAAAGTGAGTGGGAGCTCTGTCCTTGGGTATTCTGAATGCATGTGCTGATACGACAGCTGTGGGTGAAGGAAGAGAAGTACTTGCAGCTGAAGAGAGTAACTGATGTACAGGCTGTATTCTGGGTGTTGGGTACTGCCTGTTTTAACAGCTTTATTACTTGATTGCCGTGGCAGCTTGCAGGCTTTTCACCTTGTTGCAAAATTCAATTCAATTTTCATGTGTAAGTTTTCCAAGATCAAGGACTTTTGTACATGTAATCTATGCACGGATTTTCTTTCAGTCAGGGCTAGGACTTTTGTTGAAATAATAGTATCACCGCTTCAATGGGCACAGTTCATGTTATAAGCATATCAGTAGCAGCACAGATTATTCTCAGATGAGGAGAATCAGTACCAATAAAACCCACTTGTATAGTAGCAGGATGGCATCTACCGTAATATTTATAGGACTATATATTACTGGTACAAAACCACATCTTTGGCAGATGGCTGTTATCAGTGTGAACTCTAATTGTAAACTGGGCACATCTGTCATCCCACTACATATGTGTTTTTATCTATATAATGGCATCCCTGCTGGGTAGAAGAGGGAAGATAGGGGTTGTGTGGGGGGTTAATTATATCAAAATCATTAAAGCACTGCAATTACTTGTGCAAACAAGGCCTTAAATACCTATCAAGCTGCTAGTATAAATGGGTAGCTGGTGTTATAAGTTATGTATTATTGCTTGCAGCTGGCTCCTATACAGATCCATGCTCCTAGGGCTGTGTCAGGAGCCTGACTTTAACGTGGCCCAGGCTGCCCTCCTGGCTACAGGGCTTCTGACCTGCCCCAACGCCAGCCTCACTTCCTGTGTTACCTCTTCCCCCTTACTCTAATAAGTGCCCACTTCTCTACTATGCTTAAATAATTTGAGGGGTTAAGCTGTGGACTGACAAACTCATTCAAATTATATGTCTGCATACACTTGTCAGGGCCATTCTTGTATTATTTCTCTGTTTGCTTCTGCAGCATCCCGGGGAGTGAGGCCACTTGCTGCCCGTGGACACGCGGCTTCCCCTGGGCGTTTGCTTGTGGTGGTGGACAGAAATGGCCAGGTTAGGGACAACGATGGTGTCGGTGAGGGAAGAGACCACTCCTTTCCCCAGCATGCTTGCGTTGTGCCCTCCAGTGTTAGAGCAATGACGGCGCTACTAGTCTACTACATGCCAGTGAAAACACAAAATGTTAAAGTATATCTGAAAGGATGCACTTAATCTGGATGTTCATGGCAGGCAAGGCTCTCATTAAAAAGTGCATGCACAATATTAATATGATTCCAAACATGATTCTAAGTCAGTTAAATTCATATTCTTTTATACAGCACATTAAAACTGGTCAGTGAGCCTCAGTTGTAGCACATTACATCATAACAAGAAGCCACGTATGAAAGTGCTGGAGACTAAAGAATCACCCACAAAGTTAGGTGACAAATAATTTCATGACGAATTTCATCTGGAGGGAAAAATCTTAAACTGTTTGCATCCAAACTAAGAGGTTGCGTACATGAACTGAACTAATCAGTAAAAGTACAAAATAAAATCAGTAAACGGAAATGCTTAAATATACCTAGAGTTCTTTAAAAGTGTCTTTCATTTACTTTTGCAAAAGATATCATTCCTAAAATTAGTTTTATCATGCTTCTCCACTACCAACTTCTACCCACTATAAGTAACAAAGCAAGTTAGTGGTACGTTAACACAAATATATTTGGACATACAAAAGCAAATAGTGTTCCAATTTTCTTCAACTTATATTGCTAACGATTTTTTGCTAGCTAAACCAAACTGTTCCTATCTAATTAATTCTATATGGAACTACAGCTAGGTCCTTGCAAAGAGTTAAGGAGTCCTGTGAGTCAGAGTTTCTCCAAATCCATCTTCATTCCTTAAGCAAATGTAGCAACACTAAGTCTATGGAAGACTTTAGATGTATGGACTTGAAAATTTTTATTTAATTCTGTATAATACCTCCAATATCTTCAGATTTTTGTCATGCTGGTCATTACTTTCACTGACATTAATTCCTGGTAGAGCCTGGAGCAATTCTTCTGCTGAGAATAGTTGAAGCTACATCTTATGGTAATATCTTTTAATGAGGCAGGCAGAAACACATGCTCAGGGCAACAGTCTCCTGATTTGTTACTTCTTTAAATATTTAATACAGAGGGGGTTGGTATCTGCTGGCCATGTGCAGTGGAGAGCTCCAGGAGCTCAGGGCTGAGACCCCTGGGCTGGTGTGAGCTCAGGGCTATGCTTGCATCTGGCACAGCCCAGCCCCAGCAGGCTGAGCAGACAGGGAAGCAGCCCAGCCAGGCCCAGACAATTCTCTGCAATTCTGCATTTAATTACAGGAACATAGATTCATTGACTGCCAGGCCAGCAGGCACATTACGAATTCCTTGCAGGATCTCTTGGATAATGCGTGCCAGAGAACACCACCCCACAACTCTTGCATGAACTCAGTGATGTTTGGCTGAACTACAGTTTACCTTTCAGAGAGGAATTCCAGCTTGATTTAAAAACTGATGACAGAAAAACCTCTGCTTCTACTGATAAGCTGCCCAAGTAGTTAGCGATCCATGGGTTTTTTTTTTGCCTCACTTCTTGCCATACTTTTGTCTGCTGGAGATTATGTCCTGTTCAGTGGAGCTCTATTATCCCTTTATAAGCAGAAACAGACTGTGATCAAGCTGCCTTTTGATTTGCTTTTGAATAAACTTGCAAAAAATTTCCCCGTGGTCTCCTTAAATTGCAGGCAGGTCAAGACAATGACTGCACATGTTTTGTGTTCTCACAGCACGTGAGGCTGTGTGATCCTGACTGTGGTTTGGGGGCTTATGGTAGCAGAGACTTCCTCACTGTTGCCATGAGGACGTGTTATCCAGCACTGCAGTAATGCCTGCAGTTCCCTCCTGAGCTCTGTCCAACTTGCTTAGATTTTTCCTCAAGATGCTAAAACTGTATGCTGTTTGCCCATACTGGTCTCGCTGACATGAATGTTAAGTTAACACCACCTCAATTTTGCTCTTCATATTCCCAAAGATGACGCCCGCTCTGTTCGTTGTGGTGCTGTGGCATTCGTCCACTTGCCACTGTGACTCTTCAAACCCCTTCAAGGTCACAGCTGGCTGAGACTCAAAAGTTTGTCCTACAAAGGGGACCTATATACAGCACTCAGCTCACTCCTCTGTTTTCCCTTTCACAGGCTGAATAATCTGAGCAGAATAAGTCACATCTGCTGGCCTGTTTTCCAGGGTCCAGGTCCTTTTAACTCTTCCCATCCCTTCCACATTGCTCTTGAGGAGTGATACGAGGGTCCTACAAAATATCCTGCAGGTGCTCTGCCCTGAGACAAGACCAGGTCCCCACGTTGCTCCTCATACAGCAGCTGAAAGTTGGAGTTGGACCCATTAAGCGTTTAAATAAGACACAGTTTCCTAGTAGTGCAGGTTATGAAATGTTGGAGCCATCAGACAGGTACAAAACAGCTTCCTCTTCACTGCCTGGGGTGTTGTTTAAGGTCACTTCTGGAAGGAGTCCTGCAGTCTGTCTCTGTGGGGAGCAGGCAGGAGATGCAGGGGACCGTAAGTGGCTGGAGATCACCCTGTCTGCTCGGGGAACTTATGACTCTCTGAATTCCCTGTAAATGTCCTTTTTTCATGGTAGGTGGGCTCACAGCAGGCTCTGAACACTGCTTTAGGACAATCTCAGAGTCACAGAATGGTTGAGGTTGAAAGGGACCTTTGGAAAGCATCTAGTGCAGCCCCCCTGCTCAAGCAGGGTCACCTAGAGCATGTTGCCCAGGACTGTGTCCAGATGGCTTTTGAATATCTCCAAGGAAAGAGACTCCACAACCCCTCTAGGCAACCTGCGCCAGTGCTCAGGCACTCTCACATTCAAGAAGTTTTTTCCTCATGTTTGGATGGAGCTTCCCGTGTTTCAGTTTGTGCCCGTTGCCTCTCGTCCTGTCACTGGGCACCACTGAAAAGAGTCTGGCCCCACCCACTTGACACCCTCCCTTCAGATATTTGTACACATTGATCAGATCCCCCCTCAGTCTTCTCTTCTCCAGGCTGAACAGGCCCAGCTCCCTCAGCCTTTCCTCATAGGAGAGATGCTCCAGTCCCTTCATCATCTTCATAGCCCTCCGCTGGACTTACTCCAGTAGCGCCATGTCTCTCCTGTACTGGGGAGCCCGGAACTGCACACAGCACTCCAGGTGAGGCCTCACCAGGGCTGAGAAGAGGGGGAGGATCCCCTCCCTCCACCTGCTGGCAACACTCTTTCCAGTGCAGCCCAGGATACCATTGGCCTTCTTGGCCACAAGGGCACACTGCTGGCTCATCGTCAACTTGTTGTCCACCACAACTCCCAGGGCCTTCTCCGCAGAGCTGCTTTCCAGCAGGTCAGCCCCCAGCCTGTCCTGGTGCATGGGGATTATTCCTCCCCAGGGGCAGGGCCCTGCGCTTGCCTTTGTTGAACTTCAGGAGGTTCCTCTCTGCCCACCTCTCCAGCCTGTCCAGGTCCTTCTGAACGGCAGCACAGCCCTCTGGTGTATCAGCCACTCCTCCCAGTTTTGTATCATCAGCAGACTTACTGAGGAGGCCCTCTGTCCCTTCATCCTGGTCACTGATGAAAAAGTTGAACAAGACTGGACCCAGGACTGACCCCTGGGGGACACTGCTTGCTACAGGCCTCCAACTAGACTTTGCACTACTGATCACAACCCTCGGAGCCCTCCCATCCAGCCAGTTCTCAGTTCACCTCACTGTCCACTCATCCAGCCCGTGCTTCCTGAGCTTGCCTACAAGGATGTGATGGGAGACAGTGTCCAAAGCCTTGCTGAAGTCCAGGTAGACAACATCCACTGCTCTGCCTTCATCTTCCCAGTCAGTCATTCCATCATAGAAGACTATCAGATTGGTCAAGCATGATTTCCCTTTGGTGAATCCATGCTGACTACTCCTGATCACCTTCTTGTCCTCCACATGCTTAGTGAGGACCTCCAGGATGAGCTGTTCCATCACCTTTCCAGGGATGGAGGTGAGGCCGACAGGCCTGGAGTTCCCTGGCTCCTCCTTCTTGCCCTTTTTGGAGACTGCAGTGACACTGGCTTTCTTCCAGTCCTCAGGCACCTCTCCTGCTCTCCAGGACCTTTCCAAGATAGTGGAGAGGGGCCTAGAAATAACATCCGCCAGCTCCCTCAGCACTCGTGGATGCATCCCATCAGGGCACGTGGACTTGTGGGTGTCAAGTCACCTAAATGATCTCTAACCCCATCCTCTTGCACCAAGGGAAATTCTTCCTTTCTCCAGACTTTCCTCCCTGGTCTCCTGGGTCAGGGATTCCTGAGGACTGGCCTTAGCAGTGAAGACTGAAGTAAAAAATTCAGTATCTCTGCCTTCTCTCTGTCCTCTGTTACCACGGCCCTTGCCCCATTCAGTAGCAGACCCACATTTTCCCGAGTCTTCCTTCTGTTACTGATATATTTGAAGAAGCCCTTCTTGTTGTCCTGGACATCCCTTGCCAGATTTAACTCCAAACGGGCCTTGGCCTTCCTCATCGGATCCCTGCATACTCTGACAACATTCCAATATTCCTCCCTAGTGGCCTATCCCTGCTTCCACCTTCTGTATGCTTTCTGCTTCTGTTTGTGTTTTGCCAGGCGCTCCTTGTTCATCCAAGCAGGTGTCCTGCCCCCTTTGCTTGGTTTCTTGCTCATTGGGATGCACCCATCTTGAGCTTAGAGGAGCTTTGAATATTAATCAGCTCTCCTGGACCCCTCTTCCTTCTGGGGCCCGATCCCATGGGATTCTTCCAAGAAGGTCCTTGAAGAGGCCAAAGTTTGCTCTCCTGAAGTCCAGCGTTATGAGCCCACTTTTTGCCCTGCTTCCTCCTCACAGGATCCCCGGCTCCACCATCTCATGGTCACTGCAGCGATCTGCCCCCAGCCTTCACATCTCCAACCAGCCCTTCCTTGTTTGTCAGTACAAGGTTGAGCAGCACATTGCTCCTCGTTGGCTCCTCCACCACCTCTGTCAGAAAGCTATCATCAGTGCTCTCTAAGAACCTCCTGGATTGCTTGTGCCTTGCTGTGTTGTTCCTCCAGCAGAAATCAGGGTGGCTGAAGTCCCTCATGAGAACCGTGGCCTGAGATTGTGAGGCTACTTCCAGCTGTCTGTAGAAGGCCTCATCTACTTCCTCCTCCTGATCAGGTGGCCTGTAGCAAACACCCGCAACCATGTCACCCATGTCAGCTTGCCCTTTAATCCTTTCCCATAAGCTCTCGACCCGCTCATCATCCACCCCTAGGCAGAGCTCCATACCTTCCAGTTGTTCTCTTACATAAAGGGCAACTCCCCCTTCTCGCCTTCCTGGCCTGTCCTTCCTAAAAGCATGTAGTCATTCATGACAACATTCCAGAGGTGCGAGCTATCCCACCAAGTCTCTGTAACTCCAGCGAGATCATAGCCCTGCAACCGCATAGAGATCTCTAATTCTTCTTGTTTGTTCCCCATGCTGCGTGCGTTGGTGAACAGGTACTTCAGAGAGATATTCAAGCACACTGGTGATAATCAAATCGTAAGTTCCAGGGCCTCAACCTGCAGGAATGAGGAAAGTAATTTTTCTCACCCTTGCCCACTGCACAAGTAGCTGGAAGTACTTAGAGGGGTTTTATTTTGTTTCTGTATGCCTTGCCTGCTGGCTTGAAGCATCAATAAAAAAACAACAGCAACAAATCAGGCAGAGTAAGGTGCAGGACGCTGGTCCAGAATGCTCTGAAAGCTGCAAGACACGGGCCTCGCTCACATACCCTGCTTTCAGCTGTTCACCAGGTGGAGGTCAAGAAGAGATTTCTGCTCCCAAACCAAATGCTTGACTGGGGGTCAGGGAACAGAGAGGGTAGATATAAGGGCTTTATTTTTATTCTGCATCAGAGGTTAGGCTCAGTTGCCACATCTTTCACGCAGCAATTGCCTGTCTTCTGGCTGCTTCCTGAACTGTCCCACCCCGAACAGCTGGTTATTCCACTTCTACCAACTTAAAGTAGCACTGGAAAGCTAAACAGGGCACTAGCTCCCTGCAGGACATTAATCTCCTGAAGAACGTTATCAGACAGGTGAGCTCAGACCATCTCTAAAATGCACTTAAAGAGCACTGAGTTCAGCATGAAATGTGAACCATGGCTCCTCTCCTGCACAGCAGTGCTGGTGCTGGTGCTACCTTTTATTTACCAGCCCCATGCCTAGGGTGCGTCTTCAGAAACTGAGACACCCCAATGATAGGTCCTCAGAGAAACCAACTCCCAGCTCCCTTTTCCTGGGAAAGTGCAAGGGACATGGTCGCTCCTGAAAGACAGGAACTGGCCTTGGAGCTGGAATACATCCAGAAGCAAAAGCTTTGCGTAAGGGAGTCTCACAGGTAAAAACACAGTATAGTTACACAACAAAATGAATGATAGCTTGGAAGGCACATTCACTCTGAGGAAGAATGCTGAGCCTCGCAGAAAGTAGGTACGCAGACTGGATACCTACATTTAATCTTTCTTTTTCTCCCTTTATGGCACCGTGTTATTTCATACCTACCAGTAGTGAAGCGTTACTGACAATCTCCAAAGGTTCACAGTAGCCAGCATGGAGCTGTGCAGGTCAGAGGAATGATAAATATTAGTCAAAGTAAAGCCCTGCCTTTGGGATGCTGGTTTTAGGCTTGGCGCCTGGCAGCCTGTGCTTGGAAGTCCTCACTGTTTTCAGACTGCCTGTGACCTCCCCGCGCAGCCCAAGAGGACGTGACACAGAGCAAGCCAACTGGGGCAGAGCTAACGAAACCTTGTTTGCTGAACAAACCCTGCCACCCGGACAGTAATGCATTCCCAGGGAAATAATGATCGAAAACCAGGTTTAATATAACTCCTAGTCCTTTCGCTCCAGCCTATCTGCCTGCAGACATTTTCTCAGCACTGAGTGATCTCAGCTCCATTTTCTGGTGCATAGCACGAGATGAAGGTTTTGATGGAACTTGATTGCAGTGCCAGAAAATTGGTCATTCAGCTATGGCTCTGAGAAAAGGATCCCTCTGGGCTGCTGAGTTTAATTGGTTTATTTTTTTATTTATTTATTTGCAGCGTGTCCCTGTACTGGGGTGATGAGAGAGCAAATCCCAAGAGGAGGGTGTATTTTTGATCTGGCTCAAAATGAGGGTTGTCAACAGGAAAGTTTCAGTTCATTTGGGTTAAAACTCAAATTTAAAAAAGACAGTGCTATTCTCTCCCTTTTTGTCTCTTTTCTGTATTTTAAAGAAAAGCCAGTATTTCTCAGAGGGAAAATAGTTCACATTAGAAAACACCTTTCTAGAAAGCTTGCAGAACGATTTTCCCCAAAGCACCAGCAGAGGCGAGAGCTAGAGACACAGAAACAAATTTACCAGCAACCGCTTTCTCTAAATGTCACCTCTGCCTCAGCGAAGTGCCAGCAGGACCAGGAGAAGGGGCGGTAAAGTGCCACCGTGCACATGAGCGCACCTGGTGCCCCTCTCTCCGTCAGCCCTGGGGCGACCCGTCCCAGCGCCCCGCGTGGCGGGAGCTGGCCTTGCAGAGCCTCGCCGTCGGGAGCACCAGGAGGGCCGGCTGGCAAACGCAGCCTTCGGCAAGATAAACATACTTTGAGCGCAATTGCTTGCTCCGCTGTGCGTGTGTCCTAATAAGGGCTACGAACAGCCAGGCAAAGGTATATGGTGTCGTTAGACAAGTTTAAAGTTAAGGTGATAAGCCAGGTGCGTTGTTATATGCTTGTCCTAGTGGATTAAACGCAACACAGCAGGCGGTTTTGGTACAAGCCGCAGGTTGTTCACTGCCACTAAGATTGATGGCCTGATTTCGCCAGCCTACATTAGAGCAGACCTGCCAGCAGAATTGTGCAAATGTAATAGAAATCAAAATCAGGCCCAGTTTCAGTCTTCACATTTTTCACCTGTTTTTCAGCTGGCACTGTAGGCAACAGAACTATATCATTGCAAGTGTGTCATGCTTTATACAGGCTGTGGTGCTAGCCCTTATGCTTGATTAAAAAAAAAAAAAAAGGGAGGGGGTGCTGAAACATCAGGAAAAAGGCTCCTGCAGCATTTTTGCTTCCTGAGCAGAATGCTCCAGCCCCAACTGAATGCAACAGGCTAATTTGCTGTCAGATACAGCTTTGGTATAAAATGGGACACAAGGGAAATATGACAACATTACCTTCAAAAAGACTGAAAACTCAAAAAAGATCTCCAAGAAGTTCAACAGAAATGAAATCATTTTTGACATCATTCCTCTTTGAAATGTTTCAGCTTAGTTTAAAACTAAGAATTCCAAGAAGTGAAACCTGTTTGCTGCAAGAGAAGAGAAGACCATTCGGTGACCTTTGATTTCTTTAAAAACCTTCTACTGATTTTATAAAGCATGGCCATGTAAGCACCTGAAATATAATGATAGCTGCTGCACTTACATTTTTAGGTAAACTTTGTTTATCAGTATAGCCCTCAATCCATCTGTTTACAAAAGTCTGCTCTCCTACGCTGTCAGACTTTTTCTGTTACCTAGGAGGTATTGTTTGCAGTGATTTAGTAAACTGAGCAAAACCACTGGCTCCACTAGTATTTATCGATGTTTTTTAAATATTAATACCTAAAAAACTGTGCAATTTTTTCCTATGTTGTTGTTTTCTTTTTTTTTCTGTAGTTGTTTTTTTTTCAGATGAATGACACTGAATATTGGTAGCCAGATATCCATCTTCCCTGTAATTTCCTGAGTATGTAACCCCTGCCTTGCTTCTTCTATATCAACAGCTTCCTACTTTTTTTCTCTTTTTGTCTAAACGCCTTAGACACTAAATGGAGGGATGAGTTTAGCGATGAGGAAGAGCCTCCCCAGCCCCCAGTGTGCGGAGCAGGGAGATGAGACCCTTACTGCCAGCAGGAGACCGGCAGGTGCCGCAGTGCAGAAGCCTCCCTTGGACATCTCGGGGTTTGGTCTGTCCTTCACAAGCCGACAAAACACTCCTTACTCTTAGGGCATGTCTGGTTGGGGCAGGGATTTCCAAGGAAGGCTAGTGCTTGCAGCACTTGCCTTCCATATGGGAGACCCCAAGTTCATGTAAGAGTCACTGAATAAAATAAGTAAATAGTCACTAGGGCCAGGACTGGACCTTGCTCTCCTCTTTGCCTCATCCAAGTAAGCAGCTCAAGCACTAAGTTGAAAAGCCTCTTTTCTGCAATTTTTCTCTTCAGCACTTTGGCTCTTCTCTGTATAATGGCAGCTCCGTGAGTACAGGTCTCTCCAGAGCTGAGATTTGCAGGAATATTTGTTTAGATTTAGCCCATTTTAACGCTGACACATGAAAGATTCACCTGAAGATACTGATACCATGGGACTGTTTGCAGTATTCAGTTAAGTATTTACATATTTATTGGTTGCTCACTTGCCAGATGTGAAATATGCTTTATGAAACATGCTATTTTTTCATAAAAAGATTTTCAAAGTTCTGGCAGACATTTTCGATTATTGGCTCTGTTTATAAGCTTTTTATCTTACCTTTAATCTATATTTCTCCTCTCAAACCCCCCCTTTTCTAGAAGAACAAAACCGTGATCAGCCTCGGGTCAGGATGTGCTGTGCCTCCAGGGACATTCCCACAAAAGGGGTATCAGCAGTCCCACAAGCTCCCACCAAGACAATGCTTTAGGTGGACAGAGCAGGAAAATCTCCATGTGCAAATTCGCTCATCTGCCGCATAAAGGCCTCTGCTAAGAAAGCTTTTTAATCTTTAGCACAGTACAATAAAGTGTATTTGAGTAAAAAACATCCCCGGCCTTGTTTTCTCTTGACCTCTTAACCAACTCTCTGCTTTTTCCCCTTCAGTGGAATTCAGGCAATGGAAGTGTAATTAAGAACAAAAGAAGCTTCTCATTTGGACACAATCCTCATGTTGACAACTGCAAAACATATTCCATAACATTTAACTCAGTAAATTATTATTGCTTCGTTAATTCAGCAGGTTCAACAGACATGGCTTAATAAAATGAGCTTTGGCTGAGAGCTTTGCCTAACAAAGGTACATTCAGGTACATATAGATACTAAAGACACAGACTCCTTCTGCTAATATTATTTAAGAGTTTTAAAGTAATTAAGTATGCCGAACTCACACTTTACCCCTCTGGTGCTTGGTCTCAAAAATGTGTCAGTGCTAATATCACAATCGGCTTCCTTTCCAGTGCCCACTTGAGCACAGAAAAGCCTTTGTTGCACAGATTAAACTGTGGGCAGAGGCCGCTTGGACTGTGAGAGCCCGTGCACTTATGGCCATGGAGTACCCATAGCAACCTGACTGCTTTGGCATGCTGGAGGTCTACTTAGTAACTGCGTAATTCTATAGGAGAATTAAAGATAAATAAAACACAACAAAAACATATAGTCATGTAGCAGTGCATAATGAATGCCTTAGAGAAATGCAAATCCAAAACATCAGTATTGAACTTATTAAGTAAATATATTAATAATTATATAAAATAAGCATATAAATATATATTAATTGTATATATTAAATATAAGTAAATATACAAAACCATTAATCTTTATGCAGTTAAAGACTGCAGTATCTCTAGCTCAGTTATCTTAAGGTTTCTACTTAAAGCATCAAATTTGAATGCTTATATTTCCATCCTCCCCAAAATCTTTTAAGTGCATAGTGTTGCACAAGCTTGTATATTCTGGATGACAGGAAGGTGATCATGAGCTCATGCTACTAGTTATCACAGAAGAAGACATTAGAGGAAAAAAAGGCTGATGCACTTGCTTAGATGTCTAAGAAGATCTTTACTGACTGACCTTTTCAAAAATATATAGCTCAGCAACTTCAGATCTAGCAAGTCTAGATCTGTCTTCTTTGGTATGGGTGGATGACTGGTAGGTTATATTTTTAAACCAATGACAATTTGATGCCCTTTAAAAGAAAAAAAGAGAGAGAGAGAGAGAGAGAGAGAGAGAAGAGTGAGAAGAACTGAGAAGCCACTAAAGTTTCAAGACACTGCAGATTATTTCCCAGGAACACACCCCGTGAACTTCTTGAAAGCCGGGGACCGAATGCTGCGAGCAGTCAGAGTAGCCAAACGCCAGCACGTCCCCTCAGAAACATCCATAAACTCCTGCTGCATTTTGTGACACTTGCATGCCCGTGTTTGACCAGGGCATTTCAGGGCCCTGCGGAGCAGCGGCTTCGCCACCTCGGGACGCGGCAGGAGCTGGCCATCCCAGTTTGCAAAGGGCGGGAGCCCGACCGCTTCAGGCAAGGCACGGACTCCCCTGCCCGCAGGGACTCAGCAGAAAGCTGAAAATCCTGCCTAGCCCCGCAGCCCTGCACGCTGTGGCCAGTCCCATGTGCCTGCCAAGCCTGGGACAGCAGCGGCCACCCCAGAGCTGCCCCTAGGCACCTTGCAGCCTGCACTGTATTTTTCTGGACTTTCCTCTTCTCCTTTGTCTTAATTGAAACATTGGAAAAACTGTGAACTGTTAAGGTTAGAATAAGCTAGGGGACGATGTTTCCCAAACAAAAAACGCTTGACATTTAGCAAAACTATATTTCTAAAAACAACTTCTTCTCTCATCTCTGAGAGTGTGTGCATATATGTGCAGTTACATATCACATTTTTCTACTATATTTTGAATGTTAATCCATACCCTCTGCAATGAACCTATTACACAGCACGTTAATATGAAGTGACTATTTCAGGATCATCTATCAAAGTCTACCACCTTCCACCCTACTTTACAAGTCAGCTGCTCCACCGTCAAGTCCATTACTACCCTAGGCAAAACAAAACCACCCATCTACGTTCTCATTTCCCGCGATACCAGAATATTTGCGCACATTGCCCAGTAAGCTTTCACAATGTTATTGTAAGCCCTAACATCAAGACAGACAAGAATAGCAGTTGGGACTAATGCATACCCACCTCTCTTCTTTATGAGGAATTGGAAACACAGCAATAATTTTCTTGTATGGCAACTGACACGAGCTCAGGAGCTAAACAGTTTGTCTCTTTACTACCCTTATCATTTGCTAGGAGACGCCTGTAGGCTGCAGAGCACTCATGTGTGGGAGCTAACTGCTAGTCCCTTCTCTTAGGAGCTGAAGGATGCACAACGAATACAGCTAGTTGAAAGATATAACGTTCTAATTGAAATAAAATTATTTCAGCCTACTGGAAAATGTTTGGAGTCTTACAAGAGGAAATTGAACAAAGTGCGTTATTTCTGGCTTTCTTTTGCATATTTTCCCTTGCTTTTGCTGTTTTTAAAAAAAGTCTCTTAAATACTGATTTAAAAGAAAATGGCTCCTTTTATAAAATCTCATAAAAATGTGAAAAGGTCATTAAGCTTTGCTTTTGTAAAACATTTTATTTTCAATAAAACTTCTTTAAGAAGAAATGACTTGTACAAAAGGTTTTAACCGACTAATCAAAAGAAAGTCACTGGGGTCATTATTTTTGCCCAAATGGCCTCTGGAATTTTTTCTGCAAGCCAACCTTATTATTTAAGGTTAAGAGTTTCACTCCAGACTAATACTTCCTTTCTAATCCCCTTTCCATTCACATCTTCCCTTTGATAACTCCATTTACAAACAAGTTCTTCTGACCGGTTCCAGCTCTTCAGTTTTTTACAATTCTTGACAGCAGTCTAATTGGCGTGTCAGTATAGTTTATATACGTCAACGAGTGTAACACCCTCTTGGACTTGTCTTTACTTGTCTCCTCTGGGTTAGGGAGAATTTACCAGGCCACATACAATTCAGGAGTGATTTTCCATTAGCCTAATTTGAGACATTAGTAACTGGTAATTGATAACACGATAATTGGATCATAATTTGGTTACCGTAACCCTTCCCTGCTGTGTTCTGGAGTATAACAGCAAACGTTAAGTATCTTGCAGCCACCTCTCCTTTGTTTGGCAAAGGCTTAACCAAACACAAGCGACAAGTCAACGTCCAAAAGTTAAACCATCAGTTTGATAATTAATCTCGGGTTTGCCACAATGCTTTCACGGCTGCTTTCTTCCGTGTGCCTATTTACGAGGATTTCTAATTCGCGTGCTGTGCGTCTTGACGGAACAGCACGTGCCCCCGCAGCCCCTGGCACGGCTCCTCCCCGGAGCGGCGGCTCCTGCCTTGCCCAGCTACGGCGCCTCCGCACCAGCTGAGGCAGAGGCACTCGCTGAGCTTCTACCTCGGGCTTGGCATCTAATTTGGAAAAGAAAAACACAATCCGAGACACCATCCTTGCAAAATTGCCGACCTCTGTCTAAGGTATGTCAGAAAACCCCACCGCCTGCTCCTGCAGCCCCATCGGGCTCGGAGTGCCACTGTTTGATGGGCTTATCTGTAACCCAAACGCCCCTTCACGAGGGGATTATATCAGCACAGATTTCTGCATCCCACCTGCCAACACCAGCGCGGATCAAGTGTCTGCAGGGTCTCATGTTTTTTGAAGATCAGAGACAAACCTCAGCACGCTCCATTAAGACATCATGCACAAAAATACCTATGTTTTTAGCGTGAGTCACCTGAGGAAGGATGCTGGTGCTAACGTTAGGAATAATAAGAATCAGGTTAAGATCACTAGAGGGGAAAAATATATTTGTAACCACAGTAGTGCAGAATGCATTACTAAGGATATAGAGCATTGGTTGAATTCATTCTCTTAAGCTATCTCTATAAAATGGCAATACTAGACATCCATAGACAACAGATTTCCGTCAGTGAAACCCTGGTTGCTAAGAGCAGCAAGTTTCTCAAGGGAAGCTCCCAACTACCTTGCAAAGTCCTGCAAAGTATTGTCAGCGTTGCTACACAGAAAACCCATTCAGCAGCGTAAAGGAAACCTATCATTCCCAAGGTCTTGCTAGCTGCTTCCTCTTTTCAGGTTATAAACATTTTCAGATTCTTCTCCTGGAAATATATGTGCAGAGATTCTGTTTTTCGACATGCCAAACAACCTGCTCCGCATTTTCAGTAACATAGTCTTACTGTCAGTCATAATTTTTGTTTGTTTTATTTTGCATGCATTCCTCATGGACTGTAAGGCGTGATGCACAGTCTACACCTGCTGAACCATCATGTTCCCCTTTCCTCTAGATTAAGTTCCTTCTCCAACTTTACTTCATGTTTTCTCTGACAATGATTAAGAAACAACTGTATCAATATTCACCCATTTTGCTAGACTAAACAAACCAAGATCCTGTGGCTTCCTCTTGTAAATTAGACAGCCCAAGCCCTGATATCTGTCATAGCTTCTCCCTGATCTCACAGTGCAAATTCACCCTTTTTGAAGAGGGGCTCAAACATTATGTAGTATCCCAAATGGGGTGCCACTACAGTGTTATGCAACATGACTTGGTATTCCCTTTGCTTCTGAAAATAGCTCCTCTAATACATGTAGTGATCACATTTCTCTTTACCACTGTTGCATCGCATTACAGCTCCTTGTCCATTTAAGATGAACCAGTGCGCACAAGCCTTTCTCCTCCTGTATCAATCCCAAAAGACAAGCTCCTGGCTTACAGCAGGCATCCTTCTTTGTCCCCAAAGCACATGATGTGGGTACTCCGAACTGTTGAATTTCAGCTCACTTTTGTTCTTCAAGGCCTTTCAGCCTGACCTGCTGCTCTCCTGACCCCTCTTCCCGCCACTTACTCCTCTCTCAGTTTTCGGCATGAACCTCAGCTTGAGGCTGAGGGATCTTTAATACCTCAAACAATATCACCTGCACCCTGGCATTCGGCATGGGGGTCGTCGACCTGGAGGCTGCCAACCCTGTGCCCCAGCAGGCTCCTCTCCTCCAGCTCCTCCTGGGATTTCCTACAGGCCACACAAGCTGCCTCTCTGAAACCAGCCCAAAGGCTGGCTAGAAGTGGACTATAATTTCCCTTTACTTCCTCTAGCTTTCAACAAAATCTGATTAGAAGCACATGGAGGCCTGTACCAGACAACCCATTTAGGTTGTCTACGGCCATTACTAATGCAGCACACCACGTCATTAAAATCCAGCCATAGTATAATCCTTACGGAAAAGTACTGCAGCATACAGAAAGTCCAAATGCTCTAGCACCCAGCGCGCCATCCCTGACTGCCGGGCATCACTCTCGTACAATGACTCCAGCAGCTGCTCCTTAGCCCAAAGAGAGTTTGCCTCTGCTTACTTTTTTGCTTTTCTTGCTTATTCTTCCCTCTGCTCCAGACCAGGTAGCAAACATCAGTAAGTTAGTGTCGAGCTTTCACACTTGAGGTGCTGCTGCTAAATTACTTGTATGGACTGGTACAGCTTCCCTCTGTGGGAGCCCCAGAGAAGCAGCACCCAGCAGCCCAGCTCTTTCCGGCAGGCCTCCCAACGGCCTCACATATGGTCCTGCTATTTTCTGTGCCCATCACATGAGCTAGGGCTCCCACCATGGGGATTACTGTCTCCTCTGCTGGGGGCATGCTGGAAGAGGATGCATCTGCTTTATTTATTTGTTTGGAGCTTATTGTGCAGACAATTCGCTTTTGTTAAAAAAAAAAAAAAAAAAGAGAGGTAGACACCCAGGGGGACAGTGGCTGGGCAGCAGGGAGGAAGGCAGTCGGTGTGCTCGTGCTGCCCAGGGGCTAGGCGGGCCCAAGAGCTGCTGAGTTCGTCTGTGGCATGGTGGGGAGAGGCTGTCGGGAGGGTCCTGAAACCCCTAAATGTTGCTGCCTTCCAGCTGTGGAGCTGCGGCAAAGTCCCCAGCCTGCAAGTATATGGTATTAGTTACTGAGTTTTGGCATATTTAGCCTTCTCACTGTCAGAATTGGCTCTTCCCTAATTAAAGATTACACCCTTTTGGGCTGGGTATTTGTAAGCCCTTATTAGCCCAGGCCTAGGCAAAGGGAGCCTGGCACTAACTTTTGGCACACTCACTCTAACGAAAAGGATACGTTCTGGCTAATTTTGGTCCTACCTAGTGCCACCGCAGCAAAGAGCTGGAGGCTTTCTGCAGGTGGTGGCTCCAGCCATGCTAGGCACCAAGGCTCTTTGTTCTCCCTCAAATTTTATTACTGAAGGATTCTGCACTAGGAGCATTGACTGGTACTGATGACTTCATCAGGGTGACATGATTTTAAGACTGAGGCACAGCAACAGTGGAGTTGTCCGGTTGCTTGGCATACTGCTTTGGTCTGCTGTCCTACAAGCTTGTAGGTGCCAGAAGGGATTTTGTCACATACCGACATGCAGATGTTCCTCAGGCATGATAGACCACTATGAAGAAACATCGGTGGATTTTCTTCTGGCTTTACTACTCAAATATTGTAAAGCCTCAGGGTCAGAAAGAATAAAAAATTCTTTGGAAAGCTAGAGATGGGGATTGACAGAAAAACAGGAATTCATCCAATATCCCACCTTTAAGGTTAGTGGAGCTGAAGCAGCCGTGCTTTGCTAGCAGCTCCATAGAAATAGCTCTGTGTGGACAGTCAGCTGGGAGTCAGGTGCTCTGGTGTTGACAGCAACTGTCACAGCTATGTTTACGCATTTGCAACTCCGCTGTATTTCAGTATTTATCATGTAAATTATCTCCTGTGCTCACTGGGACTCTCCTCTTATCGTGATCCCTTAGAGGCTAGTATTGGCATCTCCCCCGGATATCATTGTAAGCTCAAGCAGATCAGGCAGCAATCCTTGATGACTGAAGGGGAAACCCGCTCTGGATATTATTGAACTGCAAACACCTAAGGAAAATAATTCATCCTGCCTTTTTAAATGAGACTTTCTTACCTAACTTTTTTTGCTAGATATTTGTTTGTTTGTTTGGGGATGCTGTGATGAGGAGGAGATAGATAGATTTGATTGTTACCCTATGCTTGGTCGTGCCTGTGCACAGCTGAGTACTGGCTAGATGAGAAGCTGAATGCAGTTAGTGTGCAAGTAATTGGGAAATATGGGAGATATTTTTCTCTCTTCACAACAAGTTATAAGAAAAATGGAGAAGGGTAGACACTTTCTACAGAAAGCTCCCACTGAAATTTTTTTATTGTAGGAAATATATTTTTTTTTAAAAAAAGGAACTCTAAAATACCATCCTGGTACCATATATACTTATATTTCCCTCTATTGATCAGGCTCCCTGATCATCTTCTGTTTGTGCCATGGCTTTCCCTGCAGGTAAGGAAAGGCAGCGTATGATAACAGCTGGGTGGCTGCAGTGCAGCAGGACAGGTGAAGTCTCTCTAGTCCAAAAATAAGAATCAACCTTGAGTGTTCAGCTTGTGCCACTATAAAGTCAGCTTTAACTACAGAGCATTGCTATAGTGAGCTGATCTATGAAAAGGTTTAGTTACAGTAGTGGTTTTGGATACGATACCAGAAACCAAGATTAGTGGTTTAAAGCTAACTAGTTTACTTGAAATTACAAAATAATAGTAAAGGCAAACAAATATTATCATGATTCCAGTCAAAACAACAGTAAACCCACTTATCCAATAATACCAAGCTAGGGTTAATATCTAGGCACACAAGTACTTACAGAACCATGGACACTTGGCAAGCTTGCAGGAACCAGAGCATGGTTTCTTCAGGCGAGCGACTTGGACCAGCTGACGGGCTCAGGAAATTCCAAATTCCCAGGTCGGCCAGATCGGTCCCGTTTGTTCACTGAGTCACAGAAGCACTATCTGGACTCATCAGCCCATTATTATCTTGTTACACCCTTCAGGGTGTTTTGCCCTCCTGGGGTTTTGCAACTGTTTGCGCATAGGGTCCTTTGTCACATGGTTATCAGGAGTGTGCACATTTTGGTTATTGGCGGGCGGGGGGGTGCCTGATGTGTGATTACAGCATGTGGTAATATTGGCCTAGAGTTGCATTACAGCTGTTTGTAGTAGGAACAGGATAGTTTTTATTTTAAATCTAAAAGAAATGGGCTTCACCAACTTCCGATGCCTAGTATCTGTGCTCAGAGGACCTTTCCCTCACACTCCTCTGCAGCTTGCGATATTGTTCAGCTGTCCAACTGGGATCAAGGCAGTCTGACCTGACGGACGACACTCCCGTCTTGCTGCGTCAGTGGGGAATACAGCCGACTCAGCAGGTACACAGGGACTTACTCGCCCCCAGCAGACACACGCCGAGCTGGATGAGGTGAAAGCAGAAGGAACACATAGGCATGCAGCCATGGGTTGCTTACGGAAAGCATATATGAGTGTTAGAAGGATAGTTGACGGGCCCAGGGAGACAACAAACCATCCCAGACAAGGTTTCTGTCTGGTCTTTGATCTGCCAACACCATTTGGGTGCTAAGCGGTTAAGAAAAAGTAAAACTTCTCCTAGATTCTGGCATTGTTTTCTGCCTCTAGGCTTTATTTTCTTGACTCACACTTTTCTTAAGGATTACATTTCTGAAAAAGTAGAGGTGCTAATGCCCTTTTTAGGATTTTTCACACCTATCACCAAAATCACAGCTAGCTAATGGGGTGCAATGGTGGCATTTTATGTGACATCGTTTTTTTCTCAGTTACATAACAAAGAATTAGCTTCTGCAATTTCAGAAACATGTTCTTAACTTTTTCAGTAAACTAGGAACCTCAGATAATTTCTTTTTATTTTCAAAATATATTGCTTACTAAATGGGTAAGCTCTATGAACCTGACTTTGATCAAATGACTATAAACATTTCAGCACTTTGGAAAAGACCTTGTGGCATACGTGTGTGTAGATACATGCTTAAGTTCTGAGAGAAAGGGACCACTGACCTAGCTGATATTTTTTTAACGGAAATCCCCAAAGAGACTTTTTTCAACCTTGATTCTGATCTAGGCCAGTGAACAACACAGGGGGAAAGGTGTCATTTTGTCAGCCATTTATTCTGTAGGCTGCATAGTAGAGTTAGGTGAAGAAATACTTGGAAAATAGTAAAGACATGGTGTAAAGGAGAAGGCAATTATGATAGCTGACAGATAACAATAATCCACAAAAATGTAGAAATTAACATTTTTGCCTATGTGGAATTGACTACTCAGAAGCACATAACTTTATCAAAGAAAGAGGATGCAGTTTTACGTTGATCTTTCGAGCAAGGAGTTACACAATTAGCCAAGGGTAAGCCAAGGACATTCCGTTGATACTTTGATTTTATTTCCATAAATTTTGTATCGCGAATTTTTTTTCACTTTCATGGGGAAAATAAGGCAGTTAACTGAATAGTCTGCAGTCAAAAATAATTTCAGCCAAGCTAGCATTAAAACCCAGCCTCTCTTAAACCTGTGTATTGTAAAGATAATTTTATTCCTTGCAAAACAGATACTCTGAAAGGGAAAGATACTGTTCCTCAGAGAAACTGTGATTACTGTAAAGGAGTTCCAGGTAGTCTCAGAGACTCATTCTTAGTTCCTCTGAGATAAGGACTCTCAGGTTCTCTCCTACTTCTAGTGATGGAAAGGCTGATCCACATGCAAAACCATGAATGATATGCTCTGAAGCAGGGGAATATGCTTCAGGACGCTGACATCTTATTTGTGCTCTAACATTCTTGACCTGTGGTATTAAGCGTGTCATTCAACTTCTACAACTTATTTCCTCAAGAACAAAAATGAGATAGTAATTCATTAGGAATGAGGGTCTCATCTGAGAGTTGCTGTTTTCTCCATTTGCCATATGCATGGCAATGACTTTGTAACTAGAGGAACAGCAAGCATTGAGATATTTGACATCAACCCCTAAGTTTTCGATTTGTCTTCTTAAGAAATCATTATCTTGAGTTTTCAGCTTCCCAAGCCATTTGTCAAGTCTATTTCCAGTCTTCTGAAGTTTTCAAAGCATGCAGAGAGATAATCTTATCTCCTTTAACACTGATGATAGTCTCACAGTAAACAGAAGACTATTAGCAAGTCTTATTTTTTGGAAGGCAGGTGGAAGGGTGAGGTAGTTAGAAAGGTGACCGGAAATGCAGATTGAGGGCTAGGGCTGTATTGACAAAACTATCTTATAATTCCACCCCTCTCCAATGAATTAATTCCTCTTTGAGTTTTCTTAGAGGAAAAGTCATTTGTTGGTGCAAAAGTGCTCTCCTGCAAGCGATTGCCTTCTGGACCTATTATTCAAATCCCTTTATTACTAGCAACAGATTGAAACCTTTTCCATGGCAAGCAAGGCAGTCTTGTATCTATGTTCTGGCCACACAGAATATTAGAGACACCAGTGGGGAATGCGGCAGGATTTTTTTCATTTCTCTGGTTTCTCTTGTTCTTCGTGTGATGACTGGCTCCTTTGTTGTTGTTCAACGTTCACCTTTTCTTTTGTACGGGTTAAAAAACCAACTGCTTTAACCCCTAAACTTGCATTGTGTTTATCCTCCTAGGCCAGAACCACTCGTGAGCCTTTCCTATTGTCTGGACCTTATCCCAGAGCCAGTTATGCTCATCTGTGGTCTGACAATTTTCACATCTGCCTTGTACTTTTGTTAACCAAAAGCTGTGCTCTTAATATTTATTTTCCTAGAAAAACAACCCCACTTACTAGTCCTAGCTACTTAGTTACTTTGTGAGGGTACTTCTAGTCACTTCTTTTAAATCTAAGTATTCTGTTAAATTTCATAATCAATTTTAAAGTGTAAAAAGCCACTATCCTATGCCTAAGTCTATGGGTCTGTAGGAAGTGTAGCTTGAAACCTTTCTTCTCTTGGCTTGTTTCATTATACTAGAAGTTTCCAGCATCAATCATGCAAGGAAAGTATTTTACATATCTAAGTGTCAGAAAAGGTAAAATGCTGTTTTGTGTTTAACTATGGTGCACCAGAATGATTTTGCATCCACAGTTTCCTGAAACACATGAAATGCAGTTTGCCAGACATTTCCTGTTAACTGAATATAGTTGTATTCACCCAGTAAAAAATAAATGATGAAACAATACAGACAGTATGTTTTTAAAAAGCACTTAATTCACTAGCTCATATATTGCGGCTACTGGTTTTCATTTCAGTTGCAGAAAAGATTTCATTCTTTTACTAGTTGTATTAAATAACTACAGAAAGCGTTAAGCTTATGTGAGCAGAATTAGCATTCGTTAGGGCTGTAATCACAGGGTATTCTTACAGAGCAGCAGTTAGCTTGCAGTTTAACCTCTGCGTACTCACAGCCTCCTTTCATCTGGCAGAAACGATGACCAGCAAACGCAAAAAAAGTGTTCTCCCAAGGAATGTGCCGAAGCTCTATTTCGTTAAGTGTGACCTTTATAACATCAACTATCATGTTTGCATATATTTCTCTCCACACTTAGACTATCTTATGTCACCAGTGAGAGATTGGTTCAGTATGTCACTTCGATATTTGAGATTTAGCATTCCTAACGTTCCCTCACGAGCTTTCCAGATTATGCCCTCTTGAGAACATGGTTGCCATATTTCTGCCTTAACAAGTAATATCTGAGTATGCAAGGTGTGGTGCTTCTGTTTCAAGTCTAACGCCTCTGGACCTGCCTGATTAACCAAGTACACTCAAGCTCTTTGGGCTGTAGTTCAGCAAGGGGAAAAGCAGGGCCTATGGCACATTGGCACTACTAAACCTCGACAGCTCAAGAGCGTATCAGGGCTACTATGACCACGCAGGATGACACACAGCACATGCTCAGTGCGTTGCATTTATTGCGTTTCCAAAGTGATTAACAGTTTGGCTTTCCTATTATCTCTCCTGTCCCTGAAAGTCTAGCCTTTCTCTCAGAATTACTGCGGCTGTGACTGCCACTCCAAATTGGCTGCCAGTGAGATGAGGAGCATTTTCCCAGGGAGCAATAATCACCTACAGGAACATAAGAAATGGGTCAGATCAAGAGCTCACCTAGCCCATTACTATGTCTTTGAAAATGGCAATAGGCAATGCTATTCATGGACAGCACGTGGGTCTGTCCACTATATTCAATTTTGTCTGCTCGCAATCCCCAACATCCACAACCGTTGCATTAGGAATGTTAGTGGACACATCCCAAGCTTTCATATCAGCTCCTGAGCCTCTTGTCCCTAAAGCTGTCTAATACTTTTCTGAGCCTCCTGATGTTGTCAGTCTCCACGGCCTCCTGTGGCAACAAATTCCAGAACTTCACTACCCACAGCGTAAAAAAAGTATTCTCTTTTGTCTCTTTTAAAATGACCTACTAATTTGATTGTGCGTCCTCATTTTAGTATTGCAGGATTTTTTGACAGTTCTCATTGCTCTTATCCACTGCCTTCAAGATTTTTGTAAATTCTTTGGCTTCCTCTCCAAACTGAAGAGTACCAGCTTTTTTAGTCTCCTCATAAGGCACTGAAATTATTTAGCTATTTTCTTTGCATCTTTTCTTGTGCCCTACACCCTCCCTGAGACGCAGACATGAGACTGCATACAGCGCTCAAGATGTGGCCTCAGCAGGGCTTCATACACCAGCAAAATCTGCTACCTTTGTGATGGTTCCCACCATCTTGTGGGGTTTCGGCTGCTGCTGCACATTGAGCTGATGATTTCAGAGAGCTGTCAGTGACAACCCCAAGGTCCCTTTCCTCAGCTGCAGCTGCCAGTTCTGAGCTCAACGTCATCCACAAGTATTGCAACAGGGTAGACAGCACTGACTCCTCATCCATCCCTTCCCGACAATCTGCAACTTAGGATGCATCCTGAACAAAAAACGTACCCATGTGTTCAGTAAACTTCCACAAATTTTTCTTCCATTTAATTCGCCGTTATTGTCCAAATGTTCACTCACAGTATAGGAGATTACAACTTGAGAATCCAGCCTCTTTTTGAGCGGAGTTAAATATATCTTGCCGTTCCTTTGGAGACTGTTTCATCTATGAAGCTATGAGCTGCTCTGGTAATGAGCATTTCTCATCCTCTCCGTGCCCCTATAAGCTGTCATTATAAATCTCTTAACAAGTAATTGGCCAAGAGACTGAAATCCAAGCTCCGTCCTCCTTGGTTAACTTCTAGCCGGCAGGTAGAGCATGAAGGTGGATTAATTTTCCTTTTCTCCCTGGCCCAGTGAATACAAACGTATCCATGAATACTGAAACAGCTGCAGCAGAAGGGACTGGGATATCTCTTTCCTTCAACGAACATTGCGCATCCTGACAGTCTAGGGCCTTCTGTAGGCAGACTGGAGATGGTGGATGCAAGAGACACATATGGGACAAACACCTATGTTTTCCATATTTGAAATGAATGTGTTAACCCTGGATCTATAGGGTAAAAGGGGAGAAAAAGTCTCATTTTCTTTTCTCATGTTGTGTGAGCTTCTGATCATACCTGATCTGATTGTGCCTGACTGATGAGAAAAGAGTATGCTCGTGTATCTCGCACATCTTGTAGGACATAAGTAAATGCAGACAGAACAGCAGAAACTTCAGCAGGAATGCAAAACAGGTAAAGGACTTTGTATAACCTACAACTGTAATGACGAAGAAAACTTAACTTTACAGATGTTAGCATAGCTTGCTGGGGTTAAATTAATGCTTTTGCAGACCAAGAACAGATGTGACACAAAATGCATTTATTTAAACTCCTGTACAGTGGAAATCTCAATCATTTTCAAAAGCCAGCTGAGGGAGAATTAACTCACAAAGCTCGTATACAGGAAGCCTCTTTGCAGTTTTCAGTGCTGAATTTCTTTTTCTCTGAATACAACTTCACTATGAAAGTGTAGTTACATGCTGAGTGGCAGCAATGTGCTTGGCAGTATACAAACATGGAGAAAGACATAGTTCCTGCCCTGTGGAGTTCACAATCTAAAATTTGACATGGACAATACTATTCCAACATATAACAATCAACTGAAATATCATCAGTCAGATATAACAAGCAATTGTAATACCATATATATATATATATATATATGTATATATAAAGGCCAAAGGCAGGAAAGAGTGGTGTCTTTGTTCTGCTATATTTAAATCCTCATACGTGTGCAGGCATGAAAGACAATGACAGTTTGTTTGAGAGGGTGATTTGATTTTCTCTGGTGGTACTGCTCCAGCTTATGCTTCCTGAAAAGAGAAAGTAAATCAGAATTTAGCACTTTTTCCATGACCTTGCATGTCTGAACACCAGACAGACTTACGCTGAATTAATTCCCAACAACAACAGAGCAACCTAGATTTGTGAGAGGGAGCATGGAAGAAAAGACAGCTTTTCTGTCCTACTGTGGCACTTGCTATTCACATTAGCATCTGTATGGTTGCTGAAACCTATGGCCATTTACTCCGGAGGCAGAATTAGCTGGGAATCCATCTAGTTCTAGAAAGAATATGTCACACTGTGTCTGCAACTGGGAGAAAGTTCTACCACCCAAGGGAAAATCTGCTGGAAGGTCCAAGTTTCTTGCAGGTAAACAATTTTTCCATATTAAGTGATTGTTTGATCTCTATTTCAATGCATAGTGGGGAGAAGGAAATCTGAAAACTAAATTTAAAAACACATGCTGACAAAACTTTAGTAATGCTGGATGCTCATGCATCCGGACAGGCACAAATTCTGCTCCCCAGATATTTCCTGTTCTGTGGTTTCTTGTGGTTTCTGTGGTTACTTTAGGCCTAGTTTCTAAGGCAATCAGACTAATAGATCATAGTGTGTCATGCTGCCTCTTGCTCTCCTCTCCTTTCCCCCTTTGATTTTTTTTTTTTTTTGAATGCTGGCCAACTTTAACCAAATTTGAGAGAAGGCTTTATTTCAGACATGAAGCTCCGAAATGATTCAGAGAAATTAGTGATTGAGTAAGAGCAGGGAGAGAGGAATTCTCATCTCATAGGAAGGAGAAGCTGTAATATGACTCTAACAACTAATGGCTTTTTTTGGCCTCTCAGGTGGGCAATTAGCGCATATTTACTACCCGTTCAAGCAGTACACATGTAATATGTGCTGCACGTTGCTGTGTCCATACTTAGGGGACATAACACGGAGCTGGGGATGTCAATGAATAGTCCTGAAGCAGAGGTCAGAAGTCTGGCAGGGAGGCAAAGGTTGTAAGAGCTGTGAGGAATGGATCACGGGGTCTGCAGTGGTGGATTTTAGGGATCACAGACACAACTATGTAGGAAACTTTGCTTCATTCATTCCAGGGAAATGGGGAAAACTAACAGACTCTTTGAGGCGAATAGTTATGACTAACCACTATGTGTCAAATACATAAAACTTCCCTTTTTTGGTATTGGGTCAGTTCTTTCCACTCTTTTCCTCACAGTTACTGCACATA
This sequence comes from Struthio camelus, assembly GCF_040807025.1. Lineage (NCBI taxonomy): Eukaryota > Metazoa > Chordata > Aves > Struthioniformes > Struthionidae > Struthio > Struthio camelus. The sequence goes on along the minus strand of NC_090942.1, from coordinate 123,439,130 downwards.
GCATCAATACGTACAAAGCCTTCAAGTCGATGTTTCTTTAAGAACATTTAGAAACTGTGCTGGATACCTGAATAGTTACCTGAAAACCTTTTCAAGAAAGAACGTGTCATAAGAAAGTGTACTAAGACTCTTGCTCCTCTGTCTCTTCCACCTCTTCCTTTTCTTCTCCCTCTTCCTCCTTTTCTTCTTCTTCTTCCTTTTTTACAGAAAATATTTCAGTAGATCATGTAAGAACTGAGAAAAAAAGAACAGTCCTCTGCTTTTGCAACTGTTATGTTTCTAGCAAATGTCAATTCTATTAGAGCATAAAACAGAAGTAGAACAGAGGAGTAATGTATAGAGTTTTTATTCTTAACATGACAAGGCTCTAGCCTTATGGAGTTAATAGGTGGGTGCTGGAATATAAGAATCCCTGTCTTAGATAATTTACAAGAAGGTGGATGGTTAAGCTGTAAACAGATGTTCAAGATCAAAATGAGACTATAAAAATACATGTAAATATGCCACAGAACTTAATATTTTGAATTAGATTATTTCTTCTAGCAGTAAGCAAGTCAAGATTCATGCCACAGGAACTAGACTCTCAAAAGATCATTGAGAAAGGCTATGTTTCTGTTTCAAAAGTTCTTGTTTCTCTTTACCATAAAGGAAGAATGGCACAGTTTAAAAATCTTAAAGCCCCTGCCTTCAGCCAACCAAGTAATTTTAATGAAAACACTGGAGAAATATTCAACGCATAAATTTGCAAGCCCGGGCAAAGGAGAAAAGTATATAAGAATTTGCACCTGGGTCTTACAAATCTTGGCATGGAAAATATATCCTTTACCTAATTACCTAAATTGTCAAAATGGCTCTTACACATTCAGAACACTGAAAATGTAATCAGCACGGTGTCAGTTACTGATTTTCATACATGTCTTGGGAGCTCTTGGCAAATTTTATTAAAGAATTTGTGAAAGACAATTTCTCTTCCATTTACAGTTTTAAATAATGAAAGGCCTATCTTTGTTCCCAAACAATAGGACTATGAAATGACCAATAATGTCCTACCAGAACATAATACTAGTATATGCAGTTTCATGAGTAAGAATTTGCTAACTTTTGAGCAAACAGATGAGACCGAAAAGGAATTAAATACACACAAACAAAAGCTGAAATCAAAGTGCCCAGGCAATATACTATACCCCTGCTGCTGCATGTTCTTCCTTGCTTTCCTGCATAAAAGAAGATACAAAAGAAAACAGTTAAAAGACAGATCAAAGAATATCAGAGGTCATACAGGTAAAACACAGCAAAGATTAAAATGCTGAATTTAGGAAAACTATGTGGAATTCAGTAGGTTTACTCTGGGCTACGGTCCTCCAGAAAAACTCACAAAGCACACTTAAGCTAAGCTTCTGCTTTGCAAAAGGGCTATAAAGTCAGGGAGTACAAACCCCTTTTCCTCAGTTACTTCCAATCAAATCCGCTTAATTTACAAGCAAAGCATTAGGACTGGGGCTTTGATTGGCTTTCCAGCGGTTTTTTTCCTAATTATGTGGCCCTCAAAATCAAAGTTAAGTCGGTATTATACAGAGTCCTATCTGTGCTGTATATCACCACTCAGAATTTGACTTGCTAATCTGTTGATGATTTGTAGGCTGGAACAGATGCCTTGGCTCAACAGTACTGGGGAATAAGAAATAAGGCAAACTGACTTTAGACTGTAGATGGAGCAAAAGTGATAAAGTGAGATAAAAGAGAAAATATAAATGTACAGCGCAATAGAATTGAATGTCAACTACCAAACTGCTTATTGGAGAGAAGAGCTAATCTTACACAGGAAGTCAAAGAGAAGGGGCAGACGGAATGGTGCCACCACACAGAGGCGGTTAGGAATTTGCGTAGAATGAGATGGGATAGGGAAGGGAGCTGCAGTGCCTGAGCTTATATACGGCCTGGGGAATTGCTGACACAGGATATAGACTTGCATTACAGGATGATTTCTGAACACAGTTCTAAGATAATTTGGCCCTGTTCTTAAAGTGATCCTAGTCTGTACTGCAAACTGATTTAACTGGGACACCACTTAAATAAGTTTCTACACCCCACCTAAAATCTAAAGTTAAAAATGGATAGTATGAAGAAAGAAAATGTATTGCTGTCACATCCAGTGACCAGCAACATCAGAGCCCCTGCTGTGCCAGCTTTCTAGAAGGTCACAGTTTCTTCTTCAAAAATCTCAGAAATGAAAGACAGAGCAAGAGAAAGGGACACTATATTCAAGTAAAATGGCCCCTCAATCTTCTCCACCAAAAAATAGGGATTAGAGTTGAAAAAGGATTAGGAGGAAGTGAAGGATGAGATTGATGAAGTGATTAGGGGAGAAAGGTTTAAGGTGAGAAAAAAATTCATGAAAAAATGTTAGTGTGGCTGTCCCTGTTGACATAGGCTGAAAGCTATTCCTCTTACTTACTACAGCATCTGTGACTTTCTATGTGAACACTTGCTCCGGGCTCTCCTGCCTGCATGTGTGAATGAGGGGCTAGAGCTGCTGAGTCCAGAGCAGCCTGAAACGCTGTTGACAGGTCTAATGGGAGGGGTGTGAAGAACAACCTGTCACACCATGCACTTATCCCTGATGTTTCCAGGAGACAGCTGTTGGCTTAAGAGATTTGTTTTTCAGAGGGTTGGGGTCTCTCACTGGCTTCCTCACAGTCATACCAGCTTGAGACAAAAGCCTGGACCTTCTGGACTTCTGCATCTCCAAGCAAGTGCTTGAGGAAGCAGCAGAGGAGGGCTGTAGCCTCCGTGCATACCGTTGGCCGTTGCCTGTCATTCCTGCTCGAGGCATAGGAGGAGCCTCCTGAAACTGAGGCCTCTCTATGCAGCTCCACAACTGAGACTGTCACAGATTATTTTGTCATCTGTCATATGCTCATTGGCAAAGACTGAGATATCTTTACCTTGCCAAGATTCTTCTAGAATTGCTCCACAGGGCGTGCATTTTTCTTGCAGAGTCACTGGAGAAAAAGTAGGCTGGGTAACACCCTACATCAGAGAGTCATTTTTAAGTTTGTTTGAAACTGAGTGCTAAATAAGGCCAAATTGCCAATACTTGATTCACATTAGTATATTAATTCAGGAGCAGAATGTAAAACTGTGATGTGCAAACTATGGCATTTTGATCTGAGCGTTTTTCAAAAGAGTGAGTTGACAATCCAAATGGGACCTGACTACAGTTCAAAAGATGCAACAGCTTTGCTGCAAATCACAGAGGGCCAATGAGAAAAAGGCCACCTTTTCAGAGCATAATACGCAGAGACCAGCTCTTAATAAGCTAGAAGAAAAAAAGACACGGGTGGGGAAGAATACACTGAAAACAACTATTCAAGGTGCTCAAGCAGCCAAACAAGATAACTCTGCTGGGCTGCAGAATTAAGAAAGAGAGGGAAATACTGAAAATGTTGTATTGATACTAGATGTATCCTTTAGGGCCTAATATCCAAAGGAGATACTTCAGTGGCAACCTCACAGTCTTTAAATGTATAAATTCATAAAATCCTGGCCTCTCTTTTATAGGAGGAAAAATGAGATACAGATACAAAAGGCAGAATTCATCTTACTGTAGCTATCTCAAAGTAATTCATCTCATCCAAATAGTCCTCTGCATGCTCTCTGTAGTGAATGAAGATACCAGAATTTCTAAAGAATGATTCATGACATCCCAAGAGAAGTGATAACTGGGATGACCTGTGGCAAGGTAGACAGATGCCACATCACTGAAATGATTTGTCCTATGTGACATGGGAAGTGGGTGGTAGAAAAGGATGAAAAGAGGTTTTTGTGAGTCCCCGGGAGCCTTGCTGGTACTTCATTGCCTGCTGTCCTGAGTACCCTCGCTAACAACGAGTGGGACAGAAACAGAAACAGTACTTTTTCATCCTCCTAGGAGCTAATATTCATCTTCTGGCATGAAGAAGGTGAGTATCAGAGTTAGATCATTTCAGGAAGACTTTTCCTCCCCCTTTTACATAAGAATACTTGTAAGAACATTTCAATATTGTGAAGACTGTGCAGGTGAAAGGAGAGGTTTCATAAGACTAATCATGTTTTATGCCTTAATAAGCGCACAAAGATTCGTTCAAGCATGCTGTCTTGCCTAGCTTCCCTTCCTCTGCTGTAAAACCAAAAGACAATATATTTTCCATTTTTAGCTCCAACCTACTCCGCATGAAATGGAGCAAGGTGTTTGTTGTATAGCAGTGGTATTGCATTATGTCATTACAAAGCCTCTCATACACAGCTGCTTGAGACATTTGCAGACGTGTTCCAGCACTCTGTTCTCATTTGAAAAACATTAGAATAGATTGCTAGCCAGAATGGCATGTAACCTAATCCAGCCATGGAATGCAGTGCAGTTTTATCCAGAGCTTCTCTTAAGTTTTGAGGAAAAAGGCACTCGATGGCATTCATGAGCTGGTGAAATTTAGAGACACATTGAAAGGGCTTGGAAACAATTTAAGGATAAATTTCAGTTCCCGCTGAGGGCCAAAGACAGTGTCTCTCCTCATTGCCACGTAGGATCAACTTTGAAATTTTAAATGGGACTTTCCCTAGTTCCCGAGACTTGCATGAGGCTCTAAGAAAGAATGCATTTCCAGCCTAATGTTTTGCTAATTGTTAAAATGGGAATGAGAAAAGGCTTACTGAGGGAGGTGCTTCCTCTGGAAGAACTTTGCAGTCAGATGAAAAAAAAACAAAACACATTTGTTTTGGTCATTAGCGAAAGAGATGAAGCATTTATGACACATATTCTGCAGAAGGAGTCTGAACTCCAAAACACAAGAGAAAAGAAGTGTAAGGAAGTGCTTGATTCAGTAGCAGGCCTGCCTCTTTGGGAGGAGAGTCACCTGATACTGCAACATCAAAACAAGCCCATCCTTAAATGCCAAACTGGCAGAGCAGCAGGAGACATAAAACAGCTGGATCCCTGTCTCCAGGTACAGGATCCATTTCTACTCAGTCTCTAATAGGACTAGAACCTTGCCAGTAACATAAATATCTCACCGCGGAAGAAACCTGTACGCAGCAGCATTGGCCCTTTTTGCAGGCTCCATCTACGCTTCCATACGCCACAGGTACTTTACTGATGTTAGCTAACTGCAGGACAATGTGAATGGTATGTTTTGTAGATATTATACCAGGGAGTTGAAGTAACTCAGATAGATAGTTTCTTCCAAGAACCTTTCACACTGCAGTTTGAGATCTGCCCACGTGGCTGCAACAACATACCACGCTGTAGGCAGAAAGGGTAACAATGGTCTCAGTTTCTGCGGTGGCCACAGGTTCCTCCTGCATGGCCTGGAGAAGACACTACCAGGTCTGCCTTGCTGTGGTAGCAGTCAATGCCAGTACATGATGTGTGCTTAACAAATAGATTTATGAGCACTACAGATGCTGGTCATAGATAGCAACAATTTTTCCATACAGACAGGACTCAGATGTCTAGTTCTCAATTACTCTTCATAACTAGAGTCTGTTTTCAAGCGAGCATTAAAAAAAATGGAAAGTGGAAAAAGTAAAAAGTGGAAAGGGAAACTTTAAATAAAGACAACTGTTGTTATTCAAGGTCCGGAATGAAGTTTCCTGGAGTTTTATCTAGGTTTCACATCACTAGGATATCAAATAAAATACACCCAAAAGACAGGCAAGGCCACTCTGCATTCAGTCTTCCTACCCTGTGGTACACTAAGAAAGCCTATGGGTTTATGTTTCATTAGCTTAGCACAGGTAAAACCCTCTTGTCACAGACAGAAAAGGGAAAATTACCTGTTGATCTTCTGATGGTGGCTGAGCAGACTGAGCCCCTTCATCTGCTTTGGCTTCTGCGTGTGCCTCATCTTCTTCAGTGGCATCAGACTTTTCAGTCTCCTGGAAACAAAAGAAAAAGTCGTTGTTAGCCTCAGGACATGCGATCAACAATTCCTTTCTACGCAGTCTTTTAACTTCACGGTTTGAGAAGGTGTTTTTCTAATTTTGCTTCAGGACTTAATTCATATTCTCTTTTGGACATTTTCCTGTCAAAGGACCATTGGTTGGTATATGGAAGACATGAACTCAAGCCCCTCATTTCCTTTTCAGAGCAGAGTAGATTCCCTAACTTTTCTGTGGAAAGTTTAATAGAAACTGATGCTCACCCTGATGGCACATTCGGGCTTCAGGGAAAAAAGTCTTTTTCACCAGCATGTATTCCAATTAAACTTCATCAGGAAGCTACAGGGAAACAGATGTAATAAAGGTTTTCATATACAGACTCTTAACTGTCTTGTTCAAAAGCATCATGTAACTATTCCTCAATTCACATACTAATCTCCCAGAGCTATTTCTTCCAGCAACATGAACAAGCAACTCCTAGAAGCTCTTCATTTTAAGTCCTCTTGTACTTTCAGTTACATAGCTGTGGAAGGTCACATTGGACCACACACTGTGTCAGATAAAAGGAGACCTAAATGGCCTTGAGTGGAATAAACAGGCACGGGATGAAATGCAATAGCATGAAGTTTAAATTAAGTCACATTATTAGGGGCAGGTAGTTCTGGGACGGATATTAGAAACAGACATTTCTGCTGTAATTTGGGAGCTTGTTAGTTGGAGATGATCAAAGAAGAAAAAGATGGTTGAATGTTAATTAATCACAGAATAACTGAGCCATCAATGTGATGCAACAGTGAAAAAGCTAATAAAGGTGATCCTCAGCTGTATCCGGTGAGATATATCTGATGGAGTTAAAAGCAAATATTAATGTCATTGTATGAGGCAAAGGCAAAACTTCCTCTGGATCATTCTGTACCGTTCTTGTCACCCAGGCTCAAGAAGGAGAAATTCAGACAGGAGCAGGTGCAGAGGGGAGTTACAGGAATATCTGAGGGAGCAGAGAGCCTGTCTTATGAAAAGAGTGACAAAAAAAGCTTCACTACTTTAATCAGGTGAATGCAAGGCTGTGAGGGGACATGATATCTCTCTAAAAATAGATCAGAGTAAACATCAGGGATGGATAGGAGAAGGAAGAGCACTGAAGTAGATGTAAAATGGGTACAAACCAGCTGTAAATAAAAATAAGCTGAAAATCAGCAAGAAGTTTCTAACCATCAGCACTGCATTTTTAGAAAAGCTGTCTAGTAGAAGTAGAGGTGAAGGACCTAATTCATTAACGGGGAGCTCAACTATTTCTAATAGGCGTTACCTGGTGTGGTTGCCTCCAGGAACAGAGAATCGGGCTCAAGGGAGAGATCCTGTCCTGTGCCTTCCCAAGTCCTACATCCTATGGCCAGAGCAGCACGTCCCTGAACACAAGAGGAGTTTCTTATCCGTGAGACCGAGCCCGTACAATTCATCCACCCGGTGGGTTTGGGTTGTTTTGCTTTTCCATAATTTCATCTCTGCCTCTGCAGTCATACAAAAGCCCTCAATCACGATGCCCTGTTCTTTAAGCTTCACAAGTCCCCCTCCCGTGTCCTACATCGTGTATGATTCCTCAGCTGGTGTACTTAGCCTGCAGAAGCATCACACTGGCATAGCTATCTGGCTTTTAGCCCCCAAGCAGACATGGGTCAGTGCTAGCTCAAGGATCTTTGCCTCGCAATTTGCTGTGCAATATAAGACATGTTCTCCTGCTGAGATGCTCCGCTGAACTGGGAAAAAAATAGTAGAAACAAGGACAGGAATGTCTGGAAGCAGGTATCATGGTAGGGTGAAGACAGACAAAATACTTCTGCGGTTTTGTTTTTTCCTGAAACTTGACTGTTTGTAAGGTTTGGTGCCTCTTCCGCAGTTTCCTCCTGAGTCAAGGAAAGCATGTTTTTTATCTAACAATCTTGTTAAAATAGATGTTAACAGGCTCATAAAGCTCATCATAAACTCCCTTTCCCCTCCCCAGAGGATAGCAAAAAATAATAAAGACTACTATCAGCAAAAAGTGTCACAGAAGTGAGTCAGACCCTCCCAGGAGTCCTTCCCAGTGCTGCACTGCCCTTTCTCCTGCTATCAGCAAAAGCCTTTGCAGGGCTGTATGGTGAACTGTAGCAGGAGACCGATCTAGATTAAAGCTTTAAAAAGAAAAACAGTTCTGTCTCTGACAGCTTGCACACTCCGCTGCACAGCTGCACAAATGTTTTTGCTAGCACTTGGAGGATGCTTGGGGAGGGGAACGAGCAGCTACGAGTAAGGGGAAGGATCAGGAGGAAGGTGGGACTATTTCTTTTCCTGGCAACGCTGTCCTGTTTAAAGTGTACGTAAAACTGCAGGCTCACTGCACTGTTATGCTGGTAGCATTGTTATTAAAACTAGATCTATAAAGACATTTGTTTGGTTTAACTTATCTTTTACCTTTGCCCCACAAGCTAGCAAAAAATCTGAAGATAAGAATATATAATAATACAGAAATATACTGAAACTCTCTTGTGCAACGATGTGTTTATACACTGTGTGCTTAAGCAAAGTATAATTTCCTTACAGATGCTTTTGCTATAGCAGTTCCTTAAATGAATAACATTCATGAAGACTGGATTGGGTGGATATTTATTTTCAATATATACCCTAACATTTAAAATCCTTGTTCTCAATATTTTTGGCTAAAATACACAAAGAGTGAAGATGGCATTTTAATTAAAATTTATCATCATGTAAAACTGCCTCAGATGAATCATATACTTGCTCCAAACATAAAGCAAATAAAAGTCACGGCTGAAATAGTTAACCTCTGGAAGCAGCATGTTATCAGCCAGCACACAGACACATACACACACGCACACACACAGAGTTTTCATTGATTATATGGACAACTGTGATACTTGCAATATCACCATTATACTAGCTATACACAGCAACACAAAATGTAATTTTAATTAATTTAAAATGAAGTCCCACTCATAAAGGTTGGCTAAGAGATCATTTTCCCTTTCAGTAAGATGCATCTATTTTAAGTTTGTAATTGAAAGTAGTCTTAACTGCAGAAGTCTTCCTCAGCCAAAGGACAAAAGATCAAATATCTGTGGATTTTGGGATATCAAGATTAAGGCTATTAAGATAAGAATACTAAGATTATGGATTTAAGTATATGCAAGATTTGAAATCAGACCCTCAGTTCATGTAAATCCATTTGAGTGAATTCACAGAGCAATTGCAAACTTAAATGATCTAGCTACAAGCTGCCTGCTCTCTGGAGTTCCAGATAAAAGAAGCAGTACTCCACTTTGGTTAATAGAGCTGTCAAAAAAGCCTGTTTGGACCTGTAAAGAAGCAATTAATTGTCTGCATTCTAACCTTGCTAAGGAACTTAGGAAGTGCAAAAGTTCAATATACTGTTTGTCTCCCTAATTTAAGTAACAGATATCTCATTGACAGAACAATTCACCTGTGCCATTTAAGACAAAAACTGTATAGCAGCAGCTCTTAATGGGTTTTTCACACATTAACAGTATTTGAGCGTCGTCCTTTCAAGAATATTGAGAACAGTCTCAGACTGAGTGTAAAAGTGATGGGACTTAAAGAGGAAATGTCCCCAGCTTTACTCACCACATTGTGGCATCTGAGACTGATGTTCATTAGCCTAGACTTATGAAGTACATTGATTATAACTCAGTCCTGCACATCATCATTCATGCTACTAATTCAAGATTAACCAAAATCATTCATAAATCCATCACTAACTTGAGTGATCTTTGGGTCAGGCATAAAGTATAGTTGCCCTCTAAATCCCAGTCTGACATGAAACTTTTTGTTTATTTAGATGTTAAAATTACATAGAAGCATTTAAGATCAGGTATTCCTTCAAGTGAAAAGGTATTACATATTAATAGAACAAAGAACTTATTAACACTACGCCTGCTTGTCCTCTTGCGGGTATAAAACTGCTAAATGATGATGAGGAAAATATGGAAACCAGTGTGATGGGAAGGCTACAGGAGAGAGAGGAGGGGTGATCTCATTGACTCTTCCTGAAATACCAAAAATATTGTACTGATTTCCTATAGTGTCACTAATTTTTGTGGCCAAAAAGCACCCTGATAATAATAATGTATTTGGTATGCAGGAAGAAAAGTGTGAACAACTTTGCCTGATTCCCACAGTAACCTAAGCAAGTACTCAGCATTTGGAGCTTAAGCCTTTTCACCAAGATCTATAGCACTTTTCATATGCCGGTCATGCATCTAAATATTGCATTGAACTGGGACCGGGAAAACAGTGATCAGCACAGTAACTCATTACTTGTACTATGGTGAGTACTTTAGCATAGGTCACAGTAAGGATGACTGTCAGGAGAAGTGCTTACTTAGGGAGCTGCCCCCAGCCTGTTTCCCAGACAGCTTGGTTAACTTTGATGTTGACTTGCTGGTTCCTACTGAAACAATTAAAGCTTTTTTTTAAGTAAGAAAGAGGATACTGTGCACAAAGACTAATTTGCACGTGTGCTGCAGATCTGACAAGCATCTCCTTTATATCCGCGTGTACCCAGAGCTTCTCTGCATGTGTCTTACAGTCAGCCTGCACCTTGGTGGCAACTCTGATGTGTCCTGGACAAATTAGACTTACTGTTTAGCTTGTACTTGCACATTAGGACTGACAACTCCTGGAGCCATCAGAGCTCCACAAACCTAGCAGCGGTGTCCAGTGTAGATACCTTTCTTAATGAGGTCTAGTGGCAAGTTGTAGCTAGCTATCCCAAAGAGAAGTCAGGGCTACAAAAATGAGAATCTGCAAGAATGAAACAAGTATTGTTCACTCCACGGGCTGATGCGGCAATGAATTTAATTCTCCAAGTATGTTGTTAGGAAGTTAGAATTTGTTGAGGGAGTAGCAAAAGGTTCCTGCAGGTTTTCTGCCTGCTCTGGGAAATAGGCTAAAACCAGTGCTGGATCAGGATCCTAGTGGGCTGTGCAATGAAACAGGATCACAAGCATTAAAGACCATATCTATAGCTGGCACAAAAAGAGTTGGAGGATGGATGGAAAAGAGAAGGGAATCTTCTGAGGCAGGAGTGGTCAGTATAAGCACACCAGCTTCACATTAAGCTTTATAATGCCTCAGTGACATAAAAACACATATAAGGCAAATGCTTACTGATTGTTTTGTTGCGTTTCCATATTTTATAGTTTGCTTCTTTTGTAAATTATCACCGTATTCCAGAAAAAAAAAGATTTAGGAAGGGATTAGTAGGAAACTGTCATATCCGTCATCATCATCTCTTCCACACCTGACATACTTTCCCGGATTCATGCTGCTGGCAATGTCATGAACCACCCTCTGTACTTCATGCTAAGGTTGAAGTGACAGCCTAATGAAAAGAAAACAGCAGCACCGCAGCAAGGTCACTTGTATGACAAAGCACACTCAGACTAGTATGCGAGCAAGATGCTGAGAAACACCTCTGCAATAAATGCTAAAACACTTAATATGTCTCTCTCCAATTCAGGAACAGGTTCTGTAATGGGCAGGATGTAAATATACTTGCACTCCTTATACATGTTCTTTAAAAGCACTCTTATTCCTTCTATTTTCTGGATTGAAACAATCCCCAGCACCGCCAATGCAGTAGTTAATCAGCATAAACCTTTCTTGTTTGCTACCAAGAGCACTAAAAGTTATCTGCCTGGCAAATTATTCTGAACTTATTATTTTCAACATTTACAAAGTTGTCACAAGCTAGAAGCTGTAATAGCCTCTGCTGTCAGGTGGGAATGACTGAATTTAAAAAATTGCTATTTCACTTCACAGACATACTATCTAACAGAACCTTGCATGAAGGAGCAGATAATATATGAAGTGAGAAGGTGGAAAATGCAATTTTCTTTATCTCACTGATTCTCCACATATCTTTTAATGATTATAATATGTAATACTTGCAGGTCCTTTAAGCCTTTCATGACTTTGTAGATGTTAATTAAATGAATCCTCACAAGACCCTTGTGAGGCAGGCAAGTAATTTTTATTTCCCTTGGTGGGAGAAGGGACAGCTAAAGCAGAAAGTTTAAATCACTTGCTCCTTATCACACAGGGACGTTGTGTCAGATAGCATTTATAGCAACAGCGGCTCTCCTCTGGGTATGTCTGCATCAGTAGATCTCAGGGCACTTAGCAAAGGCTCATTTTTCTCTCTGCTTTTACAGAAGAGGAAAAACAGAGGCATTTACAATGGTGTTTTACTCAAAGTTGCTCCACAGTTGGCAGCAGTTAGACTAGAAAGCAGGTCTCATGCTCTAGGGCAGTTCTTTAGTGGTGTCACACAACACAGCAGAGTTCTCTGCTATCAGTGTGACTCATCACTCTCTTGATTCATTGTGTTTGTTGAATCACCCATGTTAAAGATGGAAACATTTGATTATGATCTAACATGATCTCAGGATAAGAGTTATAAAACTTCTAAGTAAAAATGACTGTGTTAAAGAAAAAATTCATTGCTTTCAGTAAAGCAAAAAGAAAAAAAATAGAAAGATCTCGTCCTATTTCAAGAAATTTGTTAGAACATTGTCAAAATATAGTGGATGGAGAAGAATGGGTAGACTAACCAAAGGGATTTCATGAAGTCTTGGGTAAGACCTTAACTTAGCTCCTCAAAGCAGAGGGTATGAACCCCAGAGCAGCAGTCTCGACATACTCAGGTTGGACTAGGTCCAGCACCCCTCTGTTGGCAGCCAATGCAAACTCTGTTTGCTCAAGGTTTGATGCAGTCAAGAAGTGAATGTCTCTTGTAATTAACACAGCCTATACATTTCATTAGGAAATTCTGCACCCTTTGAAAGCTGAACATGAAGAAGTACTGCTTTGTGTTCAATTAAAAATCCTCAGCTGGACAATCAGTAACAAGCCTATGGTGAAAGAAAGGAAGAGAGAAATACTTCCTAGTACTGAACCAGCCACCTTGCTGTGACAGCATCTAATGTGCTTCGCACTGTCCCTTATTTGACATGCTGAGTCAGTGCCTGCCTTCATCTTTTATTAAAAGGAAATAAATGGCTCCCATGGAAGGATAGCAGTGCATACCTCTGTGCCTGGAGGAGGAGCAAGACCCAGGAATGAATAAATAATATTTTCTTCTTTAGCAGAGAAAAAGGATTCAAAGTCCTAAAAGCGGAACAAACAAACAACAGACAATCAGTAACGAAAATCAAACAAAAAGCACACAAAGCAAAAACTAGTTCAGGCAAATCTTTCTTACAGTGATGAAAATGACTATGCATTTGCACAAGCGCTTGCATTACCTAAGGCCTAGCAAGAATATTCAGGTAAACAGAGTTTCATGCTGGCTGGCAAAATGAACAAATAGGCAAATATCTCCAGAGATCTACACTTTGATTATATCACGCCAATGTTAAAATCATATAAAATTAAGCTTTTCATTTTAATGTGCTCAGCTGTATACACCAAGGCTAAGATATTTCCTCTGAAATGTTATAACAAAGCTTGTCTTGAGTAAGAACCCAAATTAGGCCCTGAAAACCCTGGGCAGCTTTGTGGCAAATGAAAGGCAACAACCAGCATAGTAGCACAAATGAAAAGGCAATGAGGAAAGTGTTTATTCTAGAGGAGGCACTCTAGTTAGAAAATGAAATATCATTTCAGACAAACTTAACCAAGGGCTGTGTCATTCCCTCTGTCACGTATACATGAGGCAAAAGATCTTGTCCATATGTGAAATGAAGTTATAAATCACACGTTATAAATAACAAAAATGCCCATTTTCTCTTCAGTGCTAATGTAACTGAGAAGATGGGATGAATGGCTCCTATCCTGGTATCTAGAGCTTGCCCAGTCTTTACAGTATTCATCCTCACAACCTTCCTATCAAGTAGGGAAGCTCTGCTATTGCTGGTGTGCTATTGGGGAGTTCATGGCCCATATCTTACGTAGCTGAAAATCAACATGCATTTAAGAAATCAGCAGAATTTCTGGTGGTAAGTGACTGCCCCAGGATCACACAGCAGTTCTCTATAGGGCAGGGAGTGAATGCAGGTCTGCTGAATCCTAGACTACTGCCTTGACAGCTTTATCACCCTTCCTCTCATCCCAGATAACTCCAAAAATAGAAGCCTGTAAATTGGAAGGTGCTGACTCATCCCTGAGACTTGTTTGTAAAGCTGAGTTAGGACTTGAGTTGTTCTACTGGGCTGTTTTAGCATTTCCAAAGGATAAATGGTTGGAGAAGGGTAATCCTAGGGACAGTCTGCAGTGGATGGATGGTTCAGCAGCCACCTTAATATCAACAAGGCTAGAATCAATGGCGTTTCAGTCCAGTTTGGAAGGGGCATACATAGTTTAACAGCCAGGTTAAATTACAGCCCATCTCCTTGATTTATCTATGGGACAGATTGGTTTTCACAACCCTAGACCTCGTTACAGGAGCTGGGGGCTGCTCTGGCTGGGGGGAAGCCCTGGAACACATTTTGGCCTGAACAGGCAGAGTATCTCCCGGTGCTTCAGCCACTCTGGAAACCATCTGTTTGCTGCTTTCATTTTGCTGCGGGGCTCCCCTTTTTTATCCAACCCAAGTCTGCCCTAAGTATTTAAGAAAGCCAGCATCTGAGGTTTAACCTATAAACTTTGGAGGGCTACAGCAAACAAGAGCATGAGGATTTTCTGCAATTTGAGAGGCAAGGTCTGGAATTGGACACGGGCCTTTGATAGGCCACACAAACACAGGGAACTCTTGTGTCCTCTTGTGCACTGCCTATTCATATAACAGACTAGGCAAACTGTGGCAGAGCATATCAATAGCTGGGAAAGAAGGACAGGATTATAACAATGAGGGGTCATGAACTGGGCTTAATATTTTATATGTCTTGTTAGTTCCTCTCTAGAGGAAAAGCAACAGACTGCAAGTTGTCCCCAAATTCTCTAGAGGCACATAGCCTTGCAGATAACCAAGCCTGAGGTCACAAGCAAGATGCGCGAATGAGCAGATGAACTTATTTTCAAAGCATAAGCTTGCATGTAAGCTTCCAGCATATCAGGTACTCCTTGGCAACAGCTAGTGCACACTGATATCCCACAGCAAATGTGGGATAACACAATAAATAAAAGATAATTTATCCTGCTTACACTGAAGTGAGCTGCTTTATCATTTACATGGGGTAAAAGCATGCTTACAGTGACCATGGAATAGTTATGTATTGTAGATTTGCATTCTTCCTTTCCTTAAGACTTGTTCAAATCTCCATTCACTGAACCACTACAGTTAATTGAGAAGAGTTCCCAGGACAGGCAGTAAGAAAAAAGAGGAATAACAATATATTCTTATATAACAAAAATATTTCTGGTAAGCAATAATATTATATCTATACGAGAAGACACAGTATATGCAGAGGATGGTGGTGTCATTTGCCTTTGGAACCAGTTTATGAAAAATATAGCAAAAATATTTGGAAAAAAATACCCCCAGGAGTTTTTCTTTATGATACAAGTGCATATACACAAATATAGTCTATGTATCATCCTTTGTATGACCACCGGGGAAACGCCAGACAGCAAGACCGTAAATTCCAATTGGACATTAAGAAAAAAATCTTCCCAGTGGGAGCACCAGATCAGATTGAACAGAGAGGCTGTCGAAACTCCATCCTTGGAGATTTTCGGAACTCGATCAGCCAAAGCCCCAACATCTTCATCTAACTTTAAAGTTAGCCCTGCTTTGAGCAGGAGATTGGACTAGAGACCTCCAGAGGGCCCTGTGATTTCTGTCTATCTGACTTCAGCAGTTTCACAAGGCATCAAGTAAAGATTTTCTGTAATAATTCAGACATTCTTTAAATTAAGATGTATATGGGTAGCTTATTCTACAGATTTCAGCTCCCAGAGAAAACCAGAAGTTTACATTCTGTTCCTTTCCTAGTTTTCCAATTTCCTTTGCTAAGCAAAAGCAAAGACAAGAGAGTAACAGAGTGCTCAGTATATTTGGAAAGTGACACAGACGCAGACTTCTGTCTAGACATGAGCAAAGAAGAAGCTTAAGAAAAAGATCAAATAAAAACATAATTCCCAAGAGTGAGTGATTAGAATGGATACTTGAAACTGGTACTATAGCCAGGCATAAAAATGATTCCATTTCTAATCTGTGTCTACCAGGAACAATACCAAAGATCCAAAAGAAAAATAAAATTCATGCCATTAATAAAATAGCTTTAAGCTTCTCTGATCCCATGGAAAAGTAGCTGATGGAATATTTTCATAAGCATATCCATAAGAAACCTCCATTTTATAGTACAAGGTAATAAGCAAAGCAGCTCTGCAGTGTCAGCCAGGAGATGCAGATGCTTTCACATATCAGCAGAAAAGGAGAGTTTCAACAAGGCTGTACTTACCTGCTCATTATGTCAATCTATTCCAGCACAAAAAGTAAGTCTCTTCGGCCAGTATCCACCCCCCCACAAACTTCCACTGAAGTGGAGAAGAGAGGAGCGAGGATCATCTCAAAGGATCACATTTCCATGCCAGGAATGACTATATCATTCCTGGGTGATGTTTTTCCAGTCCATTGGTAAGGACCTTTAATGACATAATGAAACAATCTCCCTAATAACCTCTTCCAGTGCTTTGTTATTTTTCACATTAGAACAGATTCTTTTTCTGACGTCTGACCTAAACTTTCTTTGCTGCATTTTATGCCCACTACATCTTGCTCCATCCCCAGTGGGCATGGAGCAGAACATATTTTACAAAATCATAGAACCATTAGATAATTGAGGTGGGAAGAGACCTCATAAGGCCATCTAGTCCAAACTACTGCTCAAAGCAGGGTCAATATTGAGCTCATACCCATAATTCCTCTTTGCAGAAACGTTTTAAATACTTGAAGGTTGCCAGGTACTCCTCCAAATCTCCCTTCCTTAGGCATTGGAAGGACATATTTATCCTGCATTTTCACCTCCCCAAGGCCAATGCTCCCAGGCCAGCACGCTCCTACTGTATACATACATGCACATGTGTGAACGGGAACCGAATATATAGGAAGATCAATGGGAAGTGAGGTGACAGAAGGAAGGAGAGATCTCAGAAAAGGTAATGGGCAGAAATAAAACATAACAAGTCCTGATCTAAAAACAAAGGACGACTTGGAAATGAGGAAAGAAAGGATTTGGTAGGAAGGAGAATGAGAGAAAGAAACTGTGTCTTAGAAAAAAGAGGCATAAGGGGCTTGACTTGTTTAGCATAGCAAAATGAAGATTAAAAGAAGATATGATTCCTATCCATAAATACATTGGGCTAGAGCTGTTTAAGCTAAAGGGCAATTTGGCCATACAAGGAAATGTGTATAAACTGGTTGTATAAATCCAGGCTGGAAATTCTAAGGAGGTTTCCATCCGCCAAGCGAATGAGACCCTTGAAGAGCATACTATCAAGAGTAACATGTTTTAATGGGACTTTCATGACCTCAGGATACAGGACTGGAGTCCATGACCCAGGAAAATCTTTGCTAGTTTTCTAACGTGGCTGAAGGCAACGAAAGTGGAACAGAGGGGAAGAGTTAACACATATCATGTAAGCCTTAAACAGTGTTAAACAGTCCGGGTTTTCAGAGCGACTGGTCTGTCGTACCTACACAGGTTAGGTAGGGAAGTAGAATGCAGATCTCCAGCTTTATACCACAGACATTCTGCAGAAGATGTCACATCCCTCCAAGGAATTTTGCACTGGTCTGCCAGCCAGTGGCCGTGTCCTCAATGAGCCCACATAATCCCACTTCCCACTCACGGTGCAGCTCCCTCAAGGCTGCAATATCCCATAGAGAAGGGTAAGGATCGTGTATTGATATGCATCTCCTTACCTCATCTATTCGGAGAGCGTTCTGAGATGACAAGCCTTAGGCTAAACATGAATTTTCGTTATGCACCACTGGGATCCTTAGATAGGAGCTTTGAGAGCTGCGCACGTTAGAACTCCAGAGACTTTCAGGCTAATTTCAAATTCGATTTAGTTTTTAAATCAGTAGCTACAACAGCTTTCTCAACTCCCTTCCACACTGAGGTGTCTTTGCAAATGACACTTTTTTAATATAAATTTATATTAAGATGAAGATTATTTGGCTTCCTGAAATAGTTTCACACATCGAGTAAAAACTGTGCATTTATCATTTATTGGCAAGGCACACAGCCACAATGCTTTGTAAGGCAGCTGCTCTTTAATCCACTAGATGACCTCTCCAGGGAATCTCAGAAATATTTACTGCCACATTGGTTGCCAGGAAATCTAGAACAAGATATATCAAGTGATACTTTTTACTGGTCCAGATTAGACGTTAAAATGCAAATGAACTCTAACCTGCCCATTTCTCTTTTAAGAGTCATATGAGAAAATGAGAAAGCATTTTTACTCTGTTACTCATACACTAGTAACTTTGGCTCTCAGAACACTGAAGTTAATTCTGAAAACTTGGTGGCATGTAAATCCCTTCTCTCTCAAAACAATCTATGCAATAGTTCACACTGGATTTGTGGAGTAACATAACTGGACACACTATGTGATACACATTTCAGAGTACTTTACAAGATCATTTCAGAGATCCTGTCCGAGTACTTTCCAGTTTATATTTCCATCCAGACTATGAGCAGAAAATTACCTCAAAGATCTCTTTTGAATCTTGATCCTAATATTTGTGTTGTTTGCAGTATTATCTTCCACTGATTTGTTCAAAATTTCTGCGGAGAGATAATCTGCCTGTTACCAGCCTACATGTAAATATAAAAGTACCTGGTGCAGTTTACAATTTATGTTATGAAGCCGGATATTTCTGGAATAAGCAATACAATTTCAGTAATTCAAAAGCCATACACTGGAACTATTCCAGTCAACTGTATCTACTATTTATTTATATTTGTAACACAGTGTAAAAGGAAAATGCCTACTCATGGTCCCTGGTGCCTCAGACATCCACTTGACTTCCTAGCAGCCCAGCGGACTCTGTGTGAAACAAACAAAGAGATCAACACACACCATGCAAAATTAACTGAAAGTTCAGGAAAGGAAGTGCAATCCAGCTAGAGAGAGCAGATCAACCCTGCTATGAACCCCGCTAGTCTTGAGTAGCTCAGTACTGTCACACCACAAACAGAGCACAAACAGAGCAAGCGCAGTTGAGCTGATCGCGTATTCTACACTTTGCTATCCTGTGACACTGTGTGAAGAAGCCATAGTATCACTTAGACAGTACTGTCTTTGGTCTTCAGGAGCTGAAATGACAGTGTAGGCAGAAAGTCAACAGCAGGATAAGTTGTGAGCTACACGGCAGGAGGTAGGAGCATGTGAAATGGGAAACAGGGAACTCCTCAAAGGTGGCAAACTAATGCTCCATGCCTTGCAGTGAGGACATAGGCTCTGGATCTGCAGGGGACAGTCCATGCAACCTCGTAAGCAGAGTTTCTCCAGTCAGTTTTCCCTCCATATGTATTCTTCTGCTATAGAAGGACACTTTTGTGTTTCATTTCCTTCCTGTACCTAAGAAATACTTTCTAAGAATCGTTGTTTCAAAGTAAATCTTAAATTGTCTTAAGGAGTTTGTCTGAGGACACTTCCTGCTAATGGAAAAGAGGCACTTTCTATGAATAGTCTCTACAGTTATTTGTTTCCAAACAGCTTCTTACCCCACAGTACCGCTCCTCATTGAAAATCTGTGGAGGAAGAGGGATTCCATTTTGAGGCTTTTTTTCACCTGGGACATTTTCTCTCATCCATTTCCTGTTGTCCTCATCACCTGCTATGTCCATTTGCTGAAAGTCAATCTTGTTGGCCTCTAAAAAGCCCACTACTTCTTGCTGTTTCTTTTTGATCTGTTTAGGAAAGAAGAAAAACAAAATTGCTTCTTTAAAAAAAATGTTTTCTGAAAGGAAAGACTTGTTAACCGATGCAGGTACGGCAAGTGGGGTCCACGGCTCCGATAGCCCTCAAACTTTTTCAAGTTGAGACTTGGCCCTGCTTTTCAGCACCTAGACCACTGCCATTACTTTTTTACCCCTGCTCTCCCCTGACTTCCTTCTTTCCTCCCAGGAAGCAATGGTACCTCCATCATCCCTAAGAAAAGAGGCTCAGCAGGAAGCTTTCTACTCTGTTCCTAGCTCTGAGTATGGTGTACAGATACCTAAGCTAATCCTGCCTAAAGTCAGCATAGGTCTGAGAATTTATATTCTTCCCAACATGTAACATTCTCATTTATCTTGCTCATTGCATAGAAGACTTAGTTTTCCATGACCTTCTCTGGCAGCTAATATTCATGGCCCTTCTTCCTTTGATGCTAGTACTGCATATATCTACAATTCAGGCACCAAGACTATAGCTTATCCCCTTATTTTGAAGATACAATTCTCACCATACTTCTTCACTAAAGGGATGCTATTTCTAAGCAACATTTAAACAATTTCCCCATTCTGTATATGTCTATTCTAACAGCTGCTAGGCCAAACTTTAGCTCTTACAAGGCCTGCAGCATTTGAAGCAAGTACTGCTTAGATTGAAGAGCACAATTTTGCTCACACTGCTCTGCTGGTCACACACAACTAAATTACTGTCTAGCACAATCATCTTCCAGATGTGACTTTCTTTTCCTCCCAGTTGTGCTACACCATGCAGCAATTTAACGTCATATATAAATGGTAACTGGAATGATAGCACTAAGGTAATTTTTGCATATGAGCCATCATATGATTGGAAGACAGGACTTCCACAAATCAGGCATCCGAACACCAGAACGGAGACAGGAAATGAGACAAGAAATAACACATGGCTATGTATTTCTATAAGTAACTAAGCCTGAAAAGCTGAAGAAGTACAATATCAGACTATTATACTGAAAGAATGAATTTTCATTATTATTAAGAGGATACAATATCTATCCACACAACTGTGTTTGCTTGTAAAAACAAAAACAACATCCAGAAAATGCTGTACATGTTTAAGAAAACAACACAAGTTCACAGTGAGCTAAAAAAGCAAATCAGTTTGGGTGGAAACAGTGTGGCATTCACAAGCCACACAGCTGGACATGGAGTTGATAGTTCTCAGAGGTGATTATTTTTATTTTTGTTTTCACTTTTTAAACAGAGGTAATTTTTTTAATGGCTGTTTAGCTACACAATTATTTAGAGAACACGTTCAGACAACAGAAAGGATTGCTGGGGGAATATACAGGAGCACTTCATCAGAGGAAGTGGCAGGATAACGTTTGTATAAATGGTTAAAATCTGCACGCAACAGTGCTAAGAGTTTCACCAAATGCTCTGAAAGCCAGTGTATTCAAGTGCTGACAGCTGCTATTTCAGCCTCAGCTCGTCTCTTTGGACACAGACATTGAAGTAGACGCGGCTCCTGGAATTGCTAGTGCCCTAGAAGTCCTACAGGGAGGAAATGAAAACTGAGCTACAGATTCTGTGCTCCCTTGCTTATGGTTGTAACTAGAGCACTTAGAATTAAAGCTGGATACATGTTTTTTCCCTCATTTTCAGGTTCATAACATACAGGGGACTCAGAACACCTGCTCAGACCGTACCAGGATAAAAGAACAACCAAAAAAAAAGAAAATACCAGGACAAAAACAAAAAGAAGGGTGGAGGGTGGCTGTGTGAAAAAATGGATGCTGAGGAAACAAGAAGACAGCAGGAGGAGAAAAGCAAAGAAATGAATAAACACTGCAGTATATGTAGAACCAACTAGTGTCAGCTGCTTTAGAGGGAGAGAGGGAAGCAATGGTAGTTAGTGTGGATTTTCTTCAGTATCTAATCCAGGACATAGGCTTTGTTATTTTACTTCATCACATCTTTACTAGAGACATTGCAGTAATCACCATCAGGCTGCCTAGTGCTCACGCAGTACTGGCAGGAAAAGATTAGTTGTGTTGGAGTAGATCAGGAGTTATTTATGTGGCAGACAGCGGAGCTCAGGAGATTACTTTTCAGGAGTATGAAAAAGGTGACTATGAAAAGTCAGCTACTGGTGAAGGGCTTATATTTGGGACTCGCAAGAGGGCATCTCCCTTGCAGATTTTTCAGAGGACCCTGGACTGGAAGAGGTTGGGAATCACTCTCCTAAGTGTCATTTGGCGTAATATTAATTCTTCCTCCTTAACACATTTCTCCTCTAAAATCCTTATTCTCTGTTGATAAGTGTGAATTTTGTTGGGGAGGGGGGGGAAGGGGGTTGTTAGGGTATAATCAGTCTTGTTAAATCTCAGGCTTCTACGATGAGTTTCCTAATTCCTGACATTTCTCTTACTTACTTTTTAAAGCGACTTCACTAGGTCAGAATCTTAGCTTATGTTTAAAGCAAGTGAACAGCAAGAAAGTTTCCAGCCCTCATGGGTTCAGATATCGAGCAGCAAGCTGAGAGAGCCCTAAATGTACTTTTTGAATGTCTCATAATTTAAAGGCAGCCTTGTGCTTTTCTGGAGGCTTAATTAAAGGTTAAGGAGTACTAGATGCTGCCAGATGTTAACTTTACAGAACAACAGAAATTTGTTCAGATATGAAATGAGAACTGTGGAGATTTCTGGTATTAAAAAAACTGACATAAATTTATCATGGCTCGTCCCAAACATTTGTTAGTAAAACCTTTTCCGAATGGTTAGTAGTAACAATCATGCTTGAACTGGATTATAAGAATCGCAATAGTTTATGCCCTGTTGATGAATAGAACATGAGAAAAAGAGCTTTTCTTTCATCTCTACCATATACTTACTATGAATTATCTGTATTGCAGTAGTATTTAAATGCACCAACCAGGGCCCTCACACTGCTGAGTATTACCCTGTAGATAACAAAACTTGCAACCTCTTGCCTGAGACCTTCACTTTCTCTAAACTGAGTTTCCTGATCATTCTTAGCTTTTAGTTAAGTGAGGATTGTAGATATGATTCTCCTGACGTTTGGTGCAACAGACATGCAGAATATTATTTCGAGTGCCACTGGCAAGTGGCAGTACGCTAACATCTCCAAAATTCTTGCTCCATATGAGAAACATCTGTTTTCTTCTCATGCAGAACATGATAATGGGTGAATTAGATCAGATGAAAGGACCATTTACCCAGGATTCTGTCTGGACAACGTTTTCAGAAAATCAACGCTCTTCTGGGTTGGTATGCTCGCTAAGGCACGGTGTAGCGCTACCAAGGCTAATTCTAAACAAGCTAGTTTGGGTTCCAAAAAAAACAGCTGTGGCAAATAAGTCCATGCAGAGTCCATGTTGTTGCAATTGGATTGCTTTTGACACAAAAAGCTATTTAGTTTGGAACTATGGTCACTACCTCTATACTGGTCTGAAGTATGGAGTGCACGCATACACCTGGAAAAAGCATTATACCCTGAAGTCCAGGCCAAATTCTAACTGCTATTTCTTTTTTACTGAATGTAAAAAAGCAATTATGCCTGGATAAAGCAATATATGAGTGCAATATGTTTCTCATAGTGATAACTACAATAAATTAGGCAAAAGACGTATGATGTCTTAAGGCTTATAATACTAGGGTGTAGGTAGAACAAAAGATTTTTGGTACCAGGGACACATGCTAAGGACAAAACCATAAAGCTAGTCTTTCCTATGGCTGGCACTGGGTAACCAAAAGAATCTCCCCAGCAAACAGCGCGCAGAGAAGGAAATCTTCCAGGACTTCACAACACAGGGGACATGCAAAGACTTTCCCAGAATGGATGAGGACTGCAGAAGCTTGTTTGTGCCCTAACGTGTGCCTGCTGGCATGGGAGGAATTCAGATTACTTGGGCATAGATTCCCTGGAAAGTGGTAGTGATCAGGATATTATTTCATCAATGTCATTTTCCCTTTCAACAAAGCTTAAGTTCCACGAGGCCTAGCTGCTACCATGTCCTTTAAATTAAACAAAACCCGCTTTAAATAAATACGACCTGGAATGTAAGAGCTGCAAATAATATTAGCTTTACCTGATGCCGAATTAATATTTTCATCTGTATCCTTGCCCTTCAGAGCATACCCTTTGATGACTTGCCTATGTCAGAAGCAGATGATATCTAGTGAACAATTTATAGCAGTAGGAGCATTAATGTTGGCAGGCAGAGCTGCTGCAGCTCTCAGCTCTAACACTGCACGGACAACCTTTTCCCAGCTGTGTTTGAACAGAGAAATATTCTTATTTATTACATTACAACTTCTGTTGTGGCTGTGCACGCTATGAGGCGTTACCCTCTTTCTTAATTTGAAATTTGAGTTCAGGTGTGCTTATGGTCAGACTCGCAATCACAGATGTCAAACCTCTACCCTGTATTTCAGAGGATACTACAGGTCTACATTTTGCTCAGTCTTTTTGAAGTGATTGGATTATATTAAAACTGAGCTCCACAGTTTTGAAGGTGGGCACGTTCATAAAATGTCTGCAAAAACACTGGGAATAAGACGACTTCAGAGGTGCCCTAACCATGAACAGCAGTTTCCAAGACTTTGGAAGACTTCTGCGTAAGACATGAATATCCATTCTCCTGTGATTTATGATACACTAGAACCTTGTAAGACATCACTCGCTTCTAAACACTTTTGTGGCTAGTTACAAAATTACTTTAGTTTTTACTGCTTGTTTCAAGACAACCATTCAGTACATTTTTGTTCTGTAAGTGTCTCCACTTGTAACTGCCTTAAGTAATAGTTCAACATCAGCTACATGTTTGGAGTAGAAGGATAATGAAGCTAAAGCTATTTAAAATAAATTTCTGAATTGCTGAGGGGAAAATACAGACAGTAGGTTTCACTCCAGAAACACACTGAATTACATCATTTAAGCATCTGATCCAGATGCCTTTCTTTTTTTTACCAATTAAACTCTGTTGAGCTATACCAGAGGAGGTCAGACCCACCATATTTTGAAATTCAAAAAGAACAATATGCATTTGATGGAGACCAGCTACATTGGAGGGCGCATCAGTGCTACTAGGATAAGGTAGACTTCCATTTAAACTTTGTAGGGATGAAATCCATTCTTCTCAAGGAAGAGCTGTACAAGGCAGATAAAAAATAGTTTTTAATAGGATTTTAGTGGTATTTTGAGGTTTGTGCTGGTTCCCTGCATGAGTGACTTTTATTTTATAGATATTAAAACTCGATAATGGTTCAGGGAAAGGATATCTTCCATCTATTTTAGCCAGTAAACCTGGAAAACTACTCCAGCTGAACATTTTGTCTAGCTGAAACTGCAATTGGGTAACCTGAACACATACTGCCTTCTGAGACTGCAATGGCTAAACATACACAAGGTACAAAAGGAAGGAGGAAATGCAGTACATTGCTATGTAAAAATACCATACCCTTCCTTCCAGTATGTGTCCAGCACCTCACTGACAGCTTTTGTGGGCAGCTAACATATAGTAGAGAGGACTGGCATTAATAAACTTAAAATCTATTACAGTTCACTGGCCTTAGTTATCTTTCTTAGTACTAATAACCTGCACTGGCAATGTGTAACAGCTCAAAATTACTAGATAAAGCTTGTATGTTGCCCAGTGTTCAGTGTAGCATACATATCCCTTCACTGCAGTCCAAGAAGAAAGGAGTTAGTGATAGATGCTAGCTGGGAGGGAGAAGGGAGGAATGTATAGAGCAGAGGAAAGCTTTTGGTTCAGATAGTGCTAAACATATGATATGCCTAGTTTTAATTGCGTAAGTGATCTCCTAAATGTCAATGTTTAATCAAAGCACTCGTACAAGTGCTTTGCTGAACTACAGCCCAAGTCCTGTAGCTGGAAGGGCAACAATTCATGCCTTAATTGCACAAAATCCGTTCCTAAGGAGGACCAAAATGATGGCCATGACATACACATATAGAAAGTCCGCAGAGGAATTTCAGTCATGGTCACAACTTTTGCCTGAAAACAGACGATTGGCAAAGGAGGTAGGTATGAGTCTTCTTTGGTAACCAAACAGGAGATAAAAAAGACTGTCAGTGTACAATGTGTGGTAATTTATAAAGCTATTCGAGCAGTAGCTGCTAGATTACGAATTACCAAACTGGCAGCTTCCAGTCTCCTCCTCTTATTTTTCTGCCTTGCATATCAGGTTTCTTATAAGAAATGGTAAAATGTCAATATTAAATTTAGAGTCTCAAGCCTAGAAACAGGCTGGCAAAAAAAAAGCTGATGAGAGACCTGTGAACTTCCTTAGCCGTATTCCAGTTTAAACTTCAGCGCATCTCCCCCAGTTCATTTTCTAGAGACGGTGACCCTGTAAACAGCGGGTGCTTTTTGAGCTTTTCAACTCTGGAAGCTTCTTAAGGACGTGGAGCTTGTGTCAGACAGACAGAGAGACAGTTCCAGCTATGTGCAAGCACCAGCCAAGTTGTTTAGCCATGTCACTGGGAATGAGTGACTGCCAAAGGAAAGCTGCAATCTGAGCTCATGTGGGAACTGGATATAAAAGGAAACAGCCCTTTCCCGGTTCCCACCTCCCACAGGTTTCCAACCTCTCTACTATTCACATGCCCTTCCCTTCAGCTGATATACTATGCTGACAACTACAGCAGTAGACATCAAACCCAAAAATCATCAGTATAGCATTTCAAGAGACACAAACAAAAAAAAAAAAAAAAGAAAAAGGCAGAAAGAAATATGAAAACCTAGGGAAAGGGAAAGGTGTGGGGAAGACATTTCTTCTGCACTTTTATTCACTCATTTTGGCTCCAGAATCTTTCTTAGACACAGTTCCCCTTCAGCAGGAGCAGTGTCCCAAAGTCTCTTTCAAAAACAAATTCATTAATTTCTAGTGTAAAGAATATACCTTATTTTGTGCAAATGCAATATCCACTTTTTCCTTCTTCAGGGAATATACATGGCATATACTTTTTCAAATAGATAAAAATCTATTGAGAGATATTTTAGATGCAAATGTTATACACGTAGTAAAAACTGGCATGCAAGCAAGCCAATATTAACCGGAATTCTCTGTATCTCGAGTTGCTTTCAAGAATAAGGTGGTCAACACAGACTAGAAGAAATTCAATGTTTTTTTCTCACAGTCAGACTCAGGCTGCCCTGGGCTCTTCATCTGGACATCAGCTAACTTACCCAACTGATCCTAGCAGAAAGAGGCACACGTTAAATGAGACACCTACCGCTGTCGACCCCGAGGATGTGGCTACAAAGACTTTGATCACCATCTTGACAGCGATAAAAATGAATCAGCAGAACACGCCTGCTATCGACAAGTCACCAGAGCCCGGAGGCGAATCCAGGCATGCAGCAGCGCCTGGGCTAACCTGGATCCTAAATGATTCCCCCCACAGCTATCTGCCAGCTTTGGCCTCTCCCACTCCCTGGGGTCCCGGGTTTCCCCACTCCATTGGCTCTTAGGTATTTCGGGACCAGGGGCCAGCAGAGGATTGGTTAGTAAGAGGATCCATAGCAGGGGACTTGCACCTGCCCCTGGCCTTATGGCATTAGATTGACGGGGTGGCAGTCCATAAAAGGCAAAGGAGAGTAGTGCACCAATGAGGCAGGGCTGGAGAAATGTTTGGGAGAGGGGGAAGGGAGAAGGGAGGCAGGAGAGGGAACTCGGTGCTGGGGGAGATCAAACAACTGTAATGTTTAAGGTCACGTTGATGCTGTCACAGCTACCCCCTGCATAATAGGGCTCACCCCCGTTCCCTGACCACAGTCAAGTGGCTTCAGAGTCGCAGCTGCAAATTTCACTTTAAAAAGTGTGTGGAGGGATAAGCCTATGTGCAGAAGCAGTGATAGCACAGATCATATTGAAATAAGCCTCAGTTACCAGCGCTGGCAGCTTTCAAAAGCTCCGATCACGATCCAAACTGCATAGCTCAGGCACTTCTCTGAAAGAAGTGTCCGTACGTTTTCTACAACTAGGGAGGGTGATTTCGCTGATTCCATGTGTCCAGAACCTAATATTGGATTTTCTCCCTCTTTCTGCATGACCAGCAACAATTCCCAGGGTGCATGGTATAAGAGAGGTCCAGGATTCTTGGTAAAAATTATTCCGTTCCTCTGTGTCGTCAAGGATGCTCTTTTTCCATCTGGCTGTTGCCTTCTGTCCCAGAGACGGTCACAGTTCAGTGCCTGCCTGTGCATATTTGTTTAAGGTGGTCTTTGAGTGTGAGAGGTATTTTAAGAATGTTAACTGTTATCAGATTGCCTTCAAATTTGAAGGGCCAAGTTCATTTCTGTCCCAAGTGAGCAAAATGCCACAGAGTTCAGTGAAACTGAACCTATGTCAGAACTGAAACTGGCCTAGGCTCTGCAAGGTGTTTACACACATAGTAAATGTTAAGACCGAACATCACAGTGTCCACTCCTGAAAATACTTAAACTGGAACGTAGCGCTTTCTAAGAGCAACTAGACAGAGCTGAATGTACAACAGTAATGCTGATCTGATAATAAGCTTTTTGTCTGTTTGAACTATTATATGAAATGGAAAATGCAGTATTGAACTACTATATGGAACTAGTATACTGCTGGAAATGCAGCATTCAGTGAATTGAACAGGGATCCTGAAAAACCTCACTGGAAACTAAAAATAACAGTAGGGATACTTTGCACAGTTTACTATGGCTCACTATCTGCCATTTCTTCTTCTGTGAGGCAATAGGAGGTCCAGCAAAAAGAAAAGTCAGATAAATTCATGTATTTTTGCCATTTTTTCCCTGTAAAACAAAATAAGTAAGTTAGTCTGAAAACATAAATTCATGCCAAAAATTTATTCTATTTGCTTGTTTCTCAGGAGAATTGGTATATAAGTATGTACCACTCTGAATTCAACAAAAATGACTAGCCATTTGGAAAATACTCTTTCCCAATCAGTTGATTCGTATGCTAACGCTCTGAAGAATTGTAAGCAAAGGATGCTGCAGCCATTTACCTCGAAGCACACTGGTAACCGTTACAAAGTACAGCAACACTAAAAATTAACACGCAGAGTGGTAAATATTTTCACAGGCAAACCCTTTTGGTCAGGACTGGGACAAAATCGCCCAACAATACTTTCTCTTGTTCTGTTTTAAACCTGACACTCCTATTGAGTACATAGGGTGAAAACAGGCCGTGGCTCCAAGCCCCGTCCGCAGGCATCTTGGCAAGGTAAGGATTTTAGAGCACGATTCTCGATGTGAAATAAAAAAAAACCCACAGTTTCAGTTGTTATGATTTCTATGGGATTTTTCCTCTTAGTTCTTCCCCGCTACCCCTACCCCTACCCCCGAAGGAAAAGGTTTTAGGCAGATCTGCACAACTAATTCCCCATCGCCTGGAGGTGGCCTCTGCCCCCCCCCCCCCCGGCCTGCGTGGCCGACGCCCAACGGTCGTGGCGCAGGTCTGGCGAAAAAACCCCGCGACCAACGGCGCGACCCGCACAAGCCGCGTTCGGGGTGGCGGCCCCGCTCCCAGGGGGCTAGAGAAATGCGGGGTGGAGGGAAGGGAAGACAAGTAGTGTTTCGTTGTTAAAAATAAAGCAAAATGTAGGTATACGCAGCCTACTAGGTGTGTGGCGGGGGGGGGGGCGCTACGCCGCGCTGAGGGCGACTACGACTCCCAGGGTGCCCCGCGGCCGCGGCCTGTCCCCATGGCAACGGCGACGGGCCCGCACCCCGCTGGCCGAGGAGGCCGGTAATGGCGGCGGCGGCGGCTGGGGGCAGGCAGCGAAAGAGGCGCTTCGGAGGGGAGGGCAGGGGTGGAGGAGGTTTCCTCGGGAGCCCCTGCGGGGAGGCTGACCCCACCGGCGCACTGGGGACGGGGCAGCAGAGCGAGCAGACAGGCCGGGAGGCCAGGTGTGGGGCAGCCCTGTGCGTGTGAGGGAGGTGCGGGAGCTCTGGCTTGCGTGGTCCGGGCAGAGCAGTTGTTTGGGCCCGTTGAGGGAGCTCAGTGACCAGTCTGGGGGCCCTGGCTTTGCCGTGGCCCTTCCTGCGTGAGAGGTGGTGGCTGAGGCCTGGCCCATCCCGGCCCCCTCAGCGCCCCGCGGGGCCCGGGCTCGGCCCTCAGTTGTGGGGCTGAGGGACGACTGCAGCCTCCCGGCCGGGGGAGTCACGACTGCTTTCTCCCACCCCCATCCCCACTTCCCACTTACCCTCTTGCTGCTTTCTAGCTGTAATTAATTCTTCGCCATGGCAGTTTTGAAGGGTTTGGATGCTTGAAATGGCATTTTCGTCTTTGACAGATAGATTTACCCCCGCCCCCTTTTTTTGCCTCTCTTTCCTCAACACACATTGTCCTGGTTTTCTTAAGTTGAATTTTCCCTTCAGCTTCTGCTGCTTTTTTTCTTCATTCCTGCAGTAATATCTTTTGTCTCATTCTCCTGTTTCTTTTCCTCCTTTCTCTCCTTCTGTGTTTCTGTCTCCTCCTTTTCCATTTTCCTCTAATCTCTCAGCTTTTGAAGCTAAATAGGCTCAGCACACACTTCTCATTGAAATGAATGAAGGCAGTAGATTTAAGTTTAATTTAATTTAATTTGAGCTAATCTTATTTGAACACAATTTGGCCAGAAAATGATGGTAGTGCCAGATCGCATTTAAACAGAAATACGCATCTATGTACCAGCCTGGCTTTTGACTTATCCTCCTTTTAAAACATGGGTTCCCATCTCTTACGGATTCCAGCAGTGGCTCAAATTTACTAGGACCTGGGCACTCCTCACTTTTCCACTAAGAACAGCTGTTCATATGAGGGAATGAAGAGGAAGAAAACTCTTTTTGATTTGACTTGAAACGTTTTGTGGAAACCTAAATTTCACTTTTTCCTTTTCTTTTGGAGTTACGTGATTCTTTCCACTTTCCCCTTTAATATAAACTGAAGTCAATTCAAAATTAAATGCCATCTCAGGGCAAAAATGTTAACAAAATAGTTAAAATATTTTAGAGATTTTTTCAGGTTTTTCGGTTTAAGCTACTTTTTAAATTCTGCCTGAATTCAACAACCATTTTGACCTCCCTCTTATTCCTTTTGCATACTTGCTATTCCCCCCAAAACAAAAAAGTATAGAAAATACTTTGGTATTTTGTTATAAATTTATGTTATTTTTTTTTAAAGTTCAGCAGTTAGGACTATTCATTTTGTTTGATAATTAGACTCCTGAGAGAAGACAGCTCCAAGGAAAGCAGCAATGTTGCTTGGAACCTGATCATACAAAATAAGATCATCACCAAACCCCATTTCTGACAGCAACAGTACATTACAGGTGGTGTTTTCAGCGTTATGTGGATGCCTAAAGATGTAGATAAATGTCTTCTGGCATTTTCAAGGGAAACATATATTGAGTATACTTAATAAACTGTGAAGAAATTGCTATCATTAAGCAAAAATAAAGTTGGACGTCTTCCAACTATGGTATCTGTTTGCATTGAAACAGTAGCATCTTGTAAATCTTTAGAAAGCATATGCCAGTATTATAGTAAATTCTGAGATAAAAGGTATTTCATATTGCAATTCTTTCTGGAAACAAACTTACCCGCTAATTATAGATCACATAATTATTTTTAGTGGATTAAAGACTAATGACTGTATGTTTTGGAATGTAACTTAGTATTTTTGTAGTGTAGTTTAGCATAGTTTAGTTGCTGTTTAGAATAGCAACTGTTCAGTATTGTTTATGTTAATTTTTCTGTGTGATCAACTCACGTTCTGATTCCTGATAGGTTACAGATGTCAATTTTTAAGTCTTCTACGAGCAATGTAATGATGAACTCAGATCACTGTTTCCTCCATATTTTAGTAGAAGAAGATAGTAAGTCAGGAAGTGGCACAAAAAGCAGGGGTGCTAATGATTCCCCAAAGACAAATAAAAGTATCAAAAGCAGTAGCTGTGGCAACAGTAATGATTGTAAGCAATGCAGCAGAGAATATGGAAGTGAAAATTCTCATGCTAACTATTCTGAGGACTTCATCAGTGACTGCTCAGAAACAGCAAGAAGGAGCAATAATTTAAAACTATCAGGAACTGAAGAGAAGAAATCACAGAAGAAGAAAAAAAAGAAAAAAGGGCAGCATATCGTCCCCCCAAAAGGTAAAAAGGTAATTTATTTTCTGGTAGTAGTAAAGTGAGACTCTCCTGAGAAATACAGCTGTTTGTTTTCTTTGGCCTTTTAAAAAGTAGTTAGACAGGTTTGGGAAACAGTTTTTCAGTGCAGAAAACATGAACAATAAATCCTGTTTCAAAAACAGGAGAGTGGGGAGAAGAGAGGCAGAGAATCTCTGTATGTTATCCCATGATACTCCGTGATCCACGAGGCAGGATGTTTACCTGCAATGTATGAACGCTTTTGCAAGCCTTATTCCTCATTACTGAATCTGAGGACTTGAAAATATCACTTCCTCTGTTTTTGGTCATGCATTGCATGAAGTATCTGAGAAGCCTTTCCTGAGGGAAAGTTACTCAAAAATGATATGTTTGCACAAAAGTGTCAGTTTTGACAAAAAAGCCGTATATTTTGGCCAGCTTAGTTATGGTATGTTATACAAAATTAAATTTATGCTTCAGTGGAATGACCATATAACACAAATATATTCCCTTTATGGAAATGCTAGCAATGAAGAATCCTTTCATTTGTGCATTTTTTCGTATTTAGACATATCCTTTCTTAAATCCCACCATGCCAAGTCAAAAAATGACTAAAAGCAGTGACCCGTTTCCTCTGAAGCTTCACAATTTCGTCTAGATCCACAGCATCTTAAAAGATACAAATCTACCAAAAAAGAGTAAACACTGATTCTCCATGGTATTGCCTAAGTTTTATGCGAGTGTCAAGAAGTTATCCTGGCATGAAACCACAGGACCGGAAAGAGTAACCAAATATTTTTATTTGTTTAGCAGAAAATATCATTATTGCCTACTAGCCTTTTTCGGTACTCGGAATGGTTGATTTTGGTTGTTCATGGCAACTTGACATGGTCAGTCTCCCAGAAACAAACTTATAAGCAGCATTTACATCCTGTATGACGTGGTATTAGATTTTACAATATTTTGTCAGCTTTTGCAGGAAGGTGCTTTTCCATTTAGTTTACATCTTTTCATTCTGTTGTGGCAAAAAAAAAATTAGCAATGTAACCATTGTTCATATTTTGCAAATATGTACATGACCAGATTCATGGTCATATTGTAGTCTTTCTGCAATGGAAATGAATTCTGTAATTCATATGACAGAGAATATGTGGGAGGAATATTTGTTTTGGTTTTTACATCTGATCAGGTTTTTTTCACAGCACCTGTTAATTTTCCTCATTCCAGAAGGACTCGATCATCTCTGACTTTGATTGACTGCGGTAATTTCTTCTCTGTTTATGTGAATCTGTACGATATTTTCCCTTAATCCATTTAAAGCATAGGTAAAAAAATAAACTACCCTGCCCAAATCGCAGTTTCTCTTCCTTGTCATTCCTAATCTCAGGTTCTTTCTATCCTTTCCTTTTCTATCACCTTGAATTTGATAACCTTATTCTCCCCCTTATAGCTTTATATGAGTTAAGTCCTATCTGCTTGCCCACACTTTGTCTTCTGTCAGTACGGTTGTCAGAAGAAAGACCATCAGGTTTGTATCCTGAAACAGCGGAGTATATCAGATGTTTAGGGAGTAAGAACAAAGTATAGATAGGGTGTGTTCCCTTGCATGGCTTCCAAACTTCTCGCCATTATCATATATACATTATTCTTCCTGACCACCATCGTAATTTCCTTATCGTCCCCTTATCTTTGGGTCTTACTCCATGCAGTCCGATGGCGTAAGGCTTCTCAGCTTTGTCAGGTAAGCAGCTTTGACGTTTGGTGCCTCCGAAATCAGGTATTGGTGTCGGGGCCAAGGCAGGAACAGCAAGCCCTATCCAGAGAAGGGAAAGAGAAGAGCTGGACAGAAAGCTGTGGAGAATAGGAAGACTGGTCCAAGCTGACACTAGCGGGAAAGGGAAAAGGTAGGAGGAGGTACTGCTGGAGGAAGCAGCCATTTGCTTTGCAGAAGCCACTACTTCACGCATCTCTATTCTTCTGAAAAACACTCTTTGCATAGCTTTCCAGCATTCTGGTAGTGGAAGCAGTGAGGCCATGGCTTTATGCTGCGTTAAGCAGTCTCCGACTTTTCTTGCCACTGATTTGATGTTACTTCTGTTCTGCAATTGCGTTTCCTAGTTAGGGCCCGCTCTTGTCGATAGTTCCTATACAGATTACCCATTGAATCAAACAGAAATGCTTAAAAACATCTGCCTCTCATCTTTATGTGGTTTTTTGTTTTGTTTTGTTTTTGCTTTTTAGGTTAGGACCTTGCCTGCTTTATTGTTAGAATATTATGTGATATATAAATAATCCTAATAATCTTCTAGCAAAATGCTGCCTGAAATGTCTTGAGAGCTATTGTGAAATTATTTGCCTGAAAAGGGGGAAAACACTCAGATAAACAGTCTTGACTATTTTCAAATTCTAATTATGTGCTAGGAAAGGGAAATGAGAGTAACGCCCTTAGAATGCTTGGCCTTAAAGATTTTTTTTTTTAATTACTGTATAAAAACAGTGTAGGCAAATGTATAACTATTCAGTAGTTATGAGCACATATATAAAGGTAAAAAGCTTAGTTCAATTCAAAGATGACTTGGAAGTTCTAGGAAGCTGATAAGAATTCTAAGCTGCAGAGAAATTTAAACATTTACTATTTACACATTTACTATTGTGATCACTTTGTTTTTTTGACTACTTGCAGGTCTATAGATTACTAGGTTTCCTCTTACATCGGACAATGAATGTCCCTATTTAACATCCAGGTCCTTGTTTGCTAAAGCCTGTGGGAATCTTTTCCGGATGAAATAATTTGCTTCATCAGTCCCCAGTTCACAGGTGTATGGATTTATCTTTGAAATATTTGAATATTGGAGTCTTAATATGGATTTGGGGCCTTTTGTCAAATACAGCACACTTCAAGTAGCTTGGATGAGCAGCATTTGAGCTTTTATGAACAATAAAAATGCATAGTGGTTTTGTTGTCTCCGATGACAGAGTATCATTTTGCTTTGGCCTGAATGCAGGAGGGAAGAAATTGCCACCTAAGAAGATGCAACATAAGAATACTTCATTTTTAAGCCTGCAGAATAATACGATTTCCCAGAAAAAAAATGCAGTGGCTCAGCGAATATCATCAGCAAAACTTCAGAAAATCAGGGAGCTGAAAAATGAACTATTTGATTTACAACACAAGCTGGAAGCATCAAACTTAGAAAACCAGATTCTGAAAGAGCTTCAGTGTCGGCACTTGAAAGCAATAGGTAGATATGAGAATTCAGAAAATAACTTGCCTGATCTTTTGGCGAGACATTATACTGAGGTAAGAACTTTAAGGAAACTCCTGAGGATGTCTCAGGAGGAAGAACGAAATACATCCAGGAAGCTCAGAAAAGTTGAAGCAGAACTGCTAAAAAATAAAGATGCTTTGCAGGCATTGCGTAAACTCTCAGAAGACAAGGGTCTTGCAGAAAGAGATGAGCTTAATCACAGATTATCAGTCCTTACGGAAAAAATAGAAGACAATAATAAGAGAATACAGGTAATATGTGCATACCATTGTGTTTGCGGAACAATAATAAGAGAATTTCTTTGCGCGAAGAGTGGAGAATTTTTAGCTGTTTCTTATCAAATGGATGCTTCTGATTCAGTCCTGTAGCATTGAACATTCTTTTCAATCCGGTGCTGTCCAGAACATCTGGACAGCTAGGTCAGAAGCACATGTACTTTTTCTTAGACCAAAAAAAAAGGGAAATACAGACAGCTAAATTCAGACTCTCTTTTGAAAGCTTTTTATGTAAAGAGGTCCCAGTGAGAAGCTGTAAAAAGCTTGCAAGATCAGATGCCCAACTTATAATTTTAGTAACTATAATTTCAGTGCATAGTATAATATTTTCTGGGTTCTGATGACAAAGAACTTGCTGAAGTACCTAGTATTCATTCACGCTAAGCCTCCTCATGCTGCCACAGTTAATAGATCTCCTTGTGAATAGAAATGATGTCTTAAAATCTCTCCAAGACGATTGGATTCATTAAGGCATCCGAAATGTAATGTAGAGACTTATTTTTCATGTTTAAATGCTAAATATACATTATTTTTTGTTTAGTAAAATTAGGTTTGAAACCAGTTTTTGTTCATTTTTAGAGTAAATTTTGGGATACTTCATTAACATGTCATACATTTCAAAGGAATATAATTAGAATCTTTTCATTGTTTAGCATGCTTATTTTTTAAATCTGATAAGAATTGAAATTCTTGAAGAGTCGTGCTGAGTACTTCCATATTTTAAAACATGTAATTTTTTTAAGGTCCTTGAAAAACAGCTGAAGTTGAACAATAGCACCTTTAGTCGTCAGTTGGCAGATGAGAATAAAAGAGCTGTTGAAGCTGGAATAATTACAAAGCACTTGCAAATGGAAATTAACTCTCTTCACCAAAAAATTAAGGTATTCAAGATTTTAAATAGGTTTCTGTTCCTACAAGAGCGTTCAAGTATTTAATGTATTTAATTTTAGGTATTGCTATTCCCTCATTTATATTATTTAGTAATGGAACATTTGTTTCCTAGTGGAGTTTGTAGCCTACAAAAAAGTCAGAATGCAAAATGATGAAATTATTGTAGGTTCTATTTGTCAAAAGCTAATATGGTTCATTAACTAATCAGAGCGGAGATTAATCTATCACAATTTGAATGAGGAATCCCCACCAACTTGTTACTTCTTTGACATATGTAGATCAATATATTCATGTTGTTAACTTTTTAGGAATTCTCTTTCAAGAACACTTTTAATCGAAATGACCCAAATATTACAGTCGGAAAAACTAAATTTTAATTAAAAAAACTTATGTAAATGTTTCAATAGCTTTTTTTTTTTTTTTAATTCCAGCGTGGTTTTTAAACAAATATTTTTTCAAGTTCATCTCTCACTGTAATACTTGTAAACCAAACATAGCACTATACTACTAAATGAAAAGCTAGAAGTAACACTGAATGGAAATAAAAAGCAAAACTGGATCAATTATTATGTCATATGAGTAATTCATAAGAAAAACAGTACACATTCCAGAAAACATGAACATTCTTGTAGTTTTAAAAAAGCGAAACTATATTTGAAACACAGTTAAAATATACTTTTTATTGCACTATGAAGTGACTGATCCATCAGTTGCTCCCTCTACAGAACTTCTCCTTATGTTATGAGGATGTTGCTAGGGGGAGTCTTTCCAGTCATTGTCAGGGTAGAGTGGGCAACTCCTGAGGGTGCATGGAGATTTGCATTTCTGTACAGAGGCACTGTTTGTCCCTCTTAGCTCTATGTCAGGGGCAGAAACTTTCCTCCTGATCTTTGGCAGCATCACTGGGAACAAGGATTGCCCAGCTGCAAAAGCCCCGTGAACTGCTGGGAAAGGAAGAAGGTACAGCAGTCCACCCAGGCCGTGCATCAGAGACCCTTCAACAGCACTTGCAGTATTAATACCCTACCGCAGAGTTTAACCTCCTACATGAACACACCTGGCAAAGGGGAATAATTAAAGTCCCAGGAACACT
The DNA here is from genome assembly GCF_040807025.1 of Struthio camelus. NCBI lineage: Eukaryota > Metazoa > Chordata > Aves > Struthioniformes > Struthionidae > Struthio > Struthio camelus. The sequence goes on along the minus strand of NC_090942.1, from coordinate 123,401,635 downwards.
AATGTAAAGCTGTTTTGAAATGAGAATTATTTTAAACTGAAGTTCCCCTCTTAACACTTGTCTGGAATATTTCCATTTCATGTTATCCAGACAGTTGTCTGTGTCCCATTCTGTTAATGCTATCTTTAGATTCACAAAACCTTCAATTTTTTATTACAAACAAGAGCAGATATACTTACTAATACTATTTCTGTACCAGAACAGTTTATTCTTTTATGTGCATATTTTTGGGCACCCAGCTGTTCAGGCCCTTCAAGGTATTCAGACACAATCTCTACTGAAACCAACCTGTATCTATCTCCAATTTAAATGTAGCTCCTATTTTCCACACTAAGAAGAACTGATACAGTGAGAGTGTTACTGAAATTCCTCTTCTGGGTTTAAGATGCATTTCAGCGTGGAAACAGAAGGCTTGCAAAATAGATTTGTAAAGTGTGCCCCTGAAGTTTGTCACCTACCGAGTAGTTGTAAACCAGAACAGTGTATGTAGTAAACAAAGTCCCTTGGTAAGTAAAACAACCATGGAAGTGAAGCCAAAAGTACTCTGAACAGAACAGCAAAGAAAAACAAATTAAAAAATCGTTAGAGAAGGCTTCCTCTTCTGAACACCACGCCATGAAAAGGATCATGCAGGTGTACAGGTGCGCTCTTAGCCTTGGAAGAGGGAGATTTCTGAGTTGGCCCATGAAAGATGATTGACGCCCATTGACGTAAATGACAGAGTTGCCACATGGCTTGATGCAAAGCAAAATTGTTGACAGTTGTCTCCCAGCATGGGAAAATTAAGTTGGTAGAAAGTAATTATTAACACGTATTTCAAGTTTAATAGTGTTTATTTCTTCCTAGGAAAAGGAACGAGAACTGTGTATAAGAAATATATATGCAAATCGGATGCTTAAAATTCCAAAGGACAAAGGAGATTCAGTACCTCATGAAAAAAGTTCATGTATGTTCATTTTCTTTTGTTGTTCAGTTATGTGAAAGTTGCTTTGTTTTATAACGGTGATAAATATTCCAAAATAAAAGTCAAAACGGCACTTTTATAGAGGCTAAAAATATTCCGGCACATACAATTTAAAGACGACAACTGCTTGGTTCTTTGCTCATTTATTTTACAAATACAAATACCTGGCCCATTTTTAATATTTAATCCAACCTTCATCATGAATAGTGTTTAGTCTACATATGGTTTTAGTATAATAATGATGACACCGAAGCAGTGTTGCTGTTTTGAGTATCTATTTATTTGCAGCAAGAGCTGTTTGCTGATGCTGATTTGATTTTTAACAGGGAGAAGTCACCAGTCCATATACCTTTTGTAGACTAATTTTTGTGCAGCCTATCCTCCTTGACTTGGCCAGCAGAAGTGGCCATCCTAGGACTGGAACTCCCACAACGTGGCTTACTAAATCAAGGCCCCTCCCAAACAACCCTACTGTAGCAAGTTACCAGTTTTAGTACAGCACTTTTATATGAACAAAAATAATGGATTTAGTTGGGTCTTTAAAATCTGTTTTCTCATCTTTAAAATCCTTAGCCCCTCTAACTTATAAATAGCAGAATGCTTAAGTGTCCATTACTGAAGTTTCTGCAACTTTTATTTTGTTGGGGGAAAAGGAGAGAAGGTGTTTTCAGATGCCGTGTTTTGAAAGTTTAAAGGCCAGCCTGATGGTCATACTGTCAGCTTGTCTGAGGGAAGACAGTGCTTATCCTTTGTAGTCGTTTGGTTACATAGGGTAAATGAATTCTAATGGACAACCAGAGATTATAATAACCCAATTATTACATATCTGTCTTCTCAATTATTTCTATCGATAGAATTAATATTATTTAGAATAATTTTGTAGAGTAATAGAATAACAGAATAGGCTAGAATAGAATAGAATAATAGTTAATTTATCAACAGGAGGAAAGAGCTCTTCAGCAGAGATTATTTCTTTCACATGGATGCTCAGAGAGGTATCAGAGAGACATGCTTATCATATACAATCGTGTTTATCAACTATTTGAAGAGTAAATACCTCGTGTGGGATTCAGTTGCCTAATTATAGGCAGCCAGTGCCATCTGAGATGTCCTAGCATATTCTGCCTTGCCCTATAGTTGTTCCAGAAGGACACAGGTGGCCCATAGGTCCTGTGTTATATTGGCAAGCCTCGCATGGATACGTTAAATACTCTACGGCATCTCAAATAATAGCATTAGGTGCCTGTGTTCAGACCAATGAATCCACCCCTTGAGACTGAGCTAAAAACAATTACAGATCGTACAACACAACAACTGTTATGTTGTCCATATGCTCACTATATTCAGCAGGGACAAAACGTTGAAGAATATAATGTTCCTGAAGCATTTATAAACGTCTAATAGATTGTCATATGCCTCAGATGTTGTATCTAGATTTTACTAACAAAGTTGTTTTATACAGAAACTGACAAATAAACTTCAAATACTTTACCAACACCAAAAGTAACATTTTGCCTCCTATACCAGAACACAGACCTTCTGTCGATATTCTAAAGGAGAGCTTCCTACAAAAAATGCTGTATCACTTAATTTTGGATGATGATTTGAACATTCACTTTCCTGAGTTACACTCCTCTTTAAAACTAGTCAAATGCTCCTGCTTCTAAACTGAAGGAGAAATTGGCACTTTCTTCATATGGAACAGAAGCGCACTTAAAATTTATTTACTGGCAAACATAACTTCTGAAAATATTGTACTTGCCCACAGAATTCTTAGAGCTATCATATCAGTGCAAAGTTTTCTTGTAGTCAGTTGTTTACTTCTTCCCTGTTTTTTTTTTAAATTTTACACAGGTGTGGACTTGTACAATATTGCTATTCAAATTACAGTATTTAAGCCACCGATTATTATTTAAGTAAGTTCTTTTTTTCTTTAAGCAAGATAAAGGAGCTCAGTTGGAGAGAGACCTGATATATTCTGTAATGGGATAACGTGAAAAGGTCCTGGCAAAGTTCTGTGATCTTTTGGTATTGTTGGCCAATAAGGGTTTCATTCACTGCCAGTTTATGGAAACAGATGATTTAGAAATCTAAAACTGGATTTTTTTTTTTCCTTTTCACCTATTGACTTGAATTTTCCTGTAACAGACTAAGAAAGAGCTACTTTTTTAAAAAAGTACTACTTTCTTTCTGTTCTGCATTTGTAAACATTTTTACCCAGCAGGAAAGAAAAAAAGAACTGTGGGGTTGCATTTTTTACCACCTCGCTAAACAGCTGAAGGTAGGCTTAGCATAGGCGAAACATAGGCACATAAATAAAATTAATTGCTTGAGCAAATCCAGGAAATGAATTTCATAAACTCTCCGTTAGAGGAAAGCTTGCTCAGTTGTGGGAAGATTAGGCCACACGGGCTCATCTAGAGGTACAGCTCCCCCTAGTTCTTAATCGAAGGAATGCTCAACAGATTTCTATTGAAAAGGCATTTGAATTAACTTGTTAACTGGTTCAAAAGGAAGACTAATTTGCTCCACAACATCAGTGCCATTCCAAGTCTAGTTATCAACATCCCTACTACCACCAAGCAGCAAACACTTAAAGATGATCATTTAGTGGGTAGTCTTCCTCTGATTTCAGAGAACAAAATTGGGAACAAGGGTGAAGCTTGATGTAGGTAAGATCACATTTTTGCTTCTGTGTTATCAACTTTCTTAGCTACTGTCTTTATGTGAAAATTATTCTAGTGGGATGAAAAGAACAATGCAGGCATCTCTTTTAAAATCCCATTCAGCCACTCCCTTGGAATCTTTCAAATAGCCTAAATATTTCAAATAGTTTTAAATGTTTCCTCTGAAGAGTCTGGTTCTGCAAAGCCTTACATAAATGCTTAACTCTGAGCAAGGTTAGTAATCAAGTCGGAAGGCATAAAAGCTAGCAAACTTATTATCCTTTGTAGGATCAGAATTCAGGAACCTGAAAGCTGAGGCCCCATACCAAACCGCTCTAGGGCAAGTTTGGATTAGAATGTTAGCATGCAAATTAAGCAAATACGTGCTGCAGGGTATAGACACCTTTGTCTGACTTCATATGTTACATCTGCACTGGACTTCATTGTAGATCTGACATTAAGGATTTACGGATTAAAATGCTGAGAACTGCAGGTAGCAGAATTCGCAACCTTTATTAATAAAAAGTCCAAAAATGCTTAGGCAATGAAGTTTTAATACATTTTGGACATGGCAGTCACAACACATCTGTCTCAAACTCAGCAATATTTTGTTTGTTAGTTATTTCCCTACTTTTCTTTATTAGCTGAGATGATACTCCTGCAACAAAGGCACTGATAATTATTTAGAATGTGGGATGCATTATGGGACTGTCATTCACTGATATACACTTAAAGCTAAGTTTAAGTCTCATAACCTAAGGCATTAACTAACATAACCTGAAGGTGGAGTCTTACTCTATTTATGTTCCAGTTTCAGCATTTATAAACCAGGCAGAATTTCCTTATTAAAGTGCATTACGACATGCAGAAAAAAGATAGGCTTAAATCCTAGACCAAAGGCTAGTATTAGTCATCAGAGATATCTTTTGCTTCTACCAACAGTATAGTTCCAGAAACTACTCTGTGTAGTGTATGTACTGTAATGATTGTCCTTTTTCAACAGGTCTTAGTTTAAACAAATCAGTACAAGTAGACAAACAGAGTTTTAGATCACTACTGCTGTCACAATACCAAAACAAGGAAACAGAAAAAAGTCCCATTCAGTTATCAAAGGTATGAAAGATCTAGATTCAGTCTCTTGTCAAACTTTCAACTAAGTTGTTTGTTATTCTGTAAGTTTCAATACTATACCTGAATAGCCCGATTTGTCGCCTTGCCTTTCTGTGGTTTACATTTGTTCGAATATAATTATTGTAAATGTTACAGAAAACATGTAGGACAAAAGTTGCCATGCAAAGTAAGAACATAATAGTAACAGAAATGAGTAATCTGCAATTATGTACTTTTAAAAGCTACTAAACAAATATTTTTCCTTTCCTTTTAATTATCAATTAAGAAGGAAGAGCATTCAGAAGATAAAAATCAAAAAGTTAAAGCCAGCGAAGCACACATAGATGCCCAATGTGAAGTAGAAAAGCAACGAACCAAGAAAATCTCCAAGCTGGAAACTTTTAACAGAACATGTAGAGGTATATTTTAACATTTTTTTTCTCAGAAACTGATTCGATCTTGTCAAAAGTTGAATGAACTGCTGATACTGATAATTTATATGGATTTGACGGCCATTAGCTGGCATCTGACAAACAGTAACTAGTTCAACAACAAAATAATAATACAGTAGGAGTCGCTGAAATCCAGCTACTGGTGGCACTACCACAGTGAGAGCAGACAAGCTCCACAGTACCAGGCATCTTCATACTGCTGTACTGCTAAAAGCAATTCTAAAACGTGTTCCAGTTATATTAGTAAAATTCAGTGCTTTATCTAAAAGTACACTTTAGTTAATGGCTACTTGGTAAATCCCACACTAATCAAATAGTGTTCTCAAATTATCGGTCGTGAATCTTCATCATACCGAATATCAATGGACGTTTCTGTCTAGGGCTTGGGTTTGATTAAGCATGCCCAGAGGCTGATCTAGATCTCCTTTTTTTGCTTATCTATAAAGCCTTGATCGTCTCAACCATATATGCCCTCAAACCTTCTCTATCCTAAAGGTGCTGCAGAATTTAATTATGGTCTCTGACCAATACCATTGCTTTTTTCCCTGAAGGGACATATCTAGCAACACACACGCACAAAATTGAACTGTTGGGCAAAGTAAGTGTATGAAAACTGTTGTGGAACCCCACAACAAGACCAGATGTTTTAGCTAAGCCCCTGGCTGTAGAATTTTCTGGCTAAGAAAGTGAAGACCTAAATCTGTTGCTGAGAAAGGAGAAGGAGTTCTTCATGGGCTGGAAGTATCTCCTCATTACAGTAAGCACTGTAAATATACTTTCTGTAAACCTTAGCCATTGATTGTGTTCTCATGTAAAGGTAATAGCTTTATTTTGAAGAGATTCTGTAAGAGAGAAGTAAGAAGTAGCCAATACATCTATTCCGTTAGTCTGAGTTTTGTCTTTCTAAGAGTATTTGTTACTATTTTCATTATAGTAAGGCTTACATATTCAACCAAGATCCAAATGCCATCATGCTAAATACTTCACGTATGAGGTGAGACTTTATGTGACCTAAAGGTCACACATTCAATTTAGACAAAAGCAGGAGGGGAGAGACAGAAGTGAAGCAGGTTGTTAAGGTCACTTGCTAGATCAGTAACAAGAGCTGGAAATCTGGAATGTGTTAACTTCTGTATTTTGTACTTGATGTTTTCAGCCTGCAGCCTTTCCAGAGCCCACCCTTTGACCCCTCTAGATAACTGAAGTCACCATTTGTCTTTGAAATCCCCTTTTAAAACTGATGATAGGAAACACAGGTCTTCTGATTCTGCCTTTGGAACTCCCTCCTCCGTTCTGTTTGCCAGAATCTCTTCAGGCTTTCTCCAGTTACTGCTATTAGACATAAGTCCTGTGTAGTTATTTTCATTACTGTGACTTCATACTTATCCTTTAATTCTAGAATTTGTTCTCATTTTGGAAGTACTCTTTGATTCTCTCCAAAACACAGAAACTTATTACAGTTTTTCCCCTGCAGTAAACAAATGTATTTACTGTAGGCATTCAGTATACATATACTTTTTTATTAAAAAGCAGAACCAACTTTATTAATAGGTTAGAGAGCTGTAACATATTCTGCCCCATGCCACAATCAAGTGATTTGTCAACTAAGCGAAAGAAAATCATAAGAAAACTTAAACTTTATGTTTAGGTTCCATTGAAAAGCAAAAGGATGACAATTATTTTGATCTCCTGTGGTTTGCCTGTTACTTGGTACGTGACTTTTCTGGCCTTATATTTAGCCTGTAAGATACAATGAGGTATGCACTACTGATTATAAAAAATATCTGCATGTTTATTCACAGCATAAAACTAAACATCATGAAAAAGTCAAAATAAAGATACCTACCTAGATTCAATGGCACAATGCTCATGTTTAAATCTTGGCCCATCCTGCTATGTTTATTAGTAAATAGCACTGTCATAACCCTCAAGACTGAAGAGTCATCAACAAAAACTTTAGCTTTGAAATAAGAAAGTAAAACTTGCTTTCATTAATGCTTCATGATTTTCTAGGAACCTAGACAATATAAGACAATTTCTAAAAACCACAATATTTGATTTTAGAATTTTTAAGGGAAGGCAAACCAGTGACGGAAGAATACACGCGTTTGGAATATATGAAACAAGAGGAAAAAAAGAGAGAAGAGCAAAAGAGGAAAGCTAAACTGCTTAAACAGGAGCTGAAAGAAATGATGAAAGCTGAACAGACTCCTCTGAATGACATTGTAAAAAAGAACAGTCAAGAAGGAGATGCAGTGGAAGAACGTGAAAAAGAACAAAAGCCAGACAAACAGCTAAATAGCAGTGGGAGGGAAGACAGTAAGCCTGTAACTCCTACACAAAGCAACAAAACACCCATTAGACTGAGAAAACAATACATATTCTCAGAAGCCACTGAAAATTTGCATCAGGGGCTTCCTGCCTCAGGTACAAAATTCAGAACAGGTAGCCTTTGCAACCATAGACATGCATTTCAGGACTGCAGTGAAATAGCCGAATCAAAAGTGAAAAACTCATTTGGACTATATGAACCGTCTTTCGGTAAAGTTACCAGAACAAGGCAGAAGGACAGTTTGGTTGAAGCAGAAGGCTCCACTCCTATGACATTCACTGAAAGGAAAAACAGTCTTATGAAAGAACTCTTTGGACCAAGCTGTGTTTTAAAAGACAACCATTCCAATAACACCATGACAGAAGCAGAGAGAGAGAAGTGAAAGGATGCAAGATTACGAAAGCCGAATTTCAAAACACCACTACTAGCTTAAAATGTGGAGAGTCTAACACCAATGAAATCATTATGAACAACCTCACGAGAACACACAAAATAATAATTTCACTCAATATTCAAGTATATTAACTTGAATGTAACTTATCTTTAATCTTTTGAGATACGGAATGTTTTCAACGCTTACTGAAACATGTTTTACTTACAAATGTTTTTACCTTCATAAAACACATTATATGTTACATGCATCGAGAATTGTTTCTTCAGTGATTCTTCAAATACGATACATCATCCAATCACTTGTCTCAGAAGAACATTTGTGGGAGGATCATAATGCATCTTACTAACTAAGACCACCTTAACATGACATTTTAAACTGTTACCGGGGATGTCTGAGGTAGTCCTTTTAGGGTAATTTTTCAGTTTTGGAATCCTCTCTGCAGTTGAATTTTGATTATTTGCCAGCTCCTTATGGAGAGATACCTGATTTCACACTGTTCGTTATTTGATTACTACCAAAAATGCACTAAATAAAATTATTTTCTTCACTTCTGCAATGACTTCCAGAATTCACACAGAATAAAAATAATTTGATACTGCATTGTTTTCACTAGCATTATAAAACTCTGAAGCTGCATTCTTTTCCACTGTTAGAAATGATCAAATCAATTTGCCTGGTAGTATCCACAGCTGACATCCAAAGATGAATGTACAAGTGAAAACTACTGTTTTGAAGCAGTCAGGCATATCCAGTTCTCAAAGAGTCTTTAAAATACCCTGTGCTTAAGGTTGTCTACGTGAGGGTAGAAGGATTACTTGTTTTGTGCCTCATAGTAATTCGAGAAACATCAAAAATTTGTTAAAAAGCAGATTAAAAAAACCTATGGCATTTTTATTAAATTTAAAAAGGCAACAACATTTAAAGAACAACTTCCAAAAAAAATTATTCCCTAAAAGACGACGATTAAGATATTTTGATCTGAACCTACTTGCAGTGTATTTCTCTTCCAAATCTTAAAGATTTTTTTCCTTGAAGTAGTGATTAAGCTGTACAGTGGTCAGATTTCAAAGAGGAACAATTTAGTGCAATCAGAAGAGCAGGTATTTTTCCTAGCGTATTTACTGATGTCCCCAAGTTCAGAGCAAACAAATACACATAATCCAACACTCACGTCTGTACTGACTATATGACCAAAAGCCTCTTTGCCCTTACCCAAGTGTTTCTAGAGCAGCCAACAGACCACATTTGATTACCCTATGCTAAGAGTGGCTAAACAGCGAATAGCATTCTGAAGATTTTAAGCAGTACTGCTTTTCTTAACCTCACCATGTTAAACTCTGTAACAAACTAAACGACAGTACTATTAGCCACATCTTAAAATTCAAAAATGCGTCAATGTTGTAGTTAAATAATCCATCCTGAATACTTCAAAAATAATAATAAAAAAATCTAAATATGAGGCCTGTTGATTTCAACTGTATCTTCTTAGGCAAAAAAATAGTTATTTTTAGGAAAACTGTAATTAACCTTTAAAAAAAACATGGATTAGAAAAACTGAGATGGGTTGAAAACTTTTATTTCATGAATAAAAACACAATTATACATAGCAGACTCAATCCCTACATTTTTTTGTTGTTGATACATAATGCATTCATTTTCACATTGGCTAAACGTAATCCCTAATATAAAAACAAATTTTAGTCTTTAAGTTAACATTTGAGAAAAAACATTTCATGCACATATGTACACAGAGAAAAAAAACATATCATGACCTTTTGAATTAATTTCTAAAGGTAGTGTTAATTATGGAAGGGCGTTGGCCCATCCCTGCAGGAACACAAAAGACATGAATATAACATAACTAACGTGGTTCCACTGTACAGAGCGGGAAGCTGACCCAGAAGCCCCAAAGGCCAGCAAAAAACAGAAGGGTGTTGGTAAGAACTTTGTTCAGGCCCATGTCCCCCGCCCCTCCCCCCCCCCCCCCCCCAAAAAAAAAAGTTGTGGATCAATAACTTTACAAAACCACTGGTTTGTCTTATAGGACAGCAGTGATGGGTTGCAGATACCACTGTACCATGGGAGATGCACTGTTCAACAGGCATAGTACTAGGTAGAAATCTGTTCTCTAAACTCAAAATAATCATGGCTGTTTCCTGTAGCTAAATATAAAAAGAAGGATGTACTCGAAAACCAAAAGATTGTTTTCCTCTCTCCTTCTTTGTACAGTTGTTACCATTCCTTACTACTTTAGATACTTAAATCGCTACTTTGCCTTTTTTCATTATACGCTATTCTGGGCTATCTGAAACTCTCATTAATAAATATATATTGCAGCCATAGGAATGTATCCTCTGAAGGATGGAGGATCCTGTGGAGGATTTCCACTGCTATTACTTTATTCTTCTAAAATGAGGCTTGATAAGGCTGGTCAGATCTTTTCTCCCAGAATGTGGAAGGAAATAGTTTCAGTGATATTCACTCAGTTTGGGAAGGGGAAAAAAAAAAAAAAATATCACAGAAGGAAAGGTCAGTTTTCAGTAAAAGCAGGACAAAATTTAAGCAGTCAATGAATTTTAAAAGACAGGGCAGAAAAAGTAATCGGCTATTGCGTATTTGGCAACTGACAGAATCTGAAGAGGCAACAAGCTGATTCTGCATATTGTATCAATCATGCATTTTCTAAGATAGTCTAAGAATTCCCCACATTCTAGTGTAAAAAAGCAAGGAGGTAATTCATTCTGTTTTACATTAAGCCAACCAAACCACCTGCCTCTAGCCTCTAGTCCCACCTGTCACCAAATACAATCCCACCTTTGGGTGAAATTGTCATGTTATACAGCAAAGAAGCAATAAAGCTCCAAAAGGAATTCCTAATGCCAGTACATTTCCAACTTAAAGGCATAAAAATCCAGCATTTTTAAACCTTGGTGAATATGCCGTGACAAAGATTTAAGGTTATGCCATAAATCACTTATCAAAATAGGCAAAAAATGTGGTTTTAAAAATAGCAATGCTATTCTTCAAAAACTGGTGATTATGAACCAGAAAAACAAACCAAGGATAGATAATATAAATGAAAAAGAACACTGACAGATATCCAACTGAAGTTACAGAAATTAGCTCAGATTTGGTCTTTCACAAGAGACAGCTGTTCCCCATTTTTAGGCTGTGATAATGCAAACGTAGTTGAGGACTCCATGGATTACTGAGATTCCTTCAGCTGAAAGGATGAAGCATGATAGCTACAACTTTATTGCAAACCACAAGCCAACATGTAATTCCAACACCGCCTGAAAGAGACATAAAACACAATGTAAGTCATGGCATCAACAACCCTAAGTACACCAGCTTTTGAGAACAACTTTGGAAGTTTCAAAAGCAAAACTTAGATTCATGAAGTCAAGGAGAACAAAACGTGTTTCTTTCCAGACAAAAATGTTTCTCTTCAAGGGATGACAGTTATGCCCATGGTAGTTCTGAGAAAACCTGAAGATTATCTGGAAAAGAGAATACTGAACCTCAGGAACGAGGGGCGCTCAACCTACAACTTCTAAAAACATTCACCTGATGGAAAATGACAGGGTTGCTACAGTTAAACATATGGCAAGTAACAAAATACTCTGGTAAAACCTGAATCTCTGAATTTAAGAGAGGTAAAGAGAAAAATTTCCTCAAAAATTTAAATCACAGTTTTAAGAGTTTTAAATCCATACTTGCTCCCCACACAGCAATAGGGAAAAACGCTAGAGACCTTCACTACTAATCCAGATCCCTTGTACCGCTATTTTAAATGGTCCTGTCATTCAAACTAGTGGTGTAGAAATTTGTATTCGTATGATAGAATAAAGGGTATGACCTGATTGTAATACAGCAGGAAAGCTGAGGTACAATGAAGAATGATTAAGAAAAATGCAATAAACCTTTAAAGAACATTGTTTGCAAGTTCTTGTCCTATTAATGGAAAGTAGGAAAGAAATCCATAAGTTATCAGGAAATAGCTACCTATTTGCTTTAAGAGTGGGGTTTGCTTGCCAGATATAAGGACCATGATGCTTTTAGACACTGAGCTGTCATTCAGATTGATCATGCAAAACAGGAAATAAACAGAGGTCAAAACTTCAGATTTCTGTTTTATGCTTATGCCAGGTATAGTTACAGTCTTTTAAAAAAATAAATACAACAAAAAAATATCCATAGCATAGAGGTGAAGAAATCATCTTTTTGGCGATTTTTTTTTTTTCCAATGCTTTGTTGTTCTCAGCTGCATTACCTAGAATAATTTTCAAAAGCAATCTCTTTAATGTGATTATCAACCAAGACAACAAAGGAGATTTGAAGGCAAAGAGGGATGTGAAGCATTTTAAAGCCATTAAAATACTATTTAAATAAATGTCTTGCAAGGACTGTTCCTCCACCCCACACAGAAATAGACTTGTCTTGGTCAGCAATCAGACTAGATAGGAACAATTCTTTAAATAGCTACTAAAAATGTAAGAGAGCAACATATTTTAGAATTCTTCCTAAGGGAGCAGGGACTTAGAAGTCTAACATGAAGATTTACCAGCTGTGTTATAGCTTGACAGTAAATTTCAACGCTACACTGTCCTGTCATTCTGCCCGTCTACTTATCCTGTTAGCATACAGCCATCACACTTTTCATATGTATCTGAAACCTGTGATAATCCTTTTGATCGTTAATTTGTTAAACTGCCCAAAAGAAAAGGATTTAAACAGGTAAAAATGCAACAGAATGTGATGGGGAAAAGGGTGGGAAGAGACAGAAAGAACTGCAGCCAGAGAAGAGCATTCCTAAGTCATTCTGGACTTATGTTCCTATGAAACCTGAGCAGTTCGTAAGAAACATATGTAAGCGAAACAGATCTGTGAAGTATTTGCCCATTTTTAAACCTAATTCTACTATTTTCAGTTATTTTCTTAATTTAAAAATATTTCTGATTTGAACTCTTCTCCAGGGTGTATTCTGTATTAAGACAAAATTGCTCTGTTTGAAAAGAAATAAAAATGACAAGTAGCCCATTTCACTGTCAGTTAAATAAACAAAACCTGTATACACAGAAAAAGCTAATCAAACGTTTGAAACTCCCCATGTTGTTACTAAGAAATGTATGGAAGTATTGTTTTTAATCCATGCGTGCTTTTTATCATTATATTCTTATCATCAGGTTTGGGGTGATAGAAATGTATTTTTCCACTGTACAGTTCTTACCTGCCACCCCCGTAGGAAAGGCTACCAGGCGCTCCAGCGGAGCGAGCCATTTGCTTGGAAGCACTGTAACTGGCTCAGAATAGTACTTCCAAATTAGTGAGATCATCAAGGCAGCCTAGAATGGAAATTTGTATTAGTTTGGATAACAATACGCCAAGTACATTTCCACTGCTATTCTGAAGCAACAAATCAAGTTCTCATTAAGGATAATAGTTAATTTATTATTTACGTTGTTCTCAAGCAACTTAAGAACGTTTTTAAGCCCGTGGTATAACCTTAACCTCACACACAAGGTTAAGAGGTAACAGTGAGACTTCGGAAAATACTGCATTCTTTTGAGACGCTGGTTCAAATGTAGCTCAGATAAAAACAGTAATACAAATCGTTACATTCTGATGAGTGTTTTTAGCCATAATCCTAGCCAGCTAGCAACTCAACTAGCTTTCACATTACCCAAAAGATATCCTCCTCAGGTTGAGCACTGTCCTCCTTACTAGCAGAAAATTCATGGAATTCTTTGGCATCAAGTTTGAACTACAGAGATGATCTGGTGAGGCACTGTGGGGAAATGTGTGGCAGCTGTAAGTGGAGATTTGCATCCTATGCAAAAGCATGATATTTTATGTATTCCAAAACATAAGCAAAACACACATACGTGTATCAGAAGTTTCCTGTGTCCAGTTTCATATATAAATGAAAAAAAAGTAATGGAGCAGTTAAGGCAAACTCATATCTTGTCATCTCAAAACCAGAAAAATAAGAGTTTAATCTAAACTTAAAATCCCTTTTATCCTCAACTACCAGACCTTATCAGCAACAACGCCACTCCTTTCTGCGTCCAAGAAACGGTTTCAGCTTGGAATGCTTTGTGTCATCAGAATGACAAATAGCTGTGGGATTGATCATCAGTTAATAAATGCAGGAGAATAGAAATGTAACACTACTGAGGATTCGTTCTCATAATCTGTATTCATAGTAAAATATTTACTTACTTGTAAGATGTAGAATACAATATTGATAACCCACTTTATTTTGGCTAATTGAGCAGTTCGTGCTTTCACTGTTAAAAGAAAAAAATATTACTTTGCATTACTTATAGCAGTAAATTATATAAAACTAGTAATTTATTAATATTTCACTCTTCAAATCGGAACATTACACTTGAGCATCATACACGTGGTTAAAATCTGTTTTAAAATGACTCACAGGTACATCAGAAGTTCCCCTCTGCAAGGAACTACTAGGTCCATATCCCACAGTAGTTTCTTAATTAATGCTACTATGAAAAGTTGTGAAACACTGATATCCTAGACAGAGGAATGTCACATATAATCAAGGACTTTATTCCCAAATGAGAACAGTCTCTGTGGCCACTAATTCAAGAACCTGCTGTAGACAAAGCATAAAATAAGATTTTCCCTTCCCCAGAAGGGGAGAATGACTGCTGCAGCAGATGCACTTTTTGCCTTATTTCATTCAGGAAGATGGTTGAAACGATTCACAACAAGAGTATTCCTTCACTGAGTCAATCTTGGTCAGATTCAATACTGAGAATTCTCTTCCCAACATTTGTTCTAGTACAGCACCTCAGACTAGTATAAAGACACTCTCTGAAGATAACACATCTGCAAATAAAACAGCGGCCGAAAGTTTTACAAAACAATGTTATGGATTGCTAAGTAAACTACTCACATCTAGTTTCAGTGAAATTACTGGTTAATATTAATACTTCTGAGAACAACCCCAAACTGCCAGTTTCAAACGCTGTCCTTCATCCAAGCCAGAGAAAGATGTATAAACATCCATGCAATCTGCACAGAGGAGGCAGACAAAGCAAGTATTCTCCTTATCTTGTTAGGATCAGTCAGTGAATTTGGACAAAGTCAACAATGGAGGTTCTGGTGCCAAAGGTTTACGTGTGTTTTCTACCATGAGCTGATGGATGATACCACTGCAAAATCCTGATGGAACAAAGCACTAGCTTTGTCATAACAGCAATTGGACAAGGTCAAAGAGTTGCAAAACAATAGCAAAGATTTCATCTGGTTACCTTATAGATCAAGGAACCTTTCTCTCTGGCCTTTTATAGGACAACAACCAAATAGCCCCAGCCAAGCAAAGCACTGAAGAAACAGTTAATATGCAAAACAGTGAAGCACAGAAAAATCCTTATACGAATTTCGTACCTAAAATCCACCCTTACCAGTGCGCACAGAGCCATGCACAACTGAAAGATTAAAAAAAAAAAAAAGCCCTCCAAATTGAAAAAAAAAAAACAAAAACAAAACCACAAGGAAAACACTGGAAAGGGATAAAAGGAGGAAGAAAAAGTAAAAGGCTATAGAGATAAGGAGAAATGAAAAGATCCTTGGAAAAAAATTTTCCAGGAACTTGATAGGGGAGTAAACATTGCACTGTACCATGAGTTTTAAGCTTGTCAGTCATTTTGTTGATCTTTCTTTCCAGACGGGCATATCTAGCAAACTCATCCATCATACTAATGGTTGAGAGTTCTTGCTTCATGTTCTGAATTTCAGCTCTCATTTGGGATTCCTGCTCCGCATCCTTTTGTAACAGTCTGGATATCTAAGAAGTAAAGAAATAATATCAGTTATTTAGCCAAAATTCATTTTATTTTAATATGTATAAAGCATGGTTTCCTGTTTACATACTCAAAAATCTCCCCTGAAATGAGACTTTTTCATAAGGACCCAGGAAAACCTTGATTTAACACGTTCTGCAACATGTTCTAAAGTCGGAGAACTTATTCTCATGGTCTGACTGAGAAATAAGCCAAGAAGGATCAACGTAAAATTCTTCCTGTACACAGGTGATTTTCAACCTTTGCAATTAAGGTTAACTGCCTTTCCCTTCCCTACTTCTGCCTTCATCTCCTTGTTTCCCACTCTCAATGATGTTGCCTTCTGAGACCTTTCAAACTTCGCAGACCCCACTACCACATCCTGAGTCAAACTGCTGTCCTTCCTCCCTGCAGTTCTTATCATGCACTCCTCGGACCACAAACACCTGGTACTGCTTCCCTGGTCCTTCCTCTCTTGCAAGGCCTTCTCATCACTGCTATTTACAGCTTCAGCAGTTCCTCCTACTTATTCATCATTCCTGTTTCCAGCTCCAAACCTCAACAAGGGTCTAAACTAATCGATGTGGCAAACTTTATTCACTTGAGCCTAATTTTAGGCCTTATCAATAACGCATGGCTCACCAGTTGGGAACACCACTCCTCTAGATTACAGATTGCCTAGTTTGGGCTGTTAGAAACACAACAACTGGCATACTTTATTAGAACTATGATCCACCTAGCCCAGTTTTTATTGCCATCTCAAAACCAGAAACACAAATTTGCATTAATTTTGTTAAGAACTAAGAGTAATGTTATGTTATACAAGGACACGTACACGGAGATTCTGACTTTGAAATCTGCCCATCTGGCATTCAATGTCACTTGGTAAGTTTTACTTTATCATGAGCGTATGCACTTATTCTAGTGTGAGACTGTCAATACCATGGTTGCTGTCATAAGGACAGGCAACCATCACTTCCCGGATTAACCCCTGTACAACACAAACTGATTAACATCATCTCCCTTAACATGCCATAAGGCAAAGAGGTGGTTGCCTCAGGAACTGTCATTTAACACACCGTTTTTCTGAAAGACCAGTTTATATCAAGGCTAGCATAGGCA
Source organism: Struthio camelus (assembly GCF_040807025.1). Taxonomy (NCBI): domain Eukaryota; kingdom Metazoa; phylum Chordata; class Aves; order Struthioniformes; family Struthionidae; genus Struthio; species Struthio camelus. Next base: position 123,384,784 of record NC_090942.1, on the reverse strand, counting down.
AATCACCTACTATCATGATTCTGCATTTTGATATCTCTGCTTCTTTCCCTTATTAATCTCTTGAGCTTCTCCTCTCCTAAAACGAGGGGGAAGCAGAGCCCCTACTGATCACAACCTGAGGCGCACCACGGGCCCTTCCAACCACGCTGTGCACTGAAAGGTCCCGCCTGGAGTCCTTTTGAAACGGCACCGCCCCTCCACACCTCGTCATTCTTCAGCCTTAAAACGGGGGTAACGACGCAACCTCCGCCACACACAAAGGCCGGAGGATGCTCCTTAAGGACGACGCAGCAGGGACACGCCGCCTCCCTGCCCCCGACCCGCTCACCCTTTCCTCAGCTACCGCCCAAACCCCAGCGCCCCTCTCCGGGAACCGCTTTGTTTCGGCAGCAGCCGGAGGCACAAGCCCGGACAGGGCAGCGCAAGGCAGGGCGAGCCGCGGACCCCTCCCCACTCCCGCAGCGCTGGGGCTGGCGGCGGCCCCCGCTGAAGTAACGGCCGCCGCCGCCCCCCCCCCCCCCCCCCGCTCCCGGCCCGCGGGGCGGGGCAGGGCGGGCGCGGTGACGTCACTCACGATGGAGGAGCAGGAGGGCAGCAGGATCTTGAGCGCGTTGCAGAGGAACACCGAGCTCAGCACGAGCAGCCAGGCGCCGCTCTCCGCCATGCCCCTCCGCCCGCGCGCGCCGCCTCGCGCCTACGCACGCGGACGCGTCCCCACCCACTAACGATTCTCCCGGCCGGCCGGCGGCATCGCGTCAGAGGGGCTCGCCCCACGCACCGCCGGGCGCCGGTTGGAGGCGCGGCCGCGTGAGGGGGGGGGGGGGGCTTGACCAATCAAGAGGCCGCCGAGCGGCGGCGCGAGGGAGCGGGGGGGGGGGGGGGAAGGCGCTAGCTCCGAGTAACGGCTAGTCCCGCCTCGAGGTCCGTTTGCCGGCGGCGCCCCCTGCGAGGGGAGGGTTAACTCCACCGGCAAGCTTGGGGGGGGGGGCGGTGCTGGCTGCGCGAGCGGGGAGCGTTCCCCCCGCCGTCGCCCCCTCCCCACCCCCCCCTCCAATCCGGCTGGATCCTGTTGCGGCGCCGCTGGCGCTGCTGGGATGGGGGGAGGGGGGAGCGGTTTCCCTGCGCAGCGAGGATCGCTCGCAGGCAGCCGCAGCGGCCGGCCGGGAGCGGCCGAGCGCGGGCAGGAGCCAGGCGGCAGCCGCAGGAGCTGCGCGGGGCGTGGTGGCCGGGAGCCGCCGTGCGCTTCGCCATGCCGAAGAGAAAGGTGAAGCGGGCGGCACGGAGCCGCGGCCGGGAAACCGCGGGCTTTGCGGAGCGGCCCCCGCAGCCGCCTCTCGGGGCGGGGGGGGGGGGGGAAGGCTGCGCTGACGCCGCAGGGGACGCGCGGGGAAGGAGGGCGCGGCGGGTGGCGGCGGCCGCTGATGCGAGGCAAGCGCCCTCCCGTCGCCGCGGTGAGCCTCCCTGACGGGGCCCCAGCGGGGGCAGCGCGGTCTGGAAGGTTCGGCGGGCGCTCGCGGGGCGCCGCGCCTCTCCAAATCCGAAAGCGGCGGCGGGAAGGGGCGGGCCGGCCGCGGCGTCACGTGCCCCCGAGCCCCGCCCTCGTGCGCGCAGGCGCCGCCTGACGCGCGCGTGTTTGTGTTGGCAGGTGACTGCGGCGGAGGCCGAGGCGGAGGCCGGTGAGGAGGTAGGTGTGAGGGGAGGGTGGGGCCGCGGCGCGGCCTGGCCCCGCCCCGCCCCGCCCCGCCGCCTACGACAGGCTTGCTTGCTCGCTCACGCCGTGTCTCTCTCTTTCCTTGTCTTTAGCCGAAGAGGAGATCTGCGCGGCTCTCCGCTGTAAGTGCAGGCACGACCTGGAGGTGTTGTCCTGGGCGCTGGGGGATTGTGTTGCAGAAGGCGGGGTGACGAGGGCTGACGGTCTCGCTGACTTGTTCTTTCTCCTCAGAAACCGCCTCCTGCCAAAGCAGAGCCGAAGCCAAAAAAGTCAGCGGCAAAGGTGAGAATCACTGGGAAGAGGAGAGGGAGAACAGGTGGTTGAGTTTGTTCAGCAAGTGCCTAGCTACTTCTTGCTTCCTGTTGTGGATGCGTTGTCTTTGAATGCTTTTATGTCAAAACTAGCCCTCGGTTGTTCATCGTGAGAATGTTTATTTAGCACAAAGATCCTTTTCAGAGGCTCATACCAGCATCTGAAGGTGCACCAGAGAGAGTTCCAGTCTGCCACTCCTTCGTTGGATCCATGTGAAGCTTTTCTAGGGCTGGATAGAAATGTGACCATTGTTTTAGGGATGCTGGATGGTATTTCAGTACTGATCGTAGCTACTTGGACCTTCAGGCAATTGTACCTTGGTTTGTATTACATTCATCTCAAAGAGGATAAAATATGCTTGCAATTTAAAGCAATGTATTAGGACAGTAAAATGTTTTTGAAGTATTTAGGCAGACGCTGAAACATATCTGAGTTTCCGTTTGTGTACTCTAGTTTCTGTGTCTTTGTGCACATGTATAAATAAGTGTGTTTTCATTTGTTTATTTAAGTAAGTGTAATTTTTCAGTATAGTTTAAGTGATGTCATAGCTGAGGTATGAAATTTTTTGTTTCTTGGAAAAATAAAAGTGGCTATGTATCTGTTGCCATGTTGGTATGTATATATATTTTTTAAAGTAGCCTTAATATTATAAACTTTTTTTTTTTTAATGCATAGGTCAAGAGCATTTCAAAGAAGCTAATCTAGAACTCTCCCTTGCAAATTTTTTTATATTTTCAGTTTAATAATCCTACTGAATGGTCACTTATCAGTAATGCACCTTCATTCCAATGGTTTGATAACAAATTACTTCTATTCTTCAAGCTTAGGCCTAAAGGATTTAGGAAGTTTTCCAGTTTTACTTGAACTGAGTATTGATTTTGGTTCTTTGGTTTGGCTTGGGTTTTTTTGACATCTAAATCTTTACAATGCCAGTGAATGACAGATATGGGTGATACTGATCTGCTGCCTGTGTAACTACTTTAGTTCTAAAAAGTAACATATGCACAGTTCATAGCTGGGAACGTATCCTTTGACTGAGTTGTAAGTAGTGAAGATGTTACATAAAATAAATACATCACAAACCATTGTCATCTTATGATACCAACATCTAGCACAATGCACCCATGAAATGTTATAACGTGAATAATCTTTTTTCTGATCCTTCTTATTGTTGGCAGTTCAAACGAATGCATAACTTGTTTTGCATTTGGTCATCATCTTTGCTCTAGAATTCAGGCTGTCACCAAACCCTTTTATTTATGTCCTCTGGAAACCACTTTTTCACATTGTTAGTGTAGAAATCAGTTCTGTGTTTTGCTTCACCAGCATCTTTTTTTTTCTCTTTTTCGTTTTAGCTATCTTTAGACTTTCTAAAATGGATTGCAAAACTTATTTCACTGTTGTATACTGATTTTTTTTCCTATATTTTGTACATCAACAGATGCTTCCTTGCATCAACTCGTAACTTCTGAAAACTTCTGCTGACGATATTTTCACTGGGTTGGACAAGTTTGCATGTTATGGAATTACATATTTTTTTAAAACATACCTTTAAAATCAAAACGCAGAAGTTTACAAGTTGTGGAATTTTGTCTGTTAGCTGAATTTGTAATACTTTGTGAATTGCTATCCTTAATAACTTTGTAAAGGGATTTTTTTTTTCACCATTGGTATGTCTCAGTTGTTTTCTCTGACTCTTGATTAAAGGCAAATAAACATTTTCTAAAAGTGAGACCAAAGTATTTCTCAGGTTTTGTGGGACATGGAAGATTTAGCTAGCTAACATGTTTCAGCATTGATTTTTACTTGTTTAAATTGCATGTTAGAAGGATTTGAGCAAGGGCCATAAGACCAAACCTAAACCTCCCGGTAAAGCATTCTAGAATACTGCATATCTGTACAGAGCAGAAAGGCTCAATATTTAGATAAGCGCATGTTGTTTCTAGATGCAATATTTTCAGCTATTCGGATCTGACAAGGAAGAAATAATATAGCTATTACTAAAATGAACAGTAAGATTTGAAGTGAGAATTTATTTACAGGTATTAGTAGACAGACTATTTGCCATAAAATAAGTTAATGAACTTGCAGAGCATCTTCTGCCTCAGAGTTGTCCGTTAATGTGTGGTTTTATTGCAGATGTGATGTACCTTTTGTGTGTTTGTATCCTGTGACATAAAACATTTTGAACTTTTGTTTTATAATTGCAGTCATTTGACAAAATTGTGTCTTTCATGAAGAAAATATTTTACATTTGCATTCGTGTGGAATAGGAGATGTATTCAACTAGCTACGCAAAAGTTGAATGCGTAAAGTAACTCAGTAGCCTGACAGTGGGCGTTTTGTAAAGGAGAATGCTTGCGGTGAAGACTTCTGACCCAATGGTTTGTAGTAGAATCTCGATACCCGTTTCCGCATGGAATGAGCAAAATGAGAACTTTGTTTCTCAGAGTAAGTTTTAGGTCAGAGACAATAAATTAGAGCATAGATTCTTCTCCTTAGAGGTATAAAGGTGTTACATTCTCTTGTCACTTAATAAATGTTAGTGTCATTAAGTAATGAGGCTAATGTTTGAGAGATGGTGTAAAAAACAGTACTTTTATGTAGTTCTGAATTGATGCAAATATTTTGCAAGTATGGAGATCAGCTGGAGGACTGGCAAAGTTTGTAGCGTTTGATTGCTGAATGGAATGTCTGGAAGGGTGTATTGCATATTTTCATGAAAAGAAGGCTCTTGGGCAAGTAGTTTTCCCTGCCCATTTAACAACAGTAATGCAGGTACAAAGGATATGACTGAGATACTTAAGCAAAGCACTGCTGAAAATGAAAAATTCAGATGATTCATTTATTCAAATTATTGAAATTCACCCATCGTAAGTAAAAGAAAGCTGAAAGTTTGAAGCGTTTTGTATTTACGAAGTGGAAGGACTGCACTGCTGTTTTATCTGCCACAAGAGGTGGCAAATAAATCGTGTATTACAAGTAGTTCTTGTTTCACCACTGCAATTCAATACCATTGTTTTTCCCTGTGATGAGTTTTTCAGATGGTTTTGCACTAAACTAAGCAGTACTTTTAGTTATTATACAATGTAGTGATTCTAGATTCTGTGACCGATTTCGTAAACTGTAGCGTTCAGTGTTGGGGGGGGAAGAGAGGAAAAAAGGGGAGGGGTTCTCTTCTGATCCCATTTAGATTCTCTCGTTTTCCTGACTGTCTGAATCAGTGATTGTTGGTCTACATACAGTTTTGAAAGCTCTTTTTTTAGCAGCTCAGCTGTGTATTAACTCATTGGTTGTTGTTGGTAGCTCTTGCTGCTTACAGCAAGTTCATCTTTTTTATTTTTTATTATTTTCAAGGTTTACCTACTAGATTATATGCATTTACTTACTGGAATTTTATGTCATTGTAGGATAAATCTGAGGACAAGAAAGCTCAGTCAAAAGGGAAAAAAGGGCCTAAAGGAAAACAGACAGAAGAGATGAACCAAGAACAGACAAAGGACAGCTTGCCTGCAGAAAATGGAGAAACTAAAAGTGAGGAGGTAAGGTTGTCAGTGTTCTTTGAGTGCAAAGCAACGGAAGTACCTACTGTACTGGTTTTTGTAATTGTCTGACAGATGTGTTTCGGCTTATGTATGCAGTACTTATATTAGAATCTATTTCTGCCAAAAGAAAGGTGTAGATTGTGAAAGCATCAATAGGATAAGCCAGGAAAATTCTAGTTCTCCCAAAAACGGTGGAAGTAAAGTTGCAGTGATGTGATACAGTCCCTGAAATAAAGGAAAAGGTGAGAGTTTTACCCAAGTTCCAATACAGGACAACGTCCTTCTAAGAGGAGCTGTTTTGCCCGGTAGGTTTTGACAAAATAATACGTACAAGGTATACAGAGGTAATATTGCTGTATGTGCTTGGGAGGATGGGGGAGTGGTTGTTTGGAGGGCGGTTTGGTTTGGTTTGCTTTTTTCAGTCTTGAGTGTAGGTTGTGAATCTGCCTATGCCATTCTTGGAAGAGAGTTTCCTTCTTCCTAAAAATTTTTTTGACAAAAACACCATTCATTTTCTTAGGAAATCTTCCGCTGGAAACATTTTTCGTTATTTCAGAGTTTTGAAAATTTGAAGTTGAAATGGCTTGACCAAAACCACTTTATCTTTATCTCTATTTATTTTATTAATGGGAGTCTTATAGATACCTTTGCTGTTAGAAGGGAAGGAATGGTGCGGGGATGGAAAAGAAGGGACAAGGACTATTTTATAGTTGTTGCTGCTGAAGAAATGAATGTGTCAAATCAGTCTTTGTTGTAATGTTGTGTTAAAATAGCCGTGTTATTTATGTTTTTGGTTTTAGTGATCATCTGACTTAAACATCTTCTACACTATATTCCTTTTTTGCTACGGATGTGCCCATAATCTGGTTTTAAATTTGGAAGAAGGACAAGATTTGTTGGGAGAGGCAGTGTCTCTTATTAGGGCAACTTTAAAAATTGCGTAAAACACACAAGTTTTCATGTAGTATACTGCAGGCTTAGAAGAGTTAGTCTCGGGTTTCTGCAGTGTCGACTGCCTCACTCATTTCAATTAGTTTAGTTGAGTTTAATGATCAGATGATTTGTTAATTTAAATGTGTGATTCATGCTTCCTGTCTGGTGGTTGCATTGAACAAGCATTTTTTTCCCCAGTGTGCGAATACGTGTTCACGTAGGGGAAAACAGTATTTGGTTTTTAGGTGGATGGTAGGTTTTGGTGGATGAGGAGGGTATTTGAGTATACAAGACAACTCAGTTGTGGGGTAACAGTTTTTCATTTGCAGACTTACTGTATGATCTTTGTGAAAAGCTGTGCTATAAATAGGAATTAAGTTGGTTTAATTCTTATATGATTCTAGATTTCTATTACCATCACATAAATTGGTCCTTTTACTTTAAATATGTGCATACCAGTGAAAGTTAAATTTGGCAATATTTCTCCACTGTGGCCTCCTTAATATATTAGGGTAGAAAAGGTGTAAATTTAAGGAACGGATAATGACTTTTGGAGCATATGGTCAATGCTGGTCTCATATTGGTCACACCAGCCAGAACTGCTGAATTAATAGATATGTAAGCCTAGAGGAGACGGAGGTATAATCTGTCCCATATGATATTAATTAGACACTACTGTTTCAACCAGTACAATAGTATCAGCGATCTATTGTAAAGGCCAATGAACTCTTCTGGTAACACTAAAATTCAGAGAGTCGTGCCTATGCATGGAAGTGGCTATTGCACTTGATTCTTGAAAAGCTTCCCCCAGATGCCATAACAGGTGTTATGGTTTCTGTTTGGGTAGTACTATGACTAAACCTTCTGTTCTGCTGGTGGTGCTGGAAAGCTTTGGAATAACTAAATTAAGTATAGTTTTTATGTTAATACATATGCTACATTCCTTTTTTACTTGATGTTGCAAATGCAGTGAGTTTTCTAATCTAAATGGGGTTGTAATTTTGATCAATGAAGTTTGTATGAACTTGTTTTGCATTTGAGGTACAGCATATAGTGACTTGATCTAAAAGCACTGTGGCTCTGCTGCTGCAGTTTGGTTAGTTTGATGTATTTTTACAAAATTATGTTTAATGCTGTACTGTGTTCTTAAGACTTACCTTAAAACATAGTAAGATTTGAAAGTGTGTTGCACAAAGTGTATTTTTAATGTTTTTTCTAAACATGTTATATGCAAGGATATTCGCTTACTAGGTTAAAAAAAAAACAACTTGTCGTGAAGGCAGTAATGATGGAAATGGGCTTCATTCAAAAAAAAAAAAATCTATTTCAATGTGTCCAGGTATGTCTTGAGTGGTAACAACATAAATATTTTGACTTCATAGTGATATATTTGAGGAGGTAGGAGCCTTTTCAAGAAAGCTTGTTCTTAGTAGATCGTTATCCAAGAGAAATGAGCAGATCGTGGCACAAGTTTATTAACACTACAAAGCACGGTATGCAGAAAAAAAGACATGGTTGTTCAGATGTCAAATTAACTAACTGCAGATTAAAAATAACATGATTTTTAAGGTTGTCCTACATACTGGTTATTAAAGTTTATTATGAATGAAGTGGCTGAGTTGCTATGAAACTTCTTGCATTAAAGTGTTCTGCTTTTTTTTTTTTTTTCCTTTCAGACCCCAGCATCTGATGCAGCAGTAGAGAAAGAAGCTAAGTCAGAATAACATCTTATACCGACTCTTTATTTGGTGGTCCTTATACCTTTCTTCTTGTACAATTCAGAGGATTATTTTTATCAACTATTTTGTAAATGCAAGTTTTTTAGTAGTTCTAGAAAGCACATTTTTAAAAAGGAAAGAATCCCAACTCAACCCATTTTTTAAAATATTTAGATAAGTATGAATACTTTTTTAAAGTGGTAAAATCGTGTACTGGTTGTCTCTTTTCTATGATACCAGAAATTAATGGAATGTTGAGGGCTTCAAAGTCTTGATTAGGCTTCTCGTTCCATAGACAGTGAGGGACAGTTCTTTTCTTTCCTATTAAATGAAGCATAACAGATCAAACTTTGAAGGTGTTGAAGATGTCTTAACATTGTAGTTATTTATCTATGATTGTACCATCAGTAGAATTGCTTACCTAATAAAACTGTTCCCCAGTGTTGGATTTCTTGCTGAGTTGTGTACTGCCTGTGACAAAATTATTTTTGGTAAGTGCAGTTTTATTTTTTTCCAACAGCTTTGTAAATGCTGAAGGATTGAAAACCCTTATTATATCCTTAAATACTGAATAGGGAAAACTTTCTGCTTGGCAGATGTAACAGCTTATGTCAGTATGCAAGATACTGGCACTTCACGTCCAGTTTTAAAGGACAGCTTGTCTGCAAAGGTGAGATGAAGAATAATTGTAATAGGCTTCAAAAAAAATAATTTTTTTTTTAGATTAAAAAAAACTATATGAATAAAAACAATTCTGAAAATGTTCATAGTGTCTGTAATCACCAAACAAACGCCAAATAAATCTTGATTATGAAAGGAAGCTTCTGTAGCCCCTGCATCGACTATGACAACTCGGAGTATAACTGGTGTAGTCATCGAGCTTGCTGTGTTTTTGTTGGAAAATAATAAATAGAAATCCCTTCTGTTTTTGATACTTAACCATATCCTTAACATGGTTAAAAACATACTTTTTCAAGAGGTCGGTGGTAATGCAGGGAGAGAACAGCATTTAAAAAACTAAGTGCCTCCCACCCACCAACTTCTAAAATAGTTGCAGTCTTATCTGGACTTCCAATGTGAAAACTGAGAGCCTAGTGCTGTTTCTGTCAGGTTAAAAAAAATCTTTCAGTACTTACTAAGCATCAGGTCTTTTTCTCTCTTTTGGATCTAAGTGTTTGCACGTGCACGTGTGTGTAAACAACTGCTTTAATGAATACGCCGAAAGCAGTCCTCTAGAATGCTAACGGATACAACTGATTAGATGCTCTTGCTGTTGTATTGGGACTTCACTTTCATAGTATTTATATAAGCTATAAGGCCTTCCAACATCACGATATTCTACATCAGTGTTGGGGTTAGTAGGCCAATGTGTTCGTAAACTCCACTTACAGTATTTCCCCAATTCCTGCTTGAAAATCAACAAAGATTCAGATGTCTAGAAAAAAATGAACCGAGGCTATGAACTTCCACAGGTTGCCGTTTTTATTTAACGGAGTCCGCAGAAGATAAGCAGTGGAACAGCTCGGGCAGGAGCAGGGATGCAAGAACACTTCCCTTTTGGTGCTGATTAGCTGTTAGATTGGCTGTGAGCACGCTGGTACCCTGTATATAAGGTTGCAAGCTGACGCGGCATGGTTCTAAATACAAGTAAAATATAGCTGTGCTGAGAACTAATTTGGGTGGTATAAAACTGTCCTGATTCTCCTTCACTCGATTTGAGAAAATTAAATCAATGTTGTTGAAGATTTAACAGCCTTTCAGCAGAAAGGGGCATATCAAGTATATGTTACTTAACCTTAAAATAAAAAAAAAACAAATCTATTGCAGTTTCTTCAGTTCTCCCAAAGACTGCAGTTGTTTGTTTTTTTTTTTCATTTTACATTATTTTGCTGTAATGCAGCGAGAAGTAGTAGCATGACTTTATCTTACCAGTCTATGTGATGCTAGTCAGATAACGGTCACCTCTTTGTCTTGGGTGGAAGAAAGTTAATATTTTGTTTCTTCTTTTTTCCCCTTGAATGAGAATTGGTTTATGCTTTTAAATACCACCTGTGAGCACAACAGCATCTGCTTCCTGTTCATTTTTGGTGCCTTCCTCCTCTCATAATACAGTTGCTTGTGTTTAAAAAAAACACAAAAAAACCCTTGTTTCACCTCTAACTTCCTTTCTCAAATAATGCTTTCACTTGAGAAAGCATTTTACCATTTTTACCTCTTAAATATTTAAGCAATGTTTTGTTTACAAAAACATTAAAACACTTTGCTTACAGTAAATGATCTCTTTCCCTAGCTCACTGACTCTCCTGCCCTATTCTTTTTCCTTACTTCTCTAGATGATGTCTTCCAGTGCTGCACCACGGTACGCTTCTGGTCCCATTCCACCATAGCTGTATTCCTAGCAGAACTCACCTGGCTTTGGCCGTAGCTTTGGCTTCATATTCTGTGATGTTCTGCAAGGCTTGAACTGTAATTTTCTGCTGCTTTTTCTTTCCCCAGTTACCTTATTTGTCCCTTTAACTTTAGTAGTAGCACAACACTTGGCTGCATATGTGGTATGTTTGTTTATTTTGTATTTTTAGCAAGTTAAAAAACATCAGTGAAATGACCCATTAAATTTGCAGGCAAGTATCCTGAAATAACCTCTTTTGCCTCCTTCTTGAATGCCTACTTTCTGTGTGTGTTGTCTTTAATGTTGAAGTTGTGCTGACCTTCAACATCCTCTCTCTGACCTCTGTTACCCAGTGTTTGATCAGAGCTGCTCCCTAATACTTAATGTGCGTGAAAAAAGTTACTTCGCACTTTGTTATGGAAGTGAATTGAATCAGTGACAGCTTACCCATCAGAGGACAGAGAACGTTTCATATTGAAAGGAGGAAAGGACAGGTACTAGAATCAGGAGCATAGGAGTCCTAGATCTGCTTTTGAGCACCAGAGCCGGCTGTTGTTGCAGTAAAGAATGAAATAGACTTTCCTAAATACCTGCAGTATGCCGGTGTTATGTAAATCTGTAGGTGAACAACCTCTTAAATTATGGAATACAAATTGACTGTATGACTTTTGCTTGATCATGCAGTAGATGGGGTTGGAGGAAGCTTTTCACAGCTCTAATGCCAGAGTCCCCAGAGCTCTATGTATTCAACATAGCTATGGGCATGAAAGGATTCTCTTAGCCTCTACTGTAAAGATAACTGCTGCTTGGGCACCCTTTGAGAAGATGATTGCTGTCAAAGAACCATTCTTTAGTCATCAAAAGCAGTCCACTCAGGAGAAAGAAATCTAATTTTAAGTCAAGCACATTGTACCCCATAATGAATAAGATTATATAAATAGCAGATAATGCAGATTATTGCCCTTATCCATGTACCATGAAATGCCACTGTGTAACCAAAAACGACAACACTGGCTGCTGGGAAAAGGAGGAATTGCATGTATTAACACTAGATGTCAATCCTGCATGTGGACAATTGAATTGGAAGGTATTTAGACTCGTATCTGACAATGATTTCCATGGCTATGTTTTGGAGATAGCATTCTTTCCTGTAACGACAGCAGAAATATATTTGCTCCATGTGAGGAAGGAATGGAGTGACAGTTAATAACAATTTGCATGTAGCACTATATACAAAATGCAAATCAGCCATTTGAAAATAGAGCATGAAGAGAATAAAACGTGTTTCTGTAAGGGTTTATTGAGTCGCAAAAATTTGTTTGTATACTGCTACTAGCTACTGTTCTGGTTAAGAGAATGCTATTTTATATGTGTTCACATTGCACCATTCTTCTGGACTTCATCTTCTAGTGTCAGCTAATCACTACTCTTTAAACCAAGAACACAGCCAGGATGCTGAAGTGCATTCAGCTTTAATTGATACTGATTGCTCTGGCAATGAAATCTAGAGAAATGCAGGCGACCCTTGAAGAAGGATCTGGCTAAAGCTAGAACAATGCACATGTTCAGAGAACCTCTGATCTCTTTTAAGGGGAGATTTTAATGAGAATAATGTTTTTTTTTTAATTCCATCTGAACTGTGATACAGGAGTTCTGAACAGGCAGTAGGTGGTGAAGAGCGGGCCTCTGCCTTGCAGGACACATTGGGGAAGACTGCCTACTTCTGGGCCTACACCGAATGTGTACAAAAGTTCTTTTGTCAAAAGCTGAGAGCACACCTGAGGCAGTAAGATTAATAAAATACAAAACTATTTCTACATTGATACATAAAAATATTTTGCTTCAAAGGCTCTAAAAATGCATACCAAACTGCCACAGCTGGGAAATGAAAAAGGGAAGAAAGGGATAGCTGCAGATTTAAAATACAATGAAAGTGAGAGTGTAGCCATTGCTCCATTTACATTAGCCTTTGTAGTGGGCAGAGGTAAGAAACAACTTGTAAGGAGAAAAGAAAGCCACCTCCAACAGGCCCCCAAAACCCTGGGGGATGGAGAGGAGGCTACTGCCTCTTTGAAGAGGCAATAGGGGGCACTGAGGCAGAGCTGTCACTTTTGGAAAGGAGATGCAAACAAACTGGTTCTTTCCTCCAAAGAGGGACGGGGAAGACTGGTTCCCCAAAGGGAGGCCGAGGTGCCCCCTGCAAGTGCCGCACACCTGCACCGTCCTTGGAGGAACTGACCTCCCCTGTCCCGTTTGCGCAGTGGCCGCCAGAAGTGACGAGACCCGCTTGAAGTAGCAGGTAGGGGCTGGCAAAAGACAATTAATTGCTCACGGTGCAAAACCACTGTATCGGTGACAGCAGGATTACTGCTGTGAGCGGAGAGCGAGCGGCCTGGCAGACCTGCTGCTGTCTTCTTAGGCAACCAAAGGCGAACGGTACTTCTGGTGTGGGGCTTGAAAATACACTTGTTCTGCTCGATCATTTCCAAAACGCGCCATTTCAGCAGAACGAGCAGCTCTGTGGCTGAACGTCGCAGCGGGTAACGGCCCGCCACGGCGGCGTCCTTTAAAAGAGGACACACGACCTGCTCCCCCTCTCCGCGCCGCGGTCACCCTGAGAAGCCGCCAGCCGCAGGCCCGACGCTGCGCCGGGGCTCGGCACAGGGCGCCCGCGCCTCCCCCCGCCCCCCGCCCGGGGTCGCGCGGCCCCCTCGCCTCAACGGTCGCCGAACGGCCGCGCCGCGAGCGCGCGCGCTCCGAACCACCCCCCCGTGACGCCGGCCCACCTCACAAGGCGGCTCCGCCCACCGCCGTCTCATCACCGCTCGCCTCCCTCGCCTAATCCTTCCGCGCCCGGGCCTCTCCTGCCTCCGCCGGGCGCCTTCTCCTCTGCCCGCCTTCCCCCGCGTCCCTCTCTGCCCCGCCGCCGCCGCCCCCAGGCGCTGCCAGCGGCCAGCCGCGCGGCCCCTCTCCCCGCAGCCCCCGAAACCCGAGACGGGGACTACTTTTCCCTCCGCCCTCCCCCCCGGGCGCGCCGGGCGCAGGTGGCAGTTCTCAGCGCCGTGGCAGGTCGCTCGGCGGCTATGGCGGCGGCGGCGCCGCCGCTGAGGCTGCGCTAGCGCCAGTGCAGGGGGAGGGGAGCCGGAGCGCGAGCGAGGCGTCGCGTCGCGTCGCGTCGCGTCCGGCGGGGGGCGGGGGCGGCTCGCTCCCGCGCACGGAGGGGGAGAGGGAAGGGGAAGGAAGGAAGGAAGGAAGGGGGGGCGGTTGGCTGGTGGGGCGCGTGGGGGAGGGGCGGCGCTGACAGGGCTATGCCGAGCCGAGCCGGGCCCTGCCCGCGCCAGACGCTGCCTGAGCCCTAATCCCTGCCTTGGCAGCAGCGGCCGCCGCGAGCAGCGATTGTGCCCAGTGAGTGAACGAGCGAGCGAGCGAGCGAGCTCTAGCCGCCGGGCCGGGGCCGCCATGGCTGAGCCCTCGGCCTCTTCCAACTCCGGCGGCGGCGTGTCCCTGCCGCTCATTGAATCAGGTAAAACCGCCGGGGCGCGAGCGGCCGCGGGCCGCAGCGAGAGCAGCTGCCGGTGTCGCCGCTCCCTGCCGCCATCTTCCTGATCATGATTATGAATTACAGTCACCTCGGCGGCTCCCCCCCCCCCCCCCCCCGCTTTCCCCAGCCAGCCCCAGACTCATCCCCCGTCTCTCTCCGTATCTCTTGCAGAGCTCTACTTCCTCATAGCTCGGTTCCTGACCACCGGGCCCTGCAGGAGAGCCCTGGAGGTGAGTACAGGCGCCCCGCACACTCACCTGGGTGCAGACTCTCGCACTTGGACCCCTTGGCTGCTGCAGAGCGGATTGAAGGGGAGGTGTGAACAGCCGGTCCCCCCTCCCCCCCCCCGCCCGCCTTCTCCCCCCCCCCCCCAACCCTCTTGCAGCAGCCGCTGCTTGAGGAGAAGTGGGAGGCTTGGTTGTCCGTAACTGTGTATTTTGTTTTTCCTTTCCCCTTCAGGTGCTGGTGCAGGAGCTGGAGCAGCACCAGGTCTGTGTGTGCATGGACTCTATGATGATTTCACCTCTCTTGCTGTAGTCGGAAATTTCCTTCTCCTTCTTAAGTCATTCAAGTTTCTTCCACTCTCGTGTCCCAACTGCTGCCCCTCAACACGCGTTGTTTTGGATATATTCTTTACCTCCCTCCCGTTTAATCACTTTTTTTTTTTCTTTCTCGATTTAGTTGCTTCCTAAAAGGTTGGATTGGGAAGGAAATGAGCATTATAGAAGTTATGAAGAATTGGTGAGATAAATATATATATTTTTTAAAACTTTTAATTAGGACGATAATGTTGATGTTAGACCCTTTACTTTTAAAAGCAGGCCAAAAGCTTTAATTTACAGTTCCATTCCAGGTCTAGTAAGACGTAGGAGTTATTTTTTTGGAAGGACCTTTAATTTCTTTACATCAGACTAACAAAAACACAAGTGGTGTCTTAAATTGAGGATATTGTTTACATAGCAGAGGTGGAGCTTGGCCTTATGCGTTCCTACTTGCCACTGCCTACATATAGGGAAGAACCAATCTGAGTCAAGGTTTCATTTCAGAGTTTCATGAGCAAGTTTGTTAAGCGTGTTTTGATTTGGCAGTATTTATTTGCTGGTTGGCTTCCTTCATCAGCCCCCTTCAACAGTTTAGGAAATGAAATCGTTGTTTCAGAACTCAAGGGTTGGCAGTTGTGGTGCTACGTCCTCCCTCTCTCTGGCTACTCGCTGGTTATAGCTTGGTCTCCAAACGATAGAAAGATGTGAGTGGTGAATGGTGTGGCCTTGAGGTCTTGTGCCACTTGAAGCTAGCAGCACTAAATGTATTCCTTCACTTCTGGCCATCTCAGAATGGAAAGCTTTTCTTTGTTTGTTTGTTTGTTTTTCTTGATGTTTTATTTTACTGCTTCTGAAGGACTTCAAAATATATTTGGCAGTTTAGTCTATTGAAGTGATGGCTCCTGGTGGTGTTTTGGGAGTTCGTTGATGTGCTACGTTATTGTTCTTGATCTTGTTTTCTTTAAACAAATACTCATTCTTGTTGTGTGTCTGCTTTTTATTTTTTTTAAAGCTTGAGGCGTTCCAGGTTACCTGACTTCTCTCTTACCTGTCAATTTGCACGTTATTGTAGTCAAGTCCTGTACAAGAGAGATGAGGGGATTTGAAGATCTCAAAATAGTATTTGTGTAGAGGAGGAAGAGAATGAAATTTTATTTAAAACATTTTCCTAAGTGCTGTTTAAAATGATAAACTGAATTCCATTTCTTGTCAGTGTGGTCAGTTGAGCAAATGAGTTTTTTAAATTAATGCTTTGAGTCAGTAAATGGAAAGCCAGGTCTTGCTAAACAGGAAATCTTTCAAGCTCTGACTTGAATTGAGCAAATACGACAGTGATATTAAGTTTGAAAGTTGGTCTTTTGTTTTGTTTTGTTTCCTGGAAAACAGTCGCAATATTGGGAGATGTCATGTGTGGATTCTTCTGACTTCAGTGCGTTTCTTTTTTCTATGTTTATGCATATAATGTCAGATAAAAATCTTCAATATGTTTCACTTTGTCCTCTTTTTCCTACATCATCTAAAAGAAATACTTATACCTGATGGTAATATTTCATAGTATTCAAAATTCATCTTCTGAAGGTTATTTTTTTTTTTCTACTTTTAGGGGGGCTTTGGGAACTTCTTGTTGTCCACCTGATCTCACTTTTTTGTTTAATTTGCCAAGATTGCAGGGAAATACAGTCACGTGATGCAGTTATTTCTCTTTGTTAATTGCAGAATTGGAGCATGAATTTAAAATAATTGCTCCTTCTAAAATCAGAGTAAAACTATTTAAAAAGAATCACTATCACTAGGTTTTGTAAACATGCTGCCATCAAGGTTTGCATTTGGAATATATGCTTCCTGATGATGGCACGCAAACAAAATGATTTATAATGCTTGAGCTTTTGAGCTTTCTGTCCTGAATGCCTTGGCTAGTACTACAGTAGGCCATTTCAAGTAGCAAGCTTTTTATAAATAAAAGATGAAAAAATACAATCTTTAGACTACTATGAAGTGTATTTTCTCATAATCAACTTAAAGATCTACTCAGATGATTTATTTGGATATATTTGACTCTGTGGCAATATTAACTGTTTTACTCCTATAACCGGGAAAAAAAAAAAAAAACAAAGAATCCCTCTGCCCCCATAAGCTTTATGTACATTACTTGGTTTTAGCTTGAATTTTTATGATTAAAACAAGCAGTAGGTTGTGCATTAAATTACAATGTTCTCCATATTCAGTATTCTTAAACTGTTTTGGCTGGAGAAGGATAGAAATAGTCCTTGAGCTTTTAAAGTCCTGAGCAGTCATCAGAAGATTTTACTTGCATAGTTATAGTTTATACCAGTATACGTTTGGGCAACTTGTTAGACAGTTCTTTCTTGACAACACTCCTACATTTCCAATAAGGCCGATCTCATAATCGGAATAGTATCTTTTAGATTCAATTGGTTCACTAAGGGAATAGCATCATAAGTGTGAGCTTATTTTGCCTGTATTCTGAACTCGATGGGCAAAGGGTCATGTATCTGGGTGGATGTGACTTTCTGCCTCTGTGGGGTGTGTTGGCTGTGGAGTAACTTCTTTGCTATATGGTAGTATGACTTCTTGGTCAGACTGGCTTACGTGTGGCCAGATCAGGCAGTTAGAGAAGCATGGATCTGCTTGCAGCTGTTTGATTCTGATCTTCTCCGTAGTTTAAAGTTTTTCTGCTGATGATTTATTTCACTGACACTAAGTATTAGAGTTTACTCATACTTATTTGACTTCTCCCTTATTGTGTAGTTAGATAAGGATTTTTTTTCCATTGAGCTTCCAGAAGGGAAGACACGGAGGAATAAAACACACATCTGACTTTGGTGGCAACGTCTGAGTGGGGAGGGAGGGTGTATTTTTTTAGATTTTTACATGTAGATCTTATGGAATCCTTCCTGAATGGATAGATGACTGGGTTGATCCTATTGGTTTAAGGAAGTAGAGTAGTCTTTTGCTATGCGGTACTGGTTCTTCAAGGAAACTTTCTGCAGAGAGGTTGTGTACTTCTTAAAACCTATTACACTGCAGTTTACTGAACAACTACGGGGCAACTGAAGTACCAGTTGCATGAATTCTTACGCTCGGTTGCAACAAAATTTTCCATGACCTTGAGTCGTGAGAGCTTGATTATTCATTTTATTTTTTTAAATAAAAAAGTAGGGGCAAATTGGTCAAAGACAGTGATTGTAGCGTGCCATTCAGAAATGAATGCCGTATGTGTGAATACTACAAGTTTCCAGTAGTAAAATGCTGATGTGCAATAAGCAATTTTAATACAGCACTTTCACTGTTGGAGAGCATTCACTGAGTTCACTGGATACGTTCAACTTAGAGACCAAAATCAATTCTGTACAGCTCTTAAGTATATTAAACATGTTATTTAAATGTTGATGTGAATAATGATGCTTTTAGGCTCATCTAGTCTGGATGTACCATGTATGTGTTTAAAACTTAAATTTCTTTCAGGTGCTTTCCAACAAACATGTGGCTCCAGATCATTTGTTACAAATTTGCAAGCGTATTGGCCCTATACTGGATAAGGAGATACCACCCAGCATTTCCAGAGTGAATTCCTTACTTGGTGCAGGGAGGCAGTCGTTGTTGCGTACAGCAAAAGGTATGGATTGTTTATTATTTGAAATGGGTATGAAACATTGTAATAAGTAGGTGATAAAGACTTTTGGAATATTGAATGGCAGTGAGCTTTCACTGAAAGTGGCCCCCGCTACTTCTGTACTATCTTTAATCAACCAAGGCACCAGTGAGCTGTATATTAATAGCATAACTCTATATAGATTCTTGTGAAAATGAGGTCTCGAGTCACATAACAAAAATTACTGTTACTGTGAGTGCTCGAGCCTCCAAATGTTGCCAGTTCTTAGTGTTATTGCGGTATAATGAACCTTTAGGACGCAAGTGCTACTTTTCTGATATCTCCTGACGCTCCCAACAGTGTGATATGAGCCCTTTTTTTTTTTTTTTTTTTGAATAGGGTTGCTGTTTTATTTTATTCGATGCGAATGGCAGACAGTAGCACCAGTTTTCTGATTGCATTTTTCGCTAATGCAGGTGGCATCAAAATGAATACATACGAGTTGTGTACTTATGCAGAAAAAAAGCCTTTGTCCATAATCTAAGTTGAATGGCTGCAACTATGTAGGCACATGATTTATTTTTTGATATTTATTGAATAGACTTTAGCTTTAGACTTTGCTTGTCAGTGAACTTTTTTTTTTTAATACATGTTTGTATGAAGTTCTGTTGGGTAGCCAGGTGCCATGATATAGGACTGGTTTAGTGGATGCTACTTTGTTTTCCTTAGGAGTAGGGGAAGGCCCCAGTTATCTGTCCTATCTGTTTGAAAAGATGCACACTGAATGATGCGGTGACTGTGATACCCTGAAAATCAGGCTTGCAGTTCTTTCAGCATGAGGTTGTTGAGATAAATTTCAATGAGGAGAATTTTTTTCTTAATAGGTCACTTATTTGTGAAAGTTTTAAAGGTCTTAAATACTTTGCACTGAGAACGAGTATGAACATTTCAGTCTAAAAAGTTAGTTTTGAGTTACCTGAACTGCAGGGGTATTGCCATTTAGGAGTAGTTTCAAAGATTTTTTAATTACTATATTAAATGGATAAAAAAGGTCTTTATGGCCCGTCCCTCTTTCCCCCCCCCCCCCCCCCCCCCCCCGGGAATTGTTCATGAAAAGTTTGGGAGATTGTGAGGTTCCGATTTTCCATACACAATATTGAAACTTTTTCGGATGCCTTTGTTGCTCCATTTTGGAACAGTAGCTGGCTTGACAGTTTTGAAATGTACTTAGAACTAACTTCAACTAATTGATTTTAAAGATTGCAGGAACACTGTTTGGAAGGGCTCTGCTTTTGCTGCTCTTCATAGAGGAAGACCTCCTGAACTTCCTGTAAACTACGGCATGCCGCCGAATCTCGGTGAGCATATAATGCTTATCCTGACACTGAGCTTGTTTTAGGCCACTGATAAACCTCAGAAGTTGGTCTGGAGGCTTATCTGGAGAACTTCAGATGAATTTGGTGCGGGGCTGTGCACGGGTATGAACGTCTGCTCACTGCACTAGTGACATTAGCCTCTAGTTTACATCTTTTTCTTTTACAAAGCCTGTGTATTAATAAGTAAATAAACCTACAGGAAATCAGTGGCCTTTGGATAGAGGGGCTCTTATATGATTTAATGTATAGAGGCTATTGGGAAAATAAAGACAGCATTTACCACATCGTGTTTAGAGAAGGAAGTTTTGGTTGGAGCAAGTTTAAAATACTGTCCTGCTTTTATATGTACAAAACTTGAAGTTTAAAAAAGCCTTATTTCCTTTATGAAATGTGAAAATCACTTTTAGTCAATCTGTTAAGTAATGTATTATGGGAAGTTAGATGAAATAATGATTTATAGTAAACTTGTTTTAAACAACAGTATAATCATTCTTTGATCTCTTTGTGTTCTAGTGGAAGTATATCGAGCAAAACAACTAACTGGATATGCAAAGTTTAGTGCTTCATTTCCAGGAAGTATGTATCAACATATAAAGATGCACAGACGGATTCTTGGCCATCTTTCTGCTGTATATTGTGTTGCATTCGATAGGACTGGACATAGAATATTTACTGTGAGTTGATAAATTCAAGTATGAAAATAATTCTAGCTGGATACAGGGAAAAGAACCATCGCAATACATGTTCTGCTAAAAACTTTCATGGGTGGATACCAATAAGCTGTTAAAATGTAGCTGATTAGATCCATGGCAGTGCTTAAGTAAAACAATTTGATGTATTTAAAGGTGAGAAGCACGGAAGATGTTGCATTTGATGATAATGTCTGGTTGGCTGTTGATGTTGATGTAGAAACTTTCTTCAGTGATGTGATTCTATGTTCGGCATGTCACGTATTCTTCATGAGTGGTAGAGGAGAGGTTATTCTTACGGCTCAGTGCTCTTCGTTGTCAGGACTGTAAGGATTCCCCACTCCTCCCACCCCCTGTTTCATCCAGGTTTTCTGCGTTATATGATGTAGGTCTGTGAGGATTGTGGTGTAATCCTGAACCATGATTGAATATATATATATATTTTTTTTTATAATTGGTCATATGACTTACTTTCTGCCAGCTTAAATAAGATGCATAGCTTTAAATAGATGTGTCATTTGCTAAGCTTTGAAAAAACAGAGCTGGGTTCTTTAAAGGAAACCTGGAACTTGGTATCCTGAATGTTTTGTGAACTCTTTGCTGAGTTTAACACACGTTTCTCTTCAGGGCTCAGATGACTGCTTGGTAAAAATCTGGTCAACTCATAACGGCCGGTTATTTGCCACATTACGAGGACATTCAGCTGAGATTTCCGATATGGCTGTCAATTATGAAAACACTATGATTGCAGCTGGAAGCTGTGATAAAATGATCAGAGTGTGGTGTCTCAGAACTTGTGCACCAGTTGCTGTCCTCCATGGACACACAGGGTCCATTACCTCATTGCAGGTATGTTTTGAATTAGTATTTGCGTTTTGTGGTCATGAGGTATTTTGTGTACTATTAGAGGTTGTATTAAGCAGACAACACTTACTTTCCTCGTGTAACAAATGAGATATTAAAAGTAAAAAAAGGAAGTAAAATTTTAGTCTTTAGAATTGGTAATATGTGACTAACGTTACTTCTGTCAGAATAAGTACTTTTAAGTTCCCTAAATAAAAATCAGTACTTGAAGAAAATACAAAAATGATAAATATGTGTGGAAAGAGCAATCTATAGTGAAGCAAATATAGTACTCTGTTTCAATAGTAGAGAAGGTAAAACTTTCAACTCTGACTTGATCTGTACTTTTGGTGTTCTGAGCTTTTGTTTGTTTTTTTTTTTCCTCCTGTCTTGCTGTTTGTTTCTCGCTTCTAACTGAATAGCACTAGCACAGCAATGTACCGTGATGTCAGCCAGACTACTAGGGGATGAGTGTTTAAGAAAACTCTTGTGTGCAACTTAAGGCCAAGAGAATTTTGTAACATTTAAGGGGCATACGTATAATCTGTTTTTAAGAGCTTCAGTATACTGAAGCACAAAGAACGTAGATGTATTGTAAGAAGAAGCCAATCCATGAAACTCAAAAATCATTAAATTTCACTGACAGTGTGGTGTGGGAGGTTTGAAGGTGTTTGATGAAAAACTGTAGAAAAAATGAAATAGTCTGGGTGAAAAAAAGATGCTGTTGCCCCTAATTTGGAAAGTTAAGAGCCAGCTTTCAACAGTAGACTTAGAGTGATGGATGCCCTCAGGTTAGCTGGCAATCCTATTGGTAGAGAAATAACTAATTTTCTTGGTTGCTTATTCAAGTTGAAAAGCGGTTGCATGAAAGCTCTAGATGAGTAGCACCTTCTTTTTGTTATAACGTTTTGAAAATGAAAGTTGGTTCTTTGTTTTCTGTTTGTGGAGAAAAATACTTTGTGGTTGGGGTAACTAGGTTGAGAAGTCACTTTCCAAGTGTACATCTTACTTCTTGATGTACAAATACAAGGAACTGATACTGTTTCCTGTGAAGGCTGGCATGTGAATAGCAAGTAATTGTTATTGCTTATGTCACTGATTTTTCACATGACTAAAATTATTTTTAGGTCACTATCTGCATATAGATATAAAAGATCAAACTATATAAGTATGGGTGCTTAAAGTGAAGAACAATAGGGGAAACCTACTTACAGAAAAAATTCCTTGCCTTCCCCAAACTCCTGAATAGTTGACTGAAGATAATAAAAGGAATTTTTTCACTTAAATAACAGATGATAGTACTAAGTTCCAGAAATGTTAACCTTTATAATTTCAGAGGAACTACATTATGTTGACATGCTTCTCAGTGTTAGTTAGTCAAGATATTTTTCTTAAGAGATAGTGTGCTTGGTGGTTGCTTAGAAACAGCTTTTTGTAATTTTGAGCTGTTGGAACTAGAGAGAATTTCTGAGGAATATTTGTGCCCTCCTGTCGTCTATTATTGGAGATACTATCTGGTGGCCTAAGTGGGTTGGTGTTCTGATCCAGTATGTCAGTTCTTACAACTTATTGCTGTATGGGTATGTATTTTAATCTCAAAAACATAAGTTATTTTAAAAATGCATAGGTGTGTTTGGCATACTGTGTTATGTATTTAAATTAGAAAGTATTGTGATGTTATGTCATTGCGTCCTTTGAGCTTAGTCCTTTGTAATTCCTTGTTTAACAAATCAACTACCAACTCATTATCCAGACTTGCTGTGTTTGTCACTGAGACAAACAGGCTTATATTTGGAGAGGTGAAGAGTGGCTTCCTGCCAGGTTGTGTGGTTCAATTTCTTTTACACAGTTCTTTTCTGAAAAGCTGCTTCCAGGAGTATTCTTCATATTTGCAGTTTCTGCGGTATCTGTTATTTTTTTTTTCTTTCTGGTAAAGCACTTATTCATGTGCTTTTTTTTTTGTTGTTGTTATTTAAAGATAGTGTGGTGGATTTGTTTTTATATTGTCCTTAGTAGCATTTATAATGGAAATATCTAAGATTTAGGACTGACTGAGGTGGTAGTAGCAGTAATTGGAGAACGGTTTGATCACCTTGTGTCCTCTCTAGTTGTCTGAAGACGTAGCTCTGTGCTTAGCAAGAAATCAACCTCTTAAATGTGTGTGAGGAATTCCTGTAAATTAATATTTGATGCTGGGTTATACTTTTTCAGACTACCTCATAACTGATGCTGTGTTTAGTTAAAGAATTTAAAAAGTGAGGCTGTCTAGTGAAACTTCCTTCCTCTTTTTCAGTGCTCAGTTATACTTGTTACTTCATTCTTTGACAATTTCAGTGAATGATGCTTTTGAAGTTAAGACTTCAAAAAACAAAGCAGTGAAAGAATTTGATATTTCTCAGCAACTGCTTTTAGCTGTTTTAATTAAAAAGTCCAAAATAATTCAAGATTTTACGTTAACATTTTTATGAATTCATACACAGATTTTAAATATCTCTTTTTGTACATTTGATTTTACTTACCTTTTTCCCCTTCCCCCCCCAATATTTAGTTTAGTCCAATGGCTAAAGGATCCATGCGATACATGGTTTCTACTGGCGCAGATGGAACTGTGTGCTTTTGGCAATGGGATACAGATTCCATGAAATTCAAGTATGTAACTGGGTTGTCGATTAACTCTTTCTATGCCATCCTCTTCTTGATTGCAATAAGCTGAATGTTTGGGGGAATGCATACTGAATTAATTAAAAGAATGTTTTGCATGATAAAATCTTTATGGAAATAATCTTATTATGGAATTATTTTTAAGCAGCATCGTTAATTATAGTCTTCTCAAAATAATGCCTACTTGATATAAAATAACTCATTTTATACCAGAACAGCTGTTTTGAAACATTCAGTACTTGAGAGGGCAGAAGATTAATTTGTTTTTAATTTATGCATGATTTTAAAAGTAGTAGAATTGCAACAAAAAGCATAAAACAGTTTCATCTGAAGAAACTTTAGGGATATATGTTACAGGAGGAGAGTATTTAAATTGTATTCTTAATTATTCTCCTTATGAAATGAATCTAGAGCACTGTGTGAGATGTAAAGGTTGTTTAAATAAGTTTGTGAAGACTTAGTCTTCGATAGATCTCAGAGCAAAATTCTCATGATTAGAATTTCTGTACCTTCTGTCATACAAACATAGATGAGAAATCATTCTTTTACTGAACTGCTAAACATTTCCTTTGATTAAACAGAAAACACTTGAATTGAAAAGCAGGAGAATAATGAATAGAAACCTACAGTGCTTCTAAGTGGCACAGTGTGTGCTGGATTTTCTCCCTAATGTAGTTCTTATTCTTAAGTAGGTACTTTATATGAGATTCTAGTACATACTCTTCTAGTTGATGTGACATCATTTGCAGAACAGGAAACCAGTCCTTTAAGTCACCATTTGCGCAGCATTCTAAACCTTTTTTGCTTTTCTACACGGAAAAATTTTACAAATTTCCAAAGCATTTTGTAATATGGTATCCAGTAGACCTTGTTTTCTGTACCATTGGAGGTTTACAGTGCGAGGGCACTAGGTCTGTACTTGTGGGTCTGTTATGGAGGCAGTAAATCATACCGAAGGATGAGAGAGAATACACATTCTGTGATATGTCATGTTATTCTTGCTAAGTAATAGCATTTTGCAGAAAAAGTCATAAGTTGCAGGGTATGTGAGCTTTAAATATCACTTGTGTGTGTGTGTGTGTGTACACGCTCATTTTGAAAAGAGGTAAACCTTACATTGTCATCTCCCATACAAGATGTACAGGTGCTACTGTATGTATTTCAGAAGTAGCTGTTATGTAAATACGTTTGAAGAAATACACTGTTATGTTTTAAAAGGATGCTAAAAGTTAAATTGTGTGTGGCACATCCTGTTCAAGCAACATTTCTTTTTAAGCAATCGACCAGTGAAATTCACAGAGAAACCTAGACCAGGAGTTCAGATGCTTTGTTCTTCATTCAGTGTAGGTAAGTCATATACAGATTGATCTTGGCATTGTGATTTCTCCTCCTTCCCCATGAAGAGTCTATATAACAGCCTGGTTATGGCAGCTTAAAAATATGCACAAAACAGCCAATGGGTGGTATGTAGTTACGTGAGTTGTTATCTTAATTTTGTCATAGACTAATGTGACTTGCCTTAGCTTACAATGAAAGATGGCTGAAGTGATACTGTTTTCCATTTGCCATTGGCTCTTTTCAGAAGTAAAAAAAATCTCCTGATGCTTGTTTACTTTTTAGCCTCCTTTACTGGATTTTACGTTTGTTTAACCCCTTAGTATAATATTGTGATTTCCCTTAGTATAACATCTAGGGTTTCCCAAAATTTGTTGTCCAAGGTACCACAGTCAACAAGAGTGACAGTGGTTACCAACAGCAGTTCCTGATTATATGCCAGCCTGTATACAGGAATAGTCATGAAGACCCCTTCTTACTGAAGAATCTATACGTGAATTTATGACTATGCTTTTTTTTTCGTGATTTGCATGTTACAAATAATATGTATGCTGCAGTAAAAAGATTATGGAGAATTTGGCTAGTCGTCATTATCTAGATGATGCAAGTCTCCTGCGTGCAATTAATAACGTTAAGTGTTTCAGCATTCCCCTAATTGTGTATTTTTACATCTTTGTAACATTGAAGGTGCCTCTTCATTCTTAGTATGTCTGAGAAAGCCTTTGGGAAGGAGGGGAGGGGACTTCGTTGCACACGAGTATAGCAGTGGAAGATCATAAGAAATTTCACGTTCTTCAGACTTTTTTTTGTCTAGCTGTCTGAGAAATGTTGGTTATCTGTTCTAATTTCTTATGTACTAGCTCTGTTATTGCTTGATTTTTTTTTTTTTAAGGTGGTATGTTTTTAGCAACTGGCAGTACTGATCATGTCATCAGGATGTATTTTTTTGGCTCTGAAACACCTGAGAAAATAGCTGAGTTGGAAAGTCATGCTGTAAGTAAGACTGTTAAATTCAATAGTTAGTCGCTGAAAGTAGTGTTAAAGTTGCAAGTTATATCATTAGTGGATTTGTAGTAATGCTCTTTTATTGAATATTTTTAAAACTTGTACAGAATTTCAGCCAGTAGTCTCAAAATGTGACTTGGCCCTTCTAGTGGATAGAAGGTATTGAGGGCATTTAGAATTGCACCTTTTTAACTTGATGTCATATACCTCTAAATTTAAGCATGTGGCTTGCACAGTTGTTCATTTATGGCACAAGTGCGTATAGCTACTTTTTATATAATGAACGCCGGAAGTATATATTCTGATAAGATGGATTTTATTACTCCAGTACTTGCATTATGACACCTTTTGTGTAAAATCTTTAAATGGGAATGGAATTTCCAGAATTGTACTTCTGTACATCTTGACCTTTATTGAAAGTAGTCAAATGGTAGACAGCACAAGCCACTTCATACTTTCCAAGTAGTAAGTTAGCTTGCTGGTTCAATGTCGTTCCCCCATATGTATTATGTAACGTGTGGTATCTCTCTTTACTTACTCTCTTGATATAACTGACACCTATTAGGGAAAGAACTTTTTAGATAAACTGCTGTCATCTTTGGGTTTTGTACCTTAGTCTAGCAGATTCTGTCCTTTTAAAAAGCTAAAGGAAACTTGGCTTATATTCATGTGCTGAAGTTTGTCCCATTTTTGTCAGCACTTGATGCACAGAGAGTCTTTAAGGAGTAATTTTAACACATCTTTTATGCATTCAGAACAGTACAGTGAATCTGCCTGTAAATAGGACCTGGGTCTTTGTATGATGCATAATTTCATGGTCCCCCCCCCCCAACCTGTCAATTTAACTTTATCTCGTACAACTTTTCGTGTCAGTGTATTTGATAATGTGTTGTAATCTTACTCTGAATTGTCAGTCGTATCATTTAGTGAACCAGTTCTCTGCCCTCTGTGTTTAGTAACCTCAGCGAACTTAAGGCAGGAAGCATACTCTTGCTTAATTTGTTATGCTACGCAAGATTTCCTTGAGCCGTACAGCAGAGTGTAAAGATGATATAGGTGTGACTTAGGGTCATACAACTAGGATACAGAAAACTGATACCTGAACACAAGATATGAAGTTTGTGTTGTGTAATGACAAATGTTAAGTCTTAAGTCATCTGTTCATCCCTCACCTCGGAAATAACTCTTTTGATGCAGTGACTCTAGCTGTATGGCTTCTGTGGAATAGACAGCCAGTCAGATAAACTTACAATTTCTAAATTCATAATTTTAAATGTAGCTATGTTGGACCTCTTCCAAAATTAGAGAGAAGTGTGTCCTGAAATGTGATGTTTGTGCTTTCACTTGAAACATCAAAGCACGTTTTTGTAGAGGTCTTAGGTTACTGGATAGCACACCTTAAATCTATTAGTATTGCTCTGGTCATTGGCTCCTGGGGTTTGGGGAGGTGATTCCACATATGATATGTAAAGGCAGCTTTTCCACCAGGTGTATGTTTTTAGCACAAGACTATTTAAAGTTCCTCAGAATTTTGAACTGTTAGGTTGTCTTTGTGTTATGGTACACAGGGGCTGTCAGAACCCCCCCCCCCCCCCCCCCAAAATCCTTTTTAGTTTTACTACAGAGAATTTAGATTTAAGTGACTCCTTAAAGTGCTTTCAGGGGCAGCTCTTCAAATGCTCATCTTGTTTTTTAATTTTGTTTGCCTTAATACGTTTTCTCTAATACTTTATCTCACTTTAACCGATCATATTATAGAATATGTATTGATTAAGCCATATCACTATCTGTAGAGAAGACTTTCGGCTCCATTAGCTAATCTGAGCTGGGTGTGCCATCTACTTTTTGTGATGTTTTTACTGTGATAAAAATGAATAACTAATTGTATGTTTAGGACTGTATAAGTAAGAGTAGGAGAAATAGATTCTTCTAGGTTATAATTGGCTTAAAATATTGGATGTACACATTTAAATTCGATTCAAAAAGTAGTTAATTGCCAAGTTCATAGTGAGCAGTTATTTCACCTGTCAGTACTTCGTGTTTAAGTGGGACATTGTTAAAAACTTGCATTTTAAATCTGACATTACAGGTTAGTGAATTCTGATAAGCCTTTGGACTTGGTTCACCATGCAGTTAAAACTGCTAGAAGTTTAAAAAAAAAACAAACAAAAAAACCCCTTTTTTCATTATCTTAGATTTGTCAGAAACATACTTTCTGTTTAAAAATCTAATTTCTAACATATCTTACTTTTTTCTTACAGGACAAAGTTGACAGCATTCAATTTTCTAATAGTGGTGACAGGTATGTTGAAAGATGCTCAGATGTAAACAAACAATAAATTTTTTGGAGTTATGTATTTATACGTAGTTTTACTAACGTAGAGCTTGGCCTAATCGAGGAAAATATACAGCTGAAATGTATTAATCTTTGTTAGATAATCTCTTTGAACTAAGTAGCTTTTTAATATATGGAGGAATATTATCAATTTTTATTAATAAATGACCTGTCTTATTAATGGCTTAATGAACCTCAACTTTCCCTCTCCTTCCGTCTCAGTTTCATCAAGTATTAGATCAAAAAGTGAAACAGGAAAATCCAGCACAAATGGTCTGAAATAAGTTCTAATCTTTATTCATATTTTTTTCAACATTTTTTTAAGCAAATGGATTTAACAACATTGTGCAGCTGATTTGGAAAAAAATAAGTGTTTTCTATGTTAATTCATTTGAAAAACTTAACCCGTACTTTAAATGCAGTGATAAGCTACAGCTTTTTGGAGGGAGGGGGCTTTTCTTTCTGAAGGCAGCTAATTGTGGCTGAGAACACTAACCTACTTTGTTTGGAAGTTATAATTGTCTTCCTTTTGGATATATTTTTCTACAATTATACTTATATTTGGTACTGTCAATCTGTTCTGATCCATCACACTTGCACAGGTTATCTTTTAAAGGCTGTTTGAAAAATGAACAAAACACATCTGCACTCTTGCTTAGTAACACGTTCTATGAAAGATATTTGGGGTTTTAAATTGTTATTTAAAAAAATCATAACAACATCAAAGCACAGTCATGACATACCCAGCATACGATTTTTTCTGTGGAAGGTACGTCAGTCAGCTCTCTCTCTCAGAATTATGATTCATGGACAAGGGAGACTTATCCTGGGATGTCTGATAGTATTTCAGTTCCTTTCTTCAGGAGTTTCTATTCTGTTGTTCTGATAATTCAGCAGTTTATGAAATGGAACCTGAGCCACTGTGGTTTACAGCTCGTTATCTTAACGGAAACCACTACTGGTGGTCTTTTCTGTGCGCTGCTGTGGGTGGGAACCTCTCAAGCTTTACTAATCTGAGCTGTCCTTGATGCTACACATGAATGATCAGTATCTGATAGTCTGCAATCTCAGAATGGGTTACTTAAAAACCTTAGTTAAAATACTGTAATTGAAAAAGAAATAATGATAAAGTTTTTGTGAGATGATTTTAACTTTGGAACTTGCTTCTCTGATCTGCTTGTTGACAACTCTGTTCAGTTCAGAAGAATTCCTGCTAGGCTTCTGCAAAGAAGGTTAAGCACAGGAAACTGGAAAGAACTCTCTCCAATACAGATCGAAGACTTCATGTTTATCGGTCTCTCATTGTACCATTTTAAATTTTGTGTTTATGCACGTATGACTCTGAAAATACTTGAAAATCGAAATTCTTTTGAAGAGCCGTTAACTTTTTTTTTTTAATTTCTTCAAGGTTCATA
Source organism: Struthio camelus (assembly GCF_040807025.1). Taxonomy (NCBI): domain Eukaryota; kingdom Metazoa; phylum Chordata; class Aves; order Struthioniformes; family Struthionidae; genus Struthio; species Struthio camelus. The sequence continues at coordinate 123,354,821 of NC_090942.1, read as the reverse complement.
AGTGGCAGCAGAGATGGAACAGCTCGAATCTGGCGTTTTGAACAAGCAGAATGGAGGAGTATTTTGTTGGATATGGCGGATCGATTACCAAGGTAGATGAAATGTTGTCTTTTTATCTGTTGCGTAAAGTCAGAAAGCTGGAAAAAGTCATCAAGCCCACCTTCTTGGAATCAAATTGGAATCAGTTTTAGCAATATTATGATTAAGTGATGTGGTCTTTACTTTAGGGGGGAATGAATGATGTTCCGGTGATAATAGTTTCTTAAACTTTTGCCTGTGCTTGAATAAATATATAAATTAATATTTATTGAGCTTTCAGATGTACGTTTTGCCAAATTAACTACATTATCTGTCTTTGTCAAGGAAAAAGCTAACAGAAAATGCAATAGCTCTTCTCTGGACTTCTGTAAGGCACCTGATGTGGTGTCAGAGGAGAAACTTTTTAGTTTAGCAAAAGTAAGATAGATGATGAACTCTTTTCAGGAGAGATGATGACAGGTAATGAGTGGATTTCACCAAAGATTGATCTTGCAAACTATTTTCATTGATTCTTTTGCACTTTTAAAAAGTGTACGAATGAAGTACACTGGTGGCATGCAATATGAACAGTCACTACAGATGAAGATCAGGATGTTATATATCACACTGGATAAATATGAACGCTGGATGAAATTCAGTAGTACAGAATACTCGCTTGTATTTGTGGAGAATAAGCAGAAACTTTGTTATGAATTTGGAGTTGATTAGATGCATTAAAAACTCATACTTAGTTGTATAGTTGATCAGAGGATGATTGCGAGCTATCAGCGTGATGCAGCCATAAAAAAAAAAGATACATTTTTAATAGAAATAAGAAAGCATTAATACTTGGAACTTTACTGTGACATCTCTCTGGGATAATATGTAAAATTATAGTAGTGTGTCCTTAAGAAGGACTCATTGTAAAAGAGAGTACTAGTTGATACGGGAAATGATGTTATGTGAAGGAGTATTGCAAAGCCTAATTCCTTCAGTAGACTGAAATGCTGAGAGGGAATGATATGGTATCCTGCAAATGTATTTTTTGGAGAGAAACAAGAGGAAGTACATTAATTTGTAGTTAGTACAAAATAATGTCATAGTATTAATACATTTATTTTAAGAATCAGAAATAATGCCTATGTAGAGTAGAGATTAGCTTCTGAAACAATTATTTGGAAAGCTATTGGCTTTAAAAAGTCCAAATTTGAAAAGGAGTTATGTAGTGATGCTAATTGTAGGAGAGGACAACAAGACTTTGTGAAAAAGGAAATCCTTTTTGTGCTGTGTTTCAAATGGGCAGGAGGTTATGATGTCCTATGAAATAAATACACTAGAAAACTTCAGTTCTGGGTTTCTCACTTAAGTTGATGTTCTTGCCCTAAGTTTCTTGAGCTTCTTGGGATCAGACTTATGGGAGTTTTAATCTTCTTAAAGCATTGGCTAGTGATATTCTTTGAGCTGATTCCTGAGAAAATATAAATTATGTGTGCTTTTACAGAGCTGACCATTTTAGAAAAATAAAGTAAGTTGGGTATCCTGCTGTAGAAGTGCTTGCATGAGCATTAATTCTGTGATAGCATTATTATTCCCTTGATAATATTCTTTATTGAATTTTGTTTTTTTTCTGAACTATTCCCCTTTCAAAAATCAAAACTATAAATTATTCAAACCTAAGAAGTATAGATTTGCACTATAGTTATTCCAAATAAAGAAATTTATGGACAGAAGTTCCAATATAAATTTAATTCCTAATATCCCTTCCCTTGTCTGATTCTTAAGTCTGGAAAACAGATTATTTCTCTGTATTTTGAGATTAAAATAGGCCAATTCAAAATATCTCATACCTGTACAACTCTTTTAAAGTAGTGATTCGTCTTCGGAAGAAGACAAGTTTATGAAGCCTAAAGTAACTATGATAGCTTGGAACCAGAATGATAACTATGTTGTTACGGCTGTGAATAATCATCTGCTCAAAGTCTGGAATTCCTATACGGGGCAATTGCTTCATGATTTGGTGGTATGTAGTTTTTACATGCTTTTTAAAGTAGATAGCCTTCCTCTAATTGCAGTGACATGTGCATGCTGAGTTGATCATTAGATTTGATTTGTCTTGAAAGTTCTATGTGAATGGTAAAGCAACTGTAGAATTTTTTTTTTTTTTTAAACCAAAACTAACTGCTTCCTCCTGTTTGTTAACAGACCTCCCCTTGGTGTTCTGTTGAATTTACCTCTCCTGTGAAATAAGCAAAAGTTTCAGATTGCCATACAATAACATACTTTCCAATTTAGTAGTTTGGAGTTTTTTTCTAAATGACAACAAATTTCTGAAGTCGTTTATCTCCTTGTTTGAATCTAGGAAGCGATTAATTTTAGAATAATATGGTCCCTCTGGCTGCCTGGATTTTTACCCTGATTGTTCTGTTACTGTAAAGGTAGCAATCTAGATAAAATGATGTGGAAAGCTGTGGAATTTCTGAAAGTCCTTAGATTTTTGGAGGCAGCTTATAGGGGTCTTATTTTCCAAAAGTCTTGAGAGCAAGGAGAGGATGGTACAGTGCTTTAGGACTCTAGAGTAAACATCCTGTTAATTTGAATTTCTCCTCTGTTTGTATGTGACTTGCACCTTTGAATTTTAGGGGCATGCAGATGAAGTATTTGTCTTGGAGACCCATCCGTTTGATTCCAGGATTATGTTGTCTGCGGGTCATGATGGCAACATCTTTATATGGGACATTACAAAAGGCACAAAAACAAAGCATTATTTTAACATGGTAAGACTTTTTTTTTTTTTTTGGTAACTCTCCACTTTTTCTCAAGACGCAGCAGTGTGTTCAGGTACTAGTTTAAATAATTATGATACTATTGTGTCACCAAGTGCATGTAGTTCCTCCACCCCTTGTTTCCACCCAGAAAATTTCACCAACACCATATTGTTACAGTAAACGTTAGTGTTGTGGGGCTCTTCTGGTGGAGAGCTCCTAGATGACATTCACTCCATTTTGGTAGCTTATCATTTGCACTTTTAAATTGGTTTTCTTTGAGATGTTAGTGTGATCAATGTTCATGTTAATTTTGTTTTTTATCTTTTTTCCCCTAATTACAGTCAGTAGGGAAGTGATTTTTGTTTGGTTTTAAGATTCCCTATGCTCTTTCTTTAAGGTGGCTAACAAAATCAGTATATGGTAGTTAGTATACTGCTTAAAAGTAAATTATGACGTCTAAAAAAAAAAGCCTATTTTTTAAGTAGGTTTCCATAACCTTCATAATCTTTTAAAACTGTGTGATCTAGGCCTTAAAATCTTTTAAAACTGTGTGATCTAGGCCTTAACTAACAGTTTAAGGGAAGTGAAATGAACAGAAGTAATAGGGAATTATTTGTGCTCTAACTGGGGTATTTTAGGAGGTGCAGGACCACTTTTAATAGCGTAATTAATTTTTGATGCTGCTGCATTCTTATTTGCTCAAAAAAGTCTGATAAAGTCGTTGTGAGTTTCTTTCCTTCAATCTAGATTGAAGGCCAAGGACACGGTGCTGTTTTTGACTGTAAATTTTCACCAGATGGGCAGCATTTTGCATGTACAGATTCTCATGGGCATCTCTTGATATTTGGTTTTGGCTGTAGCCGGCCTTATGAAAAGGTAAGTTCAACTTTCTATTAGAACTGTTAAAGTTTCTAAATGAGGTTGTTAGATTGATTAATTTTGTTCCTCCAGTATGTCATGTAAAAGAGTTTTGTATGGAGGAGGGGATCTAAACAAAATTGGCTTCTTGATATTTGTGAGTTCTCTTACACTCACGGTTCTGGCATGGCAGAAAGAAGTGTGTTATAAAATTCCCCTGGGAGTGGCTCACAAGAGCTTTTCTGTATCACATTTTCATCTTCCAACAGCTAACTTGCATGCTGATTGTTTAAGCTTGTGATAAATGTAATAACTAGTTTGAGGTTTCCCGCACTATTAGCTTAGCCTAAGCTGATTTGTTTTATATTTTAATAACATTTTAATGTCATCTGTACTAACTCTTGCAAACATTAAAACTTTAAGAAGCTAAATAGCTTTCAAAAATCTTTTCAGTGTGTCAAAATTACTTTTATTCCTAATTTCTCAAAACAGTTTAATGTTTTAAGATTGAAATATATCATGAAGCTCATGCACAGCTACCTAATTAGCAAAACCCAGACAGTTTCTATGTTAATAATTTGCTGTGTTTTATTTTCATTATCAGAACTTGCAGGCCTTTGCCTTTTCCAACCCAAATTCACTGTGACAGTCTTATTAAAATAAGCAGAAGTAAATATTCAGCCAAAGCTACAAATTTTGAAATGTTAGAAAAAAGTGCTTGGGAGTAGTTCTTGACTTTATATTTTTTAATGTACAAGCCTGTGATTCCTTTCTGTTTGGATAAATATATGTATTTGTATTTTCTTGGAATAGCTCTCAAGGTTGCACTTCTTCACTTCTCCCTCAGGTTTTTTTAAAGTTGCAACTGGTAACTCCACGTTTATTATTTTAAAGAGCTTTTTTTTCTTTTTCCGTACTAGATTTTCAGCTGAAATTGAAACTCATTCTCTTCATTTTACTCACCGTTGCCAGGAACAAAGATTCTGACTATGATCTAATATTGCAGAACGCTGTTTTTCTTCGGTTGCGTTGAACAGATTGTTTCAGTTGCAGGAAAATATATTTATGGTGAACAGTACATAATTAAGAAATGGACTTTGAGAACTTATGTTGACCTTTAGACACAGGTTTCCTTGCATGGAAACCAAACTAGCTTTGCTTAATTGCATGGACAGAAATAAGAGTAGGATGTAAAATATTTTAGTGAACTTTAACTATAGAACAATGCTTCTGCTTTAAGTTACCTCAGTTTATTTTTTTCTGAAAACATTTACTGCCTGGTAAAAGGTCTCTCAAAGGTGAGTATTGCAACACACCTACAGGTTTAGAGTAGTTATGCACATATCTTTTTTTGTGAGAGCTTAACTTTTCTTTTACCTTCTAAGGTGATTTCAGATACACTAATTGGTGTAACCTTTTCTTTCATGTTCTTTAGCTTATGGTTTTTTCAATTTGACAACATGCAAGCTTCATTTCTTTCTAGATTCCTGATCAGATGTTCTTCCACACTGACTATCGACCACTTATTCGAGACTCTAACAATTATGTCCTAGATGAGCAGACTCAACAGGCTCCTCATCTCATGCCCCCTCCCTTCTTAGTAGATGTGGATGGAAACCCTCATCCAACAAAATATCAAAGATTGGTGCCAGGAAGAGAGAATTGTGCAGATGAACATTTGATTCCTCAACTTGGATATGTAGCAACAAGTAAGAACAGTATCACTAAAGACCTACATCTAGAAGTTAGAATTACTGTGGTAGTTCTGAATGGGAAGAGAGTAGATGTGATATAGCTGATCTAAAACTATCATTGTTTTCCTGTACGCTTACAACTGTAATGCGTGTCTTTCTCCATTAAAGATGCTGAAAGGTCATACAGTAAATACTACTTAAACAAGCAAAAAAATTTGGTGATTCAAATGGGATATCTTGATTTTCTTTTTCCTGCTGGAGCTGATATGCGTAAACTATGATTTTTAGACTGTGTCTCGTTAGTAAAAAGTAACTTCAGTCGTTTGCAAAATTGTTCTCATTCTATTCAGTTTTCGAACACATCTCAATGTGATGAGATTGAGATTAAATCATTTCCTATAGTCAGTGAGTTAACTTGAACTCATTCATTTCATTTATGATTTGTATTACACTTGCAAGGTGATGGAGAAGTGGTTGAACAAGTTATAGGCCAACAGACAATTGATCAGGATGAACAAGGCTTGGAGCCTAGCATTCTTGATGGCATGATAAGACAATTACAACAACAACAAGACCAAAGAACCGGAGCAGATCAAGACCCTGCTTCAGGTGGTCCACAAAATGGAGAAGGAACACCTAGAAGAGGTTAGTACTTCCTAATAAATACTTCAGTGTTTACTTTATCTCTATTTTTGTTACCTGATATAAATTATTTTAACTTGAATGCTGTTTTGGACACTAAGAAGCCCTTAAAATGGGAATGTCTACTTAAGATTTTTTTCTTGGTTAAAACACTGCTACTCCTGTGATTAAATTGCAAAACAAACTCCTTCACTCTTTCTCTTAAAAACCATTAGTTGTATTTATTTTAGACTGCTACATGTTTAAGAGTAAGTGCTCATTACTCAAAAATCAATTTGTTTCTTATAAATGCTGTTTCTCCACAGTTAACAAAAATAAATGTTTACCATTCTTCAAACCGGGGTTCCATCTTCCTTACAGATTTAAATTGGACACTCTTCCAATCTATGTCTTTGAAATTTTGATTACATAAGCAAAAATCCAGAGAAAGTGCTTTTATAACCTGATTAGCTTCAGAACTGCCTGAAAAAATTCAGAGAAGCACCACTGACATTTTACTTGCTTTAATTATATTAAGGTAGTAGTAGAAATAACCGTTTTAAGGACATACCTGTAATCTCAGTCTGTTTTCTACGAGACAGATTTTTTCCTCAGTACAATTACTGGACACATGTTTATGAACATGCAGATAAAAACACGGAAGATTGTTTGCTCTTTCAAGGGGTAAAAAAGTAACAAAGTTCCTGTTCTGTGTAGTCTGTTTAAAAAAAAAATATATATATATATATAAAAAATATATATATTTTTATGCACACACACACACACACACACACACACAAAAGTATTTATTTATTTATTTTAGCTTTTAGAAGACCAAGTTTAGACATCCAGTCTCCTCCAAATATTGGTCTGCGGCGTAGCGGGCAAGTTGAAGGTGTGCGTCAGATGCATCAGAATGCTCCACGAAGTCAGATGGCTACTGAGCGAGACCTTCAGGCTTGGAGACGAAGAGTTGTAGTACCAGAAATACCACCAAACTTGCTCAGGTATGTAAACAACTTATTAAATTGCAGGTAACGCTGTTTTTAAACCCAGTCTTCTTACACCTAAACTAAAATAGATACATGGTACAAATTGAAAAATAATTCAGTGTTATCTACAGCTGTTCTTGAATGGATTTTTCAATTAAGTTTTAACAAACATGAATGGAATGTTAGTTTAACAGAGAACTATTCTCACATGTTTCAATATTTTAGTCATCTTAAGAGAGCTAAATTTCCTAGATTCTCACTTATTCCAGAATAAAGGGTTAAATTAATTTACCTGAGTTGAGAAAGACTGTGCTTTTGTGAGACTGTTTATTGTGGACTACTTGTGATTTGTTACTACCAGAAGCAACATTGAGTGCTTGATAGGCTGAAGCCAAGAACTGTACTGAGAATCGGAGAACAGAGGTTCTTCAGTGCAGAAGCAGTCAACTGCTTTCAAAAGTGTGATCACTAGGCACCTGTGAAAAAGAGAAGCAGTATGGATTGGTACAGATTTCATTTTAATCATACGGCCATATGTGCTGCTACGTCTATGGAAAAGTTCAGCTTTCCTAGTGTTGACTTCTTGGAGGTAGAATGATTACAAAATGAGAAATTTAGATTTAATATGTGCTTGAAAAATAATTATGTTCTGATGTTTGCCTGTCTGTGAGGAAGGCCTTTTCTTTGATATCTAGCTTCTTTACTCTCTCTGGAAATGAGAGGCCTTCTTTGGAATTAGCTGTTAGGATTTTTTTTTTATAAAGAGCTTTTAAAGAGAATGGATCTGTGACTATTCAGTTTACCTTAAGTATTCTCTAAATAGATGTAGAATTAGATTTTCATAATTTTCTTGTAGGAAGCAGGAAGAATATCGAATTGCAAAAGGAGAAGAGGAGCGACATCTTTATGCAACAGAGAAGAAAAGAAAGTCATTCCAGTCATCAGAAAAGGTATGCAGAAACTTCTACAAAAAGGGTGAATTCATCTGTCTATGATAGGGACCAATCAAGCTTAGAAAAATCAGAGCACTTTTCTGAGGATATCATTTTCAGGGGTTCTTGCTGGTGCTGGTTCTGCTTCCACTTCTTAGTGCAGGACAAGGTTGGTTGGTTGGTTTGTTTTTAATGTGAATACCTGGAGTTTTTTTTTCTTTGCGGGAGCCTTGGCTCCTTCCATCTAAGATGTGTGGTAGAACTGTTGAAGGCAGGGTCAGTTTCAGCGGTTTCAGGCCATTCTGATTCGTCTGCGCTGTAAGAGGCAGTTAAGGGATTAAGGACGTTTTTGAAGGTGAAGAATTGAGACAAGTGAGACTATTCAAGATCTTATGTTTGAAGAAGGAGAATTATAGGTTATTTTGCTTTCGTCTTGTGTGTTACTTTAGATGAGAATGTTTTGTGCATAGTTAACTTTTTCAGGGTTGTCTCATTTCGATTATCTCTTTCATTTTCTATTTTTGGAAAAAAAAAATTCAAGAACCACCAAACATTGGATATCATACTGCTTTTATGAAAAGACAATGACCTGATCAGTGTCTCTTGCAGTTATAAAAAAAACACAGTGCAGAAACTATACTAGATGATACTCTTAACTGGGAGTAGTCAAGGATTTCTGGTCCTCTCATAATTACGTTAGTGGACAATTTCCTTTCATATCTTGACTCTTTAAATGTTTAGTATTCATTGGGTAACTCGAATGGACCTGTCATTTTCAGTGGTGTATGAAGAGAAATTTCTTAGAACAACTATTAAATCTTAAAGTGGGAATTTGAAATTTAAAACTAATGACTTAGTTCCTTTCACAAAGAACAATTTTACTCTATGTGATGAGACCATTTCAGTTTTTACATTCAGCAGTGCTATTAGACACCCTTCCCACCCCTACATGTTTACTGTGTCTGTATTTTTCTGTTAACATCTTAACTTTTGCTTTTTATATAAATTAGAGTGACTCTGAGTCTTCATTAATACAATCTAAGCGTAGACTTCATAGACGCAAATATCCAAATTACCGAACACGGAATAACATTGAGCAACTTGACTCATCTGATGAGGACAGAGATGACTGCTTTGGCTTGATAGAGCAAGTAAGTTCTCTCTGAATTCTGTATTTAGAACTTGAGTTCCTGGAAAAAGTAAAGCTTCATAAAAAATGTGTCTTTTATCTATTTAAAAAAAAAAATCCGCTCTTAGCAAAGTCTATAAACATCTTTATTATTAGTGTAAATTGAGACGCTTCTCAGACTTAGTTATCATTAGCTTTAGTAATGACAGAAAATCTTTCTTGTCACTTTAGCAATGGCTAGACTATAGTCTGAAGCAAAAATGTGATACACAATTTTGGAGTAAGCTTAAATGGAAATTTTGAATTTTAGCATGCAATTATTCTCGGTCAAGCTGTTAACTTACTTACTCTGGCAAACTGATAAACTTATCAGGAGGATTAATTCAAACAGTAGCAAACTTCAGGTTGCAAGTCAAATATTGTTTTCTTTTAATACTTTTTGTTTATTTGACAATGTAGAACCTGAGACATGCGCAATGTATTATATTCAGTGGCTTCACTTACGGAAAACACTTTTTAAACATGAAGTTTAAATGAGCTGTTCAGCGACTCATTTAATGTAAATAAGCTGTAAATGTAAATGAGTTGTTCAGCAACAGCCAGGAAACTAAGCCGTAATATGTTTTGCTATATCTTGACTACTTACATACTTAGTTTTATATTTAGATACATGCCTAAAAATACCCGGTTACTACTTGGCCAATCATTTGATACTAAAATCAGAAAAAATATCACGTCCTCACTTAAATAGTTAATGAAAATAAAAATTTACAGAAGTGTTAATTTTGTAACAGAATATACTCATATTGGGTTCACATGGAAGATGTGATAGTTTTCTTTAAATTCTTCCTTTTACAACTTTTAAATTCTTCCTTTGCATTCTAGTGAAGTAGGTTTCATTGTATGTTCTATATGACTTATGGCAGACTTAGGAGGCTCTGATTTTCAAAGCAGTCATAAAATCACCAGTCAGTTTGTTCTGACCAAGAATGTGAACTTATTCTTGGATTAGTGAAGAACCGGCACTGCCGTATGATAGGGGCAGGGACTGTTGCTTTGCTGGATCAGTGGTGGACAGTTGGCTCTACACTTAGCTAATTAAATGGGGGTGAGTGTACAGAAGTTAATGATTAATAGTGCACTCCTGAAGTTACTAAGTTGAAATCATTTACGAAAAAGATTTGATTTTCATTTAAAAAAACTTTTTTAAACAGACAAATTTATTCCTGACCTTGTAATATGCAGACATGAAAAAAGAGTGTATTTGATGTTTCAAAATCATTAAAACATATATGAAAAAGTGTAGGATTGATACTGCTTTTTAAATTCAGGAAGCTGAAGAAAGTGAAGGCTCTGGCTCATCTGATGAAGAGGAAGAATGGAGAAGTGACAAGAAAAGCAACAGTAATAGTTCTAGGTAAAGAAAAAAAATCTAACTTGCGCTGTCATGAGTCTTGCTTGAATTTTGGTAAATGAAAGATGTAAAGAAATTCTAACACAGTTAATAAGTAATAATATATTGTAGGTTATTTGAAAAAATCCATACTATCACATTGTTTCATTTTAGTGTTCTACTTCACAAAAACGCTACTGTCTTTTAATATAGTTTCAAATCCTTTTATTTATTTTGTGCTAGATAGCAAGGAAAAAGAAGATAGGAAGCGTTTTTGATACTGATTTTTGTTCTGTTTGTTTTTTCTGAAGAACCTAGCAGCAGTCAGTTGTTTGCTCTTATGAAAATGTTTGCTTTTAAACAGAAAAAATATTTCAGTGAATGTCATTGTCTTTTTTTAAAAAACTGAAGTTATAACTAAGTTTTTAACCTTTTCCAATGTAGCTTTCTAGATATTTTTTTCTAAAACTCTCCAACAGTGGAACTAACAAATACTACTGGGTAGTGGAACTAATAAATACTACTGGGTAGTATAAGCAAATGCGTGCCTATGAGATTTGTTTAGCTGTCTTTAAAGATTTTACGTAACGTGTTACTAGGGTGTCCTTCAAGGAGAACTCCTAATTGGTCTGCCAATTTGTTGATATACAACATTCTTGAATAAAATTGATTTTTGAATACACCAGACTTGAGTTTTCTTGGAAAAACATGCACTTTGAATTATTTTGTACTCAAAAAACCTAGGATTAAATGTTAAGGGAAGTAATTGTTACAACAATTCAAAGTAATTTTCCTTCTTTTGATACTTTTTTCGAGAATAATCTGTGAATCTTTGCCTAAGATAATTTAACATCCTGAAATATCCAAAATGACCGTGTGGTTCCATGGTTTATGTTTTCCTTTTCCGTCCACTTTCCCCCACCCCATGGACAGTGATTCTTCAAGTAGGTACTCTGACTGGATCGCTGATGCAGGGATTAATCTACAACCTCCTGTTCGGACTTCTCGAAGGAAAGTTATCAGATATTGCAGTACTTCAGAAGATGAAGTATCAGCAGAGAAATCGTCTCCTCCAAAGAGAAGAAGAAGAAAAAGAAGAAAAAAGCCAAAACCAAAAAAGCAGGAGGAGGTATTGCGCAGTTGATTCCTACTACTTATTCTTTAATAGAGTTGTCTTAGGTTTCAGACCTCTTTACTGGAAGCTCTTACAAACCAGTGGTTATTGCCTTTTATTGGGCGAGGATGTTAATATCTCTAATAATAATTGTCATAGAATAAACCACAGGGTTCCAGCTTCTTCGAAATTCCATGTGTTCTGTTGACGTTTGATTTGCTAGTATTAGTTTATAGATTCTGCTTTTCCACAAATAATGTAAGATTTCTGGCTTTTTTTACCTTCTTTATAGCTGTTAATACACAAAAATTGTTTTAACTTAGTGTACACAATAGCGCTAATATTTTTTTTACAATTATATAGTAGTATTGGTAAAGAAATCCTACAAGCAAATAGATTAATTGTTATTCAGTATATTCTCTACAGAGCTTTGAAAATACAAATCTATGCAAATACAGGGTGCTGTAGTTTTGCTCTAAAGTGACAGCAAATCTTAGCTTGGCTAAATTGCTTTATGAGATTTGCTTTTCATATGGTGTTTCTTTATTTAATTTGAGGAGATTCCAAATCCAGGATATTTACTGATTTGTATGGAAGGATATGCACTCCAAATGAAGACACTTTCCGTTTTCAAATAAGGGTTCAAAAACCTGTTGATTTTGAAGGAAGGAAGGAACTAGATTATTAAATAAATGTACAAAATATCAGACTAAAACCTTGTCTGATTTTAAATAACTATTTTTTTCTGAAAACTTGTGGAATGCAGTTACTGTATTTTATGATGTCCATTGATACTTGAGTTGAATTTTATTCTTAAATCCTTTAGTAAAATAAATAGAAGCATCTTTGGCTGTCTTCTACCATAACTATGGACAAAAAGAATTTTTTTTTTTTTTGAGCACTTCAGATAATTTTTGTATTTGTTTTCTCTCCATCCACTTTCTTCCAAAACAATATATTTGGAATTGTTTAAATGTGGATACTTACTGAAGAAGTACTTGGATTATTTGGTTATGTTAGCACTTTTGAAGCAACATTAGCATAATACCAAAGAGTTTGGTTGTATCTGTATTTTAAGATGTTTTTGATGGACAAGGTTAATTTGTCTGCCTCCAGAATGGAGTGAAATGAGGATATATGTTGTCAAGTACATAGTCACTACGCACATTTAGAAATTATGCAATATGTTTCGTAATTTTTCATCTTCAAATAGCTACTTCCAGCTTGTTAATTTTTTTTTTTTTAATTAGTCATGGAGGCTGCTGTCTGAATTGTAAGCTTTGGTTCTCGTAATCTGCATAATAGTTACTTTGCTCGCTCAGATCTTCACATAGGAGAAAAATACTTCATGTGGGTACTACAAATATAGTTAGAACCAAAGTAAAGCCTTAAAAGAATTTTGCTAATAGGTTTTGGAAAGGTACATTGGTCTTTCATAACCACCTTGTCTGACTAATTAAAACTGAACAAGTTGTTTTGATGTCATGCCAAGAATGTCTGATATATCTAATTTTACTCTTTATTAAACGTGAAGGCTGATGCTCCAACACGGCCAATGAACTCGGAATTGTCGTATGATTGGCATCCTCCTGTTTGGATAACAGACACAGCTCTTAGGAGATCCCCGTTTGTACCTCAGATGGGTGATGAGGTAAAAATGTTTACTAAAATTTCCTTTAAAAACTTGTTACTTACACATTAGCATAGTTGTTAAGTACAGGAAAACCTTTTACTGTTTGTTTGTTGTTGTTTTGTTTTTAAAGGTAATATATTTTCGACAAGGGCACGAAGCTTACATTGAAGCCGTTAGAAGAAATAACATTTATGAACTAAATCCACACAAGGAGCCGTGGAGAAAAGTAGTCCTTAGGGTAAGACTGCCTTGAAGTCATTGTGAGTTCAGTACTAGTAGTCTGTGCATGAAAAAAACAGTTCTATTACACCTGTTGCAAAATGTTAATTTGTGAGATTATGTAACTTTCTGTAATGTTTTCCTATGAAAACAACGGGGGAAAACTGTCCTCCGTTATCAGAATATCTTCGGTTACCTATGGGAGGCCTGAATATAAATAGTTGTCTTAATTGCTGAGATTGAAAGGCTGTGTTCTGTTGAAATCTCGCATACAGCTGTAATATTATTGACATACAGTTCTAATGTTTTTGGATGTGGGTGCAATTTACGCTAAATTAGTTTTGTGCATAGCACAGGAGATAATACTTTCATGAAAGTATTCATTTTTACCCGTAGGATCAGGAGTTGGTAAAAATTGTTGGAATCAGATACGAAGTTGGTCCTCCCACGCTGTGTTGCCTCAAGCTTGCTTTTATAGATCATGCCACTGGAAAACATACAGACAAATCATTTTCCATCAAGTACGTGCATCTTTATTCTCCTGAAAAAGTATTCAGAAATACAATTCCTTTAGGGCTTTAGAAGAAGCTTATAAAGTTACACTCACGGAAGCAATTTTTTAATTTTTATCTAGATACCACGATATGCCAGATGTTATCGACTTCCTTATATTGCGTCAGTTTTACGATGAAGCACGGCAAAGAAACTGGCAAGCTTGTAAGTCAGTTTCCCATTTAAGCATTTGACTGAACAATTCTGAAATCAAAAAAATTGTCCCTGGCTAGCTGTTGAATATGCTAAGTGCCAGTTGATTGTAATTTCAAGGGGCCCTCTTAGGTATGATCCCTTTGCCTGTTAGAAAGTTGAAACTACTAATTGCTGTACTGGGCATTTTGGAAGGATTTCTGTACATTCGAGATATGGCCTTTGAAATATATGTTGTGATTCCAGTCTGCTGTTTTCCTGTTTTATAGTTGAAGTAGCAAGCATATTCAGATTTTATCTTTTTCGGTTTTATCTTGTGGGCTTGGGAGGATTCTTGTTTGTTTTTACATCATAGGTTGTCTCATCTTTTATTGAATGTTAGTATTTTCAGAACCATAAACTGAAACGTATCATAAGTTTTCTAGTTACACGCAGGAGAAGTATAGTTATGTAGCTTTTATTAATAAAATATATGAGCAGGCTTTTTTTGCTGCAGCTGACAGGTTCCGATCCATTATTGATGATGCATGGTGGTTTGGGACAGTGTTGGGTCAAGAACCGTATCAGCCTCAATATCCAGATAGTCACTTTCAGTGTTACAGTGTTAAGTAAGTATAAAAGGATTTTACAATTGAAAAATTAATAATGTGGATTATCTGTCATACAGCTGAGCTGTTGGTATAAAAATGCGTAAGTTGTTCAAATGATTTTGTTGGTTGTAACATCGCTTTCTGCTTCCTAGTCACTAATTGAGCACAATGTGAATATGTAATATTTTGAGGCAACTTTTAAAATGAATAGTAATGTAGTAAAACAAGTTATTGAATGTTTTTCACAATCATGAGCTGTTTTCTGTAATAACCATTGGTGAATCTCTTTCATGAAGCAAACAGTGCAATGAAATATGCAACTTGGTTACTGTAAGCAATTTCCAGTGTATGTAAAGTACATTGGTTATTGGTTTTGGTATGGGCATGCTAAATCTCTTCTGTTTTGTTGAGATCATGGTCCTGTTTATACTTAAGTTTTACAGTTCTGTCTTTCACGTTATCCACAGGAGCAAGTATACCTGTAGTATGATTGCCTACTATCACTTGAGACTCGTCTAGAGGGAGTTTTTAGACCTTGCTCTCCCTTCGTGCTTGACATATGAATGGTGAAGGCAGAACTTCAGTCTCTTAATGGCCTGGTAGCGTTCTGCCAAATTCTCTGTTATGTAGATCATGCTAGCAGTTTCTCCTCCTCATTTCCTCTTTGGGTGGTATTTAGCTAGATGGCTGTATTAGTCCTATGTTACCTGTGAGAGACAAATTCCTTTGACTACTCTACCTGTCAAAGCCTGATTGTACTGCCTTGATGAAGGCATATAGTGGCAGATGGTCAATTTGCCATTTGTTTTGAAGAGTGCAGCTAAGGGTATTAGAGCAGAAAAACATAACTGCTGAAACAGGAAAGGCCAGGAACACTGAAGTCAAGCTGACAACAGGATCATGGTTGTACCCATAGCTTTTTGACCTAAGGCATGTGCTGACTCAGTACTCCCATGAGAGTCTGGCGTTAGCACTGTTCCTGTGCACCTTCTTTCGTATGGACGAAGAGATCTTTCACATAAAGGAAAGCAAAGGTAAACAAAGATAACTCTGGACCTCTATCTTCAGAATCAGGATGTTGTCCTTGTCCTGCCCTGTCCAAGCTGTCTGGGATGGCTCTGGAGTCTTGGTGTCTTTGGATTCCCTCAGCAAGGCAGGACTGCAAGGAGAATAATCAGTGAATACGTAATTTTCTTATTTCTGTCATGACCAGAGATTCTTCACATGTCTCTTACAGTATTTTTGATGTTCAGAGTTCTATTGTGTGGGATTCTCTGTCTATTTCCACTCAGAGGCTTTTGAACCTGTCATTCAACCAACAGTAAAAAGGTAATTGCAGTTAATAGTTTTGGAAGACTGCCAAGATTGTCATGTATTTTTGATTCCTTGTTTCATTTGCCTTACTTGTCATTTCTCCAGTTCTATTTTCCTTAGGCACAGTGGGAAAATAAACGTAATCTCCAGGTAGAAATATATGCCCATGTTCTTGCTTTTCGCAAGTGAATTTTTCACTTTTGCCTTTGTGGCTGTGATTAGCAAGTCAGCACTGCTGTTGTGCCCTAAGCATAAGTGGCATCAACCATTGGATCTCCACAGCGGGTATGCTGTCTATGAAGGACTTCACATTCCTGACGGAGACACAGCTAAGGCTGCTCTTCCTATCAGCGTGTGCAGATACTTGCTTTCTCTTTGGCAGACTCCTGTTTGTAGCCATCTGATGTTGAGGAACTTTATGTGAGTGGCTTATTCCAGTTGAATTTAAAAGTGGACTAAGTTATGTGTTTCAGAGGTAGGTTAGATCTTTCTCAGAAAGAGTCTGCAGCGTGCTGCTTAGTTCCCCAGAAATGTCTCTGGAGCTCAAGCAGAAAAATGCGAGCTGACAGTTGTAGCCACAAGCTGTTTTCACGTTTCTTTTTCCATTTGTCTCCTTGGTTCACTTAGGGTTGAACTGATTCCTGGGAAATAGGAACCTATTCAGGTAGTTGTTTCTTCTCTCGTTTTGAAGCAGTGTGGCTGTCTTCCATCAGATAAGGTAATAATTACTTCTCAGGCAGATACCGTTCCTCTGAATGGGGCTGTGAAAGTAGGAAGTAAGTTGCTTTCCATTCCGCTGGAGAGGTTTCCCTACTTTACTCTAGGTTGACTTGTGTCAGATGCTGCCCTTGGACGGGTATGCAGCTCGGAAGGTGTTGGCCTTCTAAAGAATGGAGGTCCACATGAGTAATTCAGAACTGTGCAGAATGCCTTCTAGCACTGTTGCTATCTCTAGAGCTGTCATCTGGTATTGCCAAAGTAAGTCGCTAAGTTTATAATTATGTACTAAAGAGCTGTGAGCTCCCTAAACTTTCCCAGGAAGCAGCTGATACTAAGACCTGATATGTGAAAGAACAGATAATCTTTTTGGCCATCACCCTGAACTCATGGAAAATCAAGCTGTTCTATACATTGGTTGGGCCATTAGTGGGAGAGCCATTTCATAGCTTTTGCTTTGGGAATGGAGTTATCCTAGCAATATGTCAGGTGTCCAAAAAAAAAAAAAAAAAGAAAAAGAAAAAAAGGTGCAACTTCCTGTTCGGCGCTTGAGATTATCCTAGGTCTCTGTCCGATGCATTCCTCGTCTAACGGTCAAACAATTTTTCTCCCAGTCCTTCTGATTCTGAGGTTTCCTAAAGGCTGAGGGGAAGGGGTTGTGATGATTAGTTCAGTCTAATCTGGCTGAGCAGTTTTAGTGTGATGGTCTGAAACATGTTCATGGGGCGTCCAAGATTCCTATCCTTCTAATGCAAAACGTGTGTGCAGTAATCTCAATTCTACAAGATATTTTGCTGGCAAAATGGATCAGATTCTCAGCTTAGCTTTCCCAAAAGTGTTCTCTTGCCAGGGCTTCAGCCTCAGTCATTCTGGACTACTTGCTGTTTAGTCCAACTTTGAAATGAGTCAGAATCCATTTGGTCAGGCACTGTCAGGCACCAGTCTTCTGTGAATGAATTCTTTGCATTCTTGTGAGACCAGTTTGCTTATTCTGACCTATGAAGAACCTAATTCTGGAACGAGATTTAAACCTTGCAGTCAAGCTGCCATGATACTGCCTTTTGTGCTTGTAATGCACTAAGTATTGCATCAACTTTCTGTCATAGTGTCATTCTTGGTTACTGTTACTTCTCCTGGGAGGATGTCCTTCTGGCCAAAGAAAGGTTTTCCTTCCCCTCCCTCCAACCACTTTACTCAAAATGTTTATTTCAAAATGTTTTCCAAGTTCTGCTCCTCTTAAAACATTGGGTAAGTTTATTTCCACCTCCCCCAGTCTTTCTTATTTGAGGGCTGAGGCTGTCCTTCGCATCGTTGGCATCAAGGATTTGTTCCTAACAGTATCTGATCACAGATGAGTGGAACTTTATAAAACTGTTACGATGAAGGCACCTTCTGCTATCAGTATTTGGTGGCGGTTGTTGTTTGTTTTTTGTGTTTTAATCAGAGGTGCACTTCTATTGGGTGCTCTCTCTTTGAGTGTCTCCACTTCTGGCTTAGGCCATATAACTATCTGGAGTTCTAGCCATATCTTCACTGAGCACTGTGCAATCCCGGAGGCATTCGGGGTGATTCGGTACTGGGGTCCTGCAGTCATTGTTTTCTGTAAAGTGCTTAGTGGTCCTGAATGTTGAGGGTTTGATGGTAGTCACCCAATGAGAATGAGTATGTGGACTATCAACTGAAACAAAGACTATTAGTATTGTAATTTCTTGCCCTCACTCCATTTTCCCTCAGAATCTTCTTTTACCTAAAGAGAAGATCCTGACTGACTAAAATGATACTGGATGCTTACCGAGATCTTACTCGTGTACCAAGCATGAGTGAAGGTATGCTTGGAGCACACCTTCTGCAGGTGACGTAGGAGTAAACATACTCATGCCAAATGGTAACATGCACATGCTTACAATGCATACTATTAGCTTGGAACTGCAGTTACTGGATAGTATCTTTTCCTTTGCTATATAAGGTGATACACAAAGTAAACATCCACTGAGTGAGTCCAGATATCGCTATCAAAATAATAATAGAACTGAACCTTATTTCAGAGCACTTAATTTAAATCTGTTAAAGATAGCTCAAACCCTTCTGTATGTTGCTATAGGTAACCTATCATCCATAAGTTATACCTTTCATGTGTTTCCATATATTATGACTGTTATTCCTTAGAGTAAGTGTAGATGAAGTTTTTGGTTTCTTCCTCTGCCACTTCACTTTTGGTATATGGAAAAGAGCCTATAACTTAATTTTCTATGCTCCTTTCCTCTGTGAATGCTAAAGGATATTTCAGTATCTTTATTACACCAACTTTTAAGAGAGGGAAGACCAGAGCTACTTTGAAGTTAGCTTAATAATTGAGTAGATAAGGAATATAGTACTCTTTAAGGTGTGCATGCAAGTGAGATCTCTTTAAAGTTCTGTGCTGCTTATGGAGGCAATGCAAGTCTGTTTCACCTTTGCTTATGAACAACTTTTCTATTGATTTCTAAAATTTCTGCATAGATTTTGTTAAATAATGAAGTTTGCAGAGTAAAGCCTTCAGTTTTAAGGATTCTGGAGCATGGGATGCAAGATCTGTGAGGATTTCTAAAACATGTAGGATGTAATTGCCCCTCAAATGGGTCGCCGAAGTACTGTTGTTTCCCAGCTCTCATTTCGTTCTCAATAGTCATCTATTCAGAGGAAAAGAAATGCAAGGATATGACAGTATCTGGACCGTTCTGAAGGTATAGTTATATTTTGTGATTTGGCCTGGTCTATAGGAATGTGATCCTGTATGGAAGAATCATAAGATTAGTTGACCCAAGTATCTTGCTGTGGAACAAGATAAGTTACTTTTTAATTTGCATTCATGTACTTTATGGATTGGATACAAACGTTTTTTTTGTTTTTTTTTTTTGTTTTTTTTTAAATTCACTTCGCTTTTGCATCTCTTTAAATAGAAGAAAGCAAGAAACCTAAACAAAAATTTTTGTGCCTTTGTCTTGGAAAAAACTGCCAAAAGCTGCCCCTGTTCTCAGTCAGGATGTGGGTTATGGTGCTTTGTTAAATGGTATAATCTTGCTAATCCAGCTGAATTTGGGCATGTGCGATTTTTCTTTATTTGTGAGACAAAGAGTTTTATTAGGATTGTAGTGTTGCTTATTTTATAGTGAAAACGACCTTTGAAAGATGGCTTCAAAACAATAGATGGAGAATGTTAGAAGCCTAATTTGAATGAAATGAAGGGGAATAATTGCCCCATAATTGCTAATTATTGGCTCTGAGCTATTCCTTTCAATGCATTAAAAATCTTCTCAAGTAACCACGTCACTGCACATTCAGAACTTATCTAAAATTAGCACTACCGCTGTTGTGTAGATAATAAATAGATGGAAGTTGTATGAGCTGAATGTTTTAATTTTTTGGTTGGCCTAAAATAGATATTTGTGTAGAAGCAGCTCTATGAATTATGTAAATTACATTATCCGGATAAACGTAGCCTAAGCTGAACTAAACTATGTTGATATCTTTCACACAGTATTATGAAATAGTGTATACGTTTATTAACATCAGTAGCTTCTAAGGTATTGTACCTTGACTGAGGAAGAGCACTCTTGGTAGACAAGCCTTCAGAAACATGTTAGTTCATTAACATCAAACAGGCAGAGTATAGATTGAGCAAAGTCATCTTGAGACTACAGGTAGCTCAAAATAATTGAGATGTGCTCTTACCTACGCAGCGTTTTAGTTATAAAACGTTACGAAGATGGTACTCCTGCATACAGAATGGACTCTAGAGGGAAACCTGTGAACTGTAGACTGATGTACCTGACTGGTACAAATGTCTATAATAAAGAAAATACCATTGAGCATGTGGTTAAACACGGCAGTAGGAAAGAGCTAGCCTTGCTTCTGTACGGGGAAATTCTGCCTTACTAGCCTTTTGAAGTTCTGTGATGTTGCTAGTAAGTGTATGGATAAAGTGAACAGCATGTTCATTTATATATTTTTAAGAAGCCCTTGACAGAGTTCCTCTCCAAGAGGTGTTAAAGGAGCTAAGATGCCGCAGGACTGGAGGTATTGAAAGTTGGTTAAAGGATAAGAAGCAAAAGAGTATTTCTTAACAGTCATGTTTCAGGATAAAGTAAGGTACTCTCCCAGGAAGCTGTGACCCGCTTTACTCAGTGTCCTCCTGAGTGTCTTGGAGAGTAGGCATAGTGAAATATCCAAGTCTGCAGATGTTTTAATTCTTCTCAGGTAGGTAAATGTCACGCCAAAGGCAAAGAGTTCCAGAAAACGTCATAAAACTGAATGAGCAGGTAAAAAGTGGCAGATAAATTTCAGGGTAGGTAAATAAAAGCTAGCACAAGGGGCTTCAATAGTCTGAGTTACGCTTATGTGAAATTTAGCTTTCTGGTGGTTAAAAGCTGATGAAAGAGATCTTGAAGTAGTCAAGAGTTCGCAAATCCTTACCTGTGTGTGCAGTGGCAGCTGTGAAAAACAACAGTATGTTGGGCACTTGCCAGAAAGGATATCAAGAACAAAACAGCATTGTTGACGGCCTTATAATCAGCAATATAGTGATGTACTGATGTGTTGATTCAGTTCTGGTTCTGCATCTAAGGAAGACTTAGTGAATTCGGAAAAGTTGCAGAGAAGGGCAACTGAAAGGATTAAGAGGATACGCCAGTGCCTCGTGGGTTAAGACTAAAACGGCTGTGACGCCTGAGTTGGAAGGATGAAAGGGGTGTAGTCATAGTTCACAAAAATCATAAAAGTGGTAGACAAGATGAGTAGAGAATTATTGTTCACCAAATTCTTCTATGTTAGAACTGGAAGCAGTTGTTGAAATTTGTAGGAGCTTGGTTTAAAAAAGACTTTTTTTTCTTTTTTTGGTAACATAGTGGGAAGTGAACTTTGAAGATGCACTCACACAGGAGGCTATGGAAACTGGCAGTATTAGCAGGCTCATAAAGATATTAGACAAATTCAAGGACAGCAGGCTCTTAAACGGGTGCTGAAGGAAATAAGCTGAGAGATATTCACTAACATACCTAATGCAGTGATTGTCAACGTCGGGAGTATGAGTAGAATGCACTAGAACCAGGCTCATGAAGTCTCCTTAAGTCACAACTTCTACTGATACTGTCAAAGACAAATTATTAGCCTAGTTGGAGCACTAAGCTGATCGAGTAGGGTGCTTTTCAAGTTTAAAATACCGTAATGTGATGGTTTTGCTGTAAATAAAAGCATACAAAAATTAACCCAACTCTTTTGGGATTTGGAGAGTTCTCACTGTTAGTGTATCTGTATATTCACTTTGATATTTAACTGTTAGGTTTTGAAACTAATTTTACCAGCTGCATTTGCTGTTGCTTCGTCTAGGTCCTTACTTACTGTTAGTTTCTAAATTTTATTCTTTCCTTTATCCTAATGTGATGTTCTCATAAAATGAAGTGTTAATCTAGCAGATATCTCGGTTCCTGTTATTCCTTTCTCTGGGCTATTTCTTTCCATGGGCTCGCTCAGCAAAGAAATTCTCCTCAATGTTTTTCTTGTATCTTGCCCTTGATGTTGGTGTCTAGTTATTCCAAGTGTCTAGCTTATTTTTCTTCTGCATCTTCTTGATGCAGGCTTTGTAAAACTTATTTTTATATTTGCGTGAGTTGCATGCAGCCAAAATCAGGAGCACAATTTTAATTAGAAATGTATTAAGAAGAGTGTTTGCTTTTTGTGTTGTGACAGTTTGATAGCCGACTAATGCTCTTGTTTATGTGCATTCATACGGTATATTTCATGAACCCTTAAAAATAGCTATCATGAAGAATTGTGAAGAATTGTTTTAAATAAGCTTGAAGGAGATGCTTTTGAGTTGAGCTAACTGTAACTTTTATTTTCTTCCTTGATAAATCAGATGGGACAATGGTGAAAATGAAAAGCTTAGTCCGTGGGACATGGAACCAGTCCCTGATAATGGTAGGTGGAAACTCACTTGATAAAAACAGTTAATGTGTTTCTCCCTCTCCAGATAATTTGTTTCATGCAGCCAGTGAACCTTAAATGGTTGTTCTTTGTTGTGATCTGGATCTTCTGCGCACAATATCCATCGTGTTTATCTACTTAACAGGTAGAATTGGTTACTTCAAATGTAAGAGAATGTCAGCTACTCAGCTTGATGGGTTGGGTTTTTCTTTATCCTTTGTAAGCAAGAATGTTCTTTAACGTGGTCTCTCTTCTGATTTGGCAAAATACCTTAGATAGCCCTATATTCCCCCCCCCCCGTTAGGCTTTCCATCCTCCAAAGCAGTTTTGGAAGAAATACCCAAAATGTTTAGCTCTGGCTTATACAATAAAGCCTGATTCTTCCAAATGTCAAGTTTTTTACATTCTTGTATATTATTATAACAAACACTAGGTTGTTCTAATACAGTGCAAGGAGGAAAAAAATATGTATATCTTATATATAACTTAAAAAATTGTTTCCAGTCAGCAAATCCTTGGTGCATTTACTTTTAAAAGCAGCACTTTATAAGGTTTACTGGTCAAATTCAAATGAGCTGTAAATGAAACAATTGGATTCCTAGTTTGTCTAATTCACTTCAGTTTTTCCATCACTTGCTGGTACCTGCTGGAGGAAGGGAGATTTGCAAAAAAGGGAATTATAGTAGTTATTGAATAATCTGTCAAAAGGATACTCGTTTTCCTAATCGCCTGTTAGGAGTTAGCTTGCTTCTCAAACTCCAGAAGGGCTTTTTCTTTTTTCCTTA
Source organism: Struthio camelus (assembly GCF_040807025.1). Lineage (NCBI taxonomy): Eukaryota > Metazoa > Chordata > Aves > Struthioniformes > Struthionidae > Struthio > Struthio camelus. The sequence goes on along the minus strand of NC_090942.1, from coordinate 123,331,381 downwards.
AAATACCAGTATGTTGCACACATGTGGATGTTCTCAGTAGCTGCACGACTGTCTCATGACTGGCTGCTTCAGTCAGGCAATTGAGATGACAAATTCTGCAAAACAATTTGAAATCAAAATGTGAAATGGCCATCTTTATGTGTTTCAGCTTAATATACAAAACAAGCAACTGTCAGGACTTTTTTTTCCACAGATTTAACTGAAATGTTCCATTCGTTCTCTTGTCACCAGTGTGTACCTTTCTGTTGTATTGTGGTTTTTTGTCTCATTTTCTTCTTCGCTATCTGATTAATGCTTCCCGTATGTATCACTTAGAGGCAGGCATGTTATTGTCAGAGGCTCTGGAACAAGCCTTGCACATGAATGCAAGTCACGATTTTTTTTTTTTTTTCTCCTGATAACAGGGCAAATTGCATCAGTTTCTTCTGAATGTTCTGTTGTAAGGTTTCAGTTCCTATTTAGATTAAGTGTATTAATTATCGTTTCTTCTTACTCTAAGTTGAAATGGGAAGCTTACCGCAGGCTTAAGCCGTTGAGAACGTTATAGCAATTTTGTGAGATCTAGTTCCCTTATGCGGTGTGATAACAGAGACATCCTACAAACACTAGTTTAAATCTGGATGATATAACGTATGTAAGTCATCATTAGTAAATGATGACAGAGGCAAGTTACAGCTTGCCTGTTTGATCTAATAGCTTGTTCCTCTGCCATGTTAAAGGCACCAGGTTTGATTAATCTGAGGAGCCGTGACTTTACCATAGCAGAATGAAGGGGGGAAAAAAGATTGAAAGCTTCTGAGACTTCTGGGGACAAAGTCAAAGGATGAAAAGAAAGTCCGCTGAGTAGGGTCAGGGAAAAGTTCCACAACAGTCACTAGGCTAGAGAAAGAGGAAAGGAAAAAATTTCCCTGGAGACGATCCAGACTTCCTTATTTTCAGGTAGGGAATGGGTCCTCAGTGCTCTGGGGGGAATAAGGCTCTCAGAGAAAGATTTTTATATGTTTCTAAAAAGTATCCTTGTGTTAATATTATAGCATAAAACGAGGGTTATACCTCTTCTTCTTTGCTTTCTGTGTTCTTCCTTCAGTTGATTGACTTGGAGATCAGTTTGAAATTGTACCTTGCATTTTCCACTCCAGCTCTCAAAATGTTTTTTTCATTCAATTTGCTAAGATAGGAAAGGAACAACACTGAAGTTGGATTAAATAGCAGGCCATAACTTTGATTTATTATCCTTTTGTATCCTGCAGGCATAAATTCTTTCTGGTCAGTATCAAGATACAGAATCAGATGTCAAACCCTGTCAGGGACAATGTTGTTGAGAGCGGTAAAAGGTGATGCATATGGACCTAAAAGTTTAGTTTTCATCAGACTGCTTACTGAAGTGTTCTGGTGTGGGCTGGCTGTTGTCCGTGCCAGCTGTCTGTATCTGAAGCACTATAACCCTTCTGCTCAGGGTTCAGCTTTCTGTGACCCCATTTCCTCCTCAGGACTGGATCATCCAATCATACTATAACGTGCTAGTGATTATGCCAGGTTTCTGTGTCACGTGCATCCAGGGTGCTGTGAAGAACACAGAGTAGGGCAGAGTAGTCCATGCTTAGCGATAAACACTTCTTTTTTTTTTTTTTTTTTTTTTTTTTTTAAATCTGTCATTCTACTTCCGTTGCTACTCTTGTAGGGAAAAATCCCTCTTGAGTGCTAAGTCAAGAGAAAGAATACCACGTATGGAGTTCTTAATTTGACCCTGTGTAAGTGTAGAATTACTTGCCTTGCTCCAGTCCGCTAGTGTTGTCTCCAGGGATTTTGATTGTGGAGTTTATTTCAACACAAAGATCAGTCAGAAGGATTATCCAACTGAGACACCTCTGCTTCAACTTTTCCTCAGACTTGGAGCTTAACCGTTTATTTCCAGCATTAGAACAGCTTCATCTTCAGTATTATTTGAGAGGCTAGCAAATACTGTCAGGGCTTTGTCAGTGCAGTAACGGGCAGAGAACTAGAAAGGATTTTGAGTCATCAGGACTAATCTTGTTTGACTGAAGGAAAAAATAATCCTTTTCAGAAACTTAAAAAGCAAGCTCCTTAGAGCTTGTTTAGGTTATTTCGACTCTATGGTAGTTGTAGCTTGATATTTATGGTATAGGATATCTATATACTAGATATAGATCTGTTAATGTATTCATAGACTACAGTCATTTCAACATTGGCATGGACCCACGCAGTCATCTCTCTTGCTCTCATTTTTAATGGATAGTCTTGGACGCTAACCGGAGTTGCTACTGTAAGCCTATACGCTCTACTGTTGAATGTTATTTGCCATTTTAGTTGCTATTTCAGTTGTCCTAATCCCTACAAAGAAAGGTAGAATGATCTTACTTACCCACAGCATCTGATCAGGAACCTTTGTGAGCTTGTTCTTACTGAAGTCTGGAAATTAAATGAGAAATTTAGCTTTTCAGGAATAATAAAAGTGTAAAAACCGAAACTGAAGATGTGCAAGCAGTCTGTGGTGTCGAGGAGAAAAGTTCCCAGGGATAATGTATTATCTACTCAATCATTCCATGTTAGTTGAATGTCTTTGGAAGTGTGACTCCTTGCGAAGAACTGTATGTCTCACCTTTATATTTCTGCAAGTTCTTACTGCTTTGAAATTCAGTTAATCGTCCACGTTCAAAATAATTTTCAAAATTGCCCAAAAAGTCATGGTTAAGAATACTAGGCAGGATGTCACGATGTATGTTGCCTATTTTGCGTGTTTAATGGTTGAGAGCACAAATGAGCTCATTAAACTCAGAAGAATTGTCTATGTGCTTTTGTTCCGAGTGCACACCCTAGACTTCACAGGATCATAATTTAGTTTCAGTCATCTTTTAAGATTAATGCATATATCGAGAGACAAAGCATTCTGGAAATTCAGAACTGCAGAAAAGGAGAAGAAAGGATTTTTTTTTGGTTTGGATTTTTTCTTATATATTTCTTTTCCCCGGTCTTGGCGTCAAACTCCACTTTGATATAAGGAAAGAATTGTTTTTTGTCGCATATATGCTTGTAAGCATATAACAATTTATCTTTTTGTTTTATGTTTTCTGTTCACGCTTTCCTATTTGCTGTCACTCTTCAGTTGATCAGCCTGAAGAATTAGGAGCTAGTGTTTCTGTGACTTTTGATGAAATGGAGAGGCTACTTTACAAACCCCAAGAAGGGGAGTGGGGGATACGATCTCGTGATGAAGCATGTGAGCGAATTATCAATGGGATTGATCAGCTTCTGACTCTTGGTGAGCATGTAATCTAAGCTTTTCTGTTAGCATTACATTTTATAAATAGATTCCTGGCATATACATAGTATCCTCTAAAAATTGACCTGTGATAAAGTACTGTAAGTGTTCGCACATACTTATATGCAGTTTTCTCTGTGTGCCTGTACTCAGATTTTTGTTTTTAAGCATCGTTGGTTTTATCAAGACTTTTTATATATGATGTTTGCATGCTTTGCTCAATGTTTCTGTGCGTATAGGCCTTCAGTTAATTTTAATCTTGCTGTTTTGTACAGATATGTCAGCAGCTTTTGCTGGTCCAGTTGACCTGTGTACCTATCCCAAGTACTGTACTGTGATTGCTTATCCAACAGACCTAAACACTATTCGGACAAGACTGGCTAACCGATTTTACAGGTTGGTACTAACAGTAGAAAGGAGGGAGACTATGGGAGTTTGTACCTTGTGAAAAGATCTAAACTGTTTTGGGAAGAACAGCAATTAACCTGCTTACAAATATTACGAAAGCCGATAGTTCAGTATTAAGTTTCTTAATTCTAAGGAAACTAATTTCAGCCTATATTGATACTATTTTCAGATTTGCAGTAAACACTGAAATTCTTTCTATGCAAAATTTGCTATTTCAAAATTATTAAGCATTAAAAAATAAGCTATTTTAATGCTAAAGCCTTAATTCTGGTTTTGAAGTGCAGCATTTCAGGTCCTTTCAACTCAGAGTTAAACTCTTTACTCACCTGTTACATTTAGAAGTGGGCTTAAACACAGAGGTGAAACGTTAAGTATGACCTCCAGCATTTTAAACAAGAAAAACGAATGGTAGCGAAAGGGAGAGGAAACTAAAGTGCAGAGATGATAAAATTCTAGTTTCTTGGATGTACTGGATACCCATAGCTCTAAAAGAAACTAAGGGGTATCCATCATCTGAACTTGCATTCAGGATCTCTTTAAATAAAAAGAAGAGACATTGGTTGTTTTCCTCCTACATAAGACTGGAAAAATGCCTTGGGAAAAGCTTTGAAATTTGAGGGGGTTGCTTCATAATTACAAGGAACTGAAAAAATAGGTGATAAAATGAAGCTACACAGTTGTGCTAGCTCATCTCAATGAAGTTACAATTTTTATTTGTAGCAGTTTCCAAACTTACAGGACACCGATTTATGACTGATCAGTACCTCTCAAAGAGAGGCTTTTTGAGGGAGGATAGAACAGAACATCATAGCTGAGTTGAATTTAAAAATTAAGTATTTAGATCAAGTTTCTTCTCTCTTTTAATTGCTTTTGTCTTGTGTTTGTTTATACCATCATAGTATTTAAGAACAAAGGAACTCACTCATGTTCCACTTGACGAGAATCTGTCACAAGAAACTTCTATAAATGTTTACAGAACAAATGTTAGAATTTACACTGGTAGTTAAATACCCCCCTTCTTTTTTTCTTCTTTTTGAATGGGTCAAATGTAAGCTTGTTAAAAACACGCATTTTTAAAAGAATGCAGGAAATCTGAGGCCCTTAATAGTTATATGATTTCAATGATATTTCAGAACTTAATGGTATCAAATGCAAGTGCTAACATGTCAATATTTCATATAGCTAGAAAAATTCTCCTGTCGATATTATCTGGAAAATGGGTCGGTTTTGAATGTCTCCCCAGTAGGTTCTTGGTCATCACAAGCATTACACATAGTGTCATGACTTTTAGTACAGTTAGCTTGAAAAGCACACATGCATGCACGCAAAATTCAGGTAACTCTCCATTTCATCACATTGAAACAGTGTATAAGAAAGCCAAATGGTTGGAATATGGAGAAATAGTATAATACATTATGTTAACAAAACTTCAAGGAGAATGAAACTAATGCCTGCTAGAACTTTGCAAAGTTCCTTCAGATGAATTATTAATAATGAGTTGGAAAATGGGTTAGCAAAGAAGTACACTATTGATTTTGCTTCCTTGAGTGCATGTGTGTGCATGCAGTTTTTGTTTTTGTTTTTTCTTTATTTTCCACGTGAATGTTCATTAACATCCCTTATTTAAAAAAAAAAAAAAAAAAGTTTGAGATTCATCTAGTGAAACTAATGAAAGACATCCATCCCACTGTGGATGGATAATTATCTTCTGCAATTTTTCACTCTTTCAGCTTGTTAAAGGTGCACTGTTTTTGTAATTTTAAGGAGAATCTCTGCGTTGGTTTGGGAAGTAAGGTATATTGAAAGCAATGCTAGGACTTTCAATGAACCTGGGAGTGCCATTGCTAGAGCTGCAAAGAAGATCACTACACAACTCTTAAAGTTTATCAAGTAAGCAGCATTTTAATCTAAATAGCGCTTGCACGCATGTGCCCTTAAATGATGGTGGTGATGGGAGGGGATAAACATTGTAATTTCCCTTAGTTGTGTATATTGCTTCTTCTAATTTCTTGCACTGCAAGACAATTAGATTTCTATTTTTTTCCTTTTATCCTGAGTATTACCTTAACTGGGAAAATACCTTTATGCTCAGCATAGAGACAGTTAGACTTTTTTTCTTAATAACATTCACTGGTACTTACGATATGAAAATATCACTTGATGTGTAAGTAGTGCAACCTATAAAGTAAGCTCTGTGCTAATCTAGTACATGTGTAGAAGTTCCTGTTGTAGCATGCTTAATCCAGTATCATTGAGAAATTCATGCTGAAAGAAGTTAGTCTTCCTTCAGGTAGATCAGGCTTGAAGACCCTTTTCAAATCCGTAATGCTAATTTAACACTCCTTTCCTCATGGCTTCTTCTGAAATGCACAGTATAGCAGTTTTTCAGATTTAACATCGCTTTGTTAATTTTCTAATTGTCTTGTGATTATTTTTAGATTTCATTTTAATTTTTAGTTATTGTCTTCCAGTGTACGTGTAGTTTTTGGTTATGGCAGGGTTTAATGTAGGAAGTGATAGCTATGTTTTTGCTGTTCAAGTAACACAGCTTTAATTGTATTACAGTGATCAGGATTGTACAAACATTTTTGAGCTGTGTAGCACAACAGAGGATGAGCAAGATGGTCTTGATGCTGATGATCTGGTAAGGGTTTTCTGTTTGTTTTGTATTTTAGTAAATAATTGCAATAATGTATCTGCAGTGATAAGGAAATGCTACCAGTCTTCAAATATATATGATAAACGCACTCAGTTATTTTTACAGGAGTGTTTTCATGTGTGTATGTATGTGTGTATATATATATATATGTGTGTGTGTGTGCGCGTATATATATATATGTATGTATCTACAAGATAAAGCTAATGCATAGCCAATATATATTTGGGTATATTACGCATCTGATGCGGGATATGCTTTAATGAAAGCATTTTGTGTTGTCATTACTTTTACAGGGGTATAACAAATATGCATTTTGTATTATGGCTGTGGCACCAAATAAAAAAAAATTTTTTCTCCCGTATTTTGTGAGTGACATTGTATTTCTGAATACATTTTAATGTGCAGTAATGTAATATATGAAATATAGAAACATAAGAATAGCTGTCTATTTGAACAGAAATATTTGTTCCTCAGACAGCTATCTTTCACTGTATTTGTTAATTACTTTGGTTACCTCTAAGGCCAAATTTGTCATTCATCGAGTGTTAACTGTTAAAAGCTGGCAAAGTGTATGACTATTTAAGTGATACTTCAGTTCTCAGTTTCTCTCTACACCACACTGAATTATGCATTGATTTTTGCATACTTCATTGAGAATTTAATGAAGTGTATTTATCTTATATCTGATAGAGGTAGTCGTATTGCTGTATGTATGTACTAATGTGTAGTATTGTTATGCAGTGAGTGTGCAATACTCAGTTATCTGCAATACTGTCTATTAACAGTGTACCCCAAGCTGATGTCTTTTTCACATTTTGATTTCTAATTTAGCGTTTCAGGCTTCAGAAGGTTGCAAAGTGGCTGCCTTCCCTTGCAGGTTAATACGTAGGGAAAAAATGTAGCCATTTTATTACTGCATCTCGCTACTTCAGCATCAGCTCTGTGTTTTTCTGTATGATAATATGTTTCTGTGCTTTAGAAGCTTACCAAAAGTAAGCTTGTGATGTTAATCACAAGTTGGCCTTTCCTAAACTCAGGATAAGAAAAATGCAGAAAGCTTTATGATTTCTGTTATTGGTGAATTGAATTGCTGATCTTTAGTCATTGGGACTCAAAGCTGATGGAAGTATAACTGATGTTTCGTACACGATGTCTTTATATACTTAATGCGGTGTTCCAGGAACGCAGTCTTTCCTTGCTGTCAGCTGGTGCAAAAGTAATACTCTGGGTAACTTCCCATTGCAATTTCTGGTGGTGTTTTCCTTTGTATTGAGGACAAGAGTTGGAGTCAGGCCTACCTAGTGGTATCCATGTAGGATCTTACTTTCCAAGTCTGTCAAAGGGTGTACTCTGTTTTTTGATATGCTTATTTTCTGTCTCATCAAGAAAAATGAGAATTTTTAAAGTTAGTTTTACTACAATGTAAAATATAATGATATTTGGAGCACCCATTAGCCTGGTTTTATTTTGTGCAGGATGATGAGAAACGTCTTCCAAGAACTTCATATAGAAGAAAAGTGAGTTGGCTCATCTTTACTTTACTTATTCAAATCAAATCTAGCAGGAAAAAATGATTAACAGACTGTATTGAAATTCTGTGGGAGTGATGCTTTCTTTTATAACAGTCACAGATAAATCAGAACTCTTCTGATGTTAATAAGGGGCTAGGCGTTTTGTCTAAATAGTTGTTGCTGTGTTAATGCTTCTATTTTGTGTGGTTGTCCAGCAAAATCTTGCTGATGAATTTGATGTAAATATTATTCATTGGAAGAGCTTTCAGTTATTTGTATGATGCTGAACTAAAAGCATTATCTTGCTGAGATACTGAGAAAAACTGGAGTAATAGATATTATTCTACTGTTTTTAAGAGTAGTTCTCAAGAAATTAGAAGGTATCTTTATATGTGCCTGGGTTGTTCTATATAAACAAGAAACATGGGGAGGAAAAAAAGTTATATAATTTGTCAGAGATACTAATATAGACTAGAGAAAACAAATCTGCTAGCAGTATAGTACCCTTTTTGTTATAAAACCTTATGCTTGGAAGTTTGCTTTTCTGATACAGAAATAATTACATTTTAAGATTAGTTTTTCAGGCTATATTTTAGTAATGCTTTTTTCTGACTTTTGTTTTTTTTTTTTTTTTTTAAGGGACGGATTTTAAAAAGAGGAAAAAGCCTGAAAACCGGCTATGATGACAATAGTTGGAAGAAACAGTGTATGGAACTGGTGAACTTAATTTTCCAATGTGAAGATTCTGAACCTTTTAGGCAGCCAGTTGATTTGGATCAATATCCTGTAAGTTGTTCTTAGTAACATTGAAAGATGTTTATATTATTTATTTTTTCTCTTAACATTTGATACCATAATAAGATCTCCATATTGCTCTTGGAGTTATTTGTTCTTGTTATGGTTTTAGTCCAGAACCACTCAAAGGAATTTACTTTGCTGTGTGCTTAGAAGTATGAGCTAAATACTTTACTGTATCAAGACACGATCCATCAAAATACAGCAAGAATTTACATTGTTTTGTATTAATAGGGACTGCAGATACTGCATTACCATAAATAAGCACATAAGTTCTCTTTGTTTGCTGTTATCTGTTAACTTGGAAGATAACATTTGCCTATCTGCTTTCTTTTGAACTGATGAACAATCAAAACTGAACTTACCTGTATTCCCATGACTTTATTTTTTCCCGCTGTCACTGCTGGCATTATCTTTTCTGCTGGCTCACTGAATATTTTGGGGAATCTGCCCCCTCTTTGAAGATTCACATATAGATTGAATATAGATCTTGGTTGATATGTACCTCTAAAGTATAGGTTCCATCCATCCTCTGTTTCATTTTCTCTGAGTTCCCTGTAAAATATATCTCAGAACATCTTACTCCCTTGGCCATTCATTCCACTTCCATATCAAATCAAATACCCTGTTTTTCCCAAGGTCTTCTGTAGCTTTGCCCTTCCTCTTTTTTAGAAACTTATCCTAATGTCAGGAGCCATTTGTCACATCTCCAAAACTTATTCTTCTTTGCTACAATAGTGAATTCACACTTTCTTTTTATTCCTTTATATGGAAATCATTTAGATAAATCTGCATATTCATTAAAACTAGCTTCTCTGGGGCACTATGAAAAAAAATCTGTTGGCTGAATCTGAGTGATAAGCTTGACTTGTTCCTTTTCTTCATCTTAGCAGCTTGTGGTATTCTTGCTAACTCTTCTGTCTTTCTTGTTTTAAAGACTCGATACATTCTCAAGGAGTGAAAACTTTAACAACCGTGCAACTGTTCTCTTTTGGGCTTTGTATCTTGAGTTTGGGTCTCTCTTTGGATTTGGAGACGACTGTGGTTCTCTAAAACTCCTCACTTACAGTGGAGAGAGAACAAGATAAAGATTTGGCAGGTGTTTTGTTTTTAAACCAGTCCAATTTGTTTCTCATAGTAAAAATGCATCAATGAAAGGATTACGTGAAGATTTGTCACAGTTTTATTGTTATCAAAATGAGAAATATAATGGTTTACTTGCATGTTATTGTTACTGAGTAGTTTTTAATAGAGATAACTCAGAAGAATTGGAACTGAAAAGCTGCATTCTTGGGCACATGAGATTTCAGAATTTTTTTGGAAGTTAATATACTGATAGAAAAAACCTTGAAAATGATAATATAGTGGAGACTTCACATCAGGTAGTCTCTGTGAAAGCTAAGCTGTCTACTGTGCTGGGTGCTTCTGTCTTCAGGTGATGGTCAAGATAATCCATGATCATCTTAGCTCACCTTTGAATGGCAAATAATAAAATTCAAAGCTATTGGATTTTTTTCTTTATGCTTTGTTGAATTACTGTTTCCTCTCTCTCTCTGTTTTCATATCTTTATGTAGGATTATAGACATATTATAGACACTCCAATGGACTTTGGTACAGTGAAAGAAACGCTGGAAGCTGGAAATTATGACACTCCAATGGAACTGTGCAAAGATATAAGACTAATATTTAGTAACGCAAAATCTTACACTCCAAACAAAAAATCAAAGGTAGCTGTTAATGTTGTGTTTTTATGCTTGTAATAACGACGTTTTTATTTTGGAAGTAGTTTATTTATCAGTATCTCTTAATAAAGCTTCTGATGGGGTAGATAGTGGGGAGCAGTGCAGCAAAAATATTGAAAATGTTTGTTCATGTGTCTTGTTTATCTAGCGTTACAGATCATCACTTTGCCATAATTTTTCTGTCTAATATATTTCTATACAATTTGTAATTTTAGAAATGTTTCTCTTGGATATATATTAAAAACCAAAACATTTTAATCTTCTTCATCTAGATTTATAGTATGACCTTGAGATTGTCAGCACTATTTGAAGAGAAAATGAGGAGAATTGTTTCCGATTTTAAAAACGGTCAGAAGCAGAATGAAAGACTACGCCAAAACCAGAGATATACTAGAAGATTTCACTCTCAAAGCTCAGTTCAGCATCCTACCAAAATGCTCAGGTAATCAAAAGATTTATGAAGATGTGGAGATTTATCACAGCTGTCAAATATTCATATCCCATCACATTATTGGAAGATGGTTGGTTTATTAGATGGATAGCAGACTGAAGTGAGATATATTTAGAATTACCTCTCTTACAGCAGGAAAGACATGCTTGAAAAAAAAAAAAAGCGTTTCTTTGTAATGCGAAAGAGGTTGGGAAACAGCTGAGGGACTGAAGATAAAATAGGGTAGATTTTTTTTTTGTTTGTTTTTAATGTTTTAGTTAAGGAATCGGACTTAATTGCAAGATGTATTATAGGATTGTCTTACCACGCACAGAAGAAATTATCAGTCCTATATAAGTTCTCACACAACTACTGGCTGACATGATTAATTCCATATATTCTTCTCAATTTGTGTGTGGGGTGAAGTGAGACAAAATACAAGAGCTAAACGTGGTATACTGTGGGAACATGGCACGTCCCTTTCTGCTGCTATCCAGACTTTTTTTGACTGGCGATGGAAGGATTAAAAAAAAAAAAAAGTTCTAACAATAAAATCTTAAGAATTGTAGTTCTTTCCAGTGAAACAGTGTCATGGATGTAATAGAGACACATGCATTAGGATATGCAGGAACTCTTCTTTGAATCAGTGCTTGTGCTTCCATCTGAAGAATTGTATATGACTTGTTTACAGTTCAGTGGTACATAGCGGAAACGAGGCTTAGGAATATTTGGGGGAGCATTTGGATATTAAGCCATTATGCAGGAAGAGCATACACGTGCCTCTAGAAAAATATGTGAAAGCCTGTGACTAAAAGGAAACAAATGACAAAATAGTAGTTCTAAATGTAAAAAGTGACTTTCCAGTGCCTACCAGCCTCTGAATTGCCTGTGTATAATGCATATCCCTTCTCCGTTTCCCCCCCCCAGATCATTTTTCTTCTGCTGTAGTCAAATAGAATATCTGGACTGTGTGTAATACTCTTTAGCATCCGCGATGGAGAGTTTTACTGGAGAATTGGATCAGTGGGTTTCTACTACAAATAAGCGTTTTATTTTAGTCAGTAAAATTATTCCCCAAAGAGACACCTCCTTGATATCTTTGGGGCTCAGGTTATCGTGGAATAACGCTTGTATGCACAGCACTTAGTTTGAGGCTTCTGTGTGATTGACAACACTCTGGGATTCAACAGAAATTGAGACTGTTGTTGCAACCTCTTGTTCATAAGAGGATATTTGTCTCATGAATGCGTTCCATATGAACTTTTGTGGTTTATTTTTTTCCAGTCAAAGGGTAGAGAAAGAAACCCTTTTTCTCATATAACTTTATTAGGAGTGTAGACTATTTTTTACTGGAAGTACTTAATGCTTATCAAAATTAAAATCGTCCCACACCTTCTTAGGTCACAAATATAACTACCCTTCCATAAATCTAAAATCATATGGCGAATGGTTAGTTAAGATTCCCGAGGAAGAATTTTTGTCAGAATACTTAATTACCTGTTTTTCGTAGTTTTACGACCTATGTGGCTTTTACCTCTTTCCCCTTTCACTAGAAATTTGAAGCAGAAACCATTAAAATCTCAGGCAAAAATTGAATCTGAGCAGGAAGATTCTTTTACTCTACCTACCTCAAGCAGAGCAGCTTGTGCTACAAGCCATAAGACGAACGCTAGCAATTACGTCCATAGTTCCTCTGGTGAATCTTCTGATTCTGCATGCCTGGCGTCCTTTGAAAGGAATGAAAAGGCTAGATCTACAACACTAACAAATGGTTCTGCTTTGTCATCAGGTAAGAAATGGAATCTATTTCAGAGGCAGATTTTTATCTTGGTCATATCTGTGAAGTTCACTAATGTTTTCTTGGTAACCAATAGGAAGCTTTTTAGACAAGATTTATTTGTATTTGGAGTAATACTGAATTTTGAATATTGTGCATTTTGTTGAATTTTGAACTCTTACTGCCTTTTTGAAGATCTATGTACTAAATGCAGGGTTTTCTGCTTTAAAATTATGTAGAACGCCATAAAGTTAGTCAGCTCCTTTATTAATCAAAAGCCTGCTCTGAAGGGGAGATTGCTCTTTAGGATAGAGGCAGAGCTGTCTTGGTTACATATTGCAGTCTAACGGATGGTAATTTTAGCCACTTTGTATGGGGATTGACTAAAAAGCTGAACTGACTGAGACTGAGAAAAAGTTGATGTACCAACTACATGGCTACTTGATGCTCTTAACACTTCTACCAATTTCAGTAATGGAATATCTACTTTTCAAACTGCAGTTTTAGGAGAGTGGTTGCAGTGAATAGATGCCTCTTATTTGAGAGGAAAATGTAACATATTTGATAAATGGTGCTATGTAAAATACAGGTCATACGCCGGCATGTGTTATGTAAAAATTAACAGCCAAAACTAGCAAATGGCAGAATGGAAGTTCTCGGGGGCATAAAAACCTTCCCCTCTAGCTGTTCTTCCCCTATCCCCACAAAAATTTTAGCTTCCTTCAAAGAATAAGGATGCACATCCTGCTAAAAGAGGTATGTGAACACAGCTGTGTTATTTTAGTCAAAAAAAAAAAATACAGCTCAAAGAAGCTTTCTATCATCAAAAACATTAGAAATGTTGACTATATTTACAGAATATACCACTTATCAATTCCATTGCTATATAAGAAATCAAGGCATGATAAACCGTGCACTGTAAAATAAATACTGTGAGAAGCGTGAAGACTTTCTAGATCAGTAAACTTTAGCTCTTAATTGGAATCTAACTATGCATGTAGAATTCTAATTGAGAGTTTTAATTTTTTTAACAGAAAGTGAAACAGAAGGTTCTCTGGTTTCTTCTTCTTCTTCATCTTCTTCATCCTCTACAAGTAGCTCAGAAGATAGCAAAGAAAGCTCTGCGATTCTTGTGTCACCCCCACTACACAATGGTATATCTAGAAGAAAGAGTAACAATTTCAGGATAACTAGAAATCGAGCTGCTCAAAGAAAACAGATAGGTAAGATTTGATTAGTTTTCCTGTCAGCAGCCAGTAACACAGCGGAGATGTTATTAATTAAATGTAATAACTATTTTTAGTTGTTGTAAATGTAAGATACTAACTTTTGACTGTTGCTAGTTCTATAGCTCTCAAAATGCAACTCTCTGAACTTCAGAAAACACTAGTTTTGGCACTCAGGAGACGGAAACAAATAGTCTAGTGAGAGAGAGTATTTTGCAACATTTTAAATCTTAGTTAAAGTAATTTGTGAAGAAGTTCTAGTTCTCACAAAGCTAGAATGAATCTAAAATTTATGACACAGCTTAGTATCTTTTCCTGCCAGATAATAAAAGCACATAACTATTGCTAAAAGTGTATTCCATTACTCATGTCTTTGAGTTGAACCTGTTTGGGATTAGACAAGAGTTAAGAAGTGTCTATTTCTATATTTAAGTTTTTAATGACTCCTTTGCTTTACAGGAACACTTCCGCAGGAGAATGGGAGTATGAGAAGAAACGCCAGGAAAAGGTTATATGGAAGCGACTCTGAAAATACTTCAGTGATGACGTCTGAGTCACTAAGTAATAGTACTGGCAGACATAGAAAAATTCCACGCAGAAGTGCTGCTTTGGCAGCTAATAAATTAAAGCTAATGAGTGATGTGGAGGAAGAGGTTTCAAGCTCAGAAAGTATTGGCATTGGATGCAAGAACAGAAAACTGCCTCACCGGAACGCCTCAGCTGCAGCCAGGAGAATGTTATTGGATGGGTCTGAGGATGATGTAGGTCTAAAGTCTGAAAGTGAAAAAGAAGGAGAAGAAGAGTTTACCAAGAGGAAAATTCTTTCTCAACATGGTTCATCTGCTGCAAGAAGAAAATTCATTAGTGAATCTGAAAATGCAACATCAGATTCTGAGACGGACACACAAACGAAGCAGAAAAACTGGCAAAGCAATGGTCATAAACAGTTGCGTGGGACAGTCCATTCTGCATCTCTCAACATGAAAAGTCCCACACTAGAATTGTCAGAGGAGGACTCCAAAAGCCATAAATCAGAGGACAGGAGCAGTCAGAAAGCTTCTGACGAGTCAACATCTGCACATCAGCCTGCAGTGAGCAACTCTGAGGAGGAAGCAGATTCTGAATCAGAAAGGTGGAACAGGAAAAAAAAGACCGGTCAGCAGCTTGTTGCTCCTTTAAAAAAAGCAAAAGTCTTGAGTGATTTAGAGGATACAGCAGAATCTGAACGAGAAGAAAGGAAGGATGAGAGAAGTCTTGTTTCAGAGAGCTTGGTGCCATCTAGAATTGCAGGGAGTTCAAAATCTGGAACTGGTGCCAGCTTCAATTGCTCTTCTGATACAGAATCTGAAACAGATTCCAATAACAGTAATTATTGTGACACTTCAAAAACAAGAAAGAGAAGAAGAAAAGGAAAAACAAAAATCGTTAGAAAAGGTAAAATTTTTAAAGCTAATACATCTAACTGATACTGACTAGATGGAGGAAACAATGTAGGATTAATATAGATAACTTCTGGGAGGATTTGGACTATACAAAGTGTAATATTCCTAAACATTCTAAAAGAAGAGCTAGAAATCAGGGAAGGAGAGCTGTAAAGTATGATGATGACGACAGTGTCTAGAAGTCTAGACTGTTTTGTTTAACTGGGAGGTTACCAAACAACGCTGAGATAAAGCTATTCCAGTTTTATGGTAATATACTTAGAATTCATGATGAACGATGATTGTTCTTGTCATGCAATTCAGGTAACGTATTTATTTTTTTACAGAAATAATTGTCGTCAAGTCATGATTGTTCTTATTTGAATTTGCACTTGCTTATCTTTGTAGCAGTTTATAGCAACTGATACTGAAATGCTTCCTTTGAGGTAATGCTACTCTGTGTAGTGACAGTTAAAAAGCTAGAGAAACAGACTTCCAGGTTGTTGGCATGATGTTGAGCAAAACTCTAGAGTGTGCTGTGAATGAGTCCTAAGATAGGCAGTTCAAGATACCAGGAAGTCTTGCTCCTTGATCAGAATTTCAGTAATGAAAACTTCTGGGTTGTAGTTCTGTTAGCTTGAGTTTGTGGGTAAAGTAATAGTTTATCTTCTTTTTCAATCAGTAACGTTGGTGCTAAAGCAGACTGAGACACAGAGCCATTATTTTCAATTGAAGTAGCTTTATTTGTGGTGTTTGAAAGATGTATTAAAGATTTTTACTTCCATGCTGTGCACTGAAACCTGTAACTTGATTTGATTTTGGATTTTATTCTGTCAGTGATATGTAGTATCCTTTTCAAGGTAAAGAAGCATTTCTCTTCTGCGTTAATGGCATTTCGATGCTTGTCTTGCAAGCATCCCCCCCCCCCCCCCCCCAGTCTCCTCCTTCCAAACCTGTCATTTGAATCGCGGAGACAGATTACCTGAAAAAAACTCATTGAAATATTTTAACTATGGCTGTCTTTTCACAAAGTTTTGAACTATCTTACCTGCTCTTAAAAGACGTGACTTGAAGGAATACCCATAACTGGCAACAGATGCAGTTGGATTATTAGCTTGTTCTGTATTTTAATTGTAAGTTGTCAGTATGCTTTACAGTGGGTAAGGCTTTTTCTTCAGACTTGGGGTTCTTATGAGTTATAGTTATCCTAAAAAGGGAATGGAACATATCGTATGGGATTGCAATATGTGAGCTGTTACATACACTTATATACAGCATTTCTTATCCTCTAGACTTCATTACATAGCTTTTGTTTTTTTATTATGGTGCAAAGACTAGTCTTTCCCACCTTCCTCAAACAAAGCTGCGCACATTGCATGGCTTTAACATGTGGGTTTATTGGAATTGAGTAGGCCACAAAGAGCCGTCAAAAAGGCATGAGAATTCAAGGAGAAAAAAAAGGATTCAAGCTCTAGGAGTTTGTTTGTTTTTAATGCTAAACACAGAGAATTAAATTTTTTGGCTCGCATAACTTTGATTGGAGTTGAACCCTGTCATACATTAGAGTAAAAACCTGATTTCTCTTTTCTTACCCGTTCTTTATCACTCTCATTAAATTTAAGCTTTTACTGTACTGCACCTTTTATGTCCTTGAGTGCAAAGTGTTAATTTGTCTTCCAGTTCTAACTTAGAGCAAAACTCCTCTTACTCACATTTTGTCTCTTAACCAAAAAAAGAAAATAGGAAAAAATGCTTAATTCTCGGGTTAAAATGAATTTAATTTTATTTTGAACATACCTTCTTTAGTAATCAATGTTCATCTACTAGGTAAAGCTGCCACTCATAAAAGCAAATTCAGCTTTTTTTAATTTGCAATTGGCGCCAAACATTGGCAAGCATCAGTGTGCATTATAAGTTGCGTTGTCAAGGGCAGCATCTGTTTAATGACCATAAAATTACCAAAGATTTTAATGAGAATCAGTGCATAAACAGTATTTTTTCTTTGCATTCATACTCACCTTTTTACTTTAAAGTAGTTAATTTCTTATGGAATGATCTTACTTTATCTGGAAGTGATTAACCTCCCCTGCCATGTGTAACATCCCAAATGTTGAGGTGCAAATATGGCAGAATGTCAGTTGTGTTTTTGTGTGTATTTTTAACAGTTTAAATTGATGATCTTTTAAAATGCTTTAAATCAAATTAAGGGGGCCCATCTCAAGGAAAGTGTTAAAGCTATGGTAAGTATAGGCGAAGAGTGAGTATTCCTAAATTTCTGAAAGGTCATGAATATGCTCTTTAAAAGTTGGTAAGGATAAAGTGTAGTAATGAATACTTGTATTGTTTCGGTCTCATTGTAGGCTAAGCAGAGTCATCTGCAAAGATGAGGCTTCTGTAGACTGTTTACTTTAAAAAAAAAAAAAAAAAAAATTATCATCATATTTCCAGTATATTCGGAAGCAGTGGAGCTGAAGACATGGGGCCAAATTTGAGACCTTCTTTCATGAGAAAGGGGAGTACATCATTGTCCTGTACGTTGTTATTTATAGGCAAATAGCTCTCAGGCAGTTATAATTTACCTGCCTTTTTGTGAGCCGTTCCCCACAGTGTTCTACTGAAAAATTAGTTGGCTGTTACAGGAACTGTAGCTAATTTTGGAAAATATTTACACTAAAATACAAAGTATTTATTTTCAGTTTTAATTTACCTAACCTTTATCTAATTAGGAATATTATTGCAGGTAATCCAATAACAATTTTTAAATTAGCAGGTGCCTTCTATAGCTCATTTTATTCCTCAGCAGACGATTGATGTGACAGGTGCATTGTTATCGCAACCTGATTTACTGTGGTTTGCCAAACTGATGTATGAATTGTTCTTTTCTGAAGAAGCTGACGATTTCTGTAAATACGAAGCTAAGCAAATTAGCTCTCCTAAAAGTTATCTTTAGGTACTGCTGGAGTATACTTGTGCTTTTGTTTAAAAAAACAAAATAGTTTCCACATAAATTGAATAGTTGGTAAACTGGGTGTGAGAAACACTTTGTGGGCTGTGATATAACCTGCTGATTAGCTGACTTGGAGAGATGGCTGGATGTTCGTACCCTCTCTTGCGGTCTGGACTTGCAGGTTTAGAGTTTGGTATTGCGTAGTTTCATTAAGCAGATGCAAATTTTGGTGTTCTTATTGTGTGTGGGGATGTTCACTAAGTTATTCTGGAGTTGATTTTAATTCTGGTAAGAAGCTTGAATTAAAAATTAAGATCAGCTTTACACGTATTTGTGCCTAGTTTAAGACTTTGTATGTAAAGCATAGATTTAACCCAACGGCAGTGTTGCAGGAAGACTGGACTTCTGTCTTCAGTGGACTGTCATGCTGCTTTTATCCTTCAGCCTTGCATTCTGTCCTCAGAGTTTCAGCAGCTAATTCAGAAAATATGCATAATCTGTTGTGATGGTCAAGCTTTTTTCTTTAAAAGTATGCACCTTTAGATGCAAGTACCTAAACACCCATCTCAACTGACGAAAAGCTTGTGGGCATTCTTTCTTTTTTGTTGATTTTCCTTGGAATAGTTTAAAACTTAAGGGATTACCACTTGAAACGTGTATTTCTTCAGGTGGCCAGACGTGATTTGGTTAGCACTCAGTATTAAGGCTGGGCAGTCCTTTCAACCTTTCCTAATTGCCCTTCTAGAATGCGAGTGTAGCTCGAAAAGTTGTAGAGGAATCTTAATCCTAAAGCTGGGTTATGCATTTCTACACTTGTTAACTGGACAAAATGTCTCTTTGTACCAGTAACTTGTGTGTTGTTGTTTGCCGTGACTAGGAGGCTGCAGCATGTTGTTGTATGTATTTCCAGTATTTTCCTGTTTAAGATATAATTTAGCACTTTAAATCTCTTAAGTTCCTGTCTGCTCAGGCTTGCCCCATAATAACTGTTACAAGCAGCAGCCCTATGTTGCTTAAATGTTTGCTTAATAGTATTGGAAGACAGTATTTAAGTTAAGCTGGCCTTTTATAGTACTGAATACACAGTATTCAGCGGAAGAGGTTCTCCCAATAAAGTGACATAGTACAAATAGCAGGAAAAGTGTATAATTTCTGGAAACTATTAGAAAAGACAGTGTACGGACTAAATTAACCTCTGGAAATACCAGAATAGGTATACTGAGTTAGTACATGAAGTCTACCTTGAAAATGATGTTGTCTAGGTTTGGTGTCTGAAGAGATTTTTAATGTTGATGCTCAAACTGGACATTTTGAATTTGTGTTCTGTTACTTTCTTCAACTTAATTGTCCACTGTCTTTTATAATACATCTTTACTGTATTTATTCTTGTCAGAACTTAGGGAAAATATTACCCTATCCTTATTTCACAGGTGGGGGGAATCAGGGCACAAAAAGAGATCAAATGACTCGCCAATGCTAGCGCGATAAGTTGACCAGAGGAGTAAGGAACCAAACTATGGTTTTAAACCTTAGGCTGGTGTTCTAATGTCTGGGTGGTCATAGTCATCGTTCTCAACAGACGTTTGGCCTTGCAGTTCGATAGCAGTTCAAAAAGTTTAAACAAAATCAGCAGAGTAGTTTTCTTTATCTGTCTGTAAAAGAAGGTGAGAAAGAGCGTTTTCTCTGAAAACCTCATCTCAGTTGTATGGTACGGTCCCTAAACTTTTAGTTTAAAACATATTTAGCTGCCTACCTTTCTGCAAAGTAACGTATAGCCACTGCCATTATTTTTTCCTGTGCTTTCTGAGTGTAGGTTGAGAATCATTAAAGCTGATGAGTTTGATTTGGAATAAAATTGAATGCTTATTCTATTATGCGGAGTTGATAGACTAATGTTTTGATTATATTAGTGGACGCTTTCACAGAGCGAGTGCTTGTCCATAAAATCAGTAACTGTTCCAAAGAAAGATGTGATAGACATCAAACTTGGGAAAACTAAGTTTGCAAATGACATTTCTGCTAAAATAGCAAAATGCTATTTGTTTTTTATCAATTTTATGCTGATAAATCTACTTCAAGAACTTTTAGTTTGAGCAAGATCTATTAGAAGGTGAAGGTTTAAATCATTTGTTTTGGCAACATCATTCATATTATTTACAAACTGAATATTTATTTAAAACCCAACATAAGAAGCAAGTGCTGTCTTAAAAATACTGAGTCCAGTGTTAGAAGCAGTCTTACTGTTTAGGTCACTGAGGAACTGAGTAGTTTAAATGTTCTCTATGTATATGAAACAACTCTGAAATAGTGAAATCCGTCCAATGCTTGTGTCTGCATAAAATGTTACTGTGCAGTTTTCAGAATGAAGAGTCTGAAATGTGTGATAGTTCATTTTTAAAGGACGTTTTAGGAAGAAAATGACAGCTTTAACAGTGGAAGTATTCATAATGTTGAAGTGTTTGTTTGCTAAGTTAGGTAATTTGTTACCTGGAAGCTACAAGTAGTGTTATGGTAAAGGACGTTACTTTCCAACCCTTTTGATTACCTCAAAGCAAAGGCGTAATGCTACGGAGTAATGCTGAGAGTTAAAAGTGTTCCTTGGACTGATTCTGAATGTTTTTAATAAAGGTTTAATGTAAATTGCACATAACAATTAGAGTTGAAAAAAGCATTTGTGTATTTTATTAAAGGCAGTTGTGTTTGTGCTTAGTAAACTAACTTTTCCAGAAATGTAAGCCTTTTAACTTTCAAATCTTTATTTTATAGAATCGGCTTCTGAGGAGACTGGACAAAGTGGAAAAGTGCTCAGGAGCAGGACATGTATAATTAACTACAAAAAACATATAAAGCTGTCTAATGTGACGGAGAAGAAAAATCCACGCAGATGTGCTACTTTGGCAGCTAATAAGATTAAGATAATGAGTGATACAAAGGAAGAACTATCAAGCTCAGAAAGCGTTTGCACAGGAAAAAAGAACAGAAGGCAGCTTCATGGCAATGGATCAGCAGCATCCAGGAAAAAACTGATCAGCAGCTCCGAGATAGATGTTAGTTTAAAGTCTGAAAGTGAGAAAGAACAGTTTGCTGGCAGAAAAAAACTTTCTTCCTCTAATTCTGCTTTTAAAAGAAAATACATCAGTGAATCTGAAAATGAAAAAACAGATTCTGAGGCAGAGATAAAAATGACTCAAAAGCAGAGTGATGATAACCACAAGCAGCCACACAAAACAGTCCGTGCTGCCTCTCTTAAAAATGCCACATACAACTTTTCAGAGGAGAATTCCAGAAACCACAGTGTGGAAAATGGGAGAAATTGGAAAACTTCTAGTCGGTCAACTTCAGCCCACAACAACTGTAGAGTGAGCAGCTCTGAAGATGAGGCAGATTCTAAGTTAGCCAAACGTGAAACTAAAAATATCAGAGAGGTATCAAATAAAAAGTCTAGAACTTCTTTCAAAAGAGCAAAATTATTGAATGATTTAAAAGAAACAGCAGAATCTGAAACAGGGGGGAGGAAAGATGAAAAAAGCTCGGTATCGGAGAACGTGGAAACACCTGGGACCGCAGGAAGTTCAAAAGCCTATTTCAATTGTTCTTCTGATTCAGACTCTGGAACTGACAACAATAACTCTAGTGATGCCACAGAAACAAAAAAGAGGAAAAGAAAAGCAGAAGTCATTAGAAAAGAAATCTCAAACTCCAATTTGCCTAAGCCTTCCAGAAGACCCCAGCGAAGGAAATGTTGTAAACTTAATCAAGAAAATGACTCTGAAGATTTGGATTACACCAAATACAGAAGAGCTAATCGGCGTTCTAAGATAAGAACTCGAAATGGGGGTAAACGGACTGTGAGATACGACGATTGTGACGACGACGATGATAGAGGTTTAGATGATGTAGATTGTGAAACGTAACCTTAAAAAGAAAAGCCAGCACACTTTTTTTTTTTTATGGTAATAGCACTAGAACTCGTGATGGATGCTGGCTCTTCTTTGTCCTACATTTCAGGGAATATATTTATATTTTTCTATGAAAAAGTTATGAATGTGATTAGATCATGACTTTCTCCTTTTCATATTTTGACTTGCACTTGCCTGCCCATGTAGCAGCATTTAGCACAGATGCCAAAATGTGCCTCATTATAGGGGCAATTTTTTGTCTTTACTGGTATTTTATTACGTATAACAAGAGTTAAAAATGTTAAAACACTGCGCAACAGGTTAATAGCAGTATGTTGAGTATTATTGTTATGGGTGCTGCAATGGAATACTACCTAGGTCATACAACATTAACACATTCAAGAACAGATTTCAAACATCTCTAATGCTGTATGAAATCTTATACAATAGTAACAGGCTTATAAATAATACTGTACACTATAAAAATCTGGTGGATGCTAATATTGCATCAGAAGAGCAATGAATGGTCACTAGGTTAATAACATTACAGCTTGTATTAGTACAGATGGTAAATGTTCTGTACTTCCAATATTGAAAACGTACAACTAGAACCAGTTACCAGTGAAAAGCATATTTGCCGATTAAAAAGGCATCATGGTGCTGGTAAAGAGAGGGTTTATGCTGACAGGTAGTACTACATCATCATTAATGTGACTTCTATACTGTAAATTTAAGAATATGAAATGCAGGTGAACTCTTGGGCCTAAGGGTTTTTGTGTGTTTTCTTTATAAAACAGAAAAACAAACAAAACACTTGTTCTGTTTTTTTTCTGCGTGAAATGATTGAGGTTCATTCTTACATTCCGTACCTTTTTTGCTATTTTTCCATTGTTCTTCCATATTTAAACTTCAAGTGCTTTAGTATTACTTTGCTGCACTGATTAAACCTTATCGGTTTCTGATTATTGTAGTACCCTATCTACCTATTTTTGGAACGCGTAAGACAGCTGTTGTTGACAACAAATAATTTTTCTCAGAAGATAGGAAAATATTTCTTCTGTTAAAATGTATAAATTCTTGGATGGCCAGGTATCAGATAAGAGGAATGCACAACACCTAATTTGATTCTCTACTCTTATCCAACTCTTCCTGAGGTGTGCTTAGTTTACTAGAGAACTAACTGGTCAAGGAGCAGCTTCTGGCCTCCCCTTGGCCAGTAGGAAACTTGCTGCCACAGCTGTAGCTGTTTCCTCCCTTGATGACATGTACTCATGGAGCTGTGCTTGCTGAAGCTGTAAGGTTACTGCACAGCACTAGTTTCTTGGCGATTTCTGCTGCTTTCCCACTCTCCACCATAGCTTCCTGCCTCCGCTCTTCTGGGTCAGTTTCTCAAATGGTTGATTTATGTGATTCTTGATCTTAGTTCAAGAGGACGGATATGTGCTCATATATTTGTCACAACCCAACTTATTTTAACTGAAATAGCAAGTTTGTGAGTTAGTTTTCCAGCAGATGGGACAGGTACTAATATCTGGATGGGGAAAAGTCTTGAAAAACTGTAAGCAGTATAGCTGCATAATCAAGCTCTCATTGTATCAGCTTATGTGAATGGAAGTGAAGTAACAGAAAATGGAGTCCCAACCACTGCCTAACAGCAGTTAGTGAAAACCACTTCTCCAACAAGTTTGCTCATATCGTGTGCCAAAATGTGCATCAGCCATCACATCATTTTGGTATCTGATTGGTATCTCAATATAGAGAAAAGCCTGTTCCCCCCCCCCCGCCCCTTCCTCGAGACTTCTGTATGAAGTCCAGTGATAACCTAGTTTGTACCATTTTTGCCCTAGGAGCTTGCTTTTTTAATTAGAAGTAGTCTTTATTAGTTTAACTTTGTAAATTCAAAGTACCTGTTTATCTGAATATTTTAAGGTGGTTTCTCAATAGGGACACATTTGTGTTTAGTACTGAAATTTGGCTCTTTGAAGTGGCTTTGTGTACCTTACCTTATGAGGAGCATCTTTGTTAAAAGAGAATAAGCAAATTAATCCATAAATGGAATGAATTGTTTAGCAGCTACTTATGATCAGTGTTCTATGAAGTCTGACTGCCAATGTAGGGGCAAAAAAATGAGTATAATAGCTTGTAAGTGAGCTTCAGAATTTTTATTAATCTGAAGTTTAAACAGCTGAAATTGGGCTGGTAGGTTTGTATTTCTAATTCAGGCTTAGATTTAAAAAGATTCTTTTCTTTCTCTTCCTTTTCCAGGTGTTGTATTTTCTATCATACTGCATTTTTGCTCTTATACGTTCATGATGATCCTAGAAAGCTGAGCACAGGTTCTGGCCCCCGTACTCACATATCTGAGAGGGAATTAATAGCTTATGGACCATAAAATTTTATGTTACAAGCAAAGTAAATGCTGTTTTGTACTTTATGATTTTATTTATATGGACAGGTTGCAGAGAACCAATAGGAAGATGAATACTTGAACTCTTTTTTTAACCCTCTCGGAGTTTGTGAGCCCTTTTTTTTTTTTTTTTTTTTTTTTAAGCAAGTGTACTTAACTGTTGTCACAGGTTACTACTTTTAAGCCTTGCAGAAGCAGTTCTTTCATCTTCCTGGAAACTTAATCATTCAGCACTCTTTGTCTGGTCTAGCTGCACTCAGGGAAATAAAGTGATTTAGTAGACCTTTATTTAAAGCTGCTTGATGTAATGCCTTTCTAAGCTGTTTTTTTTTTTTTTTAAGCAGGACTTGAATCTGAGATAATGAATAGGCTAACAAGCAGCACGAACAGAGGAAAATACTAAAGATGCAGGACAAAAGCATAGGAGAATCAAATTCTTTAAGTACTACTAAGACTTTCATTATGATGTACGTGTAGAAGTGGACCAAAGTAAAGCTATACATACAACTGTAATTTCACTGTATTGTTATTTGCAAACCTTTGGTATGTTTAATCTTGCTGTATCGGTTTTTTCTGTCTCTGTATGCCGTAAGGAACCCAAAACAGGTGCTGTATTACCTCCCTGCCTTTGAAGGAACCATCTGCTCCGTTGTTACTAATGCAGCTGGGGGGGTGGGAGTGGGCTACCTAAAGTAAACATGCTGCTGTCATGGCTACGGTGCAGCTTGTAAGTGACGCAGGCCTTCAGCTCTCGGGGGCCCTCAGCCATTAACTGTCTAGTTCTTCTCTCGGCTGCTCAGCTTTTAATAAGGTAGATACTACTTTAGATCAGATACTGCCTTCTGCCTGCTAAGAGAGAAACGCACGTAAATCACGCTGGAAACCCGCAGTGGTGCTCTCCTTTCCCTTCCCCTCCTCCTCTATCCTAACCAGGTAAGGGGGGCGGGGGGGCTCCACGATCTGCGGCGGTGAAGGCAGACCCCAGCCGCGGGGACCCGGTGAGGCCGTGCCAGAGGCCCAGGTGGCGGCGGGGCAGGGCGGGGGCTTTCGGCCTTCCCCCCCCCTTCCCCCCCAACGCGTGCTCGGAGCTAGCCGCCGCCGCCGCACGGGCCTCCCCGCGGGGCCGTCTCGTGCCGCCGCCAACCGGCCCGGGCGGCTCAGCCGCCGGCGCGTGACTGGGGTAACGCCTTCCCAGCGGCCGCCCGTGGGAGGTCTCCTCGGCCTCGCTCTATGGTCTGCAGGGCCAGAGCGGCAGCAAGCGGGGGGCGGAACTCCATGGTGCGGGCGAGCGAGAGTGGCTGGGCGGTGCGCGCGTGCGCACTGCCCGGCCGGCCGGGGCATGACTGGCGTTCGGTACTGACTGAACGGCGGGGGCGGGGGGGAAGAGGGGAACGATGGCGACGTTCTTCGGGGAGGTGGTGGTGGCGCCCTCCCGCGCCGGCGTGGACGACGAGGAGTCGGCGGAGGAGACGCTGGAGGACCGGGAGATCCGCAGGGAGCTGGAGAAGAAAAGGTACCGTCGGGGTCGGGGGGGGCTCAGAGCGCCGCGGAGCCCGCCGTTCCCTGCGTTGCCATGGTAATGCGGTGCCCCCCCCCGCCGAAGGAGGCCCGCGTGGGGGTGGGAGGGGGGCGAGGGTCTGCGGCCCGGCCCGGCGCCTGGGGTGAGAGTGCGCCCGCCGGGGCCGCAGGGGCCGGCCGAGGAGCTGGCTGTCCCGGGTAAGGGGGGGACACCTTCAGCCTCCGGTGGCGGCGGCGAAGCTTTTTGGCTGCGCCGTAGCCAACTCGGGCTCCGGTTGTCTCCGTTTCTTTTGGTAGGGAGGTCGACGTCCTCTGGACCTTGAAATCGGGAGCGTCGACGGAAAGGGCTGCAGAAGAGCCAGTTTCGTGCTCGAGGTTTATAGTAGCAGTAGGGCATAGTGCTGCAGGTAAGCGTTGCAAACTGAAAAGCAGCAGCGGCGACTCTTACATAGCCTTGCTCTTCTACTGTTGCCTAATACTGGAAAAGTGGGAGGTTGGAAGGAGGTCTGGTAAGTGTGTCAGGACACTACGAACTCCCTTTGCTGTGGTGTGATTTAACACCGCTTTCTGTAGCGACAATTATCCGTAGGTATGTCCAGTTTTTCATTTAGGTGGCAGGGTTTTAAGCCTGAGGCTGTTGAGAAGATCTGTTGAGAGAAATCCAAGGTTAGTCGACAGTATGTACGTACACAGCACGATTCTTTTACAGCTGCTTATTTTTGTCAGATCCTTTCTGATCACGGCAAAAGTCTTTAGATTTTAATTGGGGCAGTCGCCATTTTCCTCTGGATGACTTGTGTTTGGTGGACTCTCCTGGGCTACATGTTACTTTGCAGAAATTTGCTTCTGAAAATAGCAGCTTGCTCTGTGTGTTCTAGTGTTTTGAAACAGGGATCTATCAAGGATGTAAAATTATGGCTCAGTAAGCTATAACACTTCTGTTTATACTTCAGAGTTTCATCTGAAATACTGTGTATGTGTGAAATAGCCTGGAGATGCCTGAACAGTATTACATCTGCTGTTCTCAGATTGCTCTATACTAACTAAACAAAATATGTTGGTTTAAGTCCTTACTTCACATCCCAGAATTTTAGAAAAACTGCTGAATGAAGTAACAGGAACAGTATTATTTAACTCTTCCTATTTGAGTACAGGAAGGTCTCGGAGGTTTTGCTGTCCCCGTTTTGGAAATGTCTTTGTTCTCAGCCCATTTTACTCTGTAGTAAATGACATTTTAGTTTAATATTCTTGACAGAGTCTTGAATACAGAGATTTCTGACTTTAATTTCTTCTCTTTTTTTTCTTTAACATCTAATGAACAGTAACTTTACTTATTTTCCCCCCCTCAGTCTCTTTTCTCACAGTTTTATTCTTCGCGTGTTCGTAAAGCACTCTTTTGAGGTGTTTATTTACCTCTTAGACCTGGAGTCTTAAGACTCTCTCTCCCCTTCCCACACCCGCTTACCTAGGTCTTGAGTTTCTGAATAGCTCTTTCACAGCATACAGAACGAAGTTCTAAGTCTTCTCTACGTTTAAATCTCCCTGAAGTCCTTATTCTAGTTAACTAATTTTTTTCCTTTGATGGGTTTTCTTGAAAAATAACTACAGATACATTTTAAATCCATTTTCTGTTTCACTGAAACTCTTTTGATTTATAATCATTTGGCTTAAGGCCTCTTTTACTACCAAGTCTTGCATTCTGTTGTCCTTGTTTTCTAAAGCCGGTAGAATAGGTTTGTCTTGTTGACTCAGTGATTCTTTTTTGGAGAAATCTGTTGAATTTGCTATGTCAAGAAGTATTAGAGGTTTAATGTTTAGTAGCATTTGTTCTTAGTGTATGCTGAATGCATCAAAGTTGACTCTAGCAATATAATTCCTAATCATGTTTTTGATGGTAGAGATCTTTATGTATCTTTGGTATTGTTCTTCTAAGTCTCAGGGCTGTGAGGTTATTCACGTTCTTGATTTTTTGCTGGATTTGCTCAGTAAAAAAATAGGTAATTATTACATCTCCTCAACTTGAGGAAGAATTTGCAGAAAAACAAGCTAATTTGGTTCAGGTATTTATTTGAAGAACAGATGTTTTATTTCTGTATAAATTAACGGTCGCGTTCTTTGCAGCTTTCCTGTCGTCTTTTATTCTGGATTCCGTATGCTGGGAAGTAGTTGGAGCTATGAAATTGTGGAACGAATGGTGTCGAACATCCAACACAACAAACGTCCTCCCGACAGATTCTTTTTGTTTGTTCTATCGGTTAATATCAGACCCGACAGTAAGTGACTTATGCACGAATTCATCTGTGTGTTAACTTTGTGAAGAAAGAGCGATCTCCCCCGCCACAAATCATTAAGGTTGCAGTGTTTTGGGTTAATCCCATCAAAAATTGGAGGGGTCATATTTCTTTCAAATTTACTCAGTAAGACTGCCTGGAGTTCTGGCATATGAAGTTTGATGTAAAGAAGGTGTATGACAGGGCTGACTGCTTCACACCAGCTGTGAATCAAAAATTGTTGAAATAGGGTGGAACAAATCCAAGAATATTGAGCAAGTTGTTGGCTGCAATCACATCATCTTGACACGTGATTAAGAGCTATTATCATTGTGCTCTTTAAACCACTTCTTTACACATCTTTTTTGTTCTTTTTTTCAGGTTTTACTGTGCCAGTGCAGTTGCTATGTTGCCGAGGATCAACAGTTCCAGTGGCTTGAAAAGGTAAAATTGATATGACAACAAATGGTCCTGTAAATAATTGTTTTCACTGGGGCTTTCTCTTCTCAAGTACTAAACAAACGAACAAATACCCTGTCTGCAAACGTTGTGAAATTCTTTTCTAGATCCTGCTGGTTATATCTCCTGTAACTCACCAACTTTGGGCAACTATTGGAGCAGTTGCACAATTTTGATTGGAGAGTCTTATTTTTGTTATACTTTCTACTTTCTAGCCCTTTTTCTTGTTGGGCTTAAATTCTCTTTGGCTTTCTTCAACTACGTTTCAATCCTGGGAGAATGCTTCCTTAAAAAATAATAACATAATTCCATTTGTACAGCTGCCAAAGGATTCCCAAACAAACCTGTCTTGAAACTCATGATGGATGGTATTTTTACTGACAGGCGTGCTCAGTTTCTTTCGCAAGGTGGAATTCTAAACGAAGGTGGCCCCTAAAGCACTGTCTGTCCAGTTTGTTTGTATAATCGGTTTGCTGTATAGGCTGCCCTTGCATCATTCAAGTGCATGGATGCTGCTAGGTCTTTACGTCTTTCCAAATTTCTTAATGTAGATTTTAGTAAGATAAAACCAAGGGGATAATCTGGCTATAGGTTTTCTTTATTCTGTTTAGCCTCAAAGAAGTGTTATTTATTCTGTTTTGCTCTTGGTTTGCCAACCTTCCTTCCTTTAATTCTTTACTGATCTGATGAACAAGCAGAGATGCTAAATCTATTAAGTTATGCTGAAGTTGTATAAATCTGTGGCTAGATGGAGGAGTGAGATGCAAAGCAGTGCATTCACTGAGAGCAGCTCTTTTGCCTGAACCAAATGGCATCTGCTCAGTCTAACCTGCCATCTGGCTGAGCCAGCACATCAGAAGGACTGCTTGGATGCAAGGGACAACCGTACAGGGTCACAGCGTGAGGGAACCAGAAAGATTATGGGAAGGCAGAGAGGACAAAGTGCTGGGGTAACTTGACTGGGCAATATAGGGTCTTGAGACACCTTTGTTTGTGGAAAAGTAGCCTTTGCTTGTTGAAGAGTTAATTCAGTTTGTTGCAGGGTGAGGACTGGGAGTTCACTTTGTAGTTTAGAAACTTAAGATGACCTTAAGCATTTTGTTTTTGCTATATTCCACATGTCCTTGTGCTTTATATAAACTGGGATTACAACAGAAAGATTAATGGTGGCTCTGCTGTCATCGTCCGCATTCCTGTTTTTCCAGCTATTTGTGTGTATATATTATTTCAATTGTGTGCGTTTCTGAGTGGTAGTAGGAGCGTACAGTTTTGCCAGGTTAATATTGCTGTGTATTTTTTGCCTTTATGGTTCTTGATATTTTTAAACGTACGGCAAAGATGTTGAGCTGGTAATCTTGCTTTGAGTGTGAGTTACAGACCTGTTCTGCCTACTTTGTAAATTCTAATTTACTGAGTGTTACCAGAGTCTTCAGTTGGATTTTCACATCTACGTTTGTCTTCTTACTAGGTGGGTACTGAGAAAATGAAAACACACAGGCTAAAATTTTGCAAGCAAAGTGCAGCCCAACCAGTTTTTCCAACAAAGTAAATGTACTGTAACTTGAAAATGCGTGCTTCTGAAGAGTTATGTCAGTTTTACGTTATAGTGATAACATACTGGTGTGAGGGAGTAGTCAGCTCTTCTTCTGTGATTGGTACAATATACAGAAACAGGTGGGTTTCTGTAGTGTTTATCAAATTCTGTGTTTACTTTTTGATCACAAATCTGAAGAGGATTGTGCAAAGGAAGATGCATGTTTGTCATAATCCTGCTCATTTTGACTGACGTTCTTTAAAAACAATGGAAGGCTGTGCAGCATCTGAATGTTCCGTGATGGTATGCAATGGATCCAAAACCATGTTTTGACAGAGTTTTTGAAACTCTTCTCTTTGAATTCAAGAAAAACTGAAAAATTAAGCTTCTCTTTTTCAATTCTCAATTCAAGGCGAATATAATCAAATGAAAAATCTGAGTAGTTAAAATGAAGAATCTTCTTAAATGTTCTGTAGGACGTCTGGAGAGCAATACAAGCAAATATGAGTTTAAAATGTCTGCAGCTTAGCAAGCTGCCTTCCTGTTATAAGTGGCCTTTTTTCATATGGAGTGCTTTTTCTTCTCACTTTCAGCATTACGGAAAATAGTAAGTTTTAATATATTTGCAGGTGAGTTGAAAGTGCCGAAAACCAAAAGCCTCTCACGAGAATCAGAAGACTTGGTAAATGTGTTAGCTGTTCTTGAGGTCGTCTTTCTCTTTCTATCCCAGATGCAATGCACGTGAAACTTCTGTCTGAAGTTTGTGACTCAATTGTAGTCAGTCATGCAAACTTCAGTTAAGCTGCCCTTTGCCGTCTGCACCTAAATTCAAATTTGATCTTTTTATGTGTTTTTATGCTATTATTGTGATAGGATAAACTTTATTTATGTTGGAACTCCATTTTTGTTTCAGGTTTTTGGCTGTATGAGAAAGGAAGGCTTGCAAGTAACCATTCTTTCAACATGTCCTGTAGCTGATTATAAAACTCAGGAATCCACCTTAACACTTCCATCTCCTTTTCTGAAAGCCTTAAAGACAAAAGAATTCAAAGAACCAGTCTGCTGCCCGCTGCTGGAACAACCTAACATTGTGCGAGATCTTCCTGCTGCTGGTATTCTGCAATTTCACTTATTTACCATGTTGCTGACTACTGCTGCTCACAATAGAAAATATGTTTTGAAGAGCATCCCGTTAGAATTAGAGTATTTACTTAATTATATGAGTTAGCTAGCAAGTTAGCTTTCAGAAGTTAGTTCCTAACAGTTTGACATCTTATATATTGCCTTGTAAAATACGAACATATTTAAAAACACAGACAAAAAATTCCTTTTATCCCTTAAATATTGGACATAAGAACTAGCAAATTCTGCAGGATATCTTCATGAAGTGTATTGTGTATTGGCTGTTTGAAACATATTTAGTCAATGAGAAATTAAAATGCCAAAATGCCTAGTAAGTGTTATTTTCATCTGAGCACCATACTTGAGGCACATATAGTCCTTTCTGTATGCTATGAGTGATGTAGGTTTCACCGTGCGACTGATGGACCTGATATAAAAGCTAGATTCAGTTTTATTCTTACATAATATAATAAAACTCTTCCAAGGCTTTTCATTACAAGGCACTAAAATAATAGTAGCACAATGAGTAAAAACTTGTCTATCAGGAGCTAAAGGGAGAAAATTTTCCAAGAAAAAGAACGTTTTTATGTACTTTCTTACGTTTTGAAATTTTATGTCTCTTTTTTTTTTCTTTTTCTTAAACAACAGTTCTTTTATTTTTGTTTTCCAGTATCATGTAATTTCTGGTTAAGGTATTTGCGAGGAACAAATGCCGGCTATAATTTAATACTTTTGGTAGCTCAGTTTCTTGTGTACCTGGAAGAATGAGGGATGCTGCACTTGCGGGCAGGATCCTGAGTATTTGATAAAGTTCTCAATTTATAAACTTTAATTTTTTTAAAGTTCTGGCCAGAACAAAATGAGATTTTACTTGCAGAATTGAGATTTCTTCTCTGCTGAATTTAATACATGGTTTTTTTTTTGACTTTTACTTAGTTTTGAGTTATTGCCAAGTATGGCAGATTCCTGCAGTTTTGTATCAGTGTTATACTGATGTCATCAAGCTGGACACAGTTACAATTGAAGCATTCAAGCCTCTGCTGTCTTCTAAAATCCTGAAAAATTTAGTCAAGGTAAAATTTTGTATTTAAAAATTAATGGAAGGTTCTGTCATCTTGATCTGTCTTTCGTCTCTGTTACATTCTGCCATTGATGTGCCTCTGTGAAGAGACCAACTAAAAGAACTAATATATGTAACATGCAGAAAGATGCAAACTTTATTAGCAAGGGTTCTTAGTGTAGACAGGGATTTCTGAAACAGTACCTGCTGTAACTATTTCAATATGTTTATAGGTTGCTTAGAAATAGTGAATCTATAGCTTCCCTCAAAACTTCAATTTAACTTTGCAGACACTTGAAATTGTAGCAGGATTTCGGGGAGTAACTTCTTGTTTAAGCTTCCCTTAGCGGTGTCTTGTTTTAAAGTGTCAAAGTATATTTATTTTTTTGACATTCTCTGTGCATGCTCAAGATGATTCTGTTCTGGCACTGTATCTACCTGTTTTCAGCAATATCTGAAAGTTTCTTAAGAAATAAATTTTGATCTGCAGGTTTTTTTGGGGACTTGAAACACTGCAAACTTATAAAGTTGATTCTTACAGTTGCGTGCTAATCAAATAGCTTTGCAGTCATCACATTCCAGCTCCTGAAGTCAATGTTTTCCTTCTTTCTGAAATGTTTTTTAACTGAAGCTATTTCAAAATACTCTCCTCAGTTTTGCCAGTTGGACTTCCATTTAAATGACAGAGAGGCAAGTGTATACTGGAATACTTATTTCAGCTATAACCATAGGAATTGCAAATTAGTTTTCATTACAGCTTGTACTGGCCTACTAAATAAGGCTAACAGGCTAGTACGTAAGTGTTTAAACTCTGAAGGAAAAAAAATGCAGGTTCTTCCTCTCTTGGGTATAACCATGCAAGGGAGGATGAATGCAAATAAAAAAACGCAGGGTGTGGTTAAACTGCCGATTCCCTTGGAACCTTTAGCGGTACTCTGGATACCTTTGTTCATAAGACGTGAGTTTTGACACAGTTAGCATTTTAATCAAGCTGATATTCACAATAATAAAAATTAGAATGGGAGGAAATGAAGCTAATTTTTTGTTACCAGCCATGTGGCTAATACTGATCATCTCTTCCTTTTACTAGGATATCTCTGAAAGCACAAAGATTTTGAAGAAGTTACTGACAAGCAATGAAACTCACAATAATATCTATATATAAAGAGGATATTTATCACATAGACTACGTTTTTGTGAGCTCCAGTTTCTTCTGTAGAGGAAATCGTGGAATTGTAGTTATTTCCTTAGAAGCGCGGAATAAATCCTAACAGATTTTTACTTTTGCGTTTATTTTTGTTACTCTTGAATTCATCATTACAAACATGTATATTACTTCTGCATGGGATGGGAGACTTTCCCCTAGAGCAATTTTGTGTACAAAAGATATCCTGAATATGAAAATCAGCTGTTTTTTTCCCCTCCTGAATCGACTGACATATTTATATACCTTCTATTTGCAAAAGAGGAAATGCGGTTAAGGAGTTTAGTCATATCTAATGAGGACACCTATTTTTTTACTTTATCTTGAGAGGTAAAAGCTGCCTTAATACTCGGTCTTCTTTAAAGCTTTGTCTGTTATGGAGAAAATAAACTCTGTCTTTTTCTCTATGTGTATATATCATATATATGGTATATATGTATGTACATGTACACATACATACATCATTCAGAATGAAGTGTAGTCAATATATTCAGCAGACTTATTAGCACCAACTAAAGAATTGAAAGCTGATTTTACAAATCACCAGAGCAGGCAGAAACGTGGAGTTCTTTACAAGGCACAAGCCTTTGTGGAAGGGTTTGACTTGGATTCACGGAGTAAATTGCCACAACTGTTTTAGATGATACTGCCTGCATAGATGGCAGGAAGGGACGTGTGCCTGCATTGAGCTGCCTCAGTTCTCATTTGCAGCGCCTAGTTGAAAACTCACCTCTGTTGGCGGTTTTAGCTGATACGCAAGACCATGAACTGGAGCCTTAGAGGCGCATCAGCAGGCATTCCCTGCTGTCAGCTCTCTTGACAGTGGCAGAAACCCTTTCCACAGAAGTTGGGTGGTAGGCTCACAAGCTGCTTCAGCTGGATTTGCCAGTGCTTGTCTGTTAGAGTAAGTTATTCTAATTTTAAAATCAAATTTGCTATGAGATTTTAACCACTTCACATGAAAAATTTCCTCTGATTTTAATTTTACAGGTCAAAACATCTTCAAATATGTTTAAATTGTGACAAGCAGACTGAATTATTCTATCCTCGTTATAATTTGCTTTAATCCTTTTCATTGCTAGCAATAGTAGGAATAGTGCATTTTTTAGGATGAATGTGACATTTTCAGAGAAAAGTAAATGTTCACATTTTAGTATTACAAAATATTCTCTCAAAATTAATGACCTCATTTCAGCAATACTTTAAATATTTGTTGGGATTGTCATGCAGATATAGCTTTTATATACTCCTTGTATAATGCAACGTTTTATTTAAGAATATGATGCTAAAAATATTCTGTTACTACCACAGGTGTTGTCACTGCATGGAGATCTTTAAATTGCATGTAGCTTATTCTTTAGGACAAAAAGGACAACAGCTTCAAAGTCCTCTACTTAGTTTAATTTTGACTTCTGGATGTGCAGTGGAAATTTTTGAACAATGTATTCCTGTAATGGAACTGTCATCCCTTCTGGTTTGAAAATGGTAAGCTTGATCAATGCCCACTGAAGCAAGTATCTACTAGCTTCAGCAGGTCTGTTACAAGTTCTGTTTTTTGAAAATTTTAACTGCATACTCTATGGCAATTTCAACTGTAGTGAAATGTTATTGATGTGGACACAGAGTTGCTTATCAAATATTGATTTCAACTTCTGTTAATGTAATTAAAGTTAAGAGTTAAGCAAGTAACTGTTGCCTTAGGTGATACTGTATTTTAGAACAAACTGTTGAAGTATGAAGTGTAGGATATGGGGTAGATATTTTTTTTTTTTCCGTTTCCATAAAATATTTTAATTGAAACCTGTTTGTACACATGATCAGAGAATTCTGTTGCTCGGGGAGTTCTGTGTTGGCTGCACCATTTTCTAGCTTAT
Organism: Struthio camelus; assembly: GCF_040807025.1. NCBI lineage: Eukaryota > Metazoa > Chordata > Aves > Struthioniformes > Struthionidae > Struthio > Struthio camelus. The sequence continues at coordinate 123,295,837 of NC_090942.1, read as the reverse complement.
ATGCTAAACGTATTCAAAATATAATGAATGATGAATTTAACAAGAAAAATCGTTATCTTGAATTAAAAATATAGAGGCTCCTGCAGGAACTGTAAATACACTTCTGGTGTTGATTTTATTACCTATGCAGTTTGCAACATTTCAGAGCAGTTATTCATGGAAATGCACTTTGATTTTACTACCTGGGTTTATACTGAGATGTGAGAGGACTCTTAAGCACTATGAAGAAAAGAAGCAAACAGAACTCTCTAGCAATTTGGACGATGAAACTAGGAAGATTGAAAACTGATGTATGTTTTGAAGCATGAATAATTAGCCTTTGGAACATTTGGCTGAAGGTTGTGATAGCCTCTCCATAGCTGGAAATATTCACATCAGGATGTGATGTTTTTCTGTTAAGTGAATTCCAGTTAGTAGTTCATTCCATGTATCTGGGTAGACGTCTGTGGTACACATTACAGCCAGGTCAAACTTTATGCAATGGTTCCCTATGGTATGCAACTATGATAGGTCTGGGCGCGTGCACTATAAAGTCAGTAAGGCTCTCTTCCCATCAGAGTGAGCTGGGTTGCGCTCTAAAAACCTGAAATATCAACCTTTTCCAGTACACAGTAGTACACGGTAATGAAGGAAGATATTTTCATTTAAAATTCCTTACATTTTTTTCCATGTTTTGATGTATCATATCCATATAGCTCATATTTCTGCTTTAAAACAAGTAGCTCTGGAAGCATCGGAACTAATGAAACCCAGATATCTAATAAGGGGTGATCACTGACTGAAGTTTTTCCTCATATTTGGACATTGACACATTTTTGTGTGTGTGTGTGTGTTCTGTAGTGTCTAATAAGAAAGAGCCTGCAATATTGTTTTCTTTGTTTCTAATAGCTCCCTGATTTTTTAAAACTTGCAGGAACATGCATGCTTAAAACTCTCTCTCTCTTTTGTCAAATGTGGCTGATGATTTCAAAAGCTTTAGGGGAACAAGTGACTTGAGGATTCTTTCCTGCATATCCAGAACGTGATTGTATAAGCCTTGTTTCCTTAAGATATCAGGCTAAAAGCAAATGACCAAGCCAAACAGAGCAAACTATTACACTGGAAGACTTTCCTTTTTAAATTTTCGTGTCAGGGAGCCTCTTGCTGCCAATATTTTTTCAGATACTGCTGGGCTCTCTTCCTCTGAAGAGTACTGTCTTCCAAACCAAGGACACAGTCTTTACTCAAGTCTCAACTGCTTTGTTATGCTGCAGAAGACATTTGGTAGACAGACATGTTCTCTTTTCCTAGAAGGTGATGTGCCTGTCCTAATTCGTAAGTCCTGGAGTCATGCATTTAACGAGGCTCAAAGCTCTTGACTTGTAACTTACTGATGTCTGTGCGGTTCAGAGCAAAAGTGTAAAGTACAGGCCTGTATGGATATACTTAGAAGGGACTTTTTCTGGATTTGTTATGAAACCTACACATTTGAATGCCTGAAGCAGCAGTGTAGCTATTATTGAGCTTTTGTTTTCTCTACAGTTACTGTGATTACCTGCAGTGCCATGGTTCTCCTGTAGTAAAATTCTTGCAGTCTGTGGAGCAGACTTCTGAAAATGCAGCCTGAAAAAACCCTGCTTTGGTTCCTGTGTCTTCCTTTATCCCATTATGTTCCTTCTGGGTTTGACTCGGAGTTCAAGTTCTTGAAACTTCTCCTTGTGTGACATCAGCAGAAATGCTCACATTGTACTGAAAAATGTGAGCACGAATGTTCTTGTTGGACCAAAGCAGCAGATGGTGGTGCTTGCGTTGTTCTGAAAGTTGCTTTCAGTGACTGTCTGCCTCATATCCAATAAAGTGCTCCCTGAACTTTGTTCACGTCCTCTGTCTTTCCACTGCACAACAGAGATGAGGTAGAAATGAGCTTTCTTTGTTTGTTTATTTTTTTTCCTCATGAACGCATCCTTGAAGCCAGCAGGTGACACACATCTCCTCCCCCTTCCTATGTGAAAGTCTCCTTATCTTACTGCATGGCTCTAGCAAGCAATTTAAGTCTCTGTAGACTACAGCTTTCTTACTCTGGCAGCAGATACCTTACACCCCAACCCTGCAATCTGTGCTGTGCTGCTAAAACTTCAGAGGAAGAACCTGTCATGACATGTAATTTTACAATTTCTGTGCCAAAAATAGATTTAAAAAAAATTGTGAAGCCAACTAGGCAAAATTCAGGAAAATCCTGGAAGTCTGCCTTTGCAAACTTTAATTCAGTCCCTACCCAAAGCTTGAAGACGTTTGTATTTCGAACTACAGCATTAAGTGCTTTTTTCCTCACATAAAACTGCCTTGCTAAAGGGCAATGCCCAGTTAAAACAACGTGGAGGAGGCTCAGAATCAGAACCCTGCTTCATTTGTCCTTTGTGTTAGAGGAGGTGATAACGTGAGACAAGGAAGTGCTGCAAAGAAAAGGTCTGAGGTTGAAAACAGACAAGGCCAAGGAGAAATTTGTTTCTGCCTCAACGTCAGACAAGAATTTCCTTTGTAATGCTAAGCAAGCTGTGTAAATGACCATTTGACATGCAGTTACTAACTCTATATTTCGTGGATAAACAACCTGAGGTACCTAGGACCTGGCTTGCTGACATGTTGAGCATTCACAAGATGAGCTGTAAGAACGAAGCTGGATTGGGGTGCTGAAAGTAGGAAAAGAATTGTAATGAAATTTGAAAATTTGAAGATTGCAGGTAATGAAAAAGCTTAAAAAAGACAGGCATTTTGTTCGACATCAAATTTTCTCTCCTTTTTAAATGTTCTGAAATTCTAGTTTAAAACATTGAAAAATCTAAACAAAGACTGAAATGAAGACATGAGAGACTCCTGAGATTTTTCAGTGCCATCAGATCCGCAATTATTTTTCTTTAAACATTTTAGACTGAAAGTTTTGCCAGCTGCTGCACACAACAGCAACCCACGTGAATGGGAGACTCTGGCTAGTGGAGTGAGATCAGAGTTTTGAGGTAAGACTTTCTTACTTTATGGGAAACACTGAGATGTTGTTAGAAAAGTTTATGAGCGAAAGTACTTGAAGTCTGTACAATAAATGCTATGGGAAACAATGAAAAAGGATAAAACACTAAGCACTGGTTTTGCTTCAGTAACATCATGCATCCTGTGTACTCAAAGAGGTAGAGGCCTTCGGTGAGGTGAGAACACCATAAACTCAAACCAGGTACAATATGTATGTATAAGCAAGTTAAAGACTGAACGGCAGGCTATAGTCTCAGGTTTCTTGACTTCAAAAACCAAATGTTTAAATGTTCTTTGTATAGCATGTTACTTGCTCGCTTGGGTAGTTGCTCTAAAGTAGCGCGTGTTTTGTAAGAATGATATTGTGCCTTAAAAGGGCAATTTCGTAACAGAAGCATTTGCCAAAACGGACATGGATTCTTTCCCTGTGTTTCACCCGGAGGATTACAGAGCGCTTTCATATGCTAGTTCTTATGTTCAGGATTGATACTGAATTCTTCTGCCAGGTCTGATTTGGAGTTGCATCCCTTCAAGGGAAGAGCTATTTCACAGTCTACTGAAACCAAAGCTGTCTTTTTTTCCATCAGCTCTGTAGACTTTACAGCCGGTCTGCTGCTTCATAGGGAGTTAACCAACAGGGGAATGTGTTATGATCATTGAGGGCAGCAGTTTGATTGCTGAACAGATGAACAGCAAATGAATAGGCCTACAAAAAATAAAACTTTGGGTGGAAGGGTTGTATTTGGAAGATTGTGTTAGAACAGAGAAAGGCAGCATGGGAAAAGTGAGAGCGCAGTGGGAAAAGCTTAGCACTGATCGTCCTATAAAATGAGGGTTTGTCTTCATGGGACAACTGCTGTGAAGTAAAAATAGAGTTTCAGGTGTAGCAGCTATTCCCTGCGGTCTCTGAGTAACATTCTTACTGGGCACAAAGAATGCCTTTGTGCTGTTCAGCTTAATCCACTTCCAAATTGGTTTGAAAAAAAAGGTATTTTTAGTGCAGCATAAGCACAGAAAGCAAGTGCAAAATACCCAAGCTATTTCCATGCTTAAACTCTGGGGAACGCTTCAACAGACCCTGTTGATCCTGTCAGAAACAATCAGTTCTTTTGTTTATTAATATGAAGGTGCTGGTATAAAACACTTCAACCTGAATTAGGAGTGCCCAATGTGGCTTTGTCAGTTGTTTTGTTGTTTTTCAAAGTGGCAGGAGGCAAGCCCATTTAAAAGGGTCTTGCAGTACCACGTATGAGGAGACACTCTGCAATGGTGGATTCAGCAAAGACAGCTCAGCACCTTCCCTTACAATTTTTACTTTTTGATGCTCTTCCGCTTCGCTATGAGCTGTTTGAGAGTGTATGTGAGGAATATTTACTTTGACAATTATATAAATTTAGTAATTTTTTTTTAATGAAAAATAATTCACTTTGATTTTTTTAATATGTAGCCTTATACCAGCAAAGTATAACTAAGTGCATTTTGTATCTTTTTGAACATGAACTTCATCTTCTACAATGCTTATTGAAGAGACCTTTGTAGTAAAAATCAAGTATGATTTGCCTAACATGGCAAATGAAGAAACTGTAGATGATGCAAGTTTGTCTAGCATGATTTTCATTTAAAGTTTTTTTTTTTTTTTTCTGAAATTTGAAATTGTGAGTACTCTGTTATGTGTCTTACTGGACAGTGATCCTATTAGTCACTTTACATTAGTCACATTACTCAGGCCAGTAGGTGACTGAGAAGTCGGATAAGCAAAACTGCAGTCTTTTTAGCTTTGTGTTGCTCATTCTTGGGGGCAATGCTTTCTAAGGCTTGTGTAATGAAAAACTTTAGTCTTTCATTAAACTTTTTAATTAATAATTGTCTTAAAAAAAAATCTGTCTCAACATACTTTCCCAAATCAGTGATACAGATCAAATTTTATTTTGGTTCAATTCTAAGACTGTTTTCGACTCAGTGCTGCTTCAGGTTCAGCTGTGTCTGAAGTTATTCTACTTCAAGCAGCAAGAGTTCAGCAACTGATTTGGTAACCCCAAGCATGTTCAAAATAATATATGCTGGAAAATAAAACATTTGTAAATGGAATGGCTCACAACAGGTGGGCCCATGGCTAGCTGAAATCTTAGGAAGAGGCAGGTCAGAAAATCCTGTAGGGTGCTTCTTGTGGTAACGGCATGCAGTTCTTGCACCATGGGACAGAGAGAATTGAGTATGACGATTCTTATTCCCCAGAGCAAAGTATCTAATGCTTCTCCTGAAATAAGGTGCAAAAGTTCCTGCACTAAAAAACACTTTCTGTGCTCTTCAGGATGGCCCAGTAAAACCACAAGCTGCCGAAGTGGGTTTTCTTGTTGCACATGCTGGTGTGAATCATGTTCTTCCTCCCAGCCAGGATGTCAACTCTCTGGCAAGATCTCCCGAGTTCTGCACCCCTTCAGTGCATCAGGCAAGAGGTTCTGCTGCAACCTTGGCTAAACTGAGAAGTGATTATCCACTGCCCCCAAAACGTAGGTCCAGGTTTTGCTATTGTTAAGAGAGAAATAGCACTCCTCTACTAATTGTAAATAAATGTTAGCTCCACTTACCAGGGGTAAACTAAGATGATGGCGATATGTCTCATATCACAGAACAGAACAGCCACAGAAGCTTAAATAAAAATGAGAATTATGAGATTAAAAGTGAGAAATGTATGCACAGCCATATTTCTTGTTCCTTCATTAAGAAACAGCTCACTCAAAATGGGAATGAATACTGAGTCTTACTCAGTATGAGTACATAGGGTTCTTTATTATTACATTTATTCAACTTTCTGCCATTTAGCTTTTGCAGTATTTTATGAACAAAGCAACAGGACCAGGAGCAGTTGTTAGGATATGTATGGCTTCAGTTTTCATTCTGCATTACACTTGCAGCATGCATTTCAAGTTAGACGTTAAAATTAAGATCAGTTGGTGAAGGTCTTGACTTGATCAATGTAGAGAAAAGTAATGCTCGTAGAAACGGTCAATTGTTTGAAAGTAAAGTAGCTTTTCTTAGCTTTACGTCACCTCTACTTAGAGGGTGCTGCTAAGTGTTTCTGCAGAGCAGCTTGCTACTACAGCTGTGATGCTGAGTAGTAAGTCTATAATGTTTTGAAAGTGGCCCTTCAGAGTTTGAACTTTGAGCAAGCCAGCCTTGTGTTTCCTAGTGTTGACATGTGGCTTCCAGACTTTAAAATCCAATACATGTTATGAAAATGCACAAGTGTTGAATTTAAACCATATTTTAATAATTTGGACACCTGTAAAATATCCTAATAATCTTAAAATAGAGAACTTGAGATCCTGTGTATGATTATTTTTAGCAGATGTTAAATCTTTGGTGTATTCTACACGTTTGCACACTAGGAGACTGATATTAAACATTACTCTTACAAAAATAACCCAAAACATATTTATTTCAAAGAATTAGAATGCTTCATAGCAGGAAATGGATACAGGAAGCTTTGTTCATTGTTGTGGTTTGTTTTAAAGGTGTGTTCAAAATGAGATGAAAAAAATGGCAGTCGTTACTGCAGTTGGACAAAATTATTTGAGTGTTTAAAAGATTGAAAAGCCTTTTATATATATTTTTTTCCAAGTAACTTTCTCAGCTGTTATTTTCTAGCCCAGCTTTTTTTTTTTTTTTTTTTTTAATACTCTTCAATTCTCTGACCTTGAAGATGTAGTTAAGGTGCACTAAATCAAAGGTGTCAAACCCATTCTCTGCTGATTGAAAAATTCCCCTTTTGGCCTGAACTTGAGAATCAGAAATGAAAAGCTTGCTGATGGGAAGCAAGCATTTACAGTCTTACATGATTGTGTAATGTGTTTCTTTAGTAGCAAAGTTAAGTGCTGCTTTTAAAGACAAAGACATTGTTGACAAGCAAATGCATATATACGGACTCCATTGATTTAGCTAGCTCCAAGTGTACAAGACTTGAATCAGCTGCAAAAACATGCCACTTTTAAAAAAAATCTGCTAACGTTTTGGTTTCTGTTTATTTGCCTCCTGAGGTTTTGAGTTTTCCCTACAACTATGAGGGTTAGATATTTTTTCTTTGTGATGAAAGGTAAGGTTTTCACAAAGTCACATGATTCCAGGACCAAGGACTTCAAGAAAATCAGGAAATGACTTCTAACCATGCAATAGAATGATGGCAAGCCCCTACCCACTTCCTCCACTGTTCCTTTTTTGAAGGAACAAAACTCTGCTCTTCTATTTTCTATTCCAGTTGTCTCTCTTGTCTGCCTCCCATCCTGCCAGTCGTCACTAGCTGCCTCCTCCTTCCCTTCCAATCCTTGCATTTCAGACATTTTCCAACCTCAGGGGTGGGGACTACCTCTAGACTGTGACCTTCTGCAGGGAGACTTTCTGCCTTCAACCTAGTGCTGCTGAGTTTATTTGTACTGGCAGCAATGACAGTAAAGTCTGGGCAGGCCTGGAGGAGAGAGAATAGCAGCCCGTCTCCTCCTCTTTCCAGACCCCTGGCCTGCAGGCCGCTGTGAAGTGGGTCTTGCTGGAGGGTGTAAGTTACAGAGGCCAGAAATTTTGAACTGCTCTCTAAATGGTTAGGCAAACCCTTGAAAGAAAAAGTTGATTGAGGGCTATTAAACACAAATGTTAATGACAGATTGCCAGCAGCTGATAAGACAGACCCAGAGAGGTGTTGCTGAAGGCTCTCTCTAAACCTATTCATCTCATCATCTGCCGCTGGCTGTTGTAAGAGAGAGGATGCTGACCAGGACCTTTACTTTGACCCACTCCAGCTGCTTTTATGTTCCCATGTGATTTGGAGTTGGAGGTCCAAGTGCCTGGGACCACCCCTGAACTGGGAACTGTGCAGTGTCATCCCTGTTCTATGATAGCCTGTTATTAGTATTTCCTGCAGTAAGGAAGCACTATGCAGTCACAGAAATCATGTTGTGGCTGTCAGACTGAGGTCATAACATAATTAAAAAAAAAAAAAAAAGTCTTGAGCAGTAAGGACCAATTTTCAAGGGCGGCCATTGGTTGCAGGGACTTCAGTTTTGCCCATGTTTGTCCAGATGCAATTTCTCCATAACTGTTGGAAGTGTGGAGTGCGCACGGCTCTACCTGAATTCTCTCACATGCTTAAACCTCAAGGAGCACGTCCAAGGTCAGGCGTGAAAAGTCCGGCGCTCCAAATCTCTGGCCGGAGTTGATACGTCTTGCTTGAAGAGCAAGGTGCAGCTACTGGGCAGACTGGAATACTCCAGAGGCTACTGTCTAGTTAAAACTAGGAGTTTTTCTATATTTTATGGGTTCACTAAGGAAATAGGAACAGCAGTCAGTGAAATGTACTGAGTGATGTTTTCAGGGGTGGGGATTGAAAGTCTGATTTATGGAGCTGCAAGTATGAACGTGCTCCTGCGTTGAGTTCAAAAACACATGTTGCTTGGCTATTCTGCAGCAGGTGTAGTTTCAACCTGTACGTGACCTTCCTGTTCCTGGAAGAGACCAGAGCATGGGTGTTACACAGGCAAAAAATGTTTGCAGTTGGAAACGGGAGTGGGGCAAACATCAGCTCCTTTTGTAATAAATCAATGCCATTTTTTTTTCATGATTAGAATAAAAATGGATCATGTTTTAACTTTGTGGTGCACAGGGCAATGGTGAAATATAGTATTACTTCTACTTTATCCTGAAATAAGCTAAAACTCAGCCCAAAGCTTTTGTTTGTTCTAAATTATAATGAATCTGAACATACGTGTGTATATATGTGGACTTGCATATTCATATACATCCTCTTTTTTTTTTTTTGCATATGCACGTGTGTGCTTCTGCCACGTAAACAGTAATTTACAATTGCTGAGATTGTATTGAGAGGCCTGTGGACACACACAGCCTCTGGTCTTTAGAATGAAATACATGTTATTTTTCTTTTGAAGGCTGGTTTCTCTGACCATGGAGATCATCGCAAGCAAAAGTGTCACTGAGGTCTCTATTTTGATTTCCTGACTATTTCATTTAGCATTAAGGATGTCTGTTAAGGCTTGATAAATTGAAGCTGTAATGCCATGACTTACTTGAGTGTGTATGTAATAATGCCATGATTTATTTGAGTGTATATGTAATTGATGAACTTGAAGTCAATACAGTGCATAACCTACACCCCTTCATCTTCAAAATCCCAGCTAACCAAACCCAAAAAGCAGTTCTGAAGAAAAACAGCAAAAGCCCAAGGAAATGACACTGAGCAATGATTTTGAAACACAAAGGCAATACATTTACTCAACTTCTATTCATTTAAAAAAAAAAAAAAACCTCTGGATGATTCAAGCGTTAATTCCTGTTTCAACTAAGAGCTTCCTGGATTCTGCCAGGTAAGTCAGAATTCTGATGTTATTCTAACACAGTGTTGGATCTGTGATAGATACGTGGCACGGTCAGATTTCTCTGGATCTCTGTGTTATCCGCTCTAAAACTTGTCCAGGTAGAATTTGAATAGTTTGTGTGTTTTTATTTATGTTATCTAGAAATTCTGGATGCGTTTTCTGACCATGCATCAGCCGACCCTACAGTGCAGTAAATCCAGTGCGTGCAAGAAGCACTAGACTTGAAATAGTGTGTGTGCTGTAACAGATATTTCTCAAATGTTTTGGATTTGGTGCTCGTGCTCGAACCTTTTAGCAGAGCGTGCATAAGGTATCTGTATTAGAAAGTCTTGGACCGCAAGAGTCAGGGCCTAAAGTTCATCGACAATACCTGTTTGGGTTAGGAACTTTGTATTTCAAGTAGCCTCAGCCCCTAGTATTTAGTGCTAGGAAACGCGTGCAGACTAGAGCATGCAGCTCTTCTCGCCCATGAGCAGATATGCTGGTGCCACTGGGAATGCTCCAATGCACAGAGACTACTGACATGATGAAGTATTTTAGGGTGGGGGACAGCTCTGGAATATATATTCCAGACCAAGGGAAAACTGGGGTATTCTGGACTTCTCTATATGGTAAAGTGCAAAAATCTTCAGAACTGGCTTTAAAAATCCATCTCGATCCCCCCATTTCCTTAAGGATTCTTTGGGGTTTTTTTCTTAGCTAATATTAGAGATCAGGCCCCTGCATATTTCAAGTGGGGGCCCATTCTGCTCAGCAGTTTCTTTATCCTTCCTCTTCACAACATAAACCATGTGTTTATGAAGATATATGAAAGGCTCAGGATTTAGGCACAGCTGTATGCTGAGGCAACCTGACTTCAGGTTCTGATTAAAGCAGTTTGAAGAACTTCCTACAATGCAGATGATACCGTAGGGCTTAGTGTAACCAAGACAAATCAGCAGAAATGTTATGGCATGAATATTGCTACAACGATCTTCCATAAAGACTGAAAGGATTGTTTGAGACTAGTCAAAACTAGCGTGATATATTATTTTCCTGAGATTTTTCCCATAGTCAGTATAAATGCTGTTGATTTCTGCGGGCTTTGGAACAGTTTCCTTGTGCATAAACCATATATGACTTTAATAAATGCATAAAATTGGTGCTTTGCTCTTACTGTTATTGAATACACAAACTGACCAGGTAGGAGTATACGGAAGCAGTGAAATAGTTCCTGAATTGTCACTTGCAAAAAGAAAAAGCTATAAATATTGAAAAGCTAACATGGAAAGGTAATACTTCTACAGATAAAATCTTTTCCATATATCTTAAAATTATGGAATGAAAAAAACAGTTACTAGATCATGAGATGAGAAAACAGAGGGTATCTTATCCTTAAATGAACAGTTGTGTAAACTATATGTAGTAATGTGTTTTAGCTCTTTAAGATACTGTTTTCAGTATGAAATATTACTGTCCTAGAAACATTTCAGCAACTAATAAACAGTGCAAAATGTGACCCTGGTGACTTTTGGGTTGCTGGATTGACTATACTTCTGCATGTTCAATTCTGTCAACGCTATGAAGAAGTGCATGCTAAATTTAGTGAATTATTTAGCTTTTATTTGTGTTCTCCTTTATTTCCACTTCTTTAAATGTCATTCTGCCTGTTTATTTTGAATAGTATGCTGCTAATAGAAAGAATTAAGGAAGAAATAAAAACAACAATGCTTAAATAGGGGCAAAGTTCCACCTTGAGCAGGTGAATTCAAGCAGGATGAGAGCAGGGTGACTTTGGGACGAATAGTTTTTGTTCAAGCGCAGTTTGGATGGGCTGAAACAGCTGAATTTGTGCTGACGTTTCACTTGTATCTTTTATGTTTGAAGGTGAAACTATGCTGTAAATACGTGGCACGTAGATTTACAATTGCAGCAACATAGGCCTAAAAGAGTCCCTAAAGAGCAGGTTGTTAACCCTCCGTGAACCAGTAGCCGAGACACTGAGTATAGGCCATTACTCCACGAGTCGTGGGTGAATGTTGCCTGCAAGAGGCTTTAACGTTGCTTGTGGCCCACGGCCATGCGGAGATGCAAACCCAAGGCATATCAAGTGTGCAGTCCTCCCCAGGGAGTTACTTGCTCCTGGGGCAGAGAAGTCCTAGGGAAAATGTTGGCCTTTAAGAATTTGGAAATCTAGCCTGTCAAATCCACGAGTTACTGATTTGCCACACGAGGGCAATGTTGTTTAACACAAGTTTCTTCCTAATGCTTCTCAGGATACTCCAAAGTACCCTTTTAAAAAATCACCATGTCCCACTTCAGCAGAAACCATGTAAAATAATGTTTTGGTCCCATAGAAGTCCAGGGCAGGTAGAAGCCTGGCTCTAAAGCTCTACAAAGAAGCTTTTACAAATATTTATGGTAAGACTCATGAGAATGCAGATATTACCTCAGACTTTGGCCAAATATTTTTCATCCTTCTCTGGAAGGATTCTGCTAGTTACTCTCCCAAATTATTGAATCTTGAATTTTCTCAAGGGAGCGTGTCTGTCTTGGGCATTCCAATCACTGTGATTCACTGGGCATTTTTGTTCTGGCCACAAAGTACATTTAGCTCCTAATAAGAAGTGGGCGTTCTGGAGTTTGATATTGTTTCCCACCAAATGGAAATATTTGCCCTTTCAGCTGGTTTTATGTGACTATTCTCAGGGGATAAAATGGTTGCAGGTATCTTTAATAAGATCATAACTGTTTTTTTCCTTCTTCTTCCCTTTTTCAGGGTTTTAGAGGTCCTCATTTTTGTGGGACGAACTGCAATCTTGAACCAGGAGACCTCTGCAAATACATCTAATTAATAATGCCATCCATCACACTGCCACCTTTTCAAGTACATCTCATGTTTGCGTTTTCCCTGTTCAGCTCTTTGAGTATTTTATCTAAAACCTGCTGGTATGTTAGCTATTTTAGTTATTTATCAGTGCTATCCATCAGCAATTTGCTGTTATGACTGGCACCAATTTTACAGGACTCTGCTTTTTCTGTTGCCGTGATACATATATTGTGCCATGTTTTTAGATCCTGGCTGATTTCCCCATATGGTTTCCATATGGGAACATGTTGCTCTTGTTAGCCACCTTCGAAGCAGCCTGTCAGCCAGGTCCCCACTCAGAAACAAATAAATTGTCTAGTGTCTACTGTATTTCCTTTCAGGCCGCACTCTCCACTTTAAACTTGGCAGCATTTCAGAACAATCAAAATCCAATCAGCAGTTGTGCTAACTCCATATGTTTTATTTCCAGACTATGCGAGGCAGAGGAAGCTGAAACTATTTTCGATGTGTAACAATGTTTAGGGTGACATGCCACAGATCGCTCTGTACGTTTTCCACTGACTATTACCGAAAGCCCCATTCAGTGAAAAGAGCCGCTCGGGTTTCATGTAGAAAGCTGTGGCCAGCCAAATACTGCAGATCAAATTAGTTTTCCTGGAAAGTAGAGCACCTCTAATACAGAGTGAAACAAATGTAAACTACAATTAGTTCGATGTGTTGGAAATACACTGGTGTCCTCTGGGGTTGAGCCTTACAGTATAAGCAAACTTGACAGGTTACCTTTCTTTAAATGGTGTTTTAAATGCAGTGATTACCCCTGTCGTGGGTCTTTTGGCATATTCTGTTAGGCTCTGTATTAGAATCTATCAGTCAGCCTCCGTCTGCCCCTGTGAAAACGGTGTAGCCTGTGTCTGGATGTAAAATAACACGTCAGAAGGAACGTGTGTACAAAGCAACAGTAGTTTCTCCAGCAGAATCACTTGGGATCCCTCGGGATCGGGTTTTTCCCTGGTGGTTTGAATTGGTCTATTTTGCCCTGATGCATGCTAATAGTTGCGCTTATGATTTTAGCGTCTGACCTGTGGTAGCAGGAATGCCCAGCGTTCACGGTAGCGTCCTGTCCGTGCGTTTTGAACGTGGAAGCTGAATGTAAAGCAGTCAAATTAATATCTGCAATCTTGGAGCACCCCACATGGAGAGGTGGATTTTATCCTCTGAAAGCTATGAAAGGTGTCAGACCCAGTGGCAGACGGGGACAAAAGGCTGAGGAAGCAACCCGCTTAAAAGCAAATAGCGGGTACGTGGTAGTATCAGGTTTGAACCTACACCTCTGGAGCATAGACACCAAGAACCAGCTCTCAGAACAATTTATTCCTGCTGGGAGAAGTACTCGGATTATTGTGTGTGTAGGAGGAAGGAGGGGAAAAGTCAAGCAAACATAAGGCAGACTCTCACCTTGCATACAGGAAAACCAGCACTGGTCCCGGGGGATCACAGTCCTAGTTTAGGGGGATGCAAGGAGGAGAGAGAATTGAAACAAATATGCGAGAATAGTATTGGATTGATAGCAACCTGAACCCACATTTGCATGGGCCAGCTGTGTAAAGAAAGAGTTGAAGGATGATTTTATAGAGGCTGAAAAGCAGCTGAAGTCTAATCTCCCTGATTTTGTTCTGTTGGATCATTCCACTTCTCTCTGACTGCATGTTGTGGTGGGTGATAAGGTCTGGTATAGTTAAAAGGAAGCCTCCATTTTGAGATTTTTCCATAAGAGAGAATTTGAGCTTAGTCCTTGAGCATATGACAAACTGGGGAGAACTTGTTGCCAAAGTGCAGGAAGCACCAGCAGAGCTGTTGAATGTTAATCCAGTATTTAATGTTCAGTGGGTTGCCAGTAGTTATAAAATAGTTCATATGGTTTGATGGCTGTATACAGCTTTCCGTGGTTACTTTACATCTGGCTTCAAGAGTGATGGATTTGAGAATACCACTAGGATGTCTGTTAGGAAACACTGTGAGGCCTTAGGAAAGGCAATAAACCAAGATTTGTCATTGTCAGAGAGCTGGCTTGAAGGATGCTTTGAAAAAGCACTCTGCATGACCTTAGACTGCAGAACAAAGTCAAGCTCCCAGTCATCAAAGTAATGCCACATGTCAGGAAAACCCAACATGTATAGAAAGCCTAGAAGGTGATAGACAGCATGCGGCAAATGTGCAGATCAATGGTAATTAAGTAAGTAGTAATGTTCAAGTGAAAATAGCTGTCTGAATGTTCAACTGTGTTTTCAATGGTGCAAAATGCAGGCGAGTGCAGTTTTCCAACTTTGGCAAAGACCACGGAGTAAAACAACACAAATAAAACACCCATGGCCCTACTCTTCTTTCACAAACAGTATTAAAAGAAAACACAGTGCTGCGTACACAGTTCTTCCTTTGGGCAAGGAACTTGAGAGAGAGTCTGGCACAGATGTGTCCGATGTTGGTCACCTCCCATACTGGGCTCCTGGCGGGTGTGTGTCGCTGCGGGGCCAGAGGAGGTTCACTTCCAGGTATGTACTAGTCTGGCAGCGGGCTCGGTTCTCCCTGTGCATGGAAGCAGGCATACATCCTATAATGGCAGGGGACTGCAGTATGGTGCTAATGGAGAATTTGAAGGTGTGAACTCCTGAACGTGCTAACTCTCCGAAAATGGATAGGGAGGACTGCATATTACTGTCATTTAAACAAAAGAAAAAAGGAGTTTTACCTGGTATGGGTTGGTAAAGTCACTGATGAGAGAGGATAAAGGAGATACGGGAGAGGGAGTTCTATCAGAGTTTAGGTCTAAATAAACCGACAATGTTTTTGGTTCAAATTGGCAGCAAATTGTGGCAGCAAAGTGTGCAAGACTAGTGCCTACAGCTACTTTTTGTGACTTATTTTTCCTTTTGAAGCAGATATATCTGTCCTAAGGCATAGAGCATACAGATAATTTTTACTGGGTAAACATTTACCTTTTAAATGTGAATGTTTATGTGACAACTGAGCATAGTGAAAAGCCAGCTTTGCAGTCTAGAATGAGGACAGAAGTCCAAGAGAGTTTGGGCCATGTAGATGCCAGAGGCTTAGGTTTGTCAGCAGCAATACCCAGGGGCTTGATCTGCAGGAACTTGGTAACAAACAGAGGGTTTTTTCCTTCTTAAGTCTCCTTCTTCTATTTTGTTACTCAGTCTTGTTCTCCCCCTGGGTTCAATAAGCCTTTTCAGGCTTTTTTTCCTGCATCTTTCCAGTCTTTTCTAAATCCCGCCCACGCTCTCTTTGAGAAGCATTTTCTGTTCCTTCCTCATTACCGCTATTATTTGTCTTTCACAATTGCCTTGTAAGCTGTTCCTTCCTTACCTCCACTTTTCTTGGTTTTTTTGCACATCCTGGCTTATTTTAAATATTCTGCTTCTGGAAATAAAAATGCAGAGACTCGTGTGAAGTATTACATTAAATCAAAGGTACAATTTCCATCATCATTTTCCTTTGTAGTAGTTAGAAGGAATGAGGTTCCTTACCATATGCTTGAATGGTCTGAGTAGTCCTGCTGATTACCTCAGCTGCACTGATTTCCTGGACTAGCACTCGAGGATGTACCTTACGGCAGGACCTGTGCTAAAGCTTTGTGGCATGCTTATGAATTAAATTTATAACAGAGTAGGATGTTTTGTCTGTTCTTTTTACCCTTTTTATCAATAGGATGTTTGTTTCATGGGCCTGTAAAAGGAATCCGTCCCTCTAGGAACAGATTGGAATAGCAGGTCATAGAGATGAATAATTTTAATTGAAGAGGAGAATTTTGCTCTGTGTTCCTAGCCAGGGTTAGAATATTACTTACTCTCTGCTGTCACCAAAAAGCTGAATGCTGAAAAAACAGGATTAATCTAATAAGATCCAACAGTCTTTATTTCCCCTGTTTTTGTTAGCCTTCTCCATTGTATTTAGCCTAGGGAAAAGAGCCAATATAAACCATCTTCAATTCTAAGATTAATTAATTACCATTTTACTACTTGTGGTTAATTCAGTTATAAAATGGTTCCTGGGTTCAGCTTCAAGCTTTATCATTGAGCTTAGCAAACAGTGGATTTTGAGGTGATTTTTTATGGCTGAGTGTATCCCCCCCATTATGAAGCCTGAGAAAGTTCTGAAATTAAAGTTCCGGGGGGTAATTTTCTTCTTTTCCTTAGTGAGATGCGTCTTTGCTGCTTGCACAAGGAGATTTGAGAAGATGGAAGAACAGGCAGAACAAGTCCCATAACGCTTTCGTTTTGGGAAAAACTGTCGAGGACATCTCCTGGCCCAAGATACGGGAGAAAAGGACAGGAATCAATAGGAAGCCGGATGGCAGTGTTGCCACATTTCATGAGTTCTAAGTGCTCTGCTACTTGATGCCTTCCTAAAAACTCCTGTCCCTAAGGGTACAATATTGAATGAGCTATTCAGCTTTCCTTCTTGGAAGAATGTCTGTCGTTCACACAACCGTGGAGAAAAGCCTGAAAGCATGAACTGAAAGGAATGAGGAAAATAGAAGTTTCCTATTTTATTAGTGATTATTGTTAATATAGCTTGTGACTCTGGCACTTGAGCGGCTATTTCCAAGGTGAGATGGGTTGCTGGGACAGAACTGCTGGGGCTGATGGAGGGAAGAAATACAATAGATACACCTCCGGCTCAGTAGCCTCTCACTTGGGGCTGCTACGCCTGCTTACGCTCCAGTGCTGACGCTCACTTCTGCAACCCATGCCTCCGTGGGGTCTGCGAGGGAGAGGAGAAGAGGGGATCTTGAATATCTGCCGTGGACACTCCCACTGGAAGTAGGGGGACACCAGGTTGTTCAGAAATATAGATGAGTCTGAGTGTCAACTTAGCTATCGAGGCTTCATTTCCTGTGGCTGTGGTCCCGTGCTGTGCCTCTTGGCGGGGTGGGGGGGGGGGCAGGGTTTTCTCAAGGTACCCTGAGAGAGTGATTTGTCCTCCAAGGATATTCATCTGCCTAAGACGGATGGAGCGAACTTCTCAGAGATGCTTTTTTCTTCCTAGTGACGTGGCTGGCAGCCAAGTATAGGCCAAGGTGAGAGGCTGGGTGAGATGGTGAGGCTGCCAGAGTTGGCCTTGACTGCTTGGTAGCCTTGTGTCCAGGACAAATTCCCTGCAGAAATGTCCAGGAGTGAGAGCCACTAGATGGCACTAGGCAATACGGCCTGGAGAGCCTGGGAATCTGAGAAATGGCACCGTTGAGTGAAGCCTTAGTATGTTCCCTGCCCTCTTACTATAAATTTAGCTTGGGTGTCTGCTGTCTGATTCTTCTTGAAAATGATTTGAGCTAATAGCTAAATGGAATTCTGGTTTACGACACGTGTCCATGATTCAGAGTTTTTCTGTTTGGCAGCGTTTGAAAACAGAGCCATATATTTTGTTTTCACCTGCAGTAGATAATGATGTTTTTACCAACAACTTCTTTCATGTTGGATTTTAGGTTTTACAGATGATGCTTTTGAATAATACTGCCGTTAGCATAAGTGCACTATTTCTAACAGTTCCCAAAAAGAATGTGGTAAGTTCCCATGGAAAACATAGTTAAAATAGAAAAAATGAAATAGGGCCTACTTTATTTATATGCTTTTGCCAGAGGTTTCATTTAGGGGGGAAAAATAAACAACCTGCTCTTCAATGACAGCATTTTTACTCGTGCTAAAAATAATATATGTAAAGAATTTAAATAGCCAGTCTCTAGCCTGTTTGCACAAGCAAACTTGTGCGTACCTTTTATGATAAGTCAGAATAGTCTGATTTATAGTTTTTTAATTTCTTGTTTGTTGCAAAGTGTCAATCTTACAAAGAATCACATCCTAGAGAACTAGAAAGCCAACATGTAAAATACCTCCACTATCTCCCTCCTTGAATTGCATCCAGCGCCAGCGAAATCAAAAAGAATTTTGTGTTTGACCAAATTATTTATGTTTAGGCACTCAAGGTCACATCAACTCTAACTACATTTTACTTTTTCAAATAGGTCCATGGTATATTTAATATATAACCTTAGTGTCCCAAAAAGTTAGATGCAGAGCAAAATACACATACATACGGAATAAAAGTGGAACATGGGAAAGGCTTACAGCTGATTTAGTGCCTTCTCTGTGTGTAAGATACGTATCGAGTAAAAATAAACAAGCAAGCAAACCTGCTTGGTGTCGTGCCCTGCAATAGCATGTGTCTTGATGTCTGAGGATGTAACAGCTCTCTTCGCGTGCACAAAGCATGAAACTGGTGAGTGAATTTTGAGGTGAGTGCAAAGAATATGCTCTTAGTTGAAGCAGCAAAAGATAATTTTCAGTGCCAGATTTTCCCCTCCTGGGTGCTGTTGAGAAGTTGTCTTTGTGGGTGCAGGGTGGAGAGACGCCTCCAGAGGCTGTGGCTCTTTTGCTGTTTTGTGGGCCTTTGGCTGTTGCTTCCTCAGGTATGGTGAAAAGTTTGGAGTGACTGTAGCCAGGGACTGCTAGCAAAGACCTCTAAAGGCTGTGGCAGAGCGTAGCACTTTGGAGAATCAGGGAATTTGTATACAGGATATGTAGAGAGGGACTGGAAGTCCCTAAAACTGACAGAGTGAAGAGAGAGTGGAAGAGAGGGAGGGAGAGCCAGCCATAGCATGTGGGTTTTCTGGCCAGGGCATTACGAGGTTAGCCAGAAAAAGGTCTAGTGGGAAGGGCAAAATCAGCAACTGAGCTTCAGGTTTACTTGCGGGATGTTTGTGCTTCATGTATTGCCTTTCCCTTCCGACTGTTGGACAATATGGATTAAGCGATTTTTATCCTGATTGTTTCCCACAATCTTCATAGAAAGCCCACAGTTCCCTGCTCCCCTAAGGTTCTTCTGGCTCCCTCCATCTCCCCACACTGCTCTCTAATCATGATATGAATGCCTTGGTGAACTGGGACCTAGCTGTGGTGGAGATGAGGGGTCACTCCATGGAGTTAGAAGAGCTAGTCTGGTGAGAAGAGGTCTTGTCTGAGGTGTGGTAGCTAACACCTAGCTTTGTGCATTTGTATATTACTTTCTTATACTGCACACTGGAGTAGAGTGGGTATCTATGAGTCTCTTTCCCGTGAGGGCCTGTCCAAAAACAAGAGCATGAACAAGCACGAGGGAAGGAAAGTGATTCAGGGGTCCTGTGATACGCTCCTGGGTATAAGGACATAACCGTTACTGTTAATTAACCAAACCAGAAGAAATAGATGAGTCAGTTACACAATTGTATTTTTTTTCTTCTAAAACTTGCAAGTGAATGAAGTGCAAGTTCTAGAAAACCACAAAGGCCAGTGGAGGGCTTGCTCTGCTCTTTCAGGCACCTTCTGTTAGTGTCTAAGACATCTCTGGGACAAAGTAAAACTGATTGTGGAAGTATATTAATTATACCTCTTTGAATGGAAACATTCACGCTAGACCCTAAAGAATATGAACTCTTCTAAATCAGCAAAAAAGAATAGCCGTGGATCTCTTAATGAGACAGTATGTTTGGTAGGCCGTCCTGACAGTGAAGAAGCACTGGACTAGTTCAGAGAGACTCCACGTACAATACTTGTCTTGTCCTCATCTCAGTGACAATAAGGAGAAAATGATTCTGAATCTATTTTTTTTTTCCAAACTTCTGTTTTGTTACTGGTTGTGTTTCTATGTATTCTGGTCAAAGCACCTTCTTAAAGAAGTTAAAGTGATGTATGAGTCAGAATAGCTTTAATAAGAGAGCTATTGCCCAGATCTTTTTTTTTTTTTTTTTTTCTCCCTGAAGGCTTTTCGACTATTAGTACGGGAAGACAAACAGCACAAAAGGACGCAAGTAGACTTGTACTGTATAGTTTTATGTACTGTCACTTATGCAGTCGTTTACAACATTGCCAAGTGTGAGTAGTAGAGACTGGGTATCTCAGGCATCACTGAAATGGAGTAGGAAAGAACCGCTTTTTGGCCCCTCTCTCAATGGGTGGAGGTGTTCCTGCTCTCCCTCTGAGGCTCCATCAAACTTTAATAAGCCTGGTATGCTGCTGTGGAGGAAGGTGGGATGAATCCTAGAAGTGGGTTTCAGAAGGGCCTTGAAGGAGGAAGCTGAAGTCTTGTGGAGGAGGCTTTGGTGACTGGCAGAGGATACAACCTCCAGGAGTGTATAGTTGGGCTGTTTGTGGAGGCTCTGAGTTCTGAAGTGGTGGTTTCAACCTGCAGTCAACAGATCCCTAGGGAATTGCAGACTACTTTTGAAAGGTCACTCATGAAAAGAGAGGAAGCCCCATGCTCACAGAATGAACAAATGAACAGGAGTGTGTAGCAGCTGCAGCCACAGGGGTCTTAGCTCCTCCCGATCTATTTGCCTAAGGCCAGATCAGGACCCTGCCTCCTGGACTGGATATGTCAGCTGTAACCTGAGGAAAGCTGTAGCTAAAGTATCCCAGAAATACTTTCCTCGAAGTTTTGGAGTGATAGAGATACTTGTTAAGGAATTGCTTTGGCTTTTGTAATCCAAAAGCATGTGTTTCAGGGAGAGGAGGGCAAAGTCTCAAGGATGCATGCAGCAGAGAGATCCTTTTGTCCGTGATGCCTCCTGACACTCCGTACAGAGCAGGGGTTTGTTCTGTGCTTTCACACCTGTATAAGATATCGTGGTAGCCACTTTATGAGTACAGATCAGATCAGAGGATGCCTTGGGGGTGAAGCATAGGCTGCCAAGCAAGGAGGTAGATTTCCAACCTCAAAAAAAGTTACATTGGTGTCTTCAATTCTCTGCTCTTACCTCAGAAAGGAGGAGATCAGAAGTGCAGGTGTCGGCTTGTTTCCATTGGCGCTTTCTAGGAATTAGGGAATTCCTATCAAGTGAATGAGATGGCTCTGGAGCTGGGTAAGGCATACAGCCTGCCTGCCTCTGCGGGACAGGTTTCTGCTCCCTTGGAATCAGATAACATTTTTTCACAGTGAAGGTACCTCAGCCTGTTCTTGCCGCCATCCTATCTGTTTCCTTTCCCTTTATCTCAGACTAGCTTGAAGTTATCTTCCTTTCATGCCAACATGTCATACTGCCTCCCACTCTGTCCTGTCTTCACCTGGTGCTCTTCACCAGTCTCCTCTTTCTTACATTATCGCATTCTGTTTTCAGTCCTCCTTTTTTTTCATTTACTCCATGTTCTTTCTGTCACTGACGTTCCTGACCACACTTTTTTTCTCTGTCCTCTTCCTTACTTTCTTATGTTCTTCCCAGCCCTTACAACTGTCCTTTTTGTCTTTTCCTTTTCACCCCTTCTGCTTCACTTGGAAAATGGGTATGCTTGTCCTGTCTTGTTTCCTAAGCCCAGGCTCCCCCGGAAAGATAGAGACTTATGACCTGTCCTACAATTTTTTTTTTTTTTTTTTTTTTCCAGTTCAGTGTGAGCAGCGCTGGACCCATGGGCTGTAAATAATTCAATGGGAAGAATGTATTCCACACAGTTGATTATTATTTTTTTAGTGCCTGACATACATACACTATTTTTAATAACAGCGATATTTTTGAAAGTGTGTGTAAAGTGGGGTGGAGAAGCGTCTCTTTTTAGTGCTGTAAATTTGCCTTTCTATAGAGAGAGAAGAACAAACAGTCAAAAACTTGACTGGTTTGAATCAGTGCAACTTCTTTGGCATCTGTGTCAACTCCTCTTCCACTAGAATTTATACTAAAACGCTAGAAATAAATACAGCAGCAGAGGGCAGGCATAGCATAAACTGGATATATTCAAGGCAGAAAGTACTGAGGCTTAGCCGAGTAGTGCTCAATGTATTGTTTGGGTAGCTTTCAACATCCCAACTGAAAATAATTGTCAGTTGTGCTTCTCTCTTCACAGCATTGAAACGCAGCCTATTTAAAAAAAAAAAAAAAATTTGCTGTGCTGTATGACTGTGGCATGCAACCTACAAGTCAGAGACGCTACCTCATAGTACAGAGGTCAGTGACAGTAAATCTGGCAGAGAAATTATGCATGATGGCTCCAAAATGACAGCAAGCTGGCTGCCTTAACCCTAGTGGTAAACAGACTTGGCTAACAGGATTGTATCTTTGCCAGCATGCACAGGCCAAGCATGGTAAGCGTGATGCCAAATCCTTCAGGCTGATGACAGGATGATGGCTGCAGGGGCCTTCACCTAGCAGTCTCTTGAGGAGAGCTGAGGTGGCAGCAGCAGAGGAGGTGGAGAACAGTATGTACTTTGCAATAAGCTATAGTGTTATGTCATGTACCCATACTGGGGAACACAGGAAAATAGGCGTGAGATGTGGTTCTTCAGAAATGAAGCGGCCTATGATAATTGGAGCCTGACTCTGTATGAAGCCCCATACAATGTCTTTTTGGGCAGAACAGAGTAGTCCTAGCACTGAGCTTTAACTCTCATTGGTTAAGTCTCTACAGAGAAACAGCACAGCTCAGGGAAAAGGGAGCTGAAAAGTCAGGAGGCCACTGATTTCCACATGACCTTGTGCCAGATGTTTCTCCCCTCTGTGCTCAGTTGCCTACAGGGACTGTGATGCTCACCAACTTCTGCACAGCAGTCTGAAACCAGCAAGTGAACCAGTCTCCAGCGTGCTTAAGAATTCTGACCCGTGTCTTTCGTTGTCATTATTTAAGTGCACTTGTTTACTTGTAGGGCACTTTTAATACAGTGTGATGGAGACATTAAGCTCAAGTCTGGTCTAGTATTCTGAAAATAATACTCTACAGCACAGAGCTTCATTTTTTGGCCCCAGTTTGAGGAATGTGTAATGTTTTGCTACATGAGTGTTCTCATAACAGGACCAGTCGTGTAAAGCTGTTCATGTGTATGTGGCTGTGTGGTTGCAGGATTGTTTTTTTTTTTTTTTGTATTTTTGGATATATTTCTTTGTAAATGTGTCCAAATAACCTAACTGTTTAGAAATAAAAAATGCACGGTAAGAAACTTAAGGAGGAAACCAGGAACACTGTTGTTTTAGAAATGTGGAGGATGAGCTATAAAATCATTGAGGTTGATGGATTGTTTTTAATCCTGCAGTATCACCGTCCCAAAATTCAGCATGTGCTTTGGACAGCAAAGGAACATTTTGTTTTACAGATAGTTCCTGTCACTCAAGGATTTCAAAGGCCTTACACAAAACCCAGGTGAGGGGTTTAGCTATTTCTTTTTGTAATTGCAATGCTTCTCAGTTCTGTAGTCATTTATTGAGCATTGTTAAAACTGTTCCTTATTCTCAGTTACTCCAAGGCCTAGCCTTTCCTTAAGCAGTGGCAGAGTCACAGAAACAGCATAAAATTGCACGGTCCTCTGTCAAAGACAGGCTCTACAGGAGACCCCATACCTATGTGACAAGAAAACGGTGCCCTCCCCCTTTAAATGTTAATAGGTTACTTTTTCAGAGGATATTTTAGGACAGTCAGTATTTGGGTATGTAACTGAAGAACAGAAGTTGTAGCAGAAGCATAAATGTTTAGGGAGAGAAAAGTATATGTTGCAGACAGGTTAAAAGCAATCCATGTTTAAAGAGTTGCATAAGAAGGTGCCTTTGGAACAGTTTCCGCAGAGAAGAGTGGAAACACCCACCAGTGTCAGGCAGTTGGGAACAACCAGGTTGTATGCAGTCTAGATGGAAGAGGAACAGAGTGAGTACCCTTCAGTTTTTCTAACCACTGTTTTATTTGGACCGCAAGGCACACTAAATGTTACTGTGAAAAGGTAAACTTTCTCTAGTGCACTTAAGAATTCTGACCCGTGTTTTTCGTTGTCATTATTTGAGTGCACTTATTTACTTGTAGGGCACTTTTAATACAGTGTGATGGAGACATTAAGCTCAAGTCTGGTCTAGTATTCTGAAAATAACTCACCATTTGGGAGGAGAATAAAGGGTGTTAATCTCAGTTCCTTGGCTGAAATTCCTAGTAAATTTTTTACTTCTACATTCCCAAGAATAGGTGCAGTGTTTCTCAAGAAATAATTCATATTCAGAGTGTTACTCTATATATAAAATTTCAGTGCACCAGTGCACAACTAATCCTTAGAAGGAAAAGTTGCCCTCAAAAATCTAGCCAGCTCTGCAATACTTAATGTATATGGACTTGAATGATAGGCAAAATGTTGAAAGAATTAAGTTAAATATATTTCAAGGGAAAAAACATTAAGAGAACTCTTGGGTAAATCTTTTACAGATGGTAGACAGCTTAATTGCTGTGGTAAACTTGTCTGACATTTCTGGAAAAACTTGGGTGCTACAGTAATCCATGGAACCCAACAGGCCGAAGTTTAAATGGATTGAAACAAGGACGTGCACGTCTTATTCTCAGCTTGGTTGCTGAAGTCTCATCCAGGGTTTCGGAGTGAGTTTTTCTCCTTCCTTTATTTTTTCCATTTAACTCCTTTGAACCAATTTGAAAGTTGTACATGCATTATTTGAGTGGGAAAGCAACAGAGGCCTTAAATGAAGTGAGTGAGACTATAGTATTCCTCTGTACCACATATCTTCCTGGAAAGTTTGTCTGGCTGTGCGCAGCATAAAACTTTAGGAAAAGATTTTTTTTTTTTTTATGTGGAACATTGTGTAGGAAACAACTAATTGAAACTAGTACGGGTTCTGGCTTTTAATAGAAGTGATTCAGGTGAGCTTTATTATTCTGCACTCCCCGGTCCAGTTACCAAATCGATACCAAATGAAGGTGTATAATGCGACCACCTCTTCATTTTTTTTGCAGTGACTCATTCTTCTGTATTTTTTGAATACAGAAGTCACACACTGCTTTGTCATAGACTGTCACTGTATATCTAAACTGAAGTGTCTGTGTTGAGCTAAATTGTAATAAAGATTTTATTTATTTGCCTATGAGCAGGTATAAAGAGAGAAACCCAAATTAGTGTAATATTCAGCTCTTACTCTTTCCGCTACATGTACTTTCTTTATCACCAAGCTACAGCTATAAGACAAACTCTTTTATCGTCTTCTACCTAATCAGTTCCTAGTTCCCTTTCTTGAGAAGCTATTTATTCTAATCTGCTTTTTTTATTTATATAAGTAGCAAAATTCATGCCATTCCCATAATCCGACTGCAGAATTCTTATTCTGTAATATCCCTTTTTATATAAAGCCTACATTATCTTGCATGCAGGTTGTCTGGTGGGTTTTTTTTTCCTCTTTTTTCTTTTTCTTTTTCTTTTTTATTTCTTTCGTATTCTTCCTAGGCAAATACAGAACTCTCCTGTGGGACTGGGCTCCCTTATGGCGCAATGCAGAGATGTCTTGTGCACGTTGTACCATGCGGGCCACAGTGCTGCTGAAGTGAGCATGAGCTTGCCCTGCGCTGGCAACAGACATCCCTGCACCCGGCTCACGTGATCATCCAGCGCTGTGAGGATCTGTCGTGACCTCTGTCAATAGCTTAGCAGGTGTAATTGGAGCAGGTACATGGCTGGCCTCTACCCTGCTGGTTTTGTTTCGACTCCCTAAGCACAGTGGTATTTGTATCGTCTGTCACTCATTGTTTAACTGGGGATTTGTCTCTTCAGGGCATGTCGCCTCTGTGTGAGTGGAGGATTTGCCCTAAGGAAATGGTCTGATGCTGAAAGGGTTTCCTCGTTCTTATTCTCATGAGGCATTATAGCACCAGTCTCGATAAGCTTCCTCAACCACTTATTTATGGTCCTGTGTGTGCATTACTGCCTTTCGGGTTGCTCTTGTCCAGTGCGACCCCGAGGTGTCAGGCAATGTCTGAGGCCTTGTAGTGAGTGTACAGGAAGCCTGATGCCACCTGCAGCGAGTGCAGCGTGCCTGCAGCGTGCAGCCAGTGCTTCTACATCACCTGCACTGTGGCCCCACATTCACCGCATGTGCACTGCAATGCCTCCAGGTGCCTGGACAGCTCTGTGTCCCCTTCCCAACTATTCACAGTGAGACATGTTTTAGCATCAGGAGTTGTGCGAGCCTGTAATATTGCTTCTCCATTTGGTTTACGATGTCTTTGCGTTTGTAGCTTTCTTTAATAAACACTCTCCTACTAGGAAGCATCACAGAATGGCCGAGGTTGGAAGGGACCTCTGGAGAGCATCTAGTCCAACCTCCCTGCTCAAGCAGGGTCCTCTAGAGTACATTGCCCAGGATAGTGTCCTGATGGCTTTTGAATATCTCCAGGGAAAGAGACTCCACAACCCCTCTAGGCAACCTGCGCCAGTGCTCAGTCACTCTCACATTAAAGAAGTTTTTTCCTCATGTTCAGATAGAGCTTCCTGTGTTTCAGTTTGTGCCCGTTGCCTCTCGTCCTGTCACTGGGCACCACTGAAAAGAGTCTGGCCCCATCCTCTTGACACCCTCCCTTCAGATACTTACACACATTGATCAGATCCCTCCTCAGTCTTCTCTTCTGCAGGCTGAACAGGCCCAGCTCCCTCAGCCTTTCCTCATAGGAGAGGTTCTCCAGTCCCCTCATCATCTTCGTAGCCCTTCGCTGGACTCGCTCCAGGAGCTCCATGTCTCTCTTGTATTGGGCAGTCCAGGAGTGGACACAGCACTCCAGGTGAGGCCTCACCAGGGCTGAGTAGAGAGGAAGGATCAACTCTCTTGACCTGCTGGCGGTGCTCTGCCTAATGCAGCCCGGGATACCATTGGGCTTCTTGGCCACAAGGGCACATTGCTGGCTCATCGTCAACTTGTTGTCCACCACAACTCCCAGGCTCTTCTCCGCAGAGCTGCTTTCCAGCAGGTCAGCCCCCAGCCTGTCCTGGTGCATGGGGATTATTCCTCCCCAGGGGCAGGGCCCTGCACTTGCCTTTGTTGAACTTCAGGAGGTTCCTCTCTGCCCACCTCTCCAGCCTGTCCAGGTCCCTCTGACAGCACAGCAGCACAGCCCTCTGGTGTGTCAGCCACTCCTCCCAGTTTAGTATCATCAGCAAATTTGCTGACGGTGCACTCTGTCCCTTCCTCCAGGTCATTGATGAATACGTTGAACAAGACTGGACCCAGGACTGACCCCTGGGGGACACTGCTTGCTACAGGCCTCCAACTAGACTTTGCACCACTGACCACAACCCTCGGAGCCCTCCCATCCAGCCAGTTCTCAATCCACCTCACTGTCCACTCATCCAGCCCGTGCTTCCTGAGCTTACCTAGGAGGATGTGATGGGAGACAGTGTCCAAAGCCTTGCTGAAGTCCAGGGAGACAACATCCACTGCTCTGCCCTCATCTTCCCAGTCAGTCATTCCATCAGAGAAGACTATCAGATTGGTCAAGCATGATTTCCCTTTGGTGAATCCATGCTGACTACTCCTGATCACCTTCTTGTCCTCCATCTGCTTAGAAGATATTTGTCATAATAAGAGCCTGCAGAAAACAATTCCCCTATCTCTCAGAGAATACAGCTGTTGTACAACTTGAACACTCATCTGTCAGGGTGTACAGTGCTTAGGGTGGTGTTGTTAGGGTGCTCTATGAGGTTGTGTTTTGCATTGCAAGTGTCATGTTTAATTGTGTGATATCTAATAGTATACTTGCTTTACACTGGATAATTTGCATGCATAATATTTTGCATTTGCTGGGAAACTTCCTGAGTTACCTGACGGAGACTAGTCACAAATCAAGTTACTGGTGAGTAAATATTTGCAGGATCAGGGTTACAGGAATGAGTTTGTTTTTTGGTTTTGGATCTTTTTGGATACTTTCTGGATGACAGCATTAGCCAGTCTGACTTAATTGTTGGCCAGTTCTTGCAGCACTTAAAAAAACCCCTCAAATATCTCTCATTTTTTGTCTCTCTCAAAATGTGTTGCTTTCAAAGGTTGATAAAATGCATTGTCGCAGAATGTGCTGTTGCTGTAATGGTAGGCCTGGGTCTGGTCTCTCTCACTCCACATTTCTCTCCTTTAAGGACAGTCTTCCTGAGAGTCAGAGATCCCCCCAAAGGCTACTATTATTGTAAGATGAAAATAAACCTGGCAAGAAAGTGGGGATAGGATTATATAGTAATGTCATTCCTCAAAACCCATAGTATTTAAAAAAGAGTAAATATCTCATTCACTGACTGGGTTTACCCATTAAGGGTTAGCATTTTCAAGGTTTCCCCTGCAAGCTGAGGGACTGACACTACTTCTTTGTAGATAAGTGTCCTGTAGTCCTGCAACTCCGGGAGGCGAGGTCTTAAGAGCAGCTCCCTCTTTCACAGGCCATTGAACCATGGGAGTGTTCCACATTGCAGGTGGGTGCTGAGTCAGTCTAGGTGGGACCAGTATTAGTGCAGCGCTTGGTACCAGTATTTGTACTAAATGACCCAAAAAAGGAACTGCGATACTTGGTGAGTTTCTGTTGGCTCTGAGGAGAGGGGGAGGCCCTGCAGGAGTTCTTGGGCTACCATGGCCCAAGAACTCCTGCAGGCATTGAGAATGGGGCTGGAAGGGCAGGGCTGGGGCACTGAGGAGGCCACCTGCAAAAGGATGGGGCAGCTACGAAGAGAGAGAGAGAGAGATGAGGCTCCAGGTGGGGCTTTGAATCCTGAGGTCAGATCGTATGAGGGATAGAGAGGGCAGGTTCCCCCAGCACAGCCAGCTAGAGATGTGTGTGTGGAAAACCTCGTTATCTTGAGGTGAAGTTATTGGGAAATCACACTATCAAATGGACAGGTACTGAGAAGACTGAGGTGGGGTTAATTTCTCCATTAATGTTGCAGACGCTCCGTATACTTTGCGTTGTGTTAGGGGAGGGGAAGGACTTCCACAGGCAAGCTGGGGAAAGAGATGCCCCCACTGCCAGAGCAGGGGAGTTGGTCTTCTGGCAGGGTTTGACTTGTTGGAAATACTTCAAAGGTGGAACTGCTTTGTATGTGATGCCATTTGAGCTCCCTTGATGTATCTGTAACACCTTTTATTAAAAAGCAAAGCAAACAAAAACAAAGAGAAGATTCAGATCAGATGCTGCTACTAGCTGGGCAGATGCTGATACTAGTTGTTTCCTAGCCTAACTGGGAGCAGACTTTGATAGTGTTTTTCTGGCTCTCCTCTCCTGACTTGTCTCTTTACGCATTCTCTGTCTCTGAAGATACTAATTAGTTTCCCTGCACGTTATGACATGACGTACCTAGAGAATGCAGAGGCCTGCATTTGACATATTCTGTGAAGCTCATGTGCCTCAAGAGCAGAGTTTTTTTTTTCTGTACAAGCAATCTAGAATAACCTTCTGAATGTGATTTTTAAACATCTTAATCTGCCTGGCATATGTCAGTGTATTTTCATATGCTCTTTGCAAGTCTGTCTGTAACTGCAGATTAGCTATAACCCTTATGATGGGAGAAAGGTCCTCACTGGGGAGTTT
The DNA here is from genome assembly GCF_040807025.1 of Struthio camelus. NCBI lineage: Eukaryota > Metazoa > Chordata > Aves > Struthioniformes > Struthionidae > Struthio > Struthio camelus. The sequence continues at coordinate 123,266,303 of NC_090942.1, read as the reverse complement.
GTTCTTCACATGTTTCAATATGCCATTTTTTTGCATTTATGCCCTGAATAGAAAGCATAAGCTTCTACGGAGTGGTTGACAAAGCCATCTCAGCTCAGGTACCTGGAATATCCAGTATGTGATACTACTACTACTGGAATGTAGTCCATTGCCTTAACAAGTCTAGGTGACTGCTTGCCAGAAATAATAGGGATGGATCTGCACAGATCTTTTGGTGAACTACAAGCCTGCCCCTGTATGCCTGAAAAAAGCAGAAAGTGCAAAGTGCTTGGATGGATTAAGCATCTAATTTTGTTCTCTTCTTCCGTCATCATCTCTGCTGAACGGTGGAGAGTCTCTTCTGGTTGGCATTTCTCTCTCTCTGCTGAATGCTGAAAGACAGAGTGACTGCTGAGCTCGTGGGTGGTGCGAGCACCACACAGCCTGCCTGGAAAGGAAGGCCTGGGGAGAATAGGATGAGAAGTGCAGATTATACCCATAAAAGGATGAGGAAGGTGCCTCTTTGGCAATCCGGTTGCTGGGGAACTGCTTGATGAGCAACTCTTTGACTCAGCGGGAGTCCTGCATGAGTTCTTGCAGAAGTACAGCCATCCATACCCCTCCTTCAGGGCTCACTGTGACATAAAACCACAGTTTCCCTGGCAACACTGGGAGAAACCCTGTTGCCACTGCAGTAAAGGGGTGTTTTAGTAGTGTCTTGAATGGGACTTTGTTGTCACCTATACCCTCCACAACAAAAGACCGTGATTTGCTATGATGTGTCATGTAAAAACCCCTCTCTAGTCAATGGAGAGGGCTGGGAACTTCCGGAGCGTGATTAATTCTACCTGTTTTAGACACTCGCTGTGGGAGGGATGTTCATCCTCTGCCATTTGCTTATCTCCATCCATTGAAGATAGAGGGATTCTAGCTTGGAGTCAGTGTCTGCAGTAAAGATCTGTAGTTTACATGAGATGAGATAGACTGGTTACTTTATTCCATAAACAAGGGAACCAGACAGATCTCATTTCCTCCAAGAGACAATAGTCTTCCCATTGTGTGTTAATATTATAATTCACACAGTGGGACATAGAATGGGAAGATTTTTGTCTCTTAGAGGGAATCTGGTCCCACGTTTGTGGAATAAGTGACAAAATCTTAATACATGGCTTTATTTATCATTCTCCCTGAAAATACAGGCAGCAGATACCTCCAGCAGGATACATTTGGGTTTAAAATGGTTAGCAAGTCCCTTACAGAAACATGGGAAGGGTGAATTCATTTTTCTTGTGCAATTAGATGGATTTGTGTAGATTTTTTTAAGGGGGTAAAGAATGCTGAGCAATTAAGAGAAATAGGAGAGTAATTTTACCTGCTTTTAAAATGTTGCTTTGATATACAAGAGATAAAAGGCATCTTTCCCACTTCTTCTCTCTCTTGTAACATGGAAGATCCAAGTGCTTGATGAGCATTGATTGAGAAGTTCAATGACTAAATAAGATGGCAGATCTCCCTGGGTTCATGACATTTCTTTCAGAGGAAGATGGGAGACCTGGACTGTTTAAGCCAGGTTTTCTTTATTCAGTGCCCTCCGATCCTCCTATTTTCTTAGGGGCTCACAGATTTAAGTAGCCAGTTTTACTTCAGTGTTTCAGTTTGCACAGAGCACGCATAAGAGCAACACTCAGAGCCCAGACAATATCTGTCTGTAGAGATGGCAGAAACCTGATGTCTTTGTGGCTGCTTTCGGAAATGTAGTGCAGATCCTGGCAGAGGGTTGGCTGTATTAACGATGGGGTGAATGAAAGTTGAGATGTGACGAGTATTTGATGGGGGATGGAGCTCTGGGCTTAGCTTGGGAATCAGAGCCCTTTAGCCATAACGTTTTGCTCTGAACATCAGGACAACCCTGGAGATGGCAGTACTCCCATTGCTCACAGAGTTAAGTTAGCCTTGGACAGCAGTTGTGCAAGATCAGCTGTCCCACTTCATTGTATCACCGTATCCTGCTCTGCAGCTTCTCTGCTGAGCCCACTTCTAGTGATGGTAGTCCATTCTGATTGTGTTTGTGAGGCAAATGCTGGACATCAGCTGACTTGGTTCATAGCCTTGAGCTGACAGAGTTTACTGACTGCATTTAAACCACTGGTGATACTTGGGATTCTTTGTTGCTCTAGTTCCGTTCAGTAGAAAGATTTTTTTTCTTTCTACTTTGATAAATAGAGATGGGTTTTCTTCCTCCTACATCTTTAGAAAAGTGTAAGGCATATAAACTACTGATTAGTAACTAAAATATTTTTTTTTAATCTGGGCATATGCGTGATTGACTAAGTTGATAATATATCTGTTCATCTAATTCATTGATTTAATCTGCCAAGGAAAGCCTTTGCAGCAAGTGACACAGTATATGTCATTCCTGCTCCCTGAGCATGTTATAAAAGCAGACATGCTTAAATCTATAAAATACTGTCTTGCAAACCTGACTGCTAAGCAGAACAACTCTCATAAAGCATTCCTCATCCAGAGACGTTCAAGTGTTTTGCAAAGGAAACCCATATTCTTCTCCCTCTTTCCAGTGAGCAAACAGAGACACAGGGACACAGATGGACTTCCTCAGCGCCACACATGGGCACACGGCAGAGTGCAGAGTAGACTCCAGGTGCTGAGCTCTGCTCTGTTAGTCACTTGGTGCCAGTGCCATTTGTTTTAATAATAGTGATATGAATAATCTTGTCATCATAACATCGCAATAGGTGCGTGGTGCAGACACGCTTGTAAGTAGAAGTGATGTCTTTCATTGCAAAGGGAGATAGTAGGAGAAGAAGCCCGGAAGCTTGCAAGCACAAGAGCCTTTGTCTTTGCTTATATTCTGTTGCGCGTCTAATCTTTTCCATGGCGTTTACGCTTGAAGCCCTTAGCAGTCCATTACTACAATATCTGTGGTCGTGAAATACCTAGAAACTGCAGAAATAGGGTTCTTGTTCTGCAGTCCCCCTGGCCAGAGTGAAGGGGGAGGGCGTGTTTGCTAAAAGGAAGTGCTTTTATCAGAGCTTTGAAGGGACTCTGATTGCCTAACAGTGAGGAAACAATGAGGTTAGTTGTGCTATAAACAAAAACAGCTAACCCACATTCAACATCACACTGCGTGGGAGGGATTTAATACTTTTGTGTATGAGTTGAATTTGATTTAATATCAAGCAGATTTCGGGCAGGTGGGATCCAACATGTGATTTACTGGAATCCAACATGTGATTATCTCTAAAAGGAAATAAGAGTATAGTGTGTTTAATTGACCAAGGATGGTCAAAATAAGTATGTTTGTTAATGTATTTCTGTTGCAGAGGCTCTTAAAAAACAAACAAACAACAAACAAAACAGAGATGGGAGATTTGCTTTAAGTTCCCTCCTGTTTTTTTTAATTGAATCTATATTCATTATTGTTTCTAGTCTAACTCACTCTGCTCTTTTGGCAAGTTGCAAAATGATAGCATTTTTTTTTTCCTGGTGTTCACCCATCGAGTAAAAGCTTCTTTCTCTTTAAATGTGTACTTTCTGAGCATACTTGACTATTGAAGTGAATGGGAGCTTCATAAATGGAAGCACAATATGGTTCAGCCCTCAAAGGTGTAGAAATTTCATCTTTAGATACACAGAGGGATATGTTCTGAGTTGTGTTTTCCTGTGTGTACCCAAGTTGCATTTAGTTGACAGCTAAAGTTTCTAGCCAGAAAATGAGTGTATTTCTTAGAAATTGTACACAAAGGATTCCTTGTGGGTTTTCTCCAGTCCCTTCCTATTCTTAAGTTGTTACATGTATTTCATAGTACTTCTCTTTTCATTGTAATAAGACAGCATGTGTTCAGTTAACTGAAATAATTTTTAAATGTAGCTTTCCTCATTTTTACTGGTTCAGTTGAGAGACGTTTTTCTAGTGTTTATTTGGCAGAAAAAAAAAAAGAAAAATCAGAACATTGGAAACTGTCTTTGAATTAGGGTCAAATGTGGTCAACTGGTTCAATAGAAAATAATGCAATGTTTTCTTGGAATCATGGAAAGATTTAGGTCCTAAGGGACCTTTAGAGGTCTCTAGTCCTGTCCCCTGATGCAAACAGGACCAAGTACAAAGCCAAATCACATTGCTTAAGCCCTTGCCCAGTTGAGTTTTGACATTCTCCAGTTTTAAGACTGGAAGCTGGACGTTGCAGAGGAGTTTGTTACAATAATCTAAAATGAATCCAAAATGAAATGCCCGGTTAGGAATGCTCCTCTTGGATAGGTGCTTCAGTTAGGGTCTTTTTATAATGTGCAGCTTCCATGCCTGAGAAGCAGCCTGGAACAAACGGCTGGACCGTTTCATTACTTTTTCTATTTTAATGTGGGGGACCTGAGGAGTTCTTTCGTTAATGACACTGTGCTTTAGCGTGGTATTGAATGGGCAGAGTCATCTTTGCTGTGTGTTCAGACCTAAGCTTTAGGTACTCTGTCAAGTGGTTAAAGTGCTGAGAAACATGGGCTTTTTCTTTTTATACTCCGTGGACAGTAGAAATCACTTTCAACCAGAATATCAACAGACTTCTTACTTTGACATTGAAAACATTCTTGCACAGAGCAGTAATCATGTAAAAATTGCTGTAATAAACTGTTCTATGTTACAGAAGTGTAAACAATATTTATGTGCTATTGGTAGTACTTTGGACAAAATTGATGTGCAGGCTTATGTTTAAAAAAATAGCAGTGGAGGGAGAGCATCACACGTACAGAAAGAACAATCTGCAGATTAAAACTGCCTGTCCAAATGGCCTAAACGGATCCATGTACTAATTCTAATTTAAAATGATCTTGTATTTGAGACTTTGTGGAAGATCCTGATTTTCAGCAACTTCTGATCACCTTCTTCACTTTCTGAAAATGATTTTATTAAAGTATCTTACCCTGATCACCTCAAAACCAATGGCTTTCAAAAATACCTGTTATGTACCACTTTTCTCCACAAAGTGATTAAGTTATAGCTTGTTTTTATTCCATTTTAATCTCCAATAGCTGCTTGCGTATAATGTTTGATCAGAGTAGAACTTTTTTTTTTTTTGGCAAATGTTTCTATATCCAACAATTATTTATCAGTGGAAGAACTCTTTCTTCTCCCCCTGTCTTCTACCTTTTTCCCTTTGCTTCTTGCTTTCATTCTCCTAGTTTTTGGAGACAGTGAGCTGTAGAAAGAAAAATCCTCTTTAGTGTAAAAACAGGTTCATTTTAAAATAGACTGATATTTTCCATTGCCTTGTTAAAGAAAGTCAAGTGGTTTATGTTTTAATTTGATGAGAAATTATGTAATTCAGAAACCTTGGGTAGAAATATCACCCTTGGCTTATTTTGCAAAGATCATCAAACCTGCAGTCCAGCTGGAAGAAGGTCTGTTCAGTATTTTTTTAAAGTTATGAGTGTGTAAATGTGACGGGTTCTCTGGTCTTTCTCAGGGCTGCATGTCTCCTTTTGACTCACCCTATATACAAGAATTACAGTGCTACATAAAAATGCTGAGTAAGTCCTTGCATTCAGGAGGTTATGATAGAGGATGACGTGGTGATCTGGTCCAAGATATTTGGGGTTAGAGCCAAGGAGGAGCTGGCTCCTCTGGTGTTGTGGTTGCCAGAGGGGATATTTAAAAAATAACCTGTGGCTTGGTCAAAGGAGGGTGCTGAAGAAGCAACCTTCTTCAGTATTTCTTCAAGTGCCTGAAGGTGTTAGCTGCACTGAAAGAATCGGGTTGATTAGCTTATGGATGAAAACAGAGAGCTGCAATATGTGAAACTCGGATCCAAAGTTACGAGGAGGAGGAAGCGGAGCTCTGATAGGAGATATAGTGAGTGGAATGCCCTGTCAGTTAGAAAAAAAAAGAGAGAGAGTAGGAGAAAATCTGTGCATTAAGTTAATTGCAATTTGAGTGCAGGCTTGAAGAAGACAGGTCACTGAAATAAGGTACCTTGAACATTTACAGGGGTGCTAGCAGCCCTATTACATACCTATCTAGCCCACAGGTGAGCGCTATAACCATCCATCTTACATGACCTAAAGACCAAGCCTACATCAGTGAGAGGAGAGTGGAAACCGTGAATGTCCATGTTCCTTAGGAAACACACTTTTTCAGCCTGGGTAGTTAGCCAGTCCAGCTTTTCAGTGGTTTCTTTTCAAGGAAGTGAGGGTCTCATTTTAGAAAAAGCTCTACTTCATCGCTGACATTTCTAAGTATCTAAAATCATGAGGGGCCTGTAGTGAGGAGTCTTTCTAAAGACAGCTGTGTACCAGCTAATTTTACAGTAATTTTGGAGAGGAAGAAGTCATATTTTTCAATTCTCGGCAATAATCCCCCTCTGTTTTCAGGTTGGTTCTTTTTGTGTTCTGGAAGTAGAATGGTTATTTGTTATCCCACTTGACATGCTTGATGCATGAAAGTCTTCAGAATAATGGAGACAAATTTGAACAGTCAGTTATAACGGCTGTGAAACTATGGAGGAAATAAGGTGCTGTTTTTCAGAGATTCCAATGAAAGCACAATGTGTTCATCTGAATTTATTTCATTTTAGAACTGTGACATAAGCTTAAAAATTACTGTGTTTCTTTTCCTTTAAGTTTCATAGTTTCTGAATGTTAGCAATGGTATTACTGAGAATTATCTAGATTTGGGCTTGAAACATTGATTTGACGTGGTGACAGTCTTTTCCTCCAAGGGGCTTGGGTTCAGAGGTTGGATTAGACAACAAAGAGCAATTAGTTTTGCAGTCCCATCTCCAGCTGTCCCACCTGCAGGTTATATTAAGGGCCTCCAGATCGAGTGGAGATGTTGCTTCAAACGAAAATTTTGCTACCTTCAGGGGCATCTAAAGCCCCTGGGCCCGAAGGGAGAACATCGCATGAGACTGGACCAAGACCTGCTGGGATCTGTGCTTCGAGGACTGATACTCCCTGTCTCATGTTTGGTCCTGGGTGGCACCGGGTTGTCTAGTTCACAAGCATCACGGAGAATCACTAACCAGCCTTTGTGCAGGAGACATCTGTTGTAGATGACAGCCAGGCTTGGACACATCTGATACACTTTCCGGTGCTGGCTGAAAAATGGGTGTTGCAGTACGGCTTTCACAGGCTGTATGGATAGAGGAGTCTGTTGTGGCCTTCGGTCTGCCCTGTCACATAACACACAACCACTGAGCTTCATCCTGACGACAGTCTGCAGACTGTAAATGTTTCTCCAGATATGATCTTTCTTCCTACTTCTTCCTGCCTGAATGTTTGACCAACCTGTCACTATTCATCAGCATACTCTTATGCATGCCAAAGTGGAAAAGAAGACAGCATGCCGCAGAGGTAAGGGAGATATTTCTTTATTAAGCCTGTTAGCACTTAACCCCCCTCTCCCTTTAGTATTGACACAAGAGGAGAACGTGAACAAAGAACTGAAAACAAGCCGTGGGTATCAGGTGACTGTCTCCTTTGGTATTCGCTGAATTGGGAGGATTGACTGGTGTCAAAATGCTGATTCTTTTTGCGAGTGAGCTCTATGAAAATGTAATAGTAGGTAGTGTATGCTAACTTAAAACCTAATGTGTTATTACTGGCTTTTATATACCTGGTTACCCATGGATAAAGCTATATGATATTTATTACAGCAGGGCAGGACTGCTTTGTAATCTGAATATGCTGCATTCACACTAGTGACTTGAACAAAGTGTTTCTTCATTTCTTCAGCCATTAATGGTTTTCTCATAAGAAACCATGAAGTCAGTTTTGTTGTGTTTGTCAGCTGGGTTTTGACGGTGTGTATTTTGTTCCACAAAGGGGTTATTCAAAACCTCCCCTTCAGTCTTAATTAATTGCAGACCCTCTGGAAGGCGAGCCCTGTGGGGCTGGAGAGGTTCCCGTCTGGTTTCCATTTAGCCTGTGGGCCACGTGTGGAAGCACGGCTGGCTCTAAGCTCTGAGAGTTCAACTGCTCAGTACACTCTCACCAGGCTGCTACGGCAAGGAATGAGTGTGAATATTAAAAGGCGTTATTTATTGACCATTCTCCGGTGAGGAGCCCAGGGTTCTCACCTAGGGAGTCTGTAGTCAGAAAATAAGTTTGCTCTGGTAAAAGAAAACAAAAACCCCAAATGACCCCCCACCACTACCTCAAACCCTATCTCATTTGGAAAAAGGCCTGTGTAACTCTTTTGGAGACAAACTTCCTGTTCACAGCATTTAAATCTCACAGCTGTTCTCTGTGCTTTCTTTTAGCTCTTAGTCCTGTTCCAGGATTTTCTTTCTACCATCTCCAAATGCCAAGATCTCATACCAGAAAAGCAGTCAAAACTAGGGGTTTTTCACAACATTCTGGCCATCTTCAAATTCCACCATATTTTTTATTGGAACTGTGAAGGTTAGACATGAAACAGTAACGTTTCCTGTCAAAAAAAGTTCTGTCCGTAATAAATGTGTGTAGTATGCAAGTACCCTGGCTGGCTTAAACACTTTGGAGCCTCTGCTTAACCTTTTAATTTATGCATTTGATTTGTCTGCTGTAAATACATACAAAGCCTGGAGAATATTTCTGTTTACACAGCAGGATGTTTTCTATTGAGTTTGGCTATGAAGGGCTCCCTTTTGCAGATGAATTATGAATAGTAGACTAATAAAAGCAGAAAGCTCCTCCTAAGATTGCACAATAGCATGTTGGGATGAAAGGTGGACTTTCAGTCATGCTGCCATCCAGGAATGACTTTCAGTCATGCTGCCATCTCTTTCTTTGTAAAGCACCAACACTGAAAGAAGTACTAAAGAAATAAGGCTCCTTTCAAAGAAGAGTTTTATGCAAATGTTTTCTCCATCCAGCAGAAAAAGGGATTTATAGAACAAAGTTTGGGGCTCGCGTCTACCTGCTGGATTTCCATCTCCACATGAGGCCTTCTGCCACTCCAGGGTCTGTTGCTGTCTGGGGAGAGCTCAGGGCTGGCCGCTAGCCCTCTCTAGCAGCTGTACGAGCTCCTGCGCAAAGGAAAGTGTTTTGTGGTGGCCACCAATCAGAGGCAGAAACGAGGCCACAGAGCCTAGAGAAAAGACCCAAGGTGAAGAAGCACAGTCTGTGGTTGAGCAACCAGAGCTGCGGCAGGCTCTGGGAGGTCCCTTCTCCAGCGGTGAGAGCTATGGTATGGAGAGCCACACTCTGCAAAACAGGAAGGTGAGAAATCCTTTTTCCGCCAAGCACGTTCCCTCGCAGTTACGCAAGGGCTCATGCTGTGTTTGGTGTTGGTGTGAGAAATGAAGACAAATGGGCTTTCTGCTCTGAGCAACTTTCAGTCTAGTAAAATCAAAATCGGACAGAGAAGTGCCTCAGCGGAGGGTCCTAGCATAGAGCGTAACAACAGTAATTTGTTATTTGGCATTTTAGTATCTTCAGCACAGACAGGCAGGAGGATTTCTGAGTTTTGCAGGAAAAGTGGGTGTTATAAGAGGGATGAGACTACTACAAAAAGGATTAGAAATTAGCATGGCAAGCAAGCAGACAGCAGAGAGACAGTGCCAAACTGAGGCAGGATTTACTAACTGCTAAGTTCAATAATGATATCGCAGTAGCTTTTGCCAGGTCAGAACACTTTATGCCAGTACCTTCCTCTGGTAAGTGATTTCAGACACTTTCAAGGACAGAGCATGAAATCCTATAGTAAAAAGGAGAGAAATGAGAACAGAGGTGAAGGCATTAAGGAGAAGCTCGAACAGGGTATTACGAGCTTAGGGTTTCTACACAGATCATGGGAAAACTAACACGTGCTGGGTAGGGTGCTACTGTCACCCATCTCACCTTGCGCAGCTGGTCTAGTAGGCAGCACTGGGGGCAGAGAGCTCTCGCTCCAGGCAATTGAGGAATTAATCAGAGCCAGTAGGCTGTGGGCTATATTGGCAACGCGTGTGCTGCAAAGGACCTAAGGAGATCATCTCTTCACGTGTGAAGGCAAGCAGGAGATTATTCCTGCCACGTGGCAAAGTAATTGAGGGAAGTTTGATGCCCACGACTGTGTTGAGCTGTGTCTGTGCTTTCCAACTATGCATCAGGAGTACCAAGCAAAAAGAGCTGAGAAAGGGTGTTTGACTGCACACTTTACTGTGGCAGGCAGAGTCCACCAGGCTGAAGGTAAAAATAATGCTACCAGGAAGACTGTGCTGATGCCACATGGAAAAAGGCATTTCTGTGATAATGACTGGTGCAACAGGTTTACAGGCTCTGTTAGTTTGCAGGCTGGGTAGAGGAGACTAGTACCTGCACTTAGTGCCAGTGGAGCTGGGTTGATGCTCCTCACTATGGCAGTGCTGGGCCAGGTGCCCGGGCGCTCATTTCTGTGGGCCTCCAGCTCTGCGGTGTTGATCAGTCTGTGTTCCTCCACCCTGCATACCGAGTGGTTCCCTGTCTGTTTATTACAGGCTCTAGGATTTTACAAGTTTATGAAAGGCTGAGTACACAGGCATCTTTGGCAGGCCCCTGTGCATCACCACTCATACATTTGGGCCAGTTTATTAAGAAATACAGCAGACAGCAATAACAAAGGCCAAACGATGAAGCCACTGGGAAAGGCTACGCTCAGTCCTATGGCCTGCAAAGAGTCTAAATATTTTGGCAGATGTTTAAGCATTAAAAATTCTTCCCTGCGAATGGCACCTGAAAAACCCAAACCAGAAGACTTCTCTGATTTTTCGCTGTTCTCCTTATCAAGAAACGTCCTCAGACGCTGGCGTACCTAGAACAACCCAGCTGTGCTGAAAACGTTCTCTCCCAGGGGAAGGAGAAGACAGACATGTTCACCGCTTTCCACAGTTGGGCTGTTTGGACCAAGAGCATTTCAGGGGATTTTGGATGTTTATACACATCACCTGTGGGTGTCCTGACTGCTAATCTGTGTTCTGAGTTCTGTCTGTGCTCTTGAAAGAAATTGGGCCACAGTCACATCAATGCTCCGTGACAAACTGTTTACTGATATGTTGGCCATTGAGGTTAAATGGATTTCTAAAGTAAATGAACTTTCCATATATTGTCTGCTTAAATTATTAGGTAGCTCTAATTAACTGTTAGACAGCCTACTTAAGTGCCCTATTTAGACCACAAACTGGTGAAAAATGAAAGAAAATCCTTCAACTAAAATTCTTCTGAAAATAAACAAAGAATACAGTTCCTCAGTGCAAAAGGAGAGTGAACTCCCAGAAATCGTGGTAGAAACAAAAATGCAGCAAACAAGCATGCAGCAGTCTCTCCTTTGAAAGGGTTACAGTAATCGTCTGATGTTTGATACAACAAACCCTGCAGGCTAGACACTTCTGAAAAGAAGAACCCGCTACTTTCTACCTCCACCCTCACCAAAAAGAAAAGATATCAAGTAGGGAAAAATTACAGTCTTCAGCAAAGGAGTGCTGGCTACCTTTTTCACATGCTGCAGAAAAACACAAAGTATCCACTTGAAATTACTAAATTGGAGGGGAAAAGACACCCCCAGTGTTCAGGCATATGAGCTTCATTGACTCCACCAAATGATTATGGGAGCTAAAAGTTTTGGACAGTGTTTAGACTTAAAAGTTTTGCCAGAGTAACTACGCTGGGCAGCCCTCTGAGTTGCAGGCAGCACACACTGGCAAAAATGGTTTTGGCAATATATAGTGCATGATGAGTGAAATAAGATATACAAAAGCAAATCTTCCCTGAGCTGGGAGGGTTGATTCTGTATTAAGGCTTTCGCTGTCATAAAAATGTTGCAACAGCCACAAAAAGTCACAGCATTCACAACTGACCACAATTAGCAGGCAAAAGTTCCATGTAAACGTTTAGTTTTGAAAAATGTGCTTCGCAGCATCAGCATCAGTTGCTGGGTCATGTTTGTGAAATAATTGTGGCAGGTGCATTGGAATTTGGCAGGACTCACGGATTTGAGGTGAGAAACATGAAAAGAAGCAAAGGTTAGAATGATACTGGTAGCACCTTTTTTAGTCAAATGAAATACAGTTTCTCCACTGCAAGGCTTTAGAAATGAATAGTACAAACATTACCTCCTTGCTTTTTTAGGAATTTATTCCATTCACCATTTAGTATATGCTGTCTTGAATCAGGAAGAGTTACAGACATGAGGGGGTCTCTCTTTGCCTGTGACTCAGCGGAGCTAGAATTCTTAGGGCATGATAAATTAGGGCTCTTCCCCTCAGTTTTCTTTTCTGTCAATAATTTCCTGAAATACTTGTACTGCTATAGAAGAAGAAAATGTTCCTGTCTGAGGGGCAGATTTAATAAGATTTAGGATGCTATTCTAAGCAGTTTTGTTTAATTAGTGCTTGAAAATGTAGAGAAAGTATATATAAGTCTAGGTTTCACTGTAAGAAGCACCTGTAGCTTGTAAATTCTTTTAAAAATGAGGTAAAGTACTTCCAAAGCAGGACAAAGAAGTGGTTTCAGCCTCAAATAATTCACCTTAAGGGAGCAAAATAATTCCAGGACTGTTACAGAATATATCTGAAACTGTTTTAAAATAAATGTCAAAGTGACAATATTTCAAACTGGATCTGAAGTCCATTGCAATCCTGATAACGTCTAGCAGTTTCTGACCAAGTTTTTACTGCAGACCACAGCAGCCAGCAGACAGCTCTGAGGAATTCTTATAAGCGAAATGAAAGGTCCTGAGCGCTTGTCTATGGGGAGAAAAAAATTCTAGCTAGAAAAATGATAAAGTAGCCTTATGTAAATAGGACACTCAGAGTATCAAAAGCAGTTAAAATGAACTTCTGCAGCAAAAACTGCAAACCATTTGCCAAAGCTGGTAAAAGAGAGAGCAATTACCATTTCAGATCTGTATTTTAGACCGTAGTGTCACTGGTAGTGCCATACTGGAAGAAGAAAGAAAATCACAGAGCTGAGACACTGAAGAGATGTCCCATTCATCTATCCCAGGAATTGCTAGAAGATTTGGCCTTCTCTAATGCCTGAGAAGCGTCGGCACAAGCTGAACCCAAAGCCTGAGTGATGTTTTTGTTGCCAGCCAGTGTTAGTGTCTGCTTCTTTAAGACAAGTTTAATCATATTCTCGGGAACGGTCACACAGAGACAGGACTGAAAGCCTTGGAGAGATTTCTGTAGCAAGATGCCCTTGAACTGGTACTGTCCTTATGCTATGGCACCAGGACTTTCTCAGAAGCTGATGAGACACTGAACCTCACCTGCTCACCCCAGGGGCCTTCATGAAATCAGAGCCCCACTGCACTCACAGCTTTCCCCTTACGACTTTCCTAGTCATTGCTGATTTATTGCAAGAGTATTTGTGTGTAAATACTCAGTGTGTTGTGCTATAGCCAGCTCTCCTCTCCTGCTGGCCGTGTCAGTCTTGCTGTAATGACACACCGGCTGCTTTTGTGATGATGAATCTTAATGTCACCTGCAGAGCGGATTGTGCAGCATCTCTGACTTCATCAGGCAGAGAGAGAAATGTGGTTGAGAAAAGAGAAATTTTGTTTCTGCACAAATTGTTTGGGAAGCAGAAATGATGGATGAAAAAAAATGTCAGCAGGACTTTAGGAAAATTAGGGATCTTTAGGGAAAATTTCGGATCTTATCAACGTTTATAAGTATCTGAAGAGAGGGTGTCAAGAGGATGGGGCCAGACTGTTCTCACTGGTGCCCAGTGACAGGATGAGAGGCAACGGGCACAAACTGAACCACAGGAAGTTCCCTCTGAACACAAGGAAAAACTTCTTTCCTGTGACGGTGACTGAGCACTGGAAGAGGTTGCCCAGAGAGGTGGTGGAGTCTTCTTTTGCTGGAGATATTCAAAACCCACCATGACACGATCCTGGGCAATGTGCTCTAGAGGACCCTGCTGGAGCAGGGGGGTTGGACTAGATGATCTCCAGAGGTCCCTTCCAACCTCCAGAGGTCCCTTCCAACCTCAACCATTCTGTGATTCTGTGAAAATGTATATTTCAAAGTTTACCAGTGTGTGGCAGTGGTCCTTTAATAATTGCAGTCACGTGAAGCCAAACTGTTAAGTTCCGCGCTTCACTGTGGAAGCCAACTTGGAAGAGGACCCAGACAGCCACTCATAGGGCATGCATGGAATTCAAAACAATCTTTGAGACACCAATTAAATAAAAACATGTTTAAAAAATCGCTGCAAGATCTACAGTAGCTTGACTGGAGGTGTGATAAAAATGAATTGCTAATAAAATCTGCTAAGGAGGAGTAGTTTAAAAGATGCCTTTTTAACACTTTTCACAATAAAATAGTTTTCATAAACAGCTCATACATCTCCCAGACTCCCACCAATGTGTTACTGCTGAGTGATTCTGGAGTCATTAATGAGTTACAAACGCCCCCTGCTCCCCACAACCAACTTCAAATAATTACCAACTTAGTACCTTTCCAAGATGGTAGCCTGCTTTGAAATGTGCTTTGAATATGCTTTGAAATGCACAGCATTTGGGTAATAGACAGACCTGAGAGCCAATGAGAGCTGGATATCTCGCTGCTTTTTGGGCATCTGGGAAATTCCCTTGGAAAATCTGCCTTGTTTACATCTCAAGCTCTTAACTGCAAAGGCATTCCTTCAGCCAGTGGCCTCCACAGCCACTGAGTTAAGTACTCAGACAAGCCCAGATCCATTTAAGGACTAAGTATGAAGCTGTGATCTTGAAAATATCTGTTCGGCTTCTGCCTTGACCTGGAGGTACCTGGAATTCAAGATTCACTGTGCCAGAGAAACAGCGCAATGCTCTGTGTGGATGGAGCTGGATCTTTTGTTTGAAAATGGTCCAGGCTTCTCTTTGCTGACCCAAAGACTTTCTCTGTATTTTATCCAGAGGCTGTTGCACGTAAAATAGAGACACTTCTAAGGCCTGGGAATAGGTCTCTTTTTGTCTAAGTGACTGTTCTAACCACTAGAAACAGGAGAAAGAAGCAAAAATAGTGATTTCAAAGTGGTTGCAAAAGTGACCACGAATCAAGACAAGCATTTGTCAAGAGAGTCAGACAGGGAAGTGGAGAGCTCTTTGTGGAGCAAAGGGGAATGAAGGATAACTGGTTCAGTTGGCTCTTATCTCTAGTTCTCAGAGGTACTTATTTTGGACATCAGCTAGTGCATAGATTGTGCTATAACAGTGAATAGGTTGAGGATAATTTGATCTACATTTTGTTTTCTGTTTTGTCACTACCCTTGAAAATCTACTGATGTGACTGTGGGGTGATAGGGAGGGGACATGACTTTCATGGTCATAAATAAGACCTCCATGCACAATCCTAAGAGGTGATATCATGGCATCAGTGGGTGTGTGTTCCCTCCTTTGGGAGAAGGCAAACGGGAAAGTGCTGAAGGAGCAGCATCAAAGGCAAAGCAAAAGAATTGCTGAATTCAGAGTCAATTCACACTGAGCCTGCTCATTTGAAAGGAAAATGATACCTAGCTGCATGCATGGTATTTACGAGTACTTCTGGGTGTATGCATAACCCTTCATTTGCCTGCAACAAAGAGCTACTCTGATGAGTGCGAATGCAGCAACTGTATTTGCAGAGGGTTAGCTTGGTATTTATGTGGTGTATGCCTGTAAGATATTCTATGCATGTCTAAAAAGACCTGAATCACCCCTTTTTTATGGTGAAAACCCAGTGGAGGGCTTTCATAAGAAGGAGATATCCAAGACCAGTCTTCTGAAATCCTATTCCTCCCCAACTCATCCTATTTGAAGGAGAGTATGTACCTCTGCTGATAACAGTGTTGATGCAGTGATTCCTTAATCTTCACGTGGCTTTATTGAAAGTGATACTCATTCAGATGAAGCTGAAGTAGCGAAGAAGGCTGTGCAGAGGGGGCAATAAGGAGAAGAACTGGATTTCTAAAATGGAAGCACCTGACCATACAATGCCTGGCATTTAAGAAAATGGAGTGTGAGAAAACACTACTTGAAAAAAGCGAGCGATGAAAAGGGTAGTGGTCTGGGAAAAAATGCTTGGAGGTGTCCCTTGTTTTTATAGAATGAATGCCTGATTCTCCTGTCTGGTACATCCAGGACTCCATCACTATTTTATTATAAGTTTTTCTTTTAGTGACTTGAGTGGTTTTCTTTCTCTTTTGCAGATGGCCAAATGCAGAGCCTCACGGACCTTCCCTGATTTTGATCCTTGCAACTAAATGAAAATCACAGCGCCAAAGAGAACCGAAGGTCTGCTGAAGCAAAAGTGAACACAACTGAAATGCAAGGAAGGTGCCACAAGTTGGAGTCAGCCTCCAGCGCTACACAGAGGTGGTCATTGCAGACAAGCTTGTGATTACTTAAACTTTGGTGAGGGCTATCTCACTGTGCCATGTCAGAGATGATTGAGCATATTAGCAGAGGACTTGCCTAAACATAGATGGCGCAACAGTTTAACTAATCATTAAACGGTTAATTTTAAAGCTGTAGCTCTTAAGCAGCGTAGCTGCTTTCTGTAAGCAGTCCGTAGGTATCTGCATAGACAAAACTCCACTGATTTTAGAACAGTGACAAGCAGCTGGCAAGTGTCACCTCCAAATCCACAGCAGCTCAAACCAGAACAGCATGTCTGTCTGTGCCATAAAACAGGAGACTCTCCCTGACCAAAAGCCTGTTTGTCTCACCTGTGCCTGCAGATTCAGTAGTGAAAAAAAAAAAAAAAACAGTGACAGATTCTCAGAGTCCTCAAAACTTTTCATTCCTTACAGTTATTAAGGGATTTGACCTTCATAATCACGCTGTAATAGAGAAAGCATGCATTCTTATTTTACAAACTGTCAACAGATCTACCTTAAGTAACTAGATTAAGATCATGCAGAAAGTTGTGGATGAACTGGTAATTTTAGTGCAGGCCAATGGAGTGCAGGCCTGGCTCTCCGTTCAGTGACCAGCTGCCTGCCTGAAGGAATAAAGGGCAAATTTGCATCTTCTAAGTGCCTACGCTGTTACTGAGATCAGGGATTGCATCGCTGTCTCAAGTTCCTGATTTCTATTATTAGGTCTGTCATATACCTCTGTGTGTTGAGCTTGCCATAATAAGAGATAATAAATGATATAAAGAGATAATATTATATGCCCAGACGCTATTTCAGTATGATTGTGACGATAAGGGTATGAAAACTATGCTTAAACTACACCATTGTTTTAAAACATCTACCTTGCCAAGCTCTAAACTCCAGCAAGGCAATATGACTAGAGCTGGGAAGAACTAAGTACTTACCTGCAGAACTAAATACTTACCTGCATACATGGAGTTTTACACTAAATGAATGGGTAGAAAACTGGGTAGGAGCATGGCTGAATGAACAGGGGATAAATATGGTTAGGTAGCTTAGTTTTTACTTCCTTTCTTTCTGTGGATACGTGTTCCTCAAACTGTGTGTCAAAATCAGGTATTTCATAATGCAAGTTTTTACTGGTGTGCAAACGTTTCTCCTTTGATAGACCGACAACAGAGATTTACTTGCCTCATAAAGTTTATTTTGAGAGTGTCTCATTTGAATGAAGAAGAGAATGCCACAAGCTCTCACTTGTTATATGGGCAGAAAATGGAATTCTGCTGGGGTGGGGCTTTCCAGGAAAAAATTGCAGTGAATGTTGATAGTTCACCATACTGACGTTTATCTGAAGGGCATTCATGCTGCAAGTCACACCTCTTCCCCCAAGAAGAAAAATACACTCCCTTTATAGTAAAATTTAACTCTCAAAATTCCCCTTACATCTCCCGGCACGTTTTTTTTGCAGGTATCCAGGCAAGTTTACCAGTCTTATGTTTACAGCTGTGCCTGGTGAAATGGATAAAATAATATCCAGGGTATGGAAACATCAGGTAAGTGGCTACTATGCATCTAAAGATCAGCATGTACCTGTGCAGCCATTCTGAGGGCAACCAGCGAGTCCTGTGTAAAACCAGCCAGGCTGTGCAGATGTTAACCAAGTGGCAATGCAAATCATTTGGTTACCCACCACACATCCCTTCTGCCCTGCCTTTGAACCATGCAAAAGCAGCATGGAAAGTGTAACGACAGGTTTGCTGTGTTTTGTTTATAACTTCCCCTCCCCAATTTTTTTTCTTAGCAACCTCTGATTTTGTTAATGTGGTTGTTGTCCTATTTTAGAGATAATGCGTGGCTGAGGACTTTCACAACTATTTAAAATGTTATACTAAAAGGTGTGAAAAAAACCACAGAGAAAAAACAAGACCTATCTGAAATAAACTTTGCCAAAGAGATTAAATTTCAAGCAATAATGAGGTATATTATAGTGAATATTTGCTTAAAGGTTTGTCAGTGATAAGTCATTTATCAGAAAAGATAAAGGTTCACTAGGTAGTGGAATGAATAGGAGAAGAGATCTTAAGAGCCTGGAAAGAAAAGGAAATGGCCACAAAATGAAGCTAAACACAGACAAGAAATATTGGAAGGAGAACAGAGATATAGGAAGCCAGGCTAACAGCTGTGAAGGAGAACATGCTAAATAGTATTAAAATAAAAATCCACTCATACTTGTGCAAATAATTAAGGCAATTTGCTTAACCATTCCTGCCTCCCACCTGCATGTGCTTGTCATGACCATTCGGTCAACTGAACTTTATTATCATGGTGGTTCAAAGAATGAGAATGTCAAAGCTATAGGTACAAGTATTTACAGAACCAAACTGAAAATCACACAGAGTTAATAACAGCACTGAAATTACTTGCCTTGTCCTCCAATCAGGAAATGGAGACAATGGCATGCAACTTTATGTGACCAACAATGCTTGATTGCCAGTAACAAATACTCCCAGTGAGCTATTTAAGAACAATTGATGGATGCTAACTGGAAGATTGCATCATTTTGAGTCATGGAAGTGTGCATGGAAATAGACATTTGGTTATTCCAAAGACAGATAGAAATCATGGTATCATTGGATAAGCTATTTGATAGAAACATATAGTCATATTCAAGTAGAAGGAAGTGGGTTAACAGTGATGTGCAGAGAGGAAAAACCAGGATCTTTACCATAGTGTGAAGGCAAATGATATATGGAGGAGAAAACACAAGAATTAGGAAGTCCGATAAGAAAACTGGCAGCAGAGTTTTGGCTGTGTTCTTTATAACCATAAAAAGGCTCACAAATTGAGTAGTTCGTTATTTAGCCAGTATTAGTGTTAGGCTAGTCAGCCTGCGCCTTCCTCCCTGATGGATGAACTTTTCATTATATTTACTCTTTTCCAGATCTGCTGCATCACTGCTTCATTTTCTCTGCCTCCTCAGACAATGGATAACTAAAGCTAGTAATGCTTTCTTATGCAGTTCCTTGTCAACTGGTAGTAAATGACCTGCGTCCCTGCTGATATATTTATTGTTCAGTTACTCTTTCATTTGTGTTTCACTAAGCCTAACTCTCATTGTCTCCCAGATCCATTGATGTCTCCCAAGCTGCTGCTCCCTTTGCCTGTGCAGTAAAGACTGTAGCTGTAAAATGCTGTAGCATTTCCCTCATTCCCCTATCTCCTATGATCTGAACTCTTACAGGGGTCTTGTGCTTCTTCCTTTGTCCTGACCTCATTTCTTTCACTCCTCTGTATTTGCATTGGCTTTCTAAGGCCTTTTAAAAACCCCTCTTTGTGATCTGCGTTGCAGCACTCTGCCTGCTTTAGAGGCTGTGAAGAGAAATGCTGTTCCCAGGGAGTTTTTTGGGTTGATTCTGCATGAAACCTTCAAGAACACCTGCTAAGTGTAGCCGAAATGGTGCTGTTTATTGGTGATGAGTGCATACCAGCAAAACGTATAATGCCTCCTGCTGGTGCAGAAGGAAAGAAAACCCCTTTGATGAAGTATTAAAAGATTGTTTTAGTTTTACAGATTCCACAGAAAATTCAGTGCAGCTAGAAACTAAAATATCGGTCTGTATACAATAGCAGTATTGACGCTGTCTTATTTTAAGCATGTAATGCAGGCACTTTGAATCACACCCCCGTCTTTCTTGGTCTCTTTCTTGACTATATAGGGAATTTGGTCAGCTAACTTTGGTCTTGAATCACACCCGCAGTAGATGACTAACGCTACCCAAAACAGAGTTTCGTAGTATAAGGCCTCATCATTTCCACTGAATTTATCTGATGCTTTTCTGCTGACAGATGTGGCAATGGTGCCTCTAGTACCCAGAAGGGTGTCGTAGGTGACCTCTACCATGCAAGTTGCTCTCACCCTTCCCTGCTGCTACAGAGAAATGCCTAAACAAAAAAAAACTCTCCTTTCTTCAGGTAGGCTTGACTGGTTGGGCAGCCAGATGGCCAGCCACAGAGTAGACTATTAATATCCATAGCTTATTTATTAGTATCCCCTCTGGTCTAGGACCCTCCAGGTGGCCCAGTGCCTGTGTGGACTGGCTACAGTCTGGCTTTCTCCTTCCACCCCCATTAATTTTCAGGGTACCTAATAGTGTTAATCAAGAGTGGCTCAAGCTGCAGTGCATGTTGCTGAAGAGAGGGGGAAGGGGCAGCTGGGTACTCCTTTGCTCTCACAGCTGTGCTGCGCTCAGCCAGCGGGTACCCATTTCAGCACAGCCCTTCACCCTGCAGTTCATGCCTCTGAGGGAGGCTGCTGCCCTTCTTTGTGCCTCTTCATTAATATTTCTTTCAGTTTTCTTTTTAACAGTTCACCTCATAGTTCTCTAATTTTCTTGCATCGGGATCATCATCTTTTTTTTTTTTTTTTCCCTTCCAGTTCTTCATAGCAAGCTTATTGTTTGTGGATTCACATCCTTGGAGGGTGAAGTGCTCTCTTTAGCCTCTCAGGGTTGGCGTAGCCCTGCCAGGGCACTCACAACCCCTTTGTCCAGTTCCTGAAAGCAGTTCCTAGAAAGTGCTTACAGTGCCTTCCTTACACATGGCAAAACAAGCGTGAAAAGGACTTCTGTGCCGTCACACAGTTAATCAGTAGCAGTGTCCGGGCAGAACTCTTGCTTCAGTTCTCTCCATCCTGCTGGTGGAGCAGGTCCCATCCCACATTGCATGCCACACGCCATGCATCAGGCCTGACCTGAGAGGACCGCTCGTGAGGACAGCAGTTCATTTGATGTTCCCATTCAGTGCTCAGGCTGCCTGGTGGATACTAGCAGTGAGGTATTTGGGTGGCTGCTGAGAACGAGGCTGAAGCAATTTGCCTATTTAGCAAAGATTGCTGAGCAGCTCTCTGTCAAGGGTGGCTTCTAATCACTTCTGGCCTAGTTCCCTGGCTCATCTCTTTTCCAACAATACTGTCACACCTTCCCATTCTCCTTTCACCCAGCTAGTTAGATTTTCAAGCTCTTTGTGGCAAGGATGTAATTATTTAAATTGCTCTTTGTAGTTTCAAGCAGGCTATAAAACTAATAACTTGAAACAGTGCCCTAGCCTAGGTAATATGCACTAGAGTCTGAAACAGTTAACTCCAGTGCAGGTAAATTTGTAGCTGGCACAGATATACTAACAAATTCTGCTGAACCATCAAAATGCCTGAACTGCTCCTTAAAAACTTTAATGACTTGGATCCATTGCCTCTCTCCCTCTCTCTCTTATTTTGTTTTAATTGAAGGGGCTGTGGCAATGCCCTCCTTTCATATTTGCTTCAGCTACTCATCCTAGATTTGTGTCTGACCCAGGGGCAGGTTCTGCAGGCAGTTAATGTGAGGAAAGGCACAACTGTTACTCATTAAGTGCTTTTTAAAAGCTATCTCTTGAAAATACCTCCAGACAAAGCTTCTGAATTGAGAATGAATTCAATGTAAGTTAGGTTGTTGAGTCAAAGCTCACATAAAGGAGGGGAAAAAAAAGTCATTGAAGTGTGGTCTGTTGAGACTTTCCAACTGTAAACTGCCTGAAGTTCAGGGCTTAACAGGACTAGAAAATATTTGCGTTGCCTGCTGTACAAGATGTCGTGCTGCTGGAAGGCGCATCTTGCATCAGAAGTGCTCTACTCACCTGCTGTAGCAGAACTGCAGAGTTTACCAGAAATAGAAACCTTGTTCTTTTGTCAGCTTGTATAAATGCTGACTCCAACAGAAAAAGAATGAAGTTGTCCTTTCTCCACCCACAACCGTTGGAGAAAGTCAAGGCCACTCCTTGTACAGCTGTTCAAGCTGTGTTTCCTTTTGATAGCTATGTTCTTTATCAGTACAGCTTTACTAAGTTACTGGCCATGTTCGATGTTTAGTGTTTGAGATCATAGAGCTCAAAAATAAATGCAAGTGCTTAAGAATAGGCAGGACAGCAACTGTGACTTTCTTCTCATAATGTTGAGTTTCGTGGCACCTAATCCTTATGTAAATAAGAATTAAAGATTTAAGGAAACCCCTTATCTATTCTGTGTAATAGTAATTAAAGACCTTTGTTGGCCTGACTTTTTGGAGTAGGGCATCTATTGCTTTGAAACCTGGCTGAAGGTACACAAGACTGGAAGTTGGGAGGTTATAAATTCCCCCTGCACTCCACTCCCGGCTCTGTCGCTCAGCTTCAGCGTCTGTGTCTGCATGGTGGCTAAACCACCCACAGGCTTTAAAAAATGCTTTCACATTTTTCACGTTTGCTGTTTTAAAATCTGAGCTCCAGCACTTACAGTCTGGCCAACAGGGAAGGTCAGACCCGCACTCAGGAGTAGGGTGTTTCCAAATAATGCTTCATGGATGTTAAAAAGTAGCCCTGACTCAAGTCTCCAGCAGGAAATATTTCCTACTCATGCTACATTCACGTGATACTCTGTCCTGTGGGCCAAGCTCAGGAGGATCAAATGACTCTGCCAACCATAGGGATGGGCTCCAGGTGTGAGAAAGTCTGTGGGCTGAGTGCAAATACAGTGCTCTTGCGAATGGAAAGGAAGCTTAAGAGCTACCTGGTATGTCTGTGTAGACTTAACCATGTGGTCTAAGACAAGCCACTTTCACTTTGTTTCAGTCTTCCCATTTGAAAAAGGGAATAATATTTGCTTGAGACCTCACCAGGGTGTTGGGAGAATGCACTGAATGTCTGCACAGTGCTGCAAACTTGAAAAGTGTTATAAAAATGTGAAGCATTTAGGTGCCAAACTGTATATTTGAACATTGCAGGAAAGGGAAGTATGACGTTCAGACACTTGTGGGTCTAGCAAGACAGGTTTATTGCAGACAGGAATGTTTAAACTTACAAATAAAGGGGGTGCAAAAATGCATTTATTAAGAGGTGGTGGACTTAGGTGCTCTGTAAAGTATGATTCAGCTAACCAATGGCACCAGGCCGCAGATACATAAAGGCGGATGGTTAACCTGTGCAGGCCACCGCATTCATAATGTGGCCAGTATGGTAATCTTAGGCACCAAATATTTGGGAAGATGCAGGGCAGAGGTGAAGGACTGCATAAAGGAGGCTGGTGTTTTCTACAAGTAGCCTAAGAATAGAGTTAGAGTGATAAAAACGAGTGCTGCAAGCCCTTGCCTGCAAATACTTGTCAGCGCTGTTATCAGGCATATGCTAGAAACGTTTGTTTTCCTGTAAGGGTGATGAATGCTGCAAGTGTGACCACTTCACTGCTGAAAGCCCTGCCCTGTGACATGGGGAACATCTCTCCTCCCGCTAAGCGTGCTGAGCATCATTGGGGCATGTTTGATCCATGCGTAGTGGTACCAAGGGATGGGGAAGAGTTATGATTTCCCTGTTGTGTTTTGCTCTGGCAGAGCTGGCACGTCCATCCACTCTCTGATGCCCTGGGCAGAACTACGACAGCCAGGGGCACTGACAGCTTCCGTGGTTTAGTGAGGATTTCAAGGGCCTTTGCAAGCCAGAGAGAGGTGAGTTAAGCAGAGCCTCAGCCTTTGCTGCCCTTGACATGGCCAGCCTGGTGGTAATCACTGCCACGTTTGCCTTCTCCTCCCTGATCTTCTCCTCACTCGAGCAATGTGGGGCCTTTCCACCACTGTCTGACTCCTGGCAGGGAGCTCATCACCCCGTGGCACTGAGGTCCAGCTCCCTGGGACTTGGAAGGCTTTGCTGATGGTGATGTTTGTTCTTTGTGCTGGTCTTGGCTTTGCAAAAGTAACTGTGAGTGTGAGTTAGTGCGTTCACACCCATCTCAGCGAGGCACTTGTCCTGCTGTAGTCAGTGCATTTTTATCAGGCTGGTAGGAAGCAGCTGAGGCTTCTACTCAGATAGCTGCAGTTGAACAACTTCGCCACCCGTGCTTTGGAGTTACCTCGCTTCCTTTCCCTTTGTGGTCGCAGTCATGCTTCTTTCTCTGCAGAAAATAGACTGCTTTCATGAAGCTTATTGTGGTTACACTTGTGCTATACCTGGCATTTCCCAACAGTTTTCATACTATACTGCAGTGCAGCACACGGTTAAAAGCTTGTCCTTACCTGGCTTTCATGCTAAATGGGCTGTAATGTCTTTGGACATCTCTGCACTGGTGTGAATTTAGACTAACTGTATATTAAGAGCATTAAACAGAAAACAGAATTTGGCCCACTTTTTTCAGAGCTATCTGGGTCAGGACTTGCCATAGGCATGTTATCTTCCTGTTAAGAGTAATGTAGTGTAGACTGCAACTTTATTAGATGGTTGTCACTTGTTACACGGAGTACTCCGGTAATTCTTTAATGCTTTGTGCATGCGTTCTCCCTAACCATTGCAGTTCTTTTAAATTAATGGCAAATAATTTGTAAGAAGGATGCTTTATTGTATAAAAATATGTTAAGTTGGATGTTCAAAGGTAGAGGAAGAATGTCTGAGTTAATGTTTTTACAGAGCGCTGTTAGTCTTGGGTACGTTCGTTACCGAAATGAATTTTCCCCAGTAGGGCTTTGTTAACACAGCCTCTCCATAGCAACTGATACAAACAAACTGAAGGTCTGCAAAGAAGTGATGACCGAAAAGAAGGGGTAAGAGAACAGCCAAACTATTTTTAATTTTCCAAACTACGCAGCAGTTATTTTTTACTTTCGCATGTTAAATTCTCATTGTGGTACATTTATTTGCTGGGAGACATCCCTTTGCTTTCTTCTGGTTCTGTTTTAGCTGAAATCCCATGTATTGGACTAAATAGCTTCCCACTTTTTGAGCATATGCTCTACCCTACTCTGCATATTAATTAATATTGTATGTGTAATATTAATTCCTCACCCCCAGCACTCACCAGAGCCTTCCTGGCAGAGCTGGGACATACGTGAGGTGAGTGTTGAGGGAGCTGGAGCTTTATTTGAGCCTTGGCACCACCATACCTGGGTTTCTGTGTCCTTCCAAGGGTCTGGGTTTATTATGCGACACAGCTCGACGGCTCCCGGATCTGAGCTGGGGATCCCACACAGCTCCATGCCACCACGTGCCAGCTCGGACATCACTGTGCCTTGCTTCACTTCACCAGGTAGACTCATCTTGCAGTGCTTCTGCTCCTTGGAGGCTCTCTCCCCACTACCAAGCCCAGGACACTGGTGGTCGTGGTTGTACGGGAGGCAGGAAGGCTCCCTCTGAGCCGCTGAGCTGTGTGGGCCAGAGAGCACCCAGCATCTGGTGCTGGCTTATCAGAGGTAAAGGGATTGCTTAGTAATAACCCAAAATGAATGAGACGCTGACATTGAAAGCTAAGAACAACAAGCCTGTGAACTCAAGCTGGGGTACAAAGCGGTCTGTGGCTGGTTTGGGGAGCTGAAGGCGTCGGCAGGCTGGCCACAAGCTCATACACTGGAAATGCCTCTGGCGAGATAGGCACTCCCAGGCTGCAGCACCTCATGCCATCAGGCAAGCAGCGGGCCCGGCAGCTGCCGGAAAGCACCTTGGCAAACCCTGCAGTTCAGTTGGGTCATCTTCAGGCAAGAAGGGGGATGGCAGCCTGGGTTATGTGTAACAGGAGCCAGGTAGGAAAGGGCTCTCCTTCTCCTGGAGACTCTCCATGACTCCTGGAGGTGACCAAGACACTCTCTTTCAGAAGCAAAGGCCCTTTGACGGCTTTTTATGAAATGTAAGAAGGAGTTGGTTGCCTTTTTGCACCCAGCTGGAGGGCAGGACTTGGACCAGCACCCGAGGCTGAGGGTTCCCACGCGGTGGTGGAATTTGACTCACCTCTCTGTACATGTCTGCACTGCAGCTGTCTCCATCAGTGCTCATCAACCCAGGCTCCCTTTACTATCACTGGGGGCAACTTGGTGCGTTTTGGGCGTAAGGAAGCTGGCTTATTTTGCTTTCTATCTTAGCGTGAGGTGAATTGCCACCTAGATTTTCCTTTTTCTTTCTGTTGGCTATAAAGGGACAATTAACTCAGATGTAGATGTCTACATTTGATGCCTACAGTGGATTAGATGAATTCCCACCCTGAGTTACTAGTTTCTGAGCATCAGCTGTTTATGCGCTCTCCTAGCCTAGGCGAATGTGAGATAATTTCATTTAGCTTTACTCATAGCGTAAAGTTATATTAGCCTGAGTTAAAAACTCAGTCAGCCTGAGTAATGGTAGCTTCCTTATATTTCATTGTGAAGTGAGAAGAGAAATTTAGTGGCTTAGAGAACAAAGAGCAGCTGGGGTGAGAACAATGCTGGCATGCTTTCTCCTGTTAATCTGATTTTCCTGTGAGAAGATTCTTCAAGTATTTTGATGGAAAGGGTTTCATAGTAAATCATAAAAGCACAAAGGAAAGTGAAGGAATTTACACAAGAGGTGTCTTTTTTCTGTTTTGAATTGCTTTAAACATCAGGCTGAAAGTCATAGATGTTGAACAAAGAAATGAGCTTGGTATCCATGCTTCCTTGTGCTGCTGCAGTAGTTTTAAGACCTGTAAGCTTGGGTTAGGATGCCACCGTGTCAGGCAGTTTGCAAATGCTCCCTGTCCTAATTCACCACAAAAGTACTACCAGTTGCTCGTGGTCATCATATGTTTCATATTTTTCTCCTGGAAACTACTAGAAGATCATCAGCTTTCTTCAGTAACTATCCATGTGGACCAGACGTGAAGCACTGACCTGGAATGAGAGTTCTCTAGTCAGTAATTAATAGCCAAGTTTATACAGCCATGGCTGGAACATATGACGAACGTCATGCCAGCTCCTGCTGCAATCATCCTGCAGAAATGTTTCTTCTTACTGGAAAATGCTTGCCTATGAAGATGCTAATCAAACTAGTACTTTTCTCTGGTTTTATAATATGTTTGGAGGCCAAGTTTCAGTATGCTATATGTTACATGCTAACTAGGTAACTGAATAAATGAATCAAGAGAAAAATTAATGAGATTTCAAAAGTGGAGACAAGTTAGAGCTGCTTCTTTACACCTACATGCAAATTTGGCTTTAAAAAATCCCCTAGGTACTTCCCAGGGGTTATAGCTGCTTGCTCAATGCTTGTTATGCAACCTGGTAAAGTACTTTGTGTACCTGCTTGCCGTGGCAGAAACATAGCAGCTGAGACATTCACAGTGTCTGTAGCACGGTATTCTTTATAGGAAAGGCTCATTTCTGTTTGGGTGGCTGTTTGTGTGAGATAAAAGAACAATAGCACTATTCTTCACACATCTAGTCAGTTGGACCTTTGTTCTTTCCCTCTTGATGTGTTGGAGGAAAGTCAGTGCAAGTGCCATTGTTTTCCCGGAGTGTTTTTGAGGTCTTTAATGTGTTTTTTTCCTTGCTTAATTCAATGGCCGTAATTGTTTTCACAATATGTCAGATGGAAAGATTCAAGGAGAAAGCTAAGATATTAATTCTGTGTTGTTGCTTGGATTAGAAACTACCTTTGCAAGCTTCCTAGGCTAATTTGTTTGCATAGTAAGACAGGTTTGAAAATGATTCGTTAATGATTTCAGCCTCACAAGGCTATAAAGGGACCGAATCAGATGGAAAAAAACGTCTTTTTATGCCTATTAGACTTTGCTTTGTAGGCCATGGTGAGGCAGGCTGCATGCCTGCTCTTACCTTAGCACAGTTCAATGAATAGCCATTCAAACAGAGGTTCTAATTAAGCAGTTCCTCATTTCAACAGAAGTGTGCCACTGAAGTGGTAGGGTAGTCTTGCTGGAAAGCTCACATGCGTGCTTATTTTGTTGTTTTGTTTCTTCTTTTCCTTATGTGTGCTGTACATCCTAAAGCAATGTAGGAGAAAGAACTCAAAAACCAGGCTGCGCATCCAAAACCTCACCTGTGTTTTCCAGCTGTGTTAGGAAACCCAAGAAGAGCTATATCCTCTTTCCACAAACCATCTTCTTTTAAGGAAGCTGTGTGTGGAGTAAAGGTGTTTTCTTGATGCCACTACGTAGTTTTAAAGGAAAGTATTAATAAGATGGGTCTCCTTTGCAGGCTAGCTGAAGAACCATTCAAAGAAAATCTTCCTGCCGCCCTTCCCACACCATGGTATCTCAGGGAAAGTCAAGGTGTTTCCCTGGCACAAAAGCTGTCTGTGCAGAATATCACAAAGGATGAGACAACATTACACCTCTGGCAATATTCCTATTGACATTGTCACTGGAATGCACTCTGCTTTCCTAGCTAATCTCACCTAGGGCAAATTTCTCTTCACTTCAGAGGCAGAATGACAGAGGTATGTTTTAAGGGAAGAAGAATGGCGAGGAGATAGTTACTGCTCTGTGGAGCACTGGAATGGGTAGCAAAACCTGCTTTGATACCTGGAAAGTGACTGATCATTCTGTCTATGTATCTGTATAAGCCTTGGCTGTCAAAATAGTATAGAAAAGTTTTTCATATAAAATCAATAGGATCAGCAAAGTCCTGTTTGCATTTAATGTTGATGGGGTACAATAAGAGAATGGATTTGAACTAAGTATTTTGGGAAAGTGTGGATCTGAGTTTGGAACCCAGCGTCCTGACCGTGTGTTGGCATGCTGGGATGTGATGTAAGGCATAGTGTGAAAGTACACCTAAGGTACTCCCTGGTAGTTTGTTAAATGTTTATTGTTCTCAGCTATGATCTCAAGCAACAAGATCTGTCAAGATAAGGAAAGGATTGCTTCCAAGAGAGCTGAGTGAAAAGCATGAATAAGAATGGGTTTCAAGAACTCATTGACGTATCCATTCAAAAGCTGCAGCTCTCTGAGTGCCAAAAGGTTGGCAAACTGCTAGCCTAACTACCTTGTGGTGAGAGACTGGGCCTGGAGGCTATTGTACGGGTGTAGGAAAGTCTTCTTAGATGAGGTGTCAGAGCTGGACTCAGACAGCCTGGGGTGAAAGAGAAGTTGTCTCGGGGGAGGGAATGAAGAGTAAGATATATGACTAGAGATGACTGGAAAGTGAAATAGCTTGGAAAGGAATAGTGTATAGGTAAGAGGAGGCATATTTCAAGGGTACATCTGTGAATGGGACCTAAAAGGACAGAAAAGGTCATACAGACAGCTAAAGCTGTTATGCAGAAACAGACCCTGGCTAGGGTCAGTACACGACCTACCAGCTGAACGCTGTCTGTTTAATTTTTGTAAGGCTCCAGAAGGAGGGCAGGGGCAGGCTACACAATGATGCAGGGAGGCAGAATTGTATGCAGAAAAAATGGTAGGAAAGAGGAACCTGTGAGGTGGGCAATGTTCAGATAAAGTTGCTCTGGCTACTTCTGACTCCTGCTTTACTAGGAAAGTGGTAAAGCATGGGCAGGGAGGCATCAGTGATACCCTTCCAGGTGGTCCCCACATACACTGGGTTACTTGAAAATTCACTAGCAGAGAGATTGCGTGCAATGACATGGGAGAATGAAAGCCATTCACAGGTTCTGTGATGAAAGAAAGACGTGGTAGCCTACAAAGCTGTGCAATTCCTTCTTGTCAGATGGGTCTGTAAGCATCAATAACGATGCACAAGGAGAAATGTCTTCCCTGCCAAGCCCACCAGCCCAAGAATCTCAGCTTTCGCTAATTCCAGGTAGGGAAAAATCATCTTCAGCTCAAATGGCCTAAATACCTGTTATCACCACTGTACATCAGTAGAGCTCTGTGGAACAGCAGTGACTGGAGAGATGGGAAACATGGAGGGTTGCCTTATCTGAGCTACTTGCAGGTGTCTCAGTTGGGAAACAGGAAATGGGAAGAATCTGTTATGCTTAAAAATTACAATAAAAGAAGAAGACAAAGGACAGCATTGAAAATAAAAGGATTTAAAAACTTTACTATTTCCAGTTCTTTCTATGAGGTTTTCAAAGACTTTGTTGTAGTTAGGTTTTTGTTTCTGTTTTTCAGAATAAGCAATCTGTACATATCTTTGAAATCTTACTTTCATATTCTTTGTGCTACTTTATGCTTACAAACCTGAGTCCACGTTCTCCAACCGGAATTCTTTCTGGGCAGAATGTAGAGTGTAGCCTTACAAAACCGTTGTCTTCAATTAGCTTTTGAAACTTGAAAAAATGCTGAAACTTCAAAAACACACATACATCTCTATGTTTTGCCACCTATGTTAGTGATGGGTAGCACTTAGGGAAAGTGCTAGAGTAAGACAAGGGATTAGAAGAGACTTCCTGCATCATCAAGTCTAGGTAACCTTGTCATATGGTCCCTTTCACACATCAAAATCCACCTTAACAGTAAATGGGTTATTTGACTCCATAATCTCATGGGAAGTCTGTTCAAGAACCTGACTATCCCAATGGCTAAGACTTTTCATCTAATTTACAGTCTGCACATATTGGTGACTGGTATATATCCATCTGTTCTTATGATGAAATTGCCCTGTACCTTAAATAGTTCTTCTTCCCAAGTGTTTGTGCCCAGAGTATTTAGAGAGCTTTCCTTCTGAGCTTTTGTTTTGGTAAGTTAATAAGCCAGATTTTTTAACAAATGTTTTCTAGTAACTGAACCTCTTTTCCTCTCGTCATCCTGTTACTCTTCTCCATCCCTATTTTGCATAGAATTCATGTCTCTTGGGAAAGGGTAGCAAGAATTGTACCTGGTATTCCAAAAGAGGGCTAACCAAAGCCTTGTACAGTGGTATTAGTATTTTGCTTCTTAAAGTATCGCTACCAGAGATACCTCTTTGAATGCATTTTAGAGTTGCAGTACCCCTTTTCACAGCTGCATCATGTTATGGTTCATAATTGTCCTTTGCTCAGAAGATAAAGCTTTTTTTCTTTTTCTGTTGTTGCTAGCTGATGAGTTCCTTGCCTATGGCAAAGAATAATTAGCTCCCCCGTGTATGACCTTGGTCTTTGTGCTACTACATTTCCTCCCATTTCTGTTACTTTGGTTGACAAGATCCATCAGTTCTTCCTGTGTTGTGTTCTGTTCTCTGAATTGATGTTGCTTTCCAGTTTTGTGTCATCAGCAAATGTTATTAGCACATGCTGACATTTTGAGCCAAGGTTATAAGAGAATATATTAAGTAAGATCCATCTTGGAAACAGTCCTGAGGAACTAGTCCCTGTCACTGTGATTCTTCTCCTTTTGCCACTGACTATGGCCTTATCCCTTTAGTCAGGGTTTTGTCCATCTAAATATTCTTAAGTCAATCTACTCCTTCTCCACTTAAATTAATATCTTCCCCTGCAGCTGTTTTGGAACCCAGAGATATAAGATTTACCACATACCTAGTATCCAGAAAATCAGTTATCAGATTTGACAAGAATAATCTACCCCATGGTAGATCATACATTGTATATCTTTTAATGTCTATTTTATGTATTCATCTTTATGTCTTCATGTCTTGCACTGTAGTTCATTCATCTCTGTGCCTTCAGCTGTGGATTTGTTTTTCTCCCTTAAAACATATGCAGAGAACCTGCTTACTGGAAGACAAAGCTAACAGGCTCACATCTGGATACGTATGTATTTTTACCTGGGAGAGAGAGCGGGAAACAACCAGGGCACCAGCTTCCCACTGTGTGTGCAGCTCTGTTCTGGCTTGTGGCCGTGGTCACACATCTGTGGACTGCTCCCTTCCCCATAAATCCGTGCTGCAGCTGCCCACGTTGCATTTTCCTTTTCCTTCATAAAGGACGTAGTCACTGCTGTTTAGCTATACTGTTCCATTCCTGGCTAGAAAGATGTTCTCAAAATACTTGCTACCTGTGTTTTGCTTATTATAGTTGAATGAGGACTTGTGTTAAACATTCAGAACCAGAGTTTAAACAATTCTTGTATGAAACTATGCTTCACTGTCGCGTTTAATGCCATAAGCTTCACAGTTTTGTCTTCGTTGTTTAGAATCTTCTAGAAAAATGTCAGGTAAGACCTGACTTTTTAATTTTGAAAATCAAGAAGACATGACTTTTTAATTAAAAAAAAAAAGGCAGAAATGAGACAATTAAGATGAATAACTGCCAATTATTTCCTAGAAGACACAGAAAAAAGACTTACAACTTTTTCAGGCAGCATCCTGCACAGTGATGTATTTCTCCATCAGTTTTTCTTGCAGGCCATCCATCAAGCGAAGGATCTAAGGAGATTCACTTTGAGAATTCTTTTGATTAAAAAAAAGAAACAAACATGCAAAAGCAACTACCAGCCCCAGACTTTACTGTAACATGAAGAAGAGACAAAGAGCAAGCCCATTGCAAATCTCCTCGTGATGAATGATTCTACATCGCAGTATCTTTTATTGTGACAAAGGCACCAGTCCCCTTTCAGTGGGCAGCATAGCCATTCTGATGTTGACTTTCATTTGTTTCATGCTGCTGCAGAGACAGATTTAACCTTTCCCAGGTATTTTGCCAGCACACGGATACACACAAATAGTTTGCCATTTCCTAAATTACCAGCATCATCCTGTTGCTGAGTGACAGTCTCACGTTGCTTGTCTGTCACAGCAGATGAGGAACGACGGCGGCACAGATCTCCCCGAACACGTATGTGCACAAGCAACAGCAAAGCCAGCCGACCCAGCAACTACCCTGGTGTAGAGCAGTCAGGCTTGGAGATAGTGGGAGGTTTGGAACTGGTGGGCCCTGCACTGTCCCTCCCTCCCACTTCTGTAGATATTACCTGTATTATAGGAAGTCCTGGTCACGCAGTGCAGTTGCAGCCCTCCTTGTGGGTGGGTGCGTCACGTCATCTGGATGGGAGCTGCGCAGGCTCTGGATTGGACTATGCCCAGGAAAAACAGCCTGCAGGCGTCCCTGGGGGAGCTGGTGCAGGGATGCCAGCACTGTCAGTCTGCTGCATAGGCAGCGTCTCCATTATCTGGGTGTATGCCAGCCTTATGGGCAAGTCCTACCCTGCTCGGAAGAAAAAGTCATGAATGACTTTACCCTTTATAAAGGATTAATACTATTAAGTTGTGGTCTGCAGGGAGAAGTTTTGTTGGCATAGCTATTCAGAACATGGAGAAAAGTTACTGTTTTAATTAACAAAGTTGTAGCCATGAAAGGCCAGCTGAGATGCAACTTTACTTGTTCTAGCAAAACCATCTTTTTGACAGTATAACTTACCGTGTTTGAGGACCCAGCCTTGGCTACGCTGACAAACGCTTTCTGGTGCAGACAAGCGCTAGGTAAGCTAAGAGGTCCTGCGGTGGCTCAGGACAAATACCAACATAGCTGGGTAGCCCAGGCACACAAAACGGGCTTGTCGCCCAGTGGTGGCCCCAACCAAGTGCTAGCGATTGGGGCCTTGCACCTCCTGCACTGCTGCAGAAACTGTGGTCTTTCCAAACCAAAACTGACCAGCAGCAAAACAGCAAGGAGACGCAACCTGCCATTTTCCAAGCGGTCAGCATGTTGTTGATGGCACATGTTTGGTCAGCATGCTTGCTGCCACAACAGGCAGCAAATAATCTCGGCACGGCCTGCCATGCACACTGCTTTTCTCAGCCTGGCAATCTTCCTGCAGTTACACACACCATGCTGCCGCCCATCATCTCCCTGCTCACAAACTGAACCCTGCACTGAGCTGCCAGCAGCTCCAGCTAATCACCATGGAGGATTTCTAGCAATGCAACTGGCTTGGCCAGTACTAACTCGCCCTCTGCGTGTGCATGCACTGCCTGCTGCTCTCTGCAAGGAGAGGAAGAGCCCACCCTTGAGCCTCAACGCACTCAGCTGGCACTGCTACGGCTGCCACCAGGCACAGCTCTGTATTGCTTCTGCTGCTTTGGTTTTCCAGAGGGGAAGTGAAAATGGCATTATGTGCTTGCTGCGCTGAGTTGGAAACCAATGACCTAGCCTGACTTAGCGCCTGGATGTTGCGGTGCCTTCTATGAGGCTGTTTTGTGGGTCGCCGACTGATTCAGAAGCAGCAGATAACCGTCAGAGTGCATCATTGTTCGTCCCGTCCTTCATTTGTAGACCCGTGCCTGAACAGTGCTGAGAGCCAACGTTAATGCTTATTGGATCACACCCATAATGTCCTTTATTAAAAAAAAAATCTTTTTACATAAAGGGAGAAATATATCCATGTACAAAGGGGCTGAAACAAAGCCATTTGTTTCAGTACCACTTACTCCGGCATGCCCACTGTTAGAGGCTTCTAAAAGGAACATCAACATGTTTAAACCTTCACATGAGGGTAAATTGGGAGGAATTTGCCCAAAGCGAGCAGTGTGTAACTGGCTAGGAAAAGGGGAAGTGAATTACATATGATAAAATCAGCAGGTCTAACTGGCATTATGACAGTAAAAGCCCAACATAATTTAAGCCCCAAAGCAGTCAGGAAATGAAGAGAAGTAGAAAAAGTTGCTTATGCAAACGGAGCAGGAGTAGCAACAACTAAATTTTTTGGAGAGGTAGGAAATAAACACTTTGTTCTTGTTACTTTTAATTTGCTGAGGGTTTTTTGTTTTTTCATTTTGTTTTATTTTTTAAATAAACCTGCCATAAGCAAAACCATTTAGTACATATATAGTCTTTTTATTACCACTATTGGGCTACATAAAGTAACATTTACCTCATACGTGACACATACATAAGAATGCAGTACTCTTTCCAGAGGAATACATCTATGTCTCTGCTTGGCATTTCCCTCTCCTTATTTCTCCATTACCAGGTTATTTATGAGTACATGGTGTATTATTTAATCAGTACACGTTCTGGTAGTTTAGAGGAGAGAGAACATCTTTATTTCAGAGCTCTTAATTAAAAGTGGGTCTTTCTTTGAGAAGAAAGAGGCTTCCCTTGAGGACCATCGGTTACTTTTAAAGATGCAACTACAAGAAGTTCAGCAAGATAGGGCAGCAGATCTTGCTAACACTAACAGTAATGCTTTGAGTCACACATTGTGATTTAGATGTGCAAGTTAGCCAATGGAAACCAAAGCAGCTCCAAAAATAAGGGTAATATACTTATCATGGTGAAGTCCACCAGCTCCAGTGGTGTTTGGCTGAGGCCTCAGGGCCTCAGCACAAAGCACATTTTTACAACTGTAAATCTGCGATAGAAGGCCAGAAACACAAAGTCCTGAAGGCAAGCAACCTCTGTCCCCGCTCTCTTTAGCGAGAGTAACTCCCAACTGGCTGCCATAGCTGCCAGAACGTAACCTACTGTTACCAAATCTCTTAAATTAAATTCAGTGAGAGAGATCAGAAATACAGACTTTCCCTGCTCCTTTTCCAGTTGGAGAAGCTGCAGGAGACACTGGCACCTGCAACTCCAAGTCCTTGGATGGTAAGTGAGTATTCGAGTTAGATGTTGAGCAGCAGTACAGCTCACTGCAAGCTAGCAGAGACAGCAGGCCTTGTGAATTATGCCAGAAAATATTTATCCCAGCCTGTCTCCAGGCTTGCTGGCCAAGTCAGCATCAAAGGACTCTTAAAGCTACTAATCTGTGTCACAGGCAAGTTGCAAGGCTTTGATTAAGAACTTGCACTGAGACACTTGTAATAAGAGAGGTGCACAATATACACAGCAACTTCTTTTTAGAGGCTGTTTACTTCTTCTGTGATGAGAAGGCAGACTATCGTTAATGTCCAAAGAAGGGGGCAAGCTCCTGCAAAATAAATTATGGGATTTACAGCAGCATTTAGAGCCATCCTTTATCCCCTGATGTTACCAAATAGCAGGTTTAAATTAGAGTACAGTGCAAGTCTCCTAAAAAATTATCTTCCCTACTATAGGAGGAGAACAGGGAAACTTACTTTGGTTAGCGTGCATATCGGCAGCCTATTCTTAAGTCCATATTATAGCATGCCTTGAGAAAATTTCGTAGAAGCTGCAACACAGCAATAAGAGTAGCATGCTTACCAAAGTGTATGACATATTTTGAAAGGTATTACTTTTAAGTAAGCTGTACAGCAAGAAACACCAACTAAAAAGCCCTGAGAAGCAGCCGAAGGTCTACTAAAAATGATAATACAGTCATTCTTTAAAGCTTGCTAACTCCATATCTGTTTTACCTACATCTAGTACAAATTTTTTGTCCTTTCCTCACCCACCTGCTTCCTTTCTGAGAAAGGAATATTTCTCCTACTGCACTTTCCAGCTCTTTGCCAGGAGCTCAGCACAGCAGTAATGAGCTGAGCTGATGCCTGAATTAATCTGTCATTATGTATTGCAGGTGTTACCATTCCAGCTTCAAATGAAAGGGGATGTTAGGATACCATCTCTCTTCTAGTTAACCTGAGTTTATGTTCTGGTGAAGTTAAATTAGAGTTGGTGTTTCCTGGTCTTTCTGAAGTCTATGTGCTCTGTGATGGAGAGCTCTGGATAACACTACGTAAAGTTATTTAAATGCTAGTTCACTGAAGGGAAGGGAACTATTTCTATTTCTTTCCTGCCCATTACAAATATCTTTTTTTTTTTTTTGTCAGATATGAGCATAAGCCTTTTCAATAAGTCCACTAAACATGAGCATGTAGAATGGTATTGTTGCCTCTGTGGCTCTGAGAAACAAGTAATTTGTTTTGTGATTTCAATTCTGCAGCTGGATCCTAGCATTTGACACCTCGGATTGCTGCTGAAGCAGAATATTTATAGGGCAACTCCTCCTCTGGAAAAAACTTCAGGTATTTATGTATATGATAGCTGGAAATAATAAGCTGAGTATGTTTAAGAGTCTTCGGAGCATGGATGCCTATCCTACTGTGGAGCAGTGACCTTAGTAGGTTTCATTATCTGGCTGAGAAGTCGTCAAAAAACAAAACAAAACAAAACAAAACAGTCCTGCGTAAAACAAGTCTGACTTGAACATCTGGAGCATGAGGAGTAGCAAAAAAAATGAAAGGGCCTGCTGCACTCTGTGCCAGTAGGATTTGCAGTCCAGAAAGAGATGCAAATGACTAAAGCTGAGTGATCTACTTTCTGTTAGCAATCAGTGTGACAGACTTAACTCCTTTTTTTTTTGTTTGCAAATTATCTTGAAGTAAGTGCTGCTCCTTACAGATGTGTTTGCTATTTGCATACACTTTGTGAATAAACTTCTGCTTGTAGCTTAGTCATGCACTATTCAGCATGACTATTGCTTGAGTGTTCATTGTTTATAGGGTGTGATTCATTAGACTTGCAAAAGGACTCTAAGAAGGGCTGTATGAGCATTACTAGAAATATGTGTATGAATGCATATTCACAAATTCTGAGCATGTTTGTGATGCTTTTCCTCTTTCTGCAAAACAATCTTTTTTTCTGAAGAAAACTTTGTTTCTGAAGTATCCTGTAATTAGTAACTTTTAAATGGAAATAATCATAGAAAAATTCTTGAAGCCCGTTACATCAGTCTGAATATCTCTATTCATTTGTCTTATAATATTTCTGTCAATATTGAGCAAATCAGCAAAGGATAGAAAAGTGTACTATGGAAATGCATAGAACCTATTAATACGTTTCATGTGGTTTTCTGTATGTCTGCCCCCTGAGATAAGTACTTGAGCCTCAGTCACAAGATGCTTCCCTGTTGTATAATCATTTCTTTTTATTTTTTCTTTTTGTACTACAAACATGCCTTTAGCCTGAGCAATACAGTGTCCTGACATAGTCTTGTCTCTTCAGTGATCTCAGCCGTTGGGTTGCCGGGGCAAGAGTTGTCCTGCAGCCTCAAGGTGGGGAGAAACTGCAGCGTTTTGGGGGCTCGCAGACCTGCAGAGTCAGGTAGGCTTGGTGCTGGTTGCAAGAGCAGCGTAAATGTGGAAACATTTAAGTTATATAGCGTCAGGCCTCGTTACAGGACCTGTAGATCCTTCCGTACGACTGGACTGAATATCTTAATTGCCTCAGGTCAAGAGTATCATTTGGTTTGCGCTGGGCCTTTTTATTGTGTTCGTAACAAAAGGACCCCCTCCCCGCAAAAAAGAATAAAGCAGGTGAAATGATAGCCACGTGGCTGTCCCAGACTGCGTAAAGGGCCCAGATTAAGTGAGCTGCAAGTACAAACCTGAGGCTTTTGTTATTTGAGTGCAAAGCAGTAACAAAAATGACCAGTGCCAGCAAGCTGTAGAAATGAGTGGGAAAGCCAGTCCTGGTGGGGAGAGAAGGAAGGAGGCTGATTTGGACCCTGTTTGTCAGTGGCTTTATTCAGAGCTGGCAGTGGGAAAAGGAGCATGACTGACGGCATCCTCAAACTTGATCTTTCCTGGCTGGTGGGCTGTGTTGTTCCTCTCTGCAGGGAGGCTCCCTGGTGAGGGCTGGGTGCTGTGGCCCACTCACATCAGGAATGAGGGGATCCTGTGCATTTTCCTTCCTGCTCTTCCGAGCGCCTCAGCATGTCCCAGTTGCCAACAGCCCCAGGCTGAGGCTGAGGTCAAGGAGCACGCTGCTCTGGCTCAGCTATGCGTGAGACTATCCAAGACACAATCCCTTTCTTCTGGCATGAGGCCTTCTGCCTTGCAAGCCAGTAGTAGGGATGTTGTGATGTGCAAGTGCCCAGCTGCATCCCGCTTCCCCTTGAGGAGAGGGGAAAACGCTTCCTGGACTGGTTTTCCTAGGTTGGGGGGCCAGTTTACATAAATGGTGTCAGGCAAAATGGTTCTGCTGTATCGGATGACTGTCCCAGGTGACAAAGGTGATTGCTAGGCCAGGAGAGCATGGATGAGCACCACTGCTAGGACTAGGTCCTTGTTGCGCTCTGCAAGTGCATGGGTAAATGTGGTTCCTAATCCCAAGGAGTTTCCAGTCTAGATGATATAATCAGAAAGCAGAACTTGGAGCAGGAAGAAAAAGCTGAGGGTGGGGGAATGATGAGACTCGTATTAGTGAAGTCATGTGGCCACATGCTCTGGCTCTGTGGGGCTCAGGGCTTTAATGATTGCTTTTAAAAAATATATTCTATATCAGATGAAAACTGTCTATGCTCCCCCAATGCCTCCCTTCCTCTGGCCTAATTTGCATTAAGAAAACATAATCAGTTCAGCTTGATGCTATTGGGGGGGGTAAGGAGAGGGGAGGAGAAGTGAAGCTGAGGTTCGTTCTTGTTCAGTTTTAAAGCATGAAAAGGCAAGAAAACAAAACACTTGGTAGGGGATTTGTCCTAGCCCCAGCAGTCCCCTTATCTTTCTTTTTCTGCTGACTTCCTGCTCTGAATGCTTTGGCAGCTTTTAGGACAGTGTCTAAACTTTGCAAACATAAAGGAATTCAAATGGAACCCTGGACGTCATCACATTTTCCAAGTTGACCATAAATCACAGTTTGTTATGGTTATTTTCTTGTGAGGCAGAACATGTGCAAGGAGATAAGAGCTGGGAGGAAGGAGAGGCATAGGGTATCCAAGACGAAAAGAAATTCAAGTAGGAAAGATCTAAAAAGAAATGTTTTGACAATGCAGATTGAGCTAAACAGCCACTGAGGAACTGGTGTGTGTGTTTGACTTCTCATTCTTGCAGGGACATCACCCCAGCTAATTTTAAGTAAGTTTGCTATGGAGCTGTAAGAGAGAAATTTCTCCCTTGCCATTCAGATTTGGTGTTACTGAAAGTGGGATTTTCCCTGTGAGGTAGTATTTTCCAACCACAGTAATAGAGTGATTCATCAGCCAGATCTTTAGGTGATATAAATAGATGAAGCTGCCATTGGCTTCAGTGGTCTTGCACTGGCTTGCATCAGCACAAGAAACTTGGTGTGGAAAGTTCCCATTAGTTTGCCCAGTCACTGTCCCAGCCCCTGCCAGCTAGTCTGTTACTTTACGTTGGCTCTGGCTAGAGTTAAATATCCCAAATGAACTGGAAAACTCAGATTCTCTTAATGAACTGAAGACACAGGATAGTTTATTTTCACGAAGCTTTCCCTGATATCCATCATGTATTTTCCTATGCTTAATTCTGCTTTGTTGCTTTTAATTTGACCCCGCTTTTCTCCGATTTTGGTGCTTTTTTTGTTATTTAGGGTGTGGGATGTTCTGTTGCCCCTTTGCAGCGAAGCTGGGTGTGCAGAGGGCCTGCTTTGGAGTTGCTCTGGGGAACTGAACAAAGCCCAGGATTTAGTGCTTTTAAATATTAATGTTTTTAACCAGGGAGTTGGTTGCTTGGCTGGTAGGAGGTTAACTTGAGGAACAGCTCTAGACAAGGGAGATAATTATATTTATGTCTGGGATACATTGTGTGGCATGCAGATGAGGGTTAAATGACCGTAATTACCTCTGCAGTGTGCAACATGTCATTGCTATTTTATAACAACAGGAGTGAGGCTAGCTGAGCCTGGATCTGTTGCTTTGGCTGTCCTTGGGTTTCCAAGCAACTTCTCACCCTGCCACTTTTCTCCTCTTGGCCAGCACATTTCATAAGAATAACACCCAGTCAATGTGTTAAATGGTGCTTAGAGGGGCTTTTACTTCCTTTGGTACACTATTATTTTCTCTGTTATGATGCCATGACTTGTTATAAGATCTGTGTTATTTTCAGTCATTTTCAATGAGGCATTTTCTGCATCTCTATTATTCTTGGGCCTGTGAGGAGGAGGAATATATATAATTTGACCAAACTTCCTCCTTTACAATAAACGATGACTTAATCTTCCTGAGTTCCACAAATAAGATACGTCGAAACTCTTTTAAGCTGGGTTTCGCAAAAAATGAAATAATAGATAAATAGGGAGGGCACTGGACTGCCGGTAGGAGCTGCAGAGGCCACTGAGGCCAATACAGCACTAGCCTCTCGGCCTGTCTGCATACCTAAGCCAACCCTGTCTGCTGAGGGCCTCAGCAAGGTGCCGTCATCTTCACTGTGACCTCTTGGCATTTCCCCTTGTGACTCTTCTTATGGCTCCCAGCTACATGAGGTTTGCATCATATTTCATAGGTCACCTTGGGTATGATCTCTCACTTCCTAAACTCGGGGAAACAGGAAGGTCTCTTGAGCAGCAGTTCCTTAACCCTGGACCTAGCAGATAAACATGTTCAATTAACTTTTTTTTTTCTGGAGAGGAGTGTCAAGGGGAGGAAGCAAAAAGAGATTCGAAAGAATTTTTCACTGATGTCTTATGAGAAGATGCTCATCTCTGGGAGGTGCAGGCTTCATTGCACTTAACTACATGCTACCACGTCTCTACTCTCTAATTTTTGTTTTCAAACACTGTTTTCACCACCAGACTTTTTTCCATATAAAGAACATGGTAATTCCATTAGATGGAGGCCTTGTTAAGCTACTCCTCTCTCCTCCAGCTCACATCCCTGTATATGCTTGGAGTAGGCGATCTGACTGCTTGCTATCCACGGCGAGTGGACTGATGTGCTGCCTTTTTACTTTGGGCTTGGGGGGAAACAGATGCCAAGGATGAGGCAGTCCCCAGGCCTGGCTGCACTAGAGGAGCAGTCTCAGTAGGGCCCTCGGCAGTGGTGCACCGGAGTCCTTAACTCTGGGTGGTCTTTGCCCTGTATTGGTTGCTTCTGTCATTGAACTCCCTCATTAAACATCTTCACGTTGCTCCACACCAGCTATCAGGACTCTCCTCTGTCACTTATTCTCTTTGGTAATCTTATTTCTTCTTGCTGAAGACCCATCTAAAAATTGAATCAGCAGTCAGGCCACTTCAAAGGGAGCTAATTGCTCTGCTATGTGTGCTTCCTTTGCCTTCACCCTAGGTTTGCTTCACTTGGTGAGGCTCCCCACTTGCTACAATGATGGCCGTGTAGCGCTCTGGGTGTGCCGAGCTGAGCATGGCAGAGCCACAAGCATCTCCCAGGAAGCAGCAGTGAATGCACACAGGGAAGCAAGCCTGGAAGTGAAGTCATGAGCGGGAAAGCTCGGGATCCGCTGCGGTGGTAATAACAGTCGCTGGGAGGCGGTACTTCTGCAGTCAGCACTGGGGAAGGGCTGGGAGGGGACCTAGCAAGGAAGGCTTGGTGTGCTGTGAGGAAGAGGAGGAGGAAAAGTAGTTCACTAGGTGGCAATCTGCCCTCCAGCTCCCAGCGGGAACGTGGGCGAGTGGGTTTGTAAAGGGACCTGAGACCTGGCAGCTGTGCTGTGCAGGAGTCCCAGGGCTGGAGACTCTCACTGTTTTCCTGGGTGCCATGTAGTAGCTGGTATTATTTGCCAAACTCAAGACAGGCGTCTAAGCTCCTTTCAACATAGCAGAGCATTTTTCTAGACCATGTGCTTGTGGAAGAAAGCTCAAATTGATGACCAGAATATGCCTGCAGAATTACTAGACCAAATTAACAGAACAATTTTAGTTTCTGGAATCTCAAGACTTGAGTTGTCAGTAGTGATTGGGGGTGGAGGGGAGGGATATTTTCTTTGTTTGTTTGTTTTGTTTTAGAATTGGTAGATCTGCTAGTATTAGTCCTGGCCACAATCCAACTGTCCATCATGTTGCTTCCAAGCATTCTGGTTGCCTAAATGCCTATTATTTTGACCGGATAGTCTTTTCTTTAATTTCTGCGCTGTTGTGCAGGGTGACTGCTATTTAAAGGCTGTCAGGCCTGATTCTCATTTACACTCTGGCAGCCCAAACCTTCACACCCACTTGAGGGTCCTTTTACTCTGTCAGAGTGTTGGAAGGAGGACTTATATTTGCAAAGAATGGATCCAGGATACAGCATTCCCCTTCTTATGGGGCTGCATGCTCAGTGATTCCCCTGGGTGTACGTAAGGTCTTGAATCAGCTTGCAGAGTGCTCTGTGATCCTGCTGGATGAAAAACTAAGCACAAAATGCCAGCTGGAATTTATTTTTGCAGTTGTAAAGCCTTAGGCCCATTGACTGCTACCATCTGCTGAGGAACTCCCACTGATGTCAAAAGTGCTCACGTTCATTGACCAAAGGTAGCACCTGCTTCCAGGTCCATAATGGCTTTAAAATAGTCCAGTTCTGCGTAGTTATTGAACTACTAAAAAGCTTTTGTGTATGTGAGTGCTTTTTTTCTTTTTTAAGACTTGAGTAACAGTTTAGTAACATCCCAAGGGTCTGTCACTAAGAACACCAAGGAAATGTATGATTGATTAA
This sequence comes from Struthio camelus, assembly GCF_040807025.1. Lineage (NCBI taxonomy): Eukaryota > Metazoa > Chordata > Aves > Struthioniformes > Struthionidae > Struthio > Struthio camelus. The sequence continues at coordinate 123,223,120 of NC_090942.1, read as the reverse complement.
TCAAGTTTTGTTATGCGCAATATTAGTGTTTCCAGTGTTTGTCACGTGCCTGTGGTTCATGATGTATACCTCTATCCAATGTTAAATTAGTAGGTGTGTCTTATAAACAAAAAATAACAACCCTATGAGTCACAGTTTAAAATTTTCCCTTCTATATGGAACTGCTTATTAATCTGGAATTTTAAATGAGGGGAAGGGCTGCCTGGGGACGGTTCAGTCTGTGCTCACTCGCTGCATCTTCCAGCAGTTGGGAGACTTGGCTAGAGAGCGCTCCTCTGATGCATGATCTCCACCACATGTGTGCGCTGAGGCCACAGGCCAAGCTCCGCGGCCTGTTCAGTGCCCACTTCCCAGGTGGCCCTCTGTTAGGGTCACTTCTGATCTTATTAATAATAGATATTTTTAGGGTCTTCTGCTGTTTTGAAGTGACAGTTTCACCTCTAGAATTTGGTGGTCAAGATGGATCTCTTTCTTTTTCTGAAAGAAGAAGAATGGTTTGGTTTTGCGCATCTTGTTTTTTAAATGGATCAGAAGAAAACATAATTTCTTGGTGAACACATTTGCGCAGAAGTGTTGTCGTCAGGTTTAGGCTTAAACTATATGATGGGCTTCAAAAACCTCTCTGCTTCTGGGGAAGTTACTCTGGAGCCCACATGGAGTTACATGTGTTTGATTCTTTGCTCCATGTTTCCCTTGAGAGAAGGTACAATGTCTTTAATTTGCAGAGGTAAATATTGACAGCAGATGAGTGTCTAAGGCAGAGGAGCATCTCTTTTATAAAATGTCACCCCTTTTTCTGAGTTATCTGCTACATCCTTTTCTGGAGGACTGATAAGTTGGCAAGAGCTTCCCTATCACTTTGACCAGAAGATCGGTGAAGCTGAGTGGTAAAGTTCACATTGTGATAGACCAGAAACATTGGGAACATCACCATCCGCTTTTAGGCTTTTTGTCATCTTTGAAGGCTTTGCCAGATCTGTAGTGTGGCAAGGAGGCTGCTTCCAGTCTCTTCACATCTGGACCCCAAGAAATTAATTTTGGTGATGGCAAAAGTCAACTTTCTTTTGCAACTCCCCCCAAAAATGCAGAACATCAGCCCTACATATCAGCATCAGCTTAATGAGGACTGAACTGAGGGAGCATGTTTCTTTTGCAAGTGCTCTGTGACAATTCAGCTGCATTCCTTGAGATCAGTTAATGATATTCTTTATGGAAACTTCATAGAAGCAAAAGTGGAAAACTCTGAAAGCAGTATTACTATTCCTTATTTATCTTACAGTAAGCTCAATGTATTGAATCCTTACCCTGCTAGAAGCCTGCCTTTCTCCAAGATCACTTCATATGAGGTCACCTTCAACAATTAAAATGGCTATTAAATTTTTGGCTGTCATTACAACACATGATTTTATTAAAAAAAGAAAAGAAAAGAAAAAAAGCCAGTGTTCATTTTAGTGCCATAAACATGCTGAGTAATTAACTGAATAGAATACTCAGTTAATATTCAGGGTTTGAGAATAAAAAAGTGTGCAATTTATTTTTAGAACTTGAGCTTTAAATAAACAGGACATTTTTAAACATAACTCCATGTTGGATAATGAGATGTTTTCATGGAGATAATGGCTATTTTCAGTATGTTCTCCCAAGGCTGCTCTTTTTAAATCTGATATTTTAAATATAAATCAGAGTAGTCTGAAATATTTGTACATTGAGAGGTCAGCACTTTGAGAGGGGAGTAAATACTTGTGGATGTGTGGGTGTGTGTGATGTCTCCTGTGCATGAAGTGTGTGTGAAAGTAGCCAATTTTGCTTATCAATCAAGCTGTAAAAATCTAACAGCTCAATCAAACTCATTGATTGGTTTCCTAGTGTAAAATCTATTACCTTGTACATATGTTCCTATTACTATTAAATCTCCTTTTATATAAATATATAGATGTGTAAGTAAATTTTAACTGCCTTGTATATGTCCTCAAAATTGCTGTTATCACCTTCTATATCACTGCAAAAACTTGATGCAGTTCAACAGAGGTAATATAACATATTACTGGACATCAGTAATTTTGTGCTTCGTGTGTGGGTTTCTGCTTTATACGTGCTGCGTGATTAACACTGAACCATTGGAAGGAACAGCTCATGACTGCAATGAGCAGGACTGTTATGTGCTCATATAAACATGAAAAGGGAGATTTCTACAAGTTGGCTAGAAAGAAGTGTATAACATGTCTGTTTTCCATAGGGATGGGACACTTTCAGTCATGCATGTTTTGCTGCTGAATCATTCCTGACACACCTACACAGAGCTGTGATTTGCCCCAAATAAGTGATTATGCCTGAAATAGATTTGAGCAGACATGTGAAGCAATGTTTGTCAAAAGAGAAACACGTTTTGTTTCATCTTACACATAGCACAAGTCCCTAAACTGGTCCATGTAGGAAAATAAAAGTTTGAATTCCCATTTTCCAAGAACCAAGGTTTCTTTTCCTCATTTGTCCTTCAGGAGTGGTCTGCAGAGGGCTGCCAGTTCTGCACACTCGCTTCATGTCAAAATTGCTGTTGTCCCACGCTCACAGTCTGCAGAGAAGGCTTGATGCAGTTGAGTGAGGAAAAATAGAAGAAAAAAAAATGTCTTGGGGGGTGTATGTGTGTGGGGAGCTTGCTGAGGTACGGGAAGGAGGTAGAAGGGGAGGTTTAAGGTGATTGCACTGCTTTACCTGAGGCTTCATACTGACCCCTCTCCAGGGACGGGTGGAAAAGACACCTGGCTCTGCCCCACTGCTTCGGCCAGTGCTCACCAGGCCCGTGGTGAGGTTTGAGGACAGGCACCCAACGGGCCCTTTCTCCCCGGCAGAAGAGAGAGGAAGGCCAAATTTGTGCAGAGAAGCAGCAGTAGCTAAAAGGCGCAAATGAAACAAGACGTGTGCCATTGAGACTGGCACGTGCCCGAGCCCACACGGAGAGCGTGGAGCTGTGCTGGGCTGCAGCTCATCCCAGGGCGAGTGTCTCCAGGTCAAGCCCTGGCTTTCCTGTGTGCGAGGTGCCCATCATATGGCCACCCGCCTTTTGCGGTGGTCAGGGGATGTGCGTGGCTCTCCCAAGCAGGCTTGCCCAGGACGGCTGAGTGACAGATGTCCCTGGCTGGGCTTTGAGGAGTTGCAGGAGTAACAGGCAGCAGCAATGCTCCTGGATATGTGCTTGGCTACAACACTTCCTGGCACCCCCCACTTGCCTTCTCCCCACCCTCTGGAGCTGCTCTATTATTATTATTATTATTATTATTATTATTATTATTATTATTATTATTATTATTATTATTATTTTAATGTGGAAGAAGGAATGGGGCTGGGGGTGTGCATGGGGAGGGGGATAGGAAGGCACAGCAGAGGAGCTGTGCCTTCACAGCAGCTCCCTGCCTGTGGGCTTAGATGGAGCAGGAGACACTAGAGCTGCAGGGACCTGTGGTGAGGATCCACTGAGCAACAACGTGGCCGTTGGCTGCAGGCAGGGCTAACGCCCATGTGCTTGTGGCTGTCATGCAAGGTGAGCGTGTGAGACAGCATGCAGAGCTGGGGGTCAGTGACAGCTGGGGGATAGAAACAGCAGTGGGGCCTAGAGAAGCTCAGGCTTGATCCACATGATGCAGTGGAGGCCTGGCCAAGGAGCGAGAGGAGCAGGGATCATGGCCAGGGAAGGGGTGGTGGCCAGCTCAGGTAGCACTTTGGCATCCAAGGGACTGCAAGAAGCGAACAGGGCTGTGCTCTTCATGGCACTGGCTGTTCACTGTAATGATTCAGCTCTCAGGTGTCTAACAGGACTTGTGCAGAGCTGAGTCCGTTCCTAGTACAAGGAAGAAATGTGTATGTGTGTTTGTGTGTGTGTTTTCTTTTTCTTTTTCTTTTTTTTTGGGGGTGGGGGGGTGGGAGGAGGTTGTTGTTGCTCTGTGTGCTATTGGAGGTAACTATTTGTACCAGGAGCAAGTTATACAAAGTGGAGCTTGCATATAAGACTAAATCACCAGTGACTGGGGAAGGCTTCCTGAAAACAGCCTTTCTTCTATGAGGCTGAGACCCAGCCTCAACTCTTCACGTGCCTCTTGTGTCAGTGTGTGTTTGGGCAGGAGCCCAGGCAGCTTTGCGCTTGCAGGTGCTGGCGAGCACAGAGGACACGCCAGGCCCTAGGGCTGTGAAAGCTGCCCAAGCACCAAACTTGCCCTCTGATTCCCTGAGCCGGCTCTGGTCTGTTGCTCCCATGCTCTGCTTGGAAGGGGGCTGCACTGGCAGCCTGGCTGGGAGATGGGCAAGAGCAAAGGACCACGGTGGCCCTGGAAAGCCCTGCTGCATCTGACTATGTTTTTCCTCTTTGACTGGGACGCCTTGCATCGCCCTGCATGTAGCTGGGGTGAGGAGGGGTATGACATGTCCCTCGAAGGGCTCCCCTTGTGCTGTGGTGGACTTCTGCAGGGAGAGGCAAAGATAGCTTTGCAGGTGAGGGGAGCCATGTCTGTTGATGGTGCAAAACCAACCGACAGCATAGGATTTGCTTCCGAGGGCTTCTGTGCTGAAAATGGCTCTTACGAAGACTAAGTTAAGGTCACAGTCTGCCTCGTCTTGTCAAGTGCAGAGCCTGTTAGCAGCCACTGTCACATCTGTGTATATTTTAAGCTGGGCAGGGATGTGATTTAACTTGATCAGTAGCACGGTACTAACACAGTCTCTAATACCCAGTCCTCCCTCCAAATTAGTATCAAGACCTCTCTGGTCTTGGACTTGCTATCCTGTAGGATGCCAGACAGCACAATATCCAGGCAACAGAGCCACGCTGCAGGCAGTGACCTGGTCCACTTCCCCATATTAAATAAACCTCTGTTATGTTGAGCTTCACCTGTTGAGTACTGCGAGTAACCTTACCCAGTTATAACTGCTGGGTAAGTGAATTTTTTTTTATGGGCCTGTCTCCTCCCGCCCTTTTGCTAACCCACTTACGGGCAAAGCTTCCTACTTGGAAATCAGCCTGTCCTATTAAACTTCTTAAGCGAGGTGACAATTTCAAGTGCTGGAGTGTTTGGGAACTGCTCCCATGTGACAGCAGTGTGTGCAATTTGGGAGGATGCCTCTCTTGAGCTGTTTACACTAGCAAGAAGGTGTCATGGAGGGGGAAAAAACAAACTGAAAACAGAGGGTCAATTCCTGCCTGCTCTGACCTCCTTTGGCACTAAAAACCTGGCTTTACCGTCAGCCAAGTGTCCTGGTCTTCAGCAGTGGAGAACATGGTGGCAGGATCAGAGGACGTTGTCTGTATGCTACATGTAGCATGGGCAGCAAATTCCTGGATTACAGACTTTGCTGTGCATGTTCACTGTTTTCAGGTGGCATTGCCACACATGTTCAAATTGAAGATGCTCAAACCTGTCAGCTTCTGGTTTAGTAAGCAGTCAGATGAGTAATTTCTTTGCAAACTCTATTGGGTGCAAACTTATCCCTCCAAGCATGTAAGTGTCATTCAGCCACTGAATTCACTCTGAAGGCTCTGTAAATCTGCACTAAAACACCTGCCAGATCCACAGAGCTCAGGAAAAACCCTTCTTAAATGGGAGCCTGGCAGGCTGGTCTGCCCCTTGCCATGGAATTGTGTGAGTTTAGTGGAAGTGGAGTCCAGGGCTGGAGGTCAGCTGGAGCAAAGGAAGGGAGATGCCAAAAATGCAAATCTTTTTCCAAAAGATCACTCTTAAAGGGCAGCATATTTTTTTTTCTTCTCTTTCTTTGAACACTAAAGATGAAAGCGAAGCATCAGAAATGGATTGAATCCATCACTGTAGGCTTGTGTTTCTGGTATTTATTTATGCTGGTATCTATGTGCAATTGGGTAGATAAAATGATTGAAATTGGGCTATATTAGATGTGACCACACACTTTTAAGACACAAGATAAATAGTAGATGATTGCATGTTTATAGCATTTTCCTTGATAACAGATTAAATAACTTGCCAGTAATGACAGGGAAAAATAGAGTGGTCAAGGAACTGCATTGCACTACAATTGAACTGCATCCATGTAGTTCTTGCCTTTACAACAGAGCATGTCCAATGGAAGATATCCCTGGGAAAAATGGAACGGAGTGTATTTTAAAAGCTGAGTGGAGGAAAATGTGAGAATATGTTTTGTGCTTGCTTAAAGCAGGTGTGTTGAACTTGAAAGAATGAACAGGAACATCTAACAGAAACAGATGTATGAGCAGAATTATCCTACCTGATCCCAGCAACACATTTGTTAGCCAGGAAGTGGAGGGAAGAACTCTAAATGGTCTGGTTCCTTCCCATGCATGTTTGCATCCAGCCTACTCTCTGCCCATCTGTTAGTCCTCCTCTCGTTGCATCCTCCTGCTTCATTTCCTCTGCTGTATTTCAGCTGCTAATTTTTCCCCATGACTTCATATCTGCCTCAATCCTAGGATGGAATGGTCCAAAACTTAACCATCACTGCAGTGAGAAGGTAGGGAGCAAAACCCGACTTGCAGTTGCTATTTGAGGGAAAAGCACTTACTCCCCTGCAACCCAAAGAGGATGGGAAAGCTGCTTCAGCTGCCCATATGTGCTCCCCTTGACCTTTGACCATACTCAGGCCCTCTATCTTGAGCTTGTCCCGCCAAGGACAGTGCTGTTATGCTGTTGCTTTAACTTTGTTTGTCATCGCTGAAACACAGGGAACCGTGAATTCGTTGATTTGTTACTGTCAGCTCAGATGACACCAAGCCATGTGAGCTCATGGGTTCAATGCCTTCAGCTTGCTTGAGCTGGTAGAAAAACACAAGCTTCAACTAAATTACGGCTTGGCCCTTGGTTAAGTGTCAGGGAGAAAGGCCACTGTGTGGGTGCTGCTACGCGATCTGGGTCAGTGTTTGCCTGCAGATTGCAAAGCTCAGCTAAAGTGATCTTGGGCTCCTCGCTCATGGTTGGACTCAGAGCTCAAATCTGTGACCCAGTTTGCACTCGGTTTTCTCTTGGCAGACACCATGTAAGCAGGCCACCAAGTCTGACTGGACAGGAGAGGGCAGTGCTGGGGGAGGCATGCTGACTGCACACCTGCAGGGCAGGAAGGATAACACCATAGTTGTATGTACCACATGCATTGCCGGGTCAGCTGACTCTCCCGACCTCTAGTTGCTTAAGGTGGGCAGTTGCCAAGAGCTGTCAGAAACCAAAGCAAGCCAGCTGAGATCTGCAGAAAGCACATGGGAACCTACCCTGAAAACAAGTTTTCAGGAACAGAAATCTCCCACATCAGCCAGTCACCCTGTTTTTAAAATACAGTGTGGGGAAGGCCAACTCACCCAAACAGACTATTTCTTGCCAAGGGATAGGAGAGCTTTTAAGAGCAGAGAAAAGAGATTAGGGATGGCAGTAACCAAGTGTTTAATTTGAAATGGTATGAGGGAGGGATGTATTGCAGTGTTTTACAGATAGCAAAGATTTGCAGCATACACATCCCTTATCGGGCCCAGTGAAGAACAGGATAAATAGTGTATCAGATCTGTGTAGGACTATTTTTTGTATATATTTAGTTTGGTTTGGTTTCGCTTGTCTCTTTGTTTGTTTCTTTCTAGTTCCTCTGTCTTTGGGGAGTGTACTGCTTCTGCTCCAAGCAGTCTCAGCAGGGAATTTCAGATTTCCCAGCTCTCCTCAGCTGTCCCACCTGGGCTTTTCAAATGCTGCCCAAGGCAACCTGCCACCCCTTGCCTATGCGAAAGATGAAGCCAGCCTCTGAGCATGGCAGGCCGACTAGCAGCCAGAGTGAGAATTTTTCTCTGGGTTTCTTGTGGTGGCCCCTCTCTCACTGCTGGTGGGCACAGCGGGGACACAAACCCCTTCCCGCCTGCTGCTGTGCGAGGGGTCCTCCTGTCACTCACTAGTCTCTGCCACTTCTCGCAAAATTAATGAATCCAGAAAGACCAAAGCAACTTCTCCATGTGGAGCAATCCCATCTGCAGACCGACGAAGGAAGCCCAACGAGGCCCGCCCTGGGTCAATAAACCTTGTGTCTGTGAATCTGCTTTATCCCCTCTGCTCTGGGTGGCTGCCTGTGGCCATGCCCTGAGGCACATGCTCACCCGAGCCCCAGTGCCATGCAAGGAAGCGTGTCCGAGACATCTGGTCCGAGTGATTCCCCGTAACGCAGTGGGCAAATGCTCCACATCCGGCAGGCAGCCAAGATCCTCATCCATGAGCAAAACAGGCCAGGAATAAGAAACTAGAAAAGGCTTCAGTTGCACCCTGATGAAGTTATTACTGACAGTTATTACTGTCCTGCTTTTATTCAGCTCTGTGCTGTCTGTTTTACTTGACAGGCTGATGGTTCAGCTACTTTCATTTCCAGTGCTCTGCGACTCCTCATTTTTCTGTCCCTGATGCTTTCCTTCCTCCAACTACACTGAGTAAGCTGCGCACAAACTGTGTCTGCAGCACAGACACAGGCTGAGCCCTGGCCTTGCATTTCAGCTTGTAGGTAATTTTTCATAGGGATCCTCTGTAGATCTTGGCTTTACAACAAGTAGGTAATTTTACTGTACACAGCCCCATCCAAACTTATTTTACCAGCTGTTCACAGAGACCATATGTGGGAGGGAGAATTTAAATGATGGGGTATTTGAAGGAGGGAGGGGGAAGCTTCTGTGGCTCATAAAGCTATGATCACAGCTTAAAAAAGGGAAAGGAAATACGACGCTGAAGAAGATGGGCGAGTAGATGGAGAAATGGAGAAATGTATGTATGTGAGAGCAGGAAGTTGCGTGAAGAGTTCTGAGAACTTTATTCTTTTTCTCCTTTTTTCCTCTAAGAGACGAAGATGATTCTGAGTTGGACCATGCTTTGATCCATCTGACATGGCATTTTGGAGTGCGTGCATTTTCCTTACTGGTGTGCTTAAAATGAAAGGCTTCATTCAGTCTAGCTGCAGTAGTCTGAGAAGTTGTTTGCTCCTTCACCAGAAGTTACTATTCTTTTAACAGAAAAACGTGTGGGCTTATGACTCATCCATTCAAGTTTATAGTCTGATATATTAACTAATATGCTGGACTTTGACCTGTACTGGTTGGAAGAGAGCGTCCCTCTGCCAGCTCTGTTACAGGGGTGCTAAACCAGGGCAGATGGTGAAAAGACCAGTGCACGCGAGTCAGAGGACTGTGCTTCAAGACTGGCCATTTTCACAGTGACTGGTGAACGAATCACAGAAGCCTTGTCCTCAGCAGGTGCAGGGAAAAGTAGGTTTATTTATTAAATAGAATCACTGAGTTTAAAAGAGAATCATTGTGTTTAATATTAAAAAATAGCAGTCAGAAACTAGGAGCTCTGAAGGCGTCTGACAGTGTTTGTGCTGACCCATGGTTCGTTTTGTATATGAAAGAGAAAGAAATCCATACTGAAACTAAATGGAGGAAATATCAATTGCAGGGAGCATGTGCAGTGAGAACTGCTGCTCCATTGTCTGTCTCAGTTTAATTAATCAACATCCCTGAAGGGGAGATCTGCATCTTGATATTTAGGCCTTTTATGGCTTCTGTTGGCTTAAGTGATGACAGCAATTCTTTGGGTCGTAGCCACGTAGGCATATTTGTTTCTGGCAGTTCTATCTCCACCTATAGCAGATTCTGCTGCTTTACTGTGGCTTACAAACCATGGGTTTTTCATGCTCGCATTTCCATGTATTTTTTTCTGGATCATTTACTGTGGCTTCGGTGTTTCCTATAGAAAAGTCACATACAGGCAGTACATCAACAATAACTTTTATTGCTGTGGGACTGTTGATAGTTTAGGTTTATTTTTGTACTAGAAAGCAATTGCAAAATCAACCAGGGCATGGATTTAAAATACTATAGTGCTTCTACTCTGTTGTACCACATGCGTACGCTTATGCTGGACTAACACTATACTTATGTTGCAGATAGATTTGTGTTTAAGTCAAGCTCAAATGACAGTGAAGACAAAGCAGCTTGAAATTTAACAGTTTGAAGTTAAGGGGTTGAACATGAGTTCCTTACCCATGTTCCTTTATCTTCCTTGCTACGCCAATCCAAATAAACTCTAGTTATCCATCTGTGTTATGAGTATGCCTGTTGCCTGTACAAACAACCACTCAGACGCATGAGGTACCATTTTTCCACGAGTATACGGTGGTGGTGCCAGTCATTTTGGTCTTGAATTAGACTGGCAAGAAGGGGGAAAAATAAGTGACATGGCATTCCTATTCACCTACCTTTTTGTCCTTTACAAGCAAGAAAAAAATGTGTGTTACAACTGCTGAAATTGATCCTGCTTTTCCCCAAGAAGTTAGTGTCATGTGATGTGTTTTTAGCAAGTACTCGCTGCTGCATGGCAGCTGTGGCTTAATTGTTTAGGATGATGCTTTCTCACGTATGTCTGTGACAGATGTTGGGAAAGGATGGTTCCTTGTATACACATCTGTGCTGCTATGTGTCAGTCACGAGATAGGCCTCACTTGGGTAAGCATGTGGTGTGCTCTTCTGGCATTGGATTTTCTACGTACAGATCATTGCCAAGTATTTCAGCAAGACTGAGGACTCCACGCTTTGACAGACTGTTCCTCACTGCTCATACATATGGTTCTGAAAATTGTCTGTACAGATTGTTTCCCTCCTTTGACAAAGCCAAGTATCATTATACCATAGTACTCGTACGTTTTCAGTGGAAGATCATTTTAAAAATAATTCTGAATGCTCTTTATTCACTAGTACATTTTGAAAATAAACATAAATTTCTTTTGAGTTTTATTTAGCTACGACTTACAGTACAGCACAGCAGCAAAGAGCAGAAGTATTGTAATGAAAACATATTTACTAGTAAACTCAGTGACCTGCATTGGCAAAACTCTCATTCCAAAATTCCACCCTGTTACTCAGCAATAGGTGCAACCAGCTAGTGACGTACTTTTTGCAGTCAGTGGCTTAAAACAGCTCCCCCCAAAACAAAACCAACATATAATAATTTGCAGATGCTGGCAGTCAGCAATGATGCCTGAGCTGAAGCTTTCTGTGGGTGCCAAACCACAAATATATATCCTTTTTTTTTTTTTTTTTATAGTTTACCATTCCTGGAACTGAAAGAGGCTTCAGAACAATCAATATGTAAACACGAATACACAGCACTCCCTTCTGAGCATCACCAGTGTGGCTACTGCTATGACTTGTTTGCTAGATACAGAGGGCTTTTTCTTACTGACTGCGTCTTTCTTACAAACATGTTTGCTTTTTGTCCAGCATGCTTTATTTAGAGGTATAGATACACAGGACTAGTACAACTCCTACTAGAGGAGGGAAGGTATTTACACTCTCAGAAATTTGCAAATTGTTAACAAATGCAGATTGTTTCAAGCTGAAACCAGAAAAGGGTATAGTATACTTCTATGTTTCCTTATATATACACTTTCTACTTGCAAGTACCATGCTTAATGGCTTTGAAAACTGAAGTCTGTCCTTTGAACAAGAGTGCCACTCTCCCCTCCCCAAGTATTTTGTTTCTAAAGTGATCACCTTAGAGAATAAGCTTTCTTCTCACTTCAGGGTCATGCAGCAGCTGCCACGAAAGAGAGCTAGTTTTGGTGTCTCTTGCTTTTAATGGGTTTGCTCACTAGGAAATGAACTGATATCATCACCGTGCTGCCCTAGGAACTGCCAAGTTGTGGTCAAATGCAAACAACTTGTAGACACTTACTTATTGAGGTTAAAGTTCTGGTATAGTCAGTTGTGGCTGAACAGTATTTGTTGTTACTTTAGTGTCTAGGACACCAGTCACAAACTGGGACACCCTGGACTAAGTCCTGTACAACTACATACTAGAAGGAGGCTTCTTTCGAAAAAAGTGTGATATAAATGCAGGACAGCAACCAGTGGGTGAAGGAGACAGAGGAGAATAAGAAAGCAACAAAACAGTGTCAGTCAAGAGGATACTTGGTGGTCTCAGCACATCAAGCCTTTATTTTTGTATTCATTTCTGTATTTATTTATTGTAGGCTTGATGATAAAGGAGACGTTTTTAAGAATAATTTGAAAAGGGTAATGAAGGTTCTGGGAGTTTCCTTGTAGTTTCAGAAAATCTGTCCCAAAGTGTAAGGGGAACTTAGGAGAAAACCCAGAAGTGCTTTTTTAAAGGTGACAAGCTGATGAGGGAAGGGGCATTGCCAGTCAAATGTGGCATAGGCTGGAAGATCAGCAGCAAAAGAGAGATGTGTGAGATGCTGCTAAGTTGTTAATGGCTTGCTATGGCAGAGAAGGGGGCGGGCGGCTCAGCAGGGACAGGGGCTACCAGGCAGAGAGCGGCTGGCTAGGAAAACCATCTTTTCAACAGTACTTGGGATGTGTGAAAGTGGGTAGAAGGTTTTGTTCATTAAAGCCAAAGAAAAAGGTCCTGTCTAAACAAAGACATGAAACATTAAAAGTCCACACAGGAGACTCTTACAGGAGACCTGTCTTGGCAGGAGAGCTCGTAATTTAGAGAGATGACTGGGAGATGGTCTTTGCAAGTTGGACATAGCAAGAAGTTTGAGGGAGCTACAGAGGACTGTGATCAAACTAGGAGACAGGGTTAAATCCCAGTGGTACCAATGTGTTGGAGAAGCCTGATGAAAACTGGGTTGCTAATCAGAATGGACTAATGTGTGGTACTCAGCTGAGAATCAGCTAAACATGTAGACGTAACTGCTCTCTGGCATTTCTTCAGAAAAGGATTCTGAAAGTTAAAGCGGATGAAAGTAAAGCAGTATCATGATGTTCTGAAAAAGTCAATCATATTGGGCCACACAGATCAAAACATAGTCGGTAAGACTTTTGAACAAATCCACTTGCTCTGCTGAGCGCTAGTAAAGCTGTGTCTGGTTTTGGATGGCAGCACATTTTGAGGAAAAAAGTCTGCTTGAATGGAGTCCAAAGGAGAGCAACAAGGATAAATGGAGCTCAAAAAAAAAAAAAGTTATATATAAACTAGGATTGCTTAGTCTAGAGAAGAGAAGGCTGAGAGAGAACATTGTACCAGAAAAGGCTGCTGCAAAAATGAAAGGAATAATCCATTCTCCTTGCCCTCAGTAGGTAGTACAAGAAGTCCTGGGCTTAAATCGTGGCAAGAATAACTCAGGTTAATTCAGGACATCAAGAATAAACTTTTTACTAGTCAGGATAGCAAATCCTGGCATAAACTGCATGGAAACTCTCTGTCGTCTCCATCATTGGAGGTTATTTAGCCTTAGGTAGTCAGAATTCTTTTAGAAATGACCTATGTCTAATTGGGCCTGCCTTTTTCCTAGGGATAGGATAGAAGTCTGCCTGAGGTCTCTTCCAGCCCCACAGTGCTGTTTCCTGAAGATAAGATTGCCCACAGAACTAAGAGGAAGAGGGATTAAAGACTAAGGTCAAGGCTAAACAGGACATATGCCCTCCTTTCATGTGCTGAAAGAAACTAGAAAGCCAGCTTTAAGTACTCTATTGGTTCTCTCTAAAGGTGGAGGAATCATTTTCAAAATCATTGGCAGATTGAAGACTTCAAAGAGCTTGTTAAAGACAGAGCACTTTCAGTGAGTCATAGCAACAGGAAGTTGATCGAAGAGAGTCTAGAATAGGATTGAAGGAGAAACCACTGAAAACAGGTGAATTTAATGGACTCACTGGAGATGGAAGGAAAAAGGGAAACCAGTTAATAGTTGGAGAGGAAGCTAGATGATTTAAAAGAATAGTGGTGAGACTAAAGTGTATTTATAATGTGAAAGAAAAAATGTCAGAAGAGATGACTATATTCAAAGGAAATCAGTTGATGCTTTAGGGAGAGGTCCCTGGAGATGAACAACCAAGAAAACTCAACTCCCTTATAGTCTGTCTCATGATGCAGTCATAGAAGAAGTGGAACAAAGAGTGGCAAAAGTATATGTGGGCTTCTTGTTAATCTTTCTGTCATAAGAATCTGGTGCACTTCTGTGTAGAGGGAGAGAAGTGGAGACAGATGGAAGAGTGTAGTCATGAATCAGCAGTGATGGGAAGAAAGCTGGGCTTCTTAGTGTGGGACCTGGAATTGCAGATGTAGCATCCTCTTCGGTAGGAAGCAGTCAGGACAGATGGAGGGTTGGAGGGTAGGATAGACTTATAGGACAGGGAAGTCAACTGAGTCATGGGACCTACCAAAGGCATTCGGTCGTATGAGAAAAGGAACAGAGAAAAGAGATGTTGGGTGTGAGCAAGAGCTGGTAGTGGGCAGGGTGGACTGTGATGGGAAGGAGAAGCAAGCAAGAGTATGATTTGGAGAAATGCGAAAAAGAATCATAACCATGTCAATGGATTAAAGGGAGGAAAGAGCTCAGGGTAGGTTTCAAGCAGAATACAAATATCGAGTGATGACAGAGTTGAAACTGTAAAAAAAATGAAGGATTGAAAGATAATATAGAAAAAGTGGAAAACGGATGAAAAGGTGCAGCTGCAGCTCTGGGGAAAGGGACTGGAAAGGGTTAAGTGAAGTGACTGGCTGTTTTGATGAGCAGGACAGTAGAGCAGGAGGTAGCCTGAATATGTGTGCATATGTGATGGAAATGAGAAATGGAGGAACTAAAGTAGTGATGTAGACAGAGGGTCAGGAATGGAGCAAGGGTGAAAGATGGAGTGGGGATGTAATCTTTGGAATAAGGAGGAAAAATGGAGGGTAAGTATGCACAGCTGCGTGCCTGCAGAAAGAGAAAGAGAAAGAAAAGGTAACTAGTAGGCATCTGTGAATGAATTGGTTTTGATCAGAAATGCTTCTGGCAAAGCCCTGTAATTACAGAATCATGCAGAATCACAGAATGGCCAAGGTTGGAAGGGACCTCTGGAGAGCATCTAGTCCAACCTCCCTGCTCAAGCAGGGTCCTCTAGAGTACATTGCCCAGGATAGTGTCCTGATGGCTTTTGAATATCTCCAGGGAAAGAGACTCCACAACCCCTCTAGGCAACCTGCGCCAGTGCTCAGTCACTCTCACATTAAAGAAGTTTTTTCCTCATGTTCAGATAGAGCTTCCTGTGTTTCAGTTTGTGCCCGTTGCCTCTCGTCCTGTCACTGGGCACCACTGAAAAGAGTCTGGCCCCATCCTCTTGACACCCTCCCTTCAGATACTTACACACATTGATCAGATCCCTCCTCAGTCTTCTCTTCTGCAGGCTGAACAGGCCCAACTCCCTCAGCCTTTCCTCATAGGAGAGGTTCTCCAGTCCCCTCATCATCTTCGTAGCCCTTCGCTGGACTCGCTCCAGGAGCTCCATGTCTCTCCTGTACTGGGGAGCCCAGAACTGCACACAGCACTCCAGGTGAGGCCTCACCAGGGCTGAGAAGAGGGGGAGGATCAACTCTCTTGACCTGCTGGCGGTGCTCTGCCTAATGCAGCCCGGGATACCATTGAGCTTCTTGGCCACAAGGGCACACTGCTGGCTCATCGTCAACTTGTTGTCCACCACAACTCCCAGGCTCTTCTCCGCAGAGCTGCTTTCCAGCAGGTCAGCCCCCAGCCTGTCCTGGTGCATGGGGATTATTCCTCCCCAGGGGCAGGGCCCTGCGCTTGCCTTTGTTGAACTTCAGGAGGTTCCTCTCTGCCCACCTCTCCAGCCTGTCCAGGTCCCTCTGACAGCACAGCAGCACAGCCCTCTGGTGTGTCAGCCACTCCTCCCAGTTTAGTATCATCAGCAAATTTGCTGACGGTGCACTCTGTCCCTTCCTCCAGGTCATTGATGAATACGTTGAACAAGACTGGACCCAGGACTGACCCCTGGGGGGACACTGCTTGCTACAGGCCTCCAACTAGACTTTGCACTACTGATCACAACCCTCGGAGCCCTCCCATCCAGCCAGTTCTCAATCCACCTCACTGTCCACTCATCCAGCCCATGCTTCCTGAGCTTACCTAGGAGGATGTGATGGGAGACAGTGTCCAAAGCCTTACTGCTTTTGCCTTACTTGTCCAGGTAGAGGACATCCACTGCTCTCCCCTCATCAGTCAGTCATCCCCAGTCAGTCATTCTGCATCCCCAGTGCATATCCTTTCCAGCTCCCCCATCTTCCTCCCCACTTGCTAATCAGCCTCTGAAGTCCAGACTGGATGTCTGCCCAGGAGGAGCAGTGTGCCCTCTCCCCACCTGCCAGCAGTGCTAGATGCTTCTGCTGAAGACTAAAAGGCACTTTGCCTTTCAAATTGAAACTAAAGATATTTGTCCCCAGGATGGATCAGAGGATTCTCATGTTTCAGAAGAAAATTTAAAAATGTTAGAACCAGCTGCTTAAACTGTGTGTGTGCCTCAAGAGACCTGTATCCCTCCGTGCATTAATATGAGCCCGAATAGTGTATGTGTTTGAGCAAGAGACCATAAAGCCTTTCTAGCTAAACACTGCATACTTTATAATAAATTTCAATGGCTGCTGTGTTCCCCTCCAGCTGGTGGGTGAAGGGAGCCCTCTATTCGTACTGTGTTCGTTGCCTGGAATCTGCTGGTGCATGGAGCAACCTTTATTTGGCTGCACCCGAGAGCTGAGCTCCGGCCCCTGAGGTGGAGAGAGCTGGCAGAGACATCCAAAGGGTGACACTTGCCTGGCAGGTCTTCTGCACAACAAGACTGCAGGAAGCTAGAGGAAGCTGAAGCTCTTCTCCTCCAGCTGCACTGCAGCCCTGCCTCCAGGAAACCAGTGCCACCTTCTTTCTAGAGCAAATGCTTGTCTCATCGCAGCCCTGCTTTCTGCCAGCTTCTTCTGGAGAGGAGAACTGACTCAAGCAAAAATAATGTAGTGCTCTGCCTAAAGGACAAATCAGGGCATTCCTCTGAAAAATGGGTCCTTTGAGGTTGAATCTGACCGAAGTTCATAGCACCTGAAAGTCTAGAGGTGTAAGGCACATGGTACTTGTATCAAGCAAAGATTACTGTGTTATGCTTGCCTCCAATACATTCAAAAGAATGGAGAACCAATCCAAATCTGAAATTGTTTCTCATGGCCCACTTCTGAGAGATACTGTGGGATCCCTGACTGCAGCGGAATGAGAATTCCCTGTAAATGCAGACTAATTTGTCTCTTTCTTGTTCCTTTTTTCCCTTAAACCATTATTAGGGCTTTTTTTTTTCCAGAAATTCTATTGCATCGAATCAGTGGTGTGTGCACTATGCCATGATGATGCATAATGTTACACAATGATCTCTTGTTCTGGGATTCAAAGCTATTTGTTTACATAACATAAGATGGCCTTTCGAAAATAGCATTGGTTCAGTTTAAGAGCACTTCTGAATTTCGTAAGATCACGATGCAGGAGAGCAGTGACATTGCTCAACCAAGAACAAAGTTTCCCATGTTTAGTGTGACTCAGTGTGTTACTGGTGTCTTAGAAATAGAAATAACAGATCAAGGGGTGAAATCCTGGCACTGAGGAGGAAGTCAGTGTTTTGAAAACAAGCAAACTAATCCCCCAAAACACCTTATCTTCTCCCACAGAACCAGCAACCTGGCTAATTCTTATGCAAAACTGGTGTTAAAATCTTCCTGCAAGGACCACTGTGAGATTTATCAGGTGGGATTGCTCTGAACTAGTCACTTTTGATCCCTTTTATAGAGAAGAAACAGATGCCTAAACATCTAAATTTAATGTCTAAATAACAAAACAGAGTTTTTATAGAGTGCATTGAATGAACTGTTATTAATGATAAGGATTCTATGTCATTATTAAGACTGCATGTATTTACAGCACCTTGTGCTATAAGGTGTTACACAGAGAAAGCAATTCATAGAAGCTTAAAAGTTAAATAGACAAAAGAAGCATTGCTGTCCCTAACTTAGAAAAGCAAAGCAAGCCTCTGAGATGCTGGTTTCACTGAAAGGCTGTGTCAGAGCCAGGAACTAAAAGAAACAACCTCTCTCTAGTTTTATCAGCAATCAGGCCGTGATATTAATCGCAACCGTGTCTTCTGCACCTACAGAACTGAAATCTGACCATAGTCAGTTGCTCCTCAGAGCCAGGATGAACATTGGGTCCCAACTTCCAGTCCTTTGCTTGGGCTACTACAAACTTCTGAAGTTTGAAGCTGGATCTATTTACCACACTTTCTTCTCGACCGTGGCAGGCAGGCACTTTGTTATTGCGTGTCTACCCAAAAAGGCTGGTTGTGAATGTTGAGTTGTCATTTTTTTTCTTTTACTGAATAAATTTTGAGGTATTTCACTAAATAAAATTCACCATGTGTAATCACATGAAGACCTAAAGCTGTTTTAACCAACTAGTAATGTAGACAACTTCAGTTAATTCTGTATCAGCCTTCTCAGTATGTTGGCACTGATAGCTGAAAATGAATTTCTTTTCGTTTCTTTTTCCTCATTCTTTCTTTAATGGATTGTTTCTTTAAAAGCTTCTCTTACAGGTATGTTTTTTTTTAGAGTACAAAACTATAGCTCTATTACAATTTCATCTAGCTTCTCTTTTCAAATATATGTTTTGGCTTTACAAAGCAACCACACTCCCTGGAGATTCTTTATTGTAATTGCATAAAACATTATTATGTGTGGGAAAAATCTTGATCTCTTGTTTTTGGGTTTCTTTGGGGAAGGGTGATTTTTTTTTCTTTTTTTTCCTTCTTTTCTTCCAGAGATCACTGATTTATGAGAGACGCCTCAGCCAGCCCTTCTCAAAAATCCATTGCTCTTTTGCACTATAATGTGAAATAAAAACTGGCATTTAAAAATCTCTTGCTGATGCTCCACACCCCAGTACTTGCTGTGCTGTGAGATGTTTGCTCCTCCCTCACCCGGCTGCTTTTCTTCAGGCTCCCCTCTGCGAGGAGCCGTCTGGTTCAAAGCTTGTTGCTGATGTGGGAGTTGTTGCACTGTGGCTTCAGATGAGGCTGTAGCTATGTCTTAACTTCATTCTCTCTCCTACGCTGCTTTTGCTACTCTCTTCCTACTCTTTCTTCTTGCACTTCTTGTGCTCCAGTTAATTGATTTCTTCTTGAAATCAATCTTCTCTCTTTTTCTACTTCTGCAGATGGTGTGCTTGCTTTTATCAGGAGATAGGCTGCCAGGACACTGGGTTTCCTTTTGGGGGGATTGCCCCTTCCTGAGAGCTGAAGAACAAATCATTAAACGCTCACC
This sequence comes from Struthio camelus, assembly GCF_040807025.1. Taxonomy (NCBI): domain Eukaryota; kingdom Metazoa; phylum Chordata; class Aves; order Struthioniformes; family Struthionidae; genus Struthio; species Struthio camelus. The sequence continues at coordinate 123,203,993 of NC_090942.1, read as the reverse complement.
CGTTCTGCAAGACCGGAAGTCCCAAGCTGGTGCATCTGGTGCCCAGCAGGGTGCTGGCAGGCAGCGCGGGGCAGCCCAGCTCACGCGCCTAGCTGCCCCCTCGCTCCCTGCGGCCCCTCTGCCGCTTCAACCCAAACCTAATGTAGTACATCCAGATGTGCCTAAATCGCTACCAGTGGCATTGGACTTGGCACAGTGGGAGGGGTGGGTTGAGGCCAGTGTGAGAGCTGACTGAATTAATAGAGTAGCCTGGATTTTGGTAAAACTGTTGGGAGGGGGGTGGTTGCCTTTAGTCTCTGGCTCTCTATGTAGCCATTGTCTCTGAGGCTTACTTGGCTTTTTCTAAAATGGAGATAATAGTGGTTCTTTTGTCTGTTTAGTTCTTAAACTCCGGCAAGTGCTTTCTCAGTGTAGAACCTTATAGTACTAGGTGCTGTAAATATGCACTCTTAATTGGGTGCCGCTGTAATAAAAAATAAAAAAATCAGGCAAATGTTTCCTTCAGTGCTGGTATGGTTTCTAAAAAATATTCTTGACTATTGGAAAGAGTCAAAACACCACACTATCTTTTTTTCTCCCATGATTTTTTCCACCAGAGGTCATGAATTTTTAACTCTATGAACAGAAAAACAAAGAAGGCAAAAGGGGATATGAGACAAGTTAAAATATTGCTCTGGGCTTAGTGAGTTTCATTTTTGGTTTGGTATGATTTCAACTGCAAATATAATAAACTAGGTACTGTTGAATGTCCAAAGACTATAAAATTATGTTTCGATACATTAATGGCATTCATTAATTATTACTAATGGTTTTTTTTAACTATTGTAGTGATTGTAGAATAGTATTTTAAAACCGTGATACTGGAGACTCCATATGACTGTCTAATATGTAAAATGCAAGACTATCATTGCGCTGGCAAATTTCAAGTTATCAGAGCTTCAGTTAGGTCTGGGCTTGGCCCCATGAGACAGTCTGCTATGAACTGTGATAGCTTTATTGAAGCCTACACTGATGCACAGGGATGCATAAGCAGAGGGTCTTGTCTGAAGATTTCAGCTCTTTAAGGTCTCAGTCCCTCTCCATTTAGCAGAGCTGTAAGAAAGTGTCCGTGGCAGACTCGACGTAGCAGAGGATGAAGAGTCAGAAGGGAGCAAGTGGTTGGAGAGAGGATGGCTGCACTCACTGTCGGGGGTAACGGCTAATAAAAATGGGTTTAGCCTTGACTTGCTGTGCTTTTCCTAGCAAAAGTATGCTCTGTGTTTTCAGCAGCAAAGGAACTGTGCCACATTAGCACTTGTCTAAATAGGCCTGTTCTTATATCTTCTTTGTTTTGTTTTATAAGGATGCATGAAAGCTTTATAACTTTCTGATATCCTAGACAATTTCTGTTTTTCTTTAAAATCCAATGAAATATTTATTTCATCTTTTCCTTCTTCTGTTCTTTCTTATTTCCATGGGTTTTGCTAATTCTGTATTTGAAGATTAGGGAGCTTCCATGGACTTTCCATCAGGAAATAAAGTTCATACCTGTTTGCACTGAACCTTCAAAGTCACTTACGGATGTTTGATCTGATACTTCTGACAGACAGTAGGAAGAATTTTCACAGGTTAAATATACATGTATACTGCTTTAAAATACATATTAAAGGCCTGTGAAGCTTGACTTTTCATTTTTATAAAAGTAATCTATGAGATACTTACGAAGCCAGAGTGATTCAGAGTGAAATTCAAATCTCAGTCTAGTTTTTTAAATGTAACCACTGACTTTGCTGGCTCCACTTCCAATTGTCCAAGCTAAGCGCAGAAGGCTTGTTTTTTCCAAGCTACTGACAAAAAATGACAAGAAAGGAGGGTTTCTGGTTCATGGGAAATCTTGTGAAAGTTTTGATTTAATTTAATTTTATTCCTATTTCCCAGAAACTGGAAATTTACTCTTAAAAAGTATTGAAACACGATGTTTACTAATGAAATAAATAATAGCAGCTGAGAAACCGAGGAGAGCGCCAGTTTCACAAGTAGCTGCCAGGACCACAGAGATCTGTGGCTCCGGAGCAACCCCACAGTGAGGGCTCACGCGGCAATGGGCTGCCAGGCTGGATGCTGGCTCCAGCCCCAGCTCTGCAGCAGGGAGCCTTGAAGGGTTCGAAGCCCTAGCTTTACCTTGAACGCTGGGTTTTCCAGGTTCCCAGCTGCAGAGGAGAAAGTTGAGCCCTGTTTAGAGCTGGATCTCCCCAGGTTTTGGGGTTTTGGGCTCACAGGCAGAGAGCTTGGAAGTCCTGGCATGTCCAATTGCCCCAATGTCCGGGAGCTTGGTCAGGTTTAAGAAAGCTGGATGCATCGCATGTCTGACCACAGTTTCATCTTCCTGAGCATTGCCCACCACAGATCCCCAGGGTTATGTTTCCATAATGGCCCACTGCGACTCATGCAGACTGGCTTCTGCATGTTGGCTCTGTGCTGTTTTCAAGGACTGATTGGATTCAACAAGCAGGCGTATGGTCAGAAGCATCAAACCACCCCAGTTAAAACCTTTCAGCCTTAACATCCCAACCTCAAAACCTTGACAATGTATTGTCAGTGGTACCCAGGGCAGTTTTGTTTTTAAACAAATTGCAGGTTGCAGGAACAGCCTTTAGTCAAAAGTCAGTGTAGCTTAGCTTATGACACTGTACAAATATGGCTAAGCAATGCCTACAGTAAATTTCAACCTCATTTTTCTTCCTTGTCTTGCTTTTATTTTAATTATAAAATCTGCAGGGTGGGGGAAAGGGCAGAAAGTTTTCCCTAAAATCAGCATATTTGTTTCAGTTTTGGCAAAGCTTTTTGACTTACAAACTGATTGTGTCAATCAGTCTCCTTCAAGACTTGGAACAGTTAAAAGCAAATGCCTCTTCATTAAAATCCTGAGCTAAAATCGCAGGGCATTTTGGCAGATTGTGTTACCCTCTGTAATCTAGCATGATTACAAGCTTTTATCCAACCAAATTCAAGTTGCAGTTATAACTAGAGACATTCACTGGTTTGTTAACATCTTCAAATAGGCTTTCTGCTATCGATGTTTGCCTCTGCTTCTTTGAAAGTTGTTAAGAAGACTAATAGGCACACCAATAGCTAAAAAGCACACCCTTGCACCCTTCGCATGATCCATTTCTGTGAAAATGCAATTTTAAGTCATGTTTTGTTATGGTTTCTCTCTTTCTGTCTAACAGTGCAGCAGCAGCCGTCAGGTCGAGCTGCTTTGCTCTGGTTTCTCAGGTCTAGTACTTGCTAATTTTAGACTGTCTCCCCAGTTCGTGTTAATGGCCAAACAAATGGAGGTGATCTGTACACCAGCATCAAATGTTGAAAACTGACAGTTCTCCAGCAATTAAAAAAATAATTAGTTGTACAGAAACGCTTTCTTAAAGCTTTTAGGGGATTATGCCTTTCTTTTAGAGGACTGGAGCAATAGTATGTCACTTCCTTGTCCTTTGAAGGGCTGATCACCACAAACTGGATTTTCTCTATTTACATGAATGATTTACAGACCAAGAATCATTTGAGAAAATGAAAAATGACAAAAATAGGATAAGCTGAAGAAAAGTTGCACATTAGCTTGTGGCTGTTTCTGAGCAGATGTAGACAAAATTTGTTTTATTTTTAATATTTGCAACAAATTATTCCCATGGCTCTGTTTAATAAAGTGCTATGTTTCATATCTGCCCTTGATATGCAACCCTTGCAGACGGCTCCATTCCAGTGTAGAGAGTAACGTCTCTTATGGCTCTTTTTAATTAAGTAAACCATGCAAGCATGTGTTGGTAAATTTTCACTTAAAAGATGTTGTTAAAATGTTTGACTTCTGCATGTGGAATGTGGTTCTGCTTTGCTTCTGTCCCACTCTGAGAACTTGAGCCGGGCAGCAGCTCAGCAGGTTAATGCTCTGGAGGCCTTTCTCCTTAGATCTTCCCTTGTTACCAGAGCTCTACCTCTGGTGTGAGGTGATGAATGTCTGGAAATGAACTGTGCGGGGATTTATTCTGGGAGAGGAGATAAAAATAATTTGGAATGTTTCTTTTTGTCATGAAACGTTGAGCATTTACTTGAATTATGAGCAGTCAATAAGTCTTGTTCTCAAGAGAGTCAGGTAAGAAAAGAGTTTATAACTGGCGAGATGAGCCTTCCCCTGAAGCTGTTATTGACTTGCACATCTAGAAATAACCCAGAGATTTCAAAGGGTCAGGGGCTGTCCAGTGAATTAGAAAGTAATTGTTTTAACATTAAAATAAAACAAAAAAGCTGGCACTTTTTCAGCACAACTAGTTTGAGAAATAAGGAGAATCAGACAGGGAAGACTATTATTAAAGTAGTGCCACTGGAATTAAATAGACAACTTGTGAGATGGGGAATTTCCCCAGATAACATTTGGCTGTGTGCCTGTTCCATTTAAGCACTTTCTGATGGTAAGGTGACAGCAGATAGAAACTGGGACTTCCAAAGAAAGTTTATCCCTTGTTGTTGTTCCAATCGTATTCTCTAAGTGGCCTTGACTATGGACCGTTGAAAGATCTGGCAGATGCTACAGGACAAAGACTATTAGTAACTCCTGCATTAATGATCTTGAATAGGCTTTTTACACAAGGGGTAAATTCTCCTTTATTTCAAAATACTGTAAAGGAACTTTACCATGGGCATAAATTGCATTTAATTCCCTTTTAGGGCCCCTTCACCCTACCAGTGAGTTAGAAAATAGCCCAAGAGTGAACGTGATTCTTTTTGAAAGTGCTTCTGATCAAGTATGCTAGAAACACATAACTGAAAACACTTCTGGAATATTGCTTTAAGGAATATATATTTTTAAATATAATATTAAAGTAATCTGACGTCATGAGTGTAGCAATTGGCAAGTAAAAATGTGTAGGTGTGCAGATGGGTGTAATATTTTTATACTGTGCTCCAGATGATACCATATGCCAGGCCTTAGGAGGTGCTCAGTTGGTAATGAGATACAAATAGACATCTACAAAAGGTGAAACTTAAGGTTGTCTTCTTGCCATGGTTTCACTCAGCCATACACTGGTGACATTTCAGGATGTCCTGGGAGAAATAATGACTTCCTAGTTCAGAAATTCTAGGCTCTTACTTCTCGGGTCACAACATTTCCTCTTGAATTCCCATGTCCATGACCCCTTGGGATAATTGTGAACATGTTGCTCAATTTTAGCTGAGGAAGTAAATGAGCAATATTTCTGAAGGCAGGCAGTGTCACTACTGGCATCTGAGAGGCTGAGAATACAGTAGGACCTTTGTCGCCTTTTCACAGCGTGTTTGCTACTGATTAGTAACATTGCAATCAGCCATAATAAGATATTAAGTTAACTTCTGCTATAGTTGGCAGTATGGAAACGCCGTTCATAGTGGGGTTCAGAAACCAGATGGTCTCTTTTGGGGCCTGCCTGCTTACTTCTGCTTTGCTATAGGCGAAGCTATAGACAACTGAATTATTTCCATAACACTGGCTTCCCTCATACCAACAGTCATCTGCCGTGGCATTTTGTGAGGTTTGTTTGTAGTGACGCTGCTCTGCTTCACACGGCAGGGATGATGGCGGTGCTTGGGAAGGCGGCTAGCCTACAATTTAGTGCACCTTGTTGACCAGTAGCATGTGTCCTTTAAAAACAAAATCAAATTTGTGAAATGTCTCAAGCTGAGCTGCAGTATTCCCCCTCGCTCTCCAACACACGCACTTCCTCTGCATTTTTTTTAAAGTGATTTGGCATACCGTGAATTGGGTCCTCAGCTGGTGTAAACCGCTGTGACTCCGCTGACACCAGCAGGGCTGCACTGACTTACACCAGCTGTGGATCTGGTCCTATGGACTTGCCAGGCTTTGATAGCAGCACTGGAGTGCTGCAAGCATGGGGCACCCGACTGGATGATTTAAAAGCCTTTTAAATCACTGAGCATTTTTCCCCATTGATCCAAAGCCTACTGAATTCAGGTCCTAGTTTCTGCTTCTACTTGCTTCAGGATGTCACCTAAGTACTGACTCCCTTCGCTGATCATGATCTCTGTTGTATTTGGGCTTCTGGCATGGAAACTATTGCCCTGTGGGTAAGGCTGGGTAGGAACAAGGCTTCCATTTTGAGAATTTTGAGGGTTCAACTCTAGTTTCCATTCACTTTGGTGAAAAGGCAAATGAGACCCAAGCCATATAAGAAAAAAAAAAAAATCTGTGCTTCAAGCCCAGGGTCGTGGGTCTCTAAATCATGTAAAAAGTCAGAAGTTTTCATTAATAGTCTCCTGTACCCCAAGTGAGTACTTTAATTACTGAGATATTTGTATAGGGCAGGAAATTGGGCTGTGACGGGGCTGAGAAGTATTTTGTAATAGTGATAAATTTTTGGTTTAAGGTTCTGCTGGGTTTTGGGTTTTATTCCCCTAAAATAGTTAAAGGGAAAATGCCAAAATACCAAAAAAGTTATGCGTGACAAAGCTAATAAAGTCTGTTGAACATAAAACAATCTCATCTTAGTCTCTGTTGTACCTCAACTCTATATCATTAAGCTACTGTGTTTCTTTTTCAGACTGACAACTCCTATCTTTAAATAGGGCTGGTCTACCTCAGAACATGAATTCATCTGAACAAATAATTATTTTTTTCATCTAACTGGTTTTCTCTTCACTCTTCAATATTTGCTTAATTCACTGGATTTTTAATATTGCACCTCTGCAGTTTTTTTGACAGGTTAGCATGGAAAAAGATTAAATAAATTTAAATTCCAGATCACAGATCTTTACTCTAAATTAAGAAGGAGTAGGACTGTTTACTGAAATGTGATCTATTCAAACTTGAGAAAAGATTAGGCTGAGTAGACAATTACAGGGACCAAGCTTTTATGATTTTGTTGGCAATATCACAATTATTAATGAGGAAGGATATATTATTCACAGTGATACAATTCTGCCACTAGAGATAAAGTATTTCCATGTCTATGATTTGAAAGCTGTGTACAGGAAACTGCATTAGGTGATTGGACCAATGCCACCAGGACACAGCAATGCGGCATTTTAGGGCTGTCTGGTGCCAGTGACCTGAAGGACACTGATGCTGAGCGCTCGCGTATGGAAGTCAGTCAAGGCGGGGGGAAACGTCAGCAGTTCTTGCCACGAGCCAGCCGCCATGCTGAGCATCACGGTGGGAAAGGCAAGCCACACGCTAAACTTCTCCAAGTTAAATCTTTGAACATGCACCATCTGGAAATTGTGAATGTGAACTGAAGCAATGTTACTGAAGCAAGTGCTTCAGTGGGAGCGTGGAAGCAAGGTTAGCTCCGCTATAGCTGGCAATTTGCATTAGCTCAAGTCGTAATACAGCATAGTTTTGCTGAAGCTCTGCACTGCGTCAGATTAGGTCAAGAAAAGAAATATTTTGTTTGAATTATTTTATGCTATTTTGGTACTACCCTCAGAATAAACCAATCTTTAGCTGTGTGGCTTTGTTGGGCAAGTTGTTTCCAGAAAACACGGAAGAATAATTGTGGTCACCCACAGAGCCATTAAATGGTGCTCTTAATGCTCTTGCTGCTCATTGTGGGTATTTTCCTTGTGCAGCTCACCATAATTTAACAATTATTCATTCAAGCTATTTAAACTTTGTCCAAACAATGGATATTCTGATGGCATGACTAATTACTACATTCCTGGTCATTGTAATGGCTGGTGACTGGACAATTCCCCAGGGGATCCAGGAAGGAATTGGGCTGATCCTAGGCAACATAGCAGTTCTTTGGGCCGTCATTGCTATTTAACCTCGGCAGCCAGTGGAATGAACTATTTCTGCCCCTCTGTTACTTATTTATAATCAGCATTACTCCCAAGCCTAGAAATCCCAACCAATGTCGAGAGACAAAGGGTGCTCAGTTCCTTGTCTGAAACCGGGATGAAAGGAAGTATGAAGCGTGGAGAGATGAAATGGTTTGCTCCAGGGTGGTAGCCTAGCCCAGACCTGAAAGCAAGCGGAGATCAGAAGCCTGGTGCATAAACTGGAAGTCACCTTTTCCCTCTAGCCGGCATGCGCATAGAGCTGAATCACTTCTTATGGCCATCAGCAGTTGCGTAGCCCTCATTAATCTGGGGCCCATCTGTTCCTGGTGAAGGCAGTGATGAGGCTCCTCTTCTTAGCAAAGGGAGTCAAAGCAGGCATGACATCTGAGGTCTTTATTACAGTCATCAGGGTTTAATGAAAGCATGCTATTTGTGCTTTGAACTTAAAGCATCTCTCATGTTAAAGAGAATGCTTCCCAGCCTCTCTTAGGAAAGAAAAGATGAGGCAAGACAAGACCTGATCCTGCTGCTAGGGAAGGTGCTAGAGTTTTGGCACACCAATGTAAGAAGAAATTTTTTAAATGCCTGAAGGAGGTACCCAAATGAATATAGCTGGGAGATGTATAGGCAGAAGAGACTAGATCAACAGAAAGACTTGAGCAAAAAGTAGCTGTCTAAATATTGCTTGAGGTTACATCTGCAGTAGCAAATAAAAATGGACTGGTTCTTGTTTTCCAGTGCTGAGGGCATGACTTCTGTTTGCACAGCCTAATTCTCTTCCTTGCACCCTTGAAGAACAGGGTTGCCTTGTTTCTACTGCATATTGGGACAGTCCCTAGTCCATGCTGTTCCCACGGGTACTGGTTGTGTCAGGCCACAACTGGTGTGGGCATGTACTGACAGTGAAGTATGAGGAGAGCTGCAGGCAGCGCTTCAGGCCGCATCTTGACCCTGTTGTTTTCTAGTGCAAAAGCAGCCTCAGATTCCCAAGCTTGTCACAGCTAATGAAGGGGGGCACAAAAACAAACAAGCAAACAAACAAGCAAAATGCACTAAGCTGTGGTCCCTGTGTCACCTACGTTTGCCATTGAAGGTCTGGTAAATGAGGGAATGACCCTGGACTGGTTTAAGACTCTTCCTTGGATTTAGCTGTTGCTTCCCTGAGTGCAGGTTGCTGTTTCACATTAGGTATTTATTAAAATACATAGGAGAATCTAGGACTCCCTTTCTGGGGTGACGGCCATCATCCTGACCATAGGTAGCAGTGCTTGCTCTCCTCAGTCCCCGAGTATTTCACTACCGTATTTACACTGGGCACCCAGTGGAGAAACTTCAGCAGAAGGAAAGGAGAGTGATCTGCACCTTCTCCAGGGCGTGCCCTGCCAGTGCTGTTCATAGTTAAAATAGCTGCTGCTGCCTTTTTCCACAGCCACGTTCCCTTGGCCCCTGAAGGAGCTTGCCTGGCACCCTGAGAGCCCTGGGCAAGCACAATGGAGGAGACGCCTCCTGCAGCATGGCTCCTAAATCCTCGCAAGAGGCAGGGTTAGGGGAATGTCCCTAGACCTTCAGTTTCCTGTTGGTGGCTCCTCACCACTGGGAGGTCCTGGCTGTTAGGTATCATCAGTAGGAAGGTGGCAGTGAGGCATGCCCTGGCCCTGCTGGGACACCAGCTTACCATCTTCTGGAGGGCAGGAGATCACCAGAGTGGCTTCCCATGCCCCCTTTGGGTTGCTATCTGAGCGCAAGCTCTGCCTAGTCCCGCTTTTTTGTTATGCAAGCCAGCAGGCCTGAGGTTCAAGAGCATCTTACCACAGCAGTGTAACGCATTTAAAGCAGTGGCTGTAAAATGTACTAATAAAGCAGAGCAGATGTTACAGTGCAGATACTGTTTCTGGACATGTATGCACAGCTTCTCCAAACTTGGCCTTGTATGGCAGAATCGCTATTGATTCAGTGACGTTGTGCTGACTGGAGGAACATGCTCCTGTAATCGGATAGCTGAGAAATGTCACCGGGTCTTTATCACTTGAGTGCTTTTCATCAGCATCTCCTGCTGGATGTTCCCTTACATTTGTATGTAAACTACCTCCAGAAATAATCTGGCACGAACGTGATGTCCACTCTTTCCAGTCTCTCAAGTTCTCCTCAAGAAAAAACTCTTCTGGAACACAATGATATGTTGTGTATGGATTTATTTAATGCATATTGTCAGCTTGGAGCAAGGAACAACTTTCTTTCATGAGGCCGAGGGGTTAAGCCACAGTAAACAGAACGTGTGATAAATAGCTGGGGGATATTGTTAGCATGTGTGCCTGGCACATGTGAAAGAAAAGATGAAATACTTGACTTGTATTTTCCAGTCATTTTCATCCTACATCAAAACAAACTTTTCTTATGTAAACAGAGATAATTAGTTAATCCATATACTGCCAGTATCTACTTTACTACAAAATCAAACACTCTACTGCGTTCAGGATATTTTTCTTGCAACAGAAACAGCAGAAGTGATATATTCAAGTCTCGTGAAATGGACTGTAACATTTGGCGATGCATGCCGGTCTTGGAATATGTGTTTTACAAGACTAAGCTGTACTGAATATAATCCTTTGAATTCCCCATCTCATATGCATTCAAAAAAAATAAACAGCAGAGTGTTTATTGAGCAACTGTCTTTGCCCCTGAACTCAAAGGAGGCATTGTGCTGTCCACCTGCAGATTCTGTTAACTCTCCTCCTGTTTTCTCCTCTTTTGTAATGATGAAAGCTTTTCCACTTGAAAGGACAGAAAGTCGTTTGTTGTTTTTATGCTGAATTGCAGACCTTAATATGTGGAATTTCGAGGCAATATAGGTAATATACAGAAGGCCTTCAATTTTAAAAATAAGTAGGAGTCCTCGTTCTTTAGTACAGCAGAGTATCCGCAGAGAAGCTGAAGGAGGAAAGTACTCAGTGCCTCTACTATACAGTGTCTAGTTTCTATGTAAATACATGATACTGCATAGTAACGGCAGGGGTATAACGCTTCTTACCCACACTTACATGGTTGTTTGCACCTCCCACTGCCGTAGCATGTCACTCACGCACAAACCTTATTATGCATACACACATCAAGTCTTAGATACAGTAATGTTGTATGGTACTGATATGGTTTTTACTGCTTCAGTAAAGTAGCTGGAGAACTATTCAGCTGTACTTTAGTAGATGTGATGGTTCAACATAACTATTTATTTCATTTATATTCTCCCTCTTTTGTTGCTCTGTTTCCAGTAGAAGTTGTGAATACTGTGAAAGGTTTAGAATTAGTCTGTTAAAGTAGTTTTGCAATTTCTTCCTTTCTTTCAGCCAGGACTCAAATATATTCATTGCTGTTCCCAATTGATCTCAGTTTGCCACCAAGGGATGCATGGCTTGTGGGTGGTATATATGCTTACCCTGACAATTGCTGCAGCAATGCAAAATTCAGTGAGTCATATAAGCTACTTCTTAGGAAGATCTGCAATCTTTCAAACTTCTCTAGCTCATTAAAATCCAGCTTGAATGGGAAGGACCCAGAGCTGACAGCTGAAAGAGTGGTATGAACTCTTACAACATTTATTTTGATACCATAAAAGCTATGGCCAAAAAGTGACTAAATCTCAATCTAGAGCTATTTGGGGCTATTTGTCCTAATTTCATCTTGGTAACCAAGAACAAAAATAGATATGAGACTTGTCCTCCTGCCGCAGTACTGCCCGCATGTGCCTCTCTCGGCCAACAGTTTGGATGCAAACCACATATGTGAACTTAAAGTCTTATATCTGCAGGATTGAAAAGTCTGCTGCTCCTATTACTTTTTTTTATAGGTGTTAATGTTTCTGGATACACTTTAAAGGATACTTTACAGATGTGTATGGATAGTACTCACCAGTAATGTATTGTAAACCAGGCATGCACTGCAAATTGCACAATACATCACTGCTATTACTAAGCCTCGATAAAATGACTGCTTCTGTGATAAATGTGTTCTAGTCCTTTCATATGTTACTTGAGTAAATGATAAAAGCTGCAGTTAAATTTTAATAGGGTATGTTTACAAAGGCATTTTTTAACTAATGCCAAAATATACAATCTGTAGACTGTATTTTTGTACACCCCAAGGTGAAGTCTATGTTATTTTTATGGTAAACATATGGAAACTTGTTTTACATACTATTTTTTTCCAAATAAAGTTTTTTCATTAGACTCGGCCTTTTTGTTGATGTATTCAGGCTGTTGGAAGAATTGGGAGTGATGAATGTATCATGACTAAATGTCTCCCCTTTCTAGGAAGGATAAAGGGCTGGCATGCATTCACATCTTCACTCTGCTTAAAAACAACCAAAGTGTACAAGAGAAAATCTGATCATATGGCTAGTGATCTGAACCTGACTTGTGCTTTTTGATGGAAAAACTGTTGCTATCTGCCAGAGAACCTCCGAATCTTTACTCCAAAAGAAACGTCAGGTCCTTTCCTAGGAGCATCATAATGCGGGACAAATATTTATTCTGTATATGTATATGTATATGTATGTATATACACACACACACATTTTTATTTACACACACACACACACACACACACACACACACACACACACACACACACTTTTATTTATACATACACACACACACGCGCGCGCGCACACGCTTTATGTGTTGTGTGTATTCCTGTAGTTCTCTTTCCAGATTGTTGGAGAGTTTTCATAAACACATCTTCTACTAGGGCTTGATCCAACGCTTCTTTCAGCCAATAGAGATCTTTCATTGACTTCAACAGGCTGTATCAGGACTGAACTCCCACAACTCCAAAAATCTTTGAAATTTTTTAGCTCTTTAGAAATGGGGAGAGCTGTTTTACAGAAATGGGAAAAAGTATTCACTGGGAAGGAGGTGGTTGTATAGAGCACTTTATTCCCACTCAGCTGTCTCAGACCTCAGTGGCACAGCAGCAGCTGAAGTAGACACCAAAATCAAGCAGCCTCTAACCCTGTCTCCATTGGATCTTGACAATCCTGATAGTGTGTGTGAGCCCTTTATTCTTTGCCTGATCCTTAAGCCTACTAGATACACATTTTAATCAAATAATCCTTTGTAGTTGAGTGAATTAGCTTGCAGGAGATGCTCTTAAGTTAGAAGAAAGTATCGTTTGTACTAAACTAACATGCTATAAAATGTTACAGCTTGGTCCTAGATAATAACCGTGGTCATGTGAAAAAGTACAAGTGATAGGATTTAGCTACAGTTTGATCTCATGCCTTGTGTGGGCTCCTGCACTGGTTCTTTTGTGTCAGGGTGGGACTAGGAAGCACCTGGTTGTTGGGTTTTATAACTTTGCTCTCTGTTCCTTTCTTCCTTTGAGGGGAAGGTTCCCTGAGCCATCCTTATCCCCGGTGCAGCTGGTCTGACCTGAGGCTTTAGAGACCCGACCTGTTTTCCTGTTTTTCCTAATTGTGACCACAGAGCCCACTGTGGGATACAGCAGACCTACAGAGCTAGCCACAGTAGAAAGGAGTCTAATCAGCTCCTTCCCTTTCTGTGGCCGCGTGCCTCCACACTCGTGGGCACGTGCTTTCCTTCACACATGGGCATAGTCCCAATGCAGGTAGCAGTACAACTCATGCATACAATTAAACAAGTATGTGCGTGCTCACAGGGTTGGGGCCAAAAATCAAATCATACTGGCTTAGCAAGGGGGCAATTTGACCAGTGATTTTACTAACCTTGTGACATCACATTTGCTTGGCCTACCGTGAGTAATAAAATTACCACCTGGAATGAGCAAGATGGGAAAAATAGGATATGAGAAGAAAGTATTTACAGGGCAGTGGCAGGACAGAAAAGTTAGCTTTGGAGGCAACGTGAGCAAAGTGCAGAGATTTTGGGGGATGGTTTCAACTGGTGAGAGTTTAAGAGGGGAGGATCAAGTGACCCAGACAGGTTTCATTTCCGTTAACTCCTCTAGTCACCAAGTGAGCCATCCAGACCAAGCTCCTTCCATCAATCTGCGGGGAGAAATGGACACTGTTTGGGGACTGAGCACCCTACCAGTGTTAGATCTCTGTCTTTTTGGGTTTTGGGAGGGTGTGGGGGACTAGCTGAGACTAAGTGGTAAAAATAAAGTAAGATAAATTCTATACAAAATTACATATTATGGGAGGGAGGGAGAACCTAGGCCTAGAGCTCCTGAGAATCCATCAAACCAAAGGTGCTTGGGACTGGCCTCCAGGGGAGCAGAAGGAGAAGGGAAGGGAGAATGGCAGAGGCTGTGGCTGAGATAGACGGGACTTTGTTTCGGGTGGGCCCTGATAACAAGAAGGGCAGGCAGGGCCTGAGTTTATTTATTAGCTATCTATTCCTAGTCCAGCAGGGTGCCGTGCTCGGTGTGTAGGCTTTGTGAAGAGGGGCAGGCAGTGGTGGCCTGCCCACCACGTGGGAGTTGGTCTCCTGCAGAAGGAAGCTGTGGCAGCAGCAAGGAGAGACGGTGACCTGAAGGGAAGAAGGTTTTGATGAAAAGGGGTGGAGTGGAGGAAGCATCTTGCCCGGTTAAACCATGGCGATGAGCTGGGAGAAAGATTTGTATCTCTGGAGGAGGAGAATCCAGCCTCGAGGCTTGGCATCAGTAGTGGTGAAAGGGAAGTGTGAGCCGGAGAGGATAAGGGAGAATCTAAGTGAGAGGAAAGATGAACCAAAGTCCCAGCTGTGTGTTGGTTGTGAAAAAGGAGGCTGTTAGAGCAAGAGGGAGAGAGCTGGACAGGGCTTATTCCTTCTCCATATGGTACAAGGGTGCCTATGCATGTCCCATAATAAAGGTCTTCTTGAGGAGCTGGTGGCCTGGCTATTTGTGCTCCCTAGCTAAATCCCAGAAACTGTCTGGTCCTTGAGGGTGCATGAGGGGAATCAAGGGAAGTGAGTCACAAAGATTTCCATGAGGCAAAAAATTTGTTAGTTTGGGACCAAGACTCTGGTATTTGTTCTGCTCACAAGTGAAAAGAAACCAGCCAGAGTTGAATGCTCTCCTTCATGCAGCCTCCCTTCACCCATGCCACCATCACTTTTGCTCATTTCATGCTTGCTGCAGCTGGGGACGAGGATCCCCAGAGCTCCCTTTTTGTGCGAATATCAGACGGTGGGACTTCTGGAGCCATTAGGAATAAGGCAGGCCCCAAAAGAAAATGCATGCCTCAGGGCTGGTCTCTGCTTCCCCACTATCAGGGAATGAGTACTTCTGAGAACACCTAGCCAATTACACTAACTTTATGTGGGGATGGGGTGAACCTGGTGAGAGAACAGCTCTGTAGGTGTGAGGAAACTGGGGAAAGCATGTAAAAGATGATATGTATTCAAGCATGAATTGTTGTTATTGCACGTATTAAATATATGTCAATATTGCAAAATAGGTATCACACAGACAAAAAACATGGGTTTATAATGCACACCTGTGAATTAACCTTTTTTGGTAAACATGGAAATAATGCTCTGGTAACCAAGGACTAGTCTGAAGTTCAGCTGAACCCATGGAAATATTGTAACTTAAGAGGTCTGTATTTCTAGGACTGGCCATTTCGCTGGTCATCCACAAACAATAGTGCCAAGTCCTAGAAGAACTGAGCTGAGGACGGCTACCTGTCCTGGTGTCTTGGTGCCTGTGGAAATAAAGCAAGTTGTCCTGGAGAAACGGAAAGTCACAGTTTAAGAGTCACTGTCAGCAAGCTTGACATAACTCTGCGCTGCCTCTCTTTGCAAAGATGATATCATGCAAGTGGGACTGTTCAGTGCAACTCCCACTGGTTTGCTCTTCATTAGAAACCATTACACACCTGATAAAAACTTCTTATATTGCCCATAGCAGGATGTGGCCTTAAGTGTTGCTGAATTAGGCAGGTTGCATAGACAGCCCTGCGTAGTGGAGGTTTTGTAGGCACGTGTTCTGAGGAAATGTTGCAACCCCTCTCCACCCATTGCAGGAGACTCGTAGGTAGCACTGATGGGATGTTAAACGTGATGAAGCCACAATACAGCTCCATATGTTGAAGGGGTGCTGTGAAGAGCAGTAGAGTCTTTAGTTTGCTGTGCTATATTTGTTAGAATCGAGAGGCTATGGTCAAACTGAAGATGTATAGTATTGGAAGATGCTTGCCCTGGAAATGGAGAGTAACGTGAAATTCCAACAGATGTAGGGGATGAACCCCATCTACACGTTGTGTCAACCTTAAAGAGCCCAAGGGAAGACTCAGGACTTGTGCTACTGGCACAGCGACTATGGTTTAAGAGGGGCCTCACTGTAGAAAACTTCTGGTGTAAATTTTTCGAGACAGTGTGAAAGATGTTCTTAACTTGTGTACATTAAACCAGATGAGCTGGACAAAAAGGAAAAAGACTCAAAGGAACAGAAATTTTGCTAAGTATTATCTATACTTTTGTTTCTGGGTTAGCAAATAGGCCTTGTATAACTTTGGAGGTTGCTGCATTGACACTGAATGATGAAGATCCATTGCTGTAACTTTTGAAATAGCCGGTGGCACACTATTCTCCTAACCACTTGTTAAGTTCCCAAAACCAACACTGTTTTAAACATTGTGGCAAGCTCCTAGCAGGTGTCAGTTTTTCAGCGGACAGATTATGCATCAGAACAGAATAGCAGAGACAGATAAAAGAACAGGTCACTGCTCTTCAGTTCCATAATTCTAGGACTTGGTGATACTGTTTGTTGAAGTGGCAGTCCCAGGGACATGATCTTCTGAGGTCACAGCATGTCCATTGACTTAGTCAAGCTCTGGGTGAGGTCCTGAGCTTTGTGTATTCTTGCACTCTCAAGGGCTGTGGAGTGTTTGCAGCAGCTTCCACAGGTGCCAGCCACTCATGCTTTTTGCTGTGAAGAGTCTCAGGTCAGGCTTTGATAGGCTAGCCCAGATGCCAGGTGCAACATTAACTCTTACGATTTTTCTCTTGGATCTTGCAAAAATGTATTTTTAATTCTTTTTTTTTTCTCAGAAGTGCTCTGCTCCCAGTACCTAGTAGTTAGCAGAAGACGTTAAGTGTGCATGAGTGTGTGTGTCTCTGTGTGTGCGGAGGGGGCTATATGTTTTAGAGCTTCTGGTCTTTATGAGATCAGAGAAAAATGTGAAGTGCATGCCCAGAAGGCCAGAAAAACAGAAGGCAAATAAAAGGAACATTATATTAACATGAAAATTAAAAGGTTCTTGAAAGAAAAAATGTTTTGATTTTGGAGCTTTCCAGTACATGTGTTTTTTTCTTTTTTCTTTTTTTTTTTTTGTTGAGTTTGTAATTGACCATAATGGTCTTGTCTAATGTGAAATTGAGTGATAGGCCCTTTCCAGTTGTTTTTCCTTCTGAGTGATGAGAAGCAGTTTCCAGTAAATGAACAGCAATCAACTGCTGAATCATCACTGTGAGTAGAGGTTTCAAAACTGAGCCAGATAATTGTGTGAATGTTGTTGGCACTGTGCTCGTCCTCTCTGATTGACAGAGCCAACCTTGGGCTCACCTTAGGCAGACAAGTGGTTTTATTGGCTTCAGCATTGCTCTGGCGAGTGAAGGTTGCCAGAGCCAGCCCTGGGAGGCGAGGAATGAGGGACCTGTATGTATTTGTCAGCCTGTTTGGTGAGGCAGTTTAGCTAATTTTCCCCTTTCTTGGCAGCCTGTCCTCCCATATGCTGAAAATATTTACTCTAAGAAGAGGACAGCTTCAGGCTGCGTTTAGCGCCTGCTGGCTCTGCAGTCAAAAAAGCAGACCTTGATTTTTGTTGTGCATTCCTAAAATGTGAAAATATGTGTGTAGTACAATGAAAAAATAATAATACCTAATACAAAACTATGTGCATTCAAGCCTTTTCCTTTAGGTGTCTCTGTTTCTGGATAAGAAGTAGGATTCATCCTGCCTAGCCTTAGACACCTACATTGTAAACGTCTCCAGCTCAGGTACCCACTCCAGGCTCACTTTATAGGCAATGTCCTTGTAGAGCAAGATTCACCTCATCCTACTGCAAGGACCTAAAATAGACCAGATGAACCGACTACAAAGGAAATTTACCTCAGTGACTGGCTCACACCCTATGGGCATCTAAAGTTAGGCGAGAGGAATCCCACCTTCAGCCTCTGGGATATATGTCAGCCGGGACACATGGACTTGTCCTCCCAGATCCCATCTTGTCTGGGTGGGAGGTGTGTAAGTAATAAGCTCGTGTGCAAGCAGGTGCCCTGCTCCAAAAGCCAAGGCAGCTGCAGCAGAAACTCCTGAGCTTTGTTCAGAGGATTAATATGTTCCTTCCTTACCCTGTCTCACCTGCTCACGTGCCTGAGGTGGTCTGCTCCTGAACACCAGCACTGCCCCATGCAGACAGCTGATCCGGGAGATGATCAGTTATGGCTGCAGGCTTTTCTGGTAGGTGTGAGATGGCCTTGTGTTGCAGATGTGTTGCACACTGCCAGTGTGCAGTGAACAGGGACTGACGTTGTGTGCTCAGTGTTCCACTCTGCCAGCAGAGGAAAGAAATGCCTGGGAAATGGTATCCAAAAGCATTTACTAATGCTCCTTCATCAGGTTTAGTCAGGATAATGTTTTGCTGAATCCAGGATCTACCTTTTTTCTGTTATTAGATGATTTTATTACAGCACCACTGAATTGCATCTTTAATGAAGACCCTCTTTTTAGCTTCATTAGTGGGGAGAACTCAGTACTTGGAGATTGTCTTCAAGGGCCGTACTAGTAAGGTCAGATACATGGCTCAGAAAAATAATTTTCTCTTAGAAGGTCTGTTTGAGTGGAATATCAAGGTGTATTTGTTTATTCATTATGACTTGTTGCCTTTACTCAACCTCATTTAAAAGTTAGTCTTTGTAAGTCGTTATCCACCCGCAAGGCCAGCACGATTGGTTTACATTCAAATCGTAATACACTGTACACACCTGCAAATAAGCAGCAGCTGGCTTTCATAACCTTTTTTTTTATGAGCCTCCTCTAGAAGACCAGGTAAAAATGAAGAGAGTTGGTAAAAGTGATACAGTTTTGCTACTTCAAAACTTTGGATTCCTGGATGTTTTCCAAAAAACTTTAGGAAAATTTAAAAAAAAAAGGAAGTTGAAACAGTCCAAGTTTGAAATGGGTAAGATGGAAATGGAGATTTCCAGTCATGCCAACAGGAACGTAAGAAAGAATAATAGTTCCAGTATAATGCTATGAATAGATAGACCTAGAAACATGGGAAACGTAGCAGGAAAAAGGGTATGTGAACAAGGGTGACTGCAAAAGTTATGGCCTAAATAGAAATACTAGGGAGAGAAATGCATACAATATAAAGCATACGAGAGAAGCATATAAGGCAACTGACTGCTGGGGCATGGGTCAGTCACCACGTGAATATTGTGCAAGAAATGAAGTGTCTAAGAGATGGTAGTGATATGAGAAATACATTAGTATCAGAACTTGCTACCACGAGTGACTAAGGGAGGAGCTCAGCAGAGCATGTCTTATCATGTTGATCTCAATTTGAGATTTTGAAAATTTTTCCATGGAAAATTTTTTCGTGCCCTGAATCATGATGTGTTTCAAACTCAGCTGTTTGGCATATGAGAAAAGTAGGTAAACCTCATATTGCAGAATTAGAAACTCTGTTTATCTCCACTACCTCACTCAGCAGAGGTGAGGTGCAGATTAATGAAGACGTTTTTTCTGGCTAGGGAAAATGCAATGAAACTTGTGTGTCAAAGCAACACATCAAAACTTTTTACTCATTGGAGAAGGCTTGAATTTATTTACTATACAGGAAAAAAAAAGTGATTAGCGGTAGTGTGGTGGAGATTCCGGTAGTGACAATAACAACTGTAATAGTGTTGGTGTCTTTCATACGTGGGAGGCAATAGCATTAGGAGAGGGAGGTGAAGCTATTAGAGTACAGGAAGAAGTATGTTGGTAATGGTGATAAGTGAGGATTAGGGGTTTAAAACATGCACTGAAGATGACCACTGCCTTTGGTAATGACTCATGAACTGAATGTGCGTGTTTAGACATATGTGACACCACTTACATTAAGAGGGGAAAAATACATATCTGTGAGGGGTGTTGTATGCAATTTCCATGAATTACAATAGCAGCTTTACTCATCAATATCATCGACAGGGATGAATAAAATAATCTTAATGAGTGAAAAAGCAGCACCCAGTTCACCGCGCCCTCGCAGGCATGTGCCTGGCTTGCTTCACAGGGGAGAAGCGCCCTTAGGATTGCATTTCCATTTCAGTGGCATGAGATGCATGCAAAGTGGGAACAGTTTGTGGTTTTGGCATAAAGGAGTACGTGCTAATGTGGCAAGAAAGGTGGCTGTGTCTCCCTCAGGGGGGCCATGCCTGTCCTGGCAGCAGAGAGGCAGAGTGCGCCAAGACATCTGGCAGGCCCAGGTGTAAGGTAGTTTAGGTGAAAAGGACCTCTGAGGTCATCTAGTCAAATACCCTCTGCTTGGAGCAGGGCCCTGTGATATGATATCAAGGTCAAATAATCTGTGGACACTCCTATCAACAAAACTGGAGACAGGCTCTGTGGTGTTGGCTATATCTGGTGGACCCTTCTGTACTATCATTTGGAAAATCTGAAACCCAGGCTATGATATCCTCAGGAATACCTGCAGTGCACGTAACATTGCTACACGAAAAGAGCTCCTCTGTCCAAAGTCAGCAATACTATTTGCCCATCTCTTGCCATGACTACTAGCCAATTTGGAAACAAACCATCTCACTGGCGTGCCCAGGATTCCCCCGGGGACAG
This sequence comes from Struthio camelus, assembly GCF_040807025.1. Classification (NCBI taxonomy): domain Eukaryota; kingdom Metazoa; phylum Chordata; class Aves; order Struthioniformes; family Struthionidae; genus Struthio; species Struthio camelus. The sequence goes on along the minus strand of NC_090942.1, from coordinate 123,183,392 downwards.
AGAGGGTCTCCATGCGCCGTTTTGTTGTCTGATATTTCTGATATTATGTTGATTTCCCAGTGTAAGGTCTGCAGCACCTGCTGAAGCAGTGGTACCCCACACTGGCGCACATCACGTTCCTATATTGGTGTAAGGCAGCCAGCATGGGCGTGCGGAAGTCCTGAGCTGGCCCCAGAAAACTACAAGATCCATTTTGAAATTTGGGAGAGCTGCAATTTTGCTTGCTTGTTTTTGTTTTCTGAGCCTTTAACTGAGCCAGGCATGTCGTCTCTGCAGCCACTAGGAAAATTTGTTCTTTTCTCTGAGCTCTTTTTGTTGGAAACAAAAACTTTCTTCTTATGCATCCCCTTAATTCTAGGACCTGGGGCTTTGTGGCACATATAGCAGGTCAGGGAACTCACAATAAAATGAAGCTTTAAAAAAAAAAAAGGCAATTCCAGATAGTTTTCCACTCTGAACATTGCAGAACTTTTTTAAAGTGCTATTTGTTCAGATTTGATCTCCGTTGTTACCACAGAAATTCAGAAATATTTCCCACTCATTTGGCAAACACTGGTTACCATCTTCAAATGTTTTGAAAAGAATTGCAATTAATTAACAGAGGTATTTATGTTCATAAGTAAATTTAAAAAATTATGTCATAACATATTTGTTGTATCAGCATCATCTGTTCAGCCTAGATTTTTAAACACTATTTGCTGAGAGCTTATTTTGAAAGATTTCCAAAAGATGTGGTAGTTGACGTCCAGCAGTGCAGAAGAGCTCTCTTCCCTGATGTCATGGCACCAGGCTGAGGTAATTCTTCTGGCCTCCTCTGTATTAAATCAGCTTTATCAGATTTGCCCATGCTTACAAATAGTCTGAGTTCCTTTTAAACCTATCTGCGTAGAGATAAACTGTTCCTGGGTGGAGTGTTGATAGGAACAGCTAACTTCCTCTCTGCGTGGATGGCTGAAATATATAATCTTTGAAAATTAAAGGCTCTAATTACCTTACAGGGAGCTGTGCACATAGGAACTCCCCCCACATAGGTGAGAACAAGGTGTCAAGGAGAGCCAGTGATATCTGCAAGGATGCTTCCGTCCTGGGTCCCGGATCACGCCCGGGCACTTGCTTACACTCAGGTGCGAGGGAAAATGGGAAGAGGTAAGAAAAGGTCAGCCAAAACTTACAGAGAAGCAGGAAACCATGAGATTTCATAGGAAAACAGTGGAAATCACCTAGAAAAGGCAACACAGTTTCCCTTTGTAATGTTTTTCATGACGTCCCATCATTCGAAGGCTGGAGAGATCTGGTTGTTGCAGCACGACTAACGCGGCACCTAGGCCAATGGGGAAAGGAGAAAGGTGTCTTGTTTTTTTCCATTCACGCAATGAAATGTGAACAAAAGGATGGTGTAAAAGCCACCGAGCAGTGAATACTGATCTCCATCAAGGCAAAGCAGCCAAAGAACGGAGGTCACCACACTCATTTTTGTGTCTGCAGTTTCTGTGGCACCCGGCGGGCTGAGATGTCCATGCGTGGGGTGATGGTAGGCCCCTTCCCCCAGGAGGGTCTCGTGGAGGTTTTTCCCCTTAGGTTCCTTTCAAGTGCACTCATCTGGGAGGCAGAGGAGGATGTTGTTGGCTTATTTCTGAAAGAAACTCCTGTTTGGCATCATTGAGGATATTTAACCAAAGGTGAACCGTGCTTGCTAACCCCACAGCAAGCGTGGGCAACATCCCAGTGAGCTTCATTGGAGACCTGGCAGCCTTTGGACCTCATTTGAACTTTAAGTGCAGAACAACACTTTGGGAAGGTGAAACCAATGCAGACTGAGATTGAATACACAGAACGACGAAATACACACAGACTCCTGAGTCACAACAAACTGCAGTAGCGCTCACACAGCACTAATCCTAATGTGGCTCTTATGGAAAAAGAAAAAAGAAAAAACCCAACCCACGCAGGACATAGCACAACAATATCTCCAGGGCTTTGGCCAGAAATGCAGGCACACTGCTATGCTTATTCAGCTAGCGGCTATTCCTGACCGGCTGTCCTCCAGCTGAGTAGTTCCAGCCCACCCAGTTTTCCTGCCCTGCAGCAGCGGGGCCACAGCCCAGCTCCGTGGAGGGTACCAGCACCCTGGGAACCTTCCGATTTGATTTTTTCTGTACCACCTAGAAAGCAGCATTGCAGGCAACCTGAAGACTTGGGGTGCATTTAGAAGTGAAGTGCTCTTGGTGTACATATGTGAAGAGAAGAAAGGGATTTCCATTCGGAAAAACAAGCAGAAGGGGGAAAAGCACGTGTCAAAGCAACGCTGAAATGAAAGCATCATCCAGGTGGTGGTGTATGATACATGCCCCAAATAGGTGGGAATCGTCAGGCCCCCAGGGTGCCCTTAGCACTCACTCATACTTCTCTGAATGATGGGAGAACCCCAAGTGACTTGTGGAAACATCAGCACCTCTCGACCCTGTTTAGTTTATGAATTTGAAGCTGGCAACAAAAGTTAGTGCTGGCTGCCTGGATATAATGCAGAAATCGGCCAGTCAGCACAGTTCAAATGAAAGCTGTTTTGCAGGAAGTTGAAAATGCCAAAAATAGCAGTATTTGGGTAAATCTTTGTATTTGCTTGCAGATTTTGTGGGTGTTTTTAAAGTCTCAAGGAGATGCATACGGTCATTTTAACCTTAGAGCCAAGCTTACACCACTCAGGATAAGAAACGCCGCAAGACCTGGTTTTGTGTTGCTCTGAACACATATTTTGCTTCTTCCATCTTTAGCCAAGCCTGTGAAAAATGTAAACAAGCACCAAAATATGAAACTCTGTATGAGGAGATTTTCAACACTCTTTCCTCTCTTCTTCCCAAGTCTCTCTTTAACCCTTCTGACTGGTCTTTTCCAATTTCACCAAAACTGATTTAATAAATGACTGTTTCTATTTTCTCCCGAAATAGCCAAGGCACAAAAGCCACTTGACATTTTTTCTCTTAAGGGGACACTGCTTCCGTTCTTAGAGTCCTAAAATTTTTAAGACGCTTGTTGGTTAAAGCTTTCCAAGAAAAAAATCACTCGTGAGCTAAAATTAATCCTGGGAAATTTCAAACCAACAGTAACATCCTGGAGAAAGCCCGAGTGTAAACAGAGGGTGAGAAAACAAACGGCACTTTGAACGTTTGTGCTTCTGAAGTTGTGCTGGCAGAAGGAACCGGGCGCAGACTTTTCTGGATCAAAGGAAACAAAGGACTGGCTCAGCTTCACTCGCCGTGCCCAGCAAGCTGTATATATTCAGTAACAGATAGAAATAGACTACTTTTTTCATCCTACAAGTGAAAAATATGTCTCAGCCAATTACCTTTTGTAAACTGTGGTATGTAGTAGTTTCTAAATCAAGGGGCAGGTTCTTTGCTGCGTGTTAGGGAGAGCAGGTGGTTTACTAAAATACCATAAGACGGTGGGCTGAAACTAATACCCTTTCCTAAATATATGTTTTAACAGGGTGTTAGTAGCACAGCAAGAATATTTAAGGTGTGTTCTGGAGGAAAAAAAGTTGTGCATGATTAAGGGATTGTATTTACCTGGAACGGCATCAACCTAACCTTTGTGGACTGTAATGCAGGCACATCTTCCCAGATTTTTTTATTTAAATACAAAGACATAAATATATTATAATAATATAGCATGTATATAATAATACTAATGAGGAGTGTATATATCACATAGGAAAAAATGATGGTTCAAAAAATGTTACAGCTGACTGTGCACCATAAATTTGAACACCTTACTCTGCGTGATTAAAGAGTATCACCGTTTGTTTTTTTCCAAAAGGTCTAATTCAGTGCACAGCATGGGTGGTGCTCTTAAAAGAGTCAAAGCTGATCTTTAAGAGTCAAGTCCAATTCTAATATTAATTTTATAACAAATGCAAACAGTCAAAACACCTACTGCTGTTAGATTTGGTTGCACGGACTCAAATTAAAGCAGTCTCTAATTTACCCAGAGCTCTACTATATATCATGTTTTATACTGGTTATCATCAACCACCCAGTTTGTCCAACACTTCAGATGTTATTACTTCAAGGAGGGGTTGCAGCTGCTCTCTGCCAAAATTGTCGGTTGTACTGGGTTAAGACAATCATTAAACTCCTGCAGACTGAAGCCAATTTCATTATGAATCATGGATTTTGTGGATTACCGCATGCTTACTTTAAAGGACAAATAGCTTTGCTACTACAGGAATAACAGTCTCGGGGAGATCAAAGGTAAGAAGGAAAAAAAATGCCTCCAGTCATGAAGAATGCTCAAAGTGAGCGGTGGCACAAGGATTATATATTACCCATGCATGTATAGCAAAGTAAACTGTCATTAAATGTTCCCAGGGAGGCAGCTGAAGAATATTGGCAAACTCTTTTAAGCAGTGGAGATCTGCAGGCCATTTTTTTTTTTTTTTAACTGGGTGCCTTTGTTAAGCTCCTTACACCAGGAGCTTAAAAGATGGTATCTGGCTTCTCATGGACTTTTACGAGCACTTTAGAAAACTGGGGCCAAGGCTAATGATTTGGAGCATAAGGAATTAGGAGCTCAGCATTACATAGCAGCTGAAAGAGGAGGCTGGATTTTAGTGTAGTCCTGGCAATCAGCTGCTGCTGTTGATGCTTCCGAAAATCTAGGTGCTTACAGGTACTTTCTCTTACTTACAGGTAAGAGTCCTATTGAGAACCTCAAATATTCAAATCTTTGCATATAGTCTATTCCTGTGTTTATAGGAGAAGAAACTGAAGGAATTGGCTATTTTGATCAACTAGTAGTATACCTAGAACAAAGACCTATCTGATGTGTTCATAGAGAACCAGCTTCCTTCTAAAAAAAAACCACAAGATCTCCTATGCACTACAGCACTTGGCTGCAGGGATAACTCTTCCTGTCTTTACAGTCTGAGCAACTCAGAAATCTCAGGCAGCAGCTATTTTTCTTTCAAGGTTTTATTTTTAAAAGATCCCAAATAAATTTCAAAGAGTGAAATAACAAGTGTGACAATTTAGCCACAGGTGACTTCAAGGCACCTCTCAAACATAATAGGCTTCCCGCCAGAATAATGAGCCACTCTGTGCTGCAGTTATGAGCTCACGCAGGCTTCAGCTACAGCCGTCATGTTGCAACTGTTGGGAGATGCTGTCAACACAGCTCAGTTTGCGCCCGCGCCGCCACTCTTATGTTACCACAGCCACCTACCCTAGTTCCTCTCTTCATGTTTTTCAGAGCAGCAATACTGAACAGAGACCCAAAGCTACAACTTAGACCAAGGACCATGAAGTTTTTTACTTCTGTGCTATGGCACACTTTCCAAGTTTTTAAGAATAGAATAAAATAGAATAACAGAACAGCAACTTCTCTTTTATGTCTTTTCAGGCTTCTAAGAAAAATAGTTTGATGTATCTCGCCCTTCCCCTGTTTCCAACTTTGGCTGTGGCTGCAGGAGTTATATGACTCGGTATGCTGAAGGAAGTCAAACCCCAGTAAATTACCTGTGACTTTAGTCCTGACAGTAGTTATCGTTTTCATTTCTTTAGACATCCTTACAAGCTATCTCTGTGGGCTTGGCCTAGTCCCTCTGAGTTTTGTGTTTCTCATCTTCATGAGCTGCCAGGAGTGTAGCTGTACATTGCAAGTCATACATGTTGGGGGGGGGGGGAAGAGACAGAGAGAGAGAGAGAGAGAGAGAGAGAGAGAGAAAGAATTTTCTAGGTAGCCGTGAAGAGTTTTGAATAGCGAACTGAAGTTGGACTGTGAGTGGAGGGGAAACAGTATGGTGCTTGATGCTGCATTGATAGGCTGTGGAATAATGGTATAATACAATTATTTGGGTTTTATCATTCTGGCTTTGTTTGCTGGCAAACACACCTTGGCCACTGTCAAGAAAGAAACATGAGATGTTGTAGTTCAGAGCTGTGGGCAGAAGGAACCGAGCTGTTCCCATCACCTGGTGTGGGTAGGGAGGCCCCATACATAGCCCAATCATCTGTGCTAACTAGTCCCGGGGATCCAGCTGTATGTGAGATATGCATCTAGCAAAAGCCGCTTGAGGAAAAGCTTCCCAGGTAGCTAAGGAGTAATGGTGCATAGTGTGAAGCCAAGCTTTGCTTGGCCACTGTGCCTCTGTGGTGAAGACCTCAGTCAACTACAGGGAGATTTGGCTTTCCTATTCCTATGCCTTCCTATCTGTCAATAAGGGTTTTGATTATTCCCATTACTTTCTGATTTGCATAGCTAGGTCTTGGATTTTATAAGTGCAGGTTGCATGGTCAGCTGAAAACACTGTGTTACATCTTGTGGAGAAAGCTTTATTTCAGCAGCATGTAAGGAGCGGTGAATATTTCCATAGGCCTTCTTAGGAATGAATGAATCACAGGAGATAAGTGAATGAAATGACACAGCCCCAATGACTTAGTGCAGCCCAGTGACATACACAGAGCATGTTAGGTCATGGTTTTACCTCCTTCGGCTCCAGAAAAGGCATAGACTCTATTTCTCCTGTGTACCCTGGCATAGCTAGAGGGAGCATAGTTCTGTTTTCTTTGCAACAGATGTGACAGGGCATTTCTTCCTCAGGTAAACTCTGCCACATGCTACTATGTGATGGTGTAAGGTAGCACTTCATGGTCTGCTGGCATAGCACCATCAATACGCTCTATATGAAATTAATCAAACAAAAATTCGAGATCTTGGTGAAAAGCCAGAAGGCTGTCCTCCCTTGCTACAGTGGGCAAGGCACAAGGCAGCCGGCTGCTGCTTGTGCTGCAGCTCTGCTGCAAGCTGAATGAGCTCATTCTGCTCTTGCTCCACACAAAGCAAGAGCTGGGGGGATGGATATGTAAGTCCGAGTGGGCTGGCGCAGCCAAATAGGGCTTGCATCAGAGCTGGCTTATGTCCCACCAGCTCAGGGCATGGCCGTAATTGCTCATGGCTGGCCTTCGCATACACTGTCGATGTAACTGCAAGCGGTGTGTTGCTAAGTTGGATGCAAAAAACCTCTAGCTCATGCTGCCAAAATGACTATCACCTGTTTGCCCATTTCTCCAACTGCTCCTTTTCGCTTTAGGCCAGTTCAGCCAGTGCAGGAGCCCCAGCACGTGTCTTGGGGCTTCTGCACTCTCTGCATCCAGATCCCTGTGGAAAAAAACAGCCCCTGGATCGAGATAAATGCCACCTGCTTTCAGGGTGGACTGCACCAACGGCTTCTCATTTTTTGCTTTGGCAGGGCTCAGTCAGGACACTTCTACTTGCTCTAGGGAGGCAAATCATTTGTAGGCTGAAAGGACAAAGTTCCCTATGTAGGTGATACGGCTCATCTGGCAGCCCTGAACTTTTGTACAGAGAACAACACCTACGCTGCCAGGCGACCTGCCAAGAGCTGCACCCACAGAGAAGGCGGCCCCGCCAAGAAGAAAGAAATTAGCTTTCTGCTGGCCTGGTGGTTCTGCTTTCCCCCCCCCCCCACCCCGTCTCATTCTCACTCTTTTGAAAGTAGTTCAATTTTGCCGCCAAATCTTGTTCATAGTCTTCTCCTCTTTGCCAGAAGCCAGTCCGCATCCTCCCCAGCTACACTTAAAACCTTCTCCAACTTGAAAATGCCAGGAAAAGCTGAAGCTCTAATGATGGCTGTTAATGCTTGATTATAAAATGAGGGCATCAACCAGACAACGTGCAGATGCTGACAGCAGTTAAACACCAGCTCGGGTGGCCTTTGCACTGTTTGCCGGAATACTCTCCCAACGCTGCTGGCCTTACCCGCGTTGTGTGCTGTTGCGCTGCAGGCAGACGTAGAGGTCTGTGGGGCGTGCAGCCGGAAGAGGCTTTGCAGAGATCTCCTGCAGAGAAAGAGACTCGCCAAGATCCCCCGTGCCCAGGCTGGCCCCACGCTGCCCCGAGGGCACGGCTGGGGTAGAGGGGGCTCCCGCTGCACCTGCGCCCAGCGCCGGGATCAGGCTCACCAGCTGTGCCCACGCGGCCGGCGCGGGACTTAAAACAGGCACCGGCCGCCCAGCGGTGAAGTGGTTATAAGTAACTGTCGGCAGATAACAACTCAGACAGTGATGCCATTATGATTCAGGTGGTAAATGAGGGTTATTTCCTATCAGACTGCTGTCTTTAAGACTGAGCAACGTGGTGCCGGTGCACTTGGTGACCCCTAATTCCCTCAGTTGCTCCAAGGACATGGCTGTTCCCTGTCCTGGATTTACTAGCAGGTCAAGACCTCGGGTGCGAAGCTCTGGTTCTGTGGCAACTAACAAAATGGATTTATGAAACCCGGGGAGTATTGTAAAAGTGGGCACGCCCTTGCCTGTTTTATACGCAGCTGCAAGTAGGTGCTGCTGTGATAATTACTGCCTTGTAAAGGGATCTGGCTCCAGCTGCCGCCCTCCGCCTGTTCCCTGCTGCCTCGCGGCAGCCGGAGGGGTGCTGCTGGTGCGGGCTCTGCCGGTGCTCACACCTTTACTTTCTCGTAGTTGAACTCCCAGTAACAAGCGTAGAGAGAAGGCGCCCTCCTTTACTCTGGGCGCCTGCATCACACAGGAGAGGGTGAGTCTGGACAAGGGGAGGCACAAGTAGATTCAGCTGGATTTTAGTGTGAGGCCACATTAAAGTGGATTGCAGAGTCCCGCAGCGAGGTGAATGAAAGGCTAACAATGCTATGATGGACAGGTAGTATCTAAGCGTATTCCAAAAATCAAAACAGACTTAGTCACCTTCTTTCAGCTGGTTTGCAAAACGTGCTGGGAAAGGGCAGCTGTGTTGTAATGACCGCGCTGCATGAATCCTCCTTAGAAAGCCTGGGCTGGCCACAACTGCTGCTGGCAGGTGCAGCAGCCACCAGTGCAAGTCCAGCCCTCAACGCACCAAAACAGGAGGCAAAGACCAGAGTGTATCTGGTTGCACCAGTGCTTTTGTTTTTACTGATATCTTTTCAGGGCATGATCTGTGAGTGTTAACGAAGGAGACGCTCAGGCAGTGGAAGCCCTTTGTCTGGGGAGTGGACTCAAAAAGAGGGCTTCGAGTGGACAGCTGAGGACTTTGCCAGCTTCGTACCACCCTTGGCTGTTGGCACGGGCAGCTCGGGAGGGAAATAACTAGGAGCGGAGCCACTGCTGCCCTGGGTACAGCTTGAGAAGGAAATCCCGCACCAGGGTCTTTTCGGGGGGGTGCGCCTTCAGATATTGGCCCAGCTGCTGGCAGTGAATGGCTGCAGGAGGCCAGCATCAGATGTCATGGTTGCACGGCTCTTGCATCCCATCCCCCACTGCAAATTTAAAAATAATTCTGGACGTTATAAACAGCTTGTAACATGTTTTGTCAGGTTTTAACGATCTTCTGGAACTTAGCTGAACGGATTGACTGGCAAAGAGGCAGTGCCTCTCCTTATATACAGACTGCTTCAGCAGATCTCTTTCAGCTATGCTTTGATTCTCTTGGGAACACCAGCCAGGACTGCTAATGTTCTTAGAGGGCAAGAAACATGCTCCACATGCTCCAAAATAGGTTTAGCTTGCAAAGGCTTGTTCCTGCATCGCCAGAATCTATCGCTTTCAAGTACATTAAGGGCTGATTTAACTGTCAAAGGTAATGACTGGACTGGGCTAGCTTTTCCCAGAAAGATTATATTCACTCAAAATCAGCTTTTTCTGAAAACGCTTTGCAGACAATAAAAGGTTATTGGGAGCTATTAAGTCCTAAACGTTGCTTATCTGCTGTAGAGCAGGGACAAAAGAAAAGCAGCAATAGTTCAAATTCCACAAATGTGGCATGGGTTGAACATTTCAGAACTCACCTGGGCTCACAGAGCAGTTTAGGTCAGGAGCAACCTTGTCTGGGCCAGCCTCCGCTTAAAGCAGGACAGGCTTCAGCCCTAGGTCAGGTTGCCCTTTGCTCTTGCAGCACGACTGCAGTCAAGCACGGCAGCTTCCCACCAAAAGGAGGAGACCCTTTTCTGTCTTTCTAAGGGAGCCTGCCCTGCTCCATTGTTTCCTCCACTTCTTTTCTTCAAGGGTAGGAACAAAATCATCAAATTGTCACAGAGTTGGGCTCAGTTCTCCCCCCACCCCCAGGAAGATTTTTAAAGCACTGGAGGTTTTGCTCCTGATTAGGATGAGATCGACATTCCCAACACTGAAACCCCACAGCATGGGATAATTTTTTTCTAGCTGCAACCCTACGTGTTATAGCAGAGGTGTTCACATACGTTTCCTGCATTGACTTTTCAGATCCTTATGAGACAGCGTCATAGATAGGTTTACACCTCTTTCCGCACAATGTCAGCAGATTTCCTCTCCCAAATTATTTCTGGTTGATATCTTTCATATATGTCTTTGTGTACTTTTAGCCTGACATCTGGAGTTCTTAGGGTACATGCTGAACTTCAGGGGCCCTCTCAGAGGTGTGAGTGACTACAGTGTCCAAACATAGTGATGTATGGGACCAGCGTCCTTTGGAAGCTTTGTATCATCACTTTAGAAATGTGTCAGTGCTCTGCTCAAAGTCTGCCAAACTGTTAATGCAGAGAACTGATTGAAGTTCTTAACTAAAGCTGCTTCTAGCAATCCTTATGTAATTCCAGATTTGCATTACATTTGATATTGCTATTGATTTTTTTGCTTTATGAATGAGGAGCATGGTTTAAGAGTCTTAATTTGGCATCCTAATATAATTTAAAACAGCCACATAGCATTCTATTTTTTATAAAAATAACTTTATATGAAATGTACAAACATACCTAAGTATAAAAGCTGTATATACATATATATACATGCACATCCCATGTATTGTTTTGTTATGGATATTATTGCATGTGTTTATTGTTTTGGTTGAAGATTTAGTCCTCCTTGCATTTAATCATTCCTACACTCTTCTGCAACGGCTAAACGGAAGACCTGATTTCAGTTAAAAGATATAAAAGTGGAGCAGGTTATCCCATTTACTGTGGAACCTTGTAGGATGGCTGAATTTCAGCACCAAATGACACTTTAGCTAACATGCATAGGAACATTTTGTTTTGGCAGTGGGTTGAGTGAGACTTTGGCTTTGCTTGGGGATTTAACTGTGCAGACTCAGTTGCCATAAGAATTCATCTGAGGTGCTGCTAAAAGACGACAGGGTACTCCACGTTTGACGTTAATACCAAATGGATAGAAGAATCCAACCTACCACTAAACGTATTTTAATAAAAGAACAACATAGACTGAATCTATACTGGTGAATTAAGCATGACCAGGACTATTCCCAAGCACTGAGACCAACTGGCACAGAGCAGCCCATGTTTGTGCTAGTGAAATGTCTCACCATCCAGAACAATGTGGCTGCATGCAAGCCACCTTTTGAAAATGGTACCCGAAATGCTCTACCTACCCAGTCATGCCCCAGAGTTATTTGGGCATAGCGCTGTCAGGAACATGAAATGTAAGTCAGGAAGTATTCTTACAGTTTACCACCACAAATGATTTTGTTCCAGGACCCGATAATGTTTAAGGGCATTGAATTTGTCATAACACAGTATCTTGTGACCAGTACACCAGTTAAGCCTTCAGCTGATGAGCAGTTTACAGAAAGTATACATCAAGTTTCCCAGACCTTTACTCAATCTTCTTACAGGGTGTTGCGTAATTGTTTGCAGATAACCAGTATTGCCCTGGACTGTTTCCAATATGAGCGTATCATCAAATCACAAGATCTATTCATGGTTAGATGGTAAATTTTGCTTATCTGTCTGAAAGGCTTAAACACCCAGAGTTCACAAAGTCTGTGTGAAAGACAAGTTGTTTCTAATGGATATATATCTTTATGAGCTGCCCCGAGTGTGATGTCACTTGCATTCTCTTTGCAGGAGGAGTACTTTGCATTACTGGAGTCCCCTTAGGAAACAAGACATGTGCCCTGGCCTCCATGAAAAGTTTCTGTTTTGTTAGCCACTTCCCTGTAGCCAGTATTATGCCAGAAGCTTATCTCTATGACAGGTTTGTTAAATGAGGGCAGAAAGACTAAAAAAAAGGGAAAAAAAAGTGCTGTTGATTCACACTTCCATCATACTGCTACATAGCCATAAACCTCGTGGTTAAAAAAGGACCCATTTCGCTCTACATATGTCTAATATAGAAGATTTTAGTGCAGAAGGTTGCATGGTACTCTGTTCTTTCCCTTAGGGAATAAATGAATGAAGAGAAGTTAGTGTGGGCACAGGGACAAATATATATAAGCTTGCCTTCATTGAATTCAGGCAGGAAACAATGCATTTCTGCTCCATCAGTACAGTGAGGTCCAAAGACAGTTTTCAGTAGGAATATTGGGGCAAATTCGTTTCAGCTCTGAATAGTTTCTAAGTACAGTTTATTATTTTTTCTAAATAATATTATTTGAAATGGTAGCAAGAGAAAATACTAAGCAGTCCAAGGAGCTCCAGTTATATGTTCTTTCTGGCAATCCACAGATGAAAGGCTTGGAAATCTCTCCTTAAACTGTTTGCTGGATTGCTTGTCACCAAGAAAATTCAGCTGGCGAAGTTAAGAGTTTTATTAAACAGCTTTATGGCAAGCTGCTGGAAGGACTCAGTAGATGAAAACCCCGCTTCAGTCAGCAAACCCTATGGTTTAATTGGCATCACTTGAAAAGTAAAATAGAAGTTAACCAAAGGCCAAACAGGACTCCCTGATAGGGAATTCCACTCTGCACTGTAATAGTTTTATGTCATATCTACAGCTAACCTCTGCAGCTAAACTGCACACCACGTTGTATTTCTAATCAACTATGTCAATACAAGAACATTTACTGTCACTCCTGTATGGATCTGTGAAGGCACAATGAACTAAAGTTTGCAAAAGAAAGAAGTCTGCTTCTTGTACTTTAGAACTGGTTATTTTTATGGATTTTTTTTGAAGCTCTGCAAGATGCTTCTACTTCTAAACTAACCACTTGATAAAAAACACCATTTGATCTCTGAAAGCATAGGAAGGGGATAAAGCATTGAGAAAACCTGAAAACTCATATTTGTAACTTATGGAAACAACTCCGAGTAATATCTATTCATGCAAACTGCATACAGAAGAAAGGAAGACATATTAGATCTCATTGTTGCTCTCCCCCTTGCCTGCACTCCCCACAGCTTGACATTTGTTACTGATTTTTCTCAACCAAATTGTTCCTGTCTTAGGCAGTCTCGGAACAGTTTCAGCTTTGTCTTCCGCCGTGCCCACGCAATGCCTCTTGGAGATGGCTACAGGAAAGTGGAAGGAGCTCTTCCAGGGATGGAGAAACTCATGCAGCTGGGCTGGACTCCCTAGCCTGACGTTAGCTACAGGACTTTTTTGCTTGAGAGACCCTTGCAGGAAGCAGCCTTACAGGTAGGTGTTCCTAAAGGTTTGCAAATCTTTTAGTTTTGTTTTAATGACAAAAGTGTTCATGGTTTTTTCATGAGCTCAGTTTATGACCACTGGTTGACTCTTTGGATTTCCTTGACTTCCACCTGTGCTACCTACCTGAGTGGTGAGTCACAGTCTGGTTTCACCTGAGGGCAGATTAGCAGAGGAGTCCCTTGCACTAACATCCCTTTTCTTTCCCTTTTTTTGACATTCAGGGTAATGTCAAAACAAGCCACTGTACTTCCTCACAACTTGGACAGTGTGCCTTGTGGGTGAAAAAAATTTGTCCTAGCTGTGAGGGACATGGAGACAGGAAAGAGGATCATTTTCTAAATAATCTATATATATATATATATTTTTTTTTTCCTCTTGGCATACTTCAAGTTACCTCAATTAAGAGGTAACTTTACTTGAAACATCACATTTTGGCCTGGCTCCTGGGCACTTAGGTTGCGTGTTATTTTGTAGTGAAATACTCCTGTTTCACAATGTTTTGACTCCTAAGGCTTGAAATGACCTGCCATTTGTCTTCAGCAGCATTTCAGCCAAGTTCCTAACCCTGGACATTTTAGGTCCAGAGACCTAGAGGAAAGCACAAAAATGCCCCCCTCAAATAGTTGCAGCAATTTTCAGCGAGTAAGGTCTGAAACAAGCAAATCTGTGCGTGGGCAACTCTATCTTTGCTTTGCTTTGGGGTAAGGGTTTGTGCCTTAGTAATCCGTTTGATTGGTGTGCTTAACTGAAATGAAACAGACCGTGCAATCCACAAGCTGCTTTTCTTTTTTCTTGTCCTCTCAATTTTGCAGTGATGGAACATGACTTTGCCACTAGAATAGTTTATGATGTGTGCCATGTGCTGCCCTGAAAGATACATGTGTAATAAATGTGTGTCGAATCTTAGGAACAGCAGCTGATTGCAATTTATTGCCTTATCATGAGGGATTTGTCAGCCCTTTGAATCCCTAGTGGACATGCGGTCCATGAACGATGAATCATAATGACCATCTATGTCCAATTCAAAGATAGAGATGTTCACGCACACATACACTAGTTTTCCGAGAAAAGTAGATTTTGGGGGGACATGGAAGCCTGTTACCTTGCTGCATTATTCAGTCTTGCAGAACAATTAATCTAGCATCCTTTTGGGAGAAGGTCTGCATTCAAAGAACAGCACAGATTCTTCTGCTGTGTGTTTTCCTCTCCCAAGCATAGAAAACTGATGCAAGAATGAAACGACAAAGCACTTCTGCATGTGTGAAGTGGCTTCTGCTGGCTGCTCAGCATTGTCAGCGTGCTCCGGAAGGACTCCAAACAGAAGGTACCTGCAATCACCCACTCTTAGGGGTGTCACTCTTGTGGTGATATTTCCCCTCTTCCTCCACTGTCAGAAAAAAAGAGGGCTTGATCTGCGATTAGAAAGCTTGCTTGTGTTCATATGGTCTTGAATTGGTCACTGGCTTAGAGTACCCAGGCGTCTAGACTAGGAAAGGCAGCTGGCTGACTTCTTCCAGAGGACTAGCCAAAGCATAGGCAGGGTGGGCAATTTGTGTACCAGCTAATACGGCGCGAGAGACTGTCACGCTCCATTTGCTGTTTCCTTTGCCTGCTTCCTGCTTCCGCTGACTGTTCCTCACAGCAGTTGTGGCCCTCCTCTCCTAAAAGTGTATGCAAGTGAATAACTCACAGGGTGGATCAGAGATGGGGAAATGGAGAGAGGATTCAGCACATCGGCACACTCTGGTGCTGCACTGGACCCCTGGACGTGCCGCAGAAAGCGGCATTGCAGTTTGGTAGCTTTGCTAGTCACACAGCTACTACATCCAGCTTTGAGGTCAAAGGGATAGCAGCTTGCTAGGCTGGAGCCTGCTGCATTAACTGAAGTTGCTTATTTACATCAGCACTGAGTGCTGAGTTTGGCTTCCACATGTATATAAGGTCTGATTTTTTTTTTTAGAACCAGTAGCTTTTATTATCCCACTTACAATTTTGTCCACATTAAATTATTCACTATAATAAGTGTAAGTCACGCAGGTTGTTTCTAAACTGATCATGCGTCAGGTTCCTGGTCTCTGCTGGCTTTCCTTTCCATTGCAGCTAGGGCGTGGGAGATGAGCTAATGCACCCATGGTCGTGCTCCGGTATAGTGTCAGAAGCACTTCCATGTCCAGTGGTTTTGCTGTAGCTATAACTGTGTGATACACACCCAAAATACAGAAATACAATGCTGCAGGCATAGTTATACAGTCTTAAAACTGTGCCTCTTAAGTAAGACTGTCATGAAAGTCAACAGGACACTGAACGGTTCAACCACTTCCAGAAAGAAAACCTGCCCTTAGTCTTGAAATGCCATTATTTTCAAAGCATGGAAAAAAATGAGGATTAAACAGAGCTGTTTCTTTAATGACACATCAAGTGATCTTGAGCAACACTGAGAGCATGCCTGCATGTTGGGGCATTACTTTGAAAGTTTGATAAAACTGTTTATAGAAGGCCTTTCCAGGCATTTGCACAAACAAAGCTCCATTAAACTACATACCAAACTAAAGTCTTCATTTGGTGAACTGACAAGGAGAACTCAAAGAGATCAAAGAAGCTGTGACGAGTGGTGGGGAGGAGGAGGACAAAAAGAGAACGAATGAAGAGGCATTTCTTTCTTTCTTTTGCATTGCTCCTGCAGTGTAAATTCCTGTTGAAGGATTGTATTAGAAAATCGTTGTGGCCTGCAAAAGACTAGAGCTTAGAGACAGTCACAGTGCTGGCAGTGAGCTGGGAGAAGATATCCTGCTGAGAAGAGATCATGCGACCAACTTGATCACACAGTCTGATCTCTGACATGCCACGCTGCCTCTTGGATTTCCTTGAAGTGAGTTTTCCTTGAACTGATTTTCATCTGAACTCTTGCACATCAGCTGAAAAATATGCTTCCTGTCCTGATGATTGCATTTCTAGAGTTAAGGAATCCATTGCACATCCTGAAATGTTGTTTTCAGTGGTAAATTACTTTCACTATTAACAACATGTTCGTTTTTCTGGTTTTAATTTCAAGACACTGAGTTTTGTTGTATCTTTCTCAGCTAGGCTAAATGGCTTTCTATCACCAAAACTGTATTTTTCTAGGGAAGGAGTTATGCATTCATTGGCCCATTACACCACCTTTTCTTTTTTTAAGAAAGCTAGACTGAGTTTGTGAACCTTTTCAAAGACAACCCCTATTCCAATTTAAAAGTTTTGTTTTTCCTACCTTTAATCAGAGTTCTTCTGTAAGCGGTAAGGTCTCCTAGAAAGCTGGGCAGAACTGATACATGTTTCCATGGTGTTTATTTGTTGTACCATAGGCTATATCTAAATTTTCCTTCCAAAACTAGTTGTGCATTTCAGGGTAATGGTCCCCCACCGGCCTAGACTGGGGACTTAATTGTAGTCCATATGCAGTGGTTCATACATGACATAAGGGTGTCTAACGCACGCCATGATCTCTTTACTGCACTTGGTCATGGGTATTGCGCCTGCCTGGACCTACAAGTTCAGAAGTATTCTCCAAACTGTGCTCCCCCTATCCTTATAAATTTAGCCACTGTGCTTAGGCAGCCTATCAGAAGAGCCTAGGGAAGCACCACTGTGCTTAATGCCGTAGAAATACTAACCCCAAATACCTCTTACAAATGCATGCAGTCCAGGGATAAGGCAAGGAGACAAGAGATGCAAGGAGGCAGTATGGTTAGCATGGCGGGTGGTGATGTCCCTGCAGCAGCAGGGACACAGCAGGAGTGGGACCTTTGTCTAGCTGTTTGGTAGACAATACAGAGAAGGAAAGCTTTATGGCGGGAGGTGAGGGAAGACAGAAAAGAGATCGTGTGAATGTTCATGAGGAGTTCGTCCTACACGCAAGAGGGAGGTGTGGAAGAAAGTGCGTTTTCAAACATTTGTGTGTTGTGGTAATGGGGGCATCTATCATGAGCCAGCCACAAGCAGGGGTTGAATTCTCAGATTAAGAGAAGATGGTGGGCTGGAGCAGACTGTAGTGGGCTGTAAAAGACAACTAACTTGAAGATATTGATGGTTCTGAAAGGTGGGAAGGCTGGTGCATTTGAAATCTTAAACAGGTAACAGCATCCTTCTATTTTTATTTGGTGTTATCTCATCCCCCATTCCCAAAGACGATATTGACTCTTTGGTGAAATGTCATACCAAGACCTTATGCACAGCTGGTTGTCTGCCAGAAAGAAACACAGTCATTATCAAAGTTTCTGCTCCCTTAGCCTACACTTTTTCTTCCCAGCTTTATGGTTTTGCACATAGTTGTCTCAATTTGCATAGAGTTTATTGTGTTCAGCTTATTAGCCGTCTGTGTGCCAGTAATCTGTCCTTTCTGTTATTCTCCTTGATGTTTATCAGCTCTCAGAAATTTGCCACAAGGTTGATTTTTCTGCACCAAACTTATTTCCTTCCTCAGAGAGAGATGCAGAAAGCGCTAAACGCTGTCAGCTACCGACTTTGTAAGCAGTCTGTTGCTTAACACTGGCTCAGAGGGTCTAGCAGCTAAAAGATTGGTGTCAGACCATACCTGCTACCACTTGCCAGATCCCTGTGTGGCACAACTTCCCCTATGTTCTGTTGCGTTCTAGGGTCCTCTCTAACCCCCGTGTCACCTGCAGGACGTGCAGACTGTTGTTTGGGATAGTTCCTCACAGTTACTAGACGATGTAGGCATGAAACTGGAGTATATCCTTATCCTCACAGAAAAATCCTATACTTTTCCCATTAGTGATGCTTTGTGTATTGCGATTGAAGTCATGGATAATAATTGCATTTCTTTATAGCTCCACCTGAAGTTTCAAACAGAACAACAGCAATGATGATAAAATAATCATAAACCTGATTCACAAAGCTGAACACAAGATTTAGCCCTCTCCAGATCTAAGAAGAAAAACTAATTTAAATCCTCCTGATAGTTATCTATTTAAATCTTCTTTTGAATTGCTACACAGTTGTTTGTTTTCTTTTAAATAAGAAAACAACCAAAGAACAGACCACTTCCCTAAATTAGGTTTATCAGTGTTTGTTTGTCTTTCTCCATAGAAATTCAGGTCTTGTCCAGGCTTAGAGCATTTAACGATGACTGATACTATATCGCAAGACATGAGAAAGACTAACACAGCTAAGGAAGGGATATTCTGTCTGTAGCTTTATGGCTTGAGCTACACGGCCTTATTTTTATTTGTTTTCTCCATCAATGTAACAGATAGTCTGCATTAGAAATGAAGACATGATCCTGCAAGTGATTTTTTTCCCATAAATATGTCATATTAAAATGTAAGGCTTAAGCGGCATTGTACATTGCATGCACGTACAGCCCATCTCCAGCCAATAGTAAGATCTAAAACACTTTATCTTGGTTTGCATGCACTCCCGATTAATTCAAATGCTAGCTGACACTTGGGTGAGCCGATAATAAAGACTTCTAAGACATCAGAATTAAAACTCTGATGGCTGTTCCCCTGCTCCCCAAATCTAACATTTATTTTTGATTTGAAAAATAATTTTGACCCGATGAAAGAATTCGTGATGTGTGCGATGTTCTGTTTTCAGTTCTTGTTTTAGGCAAAGTTCAGGAGGGAGAGAAACATTGAAATGAGAAAGCAAATCTTTTCGTACGTTTCGGAATATAAGACTTAGTTTTTTAGCTGGTACTACAGGTAAGAGGCCAGAAAAAAGGAAACTCGAAAGCAATTCAAAAACTTAAGAAGTTATAACTACTGCTTGTGAAGCCGTCAAATCTCTAGCAATGTTTTCTGAATGCTGACACACATGATTACTCAAGAATTCGACACTTGTTCCTGACAGGCAGGCCTGTCAGAGCCGAAATAGTAGGCACATTTACAATACCATGATGTAACGTTCCCCCCCCTGTTTTGTAAATGTGGTCACATGTTGTAACCTTCCTTGGTTTTTAATACTAGAGCAGCAATGTTTAGCACGCAGAGTCTATGCTGTAACATTAAAACTCTTTCCTAGCAGTTTGGTAGGTGTTTTGTAACTTGGTGGGGAACTCTATGTTCACATAGCTATGACCCATGACTTAATCTGGGTACAGCTTTCAGTTCCTCTGTTTATTTTTGCTAGTAGTGCCAACCAGAACTGCTCTCTTTGCTCTGCAAAGGGCAGCATCCTGGTGGCCAGTGTTGCAGCTCTGCTGAGAGCAGAGGGAACCTCCGTTTCCACAGGGCTCTGAGCACTTTCCCATCAAGAGCCAAAACCTTGCGTCCCACAGAGGCAGAACAGGGCAAAGTACCCCGAAAGATACCTTACAGATGTCTTTATCAGATGTCTTACAGATGCCTCTGTACTCCTATTCTGAGGTCAAGGAGAAAGCAGGAGTTGTTCTAACTTAAGGCTTGTCTACACAGGAAAACTTACCAGAAGAGCAATAGTGCAATAGTTCCCTGAGTCTTCCTCTGGCTTGGGTTAACTCAATTTGGAAGCAGAGTTATTCCAGAATATAATTTCCACTTGACAGTCAAATCCTACTTTATTAGAGAATAATTTCCATTTCCAGGCAGGCCTGTACACACTGCTCTGCAAAGTCCTTGATGAGCTCTGGAATCACAGAATAATTGCAGGCAATGCCTTTTCGCTGTTCTCTCGTCATGCCCCATGTCGCAGCTCACAAGAATGACCAGAAGAGAGCTGGAGAGGGCCCTCAGAGAGCACAGAGCTTAGCAGTAAGAAAAGGGCACGACCATAAGGGAGCATTAATGTGCTGTGGGTATTTCCTGGAATATGCTGCTGGAGCTCCTCTAATTTATAGCAAGGCCATAGAGGCCTACTAAGAAGTGGCTCTCATGTTTCTTTTATCGCCCACACACAGGAATGAGAAACAATAAGGATCTTGACCTGCTTTCCACTTGCATGGAAAGCATGTTGTATGGAAGCAGAGAAAAAAGTACTATGGGAAAAGAAAAGCCGAGTGAAAGCAGCCTGGGCAGGGGAATTCTGTAATTCTTTGTCCCACTGTAGCAACAAGGGGGAAGCTGTGTTCCCCCCTTTCCATCTCTTATTTTAACATTTGCAAATCTCTGGCTTGCTGAGTGGGTGGAAGAACTCAGTCTGAGACTGGACTGACTTGGTGACTTAAAAGCAGAGCAAAACAAGGACCTCTCTGAGCAGCTTGAGAGCTAGCTTTCTACACAGTGGCATCAAGGGCCCATGCCCTTATCACTAGACCTGTCATATCTTGCACAAATGACTCCCAACACACAAGCCCCCACAGCTCTAGCAGCACCTTAGTACTGCTGCACAGCCCTCCGCTGCTTCTGATCTAGGGCCTCAGGCTGCGGGGAGCAGCCATGGTGCTACGTGTCCCATGGGCCGTCTCACATAACAGGGCTCCATGGTACAAGGAGTCCCGCAAAGCAATTTGCTGCCTCCTTCTGAGAACATTCAACCTCTTTGTGCCGGGTAGGCTCCAGTGCTGCTTCATGCGTCGGAAAAGAGAAATGTATAAGGTGTGTGTGGGAACAGGCTTTTCTGCGTACTGTTAGCCACCTGGGCCAGTATGTGGGCAGATTCCCAGCACCACTATTTTACTGGACTTATCTTAGGGCAAGATCCTCTGTACGACTTCTCGCTCAGCACTCCTAAGTTGCTGAGGAGGTGCCAAAGCACAGATTTTATGGACTCACTGGCTTAGTACAGCAAACTTTCTTTGTGTGTCAGGTGAAGACAATGTCAGAAGATGGGCAGCTGCTGCCAACATCTGTTCTTGTTGCCATGCCATGGTCTTAGTATATAGGGGCGAAAGACGCATTAGGCCTTTATAAATAAAAGATCGAGTCATAGAGTAGGTGAGGCTGGAAGGCACCTCTTGTGCAACCCCCTGCTCAAAGCAGGGCCGTATTAGGGGTTACTTTAGCTTGCTAAGGATGAAAACCTGATGAGAGTATGAGCATTGTGTACAGAGCTACACATTGTGGGTACTTTGTGATTCCACGGGGTCAAGGAGGAGGTAAAATCAAAACTGGATAAACTCTGGAGGGTTTGGGTTGTGTTGGTGCTGTATATTGATCCTGCAGGTTCCCAGGCAGCTCCATTAGCAAGTAGTCAATCCCTGCAGTAAAGAAACACTAGAAATGCAGCTGCAGTGGCCAATTCCTTGTCTGAGCCACATTTATTTCCTGAGAAGGTCTTATGGGAAGGGCTGGGTGAGCTTCCACTCAACAAACACCTCCAGTGCTGGAGTGAAGGCTTGCAAATGCAGCAGAATCTTACTAAAACCTCGTTTCAGATGGAGTCTCTGCAAATCCCTCTCAGATCAAGGAAAAGCAGGGACAGTAGTTGGCAGGGAACAGTATCTCTTCTGCACTAATGACTGAGAATACTGTGGGAGATATTAAAGGGCTGCTGTTAAGGTACTGCTAATAATTTTCTGAATCATTTCCATTCCTATTCTTCCCCTGACAGCCTGAAACTGCTGCGAGTCCTTTAAAACTATTCTGCCTACTAATAGTTTATTACTTTATTTGATAGGTTGCTTAGGGATAGGTAGGCAGCTCATGTTTTTCCCTCCTCCCTTTAAGTAGTGAGAGCTTTTCAGTATTTCCTGGAGAAAAATGGGTGTAATAAAATATGAACATCTTGGGCCCAATCACGCAGCAATGGAAAAACCGCCCTGCTAGGTTGTTTTGTGCTGGCTGTGCGATGGTTGCTGTGCTCTGAAGCAAGCTGGCAGTGCTGCCAGTGCTCAGGCTTCTGGTAAACATCTTCTTGCTTCAACTAGTGGAAAGGCTTGCTCATTTAGGAAAGCAAGATGGAGCGTATATGGACCTCTGCGGTCTCCACTGATGGTTTTTCTGAATGAGTCATTGCACAGCGCTGACCTGGGTAAAGTCGCATGACGATGGCCAAAATTGCCCAAGCACCTGGGTTACTGCTAGCAAGTGTTGTTTTGGACTGCAGGCTTCAGCCTTCAGTAAATACACATGTGGCTACAGCAATAACACGCTGAACTAGCTGTACTGACCTACGGGAGAAGTGTGGCGATTATAATTTACCAGCAGGCACCATGAACTTACTTAAACAATGTTTGACTGAGTGTTGCAGTGCTCCTCTAAGGGAAATGGCAAATACCCCATTACTCAAAGTGCTTAAAGCTGGACTGGCCAGAAAAACAGGGAGCACTGCAGCAGGAACGGCCCAACTGAGCGCACTTAACTGCTCGTTCCTCACCCTGACCCAGGCTCTGGGGATCTCCTTCCCTAGCAATGCTCAAGTCATGGGCTGGGAAAGGAGCCACACGGCTCTAGCTGGAGATTTTATAGATCGTTTAAAAATGTGTAATAAAAACTATTTGTGTTTATGAAAGAAAGATATATCTGTGAATTCTGGAAGGCGCTGCCTGTGGAAAAGGGATATTCTGAGCCTTCGGATTCTGGCAAAGCCCCTTTATTAGAAAGTGGAATTTTCCCTGCATAAGCAACAATGCATATATTTGTTTAAAAGAAAAAAAAAGTTGAGAAGCCAGCAGACGTAGAGTCCTGATGAAGAAGAAAAGGAGCGTTGTGTCCAGGACATTGGGGAAACTGTTCAAAAACAGTTCATCCTTATGCAAAAACTGTCCCTGTTCACTCACCAGCAGCAGTGTTAGCTCGAGTTAGCTCCAGCTGTTCAGTGGGAAGAGTGCGAGACTGGGGTTTTGGGACCTGGTCCTGACTTCAGCTAGAGATGTGGGTTCTTGGCATCTCCCAGGGGCTGGCACTCAAGATGGGGAGAACAAACAAGCAGGTCTGTTCAAAGGCATGTAGGAGGAATTATATTTCTTTTGGAGTAACTCCTCTTCCTTCGCAGGGCAAAAAAAGCACCCTGTAACAGAATAAAAAGTCCTTGTAAATGGAAAGAAGCTAAATGTAAAGATTGCATCTGCAAGATCCCTCTTTGCCTTCTGCCAAAATCAAAATAAAAATAAAAAGAGAAGATTCAAGATGCATCAGGCCAAAGAGAGGCTATGCAAGTTTGAACAGGTCTCCTTAGCCTAACGCTTAGGCGTCCAGCTGAGGGAGGGGACAGTTCTGGTCTCTGCACCTGAGACTGAGTTTTAAGCTGTAACCATTTCATGACAAATACATCCCTTCCTCCCTGCAGCCTCACTCGGAGGACCGAGGCGGGAGGCAGGCATTGGAAACCCTCCCGTGGTGGAGCGATCTGACCCCAGCCCTCAGAGTTCACGCGACGCAGGGTGGGAGCCATCAATACACTGTCACCTCCTTTGGCCGTGCTTTGAGATGGTAAGCTCAGCTCCGGTTTTCCCGAAAGGAAAAGTATGCCTGCCAGCTCCCGGGAGGAACTGTCGGTTTTAGCCCCTTTTACCTGCCGGCCGCGACAGACAGTTGGTGTGCAGCGTGGGCTGCCTGGGGTGGTTCTCCGCTCCGCGTGCCGACCGTCTCCATTTCCAAACCACGCGCTTTCGGCTGAGCTTGCTCACCTCGCTCTGGGCTCTGGACTTCATGCTGTGGGCCCAGTCCCTGAAGGTTAAGTACTGGGGAGACAATACTGTTTTCTTTGTGGTTCCGCTCATGGTCATGAGAGAAAAAAAAAAAAACACGAGTAAATACTTTTTTGAAACGCAGGCTTCAGAGAGGTTGTATCAGGATGTGCTTGTACTCTGAGTTTCAGGTCATGATGCAGAAAATCACTGTAAACCTTCAGATGGGAGTTTAGATGCTAGCTGTCTAGAGAGATCATCTGGAAAAATATCTTCCAAGGAATTTATTTTTCGCATGTGAAGTGATTTTGTTATACTTGTTTCTATTTTGTTAAACTCATCATTTATGTCAGTATAAAGGCCAAGAGGGATAAAGGCAGATAAAAGAAAAATAGCGGAATCTAATGCTTCATCCCAAACCACAGAATTCTTTAAAAACTCTTCTATTCATAAATAAGGCTCATCACTAGAAATTCCTAATTTGCATGGAGCAAATTATATTGTCATTGGCCCCTCTGTTTGATTTATTTTTGATACATTTGCATATTATGTGGGTCTGAACTACATGGCACATATTATAAATGAGATACTAGATATCTCTCTCAGAGGTCACACACACTGGACTGAACTTTTAATTCTTCTTCCTTACAGGGACATCTTTTATTCCCTCCTTAGCTTTTTCACCATTCATATGTCTAGCATATGAAGCAATGCTGCAGTCACATTGCCATGGAACACACATGGTGGAACTAGTGCTCAGTTGCACATACACAGAGAAAAAGAAAAACATGAGATACAAAATAATCTGCAGTCTCTCAAATCTGGCAATTCTTTATGCTGTTGAAATTTGGACCCTCTTTGGAGAGGGAATCAAAAAATTCCTCCTACCTATGTTGTGAACATGTAAATTGCTTCTTATTTCTTGCTCCCTTTTTAACTCCAGGAGGCTTATTTAGCAAGACAAATATAAGTTCCACTGTCTGATTGGCCGTGAGGAAAGGTACTGAGAAGAGAGCACTGTTTTGCTGCAGTATGAAACCTTGCTGTACCCTTATCTCAGCTACTTTGTGAGGTGCTGGTCTCCACAACTTAAGAAGGACATGATAGCAGAGAATAATCAAGAGGATAGCACAGCTTCCTTGCAGCTCAGATGATAACAAAGTCTGCAACCCTCCAGGCAGAAGAGGAAAAGGACCAGAGGGAAAATGTGATCGATGCTGACAAAGTCATGAAGGCCACGGATAAGGTGAATGGCCTGGAAGGCCATTGTGCCCCAAATCCCACAGTACTGGAACAGGGAGGCACTTGATGAACATAGCAGGAGACTGGTTGAAAAGAGATGAGGGAAAATGCTCCTTTATTCAGCAAGTGGTAAGCTGCCAGAATTTGCTGCCCCAGCAGGTTATGGAGGCAGAGGGAACGAGCAAGCTCAAAAAGGATTTGGCAAATCCATAAACAAGAGGTCCTTAGATAGGTAGTAAAAGGACTGTGCAGGGATGCTACTTCTGAGATGCCTAACATGGCAGTTGTGGATGCAGGAGCAGTACGTGGAGAATGGATGGATAGATGGTGGCTAGGTTTGCTCGCTCCTGCTTCCACTGGTGGAAATACTGGGCTAAATGATCCTTGATCTGACCCATCTGTTATGTTCTTATTCTGTATCTGGTCATGGCTCACAGCAGATGCCTCAGGAGTATAAAAATAAGGCAAAGTAGAAAGATTTTTCGCAGCATAGGCTCTTGCACAGCAAGTGCTTTGTGGCTCACAGCTGGAGGTATTTTACTTAGGATAAGATTTCTACCTTAAAAAAAAAAGAGGGCTTTGAAGTCAAACTTTGTTATTAGAGGGGACATGCCAACCATGAGTAGGTGCCAACTGCAACACTGCATTATGACTGCTGTCTCATGAGGAAAGCTGGCAGCTGGAAAGGCTGGGAGGCATGTCCTGAAGAGAGTGGAGAATTTAGCCAGACTTTCAACAACCTCTTTGACGCTGGGTGGCTGAGAAAACAGGGTAGCATTTTCTGTATGAACTGTGATATTCACAAAATATCCTTGAATAACTGTCTACTGTGTCACACTGGCTTACAGCCTTTGTTGCTGCATTGACCTGACACAGTGCAGGTTACCTGATTTAGCTCCTGGAAGACACGCTAACAGGGGTTGTGTGTATCAGGAAATTTTGTTGCTTCTACTATCATGAAATTTCTTTTCTGTTAAACAAAGAAAGTAAATTTAACTTCCCTGTTGCCTCTGTGTTTAAGCTAATATTGGGCATGCTAACAAGAGACACAACTGACCTTTCAGTCCAAACAAGCAACAGTTCTACTTTTAGGAAAAATGGGAATGAAAATGAAACTTCTACAAATTGCAAGAAAGATTAAGGTTCTGTAACCAAAGTGTGAGAGAGACCCAGAAGAAAAAGGAACTCATCATTACAGCCCTTTTTTTTTTTCCAGGAAATAACGTATTTACCCTTGTTAGGATCACTGCTTAAAGGCAGGCACCCAAAATGTAGCATTACAGTTTTTGGAGCATTACTCAAAGCTCACGGAAGCTTAGCATTTTTCTCATTCTGCTGAGTTCCAGCTCAACCTCAGGACTTGCAGCTCTCTTTGTGCCCTTACATTTTCTTCTGCATTAGCATAAGTACAAACTATGGGGGAAAACCCATTGAGAGGCATCTAGGCCCATAGCAGTGATTGAGAAGTAGGGAAGAATGATGTGGGAGGCATCTTCCTTTTCCTTCATAGGGGCTATGAAATGTAAGACTGAAGGATAGTGTCTCAAATTATTCAGAGAAGGCGAGGGTCATGGTGCAGGTGCAGGCTTACCCTTTCAGCTCAGTAAGTATAAGGCATATCTTTTAAAAAAAAAAAAAAAAACAACACACACACACACACTCAAATCTTTAGCGTGCTGCTATACCAGGGTGACTACAATGAAAGCCAGATCAATACATGGCCACATTTGGCAGACAGGAAGATTTAAGAAGTTTAGGGGAAGGGTCATGCTTTTTATAGCTACGTTTTCTGTAGGTGGAACTCTTCAAGTATGTGCTTAAGACCAAATGGTTTCTTACTGCCTACCGCTTTGCAGCGTGGAGGATGGGAAAGACTGAGATGAGAAAGAAGATACTTACAACAGGGGGCTTGCTCTGTACCTAACAGAAGTCAGGAACAGTTTAAATATAGGCATGGTCTTGAGATGCCTCTGCTCTCTCATATTTACCAACAGCTTTACACTTATTTGCAACACAGTTCAGAAATGCTCATTTTCTTTCAAAGGCACAGCTCAAAGGCATTAACTTCCAGCCTAAATTTGAAAGTAGATGGAGCTGTGCAAGTGTTAGCATACATTTAAGCTTGGTTCAAGATCATCAGCCTATCCATTCTAGCAGACTCTCCATCTCCCTAATTCCACGTCCTTCTCTCCCCCCTACCCCCACCTGCCGCCCTTCAGAGGTTTAAGCTGGTCTAGAAGAGAAACTTATCACGGAACAAGAAACCTCTCCCTTCCTCCCTTCTTAAACTTTCCGAATTAAGAAAGCACATACACTGTTTTCTTCTTGTTCCCAAGAGGTTTTAATAAGGATTCATGTTTTTAAACCTCTCACACTATACAACACATTTAAATGTACATCAAGCTCAGATAAAAAATAAAGCTTTCTTACAAAGTACATTTTTCCAGTGAATTGTTTTTTTTTGCAGTAAAAATAGCTGCTACATAAATCCCTCCTGATCTTTGAAAAGGAGTCACAGTTATTTCCAAAAATAGAATTCATATTTTAATCATACAGGATAAACTGCAGGAAGAAGAGACAAGTCAACTGAAAAAATAGGCTTGTATATAAATTTTTTGAAAAGGACATGCATAGAAGTTGAAAAACATATGCCATTTTTAAAGGAAAAAAAGGTAATTTTATCCATATTAATATTTTCATTTTCAGTTACAGAAGAAACCACGAATAGGCCCTTTATGTCCCAGAATATAATATTAGTTTCTTGTAAAAATGCCAAAATGCACAAAGAATTGCCAGCGTCGGTCTTGGCAAAATACTTAGCCAACCCCCGCCCCTTACACATTTCATGTGATAGGCATACCATATGCATGCATGCTGAGCACTTATGCTGTCTCTCAGGCCACTTAAATATTTTCAGAAGGTTGTATATCCTAGACAAACATGAAACAACCATTTGTTAAGTTTACATTCGTCCTAGTTCAAGACACGTACAGTTAGTTTAATTTACACTATACAATATCTGTTAAATAGGAATATTAAAGAATTTCAAAAAGAATCACAGAATATATACAAACTGAATATTGAAATGGTATGATTTTCCTTCCCTTCTTAAAAGGGCTTTTGTGTTGTTTTTTTGAACAGTTGCTACATCTTGTTTTGGACACAGACTCTTTATGTACCTATGCAGCACATTTCTGGAGTAATATTGACAGTAAAACGTGCTTTAGAAGAAAACACTTAATACCAATTCTTCTTACTGCTCTTTTAAAATAAATTAGTTTTGTTTTTTTTTTTTAAATAAATTGCATGATATAAGCAAGGATGATATTTTAAAAATCTGAACAATAATTCTGCTGCATCACTGGTTTCTCATCCAACCTTTGGTTTTAAAGCCAACCCATTATTTTATGGCAGTAAGTAGCCAAAATGCTTTATATGGCAGTGTAAGTAGCCGAAATGCTTAGCCCTGGAGCATTTCTGCATCTTCGTGACAGAGCTAGGATCTGTGCTGACTTCCATGCTGCTCAAATGCCCGACATGGCCACATCTGAAGCCACTGATGAAATAAGGCCATTTCCTTCTAACTTTCCCTGGTTACAAAATCAGTTAAGGTCCTTATTTCTTAACAGTTGCACCAATCTGAGCAGTCAGAAGAACTGACCACAGATGGTTCCCAGTCACAGTTCCAACATGTGATCTTTGCCAGTTCAGCCTGAGATCAGTAGGCTCAGTCTTCTGTGTCGGGCTGCACCCCGAGCATCGCATGAAGTTCTTCTGCTGTGTACCCCAGCAAGTTCTGTAGGTCACATACAAAGCGATATACGTATCGTTTCCCTGAAGTCTTGTGGATGATGTTCTTGTCATAATAGTAGCGTAGGCCTCGGCTCAGTTTCTCATAGTTCATTTTTGGCTTGTTTTTCCTTCTTCCCCACCTCCGTGCCACCTGTCAGTCCAAAAAGAAAGCAAAGTGTAAAGCATTTATTCAAGTCACGTTCTTCCAGTCAGTGGCTGACAGATGCTGCTATTAAAACCTTTTTGTCAGTTAGAGCACTTTATTTGCTTCTAATGTCCTGAACTTGGGTAACAGAAGAGTTGGTGACTGAACCCTCAACTGAACAAACTCCAAAGCAACCATTGGCAGCAGTTTGACTAAGGTGAACTGCAGAAAGTAGCTGACAGCAAATTTCAATTAAAAGGATACTGATTGCAGTGGATGGGCTCATGACAACGATTGCTGCAAAACTGTTTACGGAAAACAAATTTAACTGAAATACAGTCCCCTCTCTCAAGGAGGATGCTGTGAAAGAGTTAATATGCCATTGAGTAGCACGGGATAATTCTTTAAGTGAAAGTTGAATTATATGGAGTTCCTTGGATTTAATGACTCCCCCTACTTTTTTTTTTTTTCTTTCTTTCTTTCCTTTTTAAGGCTTCAGTGAACTTTGTATCATGCCTCTTAATACAATCATTTTCTGATACAGTTAACAGTAGAAAGTTAAAGCACATTTTAGTTATTTCCAATGACTAAAGTAGGTATTTTAAAAGCAGCACTATAATATCTTAGCTTAAAATATCTGGTGTAATTGCCCCATGCCTTTTTGCAATCTCAAGTATTGTTGATTAAATTAAATTCAGTAAACTAATTTACAGTATTACTTATACTGTCAAAAATAAATTATTTTGTATACTACCTTTAAGTTTCAAGCTATACAAAGTGTTCTCATAACTATAAGCAAATACTGATATTCTTGGAGCGGAGGGAGGGGAAAACAAAAAATAAAACAAACAACCCACAGCAATTCTGACCATATGATAAAAACATTTACAGATGAAGAGATTTCAGCAAGTGTCTGATTGTGAAAATGGTTTATTTTCAAGAATAGGTCCGCAGAGGCCTAAATCTTGTTCATCACAATTAGCTACATACCTCATCTGGGTCAGCAAGTTTAAACTCCCATCCATCTCCAGTCCAACTAATAAATGACTGACAGGATTTGTCAGTCAGTAGCTCCAGAAGGAATTGCCATAGCTGTATAGGTCCACTGCCTGTTGGGTACGGGGAGAACCACACGGTTAACACTCCTGCAAGCTCTTACAACAGCTAATGAATATAGCCATACTCACATCATAGGAAAAATCTTTTAATTACTCTGATAGCCTTTTTCCCCCCCTTTTCTTTTTAAGTATCAAAAGAAAACTAATTCTAAGACTTTCTCTGTAACTTAATTCTGCTCACAAGCATGTTAAAATTAAATTAAAATCAAGCCAGCTTTCTCATGAAAACAAAATATGCCTTTCTCTTTTATATAAGATTCCTTATCCCTCACTCCCGTCTCCTAGCAGCTGTAGTCAAGCTTCAGGGCCTGTGCTACAATACTTGACTCAGCAAACATCCTAGAGGGAAAACTGATTTCATCAAGGACTACAAGAATGAGCTTCTCATGGCCAAGCCAACATCTCCCAAAGTATGGGAGACTGAAAAAGAGGGAACCTTTGACAAACAGATAAAAGGTAAAAAATACATTCCCTTTTGATGGCGTTTTGATGTACCTACCTGTTCTTACTTTAGATGGATAGTCCAATGAGACTTTCTTTAGTAACATTTAAAATTGAAAACTTGTCATAAGCAGTTGTCTCTCAGTGTGAGACTACCTTACAACTACACAACTTTATCACCATGGATACACATTTATAGAGAATATTGAAGTTACACAACAAGAGGAGTGACCATTTTGTTTCATTGCTTACCTGTAAAGCCAGCTAGAATTGCTGCCGGTATAACTGGCTTCCCTTGCTCTACAGGATCACTTCTTTCTTGAATATAGTCTTTGAAAGACATTGTAGGTTTGTTCAGACACAAAGACTGGCTACAGTCATCTTCAAAACTCTCATAGGATGGCACACGCTGTAAGTCCACTAATGATGACTGGCTGTTCCAAGACTGTAGCATCGAATCTGAGCTTTCATAACTTTCTGCACCACTGTCGCTAGATTCGTGTTCTCTAAGTTTGCCTTAAGGAGGAGGGGAAAAAATAAATAAGAGAAAGAAAGAGAGAAGTGTCTCCCCCCCGCCCCGCCCCGCATCTAGCTTGTATATATGAACTATGCAAAGGAGGGGAAAAACATGCAGATAATGGCCTTAGACCCATGGTTATCATACGGGTAATGTCTCACCAGAATTATCTATGAGCAAGTTCAGATTGCTTCTCGTGAAGTCTTGGTTTACTGCACAATAGTTCACACCAACTGCATCTATTTGGGTTTTAGGGAACAACGGAAACTCTTGTTCTGGATTGAGAAGATTTGGTCCCGTGGAAGTCTGACAGATGTCACTCAAGATACTGGGTTTAGGGTAACTGAGGGCTTTAGGGTATCCAGACATTTGCATACCATAGGGGGCCTGATCCACATTAACAGCTGAAGGAGGGAAGAAAAAAAAAAAAAAAGAATGAATTAAATATTTTCTCTGCTGTCCCTTAAACAGGCTAATAAACATCAGGCATTCCACTATAGCTGGGCTGCTAAGAAATATTTTTTCCATGAAAGTCTGGCTAGGGAAAAAGTGATGCTACAGACAGACTGGAAAGGCTACTGGTCAGGGAGATTTCCATCTAATGGCCTCCAAATCAGGCTCTGTACATCTCCTTCTACAACTTACAGACCACCAACCTAATGCACTGTTTGTTCTTCAGGGAAACTGCAGGACAACAGAAAAAGCTGGAGAAGCCTCAGTGGTTTTGAGTAGGCTCTCATCATTAACAGATGTAATGATGCTGAGCTAGAGATTTACTATGGGACAATCAAATACAGCACCAAACAAATAATCTAAGGTAACAAGAAGTCTCTGCAGTTATGCCACACATTTTCAAAAGTTCTGTTATGCCTCCATAGCCTTGAAAAAGGCCTAACCATGACCCTTGCTGTTCCTGGCGATACTACTTTTTGATTCAGCCTGCTAGTGCCAGGACTGGTCATTCTGTTCCACAGATGTAGGCTTTGGCATACCAGAAGAAAGTCTGACTTTTCATAGCCTTCACCCTTCAAGAGGTTTCTGACATGAATTAGACGAACAATACTAGAAAAGGCAGGAGCATTTGAAGTTAAGTGTTTTCCTAAAGGACAGTAACTATTCTGTTGTAGCTTTTTGTTTTTTCTTACTAGGATCTGTGACATTCCTAGAATAAAGATAACAGATCTAAAACATCAAACTATTTAGAATACTTACTTAAGGAGTTATTATTGACCCAATGAGGAACTGAGGTGAGATGAGAGTTCTCCACATACTGATCCTGCGTTTTCTCTTGGCTGTCTGGAAAAAAAAAGGGAAATTCTCGTTTTTATAGATTGGACTTGTATGCCATGGGAAGCTTCTAATTCTCTTGAGTATTTTGGGGACACCATTCACATGAATTTCACTAACACGCTGCATCAAACTCTCAAAAGAGGCAGTTCCCAGTAGGTAAAATATCACAGCAGTTGAATCTTTATCCTTAACATAATTTAGAGAGAAATATAAAACAAAACAAGCCCCAAACACCAAAAAACAACGGCAGTGTGTATTAAGGTCCAGATCCTGCACACAGGCAGCTGCTGAATCTTATCCTCCAAAACCAACTGAATGCATAGATCACTGCATGTAGAGTTTTAGCATCATTAGTGTTCACCTAAAACCACCCCCAAACCTCCTTGACATCCTTACATTCATTCACAGAATTATCTCAAAACACTACCTTTCAGGAACAAAACAAAATGCTTGTAATATGAAGTGACCAAGTTTTGTCCAGCTTTTGATTAAACAGATATATTTTTAAATGAGGCATTGTAGGAGCCCTATCCTGATCTCATTTATTTCAGGAACTGATCTAAATAAAACTTGACTGCAACGGGTACTCAGCCTGAGCAGGAAATACTTCTGCATATATCTGCATTTGTGCTCTGCTTACACAAGATATTAGATACTTTTGATAATACTTTTATTAACCAAGTCTTAGAGTTCGTTTCGAGTTTTCTTATGTAATAGAAACTCCCTCACGGTTAAGTAAGTGTTGAAAGAGTCTTATTCCTCTCTTTGTTAGAAGAATCTCGGAACAGAAGCTCTTTGTGGCTTTATATCTACCTTTTATCATCTGCTCCAGGTGCTCCCACAGAATATCACCCACATAATCAGGTGCCAATTCCAAGAAACGCTCCTTGCCCAGGTTGCATAAGTCTTGGCCATTCATAAGAAACTGATGAAAGTTCACGTTTACCAAACTAAACTCATTGGTAGCCCATGAAAGCCACTGGCAAACCTGCTGTTCAGTCCATAGCCAGGGATCTGCAAGATAGAAAGTGTCCAGCATATAGAGATAACACTTGACCTTTGTAAATCCTCCCCAAACAATCTTAATTAAAAGGCAGTGAATGAAAGACTTGTTAATCCAGGTTACTTAGTTCTGAAGCTTAGGCATCAGAATTAATTTATTCTTGAATTTAAAAACAGTGCTCCGTTTTCCTTCTGTAGTTCCCGTTACTCAGAGGATATATGTCCTCAGTTTATTTGATTCTCTCTTATGCTGCCAAAATATGAGCTCTCCATGCACCCATTTTTCATACCAGCAAGTTTAGTCTTTCTAAGCAAAGCTGTGCCAGATTCACATAGGATCCATTCTTGTATTTCATTCAGACATCACTCTTTCTCTTTTAAAAGAACCATTTATTCAGCATCCTCCTTAGCATTAAAAAAGAGCTTATAAATAGAAAAAACTTACTATTTGGGATACCAAGTCGATACTGTTCCTTTGTGAAACCACTGAAAGTATCTTTCAAGGCCTGACTCATCACAGCCTTACTGCATGGGGTTAACAGAGGCAATTCACAGTTGTTTGACTCTGCAAGAAAGAAAAGGGGTGGAGGGAAGAGAAGATATGTTAACTTTTAGGCCAATGAAAGAGGTTTTTGCCATACTACTTGAAGAATAAAAAAGGATACTAGAAACTATGCATTTTAAAACAGAAACAAAACAGGTAGGTCCATTTTTAGATTGTCCTGTCTTTGACTGAATATGTCAACAGTAACATATTTTTGTCATATTGAGTTGATAAAATTAGATCATGCTAAAATAAAGCTTTGCAGCAATAAAATTTTGCAGCTTTCCATGATATAGATCCTCACTGACTCTCAATAGTTACACAGCATGCCTTTGTTGCAGGGAAATTATTACTTTTTTTTTTTTTTTTTTTTTTAGAAAATATGAGATTGCTTCTTCCTATTTTCTCATCTACAGCTTGACCTCAGACTTCCTGTTGCCTCCAGGCAGTCCTCATTTAGTTTGAGAACTAAGTAATTCATAGTAGGCTTGTGAAAAACCAGATTGCAAGGATATTCAACACTACTGTCCAATGGACTCCATTTCAGACCTTCCCATGCATCTCTCAGTCACTCAGGCACACAGTGTTATAGCTTATTTAGTCAACCGAACCGAACAAATGTGACTGGTCGCAAGCTGGTGCCCAGCGTCTAAACAATGCAATACAATTCAAAAATCAGTATCATCCTATGCCTATAAATTACTGACTTGTATAACTCACTCTTCTTATTTTTTTTAGGTTTACAAATAGAGTCTATTTTAAGAACAAATTTGACCTCCATCCAATCTTTCTTACTAGGCAATTTTCACTTGAAGATGCCTCATTTAACTCTGAAAGAACCCCCAAGTGGAAGAAAACCAACCATACCACATAGATGTTTCAATGTAATAAAACTTTTACTGATACTTTGTGATTGACGTCATTAAACTGGGGGGCAACTGAAGATGCCTTATCCATCTCACCACTGCATCTCTGAACACTTCAGAGAGCCTCCGAAAACTAGCACACATACTGCATTTGAAGAACCTCTGCTATGTTACTCTTTGAGGCATGTAACGTGACAGGGTACATAAACGTGATGCGTTATCAGACTTCAGACCAGTTCATGAAGCTGTTCTGCTCTTCTAGTTTTCCTAGATCCTGACTATGTACAAGCTCCACTTGACCCAGCAAGTGGAGCTCATTACCAGCAGCGTGTGCTTAGCTTCTGTTTTTACCACACCCATCCTCAATCTCTGCTAGGACTTGCTTTGCTGACCAGGGCTAGTGACTGATTAGAATCTCACATTAGAACAAAAGGCTAGTGGCTGTTGGAGATTTGAGGTTTTTTCCACTTACCTAAGGAGAGATAAAGATAGCACCAGGAAAGTTATCTACGTTTTTTTTTTTTTCCTCCCTCTAGAGGAAAAAAGCTAGTTAGGGAGTTTTGGCAAGGATTTGTAGAGAACTCTTGGTTATGTACTGTCCTACTAAAAATATTTGTAAACACCTCCTCCCCTATTTTTAAGGTGAGGCATAAAACAAACCCTAGAAAGGGAAAAGGAACAAGGATTTTGTTCCCTGGGAATTAACATCAGAGGGTCAAGACAGCAGCTTGCAGAGTACCTAAAACATCTCAGGCAAAATTAAAATATAAGCTTAAATACATATAAAACTTTCAGAATTTAGACATGTAAAACACCCTTAGCCCTGCTTTAGTATCTGCTAAAGCTTCTTACATAGACAGCTTAGGCTAACGAATCCCAGTTCCCCTTCCCGTTCAGTACAGAAGAACAGTACAGAGAACAGCAACTATCAACAGAGCAGCTCGCGTAGATAGAATCCAAATACATAAACAGACTCTTGTCTACTAAGACACTTTTTTTAGGGAAATTCATGTTGTACTTGTAAGAAGATAGCGATAAAATGCTAGTTAGACCACCCAGTTATCTTTTTGAGCTGCTGATTGGAGTAAAGAACAAAGCAAAAAGGTACCATAAGAAGTAGAATCAAATCCTGTTGGCACTTCTTGAAGTGTTTGATCTTCATTTAGTGAGAAAAAATATCCAGCAAAGAGAGAGCTTGAACTATCAACGGTGTCAAATGCTGGTTGACGCTGCAAAGCAACAAAACAAATAAAAAATACTGTGAGCAATTTGCTAGTGCACTGCAAAGAACTGCTAGGAAGTGGCTGGTTAGATTTCCTAGATTTGGAGATCATGCACTGTCACTATTTTGAATCGACCGACTTGTGCCTTTGAAAAATAAACATAACGACAGTATAGCTTCTGGTACATTAAAATGAAACAAGTAACATTCAGACTATAGTGCAAGTTGTATGGCATGATCTGCAGGTTACAGTAAAGCCACGCAAGGATATTTTAATCCTTCCTGTAATTGAGGCTTTCTAACAATAGAGAATGCATGTATATATACTAACTTTTGAAATGACTGACTTCCGGATATATTTGGAAGAAAACCTAGTATTTCCTTAACCCTTTACATTTACTACCACCTTGACGAACACAAACTATAACAGAGGCAGGACTGGTAAATTATGGCAAAAAAACCTGCCAGTGCCAAACCTACAGTGGATTTATGTAACTTTCAAAGACCTCTTTCAAACCTGACTTGTGTCAGTCATGTACGACAGAGATGTAAAATACTATTACTTAGATCCCTCCAGCCATTTAAGTCTTTTTTTGGGGGTGGGGAGAGGGGAAGAAAAGGAAATAATCAACCTTAAAAACAACTTATGCAACTTGCACGTTAGTCACAAGGAAACAGTATCTGTAATAACTACAGGCAGGAACGAGTAGAAATTGCCACTGAGATTTTAAACGCACCTGAGGATTGAATATTGTTCTGAAAAGCTACAGCAAGTACATGGCAGCTACTGCAGTTTGGGGAGCTAGAGACCCTGGCAACTTGCAAATGCGTATTTGTTTTAGGCATCCACTGGTATGCTGGCTTACGCCAAGGTAGAGAATTTAGCTGAGGACAAGGCCAAGATTTTTCAGGTCAGTATTCATGTGCTATGCAATGGCAACCTGAACCATGTTTCTGGAATAGCAAATAAATATTAAGTCTTCCTGGAATTCCCTAGCTAAAACCTACAAGGTTTTAAGGGGCTTGGAGTGTTTTCGCACCAGATGTCTTTTAATCTAAAACAAACAAAGCCCCAATAACAGTAGTAGGAAACCAGAGGCTGTAATTTTTCAGTTGCATTTTATAGCAAGTTGCTATGCATCCCAGTATAAGTTATGAACGTATACAATCCACAGAAGAAAAAGCTGGTAAAGGAAACAGTATCATGCCTCTAAGGGTTACCTGGGTTCAGAAACCTCTATTTAGAGCTGGCAAGCGGAGATAAATTGTGGAGTCTGTTCAGGTACCCTTGACAAGTTTAGGAGAGAGTCAAAGTAAACCCATGAAGAAGCTCACATCCAAATGAAACAAATTAAGAATAGTCACCAAATTTGCTAGTAAAAAATTCTTTACACATTACTAGATAAAAAGCACTGACTCATCACTAGTACCTAGAAGAAAGGGCAAGTTCTTTCAACATAATCTGGAAACTCCTGTCTTTTGTGTAAATAGCTGACCCTTATCCTGAATCACTGGAAAAAATCTTGTGGCATGTGAATGAGTAAAATCCATACTGTACTAGTTTCATATTTCAAAAAGCATAAAACGTTTAAGCAGGTTCCTGTTTTAATTGTAATAAAGGCAAACCCATTATGGAAGAAATTCTGCTTGCCCTAGTCACGACCATTTTATTTGTCTTTTAAATATATATAAGGATAATTATTACAGAACAACTTAAGAAGAAATGGGAATGGCTACAAAATAGTAGAATAGTGTCTTGATTGTATGACAATTGTGATCATTGAGTAAGTGCTTAGAACAACTACTGTGTGAAAGAGTACACAGCTGTTAAGTCGGAGGATCTTTTGGCGATTTTGCTGTTGCTATGAGCAGGAAAAAAGTTAGGAGAGGACGTAAAACATCACAGAAGTCAGAATACCAAAGACTCATTAACGGATTCTTCAAAACACTGACACTCCTCAAAGTTAATGAGAGCAGAAAGCATCTTCCTTGTCTTCATTTAGTTTACATTGATCTATGCTATGAAAAAAAATTAATCCTGGGATAAAAAGCAACTTGCAGGAATGGGAGGGTGGGGGCAAAAACACAGACTGTTACAAGATGAGTCTTCACAGTCTGTTTCTCATTGGTCCTCAGTCTGCAAGTTCCTTTCAAAGCACGATAACAATCTATCTAATGAAAAAACGTGTTTACCTTTGGTTTCTCACCTTGTACTGGACTTCCATTTGATATAGTTGCATCTAATAAGTGAAAAACCTACTCTTGAATGAATCAGACTTGACTAGTCATATCAGAACATGGCTCTCTCAGTCTCATAAAGTTAAATACATAAATACCACCTGTATTGCCAGTCCCATGACTTTATTTACACAGAACTTCCACCAACCTCAATGAACTTGAGATCAGTTCTTGTCTACCTCTTATTTTCAGATTCTTAGGATGTAGGGGGGGGAAAAAAGAACTTCCTGGGTGCACCTCAGGGGGGTATAAGATTTGTGTCTTCCTGCTTCACTGCTGCTTGTTTACACATCCACTTAACAATTGAGTGGGAATACTCTAGAAGTAATCTGGAGTTCACAAGTAAACTGTGAAAAAATCATGTATCTGCGCTTATGCTGGCATGGTTGTACAAGTCCTCTGTTAACATTAATAAGAACATCATGCATGCACTAACTGGGAGACTAGACCACTTGGTTTTAGAAGCCACTATCTCAAGAAAACTCACCTTGAGCACTCCTCTGTACATGTTTGACACAGGAGCTACTTGATCCATGTTCCTGATCCCAAAATCACTCATCTGAAAAATGAAAGGGGTCACATGAAAAACATCGCTACTGGGGAAGTAAATATGTTAATAGATGCATTCTACTGCTTCATCATAGATTGTATGTTTCTTCTTTGGGAGCATTCCTTGATTAAGACACCAAGAAAGCTTTCCTCTCACATCCTGACTGTGCAGGGCCTGATTCTGGTTTTGCTTAAGCAGCTTTTTAACTGGAAGCCTCTTCACAGAAGTCAGAGGAGTTAAAGCTCTCTTTGTTAAGAGAAAAGAAGAGGATGATCAACTCCTGATATCAAAGATGAGGGCTTTTAGTATCTCATTCTGTTAGATAGAATAAAGGCCTACAGAATTTCTATGTCCATCAAGTATCTATTGCTTTGAGATGTTTTCCAGTTTTCACTCATTATCTTAAATATTAAATTTTGTGGGATCTTTGTTTACAACATTCCTGCTCACATGCCACGATTCACTTTGGTCTTTCCCTTCCAAGGTACAGGAGGGGAAAGACAGAGCACTTGTCATAGTTCACCTTCACCTTCTAACACTCACCCGTTTCACAGTTTCATCCCCTCTATGAAATATCAGAGAAGCCAATTCCATATATTAGCAATCTGCTTCCTGTACTAGACAAAGCATCCTCAAACCATGTTATTTTGCACATTTCATAAGGACAGGATTAACATATGTATAAGCCTTTGGAAGGCTTCAATTTAATTTGAAAGGTGTGTATGTCGTAAAATGCCCTTCTTAATGGGTTGATAATGGAACCAATAACAGTATTTTAATACTACTGATTTTAAGGCTATCATGCTGCCTGTACCATGAGAAACAGGACTGTGCGACAGCTGTATAACTTGTTCTCTTATATACGATTGAAGGAATACAGTGATAAGATTCACATCCTTTTACCAACGTATGAGAGATTAAACATAAAGAAGGAAGCCAGGTTTATAGCCATTGTTCAGGCTTAATCATGATGCTGTAATTCAGGTGTCTGTAAGTGATACCTTATCAGCCTGCACTGAGGCAAGTCATCTTTCAACACTTTTCCTTCTAGTTTTTCATGGCATTGTGTTAATTTCTTTTGCTCCATAGAAATTGTCTGGACATGTGTGTTTGTATTTAAATAAACAGTCACAGGGGTTGCTATTAACATTTCCACAAAAGTGTGATTACTTATTACAAAGCGATTTCTCTTACTAGCCATTTTAACGATTTTGGAAAAGCACAGAAAAAGCAAAATATAATCTTAAACTGACTTAGAAGATGATGGCAAATTAGAGCTTAACAAAACAAGCACAGCCTGCTAAAATGACAACACACAAAATCTGTCCATAAGCCAAAAGAAGAAGAAAAACATCCAACAGCCAAAGACTTGGAACGCTTTCATTCTCATATATATATCATCACCTAAAATCAAAAGTCCTTAATCTGAAAGGCCTATTTTAACTTCACTGTTGTTAGCTATACGGGGCTTATAATTGAATTAAAATAAAGTAACTGCATATGAAAGCAATAGTTGACTTATACTTCATTTTTGTTACCTAAAAGTGCAATATACTGATTGATGTATTTTACTTCAATTAGCATACACAAATATTTGATCTAAGTTACGCATCTTGTTGAGCACCAGAGATTTCTACACAGTACGAGACTCACTCAGCAAGTGTCTCTAATCTCTTCATTGAATTTGCCACAATGTAAACAATTGTTTATCCTAGTATTCAATTGGGCTTCAAAAAAGGAAAAAAAATGGCAATTTCTAATGCCCTCTGTTTTGCCTTTGAAATCTGCTCTTGTATATAGGGATAACCAGATCTAAGCCTTATCAATTGGAGGGTACTTGTCATAACACTGCACATATTTTTAGTGATCTTAAATCTGATCCCCAGTCTGGACTAAAAATAAAATTTCTGACAATTTCATGGACAATCCTGGCCTTTATGTGAGCCCTAGTACGAACTTTCCCATGGATTAAAAGGGTCAGGATTCTACCCTTCCTGTTGCCTTTAAAAACAAAAGTTTTCTTTGGAAGCGTTTAGAGTACTACGACAAAAGGTTTGTAACAAGTCTTGATTACACGGCGTTGCTTATTAACCCAAGTTGCTGCTTTTCTATGCTAGAGTGCTCGTTTCTCCTGTGGCCTTGCCTATGCCCTACACACCTTATGGAAAAGTAGACAACAGAGCTGCTGTCCTACACAAAACATGCTCGAGTTCTCCATGTATTAACACTCCAGCCTCCTGCCTCTAACCACAGCTTCTCAGGCTGTTACGAGCTTCTGAGGCCTTTGCTCATCGTACATGAGCTCTCTACTCATCGGCAGTCCAAGCTGCCAGCCCTGAGATCCGACACACTCCCAGAGGTATCACAAACCAAACCGGACTAGAAGGCAACACAGGTTTCTGTGACACAAACGGTTAAAGTTGGCCTTCTGCTGGCCTAAGAAAGAGCAGAAAAAGACACTACGGTATGATGCGACGGGGCCTC
Source organism: Struthio camelus (assembly GCF_040807025.1). NCBI lineage: Eukaryota > Metazoa > Chordata > Aves > Struthioniformes > Struthionidae > Struthio > Struthio camelus. Next base: position 123,142,073 of record NC_090942.1, on the reverse strand, counting down.
ACTTCCAACTCCTCCACTAATGCTGATGCCTGCGACTTGCCAGCTATAATTGGTTTAACTGGCAGGACACCTTCTTCGACACCCCCGCATAGTTGAGTGGGTGAACCAGAACAGGGTCAACAGGATCAGGCACTTATTAACTAATACTTCTGAATTCTGATCAGCTTCTTTTCAGCAATAGCCAGCTGCCTGCCTCTTGCTAGAGTCAGCCAGGAATCGCTCGCAAGGAAGAACTACACCGCGCGAGCGTCCACCACGCAACTTCGTAGTACTCAAAAAAAAAAAAAAAAAAAAAAAAACCCAACACAAAAAACAAAAAAGGTTCAGGGCAGGTTCAGGCCCATGACAAAAAAAGAATGCTTACAGAGAAGCAATAAAAAATAAAGAAAAATAAAGAAAAATAAAGAAAAATAAAGAAAAATAAAGAAAAATAAAGAAAAATAAAGAAAAATAAAGAAAAATAAAGAAAAATAAAGAAAAATAAAATAAAGAAGCCTCCCTCGAGAGCTCTGCTTCCCCACGTAACTAGGCAGGGATGGGACAGTCAACAGCCAGTCACACGCCACGCCACGCCGCGCCGCGCTGGCCCGCGGAGGAGCTGGAAGCAGGGATCCCACAGCCCGGCCCTCCCGAGCCCCGGCAAAGCGCGACCCGACCGCCGAGGCCCGCGGCCCCCCCGCTCCGCGCCGCGCGCAACCCCCCGCGTCCCACCTGCCACCGCACCCGGCCGCGGCGGGCGCTCGCCCGCCCCCCCGCCCTAACGCGGCGCCAACGGCTCCGCCGGCGCGGAGCGGCCGTTGCCCCCCCCTCCCCTTTCCCCCCGCCGCCGCCCCGTCACGCCGGCGGGGCTCGGCGCCTGCCCCGGCTGAGGAGGGACCCCGCCGCCGCCGCCGCCGCCAGGGAGGGGGTCGCTAACGGCGGGTCGCGCTAACGGCCGATCGACCACCCGCCGCCCGCCCCCGCCTCACCTCGCGCTGCTCCGCTGCCCTCCGCGGCGGCGGCACCGGCACCGCCTGCCCCACGCCAAGCAGCACCGCTGCCTCTCGCCGAGCCGAAATATCCTCGATGGGGCCGAGCCCGCCAGCCAGCACCAACAACAACGCCGCCGCCGCCACCAGCGGCGCGATCCCGGCCCGAGCCTCCCGCGGGAGGAGGAGGAGGAGGAGGAGGAGGGGAGGGAGGAGGAGGAGGAGGAGGCGCTGCCGCTGGGCTGTGCCGTGCCAAGCCGAGCCGTGCTGTGCCGCGCCGCCCGGCCTCGCAGGCGCTCTTCAGCGGGCGGGGGGAGGAGGCGGCGGTGGCGGCGGAGCCCGCCTCCCGCCAGGCCCTGCCCCGCGCCGCCCCGCGCCGCCCCGCTTCCCCCGGTGCCGCCGGCTGTTGTGGCCGCGGCGGCGGCAGGGCGCTCCGGGGGGCAGCGGGCCCTCCGCTCGCCGGCGGTCTGCGCTAGAGCCGGGCCGTTTTCACCACCTGCCGGTGGCAGGAGGGCCGCGGAGGGGCCGCGCTGCCCCCGCCGCCCGCGCTGGCGGCGGGATGAGCTCGGGGCCGGTGGTCGCTTGTATGACTTGGGCTTTTTGTTTGGTTTTATTTTTTATTCCTGGTTTGCGCCTAGGAAGTGCAGCCGGACCCCAGGTATCCCCGCTACTCGCCGTGCTGCGGGCTGCCCTCCGCCCACCTGCCGGGCAGGGCGCGGGAAGCGCCGGGCGCCCTCCCCGCGGCACCCCGTGCCTTGGTTGCTGCAGCCGGAGCAGCGGCACCCCCTTTATCAATCCCGGGGAGGTACTTCCACTCACCCGACAGATTAACATGTTGATTAGTCGCATAGGCTTATTTTTATAACCGCGAGGCAGCACCGGGCAGTTTCCTCACTGTCGCAGGAGGGATGTTGGGGTATCGTAAAGCCTCGTCCTCCTCTGACTGCACCAGGCCGAGGGGTGCGGAGGGCGCTAAGGGGCGACCGCGCGAGTGAGCACGGCTAGCTCCTGACCCTCTGTCAGGTAACAGGCAGCAGCTGAACCCTCTGTCACTACAAGAGCACCATTACCTTGTGGCACTTCTCCTCTTTGCAAAGGGAGAAATTGTTTAAACCTGCCTCACTTACACAAGCAGAGAGCTGCACCCGTGAATAAGGTCCAGGGAAGCACGGGGAGAAGAAAGACAATCCGGAGAGACAGATTTCTTTTTTTTCCCCCTGGCTATGCTGGAGATAATTCATGTTGGACATTTTCCATGCTTATTTTTAATTAATATCTAAGATCAGAAGAATTAATCCATGAAATCCAGGTGTCCATATGAATAATATATTTTCATAAGTAAACTGTGACACTTGCTGCTGTGGAAATTCAGCAATTCTGTTATGTTGCCTTGCGCCTTCTCCAATTGCTTTGGCGACTTCTTAATAATAAGCTAAATCCAGTGTGAGAGGTGTACCAGCACCTTCGCCATGTGAATTCAGATCCAAACAGCAAGGTCTGTGAAATTGAGTTGGCATTCCTCGGACCCTGCAAAATGCTAGTCACCCCTGGAAAGAGGTGAGGGAAAGTGGCTACCAAAGGATAAAGTAACTTGCATTAAAAATATTTTGGCATAGTGAGTTTCCCCAAGGCAGGGCTGGAGAAATTCAGTGGAAGGGCACTGGATTGTAAGGCAGAAGGCATGAATTTCCTTTCTTATTCTGCTAACCACTTACTGGAGCAGCTTCACTTTTCTGAATCTTTTCCCACCTTGGTAATTGGTACTTAACTGTGAGTTTTAATGCCTTGTTAAACACTCTGGGCACACCTTACTCAGGGATCCAAGTGTGCTTTCCAGTTCCCCGGCCTGATCGCACCTTGTAGCTGTCTCCTAACCGTGTATAGGGCCGAGATATATTTGTGTGCTATCACTTTGCAGGCTCTGGCAGGGATGAAGCCACAGGGTGTCCAACAGCCATCCTGGTGTGGATGCTCCAGGGACGTGAAACGCAGTCTGCATCGTGGAATGCCCATCTTAAAATTTTTATATGCAGTCTTTGATATCTGTACATGAAAAGGAAACCACAATGAAAGAACAACTTGGAGCCACAATTTCTTGTTGCTTCCACCCTCAACTTCTGTAGGTTTCAGTGAACACCAGGGACCTGAATTGTATTTAAAAAGCTGTACTTTATGCTTGCTATTACATATTGGTTTATTTAAATTAATTCCCATTTCAAATTAACGTTTGTGTCCTATGATTGTAACTTTTCTTGTAGCAGGAGCCCAATAACTGCTACTTCTGAGTTCCTCACCACATTTCAAATGATCCTTTACATATGTCTCAGCTGTGATTATTTTTTCTGTTAAACAGTCATAGTTTCTTTGGCTGTCGATGGCACAGTTGTCAGGGCCCCCTGCTTCTACGTTTTCCCGCTATTTCTGGCTGCAGCAAAGGCCAGGTCATGCAACTGTTGCTGCAGAATAAGATTCTTCCATATTTCTTCCAAACTCTTTGTAATACATTTTCTTCTATTTAGGAAAGTGGCTTGTATTTCGTTGCCTATAGTCAAATGTTATCAGGCAAATTATGACAGTATACTTTGAGAGACTGAGCAAGAAGTCTGAGAGACTGAGCGAGAAGTCTTGATTGTGCTGATGGCATTTCATACTGCAGGAGAGTCCTGATCTAATAAGGCAACATCTGTTATAATCCTAAGGGAACATTAAAGACTGTATGTCAGCTGGATAGCGATTTTAATTATAACACTGACAAAAACAATTATACCACCCTTTATATAGGGGAAACATCTGTCAAAAAGATAAGATGAAAGGCTAGGAGTTATTTATTTCTTGCTAAATTAATGTTCTGGGTTCCAGAGGAAAGTGATTTAATTTGGCTGTATTTTGCTCTATTAAAATTTTTATTTTCAAAATAATTCTTATTCGATAAGAGTAGTTAATTTCATTAAATAATTTTTATTGTGACTATAAAAACCTTGTTGCTGTCTCCAACTGCCTAATGGGAGGTTACAGCAAAGAAGGAGTCAGGTTCTTCTCAGAGGTGCACAGTTGCAGCAGGGAAAATGCCAGCTGGCTAGAAGGAAATAAATGTTCCCAGCGTGAGCTGGAACGTCGTCCTTGGACATTCTCTGAACTCGACTGGCCAAAGGCCTGAGCAACCTGACCTAACTGTGAAGTTAGCCTTGCTTTGACTAGAAGTTTGGAAGAAAGACCCCGCAGAGGTCCTTTCCAGCCTGGATTGTTCTTTAATTCTGTAATTCCTACCTACTACTAATTTTCAAAATGTAAAATCTTAAGCTAGAGTGTCAAAGAGAAAGAAGAACTAGCTTTTGTTCTGGTTCAAAACTCTTGTCTAGTGTAACTGTGTATTTTGTTTTAGGAATTGTCCATCCTCCCCACTATTGCTTTAGTTCTTATTTGTGCTGTGTGTGTGTGTGTGTGTGTGTGTGTGTGTGTGTGTGTGTGTTAGTGTGCTGTCAATCTTAGAGACAAGAGGAGGAGTTATGTATAAATTGATGAATAATTCTGATATCAGCACTGCTCTGCAAACTTTTGAGAGTTTTTGTTGTGAACCCCCTGATGCTTTCTTTTTTGCAGGACTGTGGGAGAAGGAGCTCTGGTACACGGTGCTAAGTGACTAGAATTTAAAGGAAAGAAAAAGGATAAAGACTAAGTAATTGCAAAGTCACTGTACTAGAATTCTGTGATAATGCAGATAAATAAGACTTTTTTTCAGTCCTTCTTGATCATGAATCCTTGCTTTGAAGAACTGAAAGAGAATGTTCAGATGTTGTTTGTGGTTATTTTGTTGCCTTTCTCTGGCATGGTATCTCATAAGGACGCTGAAGAAGGATCCTCTTGTTACAGCAATTTAAAGTGTAGGAACTTGCTAGGATAAGTATTTAAGTACATGGCATAGTGCACTGAAGGTAACGGGCAGTTGTCTGAGGGCATAAATTGCCCCCAGATTTCTTACTTGAGCAGCTGCAAAGCTAATTTGTGAGTTCATTGGCAAGGATGGGTAGGAAGAGAAGAGTAAGAGTTGATTGTTGGAGCATCTCGGGGAAGTGCTTAACTCCGCGTCTGCACACAGAGTTCTCACTAGTGCCGAAACAAAGAGGGAAGAAGATCCTACAGATCTACAGGTGTAAAGAGGGAATGAGTGGTGAAAGGTATGCAGAAGGGCTGCATTGCAGCCAGAGCTCCGGAGACATTATGACTTACGCCTCCAGAATTTCCCTTGCGACACTGGAGAGAACATACGGGAGTGAAAACCCTGTTGTGCTTTCAAAGTATGCATTGTGCACTCATCTGCATGTTGGCTTAGCACCTCTGCCTCCGTGCTGCGTGTTTGAGGCAAGCGCATCCCTCCTCCCACCGCTGCAGCAAGCAGTAGGGCTGCACTCATCTGAAGCAGCCCTTGCCCACGGAGCTGTACACGTTCTTGGCCCATGCTCAGGAATGCAGCATGGTGGACAGGCCTGTGCCTTCTCCTGCTCTCTCTCCCATCCCTGCAGGACCAGCTACAACCTGGCCGAATCATTCATTTGTGTCTGGTCCCGTAAATAAACAGAGTCGTTGTGGATTTAAAAGAAGAGGCCATATATTTGTGCTCCTAAAAGACAATTAACAATGAAACTCCAGTAGGGACTGTCCATAAGATCACAGTAAAAAGGGTCTTGGGAAATAACATCTTCGAAAAATAAAGGTCCAGTTAGCTCAGTTTGAAACAACAACTTCAAACAACGCACTGTTATGATTGAAACAAAGGATGAAACTCTTTGACTCCACAATTCAAACACAACTAAACCAAAATATTTTTACAAGGTTGGGGAAAGGGTGGTATCTATCTCTCTTGAAATTATATACAAATAATCTTTCACTCAGATGTATGTTCTTTGTTTGGTGAGGAAGAGACTGTTAAAATAACACCAACCATCCCCAGCAAAAAGTTCTCCCCACAGTATATGGTGAACAAAATTTGACCAAGATCATTTCTGTGAAGGCATTTCAGTGAGTCATAAAGTACAGCAAGTTGTTCCTGTGTGTCATTATTCATAACACATGCAGACCAGCACTGATAATTACTGTGAAGAAAAAAATACTATGTCCAAGTTTTGTCAGCATGTTTTAACAATAACAAAAATCACTGCATTTCACCCACGCTGCAAAAAACTGAATGAAGTTATGTAAACTGCCAGCTCAGTAACATACAAAAATTCAAAGTTCTTATGCTTCTAATTTTTTAATCGACTGAAAATGTCAGGAGTATGCCTCAAATAATGTTGCCAATGGACTGGGAGAGATGCCTGACACATGAACTCTGTTATTATGTATCATGTGATTGAAAAAAATAAACCTTTACTCTTCATATTAAAGGAGCAGTTTAGTCATGAAACTATTCAGCCTAGACAGTGCTTACGAGATTGCTCATACCATTTTGAGTACATTTAATTCATCTGATGCACTTTGAGGCATAAAATAAAAAGCACATGTTAATTTTTTTAATTGCCAAGTGTGTTCAGAAACTGAAGAGACTATTTAGTAATAGTTTTTGGATGACTTTTTGTTCAAAAAGATACACTTCAGATTCCTTTAGTGATAGATTTTTTTCTTTTATCCTCTGCATGTCATATATTGCTGATTTCATGTAAGAAACTACCTTTCTTGTGCGCAGGCAAGAATTCTCATGCTGAAGTCATGTATAACTCTGATGTGACCTTCATCACCATATTTGCTCTCCTATCAATGTAGGCAGTAGTAAAAAATGCAGCTTTGCATCATTTTCTATGGCTAGGAAAGGTGCATGCTAGCAGTTGGTAAGTTATGACAAATAATTTAAAAAGTTACATTAGCCCTAGATATATTGGTAGTGATGCTCTACAGTCCAAAATGGAGAGGGCATTACTAGGAAGTTCATTGCTGCTGCTGCTGCTATGCTTTTGTAAGTGGTAATTGTCTGTACAAGCGTTGGATATATTTTTGGAACAAAGACATAAGAATTCTTTCACATAGCAACATATACACCTGTCTGTGACTGCACACGCCCCATCATAATTTGCTGATCTTTTGTTTTTTTCTATTACCTTCTTTAGTATTCTCAACCTACTTCATTCTCATCCTTTACGTTCTGCAGCAATTTCCCTTTTTCTTGCCTGATCCACTTTTTTTACTTTATTGCCTTCTGTTTGTGTAGAGTCAAGAACAAGTCAAGAGGTAGGTGATGGCAGAATCTGTGGAACAAGGAAGTGAACACAGGGTCATATCTAATTGTTTCTCTCTGGGCAAGAAAATGTTATGATATCATCCATATGCCCTCTTACTGCATGCTTAGTGCATAGGCACATCCTTACACAAAGAGCAGTGGTGAGTCTTACTGTGGTCAGTGAATAAGAAAGATATCTATGTTTACACAGTGTATTGAAATTCATGGATCAGATCCTGGCAGGTGCTACATGTTGGGACCCACAGGACATGCGATTTTCAGAACCAAGAACGTGGGAGAATTTGTTGGCCTCCTTCTTGACATATGCACAAATTCAGGCGTAGACCACCGTAGTCAGGATGGTTCAGACCACTTTGTGTTCAGAATCTCAGCCTGAGGCTTGCAGCGGAAAGAGTCATCTAGTGAGTGGCCTTGACTAGCATGAAGTCTGTGCAAAACCTAGATCCCATTGTAATGCCTTGCTTTTCTAATGGGGGACTATTCAGGCCTTTCTATTTCAATGAATTTAAACCAAATCTCACAGAAAAGGGAAAAGGAAAGGCAATACCAGCTTTAGCTGTAAGTGAATATATACATTGTTGGGTCCATTGGTGCATACACTGGTAGACTTGGAAAACTGCCTGTCTTTGATTAGTAGACATCTTTACCGAGAAGCGCTGCTCCCCATCTTAGCCAAGTTGGCTGCCTTTTTGCTTTTGCTTCCCCAGGGGCATAATGTCAAATTAGTCATTTTTACAAGAGAGAGAAGCTTTATAACAGCCGCAACATACATTCTCTGGAACACTGACAATATAAATTTACTTTATGCAAATATAAGCAGCAGTTGCTCTATCTGTCCTTTCTGTTTTTTTTTTTTTTTTTTTTTTTTTACAGTGGGACAGGTGCAATGCCTATGTCTGCTATCAGTAATTAATATGGCTTAAACAAATACTGAATTGCTCACGTTGTCTAGGTGTTACATGTAGTCTATTAGTCATCCCATCTAGTGCTTATCAGAATTCAGAAAACAACATTTGAGATGAGTCATTAAGACTCATTAAAGGATATCTTTGTCATAACAGCAAATGAAGTAGAAATATGGAAGGGATGGGTGGGGGTATATCTAATATTTGTGGAAAACACATGACATGTCAGATTCTAGGAATCGTAAAATTAATATTATTTATAAGAATACTATTAGCAAAGCAAAAAGTGAGCTTAGCTGTGCTGATCTACCTGAGAAAGCAAATTCTGTACTTGGAGAATTGAATATTTAGGTTTTGTGGGGGACTGGATTATAGGGTATCAGGGAAGCTGATGTCCTGAACTAGTATCAATCTGGGGCCAAATCGTAAGTCTTGCTTCACCCCACGTGCAGTTCTGTTAGTGGCAGAAATTCAGGGGACTGTGATTCCCTTCCCCTGTTAACAATGTCCCCAGCAAAACAGACATTCCTGCATTATGTGACATGGCCACTCCTCCGGCCACACAACCCTGTCCCATGTGATTGTGGCTGTCTGGCCCTGCATGGAGCCCAGACGTTGCAAGCACTCTGCAGGCACTTAATGATACACAATATTGAAACCACCACCTCTGTGTTGATACTGGTCAGCAAACCCTCTAAGGGGACCAGGCTGAGATAAAATAAGGGGGTAACTATCTTCCTAGCCCATGAAAATCTACTGGAGCTTGGTCATTTTTCCCACAGGAACAACAAAATCGATCTCAAAATACTTTGTAAATTGTATTTTGGAAAAAAATAAAAACTAGCTGCAGTTGATCAAACCCTTGTATTTCTTTGCTCCTAGCTTTTTTTTTAACATGATTTTATTTCAAATTACCTCTTTTGCAAACAGCAGTGGAGCTCTTTAGACACGTCAAGAAAAAGATTCATCTTGTGAGAGAGCATTGTAAGCTGGTACTCTCCACACAAATCTCCAAGTAGCCTTTTCACCACTGGCTTGAATTCCCTTTTGTGGGCCAGATGTTGTGCTTCTCTCCTCATATAGACAAGGATTTCCGTAGCTGAGGAGGCAGTCCCACTCACTGCACTGAGATTTCTGGAGTCACTGCTTGCTCACAGGTGTGAAGCGGATTGCTCCTTGGCCCTTGGCAGATAAGTAGCAATAGGAATTTGTTACCTTTTCCCAGCATTTGAACTTTTTTAATTTGGAAGGAAATAAATTAACCACTTCATTACAAGTTTGCCTTTTTACTTTACTACAGTATCTCTCCTTGCCTCAGTGCAAGCCAGTTTTCTTAACTTGGCTGATTTATAGAAAAGCAGGTGCTTGCCCAAAAGTCTTTAAAGAAACATATATATTCTGGTATGACCTTTACTGTAATCATTCATTTGCTTTTTCATCTATGTCATCCCAGTGATTGTTACCCGCATGACAGCTTTAATTCTGTCCATATATGGAAACTGAACTTTGGAAGCAATAGGCTCTTTGGTCCCATGCAGGCAAGCTCTGTTGATATCCATCTTTTTTTTTTTTTTTTTTTTAAGCAGAACCTGCATTGCTTTTAATGTTGCTGAGTAAACGAAGGAAAAACTAACTGGTGTGTGGAGCTCTTATCTCAGGGGAACACATACTTTGGTCATGCAGGAAACAAACCAAACAGATTTTAAAAGACAGGGATTTTGATCTCTCCTTCTTTAAATTCCTTCTGTGCTCTCACAGAAGCGCTTTGTTTCTGGGAACTTATGCCCAGTGTGTGCCAGGTTTAAGATAGGTAGTCGTCTTTAAATACACTATCCCTACACTTGGACTTTCTGTCCCTTCTCAATGTTTTTACATCTTCCAGCTCTGCCTCATTCTGGTGAAGCTTTTGCTTGCCACTGACAGCAGCCAAACACCAAACACCTCTGTGGTAGTGGGCTGAAGGCGTTTTCCAAAAGGAACTCACTGGACTCCCGGTCAGAAGGGCCAGCGTTGGTGAATTTCACCTACTGTGAAAAAAAGTTGAGAATTGTGTATAAAATATCCCATAAATCGTAAGTAATACATCTGCTTCCCACATCAGACATTTTTACAATAAAAGCTTCTCCCTCTTTCTTTAGGTCTCTGTATCCTGTGTCGTTACACGCTCCAGTGGAGAGTTTAGTTGCTGAGGAGGTGAAGTGGTCTTAAATGAGCATACTTTGCTACTGCTGTTTTCAAGGATATTGGAAATACTTAAAAGAATGTAGTTTTCCAGAGTATTTCATTCTCCTACTGCTGTTATGTACCCCTTCCTCTTTCCTTGAAAGGAACATGTCCCTGTAGGAAAGTTTATTCAAGTACTAGTTACACGAATTCAAGCTTTCTCAGCAGGGATATTTTTCAGTTTGGATGTAGCTTAAGGAAATGAGAGTCACGGAGTCAATTAGCCATTTTTTTCTTCTGGCTTCCTGGCTCCCCCAAACAACTTTTGAACCCTTTGGTCAAATTGAACCAAACTTGGGAGAGATTTCATGATCTGGGGGAAATAAAGTTCTTACACATCTTAAAAAAAAAAAAAAAGAGAGACAGCTGAATAGATAAAAGACATCAGAGTTAGTGCCCCCATGGAGATAAAGGCAGAAACATGGGCTCAAGTACATTTGTTTCTGGAGAATCACACAAGAAAGAAATGTTATTAAGAAGAACCTTTGATCAGAGCTCACATCTTAGGAGGCTTGAGATAAGAGCTTGTATCTTATTAGGCATGAGATAAGCCACCCTAAGACACAAGTCACAGAAGCCAAGCATCGTTTGCTCTGCTGCTCACAGAACTTGTTGCTTTGGTAAAGTATAATATTTACTTCTACTCAATGGTTTCTCATGACTGTTTAAAGCTCTGTCTGCAAGAGCTCTCTTGTGGCATTTTGTGAGGCATGAGTGGAGCCCTGGACTTGTGTTGCTGTTTGCCTATTGACTGGCTGAAGAGCAGAATTGCTGGGATCAGCCTTAAAAGGGTAGCCCAATCTGCAAGTGGTGGGGTTGGGTTACTCCCAGGCTTCACAGGCAGATGCCAAATGGACCCATTCCTGTCCAGACCAGATCAACAGTGACTGAAAGTCCTGACTGTCTGAAGGCTATTCAGATGCTAATAATTACTGAGTTGGCAATTGCATTTGGAAACCTATTTGGCAAATGGCCATTGCCAGTGGTACTTAGGTTTGCCAGATCTTACCAGGAAGGAGTGAGCAGGCACAGAGAACGGGCACCTATCCATCCCTAAAGAGTGAATCAGATTTCTTGCTTTATTTCAAGAAGGTTATTAGTGCTTCCTGTTGCTCTTTTTTTTTGTGATGTGCCAGCTCTGTAAATAATATGAGAACCTCACAACAGAAGTCCCAGTGGGAAGTGTGGCAGAGTCCCTTCTGCACTCTTTTCGCTACCACATCTTCTGGATTTCAGTGCTCACTACAAATCTTACCTATTTCCCATGATTTCAGTGTTTCATTATGGAGACTATTTCATATTTCAGTGTGGAGAGTACCCAGAATAATAATGGTGGGATAGGAGATTTTTTCAGGTCCTGATACTAGGGAGACTGATCTCATGCAGATGATGATATCAAGTAATACACGTATGTGTGTTTACCAAAGGGGACCTTGGAACCTGTTTTTGGATTTCCAAAAGTAAAACATCCCCAACTATCTAATTGGCGTCTTTTGTCAACAGTAAATTCAAGAGCAAACTTTGAAAAGCTCTTAACCCCAACCCTCTTTATGAACTGCAAAGGTCAAATTACCAGTTATGCTCTGCATTTGTTTTCATCCTCTGGGTCTCTATTTTCATGCTTGCATTAGCTCCCAGGGACTCCGTGAGTCTCTCAGTTGGGTCAGGTTTTGTACAAGCAAACCTTTTCCAGAGATCTGCTGTCTAGTTTAAGGACAGCAGCGAAATACAGAAAGGCTAGAATTTTGTGATGCATAACTGGCAGGTTTCCGGCCACGATTTACAGGAGAAGTTAATTATTGCTCGGGACAGGAACAATGTTTTTACTGTGTCCTCAAAAAGGAACCTACTGGATAACCAGTTGCTTCGCATTTTTCAAGTGGAAGAAGGAGCAAAGTCATTGTGACCTGGAGTACAATGGGGGTAAGGGACCAGGTGAGAAGGTACAAAGTGGGTATGTAGGAAAGACTAAGTCTTACAAGTCAAGTCCCAGCTAAGAGCTGGAAGCCTGTGGGTAATGTGATGTAAAGCCTTGAGGTAAAAGGTGTTAAGGTGACATGCCACGAAGATGACTTTAGTGGCAGTGTTTTGAGTAGAACTTGAGTGGGGAAGGGTTGAAGTTGGAAAAGGCAGAGAGAAGATTACAGGAGTTGAAAGCAAAGAGAAATATCCATTAGAAGAATTAATGCCACATGCCATTGCTCCTCTGCGGGACAACAGTGGAAAGTCTAGAAACAGTTAAATGAAGCCTATTTTTCGGTGTCTCTTCAAGGTGGATTCCAGATTAATTCAAGCTTTGCAAAGTTTCTTTCAGTGAGGACACTGATAAGATCTGTCTCCTCTACCTAGCTGCTCTTTTTCAGTAAGCATAGGAATAACACATTTGAGACCTCCAGTCTGCTGCCAGATTTGACTGCAATTGGCTAAGGTTCAAAATTTCTTAAAGGAAAGCAGACAGTCATCTCAAACACACTGCAATTGCTTATTTCCTTATAAAACCATGACAAAAATAGCAAAATATCTGAACCAGCTCAATGGCTTTTAAATATCAGTTCAACTCACTTTAATGAGTTATATACTAGAACATGCACTTAAAAATATAGCATATTTTACTTTACCATTCTGAGTTAAAACATGCCAGAAATGGCTTTTGGTGATCCATTAAGTAAGAGAAAAAGCTCTGAGAAATGTTGTTAATGTGCTGTTGGCTAATGTTTTGGTTCTCCAGCCCCAGTAATGACTTCTCTGAGATGGCATTTCTGAAGGACAGGTATTTGAGTAGACAGTATGAATACTTGATAGCGTACTCTGAGGTGTTTGGATGCACTGGCCATTTAAAAACAAAATCAATAGGCATGCATCTCTAGGGAATAGTAAACAAAGTTGGAGTCATTCCTAATTATTGGGACATAGCTCTGTCATCAGCTCCTTCTCTAGATACTATTATTTATAGAAATAATTATTGTACAGCATTTAAATTTGGGATGCATACACTACTTTAATTGGGGACTGAACTTGTATATGGTGATCTGGATTCCTATCCTTACTCATCTGTCTATCATTTATAAAGATTATATATCTGGAACGTGACCTGTACATAATTACAATTAATTAAGTCACCAGCAGTATGCTGAAAAACTTGCATTTAAATCAGGGGTTGAATAATTAGAGCAACTAGTTAGAACTGACTATTTGTAATAAGGCTTCTTGAAAATAGGGAATAATTGCTAATCTTTTAGGCAGAGATGGACAGAACATCAGTTTGGTATTTAATTTTGTGAATATGAATTAAGTGAGGTGGTGCAAATATGAACTCCATTTTTTCAGATTTTCAAAGGTCGTGAAAACCGGTGAATGACGGGCAACCCAGTGGATTATTCCAAGGCATGCTCCATTTAGAACGTCCACAAGAACCTTTAAGCTATTAAGAAAAATTCCCTCTTTTGGCTTTCGTCATTTTGATTCATAATCCTTAATTTGTGTGGTTGCTTGGGACAGTGCCACTCAGAGCGTAACAGTTCTTATTCCACACCCTGCTCTTACACAGGCTGCTAGTACTTGTCCTTACGCGTACATACAAGCTACAGCACGGCAAGTTATCTAATGGTCTCTACACCTCCCTAGACAAGTTCTCTATTTATTATTTATTTCAGGAAGGTGTGAGGGAATCTAACACCCACGCTCTGGAAACTCACCTCCCTGTCATCACGCATTCACAAACGACGGCAGGAGTGGGAACGCCACGTGTGGGAGAAAGCAAGAGGAGGAGCTCAGCTCACGCTCAGGTTTTAGGGAAACCAGACCAAGCCTCCCCTCCCGCCTCCCCCGCTTTGGCTCAGGCTTACCAGGTGAGCTTCCTCAACGTGAGCCAAGGGTGCCAGCACTTTGCTTCCGGGCAACTGGCCCAGAGAGTGCAACCCTGGGGCCTGGGGTAAGCGCTCCAGATGGTACCCAGGGAAATGTGGCTGACTCAGAGTCGGAGCTAAATGGGAAGCTGCCTAAGCAAGCCAGCCCCACAGCAGCAGAGCCTGCCCCAAGCCTCAGAAGACAGCGGTTAGGTGTCTTACTCAACGCTGTCATCAGGCGGTGACGGGCGATAGTATCCGAGTCTTTCCCAATTGCACTGCCAAAAAAATGTGTCATGATACCAACGAGTATCAATCATAGTACCTTTTGGAGAAAGGGCTGGGGATTTCTGCGGGTAGTGATGTGGTATCAGCCCCTCCCCTCCCCTCTCCTTCCCCAGCCAGCGGGATCTCCGGCAGGCCCACGATTTGGCAGCGAGATGATGCTCTTCGTTTAGGATCCGTAACTGAATTACGTTTGCGTCCAGTGTATGCTGCCTGATTCTTTCGGTTGTTCTAGCCTTTTATTTCTCTCTGTAGCGGAGCTGATTTGCTGTACCTCTGTTTGGCATATTTTTGGCTGTGTAATAAGGAATAGAGGGTAGGATGCACAGCAACGGCTTTGTGTGCAAGATGAACTCATTATAAGATGCTCTTGAATTTGCAGAGATTCTCGGTTTCCTTTTGAAAATCTTCTGTGTTTGTGGAACTAGAGACCATTATAAAAGAGATGTCCATTAAACTATGTAATTGCAAGGTCAGTTAAATTTTTTTTTCAAGAGTTTTTTGTCCTTATATCCCAGGAAAGCTAAGAGGATATTGTCAAATTTTGCTGTCAGGGATACATATGCATTTTCCAGAATTTGGATAATTTCTTCCTTTTTTTTTTTTTTTTTTTTTTAAATTGCAGTTCGGTGAAGCACTTAAAGACTGTGACTCGAGTGGAAGTTTTGCATGCTTAATGTTGGGCATATTCACAGACTAAAGGACTGATGGGACCTTGGCAGGCTACCCCACCTCACTTCCCCACTTCAGCGCTTTGTCGAAGTAGGCTTTGTGCTTTTAAAGCAAACAGAACTGCAGGGGCCAGTGATTCGGTGTATTGTATGTGGGGGATGGCTTCTAACCAGCTCGCAGATATTTTTAGAAGTTGACAAAATGATGCTTCAGAAAACACCCATCAGCCTGCTCGAAAGGGGAAATAAGATCGCAAGCGACTTCAGGAAAACATTACTGTATTTTTAATTATCAGTCCTTTTGATGTTGCCAGCCCATACCTTAAGCAACAGGAATAATTGTTTAACTTCCTTCCTATTTAATGTGGTCATTTTTATGGCTTACAGAAATGGCTTTTGCTGGGAACCCTTACCATTTAAGGCTGAGGCTGTGACACACAAGGGCTGTGCTGGGGGAGGGGGGCTCAGGCTGCCCAGCTGCCCCAGCAGTGCAGAAGCATCTCTCCCGGAGGCCGCGGCGGGCTGCCCCGCACGGCCTGCTGCCGAGCACGTGCGCGCCCCTGGCAGCGCCTGCGGCGGCCTCTTCCTCCTCCTCCTCCCTGCAAAGCGGCCACCAGCCTGCGCTCCTCCGTTCCCCCGAAAGGTGAAGGCAGGCTTCTGGCGTGAACGCCCTGCCCACCTCCACACAAAACCGGCAGCTTTGCCCGGCCAGCCCACCAGGCTGCGCAAAAGGTGGGAGAGAAGAGATTCGGGTGCCTTTGCGCCAGTCCAGGGCTTTTACTGGGCCGTGTACTTCTGCCAGCTGTTATCCGTCACTGGGAAGTTAGCGTGTGTTATAAAACACTTCTCGGTTTGTGCCTTGCTGTTGCCCTACTGTTATTTTTATTTTTAAAGAGAAGTTTGGGCTCGTTAGCAATTATCACTTTACTGACGAGCCGTGTCATAAAATTAAGCTCGGCTTCCTTCCCAACGAGGGTTAGGACTTTGAGAGGTGAACTGCTCTGCTAGGCAGCGACGCTCGCCCTCAGCAGTTTTGTGAACTGCATCCCCATCTGGGCTCTGAGGCATATTGTTTTTCACAGGAAGCTTGCATTTACCTCACAGAGTCCGCTGAAATTTAAACTTGCTGGAGCTGAAATGTTCACCATATATGGTATCGACATATTAATAGACGTCTGTTGAGTCTGTGAATGATGCTGAGCCCTCTGCTCTTCTGCTTGTTTCTAAGCCAGCTGGAAATTCTTTGCCTGACGGCGTTGTGATACCGATTTGCAGGCAGATTTGCAGGTGCACAACAAAACTTGCTAGCTGGTCTGGGAGAGGACAGTATTTCTTGAAATTAAAGAGAACAAGGCCACGAGTCCAAGTTTGCGGAATAAATTATTTTGGTGCAAATGGAGACATCGTCTCCGTGGGGGTGGGGGGAAGGGTTTGCCTTTTGGTATTTGTTTGCTTTTAAAAGAAAATAAATTAATGAAATGTACATTAATGCACAGGTCTAAAATTACAGCAAGTTTTCATCATCTTTTACTCTGTACACGCAAGACAACTGATTCAGCCTGTCCTAACAGAATTCGGCCAGTACTGAAGATCTGCCCCTGCAGCTGAAACCTGAATTTGTTGCTCAGGTTTTTTTGCCTCATTGTATTAGACCCGATGTGGATAAAATCTCATCACCTAGAGCAGGACATCTTCAGCCCTTCAGCCAAAGGTATACGAAATAGTTAATATTATTTCAGTTAAAACTCCTGTCTTTTGAAGAGTTAAACTTTCTGAAAAGACAAGTGAAGTATGAGGCTGTGCACGGTATGTTCCCTGTTCAGCAGGATAGCCCAGGGGTCAGCACAGTGAAAGACTGCCACACTCAGTAGACTCACAACATGCCATGGAGATGGTCTTTAGAGCATGGATTTCTCCTCCACAGTGTGGAAAGACGCTTGGATAAAACAAGCAGTTCTGATTCCCTTACCACTGACCCCAAAAAGGATACTCTGAGGTTTTGAGTCTGTGTAGCAAGAAGTGAGGCTATTTAGTCAAGGAGATTCACATTATTCCCCGCAGCTCCTTGGATCCTCAGCTGAAAAGATAACACCTAAAGGATGACATTGCCTGGTATGCAGCTTGCTCGGAGGCAGTGTTTGATTCCCTGAGGAACATTAGGGAACCGCGGCCTTCAAGGAGGTTCCAAGAAGTTGACTAAATATGGGTTCTTTTATCCATACATCCTCTCCTCAGAAAACAGGGCTATTCTGGGACTGCAAAAACAGTGGCACAGATCTGCCACGTGTGTTCAGCTCTGTACAATGATTCCCTCTGTGGCAGAAGAATTTTCAGGTAGCTGAGTATTCAGCTGTATAGCTCCCTTATACCTTTTGAGAAATACAAAGTAGCTGCAGTAGCTCCAGTAGCAGTAGTAGCTGCAGAAGCCAGGTGCTGTCTTAAGCTGAAGGAATCATCCTTAACTCAGGAAGCTCCAGCCTCTCCAGCAGAGCAATATATCCGCTTCAATGACGCTTCATTGTTAGCATTATTAACGTATTAACTCCGGGGAAGATGGGCCAGTAGAGTCTGGGAACGATACATAGTGGAGAAAATGACCTGCTTGAAGAGAGACTTTCACAATTCTTGGGTTCTGTGACTTTTCAGTTTCCCAATTACGCAGTAAAGAACATCTGCTGTAGGAAAACTGTAACCCCTTGAGAATTTCTTCCCATGCCAACAGACTCAGGCCTGAGCATTCCCATTTCTGTCTTTGTAAACATTCTTAGCATATCTCTTCTTTGGGATATATACAAGCTGTACTGTACTAAAATGCTGTTATATTACTTCTGGCTGATTCAGTACATCACACTTTTTGATGTGTTTCAGTTCTTTTGATTGTCACCAAATAACTTTCAATGAGACAATTTTTTTTGTTATGATAGCTGGTGTATATTGTGTTGGGGGAAAATAAAAGTTAAAGCTGAAATTTTCTAATCAAAGTCACTGTTCTTTGTTGTTTGTAATTTGAAAGAAGACAACGCACAAATGAAAAAGGCTGGTAGATGGATGACTCAGTGTATTATCTGATGTTTTTAACTGAAAGACTGTTATAAAAACTGGAAGAACCAGTGCCCCAGTGTTTGGAATTTACTCCGTGCACTTGTGATAAATGAATTTGTTAAAGAATATTTAAGAGTTTGAGCAATCTTTTGAGACCCTTTTTTAGCACTACAGCCTTAGTGGAACACAGCTTTCAGATATTCCGTGTGACCTGAGACATAGAGATTTTAGTATATTCTTTTCTTTTTCCAAGATGGAAATAAGTTTAAAACTGCGTGTAAACTCTCACTCATGCTTAGTTATGTGTAACAGGATTTAGAACAGTAATCCTGGCAGTGCTTTTTCTTTTCCTCTAAAATGCATATTTTCCATTAAGTAGTAAAGCTAATGAATGTTGCTACTTGTATGAAGTCTTTTTTCCAGGTTGCCAGTGAATCACTTCAAGCTGTGACCTTATCTGATCTTGCACACTCAACAGGGCTGGGACTAATCAATAGTTGGTGAGATTTCATCATAGAGACCGTGGGTGCTGCAGGAAGCGTTTTGGTGATTAAGCTGTTGACACTCTTTCTCTCAACTATTACTGAACCTCTGTCCCATCAAAGCAGTAGCAGGACTTTTCAGTCTTTTGGATGGGGCAGAAAGCTGAGATCTTCAACATCCATTATTCATAACTATCTGATGGCATTTTTTTATTTGTGTATGCAAGAGTAGGGCTATTCGTCTAGGGAGTTCTGGTCAAATTCCAATTTCAGTAATTGTTTTCTGCTTAGTTTCCTTCAGTTTCAATGTAGATTGTTATTCTTCATTTCCTAACCCAAGGTGTTGAACTATTGTTATGAGTTCCCAGGGCTGGGAACGCTGCGTGGCAGACGACGCTGCGATTCTGCTGCCTCTAAACGTTACCAAGTATTTTGAAATGCTCTGAAAGGCCTCTCTCTGTAAAAGCCTGATACAACTAGCATAGTGTGGAAACATCTGGACAGGGCTAGCCTTTCAGCTTCCTGGGCCGGAAAGACTTCAGCTATTGAGGTGCACAGATGTAGCCTGATCTTCAGTTTGATGTTTAGATCATAGACAAAACTAGTGTTTTTTCCCCTGTGACAGCCTCTCAGAGTTATTAGTGTTGGCGTTAAAGTGTTCTGTAAAAAGTACAGGGAATGTCTGAATGGCTTTCTTGTTTGTTTGTCTGTGATAGGTAAAGAGAGTCTGGAAAGCTCCTGGTGTCTTTTGTTGGTGGCATTTTCTGAATGCCTCTGTTTCCCTGCTCCATATGCAGAAATATAGGGAATTTAGCAGCTGACCTCCTGCCCCATCTCCCCACTTCTGTTTCAGCACTGCCCCTTCAGGGACAGAGAGAGCTTCCAGCCCTTTTCTCCAGGCTAAGATATTTCTGATATATCCGAGAATCTGAGAATCACTGAGGTGAGCACAAGGTGTTAGAAAAATCATCATCCCCCTCTCCCAGGTAAAACATTCTGGTTATGAAAATCATTCAGATGATTTCTGTGCATCACAAAAGAGGCCACCTCCATTCCTCCCACTTCCCTTCCCAGTTCAGCTATAAGTTTTGCCTGGGTTGTTTCTTTGTAGCAAAAAAAACCTGAGGGATGAGGGGAGAGAGTGGTGCTCTCGGCCTGGTGCTAGAGCTGGTCAGATAAAACCAGACAAGCACAAACCTCTAAGAATAAGACTTTGCTCAAGTTGAGGTCAGAGGCTGAGATTTCTCTTGTGAAAATGAGAATCCTAAACCCCTAGCTGGAGTCTGGGCTATCAATATACATCTTCTTCTGGCCGCAGCTGTGCCAAATGGAATCCTGCTCCCAGCTGCTTATCGCTGCCTCCCCCATCCAAAACTATTCCTCTTCACATCTTCTGGTGGACCTGCACCTTGGGGAAGGGTAGGAGTGGGATGACTAAAACCTGTTTTAGCCAAAATGAGCAGGTTACATTGCATAATACATAGAGTAAGCCTTTGGTAACTGGAGTTATTTAGTCCCCAAGGAAGGCCTCTGGGGTATCTTCCTCCCCAGGAGCTTTAACAGGCTTCATCTTGAGCTTAGTGACTTGATCCTTTTATGCCTTGACTTCCCTTAACTTTACCCAGCAGACAAGCTCCGAAAGGCAGGTCTCGTTCTCTGTGTTCACCTTAAGGAACTTGTCAGTGTAGAGAAGGGATGGTCTCTCCTCCTCCGGGGCTTGCATCATGCATGCATCTGTGCTGCAGGGGCGCTGCTGCCGCCAGCCTCTTGCCTTCTGTGGTGGGTGGATTTACGTACAGGGCATCCTTGTGTTTCGGCCTTGCAATATTTCTACTCTGTTCAGGGTCGTCCTGTTGGGCCTGTTTGGGCACACATTGTTTTTGTAGGATATTGTCACCTGAAGGGCCCCAATGGGAATTTTTGTCCCCATGTCCTAAGTGCCACATGAACATATGAGGTGAAACAGCCCCTGCCCTGAAGAGCTGGCAGTCTACATTATGAAGTCAGAGAAAGGTCATGACTCCCCAGCCCATGCCATAGGAATATAGCTGCACACATTCCAGGCAGCACTGAGCCCAAGCAGAGCAAGCTCTCAGCTGCATTTAAACAACCTTGTGAACACCCTCAAACAGGCAGGCGGCACAAAGAGAAAGACAGCACTGTATTGTGTCTAGATGGGAAACTGAGGCAAGGACTAAGCTACTTGTCTGTCTGTGCAGCACTGGGAAATGAGCTTGGATCTGCCTTTTGCACCCATATAGCTCCATTATAACTACACATTGTCTGACAGCGATTATCTGTGTAAATTGTACCTGAGTGCTCAGGATCAGTTACTTCCTGGTACCAAATCTCCTACAGTTTTAAGTCATGATTTTATTTTTAGAACAGCTCTACCTCAGCCATAATTACATTTGTACCAATCAAGTATGTGGTAATGCTTGTAGGTCTCTGACTAGTCATTTAGTGTAAGAATTAACTTGAGGGATTGGAAAAGGCAGAATGGCAGGTGTTTCATAGTAGCATGTCATTGAGGTTTCACCTGCTCCATAAGGCTGCTTGTGGGTTACACCCTAAGAGAAGATAATATCAGTGGGCACTTCATTTAGGCAATGATGGCTCAAGGTCCTTCTCTACCCTCTCATTCCAGAAAGGGTACTCTGGTGCTGACCATATCTTGGGTCTAACTTTTGACAGAGAACAAGTTTTTAATGCTGCTTTATTAGAGAGTCAGAGGCATTTGTGGGATTTGTGTGGGAGTATAAAATTGTTTTCTGATGAGAAATTGAGTCAAAGTTTGTTGGCGTCTCATGCAGTGGCTGTTTATATGTAAACTTGAAACCAAACCAAGCAAAGGGAGTGAAACCATCCAAGGCCTAAAATGTCATCTGGCAGAAAGGAGCACTGCAAATATCAGATTAAGGATGCACAGAACCAGTTGGCTGCTGTTCGTGCTGAAATGAGCTGCTCACCAGACGTTCAAAAGCTGGCCATAAAGCCTTTCTAAGCTCACTTGCTTAAGCTCCTGTGGTCAGTGCTGTTCATTTCAGGATAGCAAACAAGCATGAAGGGTGCTTCTGTTTAGGTATGGGAAAGAAGGCAGGGGAAAACAGCAAGAAGTCAATAGTTTTAGAGTCCTTTCTCCTAAAGCCCACAGCAAAAACCTGGTTTCTGCTCCCTCTGAAGTCAATTGCAAAGTTTTTGCTGATTTTCAGCAGTAGCAGGGTGAAACCAAAGTATAATGATAAGTCACAAAGACTATATTAAAGACTGGTGCATGGTCCCTGCGCAAACAGCTGCGGTGGTTTAAGAGGTTCTTGCCTCCTCTAGCCATTTGGTTCCTAACCCTCAGACAGAGGTTACTGCTCCCAAAACCGTGGCAGCAGAAGGGAATGTGCAACCATGCCTTTTTGCTGTGCTTCACAGCCTTAGTATAACCCCACTTTCCGGGTTTCAGCATAACTTTATTTGCAGCTGCAGGCTGCCTACTCTGAGCTGGAGGAGGCAAACTACTGATGCACACATGTATGCATGTATGCCTTCTTCCACCTCTGCTGTGGGGTGGCAATCTCCAGCCACAGGGCGGGCCAGCCACATGGGGGAGATAAGAAACTCACAGAAGCAAGGTTAGTCAGAGCCTGTTGTCAGAGCCTGTCTTTATCCATTGTTTCCTTTATTAAATGCAGTTGTGCCTGTTACATGTCTTCATATTTAGTTTGCCTTAAAAATCAGACATGAAACACAATGGACAGAGCTTGTTAGCCAGGAAGTATTTCTTTTTATACATTAAAAACATGAGGCTTTGGTGTTGTAGCAGCAATATCCTGATACGCTTATTGTGGTGATGGATGAAGGAATTCTGAATTTAGCTAATCTCACGTTAGAAACTTACACTTTGAGAGCATTATGCCGGGAAGTGACCATCACATATTGAATCTAAGCTGTCACAGGAAAGGATGGGTTTTAAAAGCTACCTTTGAAAGATTGTCTCTAAACCAGCTGTACGCTTTGAATTTAGAGAGATCTCTATTTGCACATATGTAATTTCAGTGCCTTCAGTGGAGTTGTTTCCCATTTAACTGTATAAGTAAAATCAGGACTGGAGGTTGTAACTACAAGCAAACGTGTCTTTTGCAGAGTACTTTATACAGGTTAGGAATGCAATAGCTCTCATAATGGATGATGTAGCTCTGTCTCCATAAAGATCTTTTTTTCTCCTCGATGCTAATATGGCTTAGAGTTTCTTAGCTAAAAACTCATGACTCTTGGCAACCTGCCCCATGGGATTTACCTGCAGGTCTTGCAGCCCTTCGTGACATTAGGTTTACTGCTGAGTGTGCATTTTATCTTACCATTTTTAAATGCTTCTATTATATCATTGTTTATGGCTGTGTTTGAACACTGATATTAGTTCATCTCAGGAGGTCTGTGCAGTATATATATCCATATACTTTCTTTACGGGTCACACAGTCATTAGGGGTCATGTTTTTTTTGATCTGCACAAAGCATGGTGTGCTAGAACATCCCAGAGCAAAGGGGGAAAAATCTTAAAAGAAAATTGCTATTATGTTGCATTTGTGAACTTAGTACACTGCATGGGATTTTATGTATTTCTTTTGTCTCAGTGATGCTTTTACCAATTGATTCAGTTTCCAAGTCAAAACCTTAAAGCATCCAGTAGTTCAGCCTCTCACTACAACAAGCCTTCGTGGATCATGCTAAAGTGGCCTAAGCAAGTTTACTTCAGGGAAGAAGCCAAGGGGGAGAGGCATAGGGAGATATATCTTGTTTACTAACTCTGCTGGGGGTCCCATCCCAGTGGCAGGGACTCCTAAGCAGGACAAAAAAGGCCTAAAAAAGGAGGTTCAGACTCCATGCAGGTTTCTGCTGTTTCACCAAGACTTAATTCTGTTTCATTTTTCTGAGATATTTAACTTTTAGCTACCTGGATGTGCCTCCTTCCCCTCACCTACGCACATTTTTAATTTTGAATAAAATGGAAAACCTTACCTCACATGAAGCGTGTGGAACATATAACAGATTACCACACCTATAGAAATATGCAATCCATGTTGTATACATGGTTTAGGGTAGGATGCATTTATATGAAGAGGTGATTTTTCCCTACTTCCCTCCAGGATTTTAAGATATGGTTTCACTTTTGTAATAATCAAGTATGTTCAATAAATAATATAAACATCATGACTGAAGCAATACCTCATTAAATACTTCAGAAAGCACAAGGTCATTTAGGTGGTGTATAAATATAATGAGCTTTCAGTCACAGTACAAAAGTGAGCAATTTTCAATGGAAAATTAAGACTTTCAGTGCAATTCATTCAGCATTTCCATTATAACACTTCCTCAGAGTCAAGTTTTGCAGCAGAAAACGTAAAGCTTGGTGTGCTTCTTCAGAGTGAGAGCACTGAACAGTTAGAAACCGATCTGAAGCAACAAAATCCCCCCAGAATAAAAATAAAACCTTTTATTATTAAGACCAACGACATGGCTGAGGGACTTGATTTTTTTCAGCTTGCTATCAAAGAAAGGTCATGTCTTCACTGCTGATTTAGCCTCAGTGTAAATAATTAAAGTTTGCTTTGGTTTGGTATGGTTTGGTTTGGTTTGGTTAGGTTTCCACCAAGTTGTTTTAGTATGGGTAAAAGCAGCCCCTCCATAAAAGGAAATGTGGGCAGCTGGGTACGTGCAGATCCAACTCTCAAACATGTAATTGTGCTAAGATGGCCGAGAGGTTTATCCTGGGGGGGGTCTCTGCTGTAATTTGAGTCATTTGATGATTTTTTCCAGGGAGCTTATCTCAGCTCACAGGATGTGTGATGGAAGTCATTAAATGACTAGTTGCACCGAGAAAGAACAAAGTTGCCAAAATGGTCATGTTAGCAACAGAAACAGTGTGCTAGTTAAATCTACAGTCTATAGCTCCTGTAGGGCTGCTAGGATTGGTTTAAGCGTTACTACATGCAAATTAAAGATCTTTATATCTAAATTGACCTCAGATGAAAGGAAACACTCAGGTTACACATGCTATACATATACTCAGGCTGCATACTTTGTGATGAGGACAATCAGTGAGCATTTCTTTCACAACCACTTATTTTTGTTCACTTATTAACGGCTCCACTGGAATTCCCTTTATAATCAGAATTTGAGCAATAACAGTACCAACAAAGAGCCAACGTAAGCAATGTCCCATCCTGTCCTTAAAAAATAAAAATTAAAAATAAAGTCCACCAATAACAGTTTGTTCTTTGCTAATAGGCTAATGGGATACAGAACTTGGCATGCAGAAACAGCAACTGTAGTGAAGATATCATAAAAATCACCTAAATCTTGACTTCATTAAAACCTATTTAATAGGATCAACATTTTTTCCTGGCCAAAATTTCTCAAGTTATGTAATAAACTTAGTATGCCTTATCCTCCAGGGTTATTTCCACACTCCATTAACAGGCTGTAGCAGGTTTTTTGAATATGCTGCATGGTATGATGTGTACCTGGGAATAAGGAACAGAAAGTTCTTTTAAAGATTGTGTGCACATATGTCTGTAGGCTGCATGAGCTTGCCTAAACAATTCACACCATTATCAAGCAGATCTTGGCAAAGACAAGAGAAAAAGAGATTCTGTAAGTTACATAACAAACACATATCTCTTTCCATTTTAAGCAATGGCTGTTTCCACTTAATGAATAATATCTGAAGCATTTCATATAACGGCTAACAAAATCAATTCCCGCTCCACGGTCTCTTCAGGAAAGGAATTGATTATACATAGGATGGTAAAACATTGGCCTCAGCTGCCTAATGTTCTGGATTGATATGTCAACATATCTGAGATGACTGGATGGTCAGATCTATTCTTTGGAGGTGCAGCATGTTCAGGGTTCCTGCCCTGCCTTCAGCTTCACTTCAGCTTCCACAGAAAATTATACTTGCTTTAGCAGGTTTTTGCCACTCATTTCTTCACTCTCAGATGCAGCAAAATCAGGCTTTCGATAAAAGTTTTAGAAGGGGAAAGAAGGTGTGTAAATGCATACCCATGTTTTGTATTTAATAACTCATGGTGAACTTTTTCATGAAGTGGACTAATATCTCCATTTATATTCTTGGCCTCCATAACATCCATTGGTAACAAATTCCACAGTGTAGCTATGCACTTTGTGAAAAAGTGTACGTGCACAAGTGAGTGTGTGTTTTAGACCTATTTCCTCTCCTCTTCCTTTTTTGTACTGTGAAAAACAGTGAAGAATCACCCTGCATTTGTCTTCTCCAAATCATTCATGCCATCACCCTCTTATTGGAACTATCCATGGCGTGTCTTGTACCAGCCAGACTTCTAATCTACCCTAGTTATTTTCGCCTTTTTGCGTAAGTTGCATTTTTTTTAGTTCTCCTTGAAGTTGATGCAAAACCAAAGATGTTGATAGACTCTGGATTTATATTAGCATACCATATTTTGTCTTACCTTTGATAATATGACTGTCCTGTCATCTTCTTCAGTGGTGCAGTACTTTGATTAAGGAAATGACATTGTTTTTCCCTGGTCATGTAAATTGTCTGTGCACCCTTAAACAATACCTCAGAATAACAGCTTTGGAAAATGCAAGGCAGGCTTAATGGCAGTCTTTTATGTGCTGAGTTAGCTCCTCTGCTAGCCAAGACAAGAATGCTCTAGAAGCAAAGTGCTTTGTCCAGAGGGGAGGAAGTCTCTTGTACCCTTTCCCACAGCTAAGAGATGGCTTTTCTGAGTTATAAGGAAAGTCACTTGCATCATCTATGGTCAGAAAGCTGGGCTGACATGCTTTTGGATGACTGGAAGTACAACAAAGGAAAAAAATTGAAGTTTCCTAGCTGACCCCAAAATGAAAACCTCCCATTATGTTGGCACTTACTGCAAGGCCACTGTATAATTTGATTTTGTACTGACTCCTTAAACAGAGATTATCTTCTGTGTATTTGTCACTCATTTGTATATGGGTTTCCTCATAGAAAGGAAGGAGTCAACAGCTCCTATATCTCTGGAAATACATCCTCTGCTGTGTCCCCCTAATACCATTCCCCAACTCCCCCTAGAGACCCATTCTGCTGCCCCCCACAACACTGCTCTCTGCTCTGTCTGTATTTTAGAGGGAGAAATTAGTATACCCACCTTTCGCTATGGAGGCATCATTCTTTGGGCCTGGGTGAGAGAGGGTGGCAGAGGCAGCCTGGTAAAACAGCACTGACAATTTGAGTGAGCAGCGATCTCCCTGCAGGTTCCTGTGCCACTTCGTCTTCTTCCAAGAGGACTGGAACCCCATCAAAGTGCCAGCCAAATACACTTCCTCCTCCTGTTCCTGCTGTATTATTTCTGCCTTGATACAAGGCTATTCTCTTGCCTGTGAAAATCCAGAGAGAAATGATGCTCCAGGGACAGTGAATTTCCTCTAGTCCAGACTATTTTGCCAACACTAGCAGCTTGAAAGAGGGGATGTTTGACACTTGCAATGGCTGTTTAGGGGATTTCCAGGTGGATTGCTTCCTAAAGTTACAGTATTGGCAGATTTACCTTATCTCAGGAAAAGAGAGCACTACTTATCCTTCTGCTTTTCCTCTGAACTTGCCCATTTCTGTGTCCACCTCTTATCATCAAGAGTGGCAGGCAGAATGCTGTATTGGCTTTGCTGCGTCTGAATTAGTGTATTTAATTTAATTTAATCTATTTATATATATTTTTTTATTTTTACTTGATGCCTGATAGTCTCGAGGAACTTTCCAGAATGCCCATTGTAAGCCATGGTCTTGCTCTCCAGGGCGATGAGCTGCCAGTGTGCCAGAGTCTCTCTGAGCTTCTGACCATGCCTGGAATTGATCCGTGGGTCAGTGTGTTTGTGTAACTGTGTGGGTGTGTGGCGGGGAGGTGGGCAGGATGAACCGTATTTTCTGCAAAAATCCCTGTAAAGATTCCCCAACATTTCTTCTGGAGTTCTTTCAAAATGGACAGGATCCAGGAAACATCTGCCTGTTCATAAGTAGTTCTTAATAGCTCTTCAGTTAACTCCCCAAAGAGTGCCTCTAACTTAACACACGAAGTCAGGCATTCCAAAAAACCACTGGCCTAGCAGGGCTTCCTCTAGAGTCCTGAGCTCTTCATGGGAACAGTCAGGCCAGCTTTGAAAATCTGACCTACAGGCCTAGACATGCTCTTTCCATCACTAACTTTCTGTATGAAATCCAGGCTGCTAAACTATGTGGCATCAGGTCAGGAGGTTTTCCTAAATAGTGACACGCTATCTAAGAAATAAAGAACGTTTCTGAGGGGAACCCAAGCCCCTACATACTTGGATGAAACCACCAACCTCTAGCACTACGTGCTTTTTGCACAGAAAGGCACAAACCTATTGTTACGAAACAAAACTGCGTAAGTGAAGACTTATGTCCCTCAGCCACAAAAAGGAGCATATAACATATCATACATAACTGGGAAAGCAATTCCTCTGATTATTTCAGAAACCTATGTGGGACTATTCCAAGGCTATAAATTGCTGTGGTTGCCTGCTACTTGAGAGTATTTTCTTCAATACAGTATTCAGATACAAATTCTATAGTGTATTATTACATAGTTCAGCACACCAATGACATGGTTGTACGTCTGTTATATTAACCTGGTAGGAAGATGCAAACCGCATTTCTGTTACTGGTTGGAATTTAGAAGCCAGCGAGCTATTTTAACGATGTCTTATTTTCTTTAGGTATATGTAAACACTAAATAAATGAGTATACATAACATATACAAGTATAGTGAGAGGTTTAGCATATATAAATTTGCATTAGTGTACTTCAGGAATATATGAAATTACATGTATACATATATACATATATGCATATAACTATAAATGCATTAGGTATGTATAGGTTTGTGTATATATATGTGCGTGTGAGTATACAAACATTTGATATATATAAATATTAGACATTATTACATTCAGAATTTGCTTGATTTATCTGCAAGACTTACTTAAAGAAATCCCTACATATGAATATTAATAACAACAAAGATTGATTACTGCTTCTGATGTGAAAGTCCGTGAGAGGACCAGAGAAGAGATTTTCTGAGAGACTCCTTAGACTGCTCTAAATCTTGCTGTTGTAGAAGGGAACAAATCTGTCCTCATTGTGTGCAGCAGAACACAATTGGTCCCCAGATTCTCTAATTCATGAGTGAAGGTTGCTTATGTAAAGTCCCTGTGCCCCAGTATGCAGCGCTAATCGTCCCTCACTCCCCCACTTCTTCCCTGATCACTCTGAAAGTATCCCGCGGTGGAAGCATGAAGCCATGCTTCCCTGGCTCTCTGCAGCGCTTGGAAACTGAGGAGATGCCTGAGTCAGGCAATCCTCAGGGATGTCAGCAGAGGGACATTCCCTGTCCTGCTCCCTACGCAGGATGCACATATGCTTGAATGTCCCCAGACGTAATTCTGCCTTGACTGCTGCTGTGCAGAGTCGGCACCATGCGGAGGGCTGAGCACCTCTCACCTGAGTACGCAAGGAGCAAGACCCACTGCTGCAGGGTACCTGGCCATACATGAATTATTGCTTACCAAATCTCTCTTTCACTTTCTCGCATGAAAGCCGCCCGTTATCTGACACGTTTTTGAAAGGCAAGCTTTCTGATCCTCTTGCCGTCAACTGTGTTTTCTAGCACCACCTAATCTGGTACGTTAACCTCCGCAAAGTCATTACGAATCTTTGCTGTAGTTCTCTTTCTCTCCTCCTGTCTTTCTCTTTCCTTCCCTATGCCCCCAAACTCCCTCACTTGCAATTATGCTCGTCTTTAGTTAGGAGCAATGGCTTCTTAATTTTCCTCAAGAAATGGAAGTGTGCAATTATTATGCAAAGTGGCTTTCTTTTAATTCCCCAGAATTTCCGGTATACACTGTAATCAGTCATTTTCTACAGTACATTTTACTATCTGAAATTATAAGCCCAGACCATTAGAAAACCATAATAAATAATTCAGTGATTTCCTTTCAGCCTCATATTCTATTTTGCTGAATATGTTTGGAGGTGTAAATAGCTCTCTAGAGGGGGATAATTTTAAGTTCAGTTTTCTAATTTGATTAAAGAAGCGGAGTCTGTCTGTTTCATCTACAGGCAGGAATTTTAATGCACCGGGGAGATGTTTAGATATCTGTGTAGGTGTGTGTAATATGTTCCGCCTAATTGTATTTCCTCTTCACTAAATAAGAAAAGTTGTAATGTAATGGGATTAATCTCTCAATTTTCCCCCACCCCCTTTTTCCTGATTTTAATTGTGTTGCTCCTCACAGCCGCAGCGGCACGCCCTTGTAATGGATTTCTGTGGAACGAGTCCCACGCTTGTCAGGAATACGGCATAGATGGCTGTGGCCAGCGCTGCGCTCCGACCCCATCGCTTCCTTGAGATTGCACTTGGTGGACGATTTAGCTTTGAGGGAAACCGCACAGGTAGATTCCACCCCAGATTGCACATGCATTACTCTGCCAAAGGCACTGCAAGTTAAAGGCACACGTTTGAAAACATTGTAAGTTGTCTGGTACTAGTTCCTCTGCCTCTGAGAAAGAGTAGATACCCGCATGAATGAGTACGTTCTGTTCTTTCTGTTTTAAGGGTGAAATAGAGACCATCTTCTATCAACTTGTCTTTAAAGAAAGAAAGCCTCTTCTGCTTTCGTATAGAGTTGTGACTAGAAAATCACTGTAACAAAATAATGCATTTCACTCAGAGGTTGTTTTGAAGTATTTCAACATACTTTGAACAGATGCATGTGATAAATCATTAAAACAAAAATGGCCATGTTGATATGTTAAAAAAAAGAGACAGAAAAACCAGTGCATAGCTACATAAAAGTACAGACTGGCTTAAAATTGTGATTTTTTTTCTTACATATACTGAAGGTTTTTGAGTTTGTTTTCAGAGCCTGTAGGATGAATTGGTTTTATATGTTCAAGCTATTCTTTGAAACCATGAGAGCTCTAAAACCCACGCCTCTAAAACAAAAAACGAAAATGAAAATCATGACGCAGTTTCTTGATACCTCTAACTGGAGTTTGAAGGGGAGTGGGGGAGATGGCAAACGTTGGCAGAGTTGCAGTAAGATTGCAAATTTTGGCAGTATTCTTTTATGCATGGTAGAAGAGGGTGTTAGTGTGGGTAGGCGTCTTCTGCAAAGTAACACTTCTTTGCCTTCTCTTTGCTTCTGCAGAAATTGAAAGGGCAAGTGTGCCTATCCCTAGTGTTTGAATCTGCAATTTATATTTACGTATGTGGTCCCCTTGAAAAAATTCTATTGCCATCAAAGTATGTGAGGTTTATTGGGACAGATGTGTTTTCAAATTTTCCCTGTCTTGACTCTTGCAGATGTCACGGCCCCAAGTGGTTCTGCTGAGTTTTGAGACATAAAGGTGAAAAACAAGGTTGGTAGTGATATTACTAATACCCGAGCACACAAATTACTCATACGTACACAAACAATTTTGACCAAATCCTTTGCAGTCCTGACCAAATCCTTATTTTATTCCGTAGCCCTCTGGTCCTACTAATGCACATGCAGGCCTGCTTTCCCCCAAATCGTCCCAAGCTTTTCTGAGACAAAGTAGCACAGTAATCCCCAGCAGGTGAGTTGGTGAGGAGATCATGGGCAGCATCTAATTTGCATCCCACCTACTTTGCCTCTGATGTTTGTGGCGGAGACTCTGTAGGGCTACCCTGAGACTGTTATTTTGTCCTCAGACTGGAAAATTCAGTCCCACTTAAATTGCTGAGCCTGCGTTGTGCCCAATGCGGTGACTTCCATCCACACTGAAGCTTTATGCTCTTGATGATCAAGCAAGAGAGAGGCTAGCAGCCTTCTCTTCCAGTTTTTGCCTCCGCTATCTGTACTGCTTGAAATATAACAAGCTAGTCACTACTGGGGCTGCTTTTTGAAGAGTAATAAAAACCTGTCACAGTATTATCCACATTGGAAATAAAACCTGAACAAGACTATTTTGGAAAATGTCTCAATACTATTGCAGATAAAATATTTTTTCTTACTTATCTCTAGGTTATCTGAGGGCCTGGGGACTCCAAACTGGTTATGAACCCTGGTCTCCCAATTTTTCCTATTCTTGACTGCCAGATTCCTGTTTGCTTGCATATCTCAACACTGATGACGCTTACCTTCTTGCGTTCACAGGGACGTGGCTTGAACAGCAGAGCATGGAGCTCCTCACCCAGAATGACCTGTATCCCGCAGATCAAGATGCTTTTTTGGAAAGTACATTTGAGTCCTCGGAGTCTCCATCGTGCGCTGTATCCAGCCCCTTCATTTCCCTAGCATATATAGTCAAAAGCTAATTAGCCAGTGGGGCCCCTCCACTTACTATAGCATTATTTAAAAATAAATCTTTCTAACTGCCCTTGGTGAGGAACCTGGGCCCACTTTAGGTGTGTTCCAAGCATGTTTGTCAGGTGGGGCACTTCAGAGGATTTAGGCACTTTTTCTTAAGACTGATTTAACTGGAGTTTAAGTGCAAGCTAAAGGCATCAGAGTGGGGCAGTTCTTGGAACGGGGAGGCACCTGGAGAGTTCAGGCATCACATTTCAGGGGAGAAGAGTCACATTTACAGGCAAAGGTATTGGACCATAAGCTGTCATTGGGCTTAAATTCTTTTTTAGGATGTGGTCATTGGTTACATCTGTTTGTCACATTTGATTGTTCTCTAACCCTTTCCTGAGAGGCAGAAGTGTTTTTGTTTGGGATTTTTTTAAATCTGTACAGGCTAATTGTTATGTTTGCGTAAGAGAAGGTAAGAGCAAACCGACGTGCCTGTGCTTCCACAAAAAATGAAGTATTGAGGTTTGCCATGATCCTTTGCGGTAGGATAGTTCACTCTACAGCTTTTGGCTGCCTCTTGGAAACACCTCATTTTCTGAGGAAGAAAACCTCTTCCTGGCCTCGCCCGTTATTTTCTCTTTCACATACCTTTTGTGTTTCTTGGTTTTGCACAGGACCAAAAACAGACATTCAGAAGCACCATGAAAAAATGCAACTGGAGCATTCTTGGCATGACTTGGCATGTGGGAGCACTCAGATGAGGAGCCTGATAGGTTTCCAGACTTGTTCTGCAGACTCAAGAAGTGCAAGCAGACGGATAAGCATCTGAACTTTTGTATGTTTATCTGAACTGAACTCGAACTCTAAGCCATTTCAGAGCTTCCTTGCAGTGGCTAATAATTACTAGAATGCTTGTTAAAATTGGAAAGTGATCTAAATAATTAATTAATTCACAAAAAGACATAAACGAAAACACTTTTGAAAATTGTGCTGGCCCTGCAGTTAGAAGAGATACTCCTTACAGCAGACAGTGGTCTCTGGAAAAAAAAATTTGAAGGAAAAATAGATGTAATAGTTCTTTCCTGCTTTAAAAAATGTTAGGCACTATGAAGCTGAAAAAAGGGAATTTGATAAACACAGAGAGGGAGCAGATCTGATTCCAGTCTCTTGTATATCTTTGTATGTCAACAGTGATACTATGAAGTTACTTGTCCTAGTGGTATAAAGCCCGTACAAGACCAGATTGTGCCCAACACTTCTAAGGGTGGAAATGTGTCACTGAATAAAGGCAGTAATTAAAAGCTCATTACTGTGAAAACTGACTATGTTCAGGATCTTGGCTAGGAAAAATATGGCTTTCTCCTTAAAACATATTATTTAATTAAATAAATAAAGCATTATTGGTGATGTAGACTTATTTGTCATTTACTATCCCTCTAGTGACGTTAAACTTTAACACAATAACAGCTTAGTGAACAGAGAGAACAGTTTCCACCCACATGGATAAATATTGATCTCAGTGATAAAGAAGAACAAACATTCTGATGGAGTGGTATGAAAGAAATTGAACTTGATATGGCAGGTTTATTTTTACTGTGTAGTAAAAGAAAGTTAGTCTTTCAACTAAGAACAGGGAAGGGCAAGGGGATAGCTTATCAAAATGTGGTTTACAGGATAATAAATACTCTGACTTCAAACTTTAATATTTGCCCATTGGCTGTGCACAAAAACAAAGAGATGACTAGGGTGAAGTTCTGGTCACAGTCAAATAAACGGCAGCTTTGCTGTTGACCTCAACAGGGCCAGGCATTTATAGCTGGAGCACTCTACAGAGGCTCTGATGCCCTGTAGAGGCCTCATTTGAGCAAATTGCTTTCCTAAGTCCATAGCCAATGCTCATTTGAAACCAGACGCGTGCTTACCTGCCCTGCTAAACCAGGGCCTGAGCTTACTGACTAGACTGATAATTTTAGAAAAGTTTGAATCATTAAGATACAGGACTTCTTTTTTTCTTAACTGAGCTTATCAGGGTGATATCTTGGTCAGTTTGCCCGTTCCATCACCTGCCTGGGGCAGCTTTGTGCAGAGAGTCCTTCGCTTTGGTGAACCTCCATGTGAGGGACCACGGCTGGAGCTGAGCAGTAATGCTAGCAGCGGGAGAATGACTTGCATGGTGGAGTAACGTCTCCTTTTCACATGAAGAGGCTGGGAAGCACTAACCTCAGGGAAGTGAACGAGGAGGCAAATGATGTCTTTAGAGCCCGAAAAGGCCTTCTAGAGGAGGCATGGATCAAACTGCAAGGTTGGAACTAGCAGGTGGGACTCTCAAAAATAGGGAAAGCACTAATCGTATCTGTAATAGTGAGACGTGAATGCTTCAGAGGCAGGGACTGAGGGAGGGAAGAGAGAAGGAAGAGATTCATTTGGCCGAAAGTAGGTGTCCACAATGTCTGTGCCAGAGTTAGTCATCTAGGCTCCATCTGCAGTCAATGGGGAGGTTTAGGGCATGATTCATCTCCTTCATATGGATCAGATCAGATGAACTGCATCCTGCTAGTTTCTCTCTGCTGACTGTGAAAGGAGACCTACATGATTTGCTGTCTGTGGAGGTATCTTATCTGTTGACATGTAGGCCACATGCAGCTCTGCCTTTGTTTTGGAAGCTAGCCATATGAGAAACGCGTAGCATACTTGTAGGACCAAACAAATAAAGCTCTGATGTGGCATTTTCAAAGTGTAAGTTCCCTGCTGTTCTGATGTTTTACTGTGCAATCTTCTAGACAATCCATACCCATCACTTTTCTTAAGAGCTCGTTTGGATGCTGACTTGTGTGGGGTGCGTAATCATCCACACTCATTACATTTGGCTTTCTACACAGGGTTTCTGTTGCTCGGTATAGCGTGCCTGACAGCAACATACCAACACATGGTGTTGTGATGCAGATATCTTTTTTGTACAGGTCCCTGTAGAGGTAGCTACATGGTCCTATTCCCATAACGTCTCGGCACCTTGTATGCCTTAATATATTTTCCTTTAACGTACATATATTACCTCCCTCTCCTCCACCTCTTGTCTTAACATTCCTCTGGGTTTAGTAAGGACCAAGGGAGAGTTAAACTTATGGAAGAGCCCCCATGGCTTTTGAGCTATCCCCAGCAGTTCCATTCAGCTGTCTTCCTCCCTCTTTATATGTGCTGTTATGAGTCTGTGGGGGAGGCAAACGAACTCCAGCTACCTCTGACCTTTACCTGTTAACTTGTGCCACCTCCACATGATGCAGAGTGGTTTTCCAAATCAGTCACTCTCTCAGCTATCAAGAGCTTTCTGACAGGCAGTGAATCTCACCACAGCCTCTAATCTTGATTGGCACTTCTGGTGGCTACTGTCATATTTGTACTACAAATATTCCATGTTGCTATTACAGTAAAGGAAATTTTCATCGTTGCCATAGGTAATTATAGGGAAGGAGGTGAGGGGCTTTTATGTCTTAGAAATGGAACTACATGGTAATAATAACACCTGTGTGTTCCAGAAGAGTATTTCCTTCCTGAAGGTAATGATCTGAGGAGGGAAATAGTGGTTTGGAATCAGTGGAGTGGGTCTCTGTATAGCAAACAAGCTAAGCAGGATTTGGCTTTGCTGGGATTACCTGGACAAGTTTATCTGTGATGGAAAGTGTGGTTTCTGCCTCAGGAAGTTTTGAAATGAAGATTCCTTTTTGTGGCGTTCAAAAGTCAGGCAGAAAGGTGCAGAGTGAAATAATCACTTCTCATTCCACTTACAACTCTGCCTAGCAGAGTTTCATTCTTTCTTAATCCTTCAGGGTTTTATCCCTGGGGGTAGGTTTCCTTTCAAGTACGGTAAGAATAGTCATAATTCTGTTCACTTTTTCAAAAGAAAACACCTTTTAATTTTTCTCTGACTCCATCTGTCTAGATCATCACTGTCTCCAGTAAGTCTTTTTCTCTGGCTTTCCTGGGATGTTCTCAATTGTCAAAAATGTGATATGCCTACCTGCTGTTATGGCTAGGCTCCAGTACTGGGACATGAACAGTGACACTTCATAATACTTTCTCCAAGAGTCAAGGGCAGTTTGCTGCTTCCAGAGAGATATTATAACCATCATGATGGTCTGGAAACTTCTGACCTGTGTCCTTGTTGTGGGCAGGAGCATCACAGTGAACGTACAAGTAGGAACAAGATTATAAAATCTAGGCTTGCTTATCAGCCTCGCTATCGGATCGGTGGCCTGTGTCTGAAATGAAAGGGGAATCTCCCATGAAGATCAAAGAGCCTGTTGGCCTTTGGAGCTGTGGTGCAATGTAAGTGCTACCGCAGAGGCACGAGTGTTTGGCCCCAGGCCTTGCAGACCTCCATCAAGAGTCACAAGGGCGTCAGTTCGGTTCAATGGTACTCTGTTGGCTTAAGTTACACGTGGGTTGCCCGAGTGTGAAAGGGAGGGACCCTCGAGCAGCTGCCAGGTTTAGCTACAGCATATCAAGTATATCTGTTCACATTAGGTTTTTGTCCTCTCTATCTGTCTATCATTCATGAGTCTTCACTTGGCATCAGGCTGCCATCTAGCAAGAAGTTTGTCTGCTATCTTTCCCACTTCTAAGACTGAATATAGCTTTTCCCCACACAAACTGTTTAATTGAGTCTGTCATTTTTTTCCCAGCCATTTTGAAGAAATGGTTTGGCCTCTACCTCCCTCTTATTTTCAGCATTCAAATAAAAAACATCTCTTCCGAGCAGTATCTCCCTTGTCACGTCAGCCACACACTTGTTCCCTTTTGGTTTCATAGCAGGCTTTCTCTCTTCATTTTTGCTTCTAATTTGTAATCACTGGCACCGTCTTTGTAAGAGTCTGCCTGGGTTGTGCATGCTTTCCTGTAATGAGGCAGTCTGCCAGTGAGAGGTTGTGTCACAGTCTAGCTTGTTCTTGTTGGCAGCTTTTATCTTCCCCCTTCAGTAACTTCGGTATTGCTAGTATGGATTTTTAGACTGGTTATTTTGCTTGGTTTTAGCTGAAGTTGTTTTCTCCGTTAGCAGAAAGATGATTTAGTTCTGCTGAAGCCTGGCAGTGATATAATAGCAGTCTATATTTTTAATCTAGATTCAGTTTCTGTGTGTTATGGTACCAGAGAGAGTATGTTTTTGTGTCTGAGGTGCCACTAAAAGACGTGTATTATTTCCTGAGTGTTAATGATTATGGTGAATTACCCCGGTTCTGCTTAGAGCCATTGCTTAGAGAGTTTTCAATGCTTATGCACACAGCTTGCCAAAAACCATTCTTTTTCCCAGTTCACAGAAAATTTCATTCTAAAGTTAGGTTTGCATCTAGAGTGGGTAGGATGGCTTCTTTTTCCTCCTTAAAATCTCCAACAGATTTGGCTTTCCTTCGGTCTTGCAGCTGCCCTGTGAAATACGTGCCATGTGCAGTTGCACTGCTCTTACCCCGGTAAAATTTGATGAGATGATTGTCAATTTGGCAAGCTACCCAGCATTCCCAGGGCTTCAGGGAGTCATCAATCACTAAAGAGTCTGTCTTCCCCAGGAGCCAGGGACCCCCATAATTTGTAGGATTCCTAGCCTCAAGGAAGACAGGATGGAAATCAGCATGTTACTGAAAACTCTTTGAATCAAAGGTTCTTTGAACATAAAATTTCAGTTTGAGCTAACCGGTGTTTTTCTGACAGTCTCTACATTGTAATACTTATCTGAAGAACTGTAAAAGTAAATTTAGTCCTACTTAGTGATGTAACACAGTGCTGAGACTGAACTGCAGACAGATTTTATGGCATAAAGCCTGAAGAAATTTGCTTGATGTCTTTCTTGTATACAGGATCTTTGTAAGCTGCTGAAACCCCCAGATCACTTGATTTTGAGGCTGTTTACTGTTGGGTGTGTTCTGCTGCACTGCTTTGTAATAAAACGTTAGAGATTTGGGGGGTTGTCTCTGGGCATTTACTAAGAGATTACAGGCTCTCTGTTTTACAAATGACCCTGTGGAACTTGTGTGCTATAACAGTTTTCTAGGAGGTAGCTGACTCCCACGTGCTTGCTTCAGCTCCAGGCAGGGTTATTCTGCAGTCTGCCTTAGTTCTCCCAGCATTTGTCCGATGCTCTTTGCATAAAGAGTTCTGCTTTCTGCCCTTGCAGTGCATGTGTTTAAGAAGGACTCCTTTATATAAGCTTGCTGCTTATCATAACCAAACATCATGAAGTGGCTAAACAGACAGCGTTTTCTTCAGCTATTCCGGCCCAAGCCCTCCTCTGCAGGAAGGGAGCTTGGCCTGAACAGAGTTGAAAACTGTAGGTCAGAGGGAACATTACTGAAGCATTTTAAACTGCAGCTCCGTTGAGTTAGTTATTCGACTTTATATCACAATAGCTGGATTAACTGGAAATATAAAAGTGTGGTAAGGGGAGGAAGGTAATGACCAAATCCGCGAGAAGAAATGGTTTCTTTGTGCTACTAAGAAGAGCCAAAAGTAGCAGGTGAAATGGATCTGGAAAAACGATTTTGTGCTCCTTCTGTCAGCACCACTTCATGAAGCAGCCTCTCACAATTCTCTTGGGAAAAGAGTGGTCTCACCCAGGGCCTCCTGCTCCATCCTGCAGCCATTGGTCTTGCTCCTGACCTGTAGTGAGAGCATGGTGAGCCCTCTGGGAAAGCAAATACACAGGGACAGGTAAGACTCACACAGCAAACCAAGCTTTAATTTTGGTAGTGGGTGATCCTCATTGCAGTATGAGCAAGTGGCAAGAGCCCTGTGTGAGCCTTCCTCATGGGCTTCTTTCTTTTTCAAATAATCACAGGCAGGAAAGATAAAAGATCCAGGGGGGAAACTAAGGAGCTGCAATGGACATTGTAATCATGAGCAGGAGCAATGAATCTGACACGAAGAAGGCTGCTTAAAGTATATGTTGAATCAAAGCTTTTCTATGTGATACATTTCTACACAAAGATCTCAGCAGTGGTTGGCCAGTAGGATGTAATGTAATGTAAGTTTGAATTTGGACCTAGATGTTAATTCTTCACAGTTTTCCCCAAATTGAGTCATGGAGAATCTCATGTAAGATTGCTGATGAGGTTCTGTTGAATGCATTTTCCCAGAGTGGTACAATATCAGAGGGAAATGTACTATTCCACGTTCCCTGAAACTATTTCCCTACCAGTCCAACAGCCTGATAATGTCCCACTGAACTCATTTTCTGTAAGTTGAGCAAGGATCAGCTATTGAACAAGAGGAGTGCAGCAGGAATGACCAACATGTCAGAGTGTGCAGAACCGATCTGACATCCCCATGAAAATATTTTTTGTGTATGTGTTTTTTTTTTCCACTGGGAAACCAAAAGTAAAACTGTCTTTTTTTCTGAGCATATGAAGAAGCAAATCTTGGTGACAGTTCCTCATTTTCTGTTCCGTCAAGGAAACTATTAGTCACTCTGAGTAGTCACTCTGAGACATGTCCTTAGCTTTCTTTGCATTCTAGGAAGAAAAACTATATATATATACACGTGTATATACACCCACCCCCCCCACACACATATAAACTGTACATACATACATACATGCATATATATAGTTTGTTTGATCTCTGAAACCTGTTGTCCCTTCACCCTGCTTTAGAACATCTTTGCTTCAGTGGGGCAACGGACCAGCAAAATAATTCTCTCTGCTACATCTAAGCCAGGGTATCTCCCCATGTTTTCATTAGTCCAAGGGAAAAACAGAAAAAGGTATATATTTTGTAAAAGGTACAATTTCTGTCATTTGGAATTGACTTAAGCTATATGGAGTAAATTTGCTCTAATTTCAGAATGGTTTTGTCTAGACAATTTAAAGCTATAAACACGAAGCTTTAGGTGCTCCAGTCATTTTCCTTCTGCAGAACTCAACAGCCCTATTTCATCTGCTTTTACCCTGTATTTGATCCAGTGTGAGAAAATAAGGTAAGATAGGATAGACTGAATTATTGAGGAAAATAATGGAAAATCCTTCCTAAAAGCAGGAGGGTAGTTAGTTCAGTGGGTACGTGTGGTAATGTTGTCAGTTTTAAGTAGTATTTCTTCTGAGATGGCAGTGCTTATTTTTTCAGTAGAAAGGAAGTACTATTTGCTATGCCCTCACAGAAAATGCAAACCCCAGAGGGACTGGAGCAATATGTCTGACTAGAGGAAGTCCAGAAAGGGGGAAAAAAATCAGTATTTTTCACTTTCATCAGGCTTTGGTAATTTGTTGCCTCTCTCATGTTGTTTGTCATCTGCATTTCTATCATAAATTTACATACCAAAAAAATCTTCCTTCAGGAGAATCAAAATCAGAAGCCAGACATTCAGCTTTTTCCTGCGTGTTCTGAATATCTATAAAATATTGTTACTGTAGGAGCATAGCTGTTGGCCTTCTGCAGATCACTTATATTGTCATTCTCATTTGCAATACAGTGAATAGTGAGTTCTCTGTGAACAGAGTGTCTTTATACGATCTAGATAAACCTTGGTATTAGCCACATCACACAGCACTTGTAATGTCATGTGGTGAAACCTCCTGTGTAACCTCAAACATACAGATACACATTTTTTATTTTTAAATATGAAAAAGATCAGGGAAAATATTTACTTTTTTGTGTGTGTGTGATTAAAGAATAGAAGCTCAATCCTTTATTTTTTAATCTGGACAATTTTGCAAGTTAGGAAAAAAATTCTTATCACAGCTTTGGATTCTACTATTTTTACCCCATCGCCCTTCCTAATCTGGGGAGCTATCGCTAAAAATGACGTTTTTGCTGCAGAGATACTTTTTTTTTCAAGGTAGTTGAAGAAGAAGGACAATTGCAGCTGCTGTTAGTGGATAAGGACCCGATCATCAGGTGCTTTTACACATGAGTAACTTTATGCATTTAAGTAGCTACATCAAATGCTCTTGTAAAGTTATTCATATGATCAAGTGTTTGGAGGATCAGTACCTAAATCGTTGTTTTGGTTCTGAGTTCTGTCATGTTTCTCCATCTGTAAACCAGTGATGTTACAGACCTCATTTGTTAAATGCTTTGAAATCAATTACTTTAACGCAGTGTGTATGAATCAGTTTCATTTATTCATGTCACACAGGAAAAGCAATACTCACCAACAAAATAAATATTTTCCACTTTCCAAAAGACAGAATAATGAAGTAAAATAGTTCAGAGATTAACCCGAGGAAGCTATAAAGACTTCTTAAAATGGAAAAATCCCACAAATTAATGCATGAAAGACGGAAAGGAAAAGATGGTCCTGGAGAAACAGTGGCAAATGCAATTAAAGCGGGAGGGAAATGTTAAATAATTTTGTTGTTAGTAGTGGAACTTTGTTTATACAATGTCCAGACTGTTGCATGTTTGCTGCCGTCATTTCTTTCCTGCCAATATACAGAATAGCCACTACTTATAGGCACGTTATCTGGTTGATTCTCCTGTCACTTTTCCTCCTGTAAATCAGGAATAGTTCTGACAGTGCAAATTGATTCACACTTTGTGGAAAAAGTCAGGCCCTGTATATTTTGCTGCATCCCTTTAGAGAAAATCCTTGTTATGTAGCAATCAATCACAGAAGTCCCATTGCCACCAGAGGAGCCAGGATTTCACCCTGGATTTAATATCTTCCTTACATTTCTGCTTTATACTCCATAGCAAATACGTAATCTGTATGTTTCACAAATTGCTACTGCAGATACATTGTATACCTCACTGGTGTCCGGTGCACCCTACCACTTAATCTGCTCACAAAACCATTCTGGATTCAGTTCCCTGTACTTTCTGTGTTTGATACGTTTTAATATCAATATGCTTATTAGTGGTGCTGTAAGAGAGGCCATTCGGCAGCCCACTGGGATTATTTTCTGTTATCTGAGACCAGTTTGAAAAACTTGGTTTTGGAATGGTAGGGGAATGGGAAAAGAAAGGTTTTTGTCTTTCTTTTGAAAGCATTTTTTAAAACGTCATGAGACACTATTTCTTTTTAGCATGCTGTTTGTTAGGCTGACGGTTTGGGCTCAGTAACACAACCAATTCATGTATGTTTAGCCGTGTGTGAAGGTTTCTCATAAATTAAAAGATGCAATGCTGTAAAGTGATACTGCAGTGCTTACAGTGTTTTTTTTATTTTTTCTATTTATACTGCCCTTAAGATATTAAGTGCTTATAGTGCCACCATCTGGTTGAGACAGCTACTGTCTTCACTTCCAGTTTTTGTCTTTTAAGGGAACATTTTGCCATTATTCAAAGAAAATACAAGCTGATCTTGTGAGGTTGCTAATTTCCCTTTCTCTATTTTTTTTTTAAAGTTATTGAGCAGAATAACTTCAAAACAATAACTAAAATTGTTGGCACTGGAGAGGCAAGAACATCAGGCCTATATGGGGTATGAATAACTGCTTTTATATATTTTGTAAATTGTGAATATTAACTTATGTTACTATTTTTAAAGACAGTATTTAAGCTGAAGCTATCAATCCTAAAATTTGATATTTGTTTTTGTTTATTTAATATAAAATTCTTCTGTATGTATTTAGGCTTCTAAAAAAAAGTTAATCAATTTTCTCCTTGTTTCAATGGTTCAGTTACACTGGATAGTGAAAGTTGATTACTTAGTACAGTTAGTCTTTACCTTCTGGTTGTTGTTTATCCGAGAGTCTAATCACGCAGTCGTAAATACCACGTTATATACAATACAAATATACATCTTTTGTGACCCTCTCCCCTCCCCAAATCAAATAGATCTTGTTAAACGTGGAACCTCTTGAACAAATGCCTCTGGAGCAGATAAGGTAGCCCCCATGCAAGGGCAGGTTTTTCCTCTTTGCAGATAAGTGTCCTAACAGACAGGGCTGTTTGTTTGTTAATTCCACTCATTTCTTCCAGATCTGCATATTTGCTACCCCATAGGTACTACTGCTGCAGGTTTGTATGTTGTCCAGTAGTTGCTGAGAAAAACTGGATCTGTGCTTACTGCACTACCCTGTATTTCAAACAGCCTCCTGCCAACATCATTTTTGCAGTGTGCAGCCTCAGGTTGCAGTCTCAGTGAAGGATTTCAGTATTCCTTCACTGCCTCTTCCCTGGTTGACAATTATTATCAACTCCATTTGCTTTAAATGTTTGCAGTTGCCCAGAATCTCTCAGGCAGCTGAGGGCTGTTGCTCCATGGTGCTCAGGGGAATTGTGGAGGTCCAAAATGTCATAAACCCATCTTTGCCAAGTGGCAAACCAATCCCTTCTCTTTTCTGGAACTCTGCTTTTACCATAGGAGGGCCACAAAGAGGAAGCAAACTCAGCAGTAGATATTTACTTGCGCAGCAGATAGACCCCTTGCAGTCCACAACTTTGATCCCCCTTTGCTCCGCAGACTATTCCCCTGTAGGGCCCCACTAGAGATCGTGGGCCCTTGTATGCAAAAGATTGGCTCCTTAGGGCTGTCTCTCCCAAAGCTGAAAAGACCAATTACACGCTGCTTGCTGCTGCTTGAATCTTCTGTTGCTTGCATAAAGTGCAGACACGTGTGACAGTCACTGAAAGACACAATGGTAAAAGTGGGTAAGTAAACTTGGTTGTTCTTTTACGGGTTTCTTCTCAACAGCTACACTGTGCAGGTGCCACAAGCAATTAACTATTTTATAGGACACTTGAGTTAAACATTTTCGGAGAGGGAGATTGGAGTAATCTCCTGGCCCCAAGGAGTTGTTTCATTTTTAATTGTGCATTTTAGGGTCTACTGGGCTCTGATATTTCAAGTTCTGTGAAAACAGCAAGCACACTGCTATCATTGTGTTCTCTTGTTCAGGGCTTGTGGCTGAATTACCTCATGATAGGCCATTTAAGTCTTTTGGCCTCCTTCTCGGCCTCATATTTCAACACAGCACGTGAAAGAGATGAAGAATGAGCTAGAATTCCCTTCCAACCGTTGCAGAGTTATGGGCTATTTTATTTTTCATTCCGTGTGTTTTTTTTAGCAACCTCTGGTTTTGCTAAAGCACTGCAAGTTAGGTGAAGATGGCACAAAGGGAGGGAGTTTCCCCTCTGATGTCGGTGGTTTGACATATTTACCCTCGTCTAAAAGACAGTTTTTTGCTTCTGTTTGCTGCAAACAAAGTGAAGGTTCCTTCTCTAGCATTTCTCTGTTCTGTGCAAACATTAATTTGTATAAACATGGCCCACACAGTTTCCTTGAAAAGAAAATGCATCATGACATTTTCCTAGTTGCACAAAAGGCTTTGCGTTGCTAAATGTCAGTCAGCTAGTCATTGCAGTAATATTTTCCCAAGGCCTGATCAGGCCCCTGTCAGAAGACAGAGAGGAAGAATTGGCTGTCTGTCTGCAGTCATTCCCCGCTTTCCCTGTCCCACTGAAATCCATCTGAGAGCTTCTGAGGGTTAGGGCTGGAGAGATACTACTCATACCACTCAAAATCTGTCATAGTTAGTGGCACTGCGAGCTGCATTCACTCTGCCACAGCCTCTTCAGCTTTTAAAGAGGTCTAAGAGCATCTGGGTTTCTCTGGTGAGAGTTCTTCAGGAGGAGTGGTGGAAGATGAAGTAGATGGGAAATGGAGCGACATGGCATAGCAGATCAGGAAAGCTGGAGCCTCATTCCGGTGCAAAACTGAGACCTCCCTGCCTCCAAATTCAGTCATGTCCCAGAGAGTGTTAAAAAATCATGTCAGTCTCACTGAAGGAGAGAGATAGCTCCCTCACAGACCCTGGCATAAGATGGGGAGCTACTTGGATTTCTGCTGCACTCCCATGGATCGGGAGTAACGCCAATAAAAACACTGGGGCTTAGCAGCACGGGGAAGGGTTGAGGCAGACCAGTGTGCCATGGAGGAAGGGACTGCAGTTTCGGAAGAGGCAAATGAGAACAAAAGCTAGTGGAAGTGG
This sequence comes from Struthio camelus, assembly GCF_040807025.1. Lineage (NCBI taxonomy): Eukaryota > Metazoa > Chordata > Aves > Struthioniformes > Struthionidae > Struthio > Struthio camelus. Next base: position 123,097,152 of record NC_090942.1, on the reverse strand, counting down.
TTGAACATGCCTAACTTCCTACATCTGATGTTTTTTCTCTAATGCCAGTGCAGACCCTGGGTTGGTTGTAGGCTGGGAATCATTCAGTCCTTAAGAGCACGCTTTGCTGTCACTCTGCTTTCGGTCAAATCCTGGTGATCAGTTGTTCCCTGCTGGCCAGCTCTAGACCAGCCTTCTGCCTGTGGATGGCTCAGCTTAGAGCTGGCAGCATCTCCTGTTAATCTCCTGTTAATTTTCTTGGGCAAAAAGCTTGGAAACCACTGTTCTGGGTGTTTCTGTGCAGTAGGGTTGGGCTGAACAGTGGTTCTGCAGCATGGGACTCTCCCTGCCTTATGAAGCTGGGCACGAGGGCTGCACTTGGGTTTCTGCACTGCTGACCTTGCTTTGCAGTGCAGGGAGAGGTACAGGGAGAGTTTAATGTTACACTTCCAGCAGATGAACAGCAGGAGCAGAAGGCTATCAGAAAAGTGATAGGAAGAATTGAATCTCTCTGTCCCTGTATCACCTTTCTGTGGGGTAGATTGGTCATAGCTGTATATATGGTTCTCCTCACCCTGTCCCCTTTTTACGTGGAGCGATGATTCACCCTAAGTTCATTAACACTTATTTTTGTTTGCTGTTGTCATTTTGTGATCATATAAATCTGCTGGCACAACTGTTCCTTGCTAAATGCCTGCACCCCCCTCCCCAGCGCTAACACTGAATCATGGTCTTGAATGGCACAAGGCAATTCCCATAGAAACAGTAATAACTGTCAGAAAATGGGGCACAGGGAGAGAGAAAAGGAATGGCTGAATTTGCCTCGTGACTGTTTAATCAAATTGTATTCCTGAGGCACACAGCAAGGCTGTTTGAGTTACAAGGTTTGTGCTGCATAGGCACCACAGCACAGAACAGAAAGAGATAAAGGCAGAACGTGGAACCAGGAGCGCTCTGAAAGTCTGGGTCATGCCAAACTGAAGGGTGGAGGAGTCTGCTGGAAAATGCTGAAGAGGGTGCAAGAAAATTGGCAGGCAAACAGATGAGATCTGAGAGAATCTGAGCTCTCATTCTGCAAGTAAGGTCTCTAAGAGCAGAAGAGGGGTCACCACACAGCCTGTGAGAAAGAGCCGATTTAATATGGAGAAAAGGGATTTCACCAGAAGAAGCACTTAATAGCAGAAGAGGCTTTTATTGGGTGGTCAGTACAAACTCTATCCCCTGTTCTCCATAGAGCAAGTCAGCCAAAATATATAAGAGAGGGAGGCTCTGCTTGGTTGGAAAACTTTCTTCCATGCTGTCATCTGGAACTAGTTGAAAGAAAAGTACATAAAGATGAGGAAAGGATGAGAGACTTTGCTTCTGTTGGGTAATTAAAGGGGGAAAACCCCTCACTGCCATAAAAAAAGAATGAGATAAATCATGTCACAAAGAAATTTGTTGCTGTGGTTATAAAAGTCTTCCCCTTTCATAAAAAAAAGAAGCTAATATGGCTAGGATCAAGTATGATTGGAGCTGAACTCTATAAAGAAAATAAAAATACAAAAACTGCAGTAGCCGAAGAGGAAGAATGGAGTAAGAGATAAAGGAGAACGCAGGAACAAGATGTGGGTAATTTGTAACTTAGTATCACATTCAAAAGATTTAGAGAGCCTGTTTCCTCCCAAAGGGGCACTGGCATGTCATTAAAACCCTTAATATTGTCTGGACAACTCTTCTATTTCTTGTGTGTAACTGATTGATAAGACAATAATTCTTAACTTTACCATTGCCATCTTTTTCATTTCTTAGGAATAATGTAGTTGATCTTGCAGTAAGAACATAAGAGGGAGCAAAACACCTCCACCCCACGCCCTGGATCCCTGGAAATGCTTTTTTTTTTTTTTTTTTAAGAAGTGGAGCCAGGAAGGCGAGAAAGCATTAGAGGGGCCTACAGCTTCTCTCTCTGCCCCTCCTCCTCCTACCCCACTTTACCGCTTGAAAACATTTTTTCGGAACTGTTATGTACCTTTGCTGCAAAACCTGACTGTGTGTCTGTGGGTTCCTAGACTATGTGCACAGTAACAGTGTTGAGGCAGGCTGTGAAACCCTTACTCGCGACTTAAGGTCTGGTAGTCTGCTGACTTTAGTAGAGCTGCTCTCGTTATATGCTGTTTTTCAACATGAGTAATGGTGTCACGATCTGGCCCATAAATTCCTAGTAATTTGTAAAGTGCCTGTCAGAATGTTATCTAAATAGCAATGGCACATTGAAAATTGTTCCGGACTGTTGCAGAGAGGCATCTTTTCAATTTGCCTCTCCAGTACAGCTTTGTTGCTACAATGTGTTCTTATACATTTTAGTATGCTGCTTCCCAGCCTCATATTAAAATCATCTGAACTATGTTCATATTATGGTAAACCACTTAGCAGTAAAACACTGATTCCTGGAGGCGTTTGGCATTTTGATACTTAACATCAGCAACAGACATAATTGAATAGAATAATAGATGTTAGAATAGGTGCTACAGAATGCTGCAATTATCTTCAGTGCTCTTCTGTGGTTTCCATATGAATTCACTTTGGCTTTCTTTGTGCCTTTCTTTTTTGTCCCTTTTTTTGGGGGTGAGGGGAGAGAAAGAGAGTTTTAAGCGACTGATTTTTCACTGGCACAATTTCATGGAAATCAGATTTCTAAGCTGCATACATCGTTGTTGTTCCTGGTTGTGCCCACAGCGTCTGTGGTTGTACAAACTTAATAGAAAATGCTTCATTCATCACTTCCCAGTTTTCCATTCACATTCGAGTGTTCATGCCAGAAATTTTCTTGTGCTCCTCCAGCTTGGTAAGCACATGTGCTGAATTACCTGTGCAATTAAATGAAGGCACTTGTGTGAATAGTGCACAGGGAATATTCTCTGAGAACATTCTGTGATCAAAGCAGAGAAGGGAAATAAAAATGAGTAAGTTTGCTGAATACTGAATAAATTAAATGTGAGGGAACTGCAATGAAAGAGCAGAACATGTGTTTGTAGAACAGACTGTGTTCACTCCGCGTTCATGACAAAATATTTTGTGTTGTCCTGTTAACATTCCTTCCAGTAGTTCTTGGTAGGAAAGAGGGTAAAGGAGCTTGAGCTATAAAGGGTTTCTGTGAGCATCTCTTTGTAATTAATTATGTAATGTTCCAACACCTGGGCCAATGTCAAATTTCTTTTAGCTCTGCAAAAATGAACAGAACTTAGAGGACTGTCAGGGCATAAAACTGTATAGTGGACTAGGTGATGTGGGCACCAGTGGCACCCCTATATATTCAGATTGGCAAAACAATGGCAGAGCAGATGACAAAATGACATGAAAGTTACTTTTCAGCTGCAGTGTTTCAGAGGTTCAGTCAGGACCCAGAACAACACTGGAAAGTAGGACCTTGTATGTTGATCTTCTCCCTTGCTTTTGACAGAACCCTGTAATACAATGTCTTTCATAAATTTTTCAGGCCTCAGCTTAGACCAAACCAACAAGTACAACTTCATTCTTTGCAAAAGCTCAACTATGAAATAACTGAAATAGGTTCCTCTGGGGGTTGTTTTTCTTTTCTCTCCAGCTGACATCATTCTGGAAAAGTAACAAGAACTGTTAAGCATATACCATTTCTCTTTTTGTATACAAGGTACCATTGTGGTAGTAAAAGTGAGAAATAAAATCAAGCTAGGCTAGGTTTGAGACTTCTAACGGTTTAACATTTTACCATAGAGTAGCCTCCAGTTTGCACCTCGTCGTAATTTACTTACAAAGCTTTCAGCGGATTGCAAGTTGAGCTTTCATCTTTATACATCAGTTACAGAATTAGCAATAGTTTAGTTATTACTCTTCTATAAGTGCTTATTGTGGAATAAAAGACATTGTGGAATAAAAATACATAGCCCTCAGGTCACAGTTTCCACCTATTGTGAAGAAAGTCCCTTACAGATGTGGGAAAACAGTATCTCCAGGTTATAGCTGGGAATACAGAAACACAAAAAGATATAGTGAGCTAGAGATTATATATTTTGTGTCAAAGAGGAGAATAAAACTTGAGTCTCTTGAATCATTCTGATACTCTGCTAAACAGTGATAAGGTGCTAGTCTTAAGGTGCTGCTGGGCAGGCAGCAATTATTTACAGGAACTAAAATATTATTTGGCATTTCTTAAAATACCCATGGCAAGTTAGTGAAGGATATGATGCTTGACTGTATGTGGATATGCAATTATTACATGATTCTTCTAAGTCACAGTAAAATATATGTAAGGCTCCGTGTGTGTGCGTGTGTGTGTGTGTGAGAGAGAGAGAGAGAGAGAAACTCAGTAGTTAATTTTCCAGAATTGTCTCTCTGGTTCCTTTTTATTAAGTCAGCATTCATTTTTAGATATCAATATGTAAAATTCTGATTTAGGCTCTTTAACTATTTGGTTCCCATAGGACAAGTTCAAAAAGGCAAAACTGTCAGGTAGATTTTACAAGGATATTAATAACTGCCTGATTTCTTAAAACTGCTACCAATGAATGACAGATTTTACAGTGTGCTTCTGCTCTTCAGAAATAAGCTGATGAATATATTAATCAAATTTTCAGACATAACATATAGTGAAAGAAAAAAGCTTAGCTTCTCTGTCTTCACAGACTGCTTTCTGAACAGGAGAGGTTTCCTTCCTTTTAACATTACCTTGTTCCACTTCTTTACAACAAAGTTCTCAGCAGATCAGAGAATCCTTGAAGCATCAAAAGAACATGCTAATAATTTTTCTGAACGTGTGTTTTAGTAACTTCCTCTGACTAATCAGGGAGTTTTCAGTTTTTCTAAAGATTTCTCTTTCAGTTTGCTCCACTGATTTGAACTAAGTTTCCCTTAAACGCTTGGAAATCCTTATTTCATAAAAACATTGTCTTCTTCTGCTTATATGCTATATATATGAAATGCAATACTTCATATGGGGTTGTGCTATAAATTACTTCTAGTATAGTGTAGTACTGTGGGACTATCAATCCAGGATTGCCAGATTTCATTATTAAAGCATAGATACTTGTTTGGCAGCAAAACACATTTGAGGCATATCTTCAACTCTGTTTGAAACTGACTGAGGTATCTACCTCAAACCACCAAGTGGGGCTGCTTTAGTGTAGAAATAAACTGAAACAAATAACAGGATAAGGAAGGGGAGCAAGGCCAGGTAGGATTCTTTCTTACAGGCAGGATCACCTATGAGGAAGAAATGTGTAATCTTTCATACTAATCCTATTGATCTCACCATTAATCTGAGTGTCAGGATCCTCTGTGCTAATACAAAGGGCCTTGATAGTTCTCCTGAGCATCCAGGATATCTGTGAGATCCAGTACATGCTGGGGGGCTGACTGGCTGGAAAGCAGCTTTGGGGATCCTGGTGGACAACAAGTTGACTATGGACCAACAACGTGCCCTCGTGGCCAAGAAGGTCAATGGTACCCTGTGCTGCATTAGGCAGAGCATTGCCAGCAGGTCGAAGGAGGTGATCCTTCCCCTCTACTCAGCCCTGGTGGGACACATCTGGAGTGCTGTGTCCACTTCTGGGCTCCCCAGTACAGGATAGATGTGAAGCTCCTGGAGCGAGTCCAGCAAAGGACTACTAAGATGGTGAAGGGACTGGAGCATCTCTCCTATGAGGAAAGGCTGAGGGAGCTGGGACCGTTCAGCCTGGAGAAGAGAAGACCGAGGAGGGATCTGATCAACGTGTATAAATATCTGAAAGGAAGGTGTCAAGAGGATGGGGCCATACTCTCTTCAGTGGTGCTCAGTGACAGGACAAGTGGCAACAGGCACCAACTGAAACACAGAAAGATCCATCTGAACATGAGGAAAAACTTCTTTCCTGTGAGGGTAACTGAGCACTGGCACAGGCTGCCCAGAGAGGTTGTGGATTCTCCTTCCTTGGAGATATTCAAAAGCTGTCTGGTCATGGTCCTGGGCAACCTACTTGAGCACAGGTGTTGGACTAGATGATCTCCAGAGGTCCCTTCCAACATCAGCTATTCAGCGATTCAGTGCTGGTAACACTGAAACCAACTGAGCAGAGCTGCTGGTTGAGATCTTCTGCTGAATTCCCATCTTCTTTCCCTCCAGTCCCAAAATCACAAACTCTGTTGTTCTGAGCCCTCTGAAAGCTGTGCCGTGACTTATGAAGAGAATTTTTCATGATCTCATCAATTTAAAATAAGGTCTTGGACTCATCTTTTTATTTTGGAGTGCTCAGATTTGAGATACTAACCCATTACAGGTTGTGAGGGGGTTGAGAGGAACACTGTTGAGTGAATATTCAGCCAATCTTTGCTTCAGTTTATGCTGCCCTAACAGTACTGACTCTAATTACCTCAATTAAATTTGAACTTATTAAGCTACAGTCTGACTAAATACACAGTGATGTTTCAAGTGATGCTTTCCAAGGCTTATTAGCCAAAACTAAAATGATTTACCACCCATCTTCTTTGTTTAAACTAACTAACCTTTAATTTCTGTGGTCAGACTTCCACAAGCATGAGAAATGCATCAGTTCTTGGTACATACCTAGTACATCTCAAAATCTGGTCATTTTGCTCACTCAAAATCTTTGTGCTTTGTGGTGTACTAGTTTCCTCATAGATTTACAATACTGCATAGCAAGTAGGAAGAATACAACCTTTGTCTCCACTTATGTGTGCTCCCACAAATGGCAAAAATCATCATATATTCTATTCACAAATACGTCAACATGCTTCTTTCTAAAAATATTGCATATTATCTGCAAACCCTGTCATGTCTGCACGCTTGTTCTTAACTCTATTCAAGTGACTTCAAAGAATGAGAAGTATTTATGTATATACTACATTTAGCAGAGATTTATTAACATATGCTAATTATAGACTCTGTTTTCCTTAGAAGAAGTGGCAGTTGCAATAGGTCGTGGAGGGGCAACTTGCTCTTGAAAACTGAATTTCGAAGAGTGCTTTTTTTAAATTTTGAATCACTCAAATATCCATTAGAACATTCATTCCTTCAATAAAAAGTTAATAATCAAAGAGCATTTAGTCATAAATATAGGCTATCTCTTCAAGGTGCAAAACCCGATGGCAATCTGTAACAATAATCACAATGGAAAGTGACATACCATTTTCCCATTTAAATTAAAAGTCGCAAATAATGTTATATCTATTACCCCTTTTACAGAGAGGCACTAAATAGATGAACAAATTTGTGAGATGATTAAGGGCTTGGAGCATCTGTCATACACAGAGAGGCTGAGAGACTGGGACTGTTTAGCCTGGAGAAGAAAAGGCTTGTGGAGGGGGGATCTTATCAATGAGTATAAATACCTGATGGAGGGAGTAAAGAAGATGGAACCAGACTCTTCTCAGACTCTTCTCAGTCTCATTTATGCCTCTTCTCAGGGCATAAATCGAAATACAGGACATTCCATTTCAACATGGGAAAAAACTTTTTTAGTGAGAGGGTGGTTGAGCAGTGGAACAGGTTGCCCAGAGAAGTTGTGGAGCCTCCATCCTTGGAGATATTCAAAAGCTGTCTGGACAGAGTCCTGGGCAACCTGCTCTATCTGACCTTGCTCTGAGAAGGGGGGTTGGACTAGAAGATTTGCAGAGGTGCCTTCTGACCTCAGTACTTCTATGATTCTGTGTTTCACATTTTTAGAAGAAGACTCTGCCTAGAGATCACAGGTTGGATTTGTGAGGATGTCAGAGTGGGAACACATGCAGCCCTCTCTGGGCATGGGATGCTGTTGGTCTGTCTTGCCAAGGGGCTGTGGGGGTGAGAGGACTACCATACTGTAGGAGCCAGTCACTGAGGCAGTGAACCCTGCTCTCAGGCAAAGTGGAAAGGCTGGGTGAGGTGGCTGCTTTCTCCTTTGCCCTACCCTGTGGAGAACAGAGGTTCTTCCAAGGGGTTTCTGGATGTGCCACTGTTACCTTCTCTCAGATTCTAGAGTTACTTCATCCGCCCTTGCAAGGGACTCCTCTTCCTCCACTGAATCTATTTAACAGAGAGGTTTGGGGTTCTGACTCCTGTTTTTCTCATCCTTTACCCATAAGCAGATTCCTGACACACAGCAGGGAACCTGTGCACTGTACTGGGACATGTTCTGCACTTTATATGCTTTGGTTAGACATCAGGCAAATATTCACCAATCCTTATTACCTGTCATAGTGAACATACCTGCAGGAAACCACGGCTGACAAGGATCATCACTCTTTGTACACAAACAGATGTAGTCTGTTTTCTAATGCTCCTTCCCTTGGGATTTGGTTCATGTGATACCTTGGATGCCACAGTTCAATATATTAGAGGTTCAGTGACCTTACCACCTCCCCTCCCCCTGCAGTCTAGTCTTCAGTCACTTGAGATCCCAGGCTTTGCTAGCATACTGAATGCTGGGACGTTTTCTTTGTGCTTGGTGTTTTCGGGCCCAGAATTTCTAGTCTCAGAGCAGCTACATTAATCAGCTAATTCTCTTTTTCTTATTACCTCCATCTATTAATAATTGCAGTCTTCAAGAATGGGAACATTCAGTATTTTCCCTAATGCAACACTCTCATTCAATCCAGATTAGATTCCACCCCCCACTATTTATTTTAAGGTGCAGTAGAGAAAAAAAACATGCAGAAAATAAGAGACTGTTTGTTTAAGCGTGCGGCATATTTTGTGCAGAAATCTTAATTCATGCAGCAGAATTCTTAAAGACTTCTTTGTTATTAAGGTAGAGCCTGAATGGTTAGCATGTTCTAATCAGCTTTGCTCTGTTAGTCTGTCTGCTTTCCACAGTTACATACTGGGGAGACAAGATCTTTTCGCTGCAGAAAATAGAAGCCTTTCTTCCCATCTCACTTGTCTTCAGTAGCAGCCTTAGTGTGCTTTACAATGTCTTCGTTTCTGATGCTTTGTTTCGACTCCTGTAAAATATCTCCTTGAAAGGTGTTGTGGGTCTCCAGGCTGCCCTGCAATTTTTTTTTTTTTTTTTACTTTTATTTACCCAGTTTAGGGCTGTATGAACCAGGGCCCAAAGAAACTGCTTGAAACATGAGGTTTTGCCCGATGTTGCAGACTGTTGCTTTCATAGATATATTGTGTGCTATCTAGAAATGAAGTTTCCAAGCCCAACTACCCCACCTTGTTTCTATTGGAAAGGTATTTAAGAACTTAACTTTTCTGAGGATTAGCAATCTTATTCCCTGTTCAAATTCACTCATGGCCAGTTTATATGTATTTACTCTTTTGTCAACTTTATCCTTTGCTTCAGTAGCTCAAATTCCCCCTGCTTAATGTGAGGTTTGAGATAACCTCACATCTAACATAAAGAAAGCCAAGTGGGATACAAGTCTGAAGCCAACCTGGGAATCTCCTGCTTCTAAACATCTCAGCAATTATATGCATCTTCTGTATGAATTGTACTAGCGGTCATATACAGTCATTTAAGTGACATGGCTCAGACTGTTATTTTGAAAGACCTCTTACATATTCTGGGCCACTTTATTTGTCAGAATAATTTATCCTTCGCCTGTAACTGATACCTAAAGGTTCATGGTTCTGCCTAGAAAGAGCAAATCTGATCTCAGCGCAGCCCTGTCCTGATTCCACAGCTCAAACAAGTCCTGTTGTTTTTAAAAGCTGACATAAATCAGGTAGAGTCTGGATTGGGTATGACATAGGACTGAAGAACTCTAGAGTAGCTGCAGAGAAAGAAGAGCTTACCTACCCCATCATAAACTGAGAAGAAAAGTTATCAGGAAGAAGTGTAAGCAAAATAAATCATCATTTTAATGTAAAAAAATGTATGCATTAAAATGCTTAATCTCTCTGCAAGTGTGACATAGGAGCACTTCAGGTACCGAATCAGTGCTGATATCCTGTTTGCTGTAACGAGGGCTCAGTAAATGATAGAAGATGAAATAATCCAATTGGTAAGGAAACAAGTAGAATAAGTACAAAAGAAAAAAAAAAGAACTGAAACAAGAAACAGCATAAGATAGATGTCTAACTTTGGAAGTGCTAGAAGTCTTCTTACAGTTGCCAAGATTACTAGCTACCCAAGATCAGATGTAAACTAGATGTCACATAACCCAAGTGAGTGTGGCTATATAAATGACTGCATAATGTCAGTGTAAAGTAGCACACAAAAAGGGCACATGCAGTACAACAGTACAGCTAGTTTTCATGAATTCCCCCTCAAGCCACTGGCCCTGTCTCTTTTTGTAGTAGCTCTGGAAGAATCATTCAGGGATTCCCAAGACATCTAGAATGACAATTCTGAGAAGTGGAGTTGCAGGCAGGGTTGTGCAGCATTTGTCTAACAGCGAGCAACAAGGAAAAAAATCTTTCTTTCTCACTGGTAGGGAACAGAAGGTGAAGGGGTTATTCGTACAGTTCTTCCAACTTCCAATCTCTCCTTGCACCACCAGTATGCTCTTTCATAGATATGCTGAACAGAAACTGGAGTTTTGCCCTCCTTTTGGATTTGTTCAATATTGGACATTTTTTTATATTAGGTACTGTGCAGGCAGCTGGTCTGGTATGCAGGACTGTGGCTGTTGCATTTTTTAATAAGAGCTGTAGTTAAAGAAAAATAATGATCTTTTCATTTTGTCTTTGTATTTTTATCTGCTCTTCTTACACACTGCCTTTCATTTTTGTTTTTTGTATCATTCAGATGATAATTGCAGGATGCAGGAATAGTCTGCAGTGAGATAGTGTTTTGCAACTCAAAATATAGGAATACAGTAAGGACTCAAGTTACTTCTCAGTAAAATCATCCACACCAAGAAGAGAAGACAATCCCACACAAGCTGTCTGTGTAGGATTTATCTTCATTGATGGACCCATTTAAACAGCTGCTCTCAGTTTAGCCTCATGAGTTTGAACATTATAACTTAAAGAAATTAGAAAACATCTTCTGTTTATGTGAATTTTGACAGTTCACACAGCTGATAAGTTTTTTTTTTAAAATTTATTCCTTTTAAGGTATCATTATAGTGGTCTGAGTTTAAAGTAATGCAAATACGGCTAAAAAGTGAGAAATGAAAAGAGTACTTGCTGATTTTGACAGGCAGATTCAACCGGAGGAGTTGCCAGTGTGATGAGCGCATTCTGCATATAATGAAACCTAAGCATAGAGAAGCAAATGAGATGACAGTTCTCAGATACTTCAAAACATCTTTTTAAAATGTGTTGATGATTCAGTTAGTGGTAATAAAAATGGAAAATAGTAGCAAACAAAAACCTGAAAAGAATAAAAAAGGAACATACTTCTTCCCAAATAATACTTGTTTGAGGGAGAGAAATGTAAAAACAGTGATAATGAGTGTTTGTCTTTGAGAATGATTAAAATAGCAAACATGGAGATGATTATGTCTGATAATGCCATTTACATGAATTGCTAAATACTTTGCCTGTTACAGTTTCTTATATTTCCAGGTACACTAAACCACGTCTATTTATTACCAAAAATGCTGGTCAAGCATTCTTTATAGTGTGTCTGTCCTATCTAATGGTCTGAAAGAAGGTTGAATAATTAGATATACCACATTGAAGACAGATGAAAGGAAAAGCTGCATGGACTTTTAGTCTGGATTCCAAGGGCAACAAAGCTTGTGAGATCTCAGCGGACATGTGCATTTGTCTTTGGCAGTTTGTCCAGTTCTCTGAATACAATTCTCTGTATTCATTAACTTTTGAACTTACTATCCATTTTTAGCTAGATTTGACTCAAAAAGTTTTGTTAAAATTTGTTACAAGTTGTGTTAAAATAAATGGCTAGATAGAGAAGATCCTTTTACTGCTGCTGCTGAAGAAAAGCCTTAAGTATTAGTTTATTCCATGCCAAACACCAGGGGATCAGCATGGGAAAGAGAGTTTTTGAATGACTCAAATACACAGAAAACCTCAGCTGGACGTACATTTGATCAGACAACAGAGAATCCAGATAAGACACTGGGTTTCATTAGTTCTGCTGCTTGCAGAACTCCTGTAAGTGATTGCCTGGAAGAGGGTCAACATTTTACACTACTGCAATAGGTACAGATAATGTATCACAACATACAAAAACCTGTGATAAAAGAAAGTTTCAGGATCAAGAACTTAGACATAAAAAGATTTCTTAGCTATATGGAGTAAAGTCTTTACCCCAACACGATACTGTGATACTAGCTTTGAGGGCTGCAGTGGAAGGAGTCCAGCATCCTGACTGATCCCAGAGTTAAATGACAACCCTATATTATGGCAGAACTGTAGACTTCATAGCTCTGCAGATATCCGATCATTTAGCTACCAGAATTGTCTGAACCCAAATTGCTTGCTCACAGGGTTACTTGCTTTTTGTATAGATGTCTGAATCTGAATTTACCTGTAGAATAGATGTTGCCTATTACCAGACATTTAGATACAAAGGCTTTCTTTAGCTCTTATCCCACTTAAAACTTCAGGCCTTGCCAAACCATTAGCAAGAGGGTCTCACAGATTTCAAAAGTATAGGAAAAGTGGAGTGAAAACAAATGAGTTTCTTCCTCCTGGTCTATCTTACATCTTAACAACCGATATAAATCTGTGTAAGCTGATCAAATAAACCAGAAAAAAAGGGGCATATTTGGCTCAGACAGGAGATTTCAGTAGTTTCACCCATCCTCCTGGCCCATAAATACTCATTACATGGAGTCAGTTTGGTCAAGACATGACCTGAGTGCTTCTCTCAGCAACCCAGCCCTTATACATATTGCTCCCGTGGCAGTTTAGTGTGATAGCAGTGATATTCTGGTGTTTGGTGGATGGAACGCCACACCAGTGGTGCCTAATAAGACTCCTGGAAAGATGAACCTGTCCCTTTATTAGTTAGAGAACCGAAAAATGGCATGAGTTCTTCTTCGAGGAATGACAAGGGGAGACAAAGAAATTTTAAAAAGCTGAATTCCATTTGGTTTACCATTAAAATACCTTTTCCAACTGTCCTCTGTCTCTGAGACATATGGGAAGGTCCTTCCAAGCCAACAACATTCCCCTGTTAAAAAAAAGTAACTCTACTGCAGATAACTTGCCATTCTGTTCCTTAAGACTCTCACTCAACAAAGCCTTTCAGTGCATGCTTAAATCCATCCCTGTTGACTTAAAGCATGTGCTTTAAGGCTGTCCTTAATTCGAGCCAGGGACCAGTGTTGTCTGCACTTCTATGCATGATCAGATACATGACCAAGCATCCAGAGGAGAGAGCACAGTCAGAGGGACAGGGATTATTTGCTTGAGGAGTTAGGAGTTACCTCAGTAACCTCTGTTTAAGTTCTGTATGTTGTTTTTATTCTTAAAATCAATAAACACTTAAAGCAAAAGAAGAAGAAAGAGGCCGTGCAGTAAAACACAGCGTGTGGTGCTGGCCCTTCACGGAGAAGGGAGCAGCAGCCTGCCGAAGCCATACGAACAAATGAGTTATTTGTGTGGCCATGTGATCCAGAATGGAAGACATGTGTCACACTGCAAATCTGTATGACTTGGCAGGCGTACACTAGACAGGAGCTGTGGGGCCTCCTGGGTTTTCCACCACCCTTCAGATCCTTGGCTGTCACATTAATCCTGTTTTAAATCCAACCTCCCCTTTCCAGTGATTGACTCCTACATCTTTTTTTCGTCTCTCAGAGCAGCCAAACAGCATCCTGCGCAGCTGAAAGCTATTCAGCTCCAGAATCAGCCTACCGAGCACATACTGCAAGAGAAGCTCTTGGCCTTTTGTGGTGGTGATGGCCAAATATGTATGTAATGTGCTTAGTCTTCACTAGCCCACACAGCGAGAGTCCCTGTTCCTCTCTTGAACTTGGGTGTAACGCTTTCCCTCTGCCATCGAGTAGGCCAGCTCTAGACTAATATTTTCTGTATAGTTAATTATGACAGGACAAGTGCTGTACCCCAGTGGAAATTTGCCATTTGAAAAATTGCCTAAAAAATGTAGCCTACAGTAAATGTTTCGCTGTGTGATTAAGTGTGCATGTGCACTATACTGTGCAGAGGGTTTCCCAAAAACAAATGTCCCGACTAAATCTTTTGGCAAGACTTAACTATTTTCTTAATGGTTTATCAACTTTTGTATTATTTACTAACGGCAGGAATTACTCTGCAATTCCTTTCTAAACTAAAAATTCCCAAAGACTGCAAAGATGAGGAACCATAAAGGTAAAAAGGGAGAGATGAGAAGAGGCAAGCAGTTTTAGTTCTCAAGAAGAAAAATACTCTAAGGGTTAAGATATGTTCTTTGGACTATGAAAAGCAGGGTCCACTCCTTGTTTTGTCTCAGACTCCATGTTCTCTGCTAGGTACCTTGTTTATTGGATTTTGAGTGTACACTATGCAAGGGATCATGATGCAAAATTCACTAGGAATGAGTTAATTCAAAGATAATGTGACCGTCTCCGGATGACACCACTGAGTGGCAGGTGAAATTATCCTGCATGCACTGCCGTGAAGACGCAGCTGCCTTGCTCTTAGGACCAAGGTGGTATTGCTGCATGGCCTTTCACTGTGCCACGTTAACATGCCAGCTGCTTGGGGTTAGCTGGGGAATCTCTAATACAACATTCAGGTGGACGGCACAGATAAAACCTTGTTGTCAGTAGATCTCAACCTTCTCCACCCCTTTAAAAGGAAAAGCTTTTACTACCTCATGTGGAGGAAAATAGAGTTCCCTGGGCTGTGATTCCAGTCATCTTAAGGCAATATAAGCCCAGGCTATTATCAAAAGAAGAAGTTCTGCCCTCTACCTCCAGCAGTGTATTCTAACTCGTCCCTTCTGCTAGCTCTGTGTGTGCCTCTGCAGTGAGCTGGCTGGGGAACTGAAGCCAAAAACTAACCTGACCAAAAAAAAAAAAAGGAAGAAGAGAGGAAAAAAGAAGCATTCTTTTCTCCTTCCTAGACCCCCTAAGGGAACGGGTAGGAAAAAATGGCTGGGGGGTAGTGGGGGAGTAAGACCACCTATTTAGTTGGCAGCTCTTGCTTACACTGGCTTGAGGTGACTGTCGACCCACAGCGCCAGGAGACCTTTCACAAGGCGGCTGAACTTAATCTAATGGCTCCCTGAGCTTGTAAGGGACAGACACGTTCCCTTTCCTGGCCCCCAGCCCATGCCATGGTCTGATCTCTGGCAAGTGCCAGTACTCTCTCAGAACGGGGTTGAGGCCCATGTCTGGAGCAGGAATGGGAGCAGCAGCGCTCCTTTTGACAGCCCTTAGCTAGTGGATTAATCCAGTTATTGTGTTGACCTGCACTGCAAGGTGCAAGAGGAGCAGGGGCTTCCTACATGGGCAGCACTGAGATGGGGTCAACCTCCAAGATGGGAGATGGGATCCTGCTGAATATTCAGTTCAGCTTCCAGCAAACACAGCCTGTGCTCTGATGCACTTGATGGCTTGCAGATTCCTCTGAGAGAATATTCTGTAGCTGGCAAAAGGAAGCACAAGGGAGAAAGGAAAGAGTATTGATTGCGTTTCAGCCCTTTTCTTTTTGCCTTGTCTCTTTCCAAACATGCAAAGACATCTTGCAATGCCAAAGACCCAGTGCTACACAAGGAAGAAAAGTTGCTTGGAGCCACACAGCAAATTTCAACATAGACATTTGCCTTTCCTCTTCAGACAGACTCGTGGAATTTGAAGGGCATAAGAAAAACTGGGTAAATGAGAGAGTAGCCCCCCTGCAAAAGAATGTTCCCGTAAAATGTCTCACGGTGCGTACCGTCTCCGTGCTTCAAGCTGGATTTCTCTGAAGACGAGAAAAGACTATTGCAATTACATCCTCTGAGACAAATTAACACAATTCCTCTCTGTACTCATACAAGACTTATAATTCTGTGATCTGCCAGGGTTGTAGCACAGTTAATCTTAGAAGCAGACTTTTATAAAGGTGCTAACTGGTGTTTCATGGAGTCCCTGAGGTGTTTCGTTTTCATACAAGGCCTTATTTGGAGAAATGCTGTGTGAGCATTTAAAGCAGTTACAAGGGCTGTTTGATCAGCCAGAATGGTTCCTTTGGGCAGTATTTTAGAAAAATAATATTTAAAAATTGCACTTTATAAAAATTCCAAGGACGTATACTCTGAATTGTTGAATGTCAGCATAATACCATTTTGAGAAACATTCTTTTCCAGCTTAAAGTTGTGACAACATAAAAATTACAAGGAAACTAAACTGCACACTTTATTAAAGTGAAACTTTCTAATAGGGTTTCCACAGTTTTCTTTATATCACAGTATTATGGTTTTGAGGGGGTTTTTTTCATTGAACCCAGAGACATCTCCTTCCAGAATGAAATATATTACGCTTTAAGAACTAGCTACTGCAGAGGGAAACTGCATATTTCTTTAGGGTACATGCATCTGGAGCTTTTGGAGAGGATTCAGGAGAAAGACCCTGTTCATGTTCAGTCGCTGGCTTCCTCAGGCTTCAGTCCTGTCGGCCCTCGCAGCAGATGCACAAATGGGATCCTGTGAGTATATACGTATTTTAGGAAGTATGCCATGGCAATTCAGAGGACCACATGTTTTCCTTTCTCTGGGTATGGAGGTGCCATAGACCCTGCAGAGAGGTACCCAGGAGGGCAGGGAGAAAAGAAAAGCAAAAAAGACGGAGCAGGAAGACTGTGTGAGACAGCTCCTGGCTGTTTGTATTCCATAAAGCTCCAATAGTATTTTTTGTAAGTTTTAAAGCTCTACCTTTGGTGTCCTGGCTTTATTCCAACTTGTGTGATCTTTCCTCCTGACCTACAGTCCTTTTTCAGTTTTAGCTAAATAAGTTATTCCTCATTTTCTGTCTGTTTACCTTTGCTGTATCCTGTTAGGACTCCATCTGTGAGGTGTGGAGCCCTCCTGTGATATCCCAAATAGAATAAGGTAGCAGAAGCCTTTCAGTTTTAGGAAATGTTTTCAGAAGATTCCCCCATTCCACAGCTGGAATAATAGCAGGGCAGGAATTTGAACAGGGGTCTCTCCCACCCCACCTGGACAACCAACCAATGTGCAATGAATGCTCCTCTGGGCTGGACTGGAAATTTCATCCCAAAGTGGACAGTACTCACTGAGGTGGCATTAATGGAAAGTGGAATTTTCTTATGAGAATTTTAGGTGCCAACAGCTTGGAAAGATTTAAAGGGGATTTTCTGTCATCCAAAACTGCCATCACATCAAGCACTGAACTTCCTTTTGATTTCACTAGCAGCAGGCAGCTTTCAGAGCCAAATGGATTGGGTCCTTAAACTGCTGCTCCTTTTCCTTTGACTAATTGTCTACATGCTCAGTTCAGTGGGGATGTTCTCTGTGCCATGTATAGTACAGTTCTCTTGGTCTGGGCTGCCTGTACACATGTATGCTGTTGCTCTTTGTGCTTTGCAAAGGGCAGTGTTTGCTTCTTACCCTTCAGTTCTCCTTAACTAACACTTAGTTGAAGATCAAGCTGGTTTTCCTGTTGAGACTCTCACTGCCTTACCAGTCCCACAGCTCTGTACAGTGCTGTTTCTTCTTCTTTTAGGGTTGTGTGTGTGTGTGTGTGTGTGTGTGTGTGTGTGTTTTTATTATTATTATTTTTAATGCAGTTAGGGTAGTATTGGGGCTCTGTGGGCACTGGTAGGTCCCAATTGCCCAAACCAACCTTTCCCCCACACATGCACCCGCTGCCCACTGGCTGGGGAGCTCCATTTAAGCTCAAACCTGGGCACTCAGTTCTTGCCTGAGATACCATGTAGGTATAGACTTGTCTCCAGCCCTGTTTTTAGTCCTATCTCCTGCTGCTCCTGAGTAGACCATGGACTTGGTTCATTACTTGTCTTGTCTAGGATTGTTGATGGACCCTTGTACCAGCACCCAGCTCTGCTCACCATGTTCAGATGCCATAGGTCTGTGTCCTGCTGGTGAGAGCACTATCTGCACTGGAGTCACCCTCAGCTCCTGACTCATCCCCTCTGTGTGCAGCAGCCCCATTCTTCGAGCTCTGTGACAGTCAGTAGTGTTGTATCTCCTTGCCACCCACCCATTCAAAAAAAAAAAAAAAAGAGCTCTATTGTTATTATTAAGCTAAAAAATAGAAAACAGGAATAAAACTCTGAACCTCATATAACCTTGAGATCATCTGGCTTCAACTATTCCCTTATTCCTTGGATGGGTCTATCCCTGCAGAGGTCAGGCCCCTCACCATAACAGCCTAAACGCATCTCAGATTTCGGGGAAGTCTTCTATACAGCAGCCTTTTATTTCCAAGACCTACAGGATTTCCTTCAGGATTAATCCATAGTGCTAACCTCAGATCCAGGATCCTACAGTCTGTAGGCACTGCTCCAGGGAACTATAAAACACTAGTGACATATTCTTCTCTTACAGATCTTTCATATCTTCCAAGTCAAAGAAATCACTGGGACATGAAGGGTAGAGCCTTTACCAAGGGACCCTGAAAGGGAGACTGTCATCTTTGCACTAACTTTTGAGCTACAAGTGACTCCTTAATGAAGCTTAAGCATTCCAGTGCACCTGGATCACAGCATAAACCGTCCAGTTCTTTTCTAAAGCTTAACACCAGTAGCCCATAGCTCAGTGGGGCTTGCTTCTAGCGAAATACTCTTGTTACATGGCCAGTGAGAACATGGAGACAGGTATCATATGTGATACCCACAGTATGTAAGGCACCAGATCCAGGAGAGGATCTGTCTGCTCAGCTCCTCTCATAAATGTTGCATCAGCCATCCATCCATGAAAATGATAAATAAAGTCAGTCTGAGAATCTGACTTGAAAATTAAAAGGACAATAATTAAGCTTAATATCCCAGTAAATCAAGCCTCCTTGTCTTTTTACACTTACGTAAGTGTAAATTGCAAACACCTCTGAAGGAGGAAGAAACTATTTCACATGTAAATACGCATCTTCTGGAATGATCAATGGCAGTCTGTAGGAAAGGGGAGCAATAAAGGAGCATCCCCAGGAAAATATATGATTGAGTATCTAAGTTTTATCCATCCCCTGATCACTAACAAAAGAAGAAATGAGCCCTGACTAATAAAAGTTGTGAGACACATGATTCTCCCAGGGAGAAAAATATGGGATCAGTTCCACCTGACATTTGTTAGCTTATTTTTTATGCATGGCTAAAAGATATTCAAGTATCATGGTGAGAATTCTGGGATGCATCTTCCGAAAAATATGACAGTAAGTTGTTCTAAATGCTTCAGTTATCAGAAGATAAAACCTCTCTGAGGTTATTCTATTATCAGTGATAATCTTGCTGATCTTTTAAAAAAATCTGTCTTAAGGTGTTCATATGTGTATGGATTGTAGAGCTAGCAGGACAAGGGTCAGTTGCCAGACAGTATTGGGCTGTTTTAAGCTCTTTATTGCGAGTAAGTGTTTCTTTCAACGGTTTTGCTTCAGTCACAGACTAGAAGCCAATTGTAATGCATGAATTGAGAGCCAGGTTCGCGCTCTGTCCCCACCTCAGCACTTGTCAAGTTTCAGAGAGTATTTCACCCTGATTACCGTCTTCTATAATAATTATTGTATTTTTAATGACTTTTAAAAATAATTGATTATAAACTCATGCTTTTGCACACATGCATGCATATGTTAACAGTCTAGGAGGAACTGTTTGTGGCATGTTACAACCTGTGCTGGTGGGGCTGAAGGATTGATAAATGAATAGACGGTCCTTTACTTTAAAAATATATATTATCCTGATAAATAATAGATTAGCTTGTTGACATACAATTTTCTGAAGACTAGACAAAATGAGTAGGACAAGTACCTGTAGCACTTAAGGCATCATCATAATGCACATTTTCTCCCTTATTGGCTGTACTAGCACATCAGGGATGACATACATGTGAAATATCTGAACTTCTGTCCCTTCTCCCCCAGATCTGTAATGAGATTCCTCCAAGTTAAACCAGCATGTTGAAACTCCCCTTGCTCTTCTGTGAAGCAGTGCTGGGGTTCATTCTCCAAAGGTGTTTTCCTGGCACTTCTTAGAAGAGGTAGGCTCACTGAAGAGTACTTTTACAAATGGAGACAAAATCTTTTGTGGATGGGGAGAGCAACAGTCCAAAGCACATCTTTTGTGCAGAGAGGATATCTGTTTGTATTAAATATTAGCGCTTAGCCTGTCATAATGCTACCCATCAGTTTCCCTTCTGATGCAGAGAAAGAGCTCCATTGAAGGCCTTAGGCACCTAGCCCCCCTGAAATAAGTTAGTTAGGTACCTGAATGTTTTGGATGATTGGGGTCCAGATTTGCTCAGTTTTTGTTTACAACTTAGATGTGTTCCTCACTTATATCTCGTCTCTCAGTATAAAATTCAGTCTTTGTATGTGCAGGGCTGTACCTTGGTCCTAATGAAGTCAGTAATAGCTGATGAAGAATGATACTAACGCAGCGCTGGTGAAAGATAGCTTGCTGAATGGAAAGCTTGCAGATATGTAGGACCATCTAACCATCAGCCTCACCATGCCACCTAAACAGGAACATCTGCAGGTGGAGAGATTTTTCACCTTCGGTCATAAGATTCCCAAATACATTAATTATTCCTAGACTGTAAGTAAGGCACCACTTACTTAACAAGAGATTTGGCACCTGGAGAAGTGTTTGTGCAAAAATTTCCCTCCATCAGATTCTTGTCCCACTAAACCTCTCCAGGGGCCTAACATCCCTAAGTCTGGTTTAGTCCCTTCTACTAACTGCATACCCATGAATTTGAGACTGTTTTGCAAAGGCACTGTTTAAAGCTGGATGTTGCAAGAAATTGAATAAGTAACATTGATAATGGAATAATAAGAAAGAGTGCAATTTTTGGTGATCAGAACACTTAGAATAATTTACTATTATATGAAGTGATGCAGCTGGTTTACTTAAAATATTCTTTTCTTCCACATGGAGAGAGAGATGACCACAGGAAGCAGTTCTAGAAAGCCATTTTCATTCCCCTGTGGCTTGTTTTGCTAAATCAGTTGCAGCAAAGAGCTGCTCCAAATGGTGCTTTTTTTTCCTGTCTTGGTTTATTTTGTACTTGTTCAATAAAATAAGATTCCAGAAAAGACAGGATTGTATAATTTTTAATAAGATTTGTTAAAAATAGCTTGGCTGCGGTGAGAGGAATGACCAAAGGAAGTGATCTGTTTCCTGTGATCGTTCCTCCTCTTGTACAGCAACCTTTTAGAACATGGGCAGAAGAGAAAATATTACCTTTATTTAAAACTCATCCTAAACAGCAAGAGAGTAGCAGGGCTACCACACGTCTCAGAAATTACACACAAGCCTGACCCTTCTGGAGGACAGGGCCCTCGTTTGCTGAAGGGCTTTCAGAGCTTGGTGCCGCTGCCTCTGACCACAGCGACACGCAAAATACACAGTGCCGATATGCCCGGAGGATGCAGGGGCCAAACTGCTTGCTCAGTGCCCAAGCCCGGCTGTGTGTACGCTACAAACTTCTGCAGAGGCTACCCTGGGAAGGAAGCCCTCGCCCGCAAGGGTTCCTGCCTATTTGAAAGGGGAACAGCTTGTGCATTCATGTGGTCAGGGCTCCCGCTTTTACTGTGACCCTAGCCCTCCACGGCAGCTTCAGGGCACTCGCTCAAGGCGCGCTTCCCTCGCTGCAGCACGGCTCCTCTGCCCACCCCCACGGCGGTCCCGCACGGCCCCTGTCCTTGCGCCGAGCCGCAGAAAGCACTGAAGCTGCCCCTGGCAAAAGCAGCAGCCTTGCAAATTCAGATTCCGCCTCAGACCGCAGTTGCGCACAGTATTTGGGCATCTTTTTGGTTCTTGTTTAAAGATATTTCTCCTGCTGGAATTGTGCAACTATTTCAGGATTCTAGCAAGCACAGGCTATTTAAACAGCAAAGCACCTTTTTTTACAGCAATGCCATAAAAGGGAAAAGCTGAGCAAGGTTCTACGGAGCACTGTGGTAAAATAATCAGAAGAAAAGGCCATATTCTGACTGAAAGGAGCCAGTACAGTGCAATTCATCTCCTTAATTTGGGAAGTTTCCTCTTACATCCAGAAATTATCTTTTTTATTTTAAAGGACTCTTCTGCAGGTCAGTTTTGCCAGATAGCTTGGATAGTTTTCATCCTTAGTCCATTTTAATAATAACAACAGCAACAAAGCTTTACAAGATGTTCTTTCCTCTTTGTCTAGCAGGATTAGCAGTTCAGCCAAGGTCTGACTGTCCACTGGCTCCAGAAAAGGAGTACTGAAAGACACTTGGAGTGAACAGTCAGATGCAGAGCGTTGTTACTATAGGAGGTCTAGGGATCGTTTTTTCCGCTGTGTTTACTCAGAGCAGGAGGTTAATTGGAGTTCCTTACTGAGCATAAAGGGAGAGAAATACACCGCTGCGCCTGAAGAATTTGTCAGCAGAGTCTCTCCTTGCCAGCCCGCTTTCTTACCGCAAGTAGTGAATTGATTGAATCATTCAAAATAAATAGAAAGATCACTGCATTGGAGAACTGACTCTCAAGAAGTATATTCCGAACAAAGCCCTCGGAGTAAATACCCTGGAAAAAGTCAACGGAAGTTCTGACATTTATGCTTTCATCTCAGAGAGGAGAGAGAAGTATCATCCAGCGTCCAGACTGCAGAATGTGGTTCTTTTGCTTCTAGGGGAACTTTCTCTGAGGACCCTTCTAGAAAAAGTCTGGGAGACACAAAGACGTGCCAACAACATTTTCTCCTACAAATCTGTTGTTATATGTCATTAGCACCAAAGAATTGAAATAGCGAATCTTTGGAAACAGCTTGGAAAACTCTTTTCTCCCTTGAGTAGTCTTCCTTAAACATTTGTGTTTAAGCTAAAAAGACAGACAGCTGTCATTCAGGCTGGCTGAAACAAAATAATAACTCTATCAAACTTATCTCTGTATCATTTTAACGTATCCTCGAAAGCGGTGAGTGCGGAGCAAGAGTGGTATAAAAAAAGAACCCATTAATAGACGGTGGGGAGAGGAGGTCAGGAGGAGGTGATGATGATGACAGGAGAGTTTCATGCTCAAACAATGCAGTAAATGAGATTTTTTTCCCCTCCTCTTCTACGCTAACCAAGAAACTTCTCTTCTAAACATTTCATAGGCACAAGAATATAAACACATAATCTCAGGGCCATAGGTACTGCAAACACTTGGGCCTCTGCTTATCTTTACTCACATGAGCAGTTCCCATTGAAGATGTAAACCACATGATTTGCTTACAGCAAATGAGTAAATGTTTGGGGCCGTGTAAGTTAAAGTCAAGCACATGAGTAGGAGTTAGCTGGACTAGGGCCTGCGGGCCAAACCACACTTGCAAAGACATCTAGCTGAATTTGGCTCTTGGCTCAGAAGGAATCAGGATTAGGCCCTTATTCTTCCTACTTACATGTTGGATTTTCACCTTTTCATATTCCTTCCACAGTGCAACCATCTGCTAAATTTAGAATACCTTTTTTAGAATTTATTTTATGAACACACACAAAAAAATAATTACATTGTAAAAAAAAGGCAGGCTTTTGAAATGCCATTTGTGAAATGTTCCAAGTATGTACAACTGGCTCAGTTACTACAGTTCACAATTGCCATCTGAACATCTATTTTTCCAAGCATTTAAGAAAAGTGATGTGTACATTTTTCATGTGTAATTAGGCAGCGTAATGTGATCTCTTGCTGCAGTCAAGCTGCCATGTGCCGTAGCCTCACTGAATAGCTTCCAGATTTCAACCCAATCTCTTCTGTCTAGACTCTACGTTGCTATTTTTTTTTCTCCTAGCTTAAAACAGACTCCAATATAAAATGCCAAAAACAGAAGGTTTTGTCCCTCTTTCTCATAAAGATGTGGGACAGATCTCGGAGGCCCAGACGAGAGCTGGGTCCCAGACTTTCATAAGACACGTGTCGTCTGAAACTGACATTAAAGATTGTGCAGGCATTTCAGCAGGTCATGCACACACAGGGAAAAAAATGCTGAAAAAATATGGTTTTCATTACGAAAGTGAGTATTTTTAGAGAGGTGTGGTTCAGTTCAGATGAAAAGGAGAGAGAGAAAAATGAAAGCAGCACAAGAGATCCCAAACTGCAACATTATTTATATTGCTGTTGAAATGCAGTGTGTTCCCTTTATAAAGCTGCTTTTGGGAGTGAAATAATATAGGCCCTGCCAGAACCAGGTGCATATCATGTAGATTGTTTATAATCCAAGTTAAAGGATAGCAGATTTATACCAGAAAGAACTCTCTGAGGAGACTTTGGAGTTTAAGTGTACTGTCTTAATCTATATATTACCCCTTCAACAAAACAGTTGTCTTTAACAAAAAATAAAATATAGTTTCAATGAATTCGCAGATAGTTTCAGGGAATGTTATCCGGTGTGATATAGTTTTAGACTGTTTATTCTGTTCCCAGCTTTTTATTTGTCTGTAAGTTGTTTTATTTCTGCGTCCAGAAAATGAACAAGATCAGAGAGGATTCATTTCCACAGAAACATGCTTGTGTGCAATATAGCCAAAGAGCTAGGCTTTCTCTGGCTTGCGTTTCTGTCATCTTGTCCTGGAGCGTTGCTGCCACTTGCATATACTGCAATGGCTATTTCTACCCAAAGCAGAATGGGCTCTGATTCCAGTCCAGAAACAGTTGTGCAAATTTCCCCATACCTTTTTTTTCATTTCACTTTTTTTTAAAGAAAAGTTCATCTTCTCATCCATACTCTTGTAGCACCTCACCTTGTTTTCTTTGTGCTATCAAGAAAATGGCTCTTGTGCTATTGAAAACGTGCCCTTCTACCTGCTTTCTGTATAAATGGCAGATTGGGTGGAAAAACAGGAGCTTTTTCACCCATTTCTGAAAGGAAGAGAGTGCAGTGCTTGCTAAAAATTCCCATGCTTCTGTAGAACCAACTGTTCTTTTCATTAAAAACATCCACCTACTTTAGCAAACTTTTCAATACATTGGCCTGCTTTTCCATTATGGTAAAATGAGAAATGCTTGAAATGTTTGGAATAATTGTGCATGTTCTTGCAAATACTTTCTCATACATGCAAAGGAAAGCTAAACTGAAAAGCTACCTGTTCAAAATGAAGCTCCCTGTGAAATCACAAATGATGAGAAAAGACTACTTAATAAGCAGATGACCGTTAAACAATTTGAATTACATTTTAAGTCAAACAAAATGTATGTGTGCTTTTTTTTCTCCGATGTCTGATATCTAAAATGATCGCAGGAAGTGGTTTTCATCCTTCTGTTTCAAAGAGCTCTACAGAAGTCGCTAAGTTACACTACCCTTTTTGGGAAAGAGAAAAAAGAAGCTCAGCACTGAGCAGCCCTTCCTTAAGGATGAGGTTCTGGCCAACAGGTACTGAGCTTGAATGTCTTGATCCCTTCAACATGTCTGCGCAGCAAAACAGAATGAAATGCCAAGTTAGGTGTTCTAGCAGAGACCTGCACCATGTGCCCCTACGGCATGAACAGCATATGTAACTATGTGAATCTAAATGCCTGACTCTCTGTCAGTGATCTTTTCTCAGTTTTTCCTTTAAAATTTAACGTGGTTCTGATGTGACTTGCTGTGTAAGGTTGTTTACAGTTGATACTCTAAGGAGTCCTTTCCCTAAAATAGGGATTTTTTGAGCTGTAAATCAGATCAGAATTATGGCACACAGGTGAGACTGTGTAAAATTTACACTGGTAGCAGGTTTTATACAGAGTGTCTATCCTGGATTGTATCAGTTCCATAAATCTTAAGGCCAGATGGGACCAATTATGAGAATCTATTCTGATGAACGATAGCAAGGACCATAGAATTTTTTACAGTTGTTTTCTGTTGCTATCTTGTTATCATCTGTTGTATATTTTGGAACATTCCTCTTAATATTTTCAAGAATGTGAAAGGCCTTCACTGTCTCTTAAGTGTCACCAAATACATACATGTAAGGTGAGCAGCAAAGACCTACTTCAACTTTCGTGCAAAACAGTAGTTGTCCTGGGAAACTGTCATCCTTCACGAAACACGTTATGATAGATCATTATGTCTAGCACACCTTTGCTATGTGTATACTTTGACAAAATAAATCAATTCTTGGTCTGAAGAACTTATTCTCATATTTTGCTCTAAAATCTCAGTGTCAGAAGCATATTTTGGAAGTGAGATATGCTTTTCAATGCTTTGCTTTTGCAATAAGCAGTGCATGTAAGCCTGGTAATCTCTTGACCTACAAGAATCTTTCAGTGTTCTCCAGCTCAAGGATTCAGATACAAAATCCAGGAAAGAATGTCCATTTGTGGGATGATCCAAAGTTCTCTGAGACTCTAAGTCAAAAAGCAATTAATATGGCTCCAGCATGTCAGTTTTTTCAGCTGTGACAGAACAAATAGATTTCACTTAATAGGTAACCCAAGCATAATGCAGTCCAAATGGCTACCGTAAATTAAATATGCTGTCCATTTTTCATTATTTCAGAGGATCACATGTAGAAGAAGAGTGGAACATAAATTGTCTATGCTGGACAAGACTGCGAGTTGTGGTGGTGGGTCACATGAGGCATGTACCACCAGTTGGCCAGTAATGGAGAGCTCAGTCAAGGTGCTGTCTGAAAAACTTCTGCTATGGTATGAGTCACCTGCATCACCGAGTGCCGTAACTCCAGCCTGGACAGCAAACGATCCTGTTGCCATCATCTGCTTTAGACATGTAACTTTTAGCCCTTTAAAGCAGGAAGCAGATCTCTCTCTATGCTGGCATTTACGCAGAAGGTGATTTGGAGCATCACACCTGGTGCTGTCTGAGTCATCTTTTGCAGAGGCCTCTCCTGTGCTTGCCAGTGAGTAGCAAGGGAGCCTTCACTTAGGTACCTGGATTAATGCCTGGCAATTCAGCAGAGGCAACATTGACCTGCCTATAATCTAAGTACATATAATTTCTGGGGTATACGTAAGATTTTTTCACTACTGCTGCAAGGTAGGTGTGAAAAGAAATGTGCGTGTGTGTGCACACAGGGAGGTGTATACATATAATTGTAGCTATGGGAATATCCTTTTCCTATATTGCTGAGCTTTTTGTAGCCTCAAGTTCAAGAGGAGGTTGTTTTTCTGCCTTTAATCATAATTTCAGATATTACTCTGCTCTATGATGCATCCAGTGAAGAAATGCCTTGGAAACTTGTGTTGAAATATCTAAACGGAAAAGAGGCATGGTAACATGAGGTGACTGTGCATGGGGATAGCTACACAGAGATAGCTACAGAGGAAGAACTAAATCTGTATCCTAGAATTATGGTTCTTAGAGCCATGTAGTGTTGTCTGCAAGTCTGCTAGCCCAAGCCATATATACGGCTGGATAAGCACCTGTATGTTCATATAGGAACAATTCCGTACACCCGAAGGCAAGATTTTTGCTGGGTCCATAACAAATGTAGGAAATACAGGAGCAGACTAATGTAAAGAAGAGAGGCAAGTAAAACAGTTAAGGAATTTTAACCTTATAAACATTTTACTTATCTGGATATTGAATCTTTTTTTAGTTACATTGTTATTAAGCCATGGCCTCCTCAGATATCACAATATGCCATATGGTCAAAGGCAATGCAAAAATGTAAGGACGTGCATAAATAATAAGCAAGTAACTTTATGGTATTTAAACCTATTAATTGCTTTCTACTGAACAGTTTAAACATTTTCTTTTTGGTCAGGCATGTCTTCATATGGTATTTATCTACAGTCTTTTATATTTAAACATACATTCTGATCTGAGTCATTTCTAAATGCTGGCTAAAGTCTTCACTGGTAAATAAGTGCATACTTTAGAAATCATGACATTTTATCACTTACCCTAGCTTTGTCTTTATGGCCTTTGAAAATGCTTCAACTTCTAACTTTCTTATTTTTAATTTTTGCCATGTGGTTGAAGAAGTTCACAGTTCTTGCAAAGATGCAGTGCTCAGCATTTCTGTGTTGATTCATCAGATGAGTTGTTATTCCTTGAATCTAGGCAGTGATGCAGAGAAATGCCCATTTAGAGGTGGAGGGGAAGTGCTTTAGGTATAATAGGAAAAGACACAAATTCTGCCTCCCCCCCAAACTGAGAATGAGTCAGAAGTACAGTTCTGGGTGTTGAAAGCTGCATGGGAGAGGTTATTTGATTATTATTCTAGCCTGCCTTACGCAGATCCACAGTTTTATCTAGGCTAAGACTTACCTGCCAAAATACAGGGAGAGGAGCTGAAAGTTTTATCTTAGTTTGGAGAGTCGGGATGTTTAGGAGAGATTCAGGCAAGCATCCCAGCTTTCTTGACATCCAAATGAGACCTTCGACATTTTTGCATTTCTTCCATCATTAGCTTGTGGCCTCATACAAACCTATTGAAATTCGTGGGAGTCTCAAGTGTCCCGTGGACCTTTCTTGCTAATATACGGTTTATTTTTTAATCTCGGCTGTCAGTTTATACAGTAAAAAGTACCTCAAATGAAAAACCCAAACAAACAACAATGATTTCCCTTTATTTTTAGGCAATTGTTTGGAAAACGGTACGGATTGTTTAAAACTGATACAGCAGGTCTGAATATTTTGTTAATGTTGAGTATCCTGATGACCTATAATTGGTCTGAATACCTTATATAACTGTATATTTAATCAAGAAAGTCAATTTCTCTCCTAATGAAGTGCTGTCTTTTGCTGTCTTAGTACTTTTAACAAGGAATGATCTTTCCTTCCGTAGTTAAAAGTCTTTCTCTCATATGAGAGACTTCCAGTGGTCTTCGCAGAGACTGCCAAAATGCTGTCAATAGGCAATCTGTGACTTAAAAAAATCTATGACTGCTGTAAAAGTCATCCTTTCTGGTACTTTAAAAATAGTTGCCTGTTAGCATCTAGGCGATAGGATGTGTCTATATAACTGTCTCTCTCTCGATTTAAATGTAATTTTGCCATGAGAAAACCTTTATTAACGAATGTCATCCAAACCTGTGAGAGGTTTTATATTTACAGATGTATCCCCCTTTTGTTGCCAAATTAGTTCATCTGAAATGCTATTTGCATAGGTAAAATGTTAATCCTTTTGATTCTAGTGAGAAAAACAGCTGCTGGAATGGCATTTTTGCAAGGCAAGAATGTTACCCTGTAAAAAATCCCCCCTCCACCCCTCTCATTTCATATCAAAAGAAGAAAAAATCATTTGTGCATCCTATTTGATTGATAATACCGATGATGATTAATGTTAGTAACTTTTCACCTAGATTCTTCTTTCATCAAATCTATTTAATGCATCGAAGTTGAAATACGTGTAAGGCTTCAACCTTTTTATGTGTGATAGAACTGTAGCACCGAAGGGTAAATGGTCTGTCCAAACCCACATCCGTTAGGGATCTAATTAGATATAGCCCTGATTTCCTGTGATGCAGATCACAACCAACCCTGCTAGTTTTTAAACACGGCAAATCTAGTTCACTCGTCAGCATACAGGTAAACTGGACATTATGGAATGAAAGGAAGTATTACTGGGCAAAGCGCTTTTTTTGTAATATGCAGAGGTCAAAGATAATAATTCTGCCTTTTCTGTTTTGAAAATCTATGAACTTAAAGCACTACACAGTATTGGCCCAACTGATGAGAAGTCATATGTTCTCCCATGCAGAGACTGCAAGTCATGCATTTGAGGAAGGCTTAAAATTACTGATGTGCTGTGGTCATTGCATTGTATAGTAGCTGTGCTAAATGTATTTCCGTAGGCTCATCACTGTGAAAACAGGGACAGACCTAGTTATGTTTTTTTTTTTTCAGAACGTGAAAATTTGGTCTTTTTTATTGTCCATTTCAAATTTGTATTTTGAAGACTGTGTTTGAGGAGATGGTGAATGATGTGAACACTTTTTTTTCCCCACATACATGACAATTCTTAATAAAACAGGAGGCAGAGCTCTAAGGCCCACTCTACTAAAATGCTGCCTTCTTCGTGAGAGAAAGCTCCAAGGACGAATCTGCAGGGAGGAGGCTGTCCCGGGCCATCTTCAGGGACAACAACTGCCATGACCAAGCAACTGTCTGTGAGTGAACAACTGCTTGGCAATGTGAGTTGGGGCTGGCTGAGGGAGGGGACCTCTCCCTGCCACCTTACAGATGAGGGAGTGTGGCACAGCCAGGGAGGCTCCAGTCTCCACCCGGCTGGCCCCTTCCTCTGTTCCTTTCCTTCTCCCATGGGAGAAGGAATGATCTACTTTGTGCAAAAACCCTGGCTGAGGATTTTAGGTTACACGGGTAGGATTTAAAGAATGAGCAGAAGATTTGATTATTGGATAGTGGTTTAAACCTCGGGCCCCGACTGCAACTTGAAATGACAATGCAGAGCAGTTTTGTAAGAGGTGGTCCAGAGCCCATCCTCTCCCCGACTTTCAAACGGGTTGCTTGTTTGTGGCGCAGCTGCCTTACCTATCAGTGTGAGTGAGAGTGACACTGTAGGACTTTCCATCCGAAGGTGATGCAAGAGAGAAACAGCAACACAGATACGCCAAATTCCCCCCACATGCTGGCTTTGTTGCATCTCCTGGTGGAAACTATAAGATTTAGGGAACCCAACCGCAGCCGCTGTTTCCAGAGCCACATCCCTTGGGGCACAGCAAGAAGCTCCTGATGTGCTCGGCATCCCGCTCTCCACTGTGTTATGCAAGTTGATAGGAATTATGCATTATGCGATTTCATGGAGCTGTTTGTGGCCACCGTGTGTTTACCAAGAGCTGCTGTGTGTACGGCACAGCCGAGTGGCGCATGAGCCCCTTGCAGCCTGCCTGGGACTGTCTGCATCCCTTTTCGCAGCCCCAGGTGGGGGACAGCTCAACCCCTGCCTCCTTAAGGCAGCAGAGAGCCACCGGGCTCCTCCCTGCTGTGAGTAACCTAATCGCAGCACCATTAGGCAAACCAGGTGCCACTGGTTTGCCTAACAAGGAAACCTCTGCCGGCCACAGTCTGTTCGTTTTGGGGAGCGATTCGTTTTGGGGCCGTCCTCCTGCTAGATTTATGTTCTCTGAAGAGGTAAGTATATTAGTGCGGGTAATCTCACTCCATTACCTTCTATAAAACGGAATCTGTGATTTCCTCCCTGGTGAGCATTTACCATAGTGAAATAGGCTACTATTTTCATATTTTACTCATTGGTAAGTCATAAAACCAGCTCAAGTTGTCTGCCCCAACGAGCAGAACCTGCGGGATGGTGGGTCACAGCTTTTATGAGTCCTGGCGGCGTCAGTGCGACAGGGAGCGCTCAGCATCGCCCGTTGTGCTTCCTCGCAGCCTTCACGTCCCCATCGCATCCCCCCCCCCTCCCCCCGCCCCTTCTGCTTTGAAATTGACAAAATTCAGAAATTTACAAGCCTTTTTAAAAACGGAGATGAAGTAATTAAATCTCCAGACTGAAGGATGTGAACCTTTAAAGGCCCTTTGCAGAATATCAAAAGAAAGAGAGGATTATATTTAGCAGGTGTGACAGCCCACGCAGGACATTTCATTGTGAAAGGGCCTGACATGAACCAGGAACCAATACTTAAATTAATATAAAACATCTTGGGGAGAAAGGTGTTTTCTTTTCTTTTCTTTTTTTTTAAGCATTAGGAAATCATAACGCTTTCTGGCTTCTTCAAAAGCGAAAGGTCCAAATATACAGGAGTCATCTGGCATGTAAAATAAAAAGGGGGGGGGAGGGGGACCACCTAAAAAAAATACTTGGGAAGAGTTTGGGAGGCAAATGATTGGGGTGAGGGGGTGGGATAACCATCTGCCTGGTTGAGAAAGCCGGTTCTGCTTTTTCCTCCCTTGCCTCACTTGAGGATTTGCACTGCCACTTGCAGATGCACGCTTTTCCCTGCTCCACAGCAGGGAGCTCAGGGCAGAGGTGTAGGACTGGGACTTGGGATCTGGGACCTGCTGGTTGTGCTGTCAAGCCAGGGCAGCCTAGGGCCTCCCCTGGGCGCCCCAGACGGGTTTGTGCCTGCTGCTGTGGTACTTGACGCTGCAGCAGCATCCTCGCTCCTGCTGCCTCGCCTTTTTATTTCCCTAGCTCGCTAAAGACCCAGCCTTTCATTACAGGGGTGCTTTATTCTGATCACTCTGTTTCTATTTGCGTAATAACCTACCAAGCCCTCTAAGTGGAAAACTTGACTCGGTAGTTTTGTGGGGAGGTGTCCGCTAACTTCTTGCTTTATTCACCAGCGCGTGCTCCTAATTTTAACCAAACTGCTCCGTTGTGATTTTCCTAAGCTGTGGATAGGATGCCCAAAGGCTCGAGATGTTTTCACGCCCACACAATAAAGCCACGCGAGCGACGCTATCTATGTATAGCACAGAGAGGCAGTCGCTGCAGGGAAGGTGGGGCGGGAGGCAGCGCTCCCCGCTGACATGTAGGCCCAGCTCAGCGCTGTGCCTTGCAGGGAAGGGACGCCACGGGCACACCAGGGCTTTTGCACATGCCAGTGGAGCAGGTCTGCTGCAGAAGGCACTTGGTCCCGCTTTAGGTGTATGCTCTGCTAAGCTGTAGTGGGTGCGCAGCACACTGTTGCTGCAGACCTGAAGGTGCTGTGCTCACTATTAGCCATTCAAAACCGTGTAGCGTGCTAAGAAGACATCTCGCTCCCATGGTTGTTCTCAGCGGGAGGGAAGCGTGTGGTCTGCCTGGATCCGTGCATTACCAAGTACCCTTTGGCACTGATAGAGTTAAAGGTCCTCGGCACCCACCAGCCCTGGTCTAGGCAGTGTCTAAAATCAGTCCTAGACCCGCTTTATTTTTTCCTTAAAAACAGGAAATGGAGCCCTGAAGGCTTTTTAGCTGGAGAGAGAGTGAGGAGGGGGTATACTTGCTCTACCCATATCCAGCCCTGAGCCTGACCCAGACTTGGGGGTCTCTGTGTGTGTTTTTTTTATTTCTTCTCCTTTTTTTTTTTTCTATTATTTTGGCAGACTTTTTGGAATGTCTGGGAGCTAAGGGCTTTGCTTCATGGAGCAGAATTCTGAAGCAAGAAAAAGAGAAAGTTATAGACTAAACCACAGAAATGTAAACATGTCTGCAGCTAAAATAACTCCACTTTCATTGAAAACACTCCTCGCTCACAATCAGACTTCTGTGTGCTATACTCAATAAAACGGCATGCTAATAGCAACCAATTAATACATTATGTAGCTCTGCTTCTAAAAACTGAGACGCTTTTAATTATTTTATTATTTTTCATTATTGCTATTTTTAATTAAGGGAGGACGCGGGGCTTTCGGCTTCGGACGCCGGCTTCTCGGTGCTGACCGCGAGCTGAGATCCCTGGCGGGGGGCAGCGCCGGGCCAGAGCGGCGTGCGGTGCCCGGCGGGACGGCAGGCGCGGCGCTGCGCTGCGCGGCGGCGGGCAGGAGCGGCGCCCCGGTAAGGAGCCCCGGGGGCCGGGGCCGCGGCGCGCAGCGGCGTGCGCGGCTGCGCGCGCGCGCGCGCGGAAGGTGCCCGGGGAGCGCGGGCTGGGCGGCCGTGCCCTGCGCCTCCCCGGCCCGCAGGCATCTCTTTCGCCGTCGCCGCCCGCCTCCGCGCTGCAGCAGCCGAGCGCTGTTATGGTTGGACGCGGGCGGCTGGCGTACAGCGGCGGTGCTGCGGTCCCGCTGCCTCACTTGTCCTTTTATTCCTGTGTGTGCACTTATTTATTTCATTACATTTCGCAGCCCCGCTGCCATCTGGTTAGAGGCCAGTCTTTGACTTCACGTCGGGTCCTCGCAACAACCGCACGCTTGTTCTGTCCTTTAAAAAACGGTCTTGTTGCTCCTGCCGGCAGGAGAAAGCAGCCGAGCCAAACCCCCTCGCAGGTCCCGCTCACCTCCAGTTCCGCCCCGGCCCCTCCTGTCCCCCCCTCACCCCCCCCCCCACGGGTGCCCCCGGGGGAGGCCGCCCGGGGCCACCTCCCCCCCCCCCCCCCGCGCTGCGGCCGCTGCGGCCCGGGGGTGCCCGTCCCCGCCGGGGGCAGCGCGGGGCCGCCCCGACGGCCGCGGGGGAGCCGGGCAGCGCCGCGGAGCAGCGGCCGCTCTGCTCCGCGATTGGAGAAAGAAAGAGGCTCATTGAGCCCGGGGCCAGCGCTATGGGCTGAGCCCGTCCCGACCGGAGTGAGTCACTGCAATCTGCAACTCCTCCATCCACTCGCTTGCTCGCTCACTCACTCGCTCACGCTGGCGGCGGCCACTGCCTTCACCCGGCGGCACCGCGTCCCTGCCCCGTCCCGTCCCCCCCCGGACTCGCCCCTTCCTCGGCCTCGCCCGGTAAGTCCTTTCCCGGGGGCGCCCGGCCGTGCCCGGGTGCCGGCGGGGCTGAGCGGCACCCCCAGCCTGGCGGGGCGCGGAGGGCGGCGCGGCCGTCGGGGCGGCCGCCGTGGGGCTGCCCCACGCGGGGCGCGGGCGGGTGGCGGCGGTCCGGGGCTGCGCGGGGGTCGCCGTTCCGCGGGCGCGCCCGGGCTGCGCTGAGTGCCCGCTCGAGAGGTGCCGCCGCGGGGAGGCGGCCCGAGCCGCGCATCTCCCCGCGGGCGCTCAGCGCGCGGACTTACCCCCTCCAACTTTCCTGAACTGAAAAGCCTGCGAGCTGGCTGCTTTCAGGCCGCCTGCTGTCTTTTCAGGCATCGGCCTCTAAATTTTAACCCCCCCCCCCCCCACCACCACCACTTTTTTTTTTTTCCCCCTTGGTTCCTAATAGCAGCGTTGGTGTCTTTGTAATTCTTTCAGCAATTCATCGTTCAATTAATTAATACCTATATTGCCTTTTCGAAAGCTGACTCGCTCTTGCATGTAGTAAAACTTTCAATTATCTGCATTGGTCTGATGAGAGTCAGAGCTGGTTGTGGTACTTTACAGAGTAAGCGCTTAGATACAATACGCAGAGATCTGTTTTGGTGACCAGATGACTTTCCTGTAGAGTTTGGAGTGTGCGTAATGATATTTGCAAAAGCTGAAGTTGCAAGTTGTGACCGACATAAACTTCCATTCATTGCTGCCTTTGCTAATAACCCACAGTGCAAGTAAACTTGTTCTTTTTATATAAAAGTCGTACTTGTGTTCTAAGTGTCACTCTCTGAATTAACACTGTGCTTCAGCGCTGAAGTAATAGTTTGGGAATTACATTCTGCCCATGTAATTTTGAGTCCATTAGGAAAACCAGGATAGGTCTATGAACTGCACATGGAGAAATGTCACATTCCTTTGGTTTAACCCTTTATCCGCTTCCCTGGTTTCATTGAAACAAGTGAAGTAGACAAAGACAGCTTCTCACAAGCGTATGAAATGTAAACTTTCATCCAGCTATATGTATCAGGCACATGATTTCAAACACACCTAACCTAATATAAAAAATCAAGGAAGAGATGGGTTCTTAAACAGATTGTTTGACAAGTTCCTAATTACAGGAAAATAAATAACGGCAAACTAAACTAAGCCATATTTAATATGGAACAAATGTATTTTGGTATTGATTTTCTTATCTATTTCATAAAGAACATTAAAAAAAAGCAGATATTGTGTATTGAAATTGTAATCTCAGTCCTTATTTTCTGCTTCATATGTATGCATACAAAAATGGCTAACTTGCCATGCAACTCTGAACAACTTTGCAAGAAAAAATATCACTACCTCCAAAAGCATATCTGAGTTTAGAGCTTTGAATAGCATCTGTCCCCACCTTCCATGATCTAATCCCAAAGGTTAAACAAATCATATAGTACTAGATAGAGTTACATATAACAAGAATTTTATAAATGACCTGTCAGTATAAGTTCTAAATGTGATTAGTCAGACTTTTTGCTCCTAAGTTATTACTCCATTTGGATTATAATTTATATAGCTTCTAGTTCCTGAAGTTTACTCTAATAGCTATATATTAGGCATCTCTTTCTTCATATAGCAGTACTAACTGTGTGACTTCTCTCTCTTTAACAAAGATTGACTTCTTTGTCAGGCGCTGAAGCAATCTGAGTGTGTGATTCCATTGAGGAGTTTTAGCAGTATAAACCATGAGATTAAAATACAAATTGTTACGAACTTTGAAGTAGCATCTCTTATTACAAGTACGATCATTTGTGTGTTAATAGATTAGTTTTTTTCCATCTGAAATCTCAATTTAGTTCCCACAGCTGTTAAAGTTCAAATGATTCCATCTAAAAACCGGTACTTTCACCTTTGCAGTGTGGATGTGTCTTTGCTACCTGCTCTTCTGTGGGAAGTTTATTTTCTGTATGCACATGGAGTTGTGTAAACAAACACAAAATCCTGGGGTGTTTGTTTGTAATCCAGTTGGTTTGAACATGAGCAAAATACCTGGCTATTGATGAGGCAAATCCCTTTTCTACAAAGCACCAGTGCTCTGCCATCAAAACACGAGGCTAATTGCATTGGTTCTCCCTGTGCAGAGGAGTTCATTTTGGTCATTTTATTGAGGTCCGCGTATACAGCGGTTTCTTCTCTTGGTTATACGCACTCCACTGAAGATCAAAAAACACGAAAAGCTTTTGCAGGGCTAATGGCATCTGGTAGCTCTGAAATGTTACATGTTACATTCATTTGCTTCCTTTCCTTGCCTCTGTGTTACTAAATGCTGGAGGAGTTATTAGAAGGTAACAACAAAATTGTTTAAAATGTTGAGGCTGAAAGGACCCCTTTCCCCCAAAATATCTCTATCTATCAGGAAGCTTGTCATTTTCTTTAAAATCTTTTTTTTTTTTTTTGGGCGGGGGGAGAAGAAGGCAGTTGTGAGGTCAAACCGTATGTCTTTTAATTGTGCAAGTAGCTCTTTGGAAACGTGTGGCCTAAACTCTAGAGTATGCTCAGAAAGGGCCTTTTGGGCCTGACCCATATCAACTAAGGTCACTGGTACAGGCTTAGCCTTGAGTACCTAGTGCTGTACCTTTGTTTTTCTGCTGTAGAGCTGTAAAGGTAGGCCAGGGATTCGTTTATACTTTGTATGTCAGCTTTGCCCTATGGATAATTTGAAATGCTTTTGTTAAAAAAAGTTCTTGTTGGTAAGATATTTTCAGCCTCTATTATAATGGTGTTTATCTTGGGTTGAAAGAATTACCTTTTGTGCAGTAACACCACACTCTTGTTTTTCATTATGCCCACACTAGGCACTTTCACAGCCACTAGAATATTTTTTTATTTCCCAATGTGGTTCTAGTCATGCACTTTTTACTCGGGCAAATTTTTCAGTTAAGGCAAGCATCATTTTGTCTTTTGCCTGGGTTAAAGGTTTGAACCACATGAATTTGTATTATTTTGGCATTTTGGAAGGTAATGAAATAAGTGGATGAAATCTAATATATTTCCTAAGTAGCTTAGTTACACTAGTGTAGGTAGAAAACTGGCAGTCTAAAATTACTTTGCTAAATTTAAATGTAAGTAAAAAGTAGGCAATAGAAAAAAATTGAAGGGTATATCTAAATTTGGAGTTGCGGACATATCTTATATTTAAACTGCGTTTTAACCTCTTCTATTTATATTTAGTGGTATGTGTATAATCTGGAGGGCTTGATTGAATACAAGAAATGGTAATTTAACAATGAAAGCCAAAGAGTTTATTCTGCTGTAGACATAGTACATGTCCTCGTTAATTGGTGCGTATATCAAAACTAAAATATATACAGTCAGACAGTTTTTATGTTGTTTAAGATCTAAAATGATATTTGATCTAAAGTAAACATGAATGGATTTGCAAAAAGTCTGATCCCTGTACTTTTATCGCGAGCATATCTCCTATTAACTTCAGTAGCGCTTTTTCTTGCGCGTAGACTGCATTGTAATGTTCATTTTCCTGAACTTACCTTTCTATGGCACACTCTGAAATACTGCTTTTTAATTTAGAAAACTATTACGGGAAGTGAATTGTTCTTGCATGCTGCTTGCATCAGATGAAATCTCTCCTTGGCACAACTTCATTCCAATAGGAATACTTTATTCCACGAACAAAATAGCTAGTTAATTTTTGTTTGATAATGCATCATATAAATATTAATGGTCTTTCAGAAGATAAAAAAATAAGCTTATAGTTTTACTTTATCATAGAAATACAGCATGCTCTGATAGAGAACGTTTTAAAAGTAAGCCCTCAGCCTGCAGGCACACAAGCTGTTCAGTTGAACTCACTGTGACCACTCATATCTGGGAAACTGCTCCTGTTCACAAGTGGCAAGAAAGCCAGGGACTTGTTTTTGAATTTAGATCCTCTATTTTGATTTGTTTTAATATGCCCACACAATGATAGGACATCCAGGTGCTTGTCCTGACAAAAGCATGACTTCCGCCTTCTCATTGTCCACCAAATGATGCTGCGCTTCTCTTTGCCTTGTAACTGAGAGAAACCTATAGATTGCCCATGTGCTTTGGCACAGTGCAATATTGGTAGACTTTTTAAAGCTGTTGCCTTTTTTAAATGCTGCTCCTGCAAAATGAACGTTGGTTTCAGCTGTGTTTCAGTTCTTCTGATTTTGTCAGGTAGCCTGGAACTTTGAACTACATGTACCTAATTAGGTGCTGACTTAAAAAAAAGGTTGGCTTATAGGAAGTGATGAGCACCACCAGACTTGCTGTACTACACAAGGCAACTAATATGAGCTTAAATGTGGTTTCAATCAGCTCAGTTTAGACACCTAGGTTTTCATGTTTTTCCAGGAGGTCTGTAATGAAACAGCCTTGTTTTCTTTTCACCTCACCTCACAAAAAAGCAGGAACAGGAGAAACAATTCTGATAGATTTTGCACTGACTGAATAGTTGACCACTGCTTGAGAGCAATTCTTGGAGTGAGAACAGATGGGATAGCATGAAGGAATTTGAGAGCACGGCCACCAAGTCAGGCACTATTACCTCCTACTAACACACAACTTCATCTCTAATTAGAGGATGGCAGGTGACAGACATTACTACAGTACTGCGCTGCTGGCTCAGATGTGCCGGGGTGGGAAGAGTAGACCTGACTGGGCTGTGCAGGTCCAAGTGGATCAGGAGTGAGACTCCCTTCCCTGGTACCCTCCCCTCATCCCAATGCATTGCCTGCTGGACTAGCCTCTTTTACTTCTGCCTTCCACTGACCACTACAAATGATCCGTAACTGTCTTTTTTTGTTAATATTATGCCTCTAGCAAATAAGTATTAGTTTATCAACTGCTATTGTTTTTCATTTTTACTAGCACTGATGGTGGAGGGTTAGGAGTAGCACCTTGCTGCTCTATAAACTACTTTAAAATGTGTTGCAAAATCTGATTGACTCCTTCATGCAGGCTTACTGGTATAAGCTTTTCATAATACCTTCTGGCTTTGCACTGAGTTTCAAGAAATCACAAATATCTTCTGATATTTAGTAGCTACACTGCACAGAGTTATGGTGTGATTCATTTTGGTGTAATTAAATGTATGTAAAAAATCATATAAATGTATTATACTGTACAAGGTATCTTTTTTAGTTGATTATCTTTAATGAGAACGAATATGAAATATGGCAATCAGAAAGTTAATTTTAGATAAATGGCATTTCTCCTGTGGTTTTTATTTTTTTAAATCTATGTAATTTAGAAAATTAAAAATGGCTTTATAAGGAAAAAAGTTTAGCAGCTATGCAGGAGAAAAGTCTTCTAAGCAAAATTCAGTTTTCTAAGAAGGCTTTGTCAATTCTGAATAAACTCTGTAATAAATCTAAACCTGGTGTTTTAAAATTCTGTTTATAAAATGGACTGTTCTATATAGAGTTCACAAATTATACACAGAGGATTTATAATATAACTATAAAAGTAACATTAATATATTACATTACAACATATACTGAAACTAGACTGCAAAATCTGCTTGAAAAAGAAGCTGATTTACAGGACCCATGCAAAGCAGGTATGATAAAAGTTATCCCTGATTTCTCCAAGAACCTCCGTTACAGTGGTTGTTCTGGTTATAGTTGACCCTTTAAATGCTTATAGAGTTTTTTAGCACAAGTTTGCACCTATTGCATTAAAAGTAGATTTGAAAAAGAAAAAGTGAGGGATTTAAAATCAAATAAAGGTATAGTTTGGTCCTGATAGGCATATTGTACCTGCTCACCAGTTTCGTTAGATTTGCCCAGAATATGAAGCAGGGAATTTGGTCCAGTACTTTTCATTCCTTTGCTATGTGTACAAGTTCTCTGGTATTTTTATGTATTTATAGCAAACAGTCTGCAGCATGCTCTGTATCTCTTGCAATCAGGAAAAGCCAAATCACCTGTCACCAATATGTATGTCAACATCCTGAAACCACAAAGAGCACCTCTTAGTAGGCACCACAAAGGTTTCATTTCAGCAAACCAATTCATCATGCTCTTGAAGGGAAGAACATGGAGAAATCTGAACTTGAGATCTTGATTCTTCTGTCTTTTATGCAGACAAGTCAGTTCTACTGTGGTGAGACTGAAAAATTGTTTTATGAGGGTAGGATTCACCTTACCTAACTGCAGCCCTCTAAAAGTTTAGCGTCTAGTTGACAGTAATCGTGTTAGTTCCCTTCCTAGCTGGTGGACTGGTTCATCTTCCAATTTGAGTCAATTATGTTAGCTTGGTGTAAGTCACTGAAAATGTGACCTATCTCCATCAACTTAGATAGGAAGCCTGGTATTGGGACTAGGTATCTTAATTTTCAGATGGCTGGGGTTAAGCGCACTGAATTCTGTATGTAGGGACTGATCCAGGCTCCAGCAGCGGATCTTACGGAGACTGAACAAAAAAACAAATAGAAGTACTACAAAGAGACTAGATGAATGTTTTACCGTCTGACTGTGGAGGAATCTTATTGCTCACTTATTATTTTAATGTTAAAGTTGACCCAGTATGCAATAGTTTCATTTGTACTGTCAAAATAACTTTTTACTGCCCGGTTTTATTGCCTGGACTAGAAGGAGAAAAGCCATTTTACACTTTCTGCAGTATTATCTCTTTTAACTTTGTTGGAAAAATTAGAAAATGAAAACATCAGCCGCCCTTTTTTTCAGTATTATAGTCTTTCTAATAAGACTCCATTCTGCTCATGAAGAAAATAGAACTATCCCTTTCTTTTTTTTTTTTTTTTTTAAATGGTCCAATGTCTCATGCACTGCAAAAGAGTTTTATCTGCCATATAAGTGATACAGCTAGGGTGAATATGTTGCTTAAATTTTTCAAGGCTCACTTATGCAAAACTTGCGCTGAGAAAGACCATAAACTTTGTGCGTGGCCCTACGCACAGGAGCAGCTTCAGCCCCGAGTGAGATCTTGCTGTGTAAGTTTTCTAAGCACTTGTGCCAGGCAGCAAAGTGCAGTTCACCTCTGAAGCTGCAGTCAGCCGCTCAAAAGTAACTTTGCAAGACCCAGCCTGAGGGAGGGGAGAGCTTTGTGTTTGCTGTTTCTTAGTGATTTCCGTGACAGTTTATAGGAAAGATAGTTGTAACTAAATGTAGCCCTGGCAAGCTCAATGCCCAGTGGCAATACAGACTTGAGGGCCAGATTTGCTGTAGGGCATAGGAGCCAGGGGCAAGCGCACCTTTCCTTTCCTCTTCCTTTCGTTTATCACCACTGGGTGTTATGTGCCCTGTATGGCACGTGTGACAGGGAAAGCGATGGGCAGTCAGACTGTCCCCTTAGCCACCGTCAGAGTTGCATCAAGTCCTTGATTCAGCACCTAAAATTTAGTTAGCAAGTCTCTATGGATTTTGATCCAGAATACGATTTTATATAACTCCTTCATTGCTGTGTTGTTTCTACAGGACTAAAGAGGAGTGAAA
Organism: Struthio camelus; assembly: GCF_040807025.1. NCBI lineage: Eukaryota > Metazoa > Chordata > Aves > Struthioniformes > Struthionidae > Struthio > Struthio camelus. The sequence goes on along the minus strand of NC_090942.1, from coordinate 123,055,430 downwards.
AGTAGTAAAAATCTATTTCGGTCACTAAAGTAAGCAGACATGACTCAGAATACTCGCAGGGAACAGATCTGTTGGATAAAAAGGTGCCGTTTTTACATAGTCACTTTTCTGACCATGCCCTTTAAACTCTTACAAAAATAGAATACTTTCTCTGGCACTTCTCTTGGAAAGCAGAAATGTGAGTGAGAGCAAGGATGTTTGCTGTACTTCAGTCTCTGCTTCAAAACTAGACAAACTGTGTGCAAGTTTTGTTATGCATATGTAAAGTATGTTTAACACCAGGAAAAAAAGAAAGAAGACATTTGAATTTTGGGGGGGGGGGGGGGGGGAATTTGGGTTTGGATAGTTTTAACATTTGTAGTGGAAAAGTGTGATTCCTACTTCCTGTCAGTTAACGGCTGGGCGAATTTTGGCTAGCTTTCTGCACTGATTTCTGGCATCGTCATTTCCCTGCAGAAGTACAATTCTGATCAGTAAACTGGTCTGAAGTACACTGAGCCTCCTTTTGACCATTGACTTTGGGTTCCTTTTAGACTGTGCAAAGTGAGTGGTCTAAGCTAAAAATGAGCCTGAAACCACAATGACGTAAGCCGTAAGTGTTTATGGATCTGTGAAGAAACAAATCATCACTGGCAACCAGAATCCTAAAGTGGTAATGTTGATATTCACGTGAGATGAAAATATTCCCTGCATCGGCACATTGAGCGCCCCGTCCAACTCCTACTGAAGTTAATCAAGCTCGGCTCTTCTATGCCAGCTGTGGAGCTGCCCCGGGGAGATTTCAGTGGCTACAGACTCCGATCTGCGTTTCGGTGTTTGCTATGCAATCAGCGAAACGATTGGGGAGGCAAATGATTTCACAAAAAGTCACTCACAGCTAAGTAGGTGAAGCTGAATTTTTGAACTCTTGTCTCATTTTTAGTGGTTTGGTAGGAAGCTGGTCCACAGAAACTCAAAACCAGCGTTGTCTTCTACCACATGCACTTATGGGCATTTGTCAGTTCTGTTGTTCTCCTTTGGACCAGTTGCTCTCTTAAAAGGAAAAATAAAAAGCAAGCACATTTAACGGTTTATTCTGTATTTACATTTTCAATTGGTTTTATATGGAAAAAATCCCAACAACCCATAAATTCCTCTTCCTCCTCTATTCCAGAATAACCCAATGAAAGAGTTTGGAAACTCTGAATTTGTGGTCTGTGGATGAAATCTCCATGTTGCTGAACTGCCAGAAGCTTCCCAGTTGGCTTCTGGGGGGCCACAACTGTTCAACTTAGGTGTTTCTTCCTGATGTTTTCACTGGGCATGGAAAACAGTGGAAGTGGTTTCACTGTGGTGAGCTCCTAAAGTCTTAATACCCCTCAAGTACCACAGAATTTAAAGGCACTGCCATTTCAGCATAGGAAACAGGCATTGCTTTTCCTATTGCTAAAAATTACCTTGCACAAACCCACAGAACTTCCACGGTCTCTATGTACGGATTCATCTTTCACAGATGAAGAGACATGGGCTATACACCTGCAGGTCTTATGACTACGTCCTGCTAAATCTCTGGCCTCCTTCCAGTCCCTTGGCAGCAAAGATTAGGTGGAGATTTGCTGTCAAGGTCTCCTAGTTTAATTCTTCATTTGGCCCAGTAGGTTCCTACTGCAGGAGAATCCTATTTTTTCTGTTTTAAATCTGAAATGTGTTTTGGATATGATGACATTTGCAGCCAAATTGCATCATGTTTTTTGAATAAGCTCCCTTTTTTGGAGAGAGATAGGTGATTTCAATCGGCAAGAAAAGAGGAAAACACAAGTAATCCAACATTGTAAATGCAGAAGAATAAAAGGACATGAAGACAGACTTCCCTTCTCAGCCCCATTCACATTGTCCAGTATGGAGCTGAGAGCACCATAGGGAAACTTTAAATTGCAGTTGCTGTCTACTGAGTAGAAGTTTTCAGTGTCTGGAATGCCAGTATGGCTCCTTGTTACCAGCGCTGAAGCAGTCTTGAAAGACTCCACAGAAGGAAGAAGCAACACAGCAAAATACAGCATGCAATAAAGCACCTTAATTTTCCTTCCATCAAGGAATGACCACAAAGGTTACACCTAGCTGCCCAGATTTTGAGCATAAAGCACTGTGGAGAGGTTCAGCTGGTGATGCACCAGGGTTAACGCTAGGATTCAATGTTCCGTAAGTGAATGTTTCTCAGCCACTATAAACTGAAGGGCTATCTAAACTTTTTGGAAGTATACCCCCAGATTTTTTTGTGCCTGGCTCAGGTTTGCCAGAGGCAGGCAGAACGAATGGAGAACTTAGCTTTTAGGTAACAAAATATTATTGTTGTACTGTTATAATTACAAGCGTTTTAAATTAGGTATTGACAGCAGTTGAGAGCCAGTTCTCGACTATGCCTGCTGGCAGGCAATGAGATGTCTACCAGCTCTTAAGGGCGAGCCTTATTGCAGGCTGTGAGAAGAACTCGTTAACCAGCTAGTCTACAGCAGTGTTACTCAACGTACGGTCTGTGGGCTGCTGGTGGTCTGCAAGACATTAGAAAGTGTTCTGAGAAATAATTGCGAAGGAAAGGAAGGCATAACCCCACATAGACAGATTCACGTTCCTGCACAGTTGGCAGGTATCACAGAATCGCAGAATTGTTTAGGTTGGAAGGGACCTCTGGAGATCAACTAGTCCAACCTCCCTGCTCAAGCAGGGACCTCTAGAGCATATTGCCCAGGATCACATCCAGACTGTGCCCATGTCGGCAAGGAGCCCTGAGTCAGCAAGCTGGGCTTAGCGAGAATTGCCTTAGCCCCCCCGCATGACCCCAAATGCATGGATCTTGAGTAACTGTACATTAGGGGAACCTTCTGCTTGATCAAACTGATGTGGAACAGGATCTTTTCCATTAAAGAGAATGAACTCTCTGGCTTTTCTTTCTAGTGTTTTTGAAGCAAAGGATGGGCTAAAGGATGTTGCTTCTACATCCGTGTTGCTAGCAGTAATGACTGCTACAGGGATGGCGGCAAGCCCATTTCCTTCACAGTGGGAGGAAAATAGTAGTTCAGGAGACCATTAAACATTAGAAATACCTCTACAAGGTCCCTACAAAGATACACTCCATTTAGATTAAAGTCCCATAGGGCCAATTATCTTGGAAGAACATAAGAACTTAAACAAAAGCTGAGTTAGGTATGCTGCCCACCAATGGCTTTGAACAAAAATTGATACAGTGAGAAAACACTCGTGTATTATGAAAGTGAGAACATTTAGAGTAGGTCTGTGCAATAACCAACTTTTACTGTTCCCCCAGGACCAGTGTGCACAGGAAATATCTGTGGCATGCTTGCTTTTCCTGGAGATGACAGCAACCCTTTGGCAACTACTATATAATACGTGCTTGATACTTTTAAAAATGTTGAGCTGTTGTTTTATGAATGTGCTTTGATTTTCTTGTGCCAGAGCCTTTATGCTGTGCTCTCTGTCTTTTCCAGACTTTCCCATTCCCATTGAGAACCTGGACATTTCTCTTTCAGTGCTGTTAGTAGCTATGACAGTTTCTTCATTTTTCTTGGTGCCAGTATTGGGATGAGGCTTGCGCAAAACAGGGACATGAACAGGGCTCCCTTATGATCCTTATGTAAAAATAATCTTTATGGTCTGTTCTAGTCTATGTCTGGGTGGTACTGGGCTGCTGGAGATGGAGACATGACTTAACACCATGTTGTGCCTGGAGGGTCAGGGCAAACAAGCTTGAAATATTCTGTTTCAGTTAGTGCTTTTTAAGAGTGGGTTGAGTAACTTCCACAAGACCACGAAGTAGAGCTCAGTGCAAGCAATGGGATTAAAGTGCTTCAGCAGCTAGACCACAGTTTTAATTGATCATTTAGTTATTTTGAATCGATCTGAGAGCTGGAGCGCGCTAAACTTTTATTATGTAAGGGATTTTGAAAATGAGCCAGTTCTGAGACACTGTTGCAACAAGTTCCTGTTAAGTGTTTACTGGTGCAATGATCTTGAAAGTGTATCTTCAATTTAACATCATAAAAGAACTTTCTTAAGAGAAGATACAATAACCAGTCTGAGGTCTAATAACTGAACATGCAAGCCTAAATGGTTTTAAAATACTACTTGCTTAAATAAGAATCATTAACCTTGTAACTGATAATGAGAAAAATGCTCATGCCATTAGTGGTTTACCACTTCGGTTCCTAAAGAATAAAAACAGCTTAATAAAAGAGACCACAGACTGTCCATTTTCAGCCTCAGTGCAGGGCTCATGCTTCAGAAAATATGAAACCCATAATTTAAAATAATAATTTTGTATTTATGTTTAGGAAACATGGTCAAAATACCCTTTGAACACATCAGAGCGTAGTGATACAGGGGTTTGTGGCTGCAGTGAAGCAGGGAGCCCCAGTGCCATGCTGGGAGCCCCAACCCCTTTGTTTGCTTGCCCTTATCCCCTTGCCCCCAGCTAGTGCTCCCACAGGGAAAGGTGCAGGTACAGCCTGTGTCTTACAGCATGCTTTGGGTACCCTCACCTGGGCTAGTAAGTCTGTCTAACTCACCTTCCCTCTGGCAATAGTACAGGGCTGGTGAGGACAGATGAGCGCAGGATCCTTTCTGTCTTGGCCCAGATGTCACCTGCTGCAAGAGCAGATGGGACTTTTAGTGTTCCCTTAGGGGAAATAAATGATTCCGGGTCTGGAAGGTGCCTGGTGTCTCAGGGCGCTGCTGGGACTTGGCGGCTCGGGAGCAGCACCAGCAATGACAGTACAATCTCATTTCATTTGTCTGTGCGGGTCAACAGCTCTCTCTTCTCTGAGGCTGGCCCCTTCCTCTTCCTCTGCACCCCTCTTCCCCACCAGGCAAACGAGGCCGTACCCTGTCTCCTGCTCAAGCTGGTGGAAGGACTCACATTGATTTCAGCCAGAACTGAATCAAACCCTTGAAAAGACCTGGTGTTTCTTCTTCTGAAAGTTACACTTAGGACTCAATGCACTGTATATTTGTCTTGTTTTTAGTGAGGGCAGCTGGAGGTTGAAGTGTTCTCTCAGACTATCTCTGACTGTAAATACAATTACAGTAGGTCTTATTGATGTTTCATGCAGCCGTATTAAATTGACAATGATGTTTGTTCTTATGTAAAAATGGAAAGTTTCCCCTGCTCCCCACATTAAAATGACTGTTGTGCCTTATCCAAAATGAAAATCAATCAAAGAAGGAACACAGCTGGGCAAATGACAAGAGAAACAGAGCTGTGCCAAGGTGAATTTTTATGGAAATGCTCTCTGAATAGTATTTCCATGAAAAGGCAACTTACAGATGTAGGCTGCGTTTTCATCAGGGAAAGTGTAATGTACCACACCCTGAATCTGACAAGGTCTATAAACTTTTCACGTATTTTAAATTTAGGCAACAAAGAGGCCGTATTTAAGACACAAAGGTTTTCTTCTTTACTGTAATGTAATCATATTAGCCTGAAGGATGGAAAAAGTAAGCTAAGAAAAGAAAAAAAAGGATGTTTATGGAAGAAATTTAAAATATAAAGCTAATATATTGAAAGGGAAATTTTCTGTTTCATAAGAAATCTGACTTTGACTTTCAGCAACATCCTAGTTATGACAGTGGCTTGTATGTCTGTGTGTATCAAACTATCTGGTGGTTCCCTTAATGAAGAAGGATGAGTGGTGTAAAAACAGCAAAAACTTGTTCCTATTGATGACATGGAAATTTTTCTCATTTACTTTAGTAGAAACAGGATTAGGGGAAAAATATAAAAGGCAAGAAATGAAGGTTGATTGATGTTAGCACTCAAAAAACAGGAGAGGAAAAAAAAGCAAAATGGTAAAAACATCAACATATGCTTGAAATTGTCACACTTAGATTTACTTAAGCATATATTTTTGGAGATGTTGTAGCCTTTTTTCCAAATGACCTGACCAAGTTTACTATAGACTTATGGCTAGCTGCAGAGCTCTTGCAAAGTTTGATTTCTGGAATCTATTCCTTTTCCCTTGCTTCTGGGATATTTCAGTTTATCACAAGCAAGTTTGGAATATGCTGAGAAATTCTTGGGAAAGCCTTGGAATTTTGCAACTTATTTCTGGATGTTGCTTCCTGAAAAAAATGAGAATGCATTTTTAAAAAAAATTATCATAGCTTAAAACTTGATGCCACTGCTGTTTTAAGAACAATAATCCAGAGTTGTTAAATTGACTTGATTGCTTTTCCTTTTAACATTTCCAGTGATAAGTTAGATGTAGTAACACTAAGCATATTCTCGTATCATCATCTCAAAGCGTGTCACTATCTAATGGAATATGGCACTGTTTTTGCTTTTAAGTGTAAAAGCATTTATCAGATGCTGCAGTTTCTTCATAAAGGCCAATAATGGTGATTCTATTACAGAAGACCTTTGAAATGAGTAGGCCTTGCCTCTGATAGTTGGGAACAGAGGTATGTGAATGCCATTTCTTTTAAACAGTGTTTGCCGAAAATCAACGAACCAACCAACCAAAATAAAAAAGGAAAGGAAACTCAAAGGGACTGAATCTGTGAATAGATTTAGTCATGGCATTAAAAAGAGAAGACGTGCTCTCTAAGGAGCCAGTATTTCTCTTGCTTCCCCATACTGATGTGTTTCTGTTCCCTACATCCCGGACAGTTGTGTAGCTAGAGATCGATTGCAAACGTCAGCACATCTTGGAGGGGTCTAGCCGCTCAAGTCTGCACACAGCAACTTGTAGGAACGAGCCCTGAGGACGTCAAGGGGAATCGCCTGCTAGCAGCGCAGGGGAGGGCATCCCTGCGCGTGGGGTGACAGTGGGCAGCGTCCTTGCGTCTCTCGCTCAACCTCCGAAGCTGGCACGAAGCCCATATAATAAATGTAATAAGCCATGGAAAATACATCAGTAGCACGTGCTGACATCAGTGGAACACACATGAGGACTGGGAAAGGGATCCTGTTACCCCCTGTTAAGTTGCACAAGGCTTTAATCCAGCAGAGAACAAAATGTTAACCCTTGCAGAGCTCTCCCAGGGAGGAGGGACAGGGCAAGCCAATACTTCCTTATTTCATTGGGGTTTAACTTCAGAAGGGCTATAAAAGCGTAGAAGTGCCATGGGGGAACAAAAGCTCAAATGGCTCAGCAAATATTGCTGATGACAGTGGCTGTCCTGGGATGGGTGAACACAAGGCTGAGTGCAATCTGCTGCTTTCATGATCTGCAACCGGAGTGAATTATAGCCTTCTGTTTACTCTGGGACTGTTTATAATCTCTTGTGTAGCTGAGGACAAGTTTCACTACAAGAAGCAGTTCACAGAACATTCTCCTAAAAAGAAGAAAAATCAGTTTATGTCAATGTATGGCTTCCTGCTATCTGTGGTATACCCCCTCCCCCCAACACAACACGTGAACGTATTCACTCATCTTCTGCTTAGCACTAGAAAAGGGATATTGCATCTTTAGACTATTTCCCCAGTGCTTTTATTTTTCAGCCCACTACAGGAAGGGTTCATAGAGTGTATCCAGAAAGATGTTTTTGTTCCCCCACGTTGGGTTTCAGTCCCAAGACTGCCAATTAAATTATCCCATAAATCCTCCATTATAGGTAGTAAAACCTAATTTTAGATTTCCTGCCCACTCTAGTGTCCTGCCTGATTGCTACCAGTTGGACAGAGGCTCAACCTGTTAAGCAGACAATTGTAGTGAATTGTCTGTTTCGTTCTGTGCCACATGTGGAGAACTTTTTAATATGTGGCAGTTGGTCATAATTCTCTCTGGCTATTTTCTGCCTTTTAGTTACTCAGTTATTCTGTCAGGCTGCAAAGTAGACATCTGTAATTTATTCTTTTCTCAAAAATTTTTGTGAGAGAAAAAGTTGTTATGATGTGGATTAGGAGGAATATTAACCTACCTGCCACCACTAAAACAATAGTAGTTTAAAATTAGTTCTTATATAATTCCTCCTGAAAAGAAAAACCCTGTATCAATAGAGCTAACGCATTCCTGGGTGAGCTGAAAAAATTTTAGGTCAGCTGAAAATAAATATGTTCTTTCAAGTGTATTAGCTCGAATACAAATATATCATTTAGCTGTGAACAGTGCTAGTTTTCTTGAGAGCAGCTTCTGCCAACCATATTCTCATTGAGGAGCACTTTATTTCACATGCATTCTCAGTAAAGATTCCCATTTTATTCTGAGAATAAACAACCCCTAGCTTGATCATCTTCTTCATAGACTCTGTTGAGGACAAATAGTAAGTACGGTGGACTCTGTTGTCACACAGCCATTTGCTGTATGAATAAGATATAAGCATGTGCCTGTTCGTGAAGATATAAGCATGTGCCTGTTCGTGCCCTGATTTTTGGCCAAAGGGATATTAGTACTTAATGTGGAGCACTTCTTTCACTGAGATTCAAGCAGAAATCAAGGATCTGTCAGTGTGGAAAACTGAAGCCTAGAATACTGAGAAATTAATGCCTGCCTTTGGCTCTCTGCTACTTTTTGTTGCAGCTGTTCTCCTGGTAAAATTACTTACTCATCCAAATCTAAGATTTTGATACTGTAGAGATGCATGAGTATATCTCCCACCTTGGCAAAAGACTGTCTTTTTGAATGTGACTGTGTTTCCTGCGTGAATGAATTGGCAGTGTTTTAACAACCCTGTGTTAAATCAGGAACGTATGTGGCCGTCAGCAAGGGCCTTTTTCAACTCCAGAGTATGGTGACGGGAAGTTGTAGAGTTTAATTCAAGATATAAGGTGCATGTAATCCTGCAGGCATTTGCAAAAGGGAAAAATGCACCTACGAGATGTCATGCTACAGCAGAAAAGACTGCTTCTGGGACTAACGTAATGTATGTGCAGAACCAAGACTTTTATCTGAGATCCAGCTTCCAGGATCTGTCACCTGGCTTGCATAGATGTCCTCCAGGTGAATCTCTGGGTGACAACACTAGCATGGGGTTGTCACTCTTGTACGACTGCACTAACTCATCGCTCAGAAAGCAGAGCGTTGGCGGGAAGGACTGAGGATACAGATGGGGGCAGTTCTCTTCAATGGGCAAGAATTCTTTTTTTTTCGTGATCTGCACAGAGCACATCAGCCACATGTGCACGCAGTCTGCGAGCAGCAAAATGAAGCAGCCCAACTTTGGCACCACTATCTTCTGTGCATTCTCTGATGTCTAATTAAGAGCACTTGTTTCTTAGCTCTCCCCTTAGTGGAGGCACTAGCAAAATTTCCCTGCTATATCTAGCTGCTGCTTCCCTCACTCTTTAACGAACATTGTATTTCCAACTTTATTAACCTCTTGTAAAATTTGGGAAAAATTGGGCCATCATTCTGAAGTTGCTGGAAGAAAAGGTCAAGAAACACTCATGCATGCGCTCAGCATGATATCTTAAGTCTCATTTCTTTAAGAACTGGGCTAAAAATGGAGCCAAAGTGGTTTCCCTGCTGAAAGGATCTTCTCCACCTAAGTTTGTTTATTATACTGTGACTGTATGTGGGGAGATTATCATTTGTTGAGTGATCCCTGAAGCACTGTATAAAAAATAAAACATACATAAAGACTAACAAAGAAAAGAAGAAAGAAATGTAGGCCTCCCAGTCACAGCAGTGTTCCTTTAATGATTTATGAAATATTATATGTATTTTTTCAGTGATATTATTTGTCTGCTGTAGGAACCTCTAGGTATTAGGGGCTGTCCATTCAAAAGAAGAATGATCACTTCCATAGGTGCTCACAAATGGAGAGCAGACACACGGTTTGTTGGAGAATGTAGAAAGTAGGAAGCAATCTACATGTTTTCTGTGCTAAACTTATCACCCTACCTCATGTAACGCGCAGCGTGCAAGAGTGCTGGACAATGCTGTTCAGAATACAGAGCTCTGTGAACTACTGAATTTCTTGGCTGTGTAGTTTGATCCTAAAAATTACCCCTTGCAGCAGAATTGTGCTGCACAATCAAAACCTTAAGTCCCTAGATATGGTGGCTATAAAGAAAACCTGAAAATGTAATCCAAGTGACCACTCAGTAACACATATATCTCTGTAGCTAGCATGGGAAAACAATTCTTCAAAGCAAAGAATGCACCTGATTTATCTGTGGGGTATAATTCTGTAACGTAACCATGGCATGTTAAACGTGAATACTATAATTTATTTCTCAGTTGAATTTTTGGTATCAAACTGCCAGCAACAGTCTCATCTATGCCAGAAGCCCCAGCTCCCCTATCTAGCATCTTCTGCACTTCAAGACACATTTGTTGTACACAATTTGTAATTTCGGAGCAGCAAAAATTGAGATAATTTGATACCCAATCCAGTAACACTGGAAATTTTACCTTGATTGTACCAGGCACTTTCATACTTATCTCATTAAAAAATATTAGCTTTTTACATTAAGCTGAGATTTCTGCTGAATAGCCAACATCCTGTATGGGAACGCTCGTAATTCCAGGTATCCGGCTGCAGAATTTGGACTAGGCTTGTGTCAAGCCTATGCTGTCTTGAATATGCTACTGTTATCAGAAAAAAAAAGTCTCTCTGGTATGCTAAGAAGAGGGGATGTAGTGGAGTTTATAATTTCAGCATTTAAGATTCTTTATTATTAATAGATTAGTGGGGATTTTTCCAAAGACTCCTATGAGTTACAAGAGCTCCTGTTACTAAATTTCATATACTCATTTATTTATACAAGTCTACGTCAGATGTTACGGTCTTTTTTCAGCCCAGAAAGAGCCAAGATACTGTAAGTGTAAATGCAGTTTATTGAGTTTTGAAGATCATAAATATCTCTTTTAACATCTGATTTATCTTGAACTGCGTAAATCTAAAGAGGTGTCTCAAAATAAGGAGAGAAGGGACATATGCTGCTCTCTTGGACAAACTGTGTATTTATACTCAGAACGAAACCTTGGCAGAAAGTAGCTGGAATTAGCTGACACCACCAAGGCAGTTCTACTTTATGTACTGCAACGTTATATTAGTTTTAAATGTTCATTTATTTTTCTGATAAGGGTACAATGTTGCTCCCAGCAAAGTCTCCAATGAAAATTCCTGTTGATTTTATAGCTGCAGATTATTATAGGAATCCAATGGGGAAAATTTGCATATCTGTGATGAGAAGTTGAGTTTTTTGCTTTCCCATGTAGGCACTAGGAGTTACAAGCTTGTGAAGGGCACACTCTTCGTGCTAGAGCATGGCCAGGGGGGCGTGCTCGATCCCCAATTCCACTGGTGAACGCTGAGAGCGTCCACAAGCGGTGCCAGAGCTGCTTGCAGCCCTGTGATGTTGGCTCCCGCTCTGGGAACTCGACCTCACAGCTGCAAACAGTTTTGGGTCTGTGCTTGTCTGCGCCAGCAGGCTGCGGTCCTGGCAAATGGTTGGAGCTTTATTAGACTGTTATCAGTGCTCTTGCCGTGCTTCTGCTGGCCCCTCCATGACTGCATAGAGCTGGCATGAGAGCTGCTCATCCTGGCTTTTATTCCCAGCAAACTGGGTCAATCTTCTGCTGGTAAAATTTGGAGGTGGCAAAGTCTGAACAGCAAAGACACACCTACCATGCAAAGCAACAGCAAGACACCCAGTCACATTTGCAGGAGTCCTGCTTTTTTCTTTCTTATGGCTTCCCCAAAACAAGCGGAAGAGAGAAAGTCTCAGCAGAGAAAGATATGAGGAGAGGAGTTTCAAGGGAAGAAATAAAATAATAATTACATGTTCTTCACTTCATTTCCACCTTCGACCGTATATTTATCTGGACTTCATGACATCTTTTTGTTTTTGTACCATGCAGAAGCAGTCCAGCCAGACCGCAGCGATACCAGACCTCAGTATACAAGTGAGCCAGCTACAGTCAGCTCCACATGGAGACTTCTCCATGCTGGTAAATAGCAGGCAAAGGGATGTCATCAGCTCAGTGGGTTTCTGAGCATATCTCCTGCTACCAACCCACCAGGCACACTGGTGCTTGCGAGGGTGGCTTGGTGGTCACAGATCAAGATGCTGTCATTTGACTCCCCAGCTGTCTGTACGGGTGTTTTCCAAGGCTTTGTTGCTTTAGCCTTCACTACAGGGGATCACACAGCTGGCAACCCATCCTCTTCCTCCACTGCCATCAGCAACATCTTCAGATATCTCATATTCCAAACAACCAAAGTGGTCCTGCAAAACTGAATGACAGCATAGCCATTAAAAAGAAAGGGCTGAAAAGGAACGTCTAATTTACTGTTGTTATTGAGACCTTCCTGGATTTTAGAGACTGTTTTACATCAAGGTACTAGCTAGAAGAAAAGGAAGAAAGAAGTAGCACGTATGGAAAGAGAAATCAGGACAACACAATGGTCTACATTCTGTCAATCTTTCAGTTTCTTCAGATTGTTTACGCTCTGGGTAGGAGGCCAGCATTTTTAATGGTATGTGTGTCAGCCTGAATTTCTGCCCTTGGCTGCTAAATGATTTTGTTTCATGATTTAGTCTGTGCAAAATGCAAGAAAAATGTAGCTACGTATAAACAAAAGTTCGAGTAAAACAAGTGATTAAATGTTATGTATATCATAATAATGTGTTAGAGTAATTTCTCTTTAAACTGTAATCAAGATATTCAAAGTAATTAGTAAGTCTGAGTGTTTCTTGTTGTCCATTTTGAGGCTTACTTTTAGCAGATGTTGCTCAGAAGTTTTTGAAAATTTACCCTCTCGCTCGTCTTAATTGGGTTCGCAAAACCACTAGTCTCTTTACAGAACAGTTTCTTGTACTTTTGGATTTAGTGAAAAAATAGATACAGATTCTTGCTGTCATGAAAAAAGAATTCTGAGAAATTATTTGCACAGTACTATCTTTTCTCGCTATTTCACCACTACTGAAGTGGAATGACAAACAAATATTGTCTTCTTGAAGACTAAAAGTGATGAGGAAGTGTCCCTATCTCATTCCTTTAACCTGTGATTAAAAAGTAAGAATTTAGAATATTCTGACTAGTTGAATGACAATAAAAGGAGTGTTTTCAACAAAATGAAGCACTATAGTTTCATTTTTTACTAATGAATGAAGGTGATGCATCAAGGCATCAAGGTGATGGTGATAAATATGAGGAATATCATACCTGAAGGTGCAAAATTCAGTGACTGACACAAAGAATTCTGAAAAAAATATTATAGGTTAAAATGATAAAACCTTCTGAATGCATGCTTATCCGTAGGCCCACATGAGGCAACTTTGCATATATACTTGTTTTCTTGCAGAAGGTCAGTATGGGAATAGCTGACTGTGCACCCCATTTTTGACCAGGCAGGGAACTTTCTCCCTGTAGACCTCACACAGGTGAGGTGGAGAGTTGCTTTTCTCCGGAGTACTGTATGTTGAGCTACACAATGACTTCAGTCATGCCCTCTGCCATGCTTCCTCTGTGTGCCTGTCATAAAGTAAAAGGTGTTTTGCAAGATAAGAGAGGAATTAAAGTGTCACACTCGTCGTAATAATCCTTGGGCGCATTGGGCATATAAGACACCCCGTGCTGTTGTTACTTTACTCTGAGGGGTGTCATATTGAACAGACTGGCAGAAAGTAGAGTACTGGGATATCCTCCCTAATCCTATGGAGAGCAACATCTTCTTTCAAGAAACAAGTTTTCTTCTTACTTATCTCTAGGTTGCCTCATACACGTAGGCTCTTTTCCTTTGTTTGGCTTCTATCTGATGACTGTAGCAGAGGTAGCTCATATCCAGAGGGCATGTTAGTTAAGCAGGGATTCTGCATATGAAATTTCTCCCACAATGAGCTTTTTCCAATAACTGTGGAAAATAACAATAATAAAATGGGTGCATTGTTTGCCTGTTAATTTGTGTCAGTGCAAAGAAGAGCATGCTAGATGGGAAGGTGTGATCTGTGCTAATTTCTAACAAGCTTGTAACTAGTATCCAAGGTGTCGGTTTAAATTTGCAGTCCTAAGTATTCTGAGATTCAGTTCCTTGAGGTATCGCATTTGTTGAGATTAGAAGAGGCAGGAAATTCTCTGTAAGGACTTCTTGTTCCTAAACCCAGATTGCTATTTTTAAATCCTTAGAACAACCTCCTTTCTTTATGGTGCAGAAATGGAGGATAGGGTGGATATATTTATGGGCAATCCTTTCAGTTATGTTACTTAGTGATCTTTCATTTGTTTCACAGACTTCCAGAATATTGGGTGGGTGCCCACAATTGTGTTTTAAAACATTTTGGATAATAACTTTTTCTTCTGTACTCTTCTTTAGTACTGTTGTGAATCCAACCATTAGGAAAGTTGTCCCTGAGCTCTTTCTGTTCCGTGCTCAAAAGTTCATAAATTTGATTCCCTTACTTGTCTATAGAAATGCATTTTCCAAGGCTTTCTGAATACTCAAACCCCAGTTCAAATCTTTACCATTGTTTAAGTAAAGTATGGATGTAAAATGGGATCTCTCCTGTTTGGGTTATCCTCATTATTACAGTAAAGGGAATGCTACATTAAATGTATATTATTATATTATTACGCTCAGATTGGTCTCCCTCAATCCCATCTGTTGGAGTGGGTCTGTTCTGAACAAAATGTTTAGTTGCAGAGGAAGAAGGACTGTAGCCCAGTGGTTGAAACACCTCGGTAAGTAGGACGCATACATGCTAGTTTCAGCTACAGTGAATGTCTAATTATTTATGTAAACCATAGCATTGCCAAAAGGAGCAGTTAAAAGACTCATTGTGCCTTTGTATATCCCACTGCATGTGTCTTGGAGCATGGTCTCGTGAATCATGAGCTCTGATTCAGAGGATGGAGTTGAACCTGCCTCTTCCGTGTGCCAAGTGGGTGCTGCAACCACTAAACCACTGGCGCAGAGAGAGGTAAACAGCACTGGAGGGAAGAGCTATGACATTGCTACTTTTCATTTTTTTCTTACTTTGCACAATATTTTTGAGAACCAGAACTGTGCTGCTAATCTTTCTAATAGTTAGTGATGCCTGAAAGCCACATCCTTTTTTCACTGAAAAAAATCCATGAGGCTGCTATCCCTTCATTCAGACAAGAAGTATCTTGCTTTGAGTGATTACCACAGAGAAATAAAAATACCAGCAGTATTCCAGTCACAAGTACCGCATTGTCCTGTCTTCTGTTCTTCAGGGTTTCAGCATGCTCTCCTTATGATTCAGTGTTATTTGATTTTGATTTTCCTGCGCTTGTATTTTTATATAAATACTTTTCATTGGCTTGTTCTCGCCTAAAGCCAATTGCCATTGGATTCCAAAGGAACGTTCCCACTGATTTCAATGCAAGAGTTGATGTCTAGCCCTGTGTAAGGGGTTTTAAGCTAAGTCAATGGGAACAGGGTTGTAGAACAGCTATAGCTACCCAGGAAATTTTTATATTGAGACCAGTGCCTGTTTCCAGCCTGTGAATAACAGAAGGCATCAATTAAAATCAACTGGCTTATTTTGATGCAAGTTCATATGTAGACCAGCCCTCAAGTTAATAGCTAAACAAGTATAGCAGAAAGGAAAAAGTATACTTTGTAGCTCGGCGTTAAATATTTATTTCCTTAAATGGCACTTCATGTTTTCTTTATATTCTGTAACAAGAATTCCACAGTAAAAAAAAAAAAGTTTCTAGATTAGGGAGAAGAGCTGCCCACATGTATTGATGAAGATGCTTGGGCCAAGATGGGGATTTGGTTACTATTTTAAAATTCTTTTTCTGTTTGTTTGTCTTTTTCCTCCATTTAGTTGCTCTGATCCTAGCAGAGACGTGGGGTTTTGTTGCAGATGGTTCTTATACATACTGAAGGAACTGTATACTTACAATATGCTCTATAAGCTATTAAATGCTGGCAAACTTTATTGTTTGCATCCCGCCATTGGAGTTCCCTCTGAAGTCTGTCACAGGGACATAATTCCATTCTAATTAAAGGTATTCCCTTTTTCCAGATATGGAACTGGCCTAGTTATGACTAACTGATTGTTTCACAAATATAAAGTAGGCCTAACTGCTCCTCAACCCTTGCTGAGTTTGCGCTGTTTACTGTGAGCTAAGCTGAACCCCCGTAAAGATGCTTTGCCTCTGTTATACACCATCAGGACAACAGAGTAGTCAGTGGAAAAGCGGGGGTATTTGGAGCATATTGTTGTTATTTTGTCATCACTGATGGTGAAAATGGTCCCCTTGAGGTCACGGTGTGTGAGTCCCCTGCTGACATACTGTGACCTCAGAAGTGAGAGGAAGATTTCTAAATCACTGTGCTTTGTGCTCTTCTGAAAACACCAGCGCTCTTCTCTTCCTGCCTTCTTGCAACAAGGAGAGGAAGAAAAAGTGTTGTAGCTAGTTATTCCAGGCAAGATAAAACTTAGTTTTATAGGGTCTGTGACGTTATGGCATTGGCCAGGGAAATCCTGAGTTGTTATGAAGTTGTTCGATACTCAAAGAACAGTTCTAATTACAGCAAGTTCCTGTGCACTACTGCATCCTTAGTACATACATACAACTTCTGGGTACCGTAAAGAGAATATCATACCCATTACTAATACCATCTTAGTTAACTTTCCCTTTAATGTACATCTTTCTAAAGCAATGGAATTTGATTCCTCTTTTGCTTTCCTCATTTTGGAAAATTGATCAATCTCAGAGCGCTCTCCAAAGCCACTGCTCATTTCCATATTTGTCTGGGTCGGACCCAAAGCCCCCTGATATGAATGGGAGCTAAGTAGGATCTGGGCCTTCGATCCTTGCAGTTCGTATTTGAGACTGAGTCAATTAGCTACTTAAGGGGTTCCTCTGCAAGGTCTGAAATGCTCAGAGCTGAAGCATGCTAGTGGTATACAGTCAGTGCTGTAAACCCTCTAAAAGTTGCTATGTTGAAAAATTGCGACATACATCAACTGCAAGCTTCAAAGGCAATGGAAATAACAATGACGATTTGTTTCTTTTTCATCCTGACTGTATTTCACTAATAGATTGCACAAGGATGAGTCAAAGCTTGGGCTGAAAAGCATAGTGGGTTTTTTAGGTTTTTTTTTTTTTTGATTCTATGGCAGAAGTCCATAGGGTCATAGTTATTGTAGATCTGGTATCTGACATTTATACATGCCTGGCGCGTAGAAAAGTGGAAGAAATGGGTTGTAGATTTAAAGAAATATTTTGCATCACTCAGTTAAATTATTTGGACTTCCAACTTTCTTTCTTTCTTTTTTTTCCTGTCGGGTGTAGATTCATTTAAAGAAATGGGAGACTGATGTTTCAGAAAAAAAATAAATCTGAATCTACATGCTATCATGTCCAAAAAGTTCTTTAATATAAAAATAAGTAGCTTTCTCTAATGGTTAATAATTTTGGAGAACAGAAAATGACAAAAATAGAATTTTGGTAGAACTTTTAGAGTTGCACCAGGACTTTGAACACGTCTTAGAGGACAGATGTGGGCACAACAGCCACATGGCTATTCTTTTTACATTGTTGCTGGATGTGAAAGGTGTTTTAATATGTATTTGATATGAGATACATACAATGCCTCTTTGGCCCTCAGAAAGGAAGCATATCCTGACTCACTATTTGGAGCGTTCATATACGCTCTAAGTCATGCCTTCACTTGTACAACCTCACACATGCAGCTGCACTGACTAGTGTTAGATATATCTGACTTGTCCATTAGCTAATGTAGCACTGGGCAAAAGATCAGAAGCGTGAGTGGAAAAGGTCTAAAGACTGCAGAACAGACACAAAATTGTTATTGTGATTTTCAGCTATCTATTAGGAAAGTAGCTTCCAATTTCTTCTCAGAGGTTGCAGCAAAAAGGCAAGGGGCAACAGTCTCAAGTTGCAACAGTGGAAATTCTGACTAGAAATAAGGAAAAAGAAATCACCATCAGAGTAGTCAAACACTGGAACAAGTACCCAGAGCTATAGTGAATTCCCTAGCCTTAGAAATATTCAGAGCTTGACTGGGCAAAGCCCAGAGCAGCCTGCTGTAATTGGTCCTGCTTTGAGCAGGTGGTCAGGATAAATGACATCCTGTCCAACCTCATTTCTTCTGTGGTTCTTCTGCCCAAGAGCTCATATATGCTCCACTATGTAGACATAGAGGTGCTGCAGGGAGCACGTGGAAGACTCAGGAGCCATTGCTAAGTACAGCATCTTCTCCCAGCATAAGGTGGGATGTCCTTGTGTGCTCTAGCTGGTGGAGAGAAACTGTCTTGCAGGGAGCTTACACTGGTAGGGAGTAGAGAGGTTTTCTCGGCAAATAAAGATGCAAGTAGAGATAAACCTGGCCTACATTGTAAGTTCATGTCAACCAAAAAGCAGTTTAAGGGGTCACAATTCAACATCACAGCTGTTTTGGTAGGCTTTTTCCATTCAGACTGAATCTCCTTTGTTAGATCTGCATGTGGGGCCTGGGGTTCACCGTATGGGAGACCCGAGGGCAAAGCCGGTTTTGGAGTATCACTGGGTGTGCCAACTTTGTTGACAGCGTCTCTGTAGCTGATACAAAAGCTGTATGCTCAAATTACCTTCAGTACTGTTGCGTATTGTAGAAATTGGTCAGAATCAGCACAAAAGAGTCAGCAGGGTTTTGGAAGAAAAAAATGTTGGGAAAGTTTGAATAATTTTCGGATGAAACATTTGTCAACTCTGGCTGAGCACAAGAATGAGGATGAGACTTTAAAATAAGGAAGAAAATTTTAGACGTGAACATGACAAAAAATGCGAGCAGTTCATAGATGTAAATGGAGCTGGGGAAATATGGAGCAGGGTGGTAAGGGCAGGGGGAAAAAGAAAGGAAATTGTTCATTGCATTCAGAAAATTATTGATACATATTTAAATGTGGGGAAGAGTGGCTGAAAAGCAAACAAACATATAGAGATATATAAAAACTCTCCCTAAACTTAGACTATACAGTCAGATTTTGGACCTTTGTAAAATTTAAAAAATTTTATGAACCCATCTCTCTTCATTGTTTAGCAGAAGAATTTGAGGTGGGATTGGTGTTTTGGAGGGAAGGACCAAAGAATTTTTAATTATAAAAATGTTGAAAGAACCATTTCTTCGTTCTAAACAAGCTCCAAGTTTCATGTAGCTGAATAAATTCAGGTCAGATAGCTAAATAAATTCAGGTCAGATCTGTTTTGACAGGAGATCTTAATGTATGTCTGAACCAAAAGGAGGGGTGGATGGCCAACCTGAGATGCAGGCAATCTGTGCAAAATTCTGGTGAAACTTCATCTCACATATGTCTACTAACAATTCCGTGTTATGCATTGACTGCTTCTTTTAAATGAACCGGCTCAGGTGCTAGAAGGAGGTTGGCTACAGCAGCAAGGCACTTCAGCTTGGTTAATTGACCGTCCCAATTGTTTCCACCTACTTCAGACCAGTTTCTCTCAGTATTAACAGAGTAAGCTGAATACACGTCTTTCACGTCTGCTGCCAGCTGGGTTATCCAAGTCAGCCTGTTCCCTATAGGCTCACGTATAACAAACTCCAGCCTCAGCAGACTTCATAGCAATGTAAAATAGCCCAAGTACTTCTTAGTGCATTTAGACTGTTTGATGTCATGTATATGTCTCCCTCCATATAGTTCCATTTTCCCCTTTAAGGATCATGAGGTGTTCCAATACTAGAAACACTGGAAGCGAATAACTGCTTAATACATACAGTAGTCTCGTTTCCCCTAGGTATGTATGATGCTGGTGATCTGTGGGGGCTTGTGAAGGGGCCAGCCTTTAGAAACAATCCAGAACATACCATTTTCATAGGGGAGAAGGTGTTTTTCTCACTTTCATAGCTAAAGAGAGAGTCTTGACTATTCCATTCTCTAAAATTGCAACATACTTGTCATTGTTGTTACTTCCAGGAATAAATTATTTTCTTTGTCAGCATTCTCTGTTAAGAGTTGCAGCTTCCTTCCAGTCATAACTGCCTTCAGAAGTGAGCAAAACACATGTCTGCCCATATAATGGTTGGTGTCTGATTTGGCGTGGCTGAATTCTGTGGTAGTTTTGCTATTTACGTCAAGATAAATGGGATTGGGCCCTGTGCTAATTAAGTGCTTTTGTGAGCCATCATGGTAGAAGGCACAGCAATAACTGTAATAAGATAATAAACTTTGGCTGTATTTCTGTAGAAATACATAAGCCCATCTGTATGCCTTATGCCAATAAAAACAACTAATTACAGAATAACTAAATATAAAGGGCCCCACTGCTTAAGAAAAGCCTCCTGTATCCTATTCCGCAACTTCCTATTACATCTACTGATAGTGTAGTCCATAGGCCATATTTGATCCATTAAATCCTGATTTTGAATTAAAGCTAAACAAGAAGATAAGTGTAGCCTTATCCTGGTAGAGGCCTAATGATGTCTTTATATATTGAAAGTAGTCCTGTTTGCACCAGGGGAATTACTTTCCATACGTGGGGATGGTTGCATCTGTAACTCTCTGCCACAATGGGGTCTTCCAAAGTTCTGCTGGAAAAGCACACTCAGGTGAGCTAAACATGCCTTAACCCTGTAATCTCATTTCTTCTCCAGCTCTAAATAAAATGTATTGTACTTTTTAATATTTCTTTTTCACTTATCCCAATGCAAAGCCCCATATACGTGCAGTCAACTGGTTTTGCTGTATTCTGCCTGCTGTGAAATGAGACTCACTGAGTTAAATGTATTAATCTTGCACTCTGGTTTTAAACAGTATATGAGGTGAAATGCAAATATTTCCCTTGCAATATAAAGAAGTAAACATACTAGGAATTTTCGATTGAGCTTAATGAGCTTCTTTCTCATGTGAAATTTATTTCTTCACATTTCTAAATCAAACTTGCATCTTTGCTTAATACATATTCAATAATGTGTTGTAAATTTTATGTTATGGCTTTACACTCGCTATTAGGAAATACACTTAGATCCACAAAACAGTATTTTTCTAAGGACTTAACTTCAGACTTCACAGTTTCACAAGTGACAGATCCATGTTTCATCTACCAAACGGCTGCAAAATCCAGATGCTGAAAAAAATGAGCCTAAAATTATACATTCACTCAGTCCTAGCTATTTATAGACATTCTTCAAATACATTTGAATTAAGAATGAAAACAAAGCTGTGAAGGTCACAAATCAAAGCATTATTAAAGATGACTTACATCTTTCCAAGGTACTTGCTTGCTGAGGATATAATATATTTCTATTTTTATAATACATTAACATTTTTATTAATAAAGCTAGATTTAAATTGCAATGGAAGTGCCAGTCTGATATGTACTTTTCAAGCACTTTTTGCTGTACAAGTCAACACTTATTGAAAGTCACTTTCTTTCTTAAATACCTCATGTTTATACAGCTGTTGCAATTTTTTAACTTTTCATACTTCTGAAATGGAAGTGCCACAAGTGAAAAGAGGAATTAAACCAATAGCAATAAGAGTTTTATGCCAAGGACATATAGCAGGAGGAGAAAGCAGTTAGTAACATCAAGGAAAATTGGTCTGAAGAACTTCAAAGCCTCTACTGAGTTGTGTGTTTTGTTCTCTAGTCAAGTGATCGTTTCCATTTGAAGTTGGCTTAATTTACTAGTATCCTAAAGAAACATCACCCTATGCATTTACACTTTTTCTTTAGAACGCTTTCAAGCAAACAAAAAACGTGTTGCCAGCAATGTTTATTGGGTTAATGTTGTTCTCCCTGAAGCCCTTGTGCTATAAGTTTCCAAGATTCTTAGGGTGGAGTTGCAAAAAAATCCCAGAAATCCTGGAGGGAATTGTGAAGAATCACCCAGGATGCTCCATCACCCTCCCTAGCCTGATTTTACTTACCCCTCCATTGAGGATGTATCCATGCTTTCTGCTGCCGAGCTCCCATGTAACAAAGTTTACAGAATCAGTTGAGTCCTCTCGCTTGCTCAGGCATACCTGGCTCTAGAAGGGAAATAGGTGCCGTGAATGTTTTTGAAAATGAAGGTGTGTTGGAGAAACTTGCTTTAGACTTCTCAGATGACTATGCAATCAAGTGTTGTTTCACTTTCAGTGAGTGTCCATATCTCATGGACCAGGTCAGACTTCTTTATGCAAAATGTCCATCTATAGGACCATTTTTCACTCTCCCTGGAACACCTTAGGTTCATAAACCAGTAAATTGCTTGCATGTGCCCAGAGCTGTCACATATTCTCTGTTACGGAGATTGACAATATACTTCAGTGAGTGGCTATGTGATGTAGTCTACATTCATGCAGCCTGCTCTTGATTTAACTTGCTTCATAAAAGTTCTGTCGAGCAATTTTCCCAATTTAGGGCTCAATACACTCTTTACTCTCCCTCCAGGCCTGGGACTCCCCTGGGGGAATTTGTCAAGGGAGGAATATTTACTGCTGTTGCTTCTTGCCCACAAAGGCAGCTGAGTTGGCACCCAAAATTGGCAGCTGAGCAAATTCAGCACAGACAGTGTCCTAGTGAGGTGCCACAGCAGAAGAAATGGGTTGGTAGATAGTGACCGAGGTATACAGATACAGCCTGGGCAAAGACCACGGTCTCTTCTCATTGACACTCTGAGACAGCTCCAAAGAGGGTGTTCAGTGGAGCTAAGCTGTGGGCAAAAACCCCAGGGGGCATAGCCGCCTGGCCTGTTAGCATCACTCTGGACCAGCATGAATGAGTCCAAATACACAGGAGAAAACAACGAAAAGCTACTGTTCCTTAAAACAATGATGCTCTTCATTAGAACAAAAAGCGTTCCCGCAAAACCTGCAGGGAGAAAAAAATCCAGTGCAGATTGCTGAAGTGTTCTTGCATCCCCAAAGTGAGTGTTTGCATGCAACAGATTCTGTGCCAGCACATTCTGTTCCTGAACAGCATATACATTTCTTGAATATGACAACCAAGGAAATTCATGGAAAGCAGAGAAAATTTTAACTGTTTTGTATTTCTTGCTCATGTAGGTCTAAGCTAAGTGGCTTACAGAGTTTACACTTGACTCCTCCCATAAATCTAACCTTACATTCTTCAGATTTTAGGTATTGTTTTCAGACGTAATAATTCAGAACTTTCCTAGGTTTGGCAGAACTGTGTGAATAAACTGCAGTAAATTATGTATTTATCTAATGTACTCGGTATTTACTGGAAGTGCCTGGTGTCTACAATACCTGATTATACAAATTCTAGTCTTTATTCAAGTAGATATTCTCAAAAAGGTTATAAAGTGCTCACAGAATTCTTTTTGACTGTTTAAAAATACTATTATTTCCTGCTTATTATGTATAGGACATCATTCTTTTTTTTACTATATACTGAAATATGGTTGAAAACATTAAGATATCATCTGAATGCTGTGTATGGCACAAAATTCAGATTAGTTCTTGCCTAGCATTTTCCATGGATGTATTAAAAACAGATCTCTTGTAAGTGAAAGGAAAATTGAGGCATAAGTATCTGACAGCTAGAGGGCATCTAGAGCATCCAGTTTAAACTCTTGTATATCCTCTGTCATTCAGCTTCCCACAGCTACCACTAGGCTGTAAAATTCAGGTACCAGAACTGTGTGCGGAATGTCAGCACTGGTTAATCCGCAATTTTTCCCGAAGCGATGGCCTTAAAGCGCAAGAGGCAGTTGGCAAGGGAGACTTGAAAGAACAGATAACATGCACCACAGGAGGTTGCTATGTATTTCATTATTATTGAATTGGATCATTTCACTTTCTAAAATAATATCGTTTGCTTTTATCTTTCAATGATAGATATTAGTTTTCCTTAACTTTTGACTTTGGCCTTGATAGAATTTCTCATGAACTGTTTTGATGACAGAGTTGAATTTGCACCCTCAGTGCACGTATTTTTCCACAGGTGCATTTTTCAGTGGAGCATCGGTTAAAATATTTGAATCAGGCTTGGACTTTAACAGTAGAATGAATATAAATTAGAAACTAGTATTTGTCACTATATTATATCTCCTGATGTCATCCTACTTTTGTACAGCACTCTATTTTTCTTTGGAAAGTCATATTTCTGTAGATTACTAAGGTCCATAATTATAATCTGCAGATAGAAATTGCATGGTGGTTACTCTGTGGCTGCATGTCTTGTTCGTGTGGAACTGACTGACTGACACCTTCAGCTAAGCAGGGAGTTGAGCTGAGTTTGAATAGTAAACACAGAAATCTGACAGAACAGCTCTAGCGTGAAACAAAAAGGCAACAAAGTGCACCAAGCAGGAATTTGATTTGATCCAGCAACTATTCTGGTGAACTCTGTGGTTTTCTACTTGGAGAGCACAAAGTCTTGAATTCATTCTTTACTCTCCCTTTGGTATCCTGTGCATGTGTATAAGTATCCTGTAACAGGATAAGCATCAGGGACTAATCATTATCAAACACTTCTGCATGGTATTAAGATAGACAGTCAAAATCTTGAGCTATGGAAAGTGGTTGATGTAGTTAAATGTGTCAGACGTGACTCAAAAGTCTCCTTCCTTTCTGAAGATATTACTTCATTCATGTTAACCACATTTTTAAGTGGCGTGGACTGAAGAGATAGTGTTTGGGGATTTCCAAACTCTTTTTTACATAGTTGGGAGTTTCAGGAATAGCTGCTCTGCATTCCACATTGATATATAATCCTCATAATGGCTTTGAATAAGAACATGGTAATTTGCCAGAAAAATAAATAAAACAAGTTATTGGTCAGAGGCGTACTATATAGGGAGTACTAATAAAAACAAATATTTTTGGCTGTAGTCTAAAGTTCCTACTGTAAATGAGCTAATTTAGGGCCGTATCCTCCCCTGAGATCATGGGCTGGAACTTAAGATAAGCAGTAGCTACAGAGATGTATTTGGGTGGTAGTATAGAAATGTGCCTTCTCCACAGACTTCACAGTCAAAGGGGAGGAGAGAGGGAACATTTGCTGTCTTTTCCCGGGGGGTGGATTAACCCCCTCCAAGAAGGGGAGCACCGTTCATCCATTAAGAGATTTTTTAACTCCTTGTACTATCAGTTCATATTTTAATGCTTTATAAATATAAGCAGAACAGCTCTGCATCCTAGAAAAAAATCCATCTTCCACCAGCTGTGTTGATGAATTCCAGCAGAGAGACACATTTAATAGGTCTTCAGATAGATGCATCATCTTGTGCCCAGAGACGATGAGGACCTGTAGTACTGTTATTAGTACAGCATTAACTGTAGACCCTGGCCACTTGAGCCTTCACAGGCAGGTAGTGAAAAATGACTTATAACTCAGTTGCTGACTTGCTAATGGCAATATTGAGGTCGTGGTTTCATGGTCAGCTTAAACTATTCCAAGCCCGTGGCTGCTGCCAACAGGAGCAGCACTCACCTACCCACTGCTGCTGACCACGTATTCCTCCCGCCTGCCTGGTGGTGGTAGCACTGGGGCTTCTGGGGCTCCATGAGTAGCTGGATCAGGGCACTGAGGCAGCTTAAAGTGAGACCCGTAAGAAAGGTGATTTGTTTTCAGTTAGACCTGATCTGGTGGACTGCAATGGTGTTAACATTGCACGAGGGAGGGAAATTATCAGTACGAGTAGTTATGAAACAAACCCTTAAACATATGGCTTTTCAGAAGGAGAGCTGGGTGGAAGAGTTTTCTTTGTTTCCAGAAAAAAAAAAAAATTTAGCATTCATTTTTCGTTGACATTTTGGGGTATTTGTTAAGAGTGAAAAATCTTTCAGTTTTTAGCTGCCAAAACTGAAACCAATAGACCAACCAAAACAAAACAAAAATCTAGTTTTTGTTTCTCCTACTGATTTTTTTAAACAAATGTTGCCATTTTATCAAAAAATCTCTCAGAAAGATATAATTATGAAGTAATCAATAAGTTATTTAACTCTTATTTGTCCCCCAAAACTTACTACTTACTTAATATGCTTGCAAGTTCAGAAGAGAAGCAGACCAGATTCACAGTTTAGGACCTTTCCTAGCCCGGATCTATTTTTCCTAATTTATTAATGCAATAATCAATGCTACTTAGTGTCAGTTCATTTTTGTACCTAAGTGCATCAGACAGTACACAGTATACCCGCTGTGTTCAATCCTGTAAAGGCAGAATGACTACAAAAAATTTTAGTTGAGTATGGAAAGTTGTAGCAATGTTGATTGATTGACACATCTTTTTCTGTTTTGGTTTTCTTGTCCTTTACCGTTGTTTCATTCATGGTATCCACCTGCAATCATGAAATCTTATCCGAAAAGCCTGTATGCACTGACTAGAGATGAATCTAGATAAACCTAGCAGGATCTTTCCAGAGGGTTTTATTGTTGAGGTTGTTAGAATGTAGAGATATTACAAAAAAAGAAGAAAAAAAATAAACTAAAGTGGTTATACCCAGCCACAAACTAAACATAAAAACTTCAGGTCCCTGTTACACAGCTCTGCTCTGTTATAGCTCAGTGTCAATGTTAGCCCTGGGTTGGAGGGGTTGTTTCACAGATTCTGCTCATCATACCCCTGATTTACAACTCCTGAACTATAAAAATTTCTTTGACTTCAGTTCTTTCTCAAATAGACGCTACTAAGATTTGCTCCTTAAGGAACTGCCCTCCTAGAAAGCACATGTGAGGTGTGGGGTGCTCAGTGGTGCTTTGGACCACAGGAGGGCTCAGATCAGGTTCTTGACAAACTTCAGGGATGGGGAAGGAGCTGACTCCTGCTGCTCTGCTGGCTCTAGATTACTTTCTTCTGGATATGGAAGTATCAGAGAAGCAGGTCGTAAACTTGCAGTAGCATCTAGTACAACAAAATTATTGCTTTGTTTGTTTGTTTGGCAGTTTCCAAATTGCATGCTTATAATATTCTTTTGCTCCTGAGTTTTGCACATATGAACTAAGATAGCGTGAATGAATTTCTCGCCTGCCTCAGACAGTGGCAAAAATCCAATTGATTTCAGTGGATGAGAATTTTACCTCTTCTTTTCTTAGTGCTATTAAAGGACTTAACTCAGCCTATGATATGAATAAAGCAGTAGCTGCATCAGCAAAATGATTGCATATTGTTTTCCAATCAGCAGTCCTTGGAGCTCTATGGGACTGCAGATTACTTCTGAAGTGCAGCAAGCCTAAACTTGGCTTAAATTTTGCTATACAAGGGCTCCCACCTTAACTGAAACATTTTCAGTTGTCTACAAATCACAAAGGCTGAAAACCATGTGTAGGGCAGTTATCAGCCAAAGACAAGCAGCTCTAAGTTAGAGCAATAGTACGCCATTAAGACACCTTTTGGGTATTACAACCTTTCCTATTTCTACACACTATCGCAGCATTGCTGGTAGGGCCCTGATTCCCAGAAAGAGATTTCGTGGGCAGACCTCGAAAAACTATCTAGAAATAGAGAGAGTTCCACATCTCAGAAGTTCCCCAGCAGCTGAAGAACATCAGCTCTTATAAAATATGTGGCAAGTACAGCATGCATGGTGGTGAGGGGGTCTGAAAGTCTCACTGGCACTCACTTGGGATAGTCTGCATAACTGTTCATGGACTCACCTCCTGTGAGTAATAGTAAACATCCCCAAGTCATGCTGGTACAAATTCTGTACAATGCCACTCTGTATTATTCATCATACTGGTGTGGGTGTGGGTGTGGGTGTGGGTGTGGGTGTGCATGTAAATTTCCAGTGCTCTGTGCCATTCATAGCCTTTCATAGTGTCTCACATTCGTATATTTATAAAGCGCAAGCTCTTATCGTTTCTCCCTTTAGACGCAGTGATAAAGGGCTCTTTCGAGACAGCAGTTGTCATCCAAACAGAGCTTTGGCACTTCTCGCTCTCATACAGCCTGTGCTTGGGTAACCATTTAATATCATCCTTGCGTTCACTGAGCCACAAATCCGGCCGAGGAATGCTGGCATGTTGTTTCTCATTGATTAAGCAGTCCTTTATTATCCATTATTGTACAAACGCTCCAGCTGTATTTTGAATGTTTTATGTTATGCAGATAGGTATTTTGGGCCACGCTGATCCCTGGTAGAACAGCAGTGCGGACCGTGTTTCTTTATTTGCTATAGCCAAACTCTGCTCTGAATGGGTGTAGCTTCGCCTGGAGTTTGGCCCAGAGTCTTTTTCCGTCAGTTTTGCTGACTGTCAGGTCATGCTCTATCTCTGAGCGCTTTAATGCAGGGTATAGGCTGCACTGAGAAGAACCTGCTTTTATTTAGGTGAGCACAGCATGCCAGATTATGGAAAACGATTCTCAGTTCCCATCTGCAAATAGAGAAGTGCATGGCAGGACGTGGGGTAACGTGGGTACTAAAATGTATGAGAGAGAGGTGCATGCTGCCCCCAAACAAAGGGCACATTCAGCCTCTCAGTTATTTGGCAGTATATGCCTACACTAAAAAGTCTAATCCTTTTGATATGACTATAAAAAGGAGAAACAATGTAATCACATCTGGTGAACTCCAGAGCTGTACATAATTCTGGGACCCTTTGATGTATTTACATAACTCCAAAAATACTGGTTGCATGCACGCATGCATGGAAAGACAATAGATTCTGTAGGGTATCTGTCTTCTCCTGTTTGGGGTACAGCACAGGCACTTCTAGGTCTGGCTCATTTCATACAAAAGCATGATTTTATTTTGATTTTTTTCATTTATCCTGAGCATCAGAGTGGAATCAGTGCCTTGTATCTCATGTGTTTATTTCATGAGCAATATTACTATTATTCGTTACTGATATTACTCATGTGTGATACTTTGTATGTGTCAGCAGGATGGAAACCAGTATCACAGGCCAGATCCTGTCCTGAACATTTAACGCTGCCCATAGCCTGAGGCCAGCTATGCTCTTTCCTTGTGGACTGGTCACAGCGTTGTGACCCTGGTGCATTGTCCCAGGAGCTAACAGCCTGCTCTCTGACACCCTCTGTCCCAGGGCCTTTGGGACATCCTCAGTACGTGTTAGGTGTCCTATATGACCAAAATACTGATTGTTGTCATATGACGGGTGTGCCTTAGTTACGGGAAGGGAGTGCACGCATGTTCTTGCTTCCCTAAAAAGCCATTGCTTCTCTGTCTCATGCATTGGTGTGATGAGCCCCCATGCTGCACCGTGCCCCAGGGCAGCTCTGTAGCTACTCCTGGTCTGGTTAGACCATTGGTCACGCATGGCCCTACATGACCCAGTGAACTAGCACATTCACTTCACATAGTGGGAAAGGTTTCTGTTGTGCTGCAGGGCCTTTCTCCATTTTGATCATGAGATGGACTTGCATCTGACCAGGGTCTGGCCTTGGGGCAGCTGAAAGGACTGTTGCTGTCTCTCTGCTCTCTGACTCTGCATAAGGTGGGATGTCAAAGGGACATGTACCTTGAAATCAGAATTAATGAAAGCTGTTGTTGACTCAGGAGTCCAGAACTATAAGAAGACCTTAGAGTCATGCAGACATTATTATATCCTTCCAGGGTTAAACCAGGAAAGCGCTTAATCAAGTGCTTAACTTTCAGTTTTTATTATAATTTCCCTGTTTCAGTTTCCTGAAAAGAGATATCTTCCTAAACCAGGCTTTAGTGTCATTTTGACTCTTAAGTTAGAGCCATGCTAGCCAGGGGATGCAGGGCAAAATCTACAGCCACATGCAAACCCTGTGACAGACTATCAAGCACAAACATGACTAGCATGAAATTTGGGGTGGGGGAGGTTCTGGCAATAAATACCACAGTTCAGAAAGTTAGTACCAGATGTCTAGAAGCCTCCAAATCCAGCCAGTAAAGGTGGAGCTGAAATAATTGAAATTATATTTGTGTTTGGAAAAAGCAAGGAATACTAGCACAGCTTTTTTAATAACCATTTGCAAAAGTAAAAATACAAAGTTGTGCCTTTTGCAGTGTAGGGTATGTCTCACTTTAGGATAGCTATAAATGAATATCCAGGTGAGAAACAAGAATACATTGTCAAAAATTGAGTTTAAAGCAGGAATCCCCCTCTTAGGATCACTGCTACCCAACAGTACAGGGAAATGTCACATGGCCAGAACAGTTGCACGTGCATCTTTCCAGCTCATAGTGGACACCATTTGCTTGCCTTTGATTCCCATAGCATGTGGTATAGAGTTGGCAACTGGGCTGCAAATGTTTTCTGTCATCTTCTCTTTTAAACAGAATTCTTGTTGGGGGAAAGATGTGATATGAATGAGCCTGGCACAATTCAAACAGCTATTCCTAGACCCCAGGCCCTTCCAATAGCTCCAAGCAAATCTAAACTCTGAAAGAAAAGTCTGTTTTCCACCCAGGAATGACACAGGTCATTTCTGGATTGGAGGCTACCCCTCTTACCACCACATGTGCTTCCTACCTGCAAAATCCTGCTTTTCTCAGGTGAGCCACCTGGGTGGCAAAAATTCAGAAGAGCTAGAGATCCCTGCACCGTTGTCAGGCGTTTCCAGCTCAGCCGCTCTCTGGGCTTTAGCTGGCTGGGCAAGTCTTGCATGCTCCTTGATTAACCAACTAAAATATGCCAGTAGGGAGGAGAGATCCAGTGCATACTTACATGCTAAGCAACGAGAACCTACTGCAGGGTAGTAGAAAAAAACACAGATGCAGCACAAGTCCCTTTTTTCCTTGACAGGCTTCGTGTTTGTTCAGTCCTGAACCATTATGGCAGCACAATGATGGAAGTATGAAAAACTGTGAAAACATGATCTAACACCAGGTTTAAAATATTTTTCTGTTCCATTTAATTGATATTTTAGGAGTTTCCAGATTCTTTGTATGATGTCTTGAGAGCTTAAAACCTGAACCCCAAAAATCAAATGAATAGCACGACAGGCATGGATTTGCTAGGGGAGAGAGAAAGGGGAACTGAAAGGCACTTCAGTGCTGTTAGTGTTTCTGTATAACTTAAATCTGAACAATGTTGCTGTTGAAAGTTTATTTATACCAATACAAATGTCTATTGCTTTTAAAGGCATTTAAGTTCTGTGGAAAGAAAAATCTTCACTTAAAACCATGACATCAGTGTCCCATTTGATCATTCACAGATAGCTGAGGAAGGTGTACGAAAGGTCAATTTAAATGGGAATTTGGCTTGTGATGGGATTTCTCTAATAGATCATAGAATTAAGTATTTAGTTTTCATTGATTTGAATGGGAACAAAGCTCGCTCCTTTAAGTAGAAAGGAGGAAATGCACTAAGATCTAAACTATGATACCTTTAATTGCACTATGTAGTACCACAGTTTATAAATGGCTTTCTTACATCATGAGGACTGCTTCTGGGGCAAACTGCAACTCAGTGTCAGTTCGTCCATCAACATTTCACCTAAGTAAATAGATAAAAGCTATCTGCAACTTGATCTGCAAGTTAGTGTAGATGTGGGAACAGATAATGAAACAGAAAAAACAATGCTGAGGGAAAAAAAGTGTTTTTCTGATAGTGCTTGCCACTTTAAAAGATTAAAGAAGTTCAAGGTCATGGACAAAGGAAACTTGTTGCATGAGGAAAGGGAATTTCCAGGCTTTCAGGGAGAATGGAGAAAAAGCCAGATTACTTTCAATGACACTCACGTTCCTACATTTTTCCATATGTTTTCTAGTTTCCTATCAAGCCCAACTTACTAGCACGTAGCTGATGTTCTAGTTCCTGAACAGTACTTTATAATTTTAATTATCTACATATATATATTTTAAATTATTTTAATGGCTCCCCACTCCCTGCACATGCAGACACATGCACTCCCCTAGCCTCCCACCTCTCGCACTTTATTCCTGTTGCTGATAAGGGATCCCTGAGGACCTATGCTCTGAAGTGCTGTTGATTGAGTGGCTGGACCAGATTTGCAGCTATTGTGGATGGACAAAACTTCAGTGAAAGAATACGTATTTATATCAGCTCCATATCTGTCCCAATCCTGCTGTATATTTATAAATTGGGAAGAAGGGATTGTGGAAATCCCTAATATCTCTAAAGGATAATGGGTCCATGCAGTTTGTATCACGTCATGTAGTTCTTATTTCTGAAAAGTCATCCATTACAGACAGATATCAATTTTCCATGAGAAATTCGGGGCCAGCTGAGTGAAATGTACCCTAACAGACTCCATGGGAAAAAAAAATGTCTTAGAGCTTCAGCTATACTGCTTCTTGAGGAGGTCTGGGGAAGGAAAGATGATTTTCTGTCTATAAAAAGATGAGAGATTTCTATTGAAAATAAACCTTAAAAATATAAACGTATGACTTTTGTTTCTTTGATTATGCAGCTGCCTTGGGGTCTGAGCTTCTGGTAAACACGTTGACCTGTTAAAGGACATGATTCAGACTGTCCCAGATCCAGCAGCTCACATCAAGGTTAGTTTCCTGTTTACTGTGAGTCTTCAGATGTTTTGAGAGTGATAAAATTAAAAAGTGTGTGTGCATATTGCAGGTTTGTTGTATGTTTATAAATTTTTGTTGCTGTACAGCACTGGCTTTTTTACTCCTCGATATTTATACGTTACTGTATGAGTCAGTCGTGCGGTCTTTGTTGTTGACACCTCTTCTGATGTGTTTAATGTATATGGATATTTTGAGGATAATCCCTCTTAAACTAGAAAACCTTGATTGTCCTTTAATATTTAGCGTGCTTAATAAATTTATCTACCTGAAATGCTGAATTCATATATTCCCAGTTCTGCTCCTTGGAAGTCAGGGGCAAACACTGAATTTACTTCAGTAGAAGGAAAATGAGCATAATATAAAAATTCAAAGCAAAACAAAAATCCCTTTGAAAAGATTCAATGCTTACTTTCATGTAAATCTTAGGACTATAGACATTGAACTGTTAAGACCTTAAAAACAGCATTGTTTAGCTACATTTCAGAAGGTGTTGTACCACGTTTTCAGCTTCGTTGTTAGAGTCAATTTTTTTTTTTATCCTTCTGTCCCTGAAAGATAGGAACCTGCTAGACTTACCAGGCGTAGCTGATGATGTAACATTAAGAATAACACAGTTTTGGATATTGCACATATACAGCAGCATGTGAGCCTCACAAACTGACTGGTGTGGGGGATACACTATTTTTGCCTCACTATTATATCATCTACAGGTTTTGTTTGGAAAGGGTTTCCTGGCTGCTTTGGAAATGATAAATCCCAGATTATCTTCTAAAGAAAGAACAGTAATTCTTTTTCAGAAAATAAAGACACTCATATAGCAATGTCATAGGTGTGAAAAGCCAACTGATCCTTTTCTACAGCTCATATGAAACTGAGTGTTTATCATTGACATGGGTCCTCCCTTCTGAAAATGGTTTGTTAACTTTAAATCAGCTTTTAACCATTAAACTGCTGATTTAATAAGATTGCTGTAATCAAAGAAATAGATCAGCCACCCTAGGCAGACTGTAAGTGAAAAGCTCTCGTTTTTTTTCTTTCTATCTTTCTATTTATCTGTCTTTCTATCTTTCCCTGAACTTATCTTTCTACAACATCTTTCATGGAGTTTCTTCTCGATCAACTGCTATCTACCAGTCAGTAACTGCCTATAAAAAAAACTTCATTTTTCAACTTATTTTTAATTGAATAAAACTGAAATATTCTTTTAAGTAACTCACCCTTCCTGTAGAAAGGTACTGAATGAAAGAGCCTCTCTATATAACTCACTACAGGATTTTTGGATTGTGTTTAGATACTAGAATGACAGACAAGGATTTAAGAGCTCCTCCATTCCCTCCCTTCAAATTTTCTGAAACCCAACACTTTCCAGGCTTGTGGTGCTCTGTTGTTTTTATGGAATGAGCATAAAGACATCTTCAAAAAACAAACCTCCCCTCAATGTGTCTAGTCACCTAGAATCAAAATAGTAACAATCCAAAAATTTTAAGGGCATGTAATAAGTCTTCAAGCTCTCTGAGTGTCCACAGAGCAAAAAGCAATATGAAGAAGAACTCGGTTTCATGCTTTCCGCCAAAACCAGCATCTGAAAGAGAGTTTTGGACCAAAGGAGTTAGCATTGGAGAGGGCAAGCTCCATAAGTGTGCGTCTTTTTGCAGCAAGTCTAATAGGGAGCAGTTCTGATAAGCTGCCAGGAGGAGTCAGTCATCTTTCCCTCATGACTTAGACAAAAAGCAAGCACAGTGTGACATCCTAGGAACAGGTGTTAGGAGTTTGCTAGGCTAAATATGGATCAATCCTAAGAAAATTGCATATCTAGCAGCATTTTCAATAACATCTACTGTATATGTGCAATGTTTTTATTTTTTTCTGTTAGCGTAGAGGAGCTGCATAAAAATCTCTGTCATGATATGTTCAAGGAACCCTGTAGGAGTCTTTCTGCAGTAGTACAACATGCAGAAGTTGCTATTACGTTAAAAAAGGGAGTGAGGGAGGCAAATACTTTAACTATTTTCCTACTGTGTTTGGGATGGTAAAACTAGTCAAATAAATAAAATCCTTCCAATTTCTGTTAGTGTAATCAAGGAATTTACTTTGGTATAAAGGTACCATAGATACTCTGTTCATTTAGGCTTTAAAAGTGGGCTTAACTACATGCTTGAAAATAAGCCATAAGAATGCATGTCCCATGCATGGACAATGGGAAAGACTATCTGGTGTGACAGTCTTTTCTGTCTGTGGTGATTTGCTGTGATGATGGGGAAGAGGCACATTGGGTTCATTATAGTTATCCTTGATATGGTTTTCTCCAACTGTAATTCATCAGGTAAATCACATGATATATTTCTTTTCTTTCCTTGAATAAGTGGGCCCAGCCTTGTTCATGTGCATCGAGAGCTGTGACTTTGAAGATCACTTTCTAGGACTGTCTGAATTATTAAGATTTGACAGCCTGAACATGTGCAGAAAATTAATGCGGA
The DNA here is from genome assembly GCF_040807025.1 of Struthio camelus. Taxonomy (NCBI): domain Eukaryota; kingdom Metazoa; phylum Chordata; class Aves; order Struthioniformes; family Struthionidae; genus Struthio; species Struthio camelus. The sequence continues at coordinate 123,020,648 of NC_090942.1, read as the reverse complement.
AGACAAATGAATGTGGCCAATATGAATATTCATAGACATCTTCTTGCAGTAAGGGTGATTTCATTTGCATTGTGTGAGTTTTCCTGTGTGCTGTTTTGAAAACAGCCTTTCCCGCCACCAGAAGAAAGAGTAGTCAGTCTCACAGATCTTGCGCCTCGTTTCAGAATGAGAAATGAGAAGAGCCTGATTCCAATGAGAAATGAGAAGAGCCTGATTCCAAAGACCAGACCCCGTCCAATTTTAGGAACGTTTTGAAAATATTAAGGTGTGACCACATTTTGATTGGGCAGCTTCATTCCATACCTAGTAAAGATTAAGCTTTACTTTTTCCAGCTTGGATAGAGCATTCATAATTGGTATGGTGAACAGTTTTTTTGTTTTCCTATTGCTCCTGAATGTGTAGTTTCACCTGAATCAAACATAATGGACAGAAACATTTGATGTAGACAGGAAAAAGAATGAGGATATTCTTATATTCAGATCTCTGGTTTCAGTTCAACAAAATGTGGAGAATTATGGCCCTGATCTTCAAGCAGTTCCACGTGTTTAGTGCCTGTGAGTGGGCTGACCCACTAAAATAAGATGGCCCGCATTGATAAAATTGAGTGTGTGCCCAGCTGTTTGCAGGATGAGGGCCCTGGTTTAATAGGGCTTGCTACAGCTAAAGGCTCAAAATAGTAACATGGATTTGGAGTAATGGCAGACTGCTAAGAAAAGAAGTGTTTATGTGATTTAAAGCAAGACCAATGGATTCTTGCTATCCAGTAAACTCTAATTAGAACAAACAAATTCTTTTTGGACAGTCATTTGGGCAGCTTTCAAAGGATGAAAGGGCTCGGGTAAAAGGCGCTCATGTTTATACCAAAGTTTGTGTGTTCCCTCACTCTTCCAAAACAGTTTTGCTCTAATGAGACTGCTACTTGGAGAGGAGTTTATAGCAGGACTGTTTGCAACCAGCTCTGACTTTGCCTCTTGCTCTACCCACGCCACTGAAAGAGGCTGTTATTTTGATAGGGAGCTATACAATTTATGATGTTACACATAATATTAAGGAAGACTTTTGTCTCTGGTGTCAAGGTCTTTTTGTCACTGACAGAAGTTTTCACTTACAGTAAAAGTAGATCTCTTATACTGGGCATATTAAGGGTCAATTCCAGATAAGGCATCATTTATGCTACCTTTCGAAACAGGGTGCTCCGTGAATGTCTTTCCGCCCGGAGGTTGAATCTTTGCTCTCCAGTCTAAATTATTTTACTTCAGAATAAACGGGCAGTTCCTTGGAAGTCGTTTGGGAACTACATAAGAATCTAGCTGCTTAGACTAGTATTAAATACAACACCTTAACAAGAGTTATATCTCATCAAACTCAGAAGACAGGTTAAAGGTGTTTTCCAGAAATCAGCGACTAGATTTTCTCTTTATATGGGCAAGATTGTCATTTACACATATTTTTTAATGCATTTTTTGTTGCTCTGTTATTCATTAAACTCTAGCTCTTATAAGATAGTCCTAGAAACACTGTGCAAATAGTATCTCAGATTCACGTTTTGTTTTTAAGTGAGTATGCATTGTTAATGGCCATCACTGACCATTTAATAAAACTTTTATTTTTTAAGGGTTAAATTCAGCTTTCAGCAGCCTCATTTGCAAAGATCAAATGTTTATCTGGCTTTAGTTAGTTCGTGTCATCACTGTGGGAGGATTTAGGGAACCAATTTTCAGGAAGGAATGAGTTACTGCTGTTCCTTTGGGCCTCACTGAGAGAGGAAGAGGCCAAGATACTGCTATATAGGTAATGAAATGACTACATTTATCAGGATGGATTTTACCCTGGAGTAAATGGATATAGTTCACTGAAGCAAGGATGATTTATACCAGCAGAAAATTTGGTCTGAGTATATTTAACAGCTTTTCTGTTCCTTGGTGATGATCTTGAGATCTGGGATAACTGAAGAGACAAGTGAATGGCAATAGCTCGAGAGGTGCTTGTAGGTTGTATAGTCTGCTTTTAACTTCTAGAAGTTGAAAAAAAGGGACGCTTTCTGTCCCAGGTAGGTTAAACATGGAGGACATTTTTTATAGTTTCTCAAAGGACATCAGACACCTTGAGCCAAATTCAGCTGGTCTGTATCTGTACAACCCCATTTGTTTTGCGGATGTAGCTAGGAGGTTGTTGCCTCTGAATCTGTGGAACTGAAGTTACCAAATCTGAAAAATGTAACTACTCCTACAGTGAAGGAATATCTGATTTCTCAGAAGAAATAAAAGAGTTACTCCATAGCTATTTCTGAAAATTACTCCAGAGTTTAGCGCTTAAGTGAATAAGGTGAATAAGGCTGTGAATAAGGTGGCACATGCACAGTTTCATGCACAGTATCCCCTATTGCCAAAGGAAATATTGATCCCTGAGCCCCTTTATCAGCCAAAGAATATGTTGGATTTCAAGTTGTGACAGTGTAGAGACGCTGCTGTGTGTACCTAATTTACTGTGTTTCTCTGGTATTATTCATAAAGGAGCATATTCTGGGTCTGATATAATCTGTTGTTTTTCCTGGAATTGTAGAGACTCTAAATAGGATCTAGGACTTTATTATGCTGCGAGTTTTGAATGCACAATACAGCCTCTACCTATTAAGGTATGGGGGACAAGAAGGGAGGGAGGAAGTACTATTATCCCTATTTTACTGGCTCATAAAGGCCTGGCTTTTCCTCCCACCTGTCTTTAGGGTCTTGACTAAGTTAGGAGCCTAGTCTTTGTGGATGCCTTGCATTGCTAAAGTACTTCTTTTATTACTTATAAAATGAGATTTTGGCAGCTCAGCTAAGAGTGAGAGCATGGATATCTGAGCCAAAGATACAAAGAGATTTGCCCAAAGTCACATGTGAAGGAAGCTAATGGCTGACACATTGCGACATAGCTGAGCAGGCGATCCATATGGAGTATGTAATACTACTGTATCACAGTGTGTCACCCCTGGAGTCAATTTAATAACGCTTCCCTTCCCCTCCAAAAAATATGGAAAAACAACTCATGATAGTTGTTGGCTAATAACTCCTAAAGGTATGAAGCAATGATGATCCAATGAACATCTTGCCTGCAATGGCCTCTAGCTATGCAAAGGTACATTTAGCCCAAGGGTACAGAGGTGAACAAGCTGCTGCGGGTTATCTAGGCTGCAAACTTGCTGCCTGACAGCTGCTCCATGATAATTGCTGCATGCATGCTCTCGTCTTGTGGATTACAAATGTCCCTCACTGACAAATGTGGAAAAGCATGCATATCAGCAGTCAATGAAGCTGCAGTTGCTGAGTAGCTGTAAGTGTCATCCCCTTTGCTTACCCCTCACTGTGTACTTCATTCATTATTCTCACAAAACTTTAGAAGCTTTTCCCATGCTTTTTAATGACAGAATAACAATGCTGTTTCAATTTCACAATGCTTCTTTCTAATTATGCTAGCTGGATCACAGTTGTTAAACCTTGTTTGAATGATAGTCATAGCTTACTCTGGGTTCTCATAAAAGGAAGGAACCAAGTTTAGCATGAATGTGGATGACACTTCTCTGCGCCAGTACTCTGCTATTTTGCTCATTCACCTGGCCCCCAGACTGCCAGGCTTAAAATCTGATATGTTTTTTCCATTCCATGTCAACATATATCAGTTACATGATAATGCTAGAATCACTACTGTATTTGAACACTAGATTCTCAACACCTTACTTGCAGAAACTGTGATTTACTTCTCAAAGGTGTTGAATTCTGGACTGTGTCCAAATGATTGCCATAGCATTTACATAAGTACATTCTTCTTTTTCCTTTCTTGAACTATACCTCCTTCCCGCCTGAGCAAATACCTCCTTGCTAAAGGAAAAGAGAGATAATGGCTTCTGTGTACTATAATTGATGAACTTTCTGCATTTCAGAGCAAATCCAAGATTGCTGCCAACAGCCAGATGGAAAACAGTGTTAATGACATGTTCAAAGAAAAGCATGTTATTTTGATAGGGGATGGTCTTGAGACTTTAATCTCTATTGTTCTGGGGACTAATGGCATGGATAAGTCTTTAAGTGAGGCCATTTTTAAACAAAAATTATCTTTTTCATAAGCAGGAAAGAGCAAACTAGAGAGTACCAAATGCATTTTTAATGCCCTGGCCGATATATATGTTTTAAACTAACCCTTTGTTGTATGGAATCAGATGTATTCAAATGTCACTTCTGCAGTCTGCCAAATAGTTAAAAGTTTGAACATTTCTACTGCTGATGGGTAGAAATCATAGAACAGAAGGCCGTGGAAACTGGGGCTAGAGTGGCAAGCTGAGGGTGAGCAGGAGATATGAGCAGGAGAAGTGGGGAAGGACAGACAAGACTGACTGGGACAGGGAAGAAAAGGATCAGGTTTGGAAAGAAGATTTCTCCTCTTCTCTTTCAGCTCCAGAGCCTGAGTGGGACAGAGTGGGATTCCAAATCACAGGCTTGATTTCTGCCTGTAGCTCTCCCAAACCCACCCCCAAAGCAGATTTCTCCTCCTTCCATGGTCTTGGCTGTCATTGGGAAGGGCAGCCAGCAATACAGTTAGCTCAAGTGGCCATGCTGTGTTTGGTAACTCAAAGGCAGTGCCTCCTGCGTGTGGCTGTAGTGAAACAAAAGAGAGAAGGGGTTCCTGGGGAGCTCCACCAGGACAGTACTTGGGCATGGGCCATGGGTATGAACGGCTGCTCCTCCTTCCTCAGCAATCGGTTATGGGAGCCACCTGCTCAGGACTATCCTTGCCCAAATAGCATATCTCCCAGCAAGACAGGGATTGCTATGTAAGGTACATCGGATTTGCATTTTGCCTTGATCTGGCCGTAAAGATCCCAAGCAATGCGACCTTTACTTCTTAACCTTTCTTGAGAGAGTATTCCACACAACTCATCATCATGAAGGATTTCCTCATGTTCAGCCATCCTGCTCTCCTCCGTGCTCAGCCTTTGTATATCTGGCCTGTACACATCCAATGGCCTTCAATTTCACACTGCTTTTACTCCTCCTGACCTTCCCAAAGAGGGGCAGATGGAGTGGGAGCACTCAAGGGAGATCCAACATGTCCCACAGCCCATCCACATTAGTTCTGCTCACTCTGTCCAGGTGATGGGGGAGAGGCAGCCCTCTCGCATTGCCATTACAAGTGCAGCCGGTCCTGCTTTTAACTAGTTGCTAGGTCACGAATCACCACACCATCATCCTTCTGGTAATGCCTCTCAGAACTGAAAGCTATGTTTCAAGGGCTGCTGCTCCAGCAGTCCATGAACAGGGAGAACTGCTTCTAAGCCTGGTGAGGTGTTTCCTCTGCATATCCTGCTCAAAAAAATCTCTCCTATCTCTTCTTTTTTTTTTTTTTTGGATCTCCTGTTGTAGGCTTATGTTGACAACCATCATCCTTAAGTCTGAAATCTTGTTTCATTATTTTCTATCCATTTTCTAATCTCTTCAAGCCCCTTTTAGATTATTTCACCAGTCCTGCTGCAGTTGACTTAAAAGTGTAATATCAGCTCTTTCACTGCTGTGCTGTTTAATCCCCTTCTTTAGTTCATTAATACAGACATTACCTCATAAAAATTTGTGACTTTTTGATTAGATACCTCGACCAACTTGATATTTAATTACTTGCCATAAGTCTTTGACTGTTGTTCTATAGGAAGTTTTCAGATTCCTAGTTCTTTCCCAAGCTAAGCCAAATCCTCATTGTGAAAAAAATATTTCCGCTCTGACTCAAACCAGTAGCCAGTATTTGGGTACTGCCATGTGTATTTCATTATAAAGAGAAAATGATTCCACCTGCAAGGTGTTTTCTTGGTGTAATTATTTCATTTATTCACCAAAAAATGTGCATCTTCTCCTTTTTTTCTGAGAAAAAGACAGAAAAGATCAACAGAGGACCACTGCTGCCTCCACCCCCAAAATGACCATGTTTCTCTTTCCATTGAGCTCTGTACCCAAGAAGCTCCAGCATCTGCTTCCTTCGTTACCAGGTCCTGCTCAGAAAAGCTGCCATAAGCTTTCTGCTGCCTAATAGCCTGCAAATCCCAAATGTTACCCTCTGTGTTTACAACACAGTGAAATTCAACCAGTGTACATTAGTTCTACTTTACTATATCCCATACATGCCTAGGCCAGCACTTCTGTTGCTTTCAGTGTTTTCTTCTTTCCATATAACATAAAAAGGATCAATTTTTCTTCTGCTGAGGCTGAAAAAGAGTATTTGGCATGTGCATCATATATTGCATATTATCTCTGATTAGCTTGGATCAAAGATAAACTTACTGGTAGTCATTATCGCCTCCTTGCATAGCAGTAAAAGTTAGGTAGGACTGTTTAACCTGCTATTTCAAATTCAGCAAAATAGTCCTCAAAATCAGATAGATAAATCTGTGGTGTGCTGAGAGCCTTCCAGGATGAGCTTACATAATTATTTGTCCATACCGCCTTGGTCATATATAGAGATTTTCCAGGAACCCAGAAATCTGGCAGAGGTAACAGCTGTGAATAATGTGCTAGGAATTCTGCAAACGTGAGAATTCCTGTGTCCAGCATAGCCAGTCGTAGGGCTGAGCAACACATAGACTTCTTTAATAGGTGTCATACTTACAAAGAGTATGTTGGCTTAAATCAATGGTAATTTGAATACATCGGAAATCTGAACATACACCAAACTTTGCTGCCACCACCTTTAGGGGAATAGCTAGGAATAGTGGAGTGCTTTTGGTCCCCAAATGTGTAGCCCTTTTTACCTTTGTGTCTTATGTTTACAGTTCCGTCACAGGGCCTGACACTCTAATCTTTGCTTCATGCCCTCAGGGGGAAAAACAGATTTGAGTGAGGGAACTTGAAAATGGCAAAGGATTAGAGAGAGCCTGAGGACACACTGGGCAAGACCCTTGCCTAACTTTAGCTACTTTTGGTTGGTATTTATTTTAAGTAGTTTCTGGGCTCCCTCTTTAGAGGAGTGAATTGTCCTTGGAAGTGCCTATGTCCTTCTGCTGTTTGCAGAGGGAGTCTAGAGTAACAGATTAAATTAGGCATCGGAGGACTTTTAGATAGCTCATCCTTAGATGAGCTGAAACCCACCTTATGTGGCATATCCTTAATATTAACACAGAACTAGGGGAATACCCAAGTCTTTTCTGAACATGCCAGCTCCAAAGTAATAACATGATGTCAACATGATGTTTTACACACAAGGGCTAGATTGAGTAGATGGCAGGCCATGCAGGAGCAGCTGTGTCCCAAACCCAAGGTGATGTCTCTAGATCTCAGTGCACTGCAGAAACTTGCACGGCAGGACCGCAGGTCATCTCTGAAGGCACTCGGGTTGCAGTGCTTGCTGAATTGTCAGCAGAAGACAGGCTATGCCACCTTCCTCCCAGCCTCCAAGTTACCTTTCCAAGGAACGTGTTTATGTGAGCAGGCAGGGACCTACAGTGCTCTCCTGCAGATCCCCTCTTCGGAGAAAATTGGGGGACAAGGGCTGCAGAGCACACTGTGCTGTGTGGCTGGGACCCAGCTGGCATACGTGTCCTGGATCTGGGACAGCAGAGCTTCCCTGCCCTGAGGTTTAGACTAAGAAGCCCTCAAAATGACCTCAGGATGAACAAAAAATTGTTTAAAGCTTGAAGTGGAAGCCAATTGAGAGTTCAAATTCATTCAATTAGAGAAACTAAGTGAAGCCGCCTACTCCTTAGTTACAGCTTCAGAAAATCTTTCCAGTTCCCTCAGAATTGTCCCAGAACTGCAGCCAGTCGGCAAACAGAGCAGACATCATTAACTCAGACAGAAGAAAATATACTTTCAGTTATTACATGCTAATAAAGCACAAATTAAACAAATTTAGGCAACAGAAGCAATTGTATCATTAAATATTTAACTCCAAGACTGATTTTTAAATTGCTAATAATTCAAACCAAAGCATACGCACAAAGAGGAAAGGGGAGGAGAGTAATTTCAACTATTGCATCTGATCATTGCCTCAGTTTAAATGCATAGCTATAAATGTCAAAATATATAATATCTGATGCAAGAACAGAAGTGGAACCAGAATGAATAAGCATTCTTCACTTGACTAGATTCCTCTAATTGGGAGGAAGTTAAACACATGGAGTGGGGGGACTTTGTGAGCATGGCTATCTACAGAGCTCACTTTAGATACCAGTCTGTGTTTCTGAACATCCTTTCAAAATTGGCAGGAAGTAGTGAACTAAGGCACGGATTTAAGATTTGGCCTCTCTCTTGCATGAGCCCATCCACGTTCAGCTGCTGTAGTCTCTAAAGGAATATAAGCTAGATTCTTACTGATTCAAAAGGGGACTGCTGTGAAGGCTTGTTCCCCATGAAACAAATGGAGCAATTTCCCTCCTTGTCTGAAAGAATCCTCTTTTCTGTTGCTCTTCAAATTGCATTACAAGGAAAGGTGAGACTTTGATGCACTGCAGTGGAAGGTGGGTTTGGTGAAGATCAGTTCTGTTGGGGTGACGCAGGGTGGGATGTTCCTTTAGCTGCAGGATTATATTTGCTTTCATAGTTTATGGCAGGGCTGCTCCCTTTGAAAAAGTATAAATCTTAATCAAATAAAACTGATGTGCTGCCATATTTACCCATCTCACTGGTTGTCCTACATCATGTTTTAGCATATAAGTTACATGACAGAGTTATCCAGGGGTTGCCAGCTGACACAGAAACAAACCCTCATGCTAAATTGCCTGCAGATGTCCTCTTCCAACTCCTGTAAGGAACTTCTACCATTTCTCTCTCTCTCTCTCTCTTTTTTTTTTTTTTTGGTTAAATAAAAGCAGCAGAAGAGAGGGAAAAACAATCTCAGTTGAATCTCTGTGCTAGTGCCTCTGTTTGCAGGACAGGAAGCCTTAAGAAGACAATGCAATTTATAGGCAAGCACGATAAAAACCTCTGTAAGGATTTCCATGAACTTTAGTGGACCAAGTAAATTGCAATTATTTTTAAGACTGGAGCTGACTGAATAATGCCAAGTCTGTTGCTGCCACAGTGGGCTTTTGAGAAGACTCAGGCCTGAGGAGGTGAGAAGATCTTTATATTCCGCTGGCTTTAATTTACTTGATTTTATAATTTATGGCTTAGAGTTTTGACTAGACATCCCATTTATTTTGATAATAACCAAAGGCAATCAGAATTTCTTCTGATGGTTTTAACTTTTTGTTTTGTTTGATAGAAATCTTGAAGTAGATTGTGACATTCTTGAAAACTTTCACTGTTTGCATTTCCATAATAAGGAACTTTTGTTTTGTTTTTGTTTTCATTGTATGAATTTATTGACATTTGTGAACTTTTTGCCCCTTGGTCGAGGAAATCACAGAATGTTGGGTTTTTTTAGGGGTGGAGAAGTGTGCGCTATTTACACATACAATTTTAAGATACGCTTTCTGTGAGTGCTTACAAGTTTGTCTTTACAGTCTGATACTTTTGAATGGTCAGTATAGCCAAAGGAAATTGCAAAAGGTTAGTGGAGAGCAGAGTTCCCATTTAAACACCTACATGAAGTACCAGCCCTTCAAAGGCTGTGAATGCCAAACAGTTCCTACTCAGAGCAATGGAAGCTGGTGAGTGCCAGCAGCTTCCAAAAACCTGGCCACAAATGGATCCCAAAGAATCTGAATAGCAGTTCCAGCAAGCTATTTTTCCTGTACTTGCTTAGCTCTACATGGAGAATGTTTTCTGTATTTTAAGTCTGCTGCAACAGTTTCAGGCAACTAACTGCTAGAGGAAAGTTCCTCCTGGAAAGGAGGGGGGCTGGGGTAGGTGGATAGGTAGGTGTTTAAGTTCCTTTTTCTCATCTTTGCTTCGGGAGAGCTTTGTCCAGGAGTATTGAACTTCACTAGCACAGCAGAATGAAAGTATTGGAGAGCTACCTCTGTAACTCCCCCATGTGGACGCTTTTTTTCAGGGAGAAAACAAAAGCAGTTTTCTTAAAACTGCTTCGGAAGTGACACAAACAAAACCAGAAACAAAGACTCTTACATTACTGAAGTAGGGATGTCCACATGGGAAATTATAGTAATATGAGTCTTGCATTATAAATTCACATCCTGTGTAATACCCGTATAACTTCCATGTATGGGCAGAGTAGATAAATTTGCTCTCTGGAGCCACACATGCACTTCTTTCTTTTGATTAAGCTTGAAACCACTTTTGTCTTCTCTCTTGCAATGTTAGAGTGAGGTTGGCAGGAAGACTAAGATTAGAAATTAAAGTTTTGAGAGCTGTATTTTTAAACTAAGTAAGTTATCTTTGTGGCTTCCCGAAACGTATTTTACATCTGTCTATCACAAATGGCAAACCATTTTTCAGTTAAAGAGACCTGTCAAATACAAGAACAATAAGATTGTCCTAAAACAAAGAAGGATTAATTCCAAGAATCAAATAATGAGTTTCTGTTGGTCTTGTTTTTTGAACATGATAAACAGGTAGGGGACCAATATCCTCGCAAATGACCCAAATCTTCCTTTGCAGTGGTAATCTGTACCCTTTTGAAAAGCTAATAAAAGTGGTGTATGAAAGAAATTCCTGGGGCACTGCAGAACTCACCCTCCTAGGGAGAGAGCCAGATGTGCCGGTTAATAACCTAGCAAACATTCATAGCCTGGGCAGTAACCACTTGGTATCACCTAAGCCAGACGTTCTGTGTAGATGCAATGCAATATTGTATACTGGTCACATTCACCGCAGAGAGCTGGAAGACATATGCAGCCTTATTAAGGGGGGAAAAAAAAGGAAAAGAACAGAAAAGAAAAGGAGGGGACATGGAGATGGGAAGAGAGACAGTGTGTCTGTCCTGAGAAGCAGCAAAGTAGCAGACACACTCCTCCACATGTGCGTTAGTCTGTCAGCACGGATTCTGTTATCCAGATGTTGGGGTGGATCCTATGGCAAGGACCATGGAGGAAAAGGCTTTTAAAAGAAATCATATTTCAGTGGTGAAATTAACGTTACCAGATTTTTCAAATGAAATCATGAGTGTAATTTTTCAGAATGCTTGTGTAAAATGACTAACTCTGGGTTTAGTGCTTCTCACGTATTCATTTGCCAGTGCCTCTTCCAAACACAAATATACGTATGTGAGACTTGTCAATCAGTTTTAGAACCAAAATGCCTTAGGGAAAATAGCACATTCAAACTGTTCTCAAGACAGTCCTACTGAACTGAAAATTGTTTCAGGACGGGGTCTCCAAAGTCTGATGGGCCTTTCTCAAGGCCCCATCCCTAAGGGTCAAACGCTTTCAAAGCTTTGGGTATCACATCAAAATGGTGCTTATTCATAATGAAAAATGTATATATTTGGAGTGACAATCGAAATAGATCAGCAGCAAATAAGATTTAAAAAAAAAATCCCAAATTTACTTTCCCAGACACAGTAGAAAAATAAATTACTTACGGCAGTTATAGTATATTTGTAACGTGAAACTGATGGCTTCATGTTACTGGGCATAAAGTGTGCAGTATATAAACAAACACTAAGCAAAAAAGACAAGTCCCAGCTTTGTCTCTCTGACACTTTGCCTCTGTGAGCGGGATCCCACAACCAATGCCACATGTGTGTTTATGCCGAGCTTGAAGACTTCAGTTCAGCACTGTGCTGTGGTGTCAGGCTCACTCATGGCAGGATCAGGGCCTCCGATAGGAAATCAGGGCGCAGCAATAGGAGAAAATGTGCATGATTGACTAGCAGTGGTCACTGCGAAGGAAAAGGGAGAGCATCTGTGAATAAACATTTATTTGAATGCATTAAACAGTGCGGTTGTTGGTCTTGCCTGTAAATTTTTCATGAGGGCTCAGGAATGCAACATTTACATAAAAAGACTGTGTTATTCAAATGTTACTAACCTCATAATCGTCAGTGGTAGATAAGAAGAGGTCACTGCACTTTCAGCTATCACAGGAAGCAGAAGATCTGCATACGTGAAAACTTGAAGAGTAGATTTGTGATTATGTTGCAAATAGAAACAAAGCAATTTTATGTCAATATTCAGCACAGTACACTTTGGAAGCAGTCTGGAAGTTTTCAATTACAGCTTCAGTAAAATTGTAAATTTATAGAGATTGCCAGTGCATCTCTTCTCGTGTTGGAATATTATGTCCCGTGTAGATAGATGTAGATTTCTCGGTGGCATTTCATCACTGTGTACGATCTTGAGTGCGTGCTATGAATCTCAAAAATTAATGGATTGCTGCAGTTCTTCCTTGCTTCTGTTGCACAAGGTACATGAGAAGATGCAACACCACCTAACTAGACTGAAAAAATAAAATGTTTTCTGATACAGCTCTGCAGAGATATCCAAGCTCGCTGTGAACAGGCCAGCTGAGGTCCTGGACACAGCCGGGGCATGTCTGTGAGGTGTTGTGGCTGAGCTAACCCACCCCACTGCTTAGGCATATTGTGGCAACCAGAGAGTAAGACAGTCTCCTAGCAAAGATGAGCAGCTGAGCAGACTGGGCAAAGGAGCAAATTCACTGAAAGATGAATTGAGCATGTGAATTGTACCACCTTGGTGGTCAGAGGCTAGCTGGCCGTGGCTGATGTGAAGCTAGCATTTTGGATAACATGTCCCCTTCCCACCAGGCCAGCTGCTGTGCCCAGATTCGGGCTTAGCAGCTCTTCTTGCCTGGGGTGCTTGTCGCCACCCTGGCAGCAGACGAGCTGGCCCGTGGCCCGTCTGCTTCTGGTCTGCAGCCGGTCAGTGTTATCTGTGCTCTTGTGCAGGCACCTTTTAACCTCGCAGTTGCCCCTCGCAGTTGCATATGCGCTTAGCACATATGTTAAATAGAGTTAGGCCGAAAGCTGACAGGACTCGGTGGCCAAAAGCTTTCACGGCAAAGCAGCCCATCATCATGCAGTGCAGTTTGTCAGAGTAAGAGCCTTGGAGCCAGCCGTGTGTGATTCATCCATCCCAGCAAGGTCTCTGAGGCAATTTGACATTATTCGGACTGATATCATTAATTAATGAGGGCTGAATGTTATTCTTAGACGCTGGATTAAGTATTGGGTAGAGAAGCCTATGAAAGGGCTCTTTGATTTTGGAAAATTCCTACGACACTGTCAAATTTGCTAACAAAATTAAATCATCTGCCAACTTTCCAAGTTAAGGAGCACATCCCTTCTGGAGCTTTGACTGAGTCTCGTCAGTGCCTTCTCTGGATCAAGGGATTATTTGATTTATATTAATGCCAAACTAAAATGATTGAGAGCTTCCAAAAAATAATCATATTAAATCTATTAGGCAGGCTTTGGGAAAGCATTTTTGTTTGTTTGCTTCAGCACAGATTTGATCCTCCCCCACCTTTGTTTTGCTGTGTTCAGTTTATTGCGCTCAGGGTGGAAGAGAGCCAAAAATACAGTTTTGTATAGTCTGGGGTTTATCCTTGCGTTTTGCCTGGATTGTGTCCAGACCCACTGCCCCTCTGGTGGGATGAAGCACAGCCCCATCAACAAGAGCAAGGACCTGGTCATGCAGGCACTGGTAAGGCAATGCTGGGCTCCAAAATGAACCCTACATTTAATGAGGTTTGGGGCTAGTATTGAAAGATTTCAGAATCTGTTCCACAGCGAATGAAGACAGCGCTTTCTCTTGTTCCCATCACACATGTCTCTGGCTGGCATTGCTCTTTTTTCTGGCTAATGCCTTTCCCTTCTTCGAGCCATGCTGCACTGCCTCTTCCCGCTCGTATCCGTTGCCCTCACTGCCCATCTCTCTGCCGCTTTACAGGTGTCCAGAATTAGCAAAGCCTTTGCAGACCCCTGGCGGGCGATGTATAAATATAATGCTGTCATTCCTCTAAAATTCCTGCCACAGCAGGGTTGGGAAGTGTGCATGGCGCAGTGCACGTGTAAGCTAGCCGGCCCGTGCTGGCTGCTGCACGCAGATCCTCTTGCAAGAGCTAATAAAACCGCAGCTAGGGGGAGGAAGGACTGGGATGCCGTAAAGAGGTCAGCACCCCGTGGGTTTTGTCTGTCTCCTGGCTGCTGCTGATCTTTATTTAAGCTGAGAGATCCCCAGTGCAGTCTGTTCTTCAGGATGGCTTGCTCTTGTTTCCTAGATTTTCAGGTCAGGAGGTGGTTACGTGCGTAAGCAGGTCAGGCTCAATGCAAGAATTACTCAACGAGAACAATTTGTGGCTGAATTAGCGTGAATGTTGCCTGAGGTATGGGCTTTTGGGGTGACACCCAGATAGCGATGATAGCCACATAATCTAGTGTTCGCCTACGGTGTGGGTCGAATTCATCTTTCAACTATAGCTCGTTGTGCTCAGAGCCAGCAGCTGGAATGTGTGTGCGTGCACACACATCACCCACACGCATAGCCACGCAGGTGGGAGCTGACAGCAACCGCCTTAATTGAATAAAGCACATATATGTTTACAGTTGGGGAAAAAAATATGCTACAGATTGTGATAATTATAAAGAGATTGACATGATACCATGCATTGAACAGCAGAAAGACCTGAGTTATTTGAATCTCCCTTTCGGTTTCCTATGGCTTGCATCCACAAACCAGTCTGTAATCTGTAATTCTGGCTGCTGAAACGGGGATTTTTTTTAGGGATGTGTTTGTGACTTGCTTTGGATATCTACTCTAGAGGCGACCTTAAAACATTTTGCTTCCATTGCCAGGATCAACAGAGGAGGTGCTGGAACAAACTGATAAATTAAATAGAAACAAGTCAACCAGACCTGATGGTAGTAATCCAGAGGTTGTGAAAGGCCTTAAGAATGAAGCGACTGAGCTGCTAACAGCAAAAATGTAGGCACTTCCGTGAAGCAGAGAACTTGAAAGTGACAGTCTTTGTACTTATTTTTAAAAATAAACACTGCAGCAATGCTGAGAAGCACCTCCAGGTCTTACTGCAAGGCAAAAGTAACACCTAAATGGTCACAGTAATAAGCAATGGCAAAGTTAAAAATATTCCCCCCTAGATCAGTGATATGAAAGAGACAAAATGTGATGAGTTTTCTAAAGGAAATTTGGAAGTCTTGTTGTACCAGACTTTTTAGAATGCATAATGCAGTTGGAAGAACAGGTTATTTAAAAAAAAAATCTTGTAAAAGCTTTTTAGCCAAGGGAAAAACTGACATTCAGGCACCTGTTAAAAATTGATAAGAAAGAGAAAATAAATAATAATAGACGTTCACTTTTCAGCCTGCCATCCATCCAAGATCTGTTGCAGGATGTCTCAAATTGCATCCTAGATCTGGCATTGTTTAATACATTTAGTAACGAGCTGAAAAACAGGAAGCGAGGCCTCAGTTTGATTGCAGATGATATAAATATATATATACTTTTATGTATTTTTTAAGTTATTAAAGACATGCCAAAGGAAATGTTTCACCAAGCCAGGTAGAAAGCACAATGTTATGACAGATAAACATGGAAAGGTATACGAAGGAGAAATATAGGTAGGAAACAACTTGGGCCACTGATCCTCTCTGAAAATTATTCTGCAGAAAGTCTTGAGCTTCTAGTACAGTTTTATTCTGTCTTGACCAACCACTGGTCCACCTTGTGCAGTTGCTGACAAATGACAGTGATGATAATTAATAAGACATCTGCTGTTGTTGCTACTATCATGGACCTCTGTGCTTGTGAATGAACTTGGTGACTGAGATGGGTACGGGATTAGTGCTTTTCCTGGTACTTTTTCTCCACAGAATAATTTTTAGTGCTGCTGCTGTTGATTTTGGTACAGAGTTTATCAGTGTTTTTTTCTGAGATGTCTGTATGAAATATCTTTAGCTGGCTGACAGTTACAGTATAAAAATGTTCATTTTTGGACTTTGTTTTGTATTAAGAGAAGTCAAAAAAGTTGAACGGTTTCAGGAACGGAGAAATAGAATGTGAAAAAAAAGTTTGAAAGAGTTGGTGCTCAGTGGCCTGTTAGTAATCTACTCTAAAGCCCTCCCCAGGTCCATGCAATTTCATTTTTTCTTAGGTTATAACACAAAAGGCACTGGCCACCTTCTCAAGTGGTCTCCTTGGAAAAATGCTTTTAGTGACTTCAAGGTTAATCTGTGGTTCCTATGGGATGCTGTATGAAGTTTCTGCTTGAGTTTCATGCTTTTATTAGTGTGTGGATTGGGCACTCTGAAGGGACCCCAGGCCATGGTGACCGGTGATCCCTTTGCCTGGGAAATGACATGGAGCAGGACATCATGTCAGTGCCTTCAGTCATGGCCTTGAAAGTCCATTCGAAAGATGAAAGAATAGTTTGGTCTCTGTCCCTCTAGAAAGCATTCTCCTTAACAGAGGAGACCGCCAGTATTAATATCCATACATGGGTGTTATCTGAGGTGTGGACAACTTTTTGTTCTTTGGGAACGGGGTTAAAACCAGCAGTAAATAACCTGCTGTCTGCTTTGGACAACTTCTAGTTGTCCTTGAGCTGAGATGGATTTAAAATGGTTATACTGATGACCATTTTTACTATTTTCTGAGCTCTTCCATGCTCCCACATATGTCTTTTATTGGAAAACTACATAAGACAGTTGCCACATATTTCTTTCAGAGTTTCCATTAGTATCAGTTTATGCAGACAGTACTAAGTCCAGCTGCACATATGTCAGTGAAATACCAGTGCTCTTTGAATTTATTCAAATCAGTGAGGTAGTGTGGCTGTAACTGATTGCCTGGTACCATCCATTCTGTAGGAAATGTTTTGTGCCTTATCATTTCCCATTACTCCTATGTCTTCCTGATGGAAGGTCCGGTCTGTAATGGAGCATGGGTGTGGTCTGTGAAACCCTCTTTAACTTAAACGCCATTTCTTCATTATTTTATGCCACTAGGGACAAGATCCATCTCATTTAACTTTAGTTGTCTGAAAGCTAAATCTATCTTTACAGCAAATAGAAAGATTGGCATATCCAATTAACCCCGTTTTAAGGTAGATTTCAAAGAAGCCTAAGCAACTAGTTTAGCCTAGATGCCTAGCTTTAGGGTAGGATTAGGCAAAGGGAATCCCACTAAAGGACTTACATACATGGCTGATTCTTGATTCTGTAGCAGAAAGATGTATTCACAGGTTTGAAGAGTCCTTATATTTAAAAGAAAAAGCAAGTGCTAGCTTCATTAGTAACAATGGATCATGTGGAAAAAAAAATCCTACCAAATACATTTCAAACTGCTGTCTTAGATAGATTTAGTATGCAGTTAAAGGTATCAAAGATACAGGGATTAGCAGTTTGGATTTAAAAATTAGTAAATTGTGTATTTTATGGTTTGTAGGAGAGTGGGAATGAAAAAAGTAGTTCTTGACCTCATGGGACTGTGATGTTTTTAAAGTTATGCAATTCACTTCTGTACAGTAATTTTCCTTTCTCCAGCACTTGTAGGATTACAGGTAATTTTTAAAAGCATATTTAGTCCTGTAGTTTTGAGGGTGTAGTGTAATATTTTGCTTTAATGCTTTGTCTATGTTTGGCTCTGCCAAGTACAAATTAAGTACACACTTAATTAAGTACCCACCAAAAATAAAGTATACACTAATCCTTACTCTTCTCCCGCCCCAGAATGACGTTCTTTTAAAATTTACAACCTTATTACCCAAGCTGATGGTATCATTCCTAACTAGTATCCATATGCCTCTTGAAGATTTCAGTTTTTGCTGACAAGGAGGCATAACATTCTCAGCTATTTGCACCATATGGTGAATAACTTAAATTTATACTGCAGCTTTTATCCTGAAGGAATCCCTGAGTGCTTTTCAAACTATTTTTATAGGAGTTATTTCACTCATCACTGAAATGGAGCCAGTTCTGGGGTAAATCATGGCAACCATTCAATGGTAATTGGAGTCTGCAGCTCTTCTCAAAAACTGGAACAGCTTTGCAAAATGTCAGTATTTTTGATGACATTGGTCATGGGAGGCCAGGTCTTCAGTGGGAATAAAGTAACATTTTGGCTTCATTGGTGTCTGTAAAGTTGCTGTGATTTTTACTCATGGCAAAACTGGCTGTCTACGTAATTTTCAGCCCCATCTGTGTATTTTTCACTTCTGAAGCCTTGCTGACATTCAAAAGCCGCTTTCATCTGATTTCCCAGTTTGTAACAAATTTTGAAACAGCCATCAGAGACAGAGCCCTGAAGGGGCACCAGAACGGCCCCTCTTCGCTTCTCGCCCTGCTGCCCTCTGATCTCACTGAGCCTTTCGCCGACCAGTAGGTCACTATCTGTGCAGGCCCCACACGCCTCTCTCCACAAGAGGACAGAAAGAAGAACAGCCTTTTCCTTGACTTACCCTTATAGCCAAGACCAGGAGGAGGTAACGTCTAAGGTGGCCTCTGTTTGTTCATCTTCAGATAGATGCGGTAGGTTAAACTAGATGTGGGATACTGCCTTGGAGCACAGGCAATCTGCATCTAGCTGTCTGCCTCATGATGGATTTTTTTTGTGCGATCGTGAGCACAGCATTAAGTCTCCCTGTGGTTTGGTCTCTGTCTGGGGAGTGGAGATAGCGTTTCACCAGCAACAAAGGAGGTAACAATATTTTCCTCCTTCATGTGGATATTATGAGCGTAAATTAAGAAAGTAGCACAAGCAGAGTTGCTAGTAAGTACATAAACTACAAACAAACAGACAGCAAGCAAAATTCCTAAGGTAAATCACAACTTTCTGTCATCACTTGAAGTCAGATAAAATCAGAGATTATTCCTGTGAAAGTTTTTGCAAGCAAACTCCCTTCTCATGCAGTCAAAGTCCTTAAAATCTGTAGGGTGTTTACTGAAGTCAGAGCCACAGGATTTGGCCCAGAGTCCAGCAGCATTACGAACATAGCAGTCTGTCAGAGGGAAATCTTTGCAGTGAAGAAATGAAACGGTAGCTAGTTTGGTCTTTAAGATGCGTAAACTCTCATGATCTTATAACTGCAAGCCTTAACTAGAGGCTCTCCAAGATAGGTTTGATGTAAAGTCTGGGATCTGATAACCCAGGACTTTCCCCTGCATCAGCTAGCCTTTTCTGAGAGTCTGTGCTGAAAAACGTTAAAAATGTGGGCCATGACGTCATGGGTGAAGTTGTGTGGAAGAGAGCGTGTCTCTGAAAACATTTTTTCCAGGAAGCTGGGCAGTGCACTTGTGATTTCAGGTGCTTTACTAGATATTCCTGGTGATCTTGATGAGCAAAGCAGGCTGCCGTTCTCCTAGGGGAGGTTCAGATAATGTGTAGTCCCACTGTTATATACTTTCATGCAATTTAGATATAGAGTATTTATACTATTTTGAGTGAGATGATAAACTTATTTTAATGAGAAGTTAATTTTGGAAGTGCTGTCTGTAGCAGCAGTATTGTTAGTATTCCTGGTTTTGGCATTGCAGACACAGGAAAAGTCATTCTACAGCCAGAAATCTGACAGACTTGACTGGGGGTAGCAGCTTTTCTATCTGTCTCACTCTGCACTTGGTTATAACGTAAGAACATTATTTCATCTGTGACGGGCAAACGATTTCGGGGAAACATTTAGTTGGATATGAGAGTCAAAGATCAGCTTCACATGTGTGTGGGTATAAACCTATTAACTTACCCATTGTCCTTCTCCCTCCTCTAAAGAAAAGTTCTGACAGGATTTCCTAAAATATTTCACTGGTATGAGCATGAGAAACAATTTGGTAGAGGGGCTTAAAAGAAGGGAAAGAGTCTGTTATTACACCACTTTCATTTAAGCTGATATCCATTTTTAATGATTTTCTTTTTTAGGTAGCAAATGAGCAACCCATTTTCAAATAGTCTGTTGGCTACATTACTCTGTATGTTAGTAGAGTGAAGCATTCAAATGCTTTTATATCCAATCCATATGTTTACATTTGGAAAAAAAAAACACTCTGTAAGAAATGTTTTCTGATTAGTTTTTATTTAAAGAAAGAAAAAAGTGACAAATCATTCAGCTGGGAGCAAGTATATGAATATTGTTAAATTTTAACTATATATGCCTGAAAACGTTGTCAACAAGTAATACAAAATATTAAACTTCCCTGCTTTGAGGAGTTCTGCCCTCTGAACAGAATAAAATTAAAGTAACATAGAAGAATTACCTTGGAAATCCCACAAGGAAATAAAGATATAAAATAACCCCGCAACTGATGCAACCACAGAATGACAAAAAATAGAGCAGAAAAGACCCTGGAGAGGTTCCAGAGCCCATCCCCAGTCCTAGGGCAGAATGACAGAGCTGATCATGTGTGGCCCAGTTAAGCATTGACTTCACCTGCCTTCACTGGAGAACAGCACCAAGGTAGCACGGCACCCACTGGATGATCACAGCTGAGGGGAAAAATCTAAAAGCTGCCTCTAATTGAGACTTTTGACTCTAAAGGTTATGTTTCTGGGCCTGAAGATCTGATCTGAAGAAAGAGTGGAGTTGGACGTGTATGGTCCCTTTCTGGTAGAGCAGCAAGTAGTGCTGAGGGGGTGGGTGGCTGTCCCCCTCTGGAGCAGAGGCCCCTTGGTCCAGACTCGTCTAAAGCATAAACGTTTCTTCTGAGGCAAGGTGCTGGACTTTAAACAATTGTTCCTCCCTCATATCAATTAAGGGTGGGAAAAATTTTTTCCTGGCAGCGAAGAGGCCTGGATTGATGGCCTGTCGGCCCTTGTGAATGTGACTGTAGGACTGGGACTTTGCTCTGCAGTTGCTGCCAATATCACATGAAGACAAAGATAGGTTCATATTTCGTGGTATAAATTGTTCTCTTTGAGTAATGTAAAGCATTTTTTGGCCATTTTTTCTACCTGAAATGAATTCTTAAATCCACATATATGCATATAAATAGAAATAACTTTTGAGTGAAAGTTGGCTAGGTGGGTGGGTGGCGCTCATCATTGTCTGATATCTGATATCTGGGCAGCCTGAATCTATGTCTCAGAAGATGACTCCAGAGGGAGCAGAGGGACTCCACTATCTTCAGAGGGAGCCTGTCTGACTAGTTCAGTCCTTTTTGATAGCTGGCATGATCAGAAATGTACCTGCTGCTTAAACTGAGATTTAACCTTGAAGGCAACAAAGTTCAAAACTGCCAGAAGTTGTTTACTTTTCAGGCAGTTTTTTATATCTTCCCTCACACACACATGCACTTTGCCTGCTGTTTATAATTTGAAATTGTTCCTTCTAAAATACGAAAAGTATTGAGTAGCTAGGATAAAGTCCAGGTTCTAAAGAAGACAGTGACTCCTGTGACTTCAATGGAGACAGGATTTTGCCCTCATTAGGTTTTTTTTTTTTTTGTCCCTATATGTACAGAGATACTTGAATTGGTTGTGAACTGTATCACTTTTTTTCTGAAAACAATTTTAATGCTAGATAATAGTACATATATTATGAAGTCAAGTTGCTGATTTTGTAAGAGGAAATGAAGTATTCTAACTTGTAAGCGTAAGTAATCTGTTAAAAAAAGGCTATATTAAGGTATTAAAAAATACAAGACAGTAGAACAATCTAGAGGGTGATGATAAGATAAACTGGCGAGTAGGGCATAATAAGACAACCAGCTTGAATAGGTTTTAACAAACTATTCAAGTTCTAAATGTTGTCTTTTTTTTTATTCTGTAGTTGTCCATGAGCATAGAGTTACCTTCTACATATTTGTTTGAGATTTTTCACATTGCATCAATGCATTCAGCCTATGGTTTGCTTATGAACGGTGAAATCATTATGCTAATTTGCAATCTTATATTCCAACTATATAATCAGTCTGTTTGTTTGCTGAATTTCCTGTAGTACATTTCCTGAATGGGCAGTCAAATCTTTCTAAGTTGCAAGGCCAGAAGCAAATTTGGCAGTGCTCAATTCTATTTCAATGAAGTAATTCTTCAGTACAGAACTTCCAAGAATAAAGTGGAATAAATAAGGTGGGAAGATACCTATTTGGTCACCCTCTTAAGCACTGTTTTGTATCCTTAGCTTCCAAACACCACAATCCCTTCATAATTTTATTTTTGTAACCTCAGAACTTTCCAAATGGAAAAATAAACTGTGCCCAATTTTAAAACTGTAGAACACCCTGATTAGTAATAGCTATTTCTGGAGGATGATGTAGAACGCAGGCTTTACTGGCAATTCTTTATCTATGTAGTAACTAATGGTGCTACATTTTAGGGGAGTTTGTAGAAAATCCTACTGAGTTTTGACTAGCAGTAGTTATTTAAATTTGAAAATAAGGACCTTCATTAAGTGATTAAAAATAAGCCTGGGGAGTGTCAAAAATGCCAAATAGTGAGCATTTTTTGAAAATATGCAAATATTTGCATCAATGCCTGCATTAATCTAAGTATTTCGATGCATCATGGCACAACTTTAACTTCAGGAATACATTATACAACTGTGATAATCACTGAGATTCTATAACATCTTGATGACCTTCCAAGATGCAGCCCATGTAAACTTTGTTAAGCTTGTAGTAGCGATGATGTAATTTGCCTTGTAAACAGCTTGAGAGGTTTGGATAAAAAACATCAACCTTAGCACTCAAGTTTTTTTTAAACAAGCCACCAAAAACGTATACACAGAAAAGTCCCATATCTCAACATTTTTGGTAGGATTCACCGAACTCTAGACATCTGCCAATGTCTACATTTAAGCTACTTACCCAAGGCTCCCTTTATATGAGTGCTCCCTGGCACTGAGAGGGAAATAGACATTTTTAAAGGCAAAGATCATCTCAGCCGAAAGTAGTAATTGAAAATTAACCAGAAAAATCCTTCATATGGAACACAGTCCTGCTAATTCCCTGAAAAGATGCTCTGGAAATAGTGTCTCACTGAAAAAGAGGATACATCTGAAAAAGGTGCGGGGGCTTTCAAGAAGAGACAGGCAAGAGAGAAGGGGTTTCCTTAACACTTGGTCGTGTTCACTGTAGGAAAAGCGGAGCTGTCCAGCAGCGTAGGCCAAAGATACTGACTTTTCTTTTGGGGGTAGAGAAACTGCACTGTCTGGCTGAGAGAAGGAATGCACACAAGGGAAAATCTTACCATTTCCTTCCACCAGTAAGAGAGCACTGCGCTTGCATACTTTGCAGCTGCAGCTAGTACTGCTTTTGAAACCTTGTTTGCAAGAGCTAAGAGAGGACTGTGTGTGTCTGACATCATCCACAAATGTTAAACACAAGTGGAGCTGGGTCGACGGAAGTTCCCCTTTGAAACGTACTTTGAAACATTGCAGGCTTCAAAGCTGGCTTACATACCCTGTGCTGTGATACATGGCCTTTTGTTTTGCATAAGTGTTTGTTTTAATGAGGTAGTGCAATGCAGCTCATCAAAATCAAAAACATATGATGCACCCTAGGCAAGAGAAAGGCAATAACTATACAGATTTTTGAAGAGGGCTAGTCATACCACAGGCTACCATTATAACAGAAAAAACAACAAGAATTTTAATATAGCTGTCTGGCCAAATATATTAATTTAAATTGAATGGCTTTTTCTGATATTATAGCTGTGAGGCACAATGTTTTACTGGCAAGCATCTTCAAAACCTTTTTTTAGAAGATTTGCTTCAAATTATTTCTGTGCACCAGATCTTGATGGTATGTACATTTGGGAGTCTAACCAAAGGAAAAAGCTTTTGATTAAATCAATGACCTTTCCTGGAGGTTGAATGAAATGGAGATTGTAATATGAAAAGCTACCTTCCCCAAATATGTGTTTTCTCCAAAATATTTACCCTGAGCTCCCCTCCATGAAGTTTACAGTAACTTTTTAGCAAATGCTGATAGAATATACCTGTGCCAGCACAGGACTATAGCTTCTCATTAGCAAATTACCTTTTAATAAATTTCAGTCCCTTCCATGATCACTTCCCCAATGGGCTTGCTACCCACTGACTCCCATTCTTTGCCAGAGAAGACTGCTGGGTGTTGTTAAGTCTTGGAAACTTGGTCTTTATTGTGTGCATGTTTTGCTGTACTTCTTTAAAACCTGGGAATACTTGTTTCCCTCAGCTAATTGCATCTCTTTCCAGTTGGAAAACTGGAGACAATTTCCTGCTGCTGTGGAGAGGGGCGAGTGTGGTCATTTCTTAAAAATTATTTTCTATATCAACCTCATTTAATAAAAAATGGTGTCACTATATCTTGGTAAATATCTTTTTACATCATTAGGTACATCAGGCAAAGCTCTGGGAACACATTGAAGTCCAGAACAACATATAACATGTTCCCAAGCACTTGCTAGTAATGGAAGTCCAGTCCCACCAGGAGACCAGTGGTGTCTGTGATCTTACACTGCCTATTATTAGATTAGGCCTGCTACAAAGCTGTCAGAAATGTCACCGAAAAGCACAGGCTCAGTAGCAACTTATGTGCAGACCTTATAGAGGAAGGAGATCACTTGCCTGCTCACCTGGGCCGCCTGATTTTTAAATGGATGTGGGAAAACCTGCAGACAGCCCTTACATAGCTTGAAGTGGTCCCTTAGGATTTCTTCTGGTGTCTGATTCTCGGCAACCCAAATTGTCTTCTACAGCAAAAGAAATCTTCAGTGACGCCTTTAGGGGAGGCTATTTTTTTTTTTTAAGCCTGTGCATAGCTGATCCACCATAAATTACGGATCAGAGTTTGACCGTCTGGCTCTGTTGTAGACAGTGCAAAGCTTATTTTACAAAAGAAAATAAGCCTTTGTTTTATGCTTGTTAGAAATGAAGTCTACTGTTTTTAACAAAACCACTGTTTTCCCCAACATGTTTTCCTTAATTTTGGACCATAAATGCGATTTAAAACAACTGTGATAAAATCAATGAAGGAGACAACCTACTAAGAACATTTCTCCCATGCCTTTTGCATCACATGCTACACTGTGCTGCCCTTAAATTGGTGGATGTTTTTGAGCCCCTCACAGGAGAGAACAATAATTCTTTAAAGTGAAAGGTGTCAGCAGTCTATGATCTTTTATAACACAACATCTCTTCCTCCATCCCGACTTGCTAATGGAAATAGTAACTACTAGTATTTTTATCCTAATAGTTATAATAGCTCTGCTGCTCTGAATCACCAGGTAGTAGCCAGCCCTTCTGGTACATGTGCCCTTCTCCCACCCTCAGCCTGTGGTATCTTCTCTGAAACCCCTGTGCCATTGTCTTGTGCAATTAATAGGAGCACAACCGAGGCCGAAACAAGGGGCAGCAGCCTTCATCAGGGAGATAATTTTGGCCAGAGCATTTGGTAGCTCTATCTCACTTTCCACGTTGCGTCAGTTATCTCCCCAGGAAGGTATGGGTGGAAATGTTGCTTGCGAAGCACCGCTCCTACAGTAGCATGCTGCCACAAGACATCAGCGGAGCCAATGGGTTAGAGAGGTCAGCTGAGGGGCTGAGCAGATGGTGCCACTTGGGCAGCACGTACTGTAGCTCACAACGCATACTCAGGCATGGGGAGTTGCTCTCATTATTCCAGGCGACAGCTCACTTCCTACACCTCTATGATGGGCAACGTTGTATTTTTTTCAGTTCAGCCTGTGTTCTTTTGTGAGAGGACAGTTTTACACAGTTTAATGACTGGATTCACAGTCCCGTCCCCCCCCTTACTTCCTTTGCCTTGACATTTCTCCTTTGAGATGTGTTGCTATTCATATTTAGCTGTTCTGTCTTCAGGCAAAAATTCAAGATCCATCCAAGTTTTACAACCCATGGGAATGAATGCAGAATTATGGCCAGTCCTTACTGAGACGTAAATACCCACTTCCAACTTAGTGGACTGAAGAGTCTGAATCTAGTACTGAATTATAAAGTTCACATCTGATTGTGTTACCTGCTTTCACACGTGGGTAGCTCAGGGTGCTGATCAGTTACCCACAATCATGCTTATCTACAGATGTTTCAGAGAAATACTTTTCTACTCAAGAAGCAGTGCAGTGCTTCAGCATGATCAGCATTGTTTCTATAGCACAACCAGCTAAATAATGATTTTTTAAAATGAAAACTGTGTTTCCTTGTGATGCCGAAGTCACCTACTGCAGGTCAAAAGGCTTGTCTGCTTTCATAACCGGACAATTTTTGGTGAAATTTTTCACTTTCTTGCACATTTCTATGAGTTCCTGACTGTACTGTCGGTCACCGGATCTGGAATGGTTGGAGCTGGCAAAGCTGACTTTCTTCTAACTTATGTGCATTTGATTACCTGATTTGCTGTTTAAGTGTTGGAGGATGTCCAAGTCTGTGTCAGATTTGGGTATTTTTCAGCCAAATGTTCTTGTTTAAAAGGTTTGCTTGGCTATTATGAAGCAGAGATGTATTTTTCATTTTCTTTTATCAAGGCTTCCAGCTGTAACTCTTCCTGGGCCAGACCTGGGAGGTGCTGGTGCCTTAGGCACCCCTTGATTTCAGGGCAGCTATGCTCAGCACAGCTTGGGACTCAGCCCACGACTTGATGGCTCTTTTATCTCTGTTTAGAGGTGAAGAGGGCAATAAGCAGCAGTTGACTGATGAGTGTGATCTGATTTCTCCTGCAAATCATCTTGCAGCAGCACAGTGTGTCTCTGTACCGTTCTGCTGCTCCTTTAATGTAATACACAGGGATGATGTTTGCAATTTTGGGTAGGAGACCAATTTCCTTCTAGTCCCACTCCCTTTGGTTTTCTTCCTAGTTTTATAGAAACTTTCTCAATAATATTTCCTATCCTCTTAGATCCCAGTTTGGCCTTTTTTTTTTCTTCCAGTCATTTCTGCATTTTGCATTTTGCCACCTATATCTCTACTTGCCTTTGCCTACTGACATGTTCAGGAAATTGCCTAAGCAATTTTTTGCTAAGCATTTAATTGCCTAACATAAAACACAAATACTGAAAAGCAAAGAGGTGGCTAGAAATGCCAAGGACACCTCTACTCCCATGCCTCTTTTCTCTCTTGGACAGGCATTACACCCTGAAAACTTTGCAAAGGGAAGACATGCAGTGTCAATACACAGCACACTTATAACATGGGAGACACGTGCCATTATTCCTGCTTGCGGCACATTTTTGTAAATGAGACACAGTTGTGTCTGAATATATAGAAACACTTTGTTTTAGAAATGTTGTAGTAGGATGTTTTGACATTTCCTATTTTTTCTCTCCTTTTTTAACAACTCAAAGCAATTAATGGAATTTAAACAAAATTTGGAAACGATTCCACGTGGCTCAAAGTTGCATTTTGTAATGGGTTTATTGTTCACCTCTCCCCAAAATGTGGGACTGGTACGATGACATGTTCGCAATTCACCTCAAAAATCAGTTCTCTCAGTAAAGTCCTACTTCCTAATGATCTGCTTTGCTTAGCCTAATTTACCCAGTGCAGAAGGATGTTTGCCACCATACTGTATCTTTTGCGCTTCCTTTGCACATTCTAAATATTTTGGGAGGGGGTTTCTTTCCAAATCTTGGAATCATCATGTAATTAATGAGACTGAAGCTGAAAATAGCATGGTGAGGAGAGCATGACACTGTATATATAGTGTATATAATGTACTTTAATGCATGAGATTTGTTTTAATGTATAGGTGTTCATGCTTGAAAACAGCTAGGTAATTTAAGATTAAAAAAAAAAAAACTCCAGGGAAAAACTCACAATAAGAAAATTAGCCTGATAGGGAGAAAAATCTTTGAATGAAACTTCACCCACAGAAGCTGAATATCCTGTTAAGAGCTGTGCCCACTAAAAGCCTCACCCTAGTTGAAGAGTGAACTCTTTTGACTTCTTATTTCATACAGTCTTTAAAATTAATAACATAAATCACAGTGCGTGAATCATAGTGCACAAAGTTCTGTTATTTGGTACAGGAAACCTGCGAAGGTGATCTACTTCTTTTCCAACCGTATTTGAACTAACATGTAGCATTTTATTTGTTATCCTCTTCAGTTTTGTTTCGGAGGACAACTTCTAGAATGACAGCTTAGTAACACCGCACTTGCTGGAACTTCTGCATTTTTTGTTTTTCTAATAGAAGGTCAAGCCAGGAAAATATCCCACTTCTTGGCAATTGATTAGAACCATTTACTATAATTTTTGACAATGCAATTACGTGGTTCTTAGTCAAATACTAAATTCCAAATTTTTTCCTCATGGAGAGAACTGTGTGACTGGCAATATCAGGTTGGACTTGCTTGGATCATACTTCTGATACTGGCAGATAAACAGCTTTGGTTCTGCATGTGTGTGGCTTGAATGAAGCCTACACAAACATAACTTTGAGAGGAATACATTATTTTATAATATTATTCATGTGTGTTATTTGTATTTCAATGGCAAATGAGGCTTTCTCAGCCCTCAGATTTGGCGCGAGACCATTGTGCGAGTCTTCAGGCAAACATGTCATACCCTGGAGGAGTTTATGGTCAAAGGTACTGATGCAGCAAAGCATCTGACCAAGTATTGTATCATAGTTTGGCTGCTTGTAATTCCTTCTATCACATGTTTTGTAGAATAGTTAAATAGAAAGTGAGTGAGGGAGTGAATGACTGTATTTAATGATGAAGCTGCTGTTTTGGCAGATGGCAGGTCCCTGCTGGCAGGGGAGGGAGACGAGCTGGGAGTGCTGTGTCTGGGCACATGCTGGGTTACTGCGTAAAAGGCAGGAGGCTTTTTCCACTTTGAGGAACTCTGGGAATCTTGGTCTTTCCTTCCTTCGCTTTCATGGCAAGCGCCCTCAAAACAAAGTGTTGAAACCGTTTAAAAAATCTGTTTAAGGGAACGTACAGTGTTTTCGAAGCCTATTGTCACTTTGTTTCAGCCAAAATTATTCAGCAAGTTTAACCTGACCTAACAAATGTTAGATAGATGTTCAGCTGTCCCAAAACCACATTCTTTGGCAAATAACTAAGTTGCCAATAAATAAATACAATTTCACCCAACTGTGATGGAGACTTTCCATATGGTAAGAGGTCTTTGCAAGACTGGGACTGCAGCTTTGCCTTGGAAGGGAACAAGCGCTGTGCCTGAGTGTTAGGATATTAAACCATATGGCTTTTTTCTATGTTTTCTGCTGATTTTGATCTTGAGTTTAGAAGATTTAGGAGAGAGGGTGAATATAGGTGGCTAACATTCTCTGAAGATGTGGAACTGCCTTGCTACCTAATGCTGTTGCATTAGGCATTCCTCTGCCACCAATTGTGTGCATATAACTGGTCTTTCAATTCAATACATGTAAAGAATATATGCTTGAAACTGAGTTGATTTGGGTTACTATTTAACTGGTGGAAGTTCCAGCTATTATATTTGTACTAGATATTGTTCATCATTAATTTCCCGAGACAGTCGTTGAAGCCTGATTCTCTGAAATTGAAATGCATGATAAATGCCGGTGCCTAATTAGTGAAGTAGGTTGGTATGCTGAGTAATGCTTTGTGAAGTACTGACACTAATAGTAGCATCAGCAACTCGGGGTAGGAAGACTAACCCACCTATTCAGGACTATTTTTAAAATGGCATTTTTGTATAATTTTGGTAAGCCAAATCATCAATGTCATGTCTAAAAAAGCCTTATTAATAGAGAAATGAGTAGTACAGTTAATAAAATCGATTCTTTCTATTCTGACTACAATACTTTTATGTGTAAGAAGAGCTAATGATCAAATCCATTGGAGACTGCTTTTCACATCAGACAGAAAAGTTGAAGTTTTATGAAAATTGCCTACATTTTTTCACCTATGTTTAGGCCTCCTGAAATTCTGAGTATCTGATTGCACTGCTAAATCATACAGTTGACTGACCTAGATTGGACATGCCAACCCATGGCTTCAACTATTTGTGTCTGCAGTGTGTGATGGCATAAGTAGAGGCTCAGTTAGAGCTACCATGAAAATTCTCCAAAAAAACTAGGAACTAAAAAACTAAGATCCTGAGCCTGCAAAACCACATCTGTAAATTCAGCTTTTACATTTTATGTAATCTTCACATTGTCAATGAGCATGTAGTGTTCAATCGTGTAAAAATAAGCCCAGATATAATATAGTCTTTGCAGGACTGAAGTTCAGATCTGTGGTGTTATTTTTAAAACCAAAACCAGATCACTGGAAAAAAAATCCAACAGTTAGAGTTGCTAAGTGAAAACAACAGATACCTCTAATGTCAATTATTGAGCCTGAGAACTGAAAAGCTATGAAATATTAACAGTTAAGGAAAACATAAATCTCACTTACTTTGAAATCTAAGAATTTTCCTACTAAGGTTGAAGACCACTGGCCAGACCCTCAGACCCTTTTTCTCTTCCTCTTCCTCTTTCTTTCTTCTTTTTCTTCTTTAATGTCAGATCATTAAAAAAGTGACAAACTTGAATAACATTTCTTCTCCCCTTTCCTCATAACAAACTTTGCTCTTTACAAGCCAGACAAAATTTTCAGCTCGACTCTGAAGCCTCAGTTGTTAAAAGGGAACCACGTATGAGAAATCAGATACAACTTCACGGGTGAAGATAGTAGCACCCCTCCAACAAGGACCACTCAGTGAAGGGACAGATCTGACCAGTGGATAATTGTAAGGTACAAAGCAGAAGTGGGCTTGGTCTCTCTTCACATTTTCAGTGGGACAGATTCGCCTAAAGTAGTTTCTGTCCAGATTCAATAAGGAAACAGAGCTATCTGTCCATTCTATGGAGGGCTGGAGGGCTCAAAGATAATCAGCTTTCCAGAAGGTAGAGTAGCACAGCAGGGAGGTGATGGAGACAGCCCTGAAGGAGTGTCTCCACTGCAGAAAAGGTGGGGAGAATGTTTTAGGCAATATTTGGCAGCAGCTGCCTGGCACATTGGTGCCGGCATGGATCCAGATTGGCTACGATGCCCTGACCCTCGCACAGCATCCCCAGGGCGATGTGAGGGACTGTTGCAGTGGGGAGGAAGGATTTGGGAGCAAAGGACCTTTATGCAAAGCATACCAAACTGTCTTAATGCCACAGCTTGTTTTTGAGAAATGCAAAAGCACTTTATATAATATCCTTTTAACAGGAGCCTCTTTTATGGATCAGTCACAGTATGTTGTGGGAAATAATGGGCCTAATTCTAGAGCTGCTAAAATCCGTGGAAGCCCTGATTTTTACTTTAGAGTGAGTAAGATCAAGCCCAACAGATGTAGGAAGAGTTTACAATTTTATCTTTCAGCTGATAGAATCCTTTGAGAAGATGGAGGTGAAGAACTAGACACCCCGTGGAGTTGAGTGTCATGAATTAGAGAAGTTTGGCATATTCTAGGACTGGACCCAAAATACAGATCCTTTTAGGATAAATGCCATTCTAAGGAACTAATGCTGCATGCAAAATTTTATTTCTCTTTTACTGGATTCCGACTAATTGAGAATGGTTGCTGGGAAAGTCATGAGCCACCAAGGTAATTTAACACACATGTTTAAGCAGGTTTTTCACACATGTCTGGCAAGTCTTTCATGGTAGGAGAAGGCTGTAGGGATTCTTTCCTGGGCCTTAAATCATGCATTAAAACTTACCAATTTTTGGTTCCTTCCCTATTTCCACTTCTGCTTATTTTACGTTATTGAACAGTACTTTTTGTGACTTGTAACATGACCTGCTTAGAGCTCTTTGAACCGCATAACTTTCACTTTGCAGGAAACTGTGATAATGTGTAGTTTTGTTTAATTCCCGGTAGGTTGAAAGCTTAGTTCCACTGAGGCAAAAGAAGTTTTGCTATCGCTTTCAATAGAAGCAGGACATTGTCTTTATTTTTTTTTTAGATATTCTGTCTTCCACAAAGTCCTTTAGGTATGTGAAATAAGATTGTGATGATGATAACAAATCTTAGGTCTGTAAAATCTCTGGGTTAAAATTATCTTGGCAATTAACTACATTCAATGCTTTCTTTGAAGAGATAAGCATTTTATGCCCACAGTTTATATCCCTTATGTAATTGAGAAGTCTTTTTCTGTCTTCTTGGCAGGTATATTTAGTCTCCATAAGAAAATGCTTTGTTTTATTGTTGCCAAGTCCTTTGGTTTCACTGTACTTTTAAGATAATCATCTAATATTCTTGTATGTTGTTGTAAAGGTATTTTTCTAAATGCATTGAGCTGTATAAATGTAGTTATACAGAAATCACACCAGGTAGGACTTTATCAAAGCGACATTTCTTGGATATTGGAAATACTTGGTACTCATCATCATGCTTCACAGGTCCAAGGTATGCTGTAACTCTTCAAAGAGAGTTCTCAGGCACATTTCATGTTGGTAGTAAAAAGTTCTTCTATAAACTGCTGGAGT
This sequence comes from Struthio camelus, assembly GCF_040807025.1. Taxonomy (NCBI): domain Eukaryota; kingdom Metazoa; phylum Chordata; class Aves; order Struthioniformes; family Struthionidae; genus Struthio; species Struthio camelus. The sequence goes on along the minus strand of NC_090942.1, from coordinate 122,988,435 downwards.
AACGCCAAAGGTAGGGAGTTGCCAACAGATAGTTCCTGGCATTACCCAGTTTCCAAACAAAAGTCTTTTCTACTACCCCAACAATCTTGCATGGGCATCACTGCAGATACGTGGTAAACCTCCAATGCATGGGATCTAGCTGAGGAGAGGAATGAGGCAGTTTATGTCTGTAGTACGTGAACCTGCTGTGATTTGAGGCCTATCCGCTGCTCATCAAAAAGTCACAAGAAAACTGCAGCTTCCACACGCATTTTTGGCTGTTACTTCCTCTCAACAGGTTTGCTGCACTCTTCAAACAGGTGATAAATATTTATAATTTAATTGTATGGTTGAAAGTTAAACCAGTGGTAGTTAATACTGATATTAGTTTTTTTCTCACAAAGCGTATGGTGTCACTGGGACTTTAAGAATGGCAGAAGTATCAGACAGCTGAAGAAACGTGTGAATCTTATTCTTTCTGGACAACCTAACCTCAGGAATATTTCTAGAAAATGTAAGATACTATCACATTTCCTGAGTGCTTAATTTCTATTTTTTTTAATTTCATTGCAAAATAATTGTTAATGATTATTTTGTCTTCTGGCTTTCAGTATTTAAAAGAGCCAGCTAAACGTATCTCTCTGTCCTAGACTGTGAGAAAATATGCTGCTATTTGGAATGTGCTCATTTTACAACGGCAAGCTACCACTGCAATGGAAATAGTTTACTTTTGCTATATAGAGCATACATTTAGTGTTTGGAAACAGTGACAGGAACAGCATCTCCTGCAACCTGAATTTCTTTTTTATGATTTTGACAAAAGAACAGTGCTCTTGGGGGAGTATTAATCCACGTGTTGCTCCATCAACCCCATCCCCATTACTTCTTCCTGGGTCCGTCACCATGCGAGTAAAACAGGCAAAGGTTTCCTACTTCAGACGGCAGTTGTTTTGTCCCAGCCTAAGATACAGTGAGCTACTTGGCATGGCTTGAGATGGATTAGATAGCTCAAAGTTTTGTCTATTTACCTAGCCTTTCTTTCTTATTTCCTTTCTTCTCCTCTGCTGAAAAATTCACCTTTGCTTGAAGACAGTTGTCTGAACGGAAAGAGGCTTATCAATACTGGGAAAAATATCCATGGAGAATCCAGTTTTGTTGCTGTTGTTCAAATATGAGCTATTGTGAGTTTATATTGAATGTAAAGGCATTACAAAGTCCTGAGAGTTTTTCTGTGTGTGTGTGTGGGGGGGGGGGTGTTCATGTAGGTGTGTGAGCTGGATTAGCCGCAGTCTTTCTGGGTCACTAGGTTCCAAATACAGATATTTCACATCTGTTTCTTGTTCACAGCCACTAACGAAGTACAACACAGAAAGAGTCCCAATTTTAGATGCACGTCTGGTACTTTCAGCAGTTCAGCTAGTTACTTAGAGAGCAAGAGAAAAAAAAAAGCATAGCTATAGCTTCTATTCAAATTTGCAGATTAGGCAAAAGCCCAAAGGTGAAAGGTCAAACAAAGCAGTTGGAAGCATTTTCTGTAGACTTCCTGGTCACGGAGGAAAAAAAAGCATGCAGTCTTCCAAGCATGCTATAAAAGCTAGAGCAGTGTGAGGGACACTCTAATAGGTTCCATTCTTGATGAAAATCTAGAAACAGCCTCACTTACACGGTGTAGAAATCCAATATGCCATACATATTCACTGTGTTCAATGCCCAGCAATCCAGGGATGGTAAGACTTTGAAGGACAGCATTCTGGAGTAATATGTTCAAGCTATTGTATGTTTCAGTTAAAATTATCTAAAAACATTTGAGAAAGTGATGAAAAATATTGACTTTTTCCCTCAGAGTTATTTGGTTTTGCCTTGCACAGAATTTGCTGTTGTGAAGTTTTTTTTTTTTTTTCCTGCAGTATCATTGTCACTTATTCACGTTTAAGTCAGCATCTAGCTTAAAACAAATTGCTTTCATATTGGTGGCAACTTTCAGCCGGTTTTCAGTGCACTTTAATTATTAATCCATAAAGCACTCCTCTGGTGTTTGGTGATATAATAGTCACCACTTTAGAGATGGGAAAACTGAGGAAGAATCAAAGGGAAGTTGGGGTGATATTCATCTCACGTAACCTGAGTTACTCCAAAGCTAGGTGTCCTAGGTAGTCATACAGGTTCCCATTGTAGGTAGTGGAGAGAAAGGGAGAAATATGTTAAAGGTGTGAGTCATCCCACCTATTTTAAGTAGCTGTTGTGGGATAGACTGCATGACATGATGAAGATACTTATATCAGGGACTGTGGGAAAACCAGTTTAGTCTGGACATTTTAGAAGCTTAATGAAAAGATTACCACATCAGCAGTTAGTGATTTGATTCTCTGTCTGGAAATGAGAATGTCATCACTTGCCTGTCTCATTAAACTGTTATAAAGTATGTATGTTAAATATTGCAAATAACTCCAGTGTTAAGATAATAGTGACTGTGCCAACTTAATTTATGCAAATGGAGCTCCCATTTCTTTTATCTCCCATTTCTGCAGTATTTCTTAAGTATGGAATAGATGATGATCAGGACAGGTAAGGTGGGCAAAGTATTTTTGAAGAGTAGTTTAGTCACCAAAAATATTTTGAGTGATGTAAGCTATTTAAGGACTCAGAGACAGTAAACAAAATACTTTGACTTCCGTTTTGAAAACTTCCAGCATTTTATTTCTGTAAGAATTTGCCCATGGAGAAACAGTACATTTTTGGTTGCTACTATTACATGAAGTAAAGTTAAAAAGCACTTGTTTCATGTTGCCCTCCAATCAGCCTCTCTCCTAGCTTTCCAGCTCGGCTGGCAAATCACATGCATTGGTTGTTTTGGCTGTTGTAGAACACAAGACGGAGGAAGGAAGTGGGTATGGGATAGGGATGTGGAGGGGTTCGTTGCCTGAAGAAGTTGGAGGCACTGAAGATTGTGCGTGGAGTGACTGAAAGGAAGCAAAGACGGGAGAGTGGGAAGAAGTTAAGTTGTAACTGACCCTGAGGGCAAAACTCAGCATAGATGACTTAGGAAGAAATGTATTTTATCCATTTTTGTTAAAATATTCTATTTATATTAAAACAAAAAACAAAAAACCCCCAACACAAAACTAAGTTTGGAAAGAGCTATACATTGTGTGGTGGTGGAGGAAACACTGCAAGAGCCCTGTCAGATAAGCCAGAGCTCTCCTTTTAGAGGGGCACTGAGCACCCTCTAGTGACTACAGCTACTGAGACCAGCACAGAGCAAGAGCTGGGCTGGGGCTGCCTGGCTGCCCAGGCATCTCCCCCCGCGGTGCCTGCAGGTATTAAAAATTCAATGGGAAGATATCCAAAGGATAAGGCCTTGCTCCTCCTCTCTTCATTGCGGTGTAAAATCTGACAATAAAGCAAATTAGAAACGTGAAAGCTTTGAAAGAAGGCTGAAGGAAGTACTGCTTTTTATGGGATACCATGTTGCCCCAGTGGCCAGGTAGTATTAATAACACAGCTTTATGTGGGCTGCTTGCTTTGACACATTAATTGGCGAATGCAAATGCACTGCTTCACCTGGAATAATACCTTCCTTCAGGGAAGGTTAACCTCAGGGTTTGGAGCCGTGGGTCATTTAGGGACCAGGTTTCAGGGTTGGAGAGTGCTTTTTCCCAGCAGGAGCTTGTCTCTGCTGCCTCATCCCTAGTTTGCAAAGCAAATTCCCGCGTGTGGGGAAGGAGCAGGTTCTTTAGGGATCCCCAGACCCCCGGAAAGTCTGGATATTTTGGAAGAGAGTTGGGGCAGAGCAACAGCAAACGGCATCTGTCAGGGTGCAGAGCAGAGCCTATCTCTGCATATGGTGAAATCCTGAGTGTCGTCGTGCTATTTGGGGCTGCACAGAAGGGCAGATTGGGCTGCAGGAGCCAGTGTTTCAGGGGCTGAGGGTGCTGAGGCAGGTGCAAAGGCTGGAGAGGGAGGTGGCCAGCCTTGGAGAGAAAAGCTGTGCCTCGAAACACCTCCCAGGGCTGCCTCCAGTTGTGAAGCTAAGCTCTTCTGGGCACCCTCGTTGTTCCTCTGCTAAAAGCCCATTTTTGAGAGCTTTCATTGTGGTGAGAATTGCACCCTTAGGGAACAGATTTATGGACATTTTCTTCAGAGCCAGCTGAAAGCAGTGAGTTAGAAGGAGGAAGTCCTGCTGAAGAGCTTGGTGAAAACTTGATAAGAGCGTATTTTGCCCTCACGCACTGAGAGTTGAGTATGGCCAAACTGAAGAAAAGGACCAGAACTATGTTTATGCAAAATGATCCATTTTTTAAAAAAAGAAAACGAGCTTTAAATACGTATCTTTGTGTGCTGTTCCCTCTATCTATTAAAAAAGGCTTCCAAAACTCTTCTATCATACTCAAGCTACATGATATGTAACCTAGTTCTACCAGAAGTCTCTTTCTTACCCGTAATATAGTTAAGAGGAACAGAGCTTTCTTTTTCTTTTCTTTTCTCCTTTCTTTTTTCTTCTTTTAGTACCACACCTGCAGACATTGTCTGCACACATACTAAGCTCTGACCTGGGCATAACACACAAGGTGCATGTGTCTCCACACATTCTCCAGGAATGTGTCCCAGTTGGATTTAAAGAGAGAATTATTTATAATTTAAGGAAGTCTATACATTTAAAGGGACAAAGCCATGTTATTAGCAATGCTAATAACATTTTAGAAAGTAAAAAGGGAAAGGTGGTATCCCAGCAGGCTGCTGAACAAGAATTGTGAGAGTAAAAGACATTGTGGCATTAGTGAGGATATTAAGAGCTCGCCTGTAGTCTCCTGATCAGCCAGAGTTGAGAACAAAATTCTTGGTTTACCTCCCAGACAGCAAGATGGATTGCAGATCTGTTTACACAGCGAATAATGTAATATATTTGCTACACGCTAACACTCTAGTGGACATGATTAAGAAAAAAATTCTGAGGACCGGATTGTTTTTTAAGGTACTGGTGATGTTTCAAATAGCATGATAAATGGTCACTTTGGAAATATTTTATCTATCTTTAGATCAGTGCATACATATTAAATATATCTGTAATAACTCCTAGGAAGGCTGCAAGAGGCAAAACAACTTTTTTCCTTTGGAAATTCATCTTCTTTGTTTAGGACCTAGTCTAATCACTTATTTTGGATGGTTAGACCTTATGTTTACGTCTGTGCAGGGCTGGTTTAAGTGGGCTAAGATTAGAACAGGATCAAATCCTTTACCTCCAGTTTAGAAGATATCTTCTCTAAAGATAGAGCTCTTTAGTCTTAATGGTAAAAAGCACTTAAAGCAGTGTTTGTATTCAGCCTGTTTGTATTCAGGAATGAACTTAAGCGCAATCATAACTTTAAAGCAGGTGCAAAACCTCTGTTTTGATCAAGAAATTTAAGAACATGTTTACTGTTCAGTACATGTAGTCATATTTTGTTGGTCTGGGGTTTCTCTTTTCAGGTTTGAATATAAATTAAAATTTCAACAGAAAGAAGTCCAGACAAATTAAGGTGACAAGCTTGAGGGAAAGCTTGTGGGGAGAGAGGGCATTAAGTTGCTTGTGTGGCTTTTTAATACTTTTTAATGCTTTTCGGTATTTTCATTCTGTTTGTTGACAAAGCTGCATTTTTTTTAACTCACACACTGTTATTCCAAACAATAGTACATAGTTGCCTAACATAACAAAATATATTTTTTTTCTATTTAATCTTAACAAAATGCAGAAAAGAGAAAAATAGTAGAAGTGTTTGTACTATTTTCCTCTTGCAACTGGATGATTGTGATTTGATAACCCAATATTTTCCTTTCCTTACAATACCAAGGCTCTGTCTCGCAATTGGATCGACACAAGCATAAGCACTCAGAAATCTGCCTGTGGGTATTAGATTGAAAGTCAAATAAACTTCATTGAATTCTTTGGCATAGAGTGTGTGCCAGTTTAAAATGGCAAAATCCTTACTGGGTTGTGGGCTCTATAAAACTTGTGTAATAATAATACAGCTCAGTTGTGCCTGATATTGCATGCCTTATGCTTCCAAAAGCCCTACTGGGGTTTCAGGAATCAACAGGAGGTTTGTCTATATGGAGACAGCCTGGAGAAGAATCATTACCAAAACATGCTTTTGAGTGAATTTGTTAGACCCCATCCATTGGAGAGCTGGAATGGATATTTCAAGCTGCTGAGTATGTTTGAGGAAAAAAAAAATTGTGGACTTAACTAGAGTGGAAATGACCCAACTGAAACATTATACATGGCTTTGAAATTTCAAGAAAAAGGTTCTAATCTTTTGGCTGTCTTGCTCATTGTTTGGAGATGAAAAGGGAGGAAATCAACATCCCCATGAAATACAATTACTGTAAATTGCTTTCTTTTCTTACTGCTCATAATGAAAATAGGAAAGTTACCAGAAGCCACCTACTCTGCCCAAGCACAGTAATTCAGTTGATGCAGGTTGCAAGAAGACACTCAGTAGTGCAAAAACACTGGATTTACTCACAGATAAACTCAGAGAGAGTGTACATTATTGCACAGCAGTGCTAGCTCTGGATAGGTCTATAGTGACCAGAAGTCACCTCTGCAGTGGAAGAAACAGCAGCTCCATAGCGTGAGTTATAAACTCAAGCTCAACTCGTACATGGAATTGATCCTGTGGATCCAGAGCAGGGAGGAAAAGCCGGGTGTTTGGCGTCCCTTTCCCTGACTCCTCCTGTCCTCGAGTGCACCAGAGGCCCACTCAGCTCCTCCGGGTGGGGGGTGGGGGGGGGTGCTTCCTCTTCCCCACTTGGAGCAAAGGGTGGCTGCTCCTGCGAAAGGAATGTCTGAGGGCCAAGCACACAGTGCTTCATGCCCTGGAGAAGCGTGTGGCTGCATTTTGTCTTCTTTGGGTCAGGATGGGAGGGAGAGAGTGACCTGGGCCTCCTGGTTCTGCCTCTGTCACTGCATGCCATTGGGGAAAAAAAGCATATCGATTGCCAAAGCTAATTTCAAATTTCAGTGGTCATCACCAGTTACAGAACAGCACCCTGATTTCCATTTTTTTTCCTAAGGAGCAGGAGAGGAAGGCATCGGGAGAGGGTGAGATCACCTAACTCTACTAAATAATGCTACTACAAGCCATCACAATTTCTTATTCCTTTTTATCATACCAGAGTCCCCAGTCCAAGAGCAGGACTTTGCTGGGGTGAGGATTGTTTACCTAGTGCTGCAGTGCTTTCAAATAGCATGACCGTGGTTCAGTATAGTTATACAAAGTACTCAGAAGTCATAAGCAGGTTATGGTCAGACTGGCTTTTAAAAATTATAAGATTTTTTTTAAAAAACTCTAACTTCTTTTATTTTTTCCTACAACTTTTGAGGGTCATGTTTTCAAGCTTTTCTCTTCTAGATGAAAGCTCAGAATCTCTTGACATCAAGAACTACATCTTTTACAAGAGCAAGAGGGCTATGCCAACACCGGATCCTGAGTGGCTGCATGTGCACTGTTATATTGGCTGGTGCTGTGGAAACACTTTGCCTGTCTTATTCCCATGCCTTTTTTTTTCCCCTACTAAGAGTGTAGCACTACTAAGCAAGGTCCTAGGACATGGACAGTCTTTCAGTCACGCAGCCTGTAGTGCTGGGATGCCCTGAGACTGCCAAGCACTACAACTTGGGTAAATGAAAATCTGGTATAACACTGAATAACAAATGACTATCATGCTCAGCTCAGGAAGGGAATTGCCAGTGAAATCATCTCATTTTCACACGTGGACAGAGCAGAAGAAGTTGTGAACAAAAGAAAGAGTGTGGAAATTTTAAGACTGTTGAAGGCATTTAGGCATTCGCTTTGGAAATGTATGTGTTTCTGTGATTTTTTTTCTCAGTAAGAAAGAGGCATCAAAAAGAAAGGACTGTCTCCAGTCTACTTACTTCTTCTCTTAAGAAAAAATACGTTAGATCAGATAGGCTAGAAAGTGTCAGTAGCTCAAGAATCCAGGAATGAGGTTAATGGACAAATTTAGATGTGGTATAAGCAGGCTAGACTTCATTAATATATTTGGAGTTACACCCGCTTATACCAAGTCTGGCTTTGGACCTGAATCAGCAATTCCCCGGCGAATAGAGTCTCTGAAACCAGTGCCGAATTTGGCCAATTTCATCTGACATCTGCATCCTGCCTCAAAGTGGCATGTCACACTTACTGCACATCAGATCACACCTGCCTAAGCAGTCATAGGCAATTGACTTTTTTTGTAGAAAAAAGAAAAAAAAATCTAGTCACATATCATCAAGAAAAACAACATTGTTTTAGGACTCTTATCTCTTCACTCCCAAATATCCTGTTTCTTCGAGCTGCAGTGGCCAGGACCAATAGAAACCTCTTCCTGCCATTGGCTGACTTCATTTCCCAGAGTTAGCACAATCTCATCCGCTCTAAACAACCTCATCAAAACTTCTTTCTGGTCAGAGCGAAGCAATAATTATTATTAACAATTATTAGCGATCAATAATCTTGATCACATTATGGCAAGCACTATTAAGGTAAGAAAGGGGTACCTTTTTTATTGGAATTTTTTTCAGTAATGTGTTCTTTGGTTTCCTTTATCAACCTAGATAAGTTAGAATTGGGCAACACCCCCACTGCCACAATAGAGGACAACAAGATTTCCTTTGTACTGCCTAGTAAATTTCCTTTTTCCTACTCCAACCATCCGCAAGGCTTAAAAACTTCAAACTCGGAAAAAAAATTGGGTTTTTTAAATTCACTGTTCAGTGCTGTGGATTGCATATGCGAAGCCCTTTTATGAGAGCTTCTGAAATTTCTTGTAGGTATCATTATGACAACTTGGATGTGTTTGCGGACTGCCTTAAGGGGAGAGGGTGCTCACTGAAAGGAAAAAAAGAGGTTCCTAAGAACACTAACCTTTTGGATACTTTTAAATGTTTCTCTTGTTGATGGGGACATAAATATTAGCAAGCGGGAAGGAGAGGCACCAGCTCGTTTCTGTCTTGCAGATGTTAACGATATGCTTTTCTAGAAAATCTATCCTGATACTCAGGACTTTGCTTAATGTTATTTTAATGGTGGCGGCAAAATCTCTTGGGCGTGTTCTTTTTCTTTTAATTTCGTGGACAATAAAATTCTCTTATTGGCATACAAATTTTTCTTGCTGCGTAAGTTTTGTTCTTTTAAGAACAGCTTTGCTGAGTTTTTCTGGTTGTGTCACTTAGAAAGTTGAATAAATCTATATGTCTATCTATCTAGTTTTTGCTCCTCTGTATGTTGCAATAGATAGCAGTTACAGATATAGCAATAGCTGTGATTAATTGCAGAAGTATAACTGTAACTAAATGCTTTGTGATAGTGAAACTAATTTTACGTAAAGAGCAAAACAGCGTGTACTGTGAGGACTCTGCATCATTGTATTATCAGATTCGGGATCAAGGTATTTGATTTCTTCATGGTATTGTGTATTTTTATACTTTTCTAATTATGCCAGCGATTTAGTAAGAGATACAGAATAGCAGCAGTGCCTGGCCATTAGCAAGTGGAGCTGCAGTTTGATTCCTGAGTAACTTCTGCTTAGTTGTTTACATTTTAATGATCATTTGATGCTTTTTGTTAAAGGTTCTGAAATCTGAAAGTCTTGCCTCAAGACAATGCGATTAAAAAGAATAATGAACCTTCTCTTTTTGTAATTGGTGATGCTTTCAAGGGTCTATCTGTAGAGACAAAGATCTGAATCTACTCTGCATGGCTGGCCAGTATCTATTATATGCTAAGTAGCTCCTAAAACAGCTGAATTCCCTTTGGTTTCACTGTGCAATTCAGAGCACATAGGACATGAAAGAATCGGGCTCTATATGAAAATCTTGAGGTTCAGAGAGTCAAGTTTTGCATTGCTAAAAGAAAGTGCTATGTGCTGAGATGGTAATGGTGGGGGTTTTTTTGCATCTATTAAACAGAATGCATTATTGATATCAGTGGGATTTTATTTTTTCAGAAATGGTGGCACAATGTGCCTAGACGTTGTACATATTTTGAGGAGTTTTTGTTATTTATTTTTTGGCATTTTCCCTGGGCTGAATTATAGTGGGGTAAGTGATAATAAACAATATCACTTTGTTGTTTTTTTAACTCTACCTTACACTACAGAGATGAGAAGATACTACCGTATATTGTGCAGCCTGTACAATGCAGACAACAAAGCCTCCTAAGCTGAAAAAGTACATTTTTGTCTCCTCATCTGGGAGTATAAAGCCTGTGGGGGAAATGTGCACCCCAAAACCTTGAGGATTTTGGCCCTCAGGGGCTGGGAAGGCCTTATATTTTAAAGCAAGAATTTTAATTATGCAAGTGCAAAATGTAAAATGATTGAGAAGGTGTTTTGTAGTGTGGATGAAGGAAATGCACTCTGATATGAAGCTAACCAAGTCCCAGGAGATTCAATTCCTCTTCTGCACTGAGTATATAGAGAAGTTATTTAACTGAGAGAAGGTTTTTGAAATAAAAATGTTCCATCTGTAGGTCAAAGGCGTATCTGTGTTTTTGCTAAACAGCTACGTAATATGATTTCGCTTATTTTTTTTGCAGTTTCGAAATAATGGTCTGTGTTCTCTGCTGGTGACAGGTAGCACAGTTTTTCTAACATAGCTGTCATGAGGCTGTAGCCAAGGAAGGCAGAAAGCCCTATACGGGAACTCTGCCCTGGCTATTCACTCACTTTTTTAGGAAACCTATGGAGTAATTAAGTGTGAAAATTGGGTTCTGAATGGCTATTTGTTCATAACTAGGTAGAAATTGCTACAGATGCATGTACATGCAAAGGTGGCTTTCCAGTATAACTGTTGATTCATCCTTGTTGTATCACAAACCTGCAGACAGTTTGGACATGTGAGAAACCAGACTGACTTAATTGGGGCTGACTGGTATGTCTGAAGACAAACGTTTGTGCAAGATTTTTGGGACTGGCATGATGTCACAAGCCTGGTTTTATTGGGAAATACATCTCTTCTCATGCTCTAATCTCCCTCTATTGCCCCCCTCCCTTTCTCTTTTTCCCTTCTTCTCCCCAGTGACATGAAAAGTGGCACGTTTCATTGCTCATCTCAGCGCTGATAAGCAAGCAGAGCAGTTTCCTAAGTTTTTGCCAGCAAGTCTAGAACAGCTTGTTCCTCATTGGTGTCTTTGGTGAAAGGTTTCTCCTAAGAAGGAAGAAGCAGTATTGCCTTCTTCCTAGACTATGAAAGGGATTAGTTGCTTTAATTTTGACATTTCTGCTGTAAGAGTAGCCATGCCAGCTCAGGCTGGTGGTTCTTGCAGCCCAGGAACCCATCGGTGTGGCAAGGAGCAACGGCAGCTGCTTTAGAGGGCAACATAAGAAAGGGCCGAGAGGAAAGTGGTAGGATAGCGTGCGCATCTCCACAGTCAGGGATTTGGTTTCTGTACAGTCAGGAGGCTGTTATTTCTAGTGTATGCACACCATCTACCTGATGCCTGTATGCATAGTCTGTTATATTTTTTTGGCATTCTGAGGAAAAAAATGCTTTTTCAAGTGGAGAACATGTCTTAACAGTTACAATTCCAGGACTAAAGTGACATATTTTCTTCTGGCACAAACAGCGCTTGACAGATGTATGCAGTGGCACAACGATGCAGAGCACTGAAGCTGAAGACTGTCAGAGCAATACAGTATTATTAATTATATGTGTCCCACTAGTTACAATAAATACAATTTTAGAAAATATCAAAGGCTTCTGAAATAGCCTTTTTTTTCCCCTTTTCAGAATGGAGCAAAAATTACTTAAGTGTCACCTTGGGGTAAAGTAACAATACTTATCCTGAAGGTCATTTTGGTTTTCCCCATTATCTTGCAGTGAAGGAAAGAATGCTAAATAGAAAAATGCAGCTAGAATCTTAATTCCTTGTCCTGTAGCAGGCCTTGTTATATGTCTTTCCCTGACTGCCAGTGCAATTATACCTACTTTTAGAAAAGCTTTTCAGTAAGTTATCTTCAGTGGCTTCTTGGTCACACTTGTGAATGTTTCTTTTACTGTAATTTACTTCTAATATGTGCAGGGCCACTTTTTGTTACTACATTCTAATGTAGTATTGGATTGGAAGCTGTGATTTCTGGGGGAAAATATCTGTGTATCTGATAAAGGACAGGAGAATCATTGTGGTTTCTAAGGCTAGAAAGAGTATGGATGTACTAATTTAAGCAGTGTACATGAAGGCAAGATTTTTTCTGAGAGAGCTTAGTCTGTGCTTTTCTCCAGATTATTACTTCTTTCTCATTTTTTTAAAAAAGGCTAAGTACTCCATCAAACATTTCCAAAGTCAAGGAAAGCTGAAGAAGGCTAAAAAAAGTCTATTCTTGGCATATGGTAATGTTTAAGTCTTTGTTTAGAGGGCTGCATCTGCACTGAAGCCAATAGAACTGATACAGTAATTTGTACTTCTATTCTTTGCATTAAAAAATATATGAAGATTATTCTGTTTTTGTTCCCCATCTCAGCTAACAAATGATTCAAAACTGTACTTAACTTTAAGCCTGTAAATAATCCAATTGACTTTGGTGATATAATTCAACTTCCCTAAAACTAAGCTCCCATTTAAATGCTTTGGTGAATCAGAAACAAGAACAGAAAGAGTGCCTTAAACTACATAGCCTAATCTGGCTCTCCTTAATTCAAAGTTTCCACCAATTTCAAGGGGATTTTGTTCCAATAAAGGCAGGAGAATCAGGCCTGTAATTATTTCCAGATAAAACAGTATTTCCGACTCAAATACAGATGGATTGGAAGTACAAAATAGTCATATAAGAATAGAAGAAGGTATTTTGGGGGTATTACTTTGTTTTATCTTGCTTTTAATCAGTAGTCATTTAACTCTATCATCTGGTTTGTGGCTATATATGCCAAAACTAAGTGCAATATAAGGATTCTGTTTCCCAGAAGTAAGTCTCCAGAGAAGGGAACAACAGCTGGAAGATGTGTATTTTTGACTACCTATCTGAGTTTGTTTATTTTTTTGTTTTTCTTCACAAGAACTATATCATCTCGAAACAAAACGTTTTTCAGTAAGTTCCATGAGTTACAAACGGCCTTTCAGAAATAACGCTAAAGAATCAAGAGCCCTTGGGGAATGGCTTACTGAAAGATAAATGCGGAAGTATTTTTAAGAAACGTGAATGCCAAAAGTAGATATTTATTTTCCAGAGTGACAGTTTATAATTCAGTACAAATATATAATGCTGTTCCCCAAAAAGGAAATAAGCTTTACAATGTAAGTTTCTAAATCAAGCCAGCAGAATTTTTTTGGAAATCAGCAGAGTGGGAGAAAAAAAAAGAAAAATGGGTTTTATATCACTTTTATCATCAATTTTAACAGAGTAAAACTGATTTTGCAGTTCACATTTAATTAGCTAAAAATTAATTTTCTTTGATAGGTAATAGTACAGTAGAGAGATGCCAGCAGTTATTCACATTGTCATTAATTAAAATGATCTGACAAAAATGGCATGTGCTCTGCTTATCAGTCTACTGTCCTTAATATGTATTTGTATATCATAGGAGAAGTGCTGACTGTTGTCTAAACACAAAAAAAAAAAAATACAGAAACTTCAAAGTGCTTACATAATCACTTACAAAAAAGTGATTAATCTTTTCCTTAAAAGGTGGATGTGTCCTTACGGCTGAAAGGGTTGTTTTAAACGTTGTTTCCAAGCCTGCCTCCCTATTAAAAGAAAGGCTGCACAGTCACGTAACACAGCTCATCACAGTGATGAGATGTTTCAGGAAATTTGGTGAGATTCAGGTTGCCAGCCTGTACCACAGGGAAGTTATCTATCTCCATGGCATGCAACCTTAGAAACTGAGTTGCTGATTTTTATTGTGCAAGTAGTCATCCTATTAAAACGACTAGATGTTACTTTTAGGAAAAGGCTATTAGCTGCCTATAACCATGTAGTATTAGCAATGGTTTTTAAGAACTATTGGCTGCAAACTAGTGATTAGCAGTTCTGTTAATTATCACGTCACAAATCTAACTCCTTTTAAAGTAAGATGAATAGAATGACAATTACTATCATAACAATGTCATTAAGTATCTAAAGGTTGAAAACAGTTATGAGTAATGATTAGCATTTTTTTAAAGAGCCCTAGGCTGAAAGACACATCAAACTATCATCCCCATACAACGGTCCAGACAAATTGTCCTTCAAGTAGATTTTGGAAATGAATGAATGGAAGGAATGTATATGATATGATGTCTTAACTTCACTTGAAATGTATATTTATTTGGAGGGTGTATCTCAACTGACGGGTGAGAAATGGTGTCACTCAGCCATGTTGACCAATTTACACTAGAAAAAGATCTGACTTGGTGAGTTAAATGTGTATCTTGCCTGGTTAAGTAGTGCCTGACAGACAGGAAGGAAATATAACAACAAATTGGAAGTACTGGGTATATGCAAATACCTGAAGGAAGAGGTGGTGAATAACTATTTATAGGAAGTGGCAGAGCTCTTTAAAATGACCTACCTGACTTTACAGACATCGGAGAGCGACATATAGGGAAATGGTACTATAATTGGGAAAAAGCCATGGGAGTCTGCCCTTGCAATCTTCTTCCTTAACTGCTAGGAATTGCACTGGCACTTGGAAAGGGAAACATCTCGCCCTGACAAACCCCTAATTACAGAGGTACTGAGAGAAACAAGTGACAGCATAGAAGTCCTACGTGAAAGATTATGTATAACCACAGTGATATCACATAAGATTTTTTTAAACCTTGTTCCTCAGAGTTGAAAAACATCTTTTTTTAGACGATATGTTTATTACCTTGGTAAACAGTAAAATGCTGCCACAGCAATTACCTTGATGATAAAGAGTCTGTAGACAGATACTTCCTGTGTTCATTTCCTACCAAGATAAGTTGCCAAAATCAGGGACTACCAATACAGGAAATGCTTTCAATAGGAACTTCCTATCTGTTAATATCTAATTCACCGAAAAGATCTAAGCACTTCATGTTTGAAACAAAGGTAATGTCCTACCTGTTGCTATATGAACATTTAAGCCACAGACCAATAGATCTATTTGCATAAAATTTTAGGACCAATGCTGTTATAGTGGGCTGTGAAAGGTCTGAGAGTTTTTTTGCAAAAAAAAAAGGCGGGGGGGAAGGGCCCCCGCATTTTACAATACTGTAAACCAGAATGGTGTAAAACACATTGACATTCCAGCAGATTAAAAACAAGCCATCTCCCCCCGTCACCTTGCATACTGCCTGCATCCATTCCTTATTTGTATGCATCTCCCTAATGAACTGTACATTTCACTAGTGCTGAGGTATGCTCATCCACAAATAGTTTAAGGTATTTTTCGGATGTATTAGAGTCACGGCCACCTCTTGCATTCACAGTGCCGTATACATTCAACTGCAAGGACTGAAATGGAAATTTTGCCTCACCTTCTGGTAAGAAAAAGAGAAACTTAAAGCAAAAGAAAAGTAAACAGACCTTAAAACCTCAATTGCTAATAGTAAGTTCAGGATAATTCCTTTCAGGCATATGAACAGAATGAATGAGGATTTAGGAAACCTGGAGTGAAATTGGCTAAAATGAAGTCCAAAGGATTTGGCCAATGACTTGACTGGGGCCGGGCTTTTACCCAAATTATTCAGGAGCTCGGCCCAAATTTTGTTCACTGTTCTGCCAATGACTCCAGTGGAGTCACTCCAGGTTTCTGCCACTGTGACTGAGATCAGTATCTTGGCCTTTCCCCACAGAGTTCAGCAGTGCTTTGCTATTGTGGCTTGATATATATCATGCCTGTTTATCTCTGAAAAATAGACCCACGTTCTGTTATCCCTGTAGACTACTGAAGCATGAGGATTATTGCCTCTTTCAGAAGGGCAGTTATTTAAATTAATGTTGTGCTCTAACAGGGTGGGAATTGGAGGGTGGATTTGTAGACCCTTTCAAAGAACATAATAAATACATTGTTTGGAGCATCAGCTGTCAGATGGGAGAGTTAGTCCTGTGGGGATCTGGTTCAAAAGCCCAGGTCCTGAAGATGAGTCCTGCAAGTTGAAGTTAGTTTTGACAACTAACTTCCGCAAGGCCACGGGTGAAGAAGCTCGAGGAAGTTGCCCCTTGGCTTTAGGTTCACATCAGTGTTAGGGAAATGCATGCTGCATTGTAAAAGGAACGTTTCTGGGTCTTGACTAGCCAGCTTTTGTCTACTTGCATACATTTTTATTATGGTTAATCTTTGGCGTATTCACATCTACTTCCCTCATGTGTAAGGTATTCCCTTGGAAGTGCTCAAAATTATTGCTTTTTACTAATCAGATCAACTCACTAAAGTGTGGCCAGAGACATTTTTCACATTATTTCCATACAGACATTACCTTTTAAAATTTTTTCCTGTGATTTGTCATCAAGGCACAGTTACATGCATCATTTTCATGGAATTCAAAGTCTGATTGTTTAGTCTACATAAGGAGGGGGGAAGAGGGGGATCCTGTGCCTTTAATGTTGTTTATAACGGTTGGACAGAGCTTGTCAGGTGAAGGTTAATTGCTCTCCAGTTAAAGCAGTTCTCTGCACAGATGGGTTATCAGGGCTGAACACTCGTTACAAGATTAATCTCATTTCCGACAAGACTTCCCTTTCCTTCAACTGATTTTTGCTCAGCCATTGGACCTGTCACCAGCCGTTAAAAGAAGGGTGGGTTACCTCTGGGATATTAATGCTTGTGTGCAGTGAAACAATACAAAGCGTGTGTCATATCGGTAGGGAACATCTTTAGGAGACAGCACATTTTAGTGCTGTTCTGAAGGTCGAGATTCATAAACAACAGAAACAATCAGGAGCATTTGTATTAACCCTCTTAATGAACACAGATTCAAGCTGAATCATCTGTAGGCTCCTTTTCCATGTCCGCTGTACTCTAAAAGGGGTATTTTTAAGAACTATAATTTTGCTGAAAATTTTAGCTAACAAAATAGCCACTTCTGAGATGTGGAACCCTTGGCTTCCCTTCTGTGCAGTCAATAAACTGATGGATGTGGCTAATTTAGCTGGTATTTTCTCAGTAAGAGGAAATAAATATGGCGTGGTGGCCACTCAACAAAGCTCAAGCTTTGGGAGTTTTGTGCTGAGCTCTACATCAAACTTGTGGAATTTGCCTGTTTCCCTAAGCTGGAGTAAATCGGAACTGAATACCCTATATCCAGTGGGCTTTGGTGGTATTAGATGGATGCAAGGTAAGAGGAGGACTGAGTGCATAACGTTCTTAGCATAATACTGCCTCGTTAACCAAGACTACAGCAGGACTGGCAATCTGGGGTGATTCTGAGCAGCTGGATGGAGTGTGCAAGGAAGCTATGGTGTGAACACAAAAGTCTCTCTGGAGTTTTGGGTTTATTTCAGGAGTTCTGATATAACCAAAATAACTCAACTTGGCAAAAGTCTCTGGCTGCCAAGTTTCTTCCACGCAGCTTTAGTCAGTAAATTCCAAAACACTAAACAAATATTCAAGGCAGCAAACAGGGTAGCTCTTATATTTCCTCAGAATTTCCTGTCCTGGCCTCGCATCAGCACAGTCCTGCCCATTTAAGGTGCTGAGGCGCTCCATTGATTTCAGTGAACTTTGAATCAGGCTGGGTTGCCCCAGCTGAAAGGACAAGCTCTGTGGAGGGTTGCAGGGAGAACAGTGTTCACCAAATGGTCGTTGGAGATGTGATCCATCAAACCGTACAGGCGCAAGCTGAACTGAAAGCATCTGAGCAGTTCCACTGACATTTTAGATTAAGAGAGTGTGTAAGCGCTTCGTCATGCTGAGCTCTCCTGTGGTGAAGTGCCTGGCCCTCACTTTCCTTTGACTGAACTAATAAGACAAATCCAGCACATTTTATACACCTGTAAGGATAGAGGTATGTGCAGCATATACAGGGTTAGGTTCGTTGTATTAGGTAGCAGTGGGGAGACTGTGCCCAGGAAAAGATCAGGAAATTGTGTTATTTCTGATGTGGAGGAAAAACGTAGGAAAAAGAGACTGAAAGAGAAATATCTTTGTCTTCATGTGATAGAGATTGAGCAAAAAGTGCTCCCATGCATGGAGTTCCTACATAGCGAGAAGAGTAAAGTCATATGTGCTGTTCATTAAATTGGTCAAGTAGTAGTTACTCTCCTAGAAATATTTCAGTAAAAGTCTTTACTGAAACTACTTATTTTTAGCTTATGTTTTGTAAACAGTTAACTAACAGTTTCTGTTTAGTGTTATGTTTTGTAAAGAAAGCATAACTTGTATAAAAATAGATTTTGTCTGAAAACCATATTCTATCTACAAAGTTTTAACAATTTAATTTCCTTTTTTATTTTCTTTTAATCATTAGTGTAATAAATTTACTGCTGAATTCCTTTTTTTTTCAACTATTGGCCATATTAAGTATAAATTTACCCTTAAATTAGAATCTATAGGTTTTAAGGAAATGTACTTGCTACAGAAAAGTTGAACATACATACAAAGCTGAAATGAAAGGTAGACAGGAGTCTAACCTCTGGTTATCAGCTTCATAAACTCTTCAACAGTATATATTCAGAGCCAAAGAAATTCAAATAAGTTGAGTCCATTACTGCTTCTGGTAAGAGAGGACAAGAATATAGTAAATCTTTACAATTCTAACTATATCTTACAAGCTTCTGCCTGAGAATACAAGTGTGGTAGGAAGTCCTTAAATGTAGTGGGTTGGAATTTTTAAAAAAGGGTCTTCAAGTTAGGTTCTTAAATCTCCACTTGGACATCTAAAAAAGGACCTTGATTTTCCAAGGTGTCAAACCATTCAGGAGCTCCCACTGCTTTTGCTAACTGAGATTTTGGATGGGGGAATTTTGCAGGTGAACTGCCTCCTTACAATTGGCAAGAGTCATTACGGCAGTTACCTGCTTCTGGTGATATCAAAAAACCTACTTATTCAATTACACCTTTCTAGAAAAAGTAAGGAAAGGAGATTCAAAGTGTTTACTTCTTTTTCTCCCCTAGGAAAAGTCTTTGGTTACTAAAATAATATAATGAAATTAATGGAATAATTAATGAAATTAAATAAAGACAGTCAAACAGTTGGTGAATTTGGATGAAGTGGCTTTGCTTACTTTTCTTTCTTGTACCTCCCTCCAAATCTGTACAGTTAACCAGCTTGAGGGCTAGAAAACTTCATTTTTTCAAAGCCTTTCACATATTTTCTTTCCTGTCTTTAACACACTGAAACAAACGGTGTTTTTGATTAGTAAAGCGGTAACTCTGTTCCCTTTCAAAGTCTTTAGACTTTTTGTTTGGTGTTGTTTTGCTAGGTTTTTAGTTGCATGTGTATCGCTGATATGATTCTGGAGAGAAAGCTTCCACTAACCATTGCTGCTAATGTAATACTTTTACATTTTTCTGTCCCACTTGGGAAGGAAAAGTTCAGCTCCATACATTCAGAGTGGGCTGGCAGTGAACTATGAATTGCAAAGCTGCATGGCTGGCAAGTGTGTTGCAGATTTGACAACTACAGTGCCTTTCTTCTTAAATGCATTTTGGATAGATGTTAAAAGCATTTTGAAGTGTAGCACGGTCTATAAAATTATATGTATTCTGCATGAATTCTTTTTCCATAATTGTGCCCAAATCCTTTCCAATTAGCATGCATTATAAATCTTAGCTGTCTCCAGATTTACTTATTTTTCAGACCTTCATCACATACCAAATCTAACCTTTTTAGAACCCAGACCAGAGCAAATTCTATTCCCAGTATGTTTCTCTTCTGAGCCTGGGCCTTTATAACGCTGTTTTCCTCAGTCACAGAGGTTTAGTTTGGCCTCAGCCTCTGTCAGTCCCAGCTACCTCTCACAGGATGCAGTACTTGCCAACTCTCACAATTTTTATCAGGAGCCTTATGATATTTGGTGGTTTTCCTAAAGGGAAAGTTTCTTAATTGATGTGAATACTTGAAGACCTCAGCTTTCACTTACAAAAGACCCTCTAGTGTTAAGGACCCCAACTCTATTCTAAAGGCTTGAAAGCCAGGAGACAGATACAAAGTGATAGAGCTGGCAGTCTAACCTATTGGGAGAAATATATTTGCTAGGTGGTAACTGAATTATAACTGGGCTTCAACTTTTGGGGGGTATTTTGGTCAGAATTATACAGTGTTTGCAATATCATAGGTAAAAAGATAATGCATCTGTATGTATGTTAGTGGCAATTTTCTCTGCAAGTATTGTAATTTCTGGAGCTTGAAGACTTTTATAACATTAGACACGATCAATTAAAGGGGATGGTAGGTTGCTTGAATATGGCCAGTATTAAGTAGGATGTGTGTGAGCTCCAAAGCATTATTTTCCCTTTTTTCCCGGCTGCTGTGCTGTTCATTTCCCTAGTCAAAAGAGGTCTCTGAGAAATTCAGAAGGTTCAATATGAAGACAAGGAAAATGTTGGAAAAGGTGCTATACAAAAGTTTCAAGGTGAAGGTAGAGAACAATAGGATGCAATATTCAAATTAAGGTGAACGATAAGGAATTTTATCATTTTTGTCCGTGAAAAATATTCGAAAATCATTATGCAAGATAAGATGAGATTAGCTTCAAATTCATGGAATATCAAGAAATAATGTGCTACATTCTTTACTTTCTTGTTTCTTGCCTCATTTTCTACACAAGGGTTTGTTTGGGTTTTTTTTTGTCTGTAACTGTCAGACTACAAATGTTTTCTTCTGAAATGAAAACTAATAGTCTTAGGTTTTTAGCTGACTCTAGAATTTAGGTTGAAAGGGAAATATAATGAGACTTTCAAGAAGATCCTGAAAGCTGGCAACTGCAGCATCTTAAAAAGGAAGCTTGATAAATCCTCAGAATTAGCCCTTTTAAAATATTAGATAGCAGATATACCAAGTAAGATTGTGATAATGCTGAAAACTAAACTTCCAAGTTTGCTAATGGCACTAAAAGTAGACTCTGAGAAGGATAAACAACATAACTTGATTCAAAATGACTTACGAAGTGCTGCATAAGCAGCTGAAGCAATAATAATGACGGCAGGTCAGTGCTGATAAATACAGAATAAAGATGGGAAAACAAAATCTATCAAGGAAGTATTTAGAGTCTATCAAGGGTCATAAGGAAGACAAAATGTTAAATTTTTTGAAACTATCATCCGCTTAGTACACAGGAGACGTTAGGAGAAAAGAAAAACAGAGCCATTATACTATGAGTTTTCACATCCGTGAGTATAAACTACAATCTTCAGTACTTCAGAGACTATTTGTAATCACTAAACATGTAAATAAGTTAGAATGTGGCCAAGCAGAGGAGAACAGAGGGCCAAACTTTCAAAAAAGTTTAGCTTTGAAAGCAAAGAAGTTCTACACAAAACGGCACCTGTGACTCCCGATTATTCCTGTGAATTAGGCAAACGCACAGAGAAACCAAAGCCCAAAGTACAAGCTAAAATTTTGTATTTGCTTTTACAGAGTAATGGGCAGTTGTGGAAGACTCTCTTCTGTGCAAAGGCCCTGAGTTTCTCTTATTAAATATGACTTGGCTTGAGCAACTTGGCTTGTGCCCTTCAGCCACAGTGTGTTAGAGATGCTGTGCAAAGGCCACTTCACCCCTCTAGGAGTTCACTGCTGCCAGAGGGGTGGGTGTGCTGCCCTCTGTAATGAGAAAATGCCTTTCCAGAAGAGTTATGTAAAGGTAAAGACAAGGTCTTTCCACTTCCCAGCACTATCCTACTGTTCTGGAACACCTTGTGTCCAGCAAATGTCCATCTCTCTATTTGAGGGGACGCAACACCTGTGATGGTCCCTGCACAACTATGGAAAAAATACACAGGAAAGAATCCTCAGTTCACACATACAAACGCATTCTCCTTCCTACACATACTATTTTTGGAGGGCAGATCATTTAGCAAAAGTTTAAGTGCTAACATGTTAGAGGTTCACATAAACTATTTGTAAACTCAGCTGCACTGAGATTCCCTAGTTTGTCATACTGTTAAAAAGCCCCAACAGAGCTGACATGAAAAATGTATTTAACCAGACACTGTTTTCTAAGCTATATCTTCCGTATTTGGTGTAGTATGAACAGTGTAAAATCTCTCCATTCTATTCCAGTCTGTTACTCAACATGTTTGCTAAATACCAAATGCTAATTCTGTCTTCTTTTAGATGACGGAAGAAAAGTAATGCAGAAGCTTGTAATAGAAGTGTTCAGTTCTGTGACCTTCGGAATGTTATTTTTTTCTCTTCTCTGTTGTTGCATGCTGTTCTGATTTACTTTCTAAGCTTCCTAGGGCTGTGGTTTTGAACAAATGTCAAAAAAAATCTCTAAACTAAAATTAATAATAAGTATTTGAAGTTATATTTGTACACTGCTCCAAAAAACTCCACCCTTACCTGTGAAAGATTTGTGTCCATACATAAGAGTTTTTGCAACGCTAACCAGTGGATATTCTCTTTTATAAATCTTAACCACTCTGGATATTTTGAGCATGCCAAAGTTCTCATGAATATTACCTAGGCTGCCTCTGATTTTTACAGTCTCTCTGGTTGACTTCTTCATTCTCCAAGCCTTCCCAGTGCCCCAGCCACCACCAGGCTCCTCCAGTCTCACAGACTTCGGCCTGTTCTTTAATCACCCATCCTCTTTCCCCCGGTAGATGTCTTTGATCTCTTTTAGGACTTCATCTCTTCACCTGTTCTCTTTTTCACTTAGGTTGCTTTTCTTCTGCTTTATGTAATCCTCAGTTACTCTCAACTTAGTATGTTTCAAAGAACAGAACTGGCTTCACACAGTCCATCTCCTAAATATTCACACAAACACCTTACACCCCTTTTCACCAGTAACGTGGTTCACCTCACTCTGCAAACTTAGATCTTGGTGGTGTGCTTGTAAGAGTAGCTTACCTGTGTGGGAAAATCTTTCCCCTTGAATCATGAAAACACAGAAGAAAAAAAAACCACACAATCCAGAAATCTCCCATTTGTGTAGTCAATAGCCTGCTAATTTCTCCCGTTGTTGCTGGCCAAGTAGAGGACATTTTGCCTCTTTTAGTTCACATGTTGTAAGTCCAGTGGGAACAGAGAGATATGTAGCACTGACGAGTCAAAGTGAGTTCTGAACACTCATGTTCTGAATGCTGGTGCCTGGGGAAGAGAATGAGAAGGGAGGCTTTTTGAGTTATATCCACAGAACTGTGACAAATTCTCCGTGTGACTGGGAAAAATCACCATGTCTGTTTTTTCAAAAACAGACACTTGTTTCAGGTTCCCATCTTGAGATATATTCAGTCTGATTTTCTATTTCCCACTGAATTGGTTTTATTATTAAGTTCTCTGCACTTTTACCTGCCATGAAATGGGGCATTATAACACTGAGCTCCTGAAATTTCATAGGCTGCCAAAAGCTCAGTTAATGCTGAAGTTATTTTAGCGTTTTCAGAAATATTTATGTATTAAAGACTGTTAGCTCTTACGTACAAATAGGTCCATTTATATCAATAGGAATGTTGAAATAAAACATAAACATGGAATGCAAAATTTTTAACTACCAGATTTTGAAACTAGTAATGCAGTTTGCTTTGCAAGAATTGATGAGCTCACTAGCACCTAATCAGTATAGTAAAAGCTAGAAATATCTTCAGGGATTCTAATAGAAATACAGACTCAGAAACTCCAGAGTTTGAAAACTGTAAATAAGAACAAGATTTTCAAATAACTGATGAAAAAAATGCTTTTGTGTATGTGACAAATGTAACTCTTAGTATATTCAACATACGAGGTCTATTTGTAGAAAAAGTACAGCACAGGAAGATGTGACAGGAATTTAAAATGTTTCTAGCAAACATTTTCTTCACAGTCATGACCAAAGTCTGAAGCTTCAGAGGGTAATAACTTTAAAACATGCCTGGTCAGTGATGAAATACTCAACATGAGGAAGCAAACAGTCTTCCTGAAGCCTTAGATCTGTTTTCCATATTCTTACAAAAGAGTTGTTTTTTAAAGATCTGTTTTTGATTCCAGTCTTACTGAGGTATCTTATAACAAAAGGGTTCAGAAAGCTTTCAGATATTTAAAAAACATTCACAAGAGTCAGCACTCTCATGGTAAAACCAAGCCAATGTTTCTATTAAATCTGATGGAGTTAGTGCACAATGAACAATTAAAAACCATTTTGTTTTGGTCAAAACAGTGCTTGAAATCATCAGCAATCACTTTGCTTTTGGCTGCCTGCAGAACTGCAGTCTTGAGAAATTTATGCTTTGAACAGATGCATAGTTCAAACACGGGTACCTGGGGTTAGGCACCTACACGTATGTGTGCATCATAATTAGTAGCTTGATTTGCAAGGCTGTTAAGCGCCTACAAGTACAAAAGCCTCATTAACTGGGTGTTTTCCAGTTGAACTGAATGATGTGTTGAGAAAACTCTAAGACTTTCCTTGGTCAAATTCCAGTCTTTGGTCTGTCAGGCTTTCAGAGGGAAAATAAAGCAGAAAAAGCTCACCATTCTGCTCTCATGTCAAGTACTGTTATCAGATTACTGTTGCCTTTGGCTTACTCGCACTGTTGGCAGCTCATGACATTACCAAAAGCTGACCTGCTCCATGTCAGTAGGGCAGGAGGAACCTGCATCCCACCACATGCTTCCAGATGCGCCCCTGGAGCAGCATTGGGGGGAGGGGTATTGCCTACCACCCTGGATGGATCACCTCCTCCCAACCAGTCTACTGTCTGCGGCCGCCGCATGCTCGGCAGGGAGGAATTGGTACTAAAGGGGTGCTGGGAGCACTGCCAGCACTGCACATTGGGTGCAGGCCTCCCCCACCACTACATGCTGTCCTTGGAGGGTCTGAGATCCTTGGAGGGCTGGTCCTGAGCAGTTACAGGGCATCATTAACAGGAGATCCCTCCAGGTTCCCACCTCCCCTCCTTGACCGTGATGTTAATGTAGAGAGGGACGTCAGCCAGAGCAGAGCCAGTGAGAGCAGCTGCAGAAGGAGCCAGGACAAGGACAAGTCGTTTCTAGGCTTTCAGCTGAGCTTGTTCTGATCTGTGCTGAATAGCTGTTTGCCTCCCTTCCCCTTTCCTCAGTCTTTTCACCTCCACTCCACTTTTTGCTTGGCTTTCGTAGCATCCTTTCACTCTTTGTTATCTTTTGCATAGCTCCTTCGAATTAAAAAACAACCTTTGGCACAACTGTGACAGTCAGATTGATCACGCTGTGCAGTTACTTTGTGCTTTGTGTCTGTTTCCCTCAGTTTCTTTCCAAAGCATTTTGTAACAAGGTCTGTCTACTGCTTTGGCTTAGTACTTAGTGCCTGGCGTAGCAGGGTCCCGTTCTGGGTTGAGTCTAGCATGATGGAAAAGTCATGATTAGTAAATGCTGCTGTAAATAGTTACATCTGAAAGCTCCCCTTTCTCTGCAGTACCAGGACAGTTTAATTGTACAGTACATTGTGGCATGAATGTTGCCCCATATCTCCCTCTTTGCAGACTATGACTTTGATGTTAACACCAAGTCCATGTTTACAAGGGGTAGTATTTTGGACTGTGGGTTTTAACTGCAAATGATTGCAAAGTGTGTGCGTTTGCATCTTTTATCAACAGTAAACAGAAAGCAAACATGTTTTTTCACTGGAAAAGCAGAATGTCTCCCTACTCAGGGATTTCAAAGCTGGTGAGATTCACAAATTGGGGAAATGCATTTCGGTTGCTGAGTTTATTCTACAAATAGTTGCTTTCTTACTTGCACAATTGTCATAAATAGCAAGACTTTGTTCCTACTTGCTTTTATTCCTGGCTTTATAGCTTTGATAAGCCAAATATGGAAATAGGATTTTAAAATGACACAGTGACATTCATCATTGACTTTTATCATACATGTCTGAGTGAGTGATGTGCATTATACCTATGGAGTTTAGTGTACAGGTTTTCTTGGTTTATGGAATACCCAGAACCTTGAAGATTGCTCAGGTCAGCCAGGAACTAAATTAATATGATCTTCTGGTTTTCCTTTCTTACAGAACAACATGTATAATTTTGCTTCATTTAGTCCATGCTTTCATTTTTATTAGATTGCAGAGAAACATAAATGGTGTCTGTTTACATTCCTTACTGATTCAACTTGAAATCGTGACCAAGTATGGCTTGCGTAGTCTACAAAAAGATATGGTAGTTTTTGGATCTCAGATATACAAAGGTGTTCCTGGAAGCTCAAAACCCAGAGTGCAAATCAGTTAGCCTTCTGGATGGTTTTGAAACCTCAAATCCTTTGAAATAGTTGGCAACCCGCCTATTGCATATTTACAGTTACACAACTCTTCCCCTCTGTGACTTTTAAAAGTTCCTCCTTCCTTTTTTCTTTAAGTCCCTTGGCAGCACCAAAACAGCTTCTTTCTCTCTCCCCCCTCCTGGCCTTCCCCCCTGTAGCTCTCTCTCCTTGGTATGGCACATTGTTCTGTGGAAATGGGTTGTTTTGAGTTCACACTTTGTTTTCCTGCTGTTTTTCTGGGAAGCTGGATATGGCACAAAAGATATGGGAACGGCTTGTAGGAAATTGGTTTGTTTGGGGAAACAATAAAAGAGAAACAGCCTGCATACCTCTCCTGTATGTTTTAAGGCATAGCAGACAGTATGTAAAGCCATAGCGGGTGTCATTTTTAAATACAATCCAAAGAAAAGTAAAATCTTTGTTTTAGTGTATCTTAAGCTTTGCATCCATACAGCTTCATTTGGTATAGTATTAGTCATTTGGTCTTATTGGTGAGGTAAGGGGAAAAGGTATCTTAATATTTTCTTTTGCTGTAGTAAATGCATATCTCAGTGTTCTGAACTTGAGATCGTCTTCGTTAGTGTTGACTTTGTTAGTTCAGTTTTCATCAATGGCAGCAGGTGATTTTCCCGTTCTTTCTGGGGTTAATGTTGGTGTCACAAAAAGGTTTTAATAGGAGTGATAATACTGGCCATCGCTGGCTCAGAAGGGATATTATTAGAAGCAAAACTTGAAGGTCTTTTTCTTGTTGTCGTGTTAATATTGCCATGTGCATTTTCCTTTTCCTCTTCATCAGTGCAATTAAAAATGGGCCACAACCTCTTTCTGCTGCATAGCAGGCTCAGCAGAAAACACAGTTGCAGAGCCTCCTGATGAAGGTGCGGAGTTACCTGATGAAGGCAGAGGTTGTATTTGTGAGGCACTCCTCCTAAAAGGGGAAGAATAATGAAAAAAGTTGAAATTTTTCTGAAGTAATTCTTTCAATTTCATAATTTTGGATTGGTGGTTTTGTTTACAAAGATATTAGAAAGGCATTGCTTAATAACAGTAATAAGATTTCGGTTAAAAAATCAAACCACAGGTGTAGGTGGGGTTAAAAATTTTTTTGAAGTAACACAAAGTAAATTTTTTTTGTGTTCAGGGTTTTTTGATGTTGTGTCAGTTCCTTTTGTCTGGGAAAAGAAAAAGAACATTCACTCTGATCTTTATCTCTCATCAACCTGAAACGACATTTTTCTTCTGATCTGTTGGTTTGACTACCTCTCTAAGCACAATTTGTCAAAAGCTATAGCAGTTTTTCAACTGATCTCACAATTAATGCCTGAGCTGAAGCAGCAGTATCCTCAGGTTTTACCCGTTCAGCACAGTGCATTGAATATGCTTAAACTTAAGCACATGCTTAGCTTTATTGCTGTTTCACTAAGCACTTTCCTATGTTAATCTTTGCACACACAGAATGTCTTTAATACTGTGACATCCAACCCCGTTATTAATTTGATTAGTCATGTTTTGACTAATGACTAATGACTAAAATAACATGTGCTGAAGCATGAATCAAGATATTCATTATAAACAATTATAGGAAAGTATGCTGGGCTATACACTGTAAAGGTTATCATGACAGGAAGTCATATTTTACATACACAGTGGGCATACTTTAAAAGTTCATTCTGAATTTAGAAAAATTACCTATCAGAGCAATATTCCATATGCTCATGAAAATCAGAATACCATGAGAAGCATATAATACTATATATATATTCAATATATGCATGACAGATATAGAATAAAAGGTAGCTGAGGAAAAGGAAGGGAATCTAATAAAAACAAAGGATTTCTGTTAAAATATTCCGCAAAACTGGAGAGCAGTCATAATGTAGCGTTTTTTAAAAAAGCTGTAGCAATTTGCATTTTAATTCCAGTTTTCTAATGCAGAAGAGTCAGTCAAAAACATCAAGAGAAATGCATTTGTAAGCAAATAAAAGCATTCTTATAAATAAAGATGGCTTAAGCAGTGTTTTTTAGCAAAGGTTATCAAGCTGGGAAATTAATAAATGTTGAGTGTGATAAATATTCTTTAAATAGGAAGATGAGAATTATAAATACGTATGAGGGTGGTGCATCTGGACACTTCAGCAGACTGCTGAGATGGGCCAGAGGGCCTCCAGCTCTAGGAGGCTTCTGAGGAGGAGGCTGAGCTGTGGGAAAGTGGCTTTGCAAATGCCCCTGAACAGTTCCTCCTCCTCTCTCTGCAGGTAGATTGCTGTGCCTGATTGCTGGTCTGAGGGGGTCAGCCAGATTTACATGGTAGCATGCCTATGGACACCCCTTTGTTTTCCGACAATTTCTTTGGAGTAGCAGATTACATTTGAAGCTTTTATTCATGCATGTGCACACCTGCGCGTGCATGTGTATACACACACACACACACACACACCCACGTATACACACCCGCATACACCCCATGTGCAGGGGGACTAAGCGGAAGGGATGGGTCACCCAGAAGTTCAGCTCATGGCCTTCATCCAAGTATTATTTCCCTAATGCTACTAGACACTCATAAAAACCAAAGGCTCGTTGGAAAGGAAGCTACTTTAGATGCTCCCTTCAGTTTTACCTCTGCTGTTTAATTCTTTCAACGATGCATTGGTTTTCCAGTCATTTCTTCATTCCTCCCTGTACATTTCTCCTCACTTGACTGATGAGTTTGTTTATGATTTACAGTATGCCTTAGAGAAAAATATTTTGATGCTTGAATTATTTTTACCTTAAAATTTATTTGAAGATTGAGGGTGAGATTATCTGAAATTGTTTATGTGTATGTCTACATATGTGCATATATATAACGGACATATGTAAGAATACATACCTATAGTGTAACAAATATTAAACTTAGAATGAACGCAATATATTATCTTGCAGTTGTGGCTAAGTGGTAGGAAAAGAGGTGCAAATATTACCTGTTTGTTGTAACCCTGGGCAGGAAAAAAATCACCTGGTATTTTTCTTTGAAGAATTTTCTCAATAAAGTTAAGAAAACCAAAATACTAGCACAGTAACTGTGTCCAAGCAAAGCCTATAATTCCAGACAGACGACTACCTTCAGTAAATATAAAGTAATTCTTAAAGACATGGTATTCAGACTGTTGGGGCTACCTGCAGTGCCAAAGATACGAAGAAGAAACACAGAAAAGAGAGGACTGCATGTGTAGAAGGTGGTCAGTGTCTTGGGATGTGCAGTTGTTTTGGCCCCAAGACTCTCAATATCACTGTAATTAGCAAAGTTCACAGCAAGTGTGGCACGTAGATTCAATTCACTTCCAACCGGCCTATGGTCCACTTTACAAGCTTGCTGCCTGTTTGGTCAGACAAATCCTTACTTGAAAGATTGCTGACAGAAAAACAGACGTCTATACTTTTTAACAAAGGAGAAGGCTGGCTGCTCCTTCAGATTGATAAAGTTCTGTACTAGAAAAACAGGGTGAAGGCAAAGGCTAGGCCCGGCCTGATGCAGAAATGGAAAGGAGTTTTATATCCAAGTTCTTCCAGTTTTCTAGCCATTTTAGAGCCCTAGAAGCTTGAAGGAGGGAAAAAACCCAGAAGCTTTCAAAGTTCATAATTGACAATACTATCAAGATGAAAAGGAAGAAAAGTCTATTGTATTAACTGAAAAAATAGTCATTCAGACTTCAGTGTTACAGTGCTTTATATGGCTGGAAGTACTAAAATAAGCACACAAAGCTAGGGTTTCTTTAAAAATGCATATACAATATACAATCTGCAGGATACGGTTGTATTCTTTTTTGTACTCCTGAGTTTGGGCTGACATAACCATGTAGGCACACACATTCTGAGCCGAACTGAGCATTGTGTCACTCGAGGCTTATGGACATGTAGCCCATTCTGTTCAGACCTCTTCTCCGAGTGACAGAGACGTGCTGACAGAGAGGCTTGCTGAGTGCCCATTGGAAAAGATGGGTGCTGGGCCCATGTTCTTGGGATGTGCTGGAGGATCCCCACCTGGTTCTGTATTCTGGCTTCTGTAATTACGCTTTATATATCTATGTATTTTACATACGATATATAAGCCACTGTAATAAGATAAGAATTGTCACTTATTTCTCTGAAATATTTTCCATCTGAAGTGTCATTTGGTGTGATCGTAGCATTTGGATTCTGACCAATATTCAGCACCTCCTTTTTACATAGGTAACGTGTTTGTTCTCAGTGTGTCAGGGCACAAAGCCACAACTCCGCAAAAAGAGCTCTCAGAGTTAACAAGAGCACAAGCCATTTGCAGTCTTCAGCCCCAGGAGCCTGAATAGCAAAGCTACAGGTGTGGCAAATAAAACCTGGCGTTGCCTCAGCCATTAGGTAGTTTAACAGCGCTCTGCCTATGCAGAAGATAAAAAGGAATGCGATTCACTACAGTATAGCACCAGATTTTCTGCTTTATTCCCTAGGCTTTCTGACACAGTCTTGTGAGTTTTGAGGTTAGGGACCTTGTGCAGTTCTCTGGCGCTAGCACTGGTTGTGTGTGGGCAGAGCTGTTCCCAGCCATCCCCCTCTGAAGTAGTGGTCTGAAGTCACTTGAGCATTGAATGTGCCCTGAACCAGGTGCAGGATGGAGGCTTTCATCATTGTATTTGAAAGAGGCTGTGTTGCTTTGGTGAGAGATCTGTCGTAATGGCAATTGTTGAGTTTTCTTAGCTAACTCCTGTGGTGTCCAGGGCACGTGACGTGTCTGAAACAGTTTCCTATTTCCATATGTTAACTCTTGTTTGGCATTAAACTATACATTTGCTCTTTACTCTCATATGGAGGTGGCAGATGAAATAATTGACTGTGAAACAGTGGTTCTTTAAATCAGACACTCATGGACACTTCCAGATCTCTGGAGGTTAATGGTTCATCAGCTGTACTGGGTATGATAACTTTTATGTGTGGAATGCAGGGTGGTACATATGGCACTAAACTCGGCATGAGGAAGATCTGGTTTCTAACCCAAGACCCACCTTTTAGTCATTTTTACTGGTATCTCCTTCTGCAGAAGTGGATCAATGATTTTTCCTTATTTTATGAAGCACTTGGAGACCTGGAGGTGAATATCTAGTGCTATAGATATCACCCCATCGTGAAGTAAGGTGACAAAAATAGCTTGGGCAAAAACAGGATTTGTTGACTTCTCAGGAATGGCAGTCTATACATTAAAACGTGGTAAAGCACCACATTCCACATTTAAATTTATAAAGTCTTAGAATTTGTTCACTATAAGACAAAATTTTAAATCCTTGGGCTTAGCCTTGAGGCCTCTATTCTTCACTTCCCAGGGAAGCCAGGAGAATGACTTGCACAATGAGGTCTGTGAGATCTGTCCTTAAACATCTGTGATTGTTTCCCAGAAATAAGTCTAGCCTGCCGTTTCATAACATCATTTTGAATAAATGGTTGAGTATTCCTATTTCAAGAGGGACTGCGGCAGTGTCTCTCCCTTGCTTTCAAATATCCTTTGTATTTTTCTCAGCAAGAGGTGAAGATACCAATAAGAGGCAGCAGCGGGCCTGTACTTGGATTACCACTGACAACCTAAGTGCTCATTTGAAATAGGTGGAGGATGTTAGCTGAGCTGGCTATAAGATTCTCGTGGGTGGAGGTGAGGACAACATCTGTCTTTCCTATCTTGTACTTGCCAAAGTTTTCCATTGTTCATGAACTCTCTCATGAATATAATATGTGAATTTTTGTCTGATTTAATGAATCCAAGACTTAGAGATTTAGAAAGGAAACCTACTCCAGATGTGTGCTGCAATTCCTGACTCAGGTGACTGCATTTCAAGTGCTAACCTTCTCCAGTATGTTCCACACTCCACGCTCAGTATCTTTTGAAGCTGTTTCTTTTGAGAATGGTCAGACTAGAGTTGTAAGAATGTCATGATTAGTAAGTTACAGTAAGGCTAAAACATCAATCGTTTGTCTTTTGTTTCACTGATTATTGCTAAATGCGATGAATCCAAGGCTCAAAGACTTGGCTTTAGACTAGGGCTGCAAATTTAGGCTAAAAGCCCATTAGCAGTTCAACCACAGCTTGCTTTGTCATGCAGCGGTGCCTGTTTCAGCCGTGAGTAGAGTGGAGTTTCAGACTGGAAGAATGCCCGTTGTACTGGGAGGTTCTGGTGTCCAGCCTCTCGTGTGTATCTGTTCCAGTGTGGAAATGACGTTCCTGGCCTGTTTGAAATTAGCCTTTCGCTCCAAATAAACAGCTTCCAACAGCATGAGAATACTTAGTTTGAGGAAGAATATGAGAGTAACAAGCAAGAAGAGTGAATTTCTGAGTGGCCTGGTAAAAATCAACTTGAACAGTTGTACAAAGGTGCTTACTGTGTGCTTTCTTGCACATGAATGCATTCTTTACCCTGTTCTTTCAGTTACAATTGTTTGTAATTCAATTGCATACAATTTCATTGACAAACATTTTCAAGTATGCAAGGGATACTCTGTACAACAAAGCGAGGAAACACGTAATAGCGCTAATTGCATGGTATGAATCAGAACAATCTTCCCTCAGAAACTGCAGGTCCTCTGAAAATGTAAATATTTTACAGGAACTTGATGGAATTTTCCTAGAAAAGGGGTGAAACTAATCATTTCAGTAATGCTGAAATGTCCTGTTCTGATAAATGTTTTGATAAACCTTCCTATTCCAATAATTTTGAACAATTGTGCAATTTTTATATGGATACTTTATCTTCAGTAACAAGAATATTGTATTTGCCATTTTATATGAGAATGTTTTAACACCTCCAAAGCATGCATCGGTGCCTTAGAATTTATCTTTTTCATAAATGCTTTGCTGAAAGTTTTCATATAACAACTTTTTGTCCAATTTAAAATGAAAATAAATCCCAATATCTCAGAATTCCTTATAGAATGGAGAATTCATTTTATGACCAACCCAAGACATCAGACAAGCGACAGGAAGTACACGCTGTTTGAATGGATTCTAGCTGTGTGTGTAAGCTCACACTTACGTATGCATTGGTATGAAATCAGATTAGAGAAGAAGTAAAATTTATTCACATTAATGAGGAAAAATGTCATAAAACTAGTATCAAAAAAAGGTTATATAAATGCATTGACATATGGCACAGTTAATTAAAAGTTCTTGATTGCAGTGCCGTTGCAAGTCCCTCATAGTCAGGCATAACAGCTCCATTTTGGAGTGTGGGAGTGAGGGCTATAGATGACTCTACAAGCAAAAAATGACTTGTATTTCACTGTTTGCAGCACCTTTCAACATACGAAGAGGGTTGTTGCTATATTTGTGGCTCCCAGTGCCTCCCACTCCCTAAATGTACTTGTTGCCCAGTGTCCTGCTGTTTGGTGGCATGTTTTTGATCATCTATTGTCTGCTAAGATTTTGACAGAACTGGCCAGTAAATTGTTGATTTTAACAGTTCTCAAAGCATTTTTTGAGCAACAGTGCATCATAGATTTGGATCAGTCAATGGCTTTACAAAAGATCTAGGAAACATTTTCTGCTATAGGGAAGAAGTAATAAACCAGGGGAATATTTGAGAAAATAAAAAAATAGAGCTGACTATTTGTTCATGTATATATATATATATATATATTTATATGTATATCTATATACAATGATTGTACTACCTGGAGGCTTAATTCAATTAAACTGCTGTAAAAATGAATGGAAATGCTGTAATGTTAAAATGGAAGCTGTGTTGGTGGCATGGAGGGAGAGGTCACAAATTAATTTCAAGCACAAGCAGACATGTTCGTAGAGTTAATATGATAGAAAACATTACTGGTTTAGAATGGCCTCCAATTCTTTTAAAATATTGCTACAGTATTTTTTCCCCAATAATCCTCTGCACAAACTAGATAACTGCACACCTCATTATCTCCCTTTAATTTCTTAAGTTTGATTAAACTTTAGGAAAAACTATGTCTTTGTTCTGATTTCCTGACATTAGTTATAAAGGACTGATCAGCTTGTGTGTACTCCTCATGGTGTGGACTACTTCAATCACATTTCCTGTAACTTCATGTTTCAGTTTCTAGGCCAAATAATCTTGTATTTGATTAAATAAACACCTTTGTCATAATGACTCTATGCCTACTTTAAAGGCGTTGCTGCGCCTATTGTTCTACTAGCTTGTCGGTCTGTTTTTTTGTAACTTATCAGTGAAATATAAATCAAAACCAGATACAGAAAGACATTTTGTTCTTTTATCATTAGTACAGAAAGTCCCAATGAAAAGCCAGCTTTTGCATAGTACAAGGGATAAAAAATGAAAAAGTCTTAGTGAAGGAATGGATTTTCTAGTTTTGCTGGTGACTTCCTGAGAGGAAGTATGTGGGAAAAAAAAGATGAAATGCATATCTAATATTTACCTCAGATAGCATTACAAACTGTTATACTTCACAAATGTGCATGAAAGACTCTTCCTACCTGCCACTATATTTAGTACATGTTGGTTCCTTCATATTACGTTATCCCAGACACTAATTACTACAAAAGGAAAGGCTTCATTTCTGAGATTTCGTGACAATGTCTTATTGTCATGAGAAATCCAGAAGATGACCACTCCAGTACTAAAACTATTCCCTTAAAGGTACAAAATTTGGCACAATTGAATGGAGCCTTGTAATGCATCTATTTTATAATATTTATTAATGTTTACTTTGCTTTAGCCCTCTTACTGCTTGATGTTGCCAAACTGCTCCAGTAACAGCATTAATATGGATGAGAAGAAAAGATTAGCATGTAAATGAGTAATGAAAAGCATTTACTAGAAATAGAACTGGCATCCATATGTGAAAAGTCCTTGCCAGACATCGTCAGTATTAATATCTTTCTTTGTCTATGTTTATATGCAGCCAGACCATGCAGCTATTCCTCATAACGGTGAACACTGACAGTTTTTATATTACATTTGGTCCAGGAGCTAGCATTTATAATGAGTGCAGAAAGTGCATTTTTAAGACCCTGCATTTAGGAAAGAATTGCCCATACTGCTTTCCATCAGCTGTTCAGTACTATAGTTTGCTATTAGAGCCTTCCTTCCACAGCTTCCACTGGGTTAAGGCTTCTAGACTTTAATTAGCGAAGAGAAATCAAGGATACACAAGTTGAAAGGAAGCATACAAGGAGCAGCCGAAGGATATTTTCTGTCTGTTTCAGGGACTCCAAATTATGTCGTGTATCAGACAGCTGTATATAGCCGAGAAATGTTTCACATTTCTTGGTGTTATTTCTATGCTATCCGACGGTATGAATTTCACATGAGGATACATCAGTTTGTATTAGCTGATTGCACAGTGTCAGTGTGTCTTGCGTGGCTTGCGGAGTCTGAAGTGCCCAGGCCACTTACTGCCCAGAGCGCCTCACGTTTCAAGCTTAGCAGGGGGAAAAAAGAAAAGTCAGCAATTACAAACACGTGACAGACAGCTCCCACCCATGCATTTCAGAAGACTTCTTGTGTGTGAGGATGTGCAAGGACCAGGTGTGTCACCCTGTCGTGGTTGCTGGTAAATCGACATCAGCGGCCCTGAGCGCATTTGACAAAGATGACAGAAGGTGCAGCTACCTGAATCCTCAGCCCTGGCAGCAGAACAGATGCTAAACATAGTTTCCATGTTTCCCACAGTGAAACCTCAATCTCACTTTTGTGCAAGAGGAGAGAAAAGGCAGTTAAGGAGGAAGTAAGGCTAATTCTAGTTTAGGCTGTGTTCTCTAATTATGCTGACTCCTCAAAATTATGGAAAAGCTTTGTCAACTAGTTCAGCTTTTCTAATGTGCACAAAGGATGAGTAATACACGTCCTAGTGTCCTTCAGGATACCCCAGTGAAAGTCAATGAAGGCTCAGAGTAAAACATCACAGGAGACACTACCATAGGGTGTACAATAGATGATAATAGCAGGATGGAGTTGGAGTACAGATGTGTGTTTGTTACTAAATTAGAATAAAGACCTAGCTAGCAAGTTGCATGTTTTTTCTCCTTTTATAACTTGACATTCTTTTGTGAAATGTGAAGTCAGAGTCCATCTCCTGGGTTCATTTATGTTTGTCTTGTTTTTGCCATTGTCTTTTATATATTTGCATACCTCTCATTAATTGGCATCATATTTCTGGCATTCGCTGTCCTCCTCAAGAAGTTAAAATGTGTGCACTTTCTCTCTTTGTGTAACGTAATATGCATCCATAGCATAGGCAATATTTACTGTCTTTCTTAAAGCCAATAAATAGAAACCCGTCTTTTTTTGGTTTAAATTTATGCTTACTCTAATTATTCCTAAATTAACTTATGTTAGGTGGAGTCGGGTTTAATAGGAAGCAGAATAAAATCGCTTTGCTTCACTTGTGTGTGGGAGGGTAAGAAATACAACTGTTATGTAGCATTTTGGTACCTGTTTTGAAAATATCTACTAGTCAATGGTTCACGGAGAAAAATAATATTCTGCCTTTTGTATTTTCAGTCTTGTATCTATCTGCTTTCTCTTGCACAATTCGCTCTTTCATGTATTTACTGTAGCTAGCTCTTACAAAATTAACATTACATAACATGTTATTCTGCCCATATATTAGCTTTCCAGTGGGGCAGAAGAGAGGAAAGCGTGCAGCAAATAGTCTCAGGCACTGGATATACTGTGATCGCCTGGCCATGATATATATATGTATATGTCTTCATGAAAAAGTTGCATCGACTATACTGAGAGAATTCCCCCTCCCCAGCGTAATGTTTCCTTTCTTTAGTTTTTGTGATATGATCCCTGCTGCTTTACCATCCAAGCACATCAAGTCTCCCCTGCTGTCTCTCAGTCCAAAGTAGCCACCCTTTGGAGTCCAAATATGAGTAGTCATCTCCCCACACATCTCCTGGAAAAGCAGGAGCATCTGCAGGCTTTCCCAGCACAAATGGCTCATCAGGAAAGCATCAGACCACCAGCAAGAGTGTTTCATAGCATGATCGGGCAGGCCAAGGACCCAAAAGAGTCTGAGAGATGTGACAAAAGGGACATGTTATTCTAGCATTTCTCCCCTCTCCTGGAAGCACTTTCACACCCCCAGAAACTCAGGATGTTGCAGTTAGGAAGCTGATTGTTGTTTGGAGGGGAAGAGTGTGGAAAGTAGGGGTCATAATTAAAGTGTTAAAATTAATGGTTATATTTTGGAGGTGACCTTTGCACTCAAAAACCATCCAAATAGCAGTAATGAAACACTATAGATCTCTGTCTGATTTTTGCCTCTTGGCCTGTGGCAGGAAGAGGGAGTCAGTTAATGTTAGTGATTCAATCATGAGTCTCATGGTACTTGGAACTCACTTGAGATCCAGCTCCCCAGGTCAACAGATTAAGGGGTAATCTCAATTTTCATGAAAAATAATAAGAAGAAAGTGATGTTCTAGCCCTTGTAGCTGGAGAGAAAAGTATGAATATTAACAGAGTGCACCCTGAGGGCTCACAAACCAGACAAGTAAAAAGAATGATAAATGTATAACCCCTTAAAATGAATAAATACAATTCCTGATTTTTAAGATCATAATTGCTGCATAATTGCTGGAGCTTTTGTAAAGCAGCTGAGGAAGGTAAGACCATGGTAGGCAGCAGTGTGTTTTCCCGCAGGCTGAGGATTCCCGTTGCTCTGGCTCTCTTGTCTCTCCCCTCTCCATTTCATTCTCCTTCACTGACAGGGCCATGCTATTCTATTGTCCTGCGGTTGGCTGTCAGCAATGGGGCTGGCTGCGGCATGGGCCCACACACGCTGCCTCGAGAGGGTGCGGTTGCACACGGAGCACCCTGCCCCAAGTCTGACTAGGACGCCGGCCCCCCTCTCTGCTGGCCCCCATGCCTCCAGCCATCGCCAGCTGGCCGGCTCACCGGTTGCTCTCGTCTGGCACGCTGCACTCCTCGGCACACCGCAACTTCAGCCAAGCCTCCTCCATTTGGTAGGGCGGCTTGCTCTGCAGCAGACTGTGGCAGCCCCACCAGGAAGGAGGTGCAGGGCAGCCCCCCATTCTACCCATGTTAGTACAGAGTCGGAGGAAGGTAGTCCTGCATTGGGTTACTACTGATTTAGAGAGTTGCAGAGCACCTGCAGATGGAGAGAAGGATTTTCCTTTGGACAGCTGGGTTTTGGTGCACCAGCTCCCTGACCCTGTTATCCACAACGCTGCCCAGTGCTGAGGGTCAAAGGGAAGGCAGGAGCCCTAATGGAGACCAGCTCACATGGCCATGGAGCCCTGCTGGCAAGCATACCCAAATTAGACACCTATGGTTAGGTAGTATGAATCCCTTCACAAGTTTCAGCCCTTTCCTCTGCTTCCTGGTGGACCCGGTGGGCACCCAAAGTCTTGTCAGGAAGACATCGCCTCTAACCGTACTCCCACAACTTGGCTCCAGATAACATCAGGAGGAAGTCCATACCAATCCCTACCATCCTCTCATGATGAGGAAGAAGGATGATCTTCCCTCATATGTATATCCAATGTCTACTTCATTTTTGTGTCTGGTCTCTGACTGGCTGCAACTGCAGCTGCCCCACCACTGACACATCTTTTGAACTCTGCCACCCCAAATGGT
Source organism: Struthio camelus (assembly GCF_040807025.1). Lineage (NCBI taxonomy): Eukaryota > Metazoa > Chordata > Aves > Struthioniformes > Struthionidae > Struthio > Struthio camelus. Next base: position 122,949,554 of record NC_090942.1, on the reverse strand, counting down.
TGGGGCCGGAAAGGTGCAGCAACCACATTGTCACCACAGCAAGGGAAGAGGGCCTGGGGAAGTCCTTCCTACACAGCAGCAAAGCGGGACGTCTAGCCAGTATGCCAGGAAGTGTTGTTTTGAGAGGGGGAGAGAAGACTGGTCGGCACAGTGTCCTCCCGGGCTGCGTGCTGAGGAGCAATGTCCAGCCAAGGGGCCAGTTAGTACCTCCACCAATGCCAGTGGCAAATCCTAGGCTAATCTGCCTTTTGCTGCTGCTCAAAGAAAGAGCAGGATCCCTGGTTCAGAGGTTACACCCAGCTGTAGCACAGCTCCTTGTCCAGAAAGGAATTGGCCTTAATCCTAAAGGAAGGAAGAGGAACTCCCAGTGAGTCAGCAAAGTCTAACTTCTAATCGTTTCTTGAAGGGGGAGTTAATGCAGCTATGGCAGTTTACACCCACTGCAGATCTGGCCCTCCACATCTATATCTTGGAAGCAAAAGGCCTAAGCTTCACTGCCCTTCCTGCACTCTTCTCACTGTTAGCTCTCAACTGCTTCTCCTAAGCGTTTAACAGAGCCTGCATGTGCATCTTTTTAGCTCTTAGCAGGAAATATCTCACCAAGTCAGTACTTCAAGGGAGACGTTGTTTCTATGAGATACATTGACAGTGGGCCTGGCACCTGAGTCCTCATCCCTGTGGACAAGCAGCACGCCTAAAAAATAATAAGCATTTAAATAAGCAGTCAGCTGTTCATCTTGTCATGAGATGAGCAATCCTTTTTCTTGTGTGGTATAATATCTCCTCTGGAACACTTTCATGCTGACTTCTCTGGTTTTCAGGAAGCATTATCAGTGGTGAGTGAAGATCAGTCCTTGTTCGAGTGCGCCTACGGATCGCCCCACCTTGCGAAGACAGAGATGACCGCCTCCTCTTCCAGTGAATATGGGCAGACGTCAAAGATGAGTCCACGTGTTCCTCAGCAAGACTGGTTATCGCAGCCCCCAGCCAGAGTCACCATCAAGATGGAATGTAACCCAAATCAAGTTAACGGGTCAAGGTAATAAGGCTGGTATTAAGTACACTTTTTGTTATGATGGGTACAATTCGATTGTCTCTACTTGGGAGTCTAGCTCCCTTAGATGCCCTAAGATATCCCACCTGGCCGCTAGCTACTGCCCGAGGAGCCTACAGGCCTCCTGTACATGGTGTGCCACATCTGCCAGTCCTGTCTGGATGTCTCAGATACTGCAGCGTCCCAAATGGTGCTACAGGCACAGTCCTCTCATAAGCTCTGCAGTGCCTTTCTGTGTTTCCTTTGACTGTGGATAATTTAGGATGTGGACTTGCATTACACTCTAGGTGAAAGAGCACATGCGGTAACACGAGACGACATGTAGTCTCTCCTCCTTATTAAAGTTAGCAAAATGTGAGTTTGCTGTATTTTTTGGGAGGCTAGGTTTATTCATCTAGGGGTGTGGAGTATGTGAACTAATACGTGAAGTTGTCAAAGTATGGTAATTTGGACTGCTGCTTTTGCTCTAAATGTAGTCAAATAGGGCAGCATAGGAACTAAATTATTGTAATGGTAGAGGGAGTGAACTTTACTGGTAATGGTAGAGGGAGGAATTGATCTTTACTTTTATTTTACTTTTATATTTACTGCAAACATAGTGCCAAAGAGCATAATCATGGAGTTGGACTTATGGAGAGCTGACACTGAAGAAACAGCATATGGACGGAGGCAAGCAGGGGAGTAGAAAGGAACAGGAAAAGATATTAGTCAGCTGAACAGATAGTAGCTACAGCATGTTAGCAGGTTGATTATTGTCTAGGGGCTTTTTTTGTGGGTGTCACTGTGAAGGAGAATTTCATGGGTTAAGTAGAAAGAGTAATGCAATGGATTTGTGGATACTGACTGGTAGCTCTCTCGAGCATAGGAGCATTATGGAATTTCTCCCCTGTGAAAAAGCACAATGATGTTTTTTTTTTAAGGAAACTATCCCAATCAAGTGATTTCATGTTTAAAATGCCAACCTCTCAAAGCAATTTTCCTTTGGTGTTGCTGAAGGACGGAGGTCCAGAAAGAGCCAGTCACTCACAAGTGTTGGTGATGTATCAGTGAAGACTGTGCTCCACTTCTCTTTGTCACAAACACCTGCCTATTAATCTAATCTCCCAACATCAGTTGTTTAAAAAAAAAAGCCTTCAGCCGCAGGCAATGTGGTTACTCTTCACACTTGCTGTGCTAATGTGGTTAGCACCACTAGCAGGGCAAAGTGGTTTGACAGTATATCACACTCGTGCTCTTCGTTACTAAGGATGGAAATTGTACTGAAGTCAAATCAGACTTTCCATTGAATAATCAAAGATTTGAGATATGCAGAATAAGCAGTGAACTGAAATTTAAGTTGTAGAGTATTAGGGGAAGTCTTTGTAAACCTGCTTATTCCGAACCGTTTTTAGAGAAGGGTTTGTTTCTACTAAACAAATATATAGAAATAATCACTAGTGGTGGGTTGATTCAAAACCAATTTTGCCTGCTCCCTAACATTCAATATTTATTTTGAGATTTCTGTAGGAGAACTGATTGCTGCATTTTCTCTATGTAAGCTCTATAAAGTGTGTTAGAGTAGAAAATTAGTGTTAATACTTACTGAGATTAGCAACAGTAACTTATAATGTTACACATAACTGAAATCAATCAGACACAAAATCTTACTTTCACGTGCTCCCAAATCTTAAGAATGAGTCTGGTTGATACAGATCCTTCTGAAATTTGTGGTCAGTCACATTTTTAAATGATCAAGCCAGAATCCTGAATATGCTGTCCTGGATTCTTAACAACCATAACTAGCCTGAAAATTAGAGCTGAGTTTGTGAATCGTGGGTATTTTGCTGCTGCTGTGAAGGTTTAAGTGCAAAACCTGTAGGTAGTAATGCTACCTTTTGTTAGTTGAAACTTTGTCCTGTCTAATCTTTGTTCACAGCCCTGGTAAGGATTATATTATGATTTAGGAGATCAGCATCTTCACTGAGTACAAAAAGTGTACCCATAATGAGATCAGTTAAACTGGGACTCCAGGTGAAGCCGTGTTGCCTGTGTGTGTGAACACAATGTAGAAAGTGTACTCTCAACCACCAGCCTGTCTAAAGTCAGTAGAGATCAGTAAGTGCCCTGATTTTGGAGCTCAGAGAGCTGCAGGGACCGAAGTGCCTGGCTCCTGCAGGGCTGCCTTGGCCCAGAGGGCAGGGCAGGTGCCCAGCTCCGAGACACCACTGCTGTTATACCTGCGCTCCGCTTTACTCCTCAGAGAAGCTTAAAAAAGGTAGCTGTAGATGGACCACGTGGTTGGGCGTGCAGTCAGAGGACACCCTGTGCTCAGCACCTTAGGGTTTTTCCCTTCATCTGGGGACTCTGCAGTTTTTGGATAAAAACAGAAATAACCTAGGGAGTGGAGAAGCACAACTCAGCCAGCATATGGTCTGGGATTAGCTGTGAGGCATCACGTAGATTTTTCTTCTTCCTGTTTGTAGCAAAGCTGTTAACTGCTGTAAAGAGTTAGGGCAGCACTCAGAACTTGCCAAGGCACCTGAAACCCAATGACACAGCTGGCATCTGAACCCTCAGTGACACACCTTTGCCCTATCCTGACCTCCTGTGCACCCCATGAGAAGTACAAAGATGAAAAGAGCCTATTTTGTGTGCCTGCTCTCCAAGGAAATAGCAGTAGAGCTGCATACTGCAGCTTAGAATTTGGACTTTAGTACACCTGAACAGCTCCAGAAGGCTTGTGCCTCGTTTTTATCTGAACACTGCCACTTAACATTACTTAATGTGATCATCATTAGCAAGTGAACAGACCAGTGGTGACCATTCTTTCCCAATATGAGCCGGTGTGCGCACTGGCATGCAGGCTATGCTGGCACGAGAGACTGTGCAAGTTACTCCTCTAATTTGCAAAATGTCTATGATCAGAACACTGATTTTTTAAAGTGCACATTGGCTCTTTCTACGTTGATTTAAAAATAACCTGCAGCATTTGAAGCAGGCTTTGGTTTATTAATCTTGGATTCAACAGCCTCCCCTATTGACAGAGCAATGCAGGGTTGATAATTGGAGGTAGCTAGGGAATTCATACTGCACTGCAATTCCTAAAAGAAGGTGGTGTGCTGAAAAATAAACAAAAAAATCTGTAATAGACAACAAAAGATAGAAATAGATTAACAGAACCAAAATATTTTTCATGCAAATATAGCTTGAGTATACATTCTATATATATTCTTAACACAAGCTAAAAAAAATCATTTATGTAATTAAAATGCACTGTTTATTCTGTGGGAAAACTATTATAAGGCCCAGCACAGTTATGAAAAAAATAGATCTGAATATTATACTTTTAGTAGATAACTAATTTTGCCAAATAAATGATGTAAGTGTGTTGTATTATTTCTAAAACTCATATACCTATGAGTATGTAATATATATATATATAGTGTTAGAACACTTCACTTCAGAAATTGTAAGGGCTCTTCATATGTGATACTCATACCAGTTTCAGAAGAAAGTGTGTACCACTCAAGCCTTCCATAAAATGGAATTGCTTGCCAATAATATATCATTAATAAATAGTTGTCTCAAATATTGTGATATTATATTGATTAGTACAGACAATATGCAAGTCACTGCAGTTCAGTGCAATATATGCATCTCTTACAAGTGTGAAAACCATTTGTTCCTTCCTTGAGTCCCCCTGGGCCTTCGCCATTTGTATGTTGGTATTTCACTGGTTTCCTGATAGATTATGTGCTGTTTGCTACACGTATATTATTGGCCACAGTTTATGTGCATAGATTAGTGGTGTCCTGCCATCTCGTAGGCTGCTTTGCATTTACTTTTCTGCAGAAGCCTCCTCATTTGCAGTCCATACATTTCTTTCCTTAAATGCTCAGTTCTTCATAATGTTCTTCACATGCTTCATCTAAATGTTAAAAACGAACACGTGGTAGCTAGAGAGCTTGGAGCTGATTCTCATTTTTTGTAAACTGTATCTGCTTCATTTACACCCCTTTTAAAATCTGGGTTGTCCCAAAGCAGTCTAAGATATCATGGTTACGTTGCAGAACCTTAGAGATGTTGTCCTCGGGGATCCCCAGAGTATCCACCATAATTATCTTCCTACGCGGGAGACTGGATCTGAGTAATACAGTGTACCAAGGATGCCAAACAGGGTACCAGACCCCACAGAGTGGTAACCAGAGCATAGTTAGCTTCATACTGATCTGCAACCCAGCTCTCCCTACTCACTGTGTTAGGCTGCTTCCTGGCCATATATTCTGTCTAGAAGAGGGAATAAAATTTTAGGAGTGTACTGAACCTCTTACACATCAATAATTAAGTACTCACTCAAAACAGAAATATATTCACTCTGCTGAGACTCTCCTTTCCCCAGATATACTTTGGCTGTAATTGCCTCACATTAAATCTCAAAACATAATGGTTTCAAAATTGGTATTCCTGTGAATACTGAAGAAATAACTTTAGAAAGAAGTTAAAGGGTTATTTTCAGTGTGCTGCTGAGGGAATTAGCTACGCAGTTTTCTTTAACAATAACAGTATTTTTAAAACTAACCCCTGCTGCACAGCACCAGAAAATATAGCCTAAGGGCTTACTTTAAACTAAGCAGAGCACAAAAAGTTGAAATTAAAGCTGTCATTTACCTTGCTGTTGTTGCATATATAGTGTAGATTGTCACATGTGGTATCAAATTCAGTTTCTTTAAATCCATTATGTTGGTACAGCCTTTATATTTCTTTCAGGCACATAAATCTGATAAGACCTTTTGTGACATATAGTGAATCTTTCACCTGACTGTAGTAATATTACTTCCTGCTATTCATCGGTCTTGACTCAGACTAAAAGATTCACCCTGTTAGTAAAGTACTATAATATAAATCTGGAAACTGCATATGTCACACTGTTACTTACTTTTCTGTTTATTGCTCTTTACACATTTAATTGAATTAAGTATGAGCAATTTTATTACAATGAATGTGTGCAATTCATGTTATGCATTTAGGGTGAAATTTGCCTCAGCACAAATGCTCTCACAAGTCCCTGGGTACTGGATCTTGTTTAAAAGACCATTTGAGTTGGTGGATTGCTTAGCTGGCTCTGAATACATTCGTCTATGGGACTCATAGCTTGTACACCACTAAACCTATGGGTGGAATATGAAAAGGTACCTTGGAAGAACTAAATTTGCTGGTAACTAAACTCTCTTTTTAAGGGAGGCTGAAGTGGAACACAGGGTCTTATTCAGGCCATCGATAAATTTCACATGTCACGAGCAGTGTGATGATTTCATTAAAAAAGCATTCCCAAAGTTAGCTGCAGTGAAAGCTCAACAGAAGTTTTCCAATATCAGCTTGGCTGATTCAGAAGTTTTAAAGAAATGCCAGAAATAATTAGTTGTCATTAAGATTTAATCAAGTGCAGAATGTTATTTTAAGTGCTACCAATTGTTGCTTGAAAAACATTTGAAACTGAAATTATCACTTAATATATCTTTTGTGCTGGCTCTTTTGGGAAGTACCATTTTTTCTTGCACGTTACTGTTCTGCATTTCCATCAAAGAGCTCAGTACTAGCCGATTTGAATGCATATGACAAACAGGACTCTTCTGAGTCCAGAGTGGCCTCAGCTTTTTTCTTTTCAGCCTTGTTGTAAGCTCTCCTAAATTGCAGCTATTTTATGCTATACAAACCAGCAAATGAGGATGGGTAGCACTTGAGGTACCTTAAGCAGTCTAGCCACTTGCCAGCTAACTTATCCAGCCGTGAAGAGGGATGCAGTCATCCCTGTGGAGCATGGCATTGCCACCATAACCGGACCATCCTGCTCCCGGTATCCAGTCTTTAAGCTGAGTTGGGCACCTCTCCATTACTCTGCAGTCTGTGGCATAGATAGTGGTGCACCTAGTTAGAGTATTTGCACACTTTTCATGCGTTCAACATGTTGAAAGCAGGACCGCTGTGCAGCAATCATCCTGACGTCACTTGTTTTTCAAGGGCATGACTTTTTCCATAGCTGAAGCATCACCACGCGGCATAGGCTCAGTGCCTTTCATTCTACATCTGGTGGTGTACCACCGGCATGCAACCCAGGTATTCTTTGTAAACCTCAGCTCGGACTAAAGAGCAAGCCAGGTCCAAAACCTATGGCAATCAATGGGATTCACTGCTCTGGCTCCAGCAGGGCTCGAGTCAAACCCTACATCAGTTTGCAGCAAAGCTGAGAGACCTGTCTTATGAGGATGACTTTCCTAATGCGCTTATTGGAGCTGCCTATATAGAGTAACATTAATCCTGGGTAAAAAGATGTGATGTTAGCTATCTCAGATTGACAATCTTTATTCCCACTGACTGAGTGTTCTTGGAGTGGCTGCCTACCAAACTGGGAAAATTGCAAATTCAGGATCTTCTTCATACAGGGCTTTATGTTTGACTGCTTCATGAAGCAGCTCTTTGCTCAGAAAATCCACTAGCTTAACATTTGTGTGTGTGCGTGTGTGTGTGTGTATGTGTGTGCCTGTGGCTTGGCTCTCTTCTTGACACAGACATGTTGCCAAAGTGAAAAACAAGCTATCTTTCCAGCCCACCACTACTCTAGCTGCCTTTAGCTATGCTGCCAGGTGCTAGCTAAAGAGCTTTCCACTCGGAGATAATGTGTTCACTCTTAATTGGCACAGTTACATTTCAGATTGACCACTGATACTTAAATTGTGTGCTCAGATTTCAGAGTTTAAGATGGAGATGAGGACAGTCAGAATTTCAAATGTGCTAAGCAACCAAAAGTTCTCATATGAGTAGTGGAATATAAAATTAGTCTTCAAACATTGACATAGGGCCCCACAAGAGTTATGATCATCGTCATTATTTATAACTATTGCTATCATTACTGCTTTATTTCCAGTACGGCATTTACCATGTTTAGAGCATTACTGAAGAGCCTGTGACTGTGGTGCTCCCTTGTGCTGCCACTGTGCAGACACTGACGGGAAGCTGTCTCTGACCCAACGGGCATTTTGAGAGGAGCCTTCTCCTCTCCCCCTTCATTAGCAGGTGATTTATTTTGATCAGGGTAGTATCAGTGGGGGTGTTCAGTATTTAAAGTCTGGGAATAGCATTTTAAAGACAAAACAGAACACGAGTAAGATAAAGAAAAGTGGCTAATCTTCTTTGACTTTAAAATTTTGCACCCATCAGCCTCACCACCAAATAATACCAATCGTGAAAATCAGCAGACATTCCACAGACATGGGGGATTATGGTTTCCATACAAGATATCACTTCTATTTATGCTTGGCATGCTGTACTTTGCTAACCTTCTATACGATCCCTGCCCACAAAAGAAGGCCTATGCAGTTTGGGAAGGGTCCTGTCTCCCAGTATTTCATATTTTACGAAACCACAAATACAACAGTCTTACAAGCTCTTGAAATGAAATACAATTTGAGAAATGTAATCCATTACCATTATAATAGAATTTCTATAAAAATAATAAAAGAAAAACAAGAGAAAATAGGTCGTGAAAGTTATAGGCCAACTGGGAAGTCATTGTGGCTTTGGCCTAGCTATCACCATATCAGACTTCAGAATTCTCCCAGGCAGCAATCTAATTGTAAATTATGTATATACAGAACATCATTTCTTAGCTCTGGCTTTTAGTGACCCCCTTCCCTTCTTTCCCTTTCTTCACTCCAACCTCACACATAAGAAATATTGAAGTGTTTGCACTAATGGAGAAATGACAACGTGCAGTCAAACTTAAACCAGCTGTTTCCCCACACTGTGAACACAAAGAGTAAGGCTGGTAATATTTATAGCTTGACTGGCCTCTAGTGAGCCAGACGCTGACTTGCCTTAATTTGCCATGATGGCCTTAAGGCTTGAAGCAGCTGTGGAGTGCAAGATAGCCAGAGAAAGTTATGAAAAAAGAAAAAAAAAGAAAAAGAAAAAGAAAAAAAGATTGTTTCAATTAGCAAAAGTTATTGTTTGATTGAAAATGAACAGCTGCTGCATATGCAACTCAGTAAATAAGCATCTTCTGTTTTGCTTGCAGAAAGCCAATAAAGTTGTGTGTGTTGGCATGTGGCATTTTTACTTTCTCCTTGTGTTGAAAGAAATAGCTGAGGGCACCTCTGTGCTGCATGCCATGACATCTCCTAGAGACCACCCGAAACATCCATAGAGCCTAGAGCAGCCCCACGTGGGGGTATTTTGGAAGCTGCAGGGGATGTGCTGCTGCAGGGTGCCCACCAATGCATCAGCTGCTAGCTGAGGCCATCCCAGAGCCACTCAGGTCCTGTGCATAGACCTTCCCAGGGTCTGTGGCCCCAGGGGGACATCACTTTAGTCTTTCTTTTCTTGCTTTTGACACTTACCTTATAGCAAAGATAAACAGGCTGTCACTGTGGCTTCAGCATCAGCTTACACCAGCTTTAGCCGGCACCACTGATGCTGAGGGACATCCCTCCCTCCCGCAGACCTCATAGCTCGTTCCCACCCTTGCAGTCCCCTTCCCCATGGGCGAGGGCGCATTTACACGGCCACCCTGCGTGGCTACAGCTAACCACTTTCTTATTCATCCATCCTCCCACCCACCTTAGTCATGTATTTGTTGGGGAAGGTGCCCCCCAGTCCAATTCACTAAGCAGTCATGCACAAACACCCCAGGCATCCTTCAGCCTACCTGCATTTTTGGCCTTTTAATGTCTCTGTTACGTGACAGTCCTCTGTGGAGGATTTAGTGCTGCTTTCTCAAGAGGCTATGGAAGAGAAAATAAAAACTGTGTTTTCCTTTCAGCAGGTTAACTGTGGTGGAGCACACCCAGCAGACTTAAGGGGAAGGTGCCTGTATGAGAACGGCGCTCTCGGTACGCGTGCAGGGTCTGGTTTTGTGTACGTGCCAGAATAAAGCATCCAGCAGCTCTAACTGCAGCTCTGGCCAATGAGGCTGCATGGTGGAAATCAAATTCAGTCAAAGTATACGTTTGGGCCCCTGTTACCACCACTGAAACCACTTTCCAGAGTTTCACTTGCCGTCTGCAGGAGGCACTGCTGGTGCTAGCGAGGCAGGCCTTCGGGCTCTGCAAAGCTGCTAGTGTACCCTCACTCCTGTGCCAGCACGTGTGAGTGCAGGGGTACTTCTCACCGTCTGGTTGTTCCTGGGGATCAGTGTGAACAGGGGATCCAAAGGACCCCTCTTTACATGTCACTGCTATGACAGGTCTTGGCTGACGTGAATGCCACTGATTCATGCAGAAAAAATGGGTGTATACAGGGGCAGGGAAGCGAGCCTAGGAGTGCAGCTGTGTAACCCTCTGAATTGATATCATTGACTAAAATATGTCATGCATGCTTTAAAGCACAACAACATACTTTAAAATAAGAAGTCTTAGGGAAATTCTTTTTTTTTTTTTGGGGGGGGGGGGCGGGCATGGGGAGCACCAACCAATTTCAGTCTAGCTTGAGTAGCTGCAGTGAGTGGAAAGCAGTCTGAGCATGCCTTGTAATACACTAAGTATGAGCTGACATTTATGTTATGTCATTTTGGCTAAATATAAATTCGCATGGGTTAGCACTATTTAGCTGAGGGCAATGGGTTTGCGCAGCTCTCCCTTTCTACCTAAGGACCGGGTGGGGACATGACAGACCTTCTGGGGCTGTTCCCTCTTTCGCAGATCTCTGACGTGATGAGATGGGAGAGGCAAGGCGAGGAGAGGAAAGGGGAAGAGAGGAAGCTGTATCCTGTAGGAAAGAATCACGGTTTATTCCCCAGAGCCTCACTGAAGAAATGTTCACAGTAGCTCAGCATCTAGCCTGGCCTGACCAACCATGGACTGGACTGGGAACCACGAATGGGAAACTCTTCAAAGATATTCTTATATTTTTCTGTTCTCAGGAAACAGAGCTACTTTCCTATAAGTAGCTCTGTAAGAAAGTTATCCAAGCTGTGGTTATTAAATTAACTAAGAAAGATATCGTTTAGATATTTGGATAACACATTTTTTCTCATGTATTTCCCTCAAATAAATTAAATACAAGGTTTTATATTACAGGAATGTTACTAAGATAATGCAAAATTTTGCTGATTCTTAATCTATGTTATTTTAACACAACGCAGGTGTTTTATGTCAGATGGGGAAAATAGTGGTATAGCGAAGAAGAAAAAATGCGTTCCATACACTTATTTATGGACATGCATTTGCTTTCATCAGAGGCAATGGCTGGCAAAACTCCCATTGGCTTCAGTAGGAGCAAGCACTAAATTTAACTATCGAATCATCTTGACTCTAAGTGATGCTAAATTAAGGTCAGGTTTCCAGGTCCAAGAAGCCATGGAGAAGTACTTTTGTCCGTAGACATTTATCAGCAACCAGAGCTGAAACAATTGAGGACAGGACAAAGTGCTCTTGAGCAGTGTGATTGTAGTCTTTTCACCATCCCCTCCCCCCCCCCCCCACATACACACACTTTTTTTGGTAAATTCCAGGTGTAACAAAGTATATTTACAAAGGGTAAAAATAACATGCAGCTGTGAAGCAAAACATCTCAGGTTTCAATTCAGACCTGGAGCTGAGGATGAATCACTGCAAGGCTGCACCCTTTATGCTGGGCACATTCTGAAAGCTGATTTTCCACTGCCCTTGGTACCCTGGTGGTTCAGAAATAAAGCAGACTCACAGAACGTCCTAAAAAAATTTGCAGACAATCAGTCTCTTCTTGTCCTGGGCCCTAAAAATACCATTTTCTAGTGACTGCTTGCGTTTTCAGTTTTGCTTTCAGTACTGTAGAAGTCAGTTCCAGACGCTTGCTTTAAGCCTTGGTTCAGTGGTATGCGTAAGCACACACTCAATCTGAAGTACCCAGGAGTCCTGCTGGCCCCCATGGAGTTGCTTACATGCCTGAAGTTAAGCACGGACTTAGGAGAGTTGCTGAAGTAGAGACTTGCTTGTCCACCCAGGAAGCTAACGGGACAAAATTTTTGACCATCTGCTTCTGGACTGTAATGCAAAGTTATGACTTATTTATGATCTTCCCCCCCACCCCTTGTCTGTTTATGCTCAGATCAGAGAACCAGCCCAGCAGCCCTGTCAAACTGCCAAAAGCTGTGTGCTACTACTGAATCTTTCACATCGTTTGTTCTTCAGTGTTTACAGTAGTGTTTTTAATGCCTGATTGCCCATAGCAGTGGGGCAGGCTAATACTGATGTTGTATTTCACATCAACAGCAAGACTTTGATGTCCCTATATGCCAAGTCCCTTTTCACAGTAAAGCAAAGCAACTGTGCCCATTAGACAAAAGGATGCTGCTAGCTCTCTCTTTCCCAAAACCATACAAAAACCTCAGTGAATGTGCCAAATTGTTCTTTCTTCTGTCTTTGTAGCCTAACTGACCTTGGGAGTCAGGGTGGGGATCTGTTCAGGTATAAGTGAGGTCAGGAGTTGGATGATGTTTCCAAATAACTTTCCATGACTTCAGTATGCAAACTCACTGATACATAGATGCCATTTCTATTTGTTAAAGGTAAACAGAAAAAAACAACATTTTAGTCACAAGGAATCATCTCAAAAGCTCACTTGCAACGTGTTTATGTCTGAAAGAAAGTTATTTTGTTCTGCTTACCGCTGTTTTGACAGAAATGAGTTGCATCCTAGAATTATATTTAGAGGTATCTAGTGAGTTAGAGAAATTAAACTTGAGAGAATAAGGCACAAGTATTCTGATCGTGTGAGGAAACACTTAATTCACCACACTCAAGGAAAGGCAAGAGCACGTGCTAACTATATGGTTGTTATTCAGTCCTGTAGATGACAAAGTAGTTATGGGACCTTTGCACGAGTCCCATACGGAATATATTGTGCAGCACCTAAAATATTTTATACCTGAAAAAGGATGTGAAGCCAACATGTCCCAGGCAACATTCAGGGCTTGATTCCATCTCTTAAAGTAGATGACGGTGTCTCAGGATTTCTGTGATATATTTTATATTTAAACTGAATGCTATAGGCAATTAATATTTTCTTATAAATTATCACAACATGGGAAAATTAATACAAGACTCTGGAAAAAAGCCTGATATACTTAAAGTGCACTTGTAGTATTTAAGACCACTTAACATGCCTACTAAATTTTTTCAGCTTTCAAAATGATAATTATTAGTTAAAACACATGTGAAATGTTTAAAACTATGGTATTTGATGACCTATGGTAGTGCTGAGCAATCAACACAACTGAGTGGATGTTGGATAAAATGTCTGCCACGCTGACTACCTCAGCCATTGGCCAAATGCCCACTCAATCTTTTTCTTGCCTTATTTCTTGTCAAGGCTTATCCTAAACAGGCTCCAAATTGGTGGTCACAAAAGATGACAGAAGACTTAATGCACTCTCTCAAAAGTGTTTCTTGAATTTTGACAATTACTTAATATTTGATCAGGAAATGTATAATGGGTTATTTATTTATTTTTGGGGGGGAAGAGCGGAACCTCACAATCTAACAGCTCAGAGTCAGTTGAACAACAGAAAGTAGGTGTTAGTAACTATCAACTATCCTCATCCTTTTGATGTAGTTTGAACACAAAGCCAAACTGCATGATTTTTCTTCTTTTGTCTTCAAGCAATAGCAAAATGCTTCTTGGAAAGTTCCTGCATTCTGGACCGTGGGTGGACTTCAGGGCACATTCCTGCCCAAGACTTGGAGCAAGAGCTGGGATGTCTGAGCTGGGGAGGGAAAGAGGATTGTGGTGAAATACATTAGCCGGGAGCCCGGCCCTGAAACACTTTGAGGAGTATGGATCCTTGGAGGGCTCTGTTGGGTCTCTGGGCTGCAAATTAGTTAGTTTGCAAGGAACCAAAACAAAGCATAACATTGTTTTGGAGGGATTAAATGTTTAAAAGTTAAGGAAAAGAAAGTCTCTTAACAGAGTGGTATCCTTGAGGCAGATTATCTGTCCAGTCCAGCCTAACTTGCTGCTTGAACAGTAAGATCAAGCTACAGTTTTGGGAGTTAAATGGCAGAATCGGAAGAAAGCTGGCTAGTACTGTAGTTTCTCTAAAAAAACAAAACCAAATCAACACCTTCCCTCCCTCACCAAACAGCCTCTTTATATTTAAAGGCATTCCCCATGGCTCTGTTCTTTCTTTTGATTTTTGTAGCAATTTTTCTCTCTCTGATGAAACACGTTGTAGACATTAAATTAAGGGACGAATATGTCTGTGTCTGCCATAAAGAAAACTGTGATGCAATTAAAATGCCATTAAGGAACCTCCTGTGGGATGTTAAGCCTAAAGACTCTATTCAGAAAGCAAAGCCAAAATTAAAGAGGTGTCTGGTTGCAGATCCTCTGCAGATTTCCATTTCTTGACTATAGTACCATGGAGACTGTGCTAGTCAGGAGCTGAAAGGTTTTTCCAGTCATGCGTGTGGTATTTTGAATCATGGCTTTGGCAAATGTTCCTTTTCTGTAGGCCATACATAGAAGTATGTCTACATTGCACGACATAAAGGGCAACTGAGCGTGACCCTAATGAAAGAACGACAACAGTGGAGGTGGAAAGCTCTCCATGGCTAATGATGACTAATAATAGCTTTCCCTCAGAAAATTTGCATTAAGGGCATTTGTATGTTTTGCTGAGATGTCTGCGAGATGTTTGGAGAGAGAAGCCCAGCTACTTGCAGCCATCAGGCTCAGTATGCCCATTAACAAGCCTCCACTCCTAGCCTGGCCTCTGAAAATAAGTCATTGGCGTTTATGTATTTGGAGACAAAGAGCCTGATCCTCAGAAAATAAAAAGAAGTATATTGTCCATTGAGACTGTTCGTTTTTCTGAGGCAACTGAAGGAATAAAAAGCAGGGTCATTGGGTGGTAGGTACTGAGTTTTCCAGTGATGGCCCAATCCTGACACACCAGTCTCATTTTTTCCATCTCATTTAGCTTGATATTTTGCTGAGACTGTAAGTGGCAACTGGAATAATAACACCTCTCTTCCTTTGTCTAGGAATTCTCCCGATGACTGCAGTGTGGCAAAAGGAGGGAAAATGGTTAGCAGCTCAGACAATGTTGGAATGAACTATGGAAGCTACATGGAAGAGAAGCATGTTCCACCCCCAAATATGACTACCAATGAACGAAGAGTTATTGTGCCAGCAGGTTAGACTGACCCTCTACGCAAAAATTTCAAGCGGAAAGATATGTTTCCTCCAGGAAGTCAACTAACTTTATTTTAATTTATTTGAAGAAGAGTGACAGTGTGGTACAGGTGATCAGGAAGAAAAAAGCAGTAATTTCCTAGTGTTATTATGAAAATGAGCTGAGAAATGCCATAGTGAAGCCACCTCCTCAGCCTGTTCCGATTTCAGAGGCAGAGCTGGCTGGCTGCAGGGACTCAGATCCTAAAATGAATAAAAAGAAGATTCACTTCAATCTCCTAATCTCATAAACTGGCTGGGTGCAGTGTATGAGAGGGAGAAAGGATCAGTGTACCATACCATGTCCTTGCTAATACCAAGTGCAATCTGGCTCTTGGCATGCTAAAAGGAGCACAGCTTCTGTGAAATCAAACAGTACATGAAAGGTTATTTGTCTAGGTTATCTCCTGAGTGTGGATAATACATTTAAATAAGGAAACTGACAATTCTTTGCAATGTAAGAGCACAGTTGAGAAACTCTATTTCTGGTGGCGAGCTTGGTTGTAGGATTCAGCAGTTAATTGAATAAGACGGTATTCGCTCCTGTGTGCCTTGTCTTCCTCACAAACCTCTGCTGCAAGATTTGCTGTCTGGGTTTGCAAAATAATTAGCATGCCTATTTCCAAAGTCAAAGCATTAGACCATCATGACATATATATGTGTTCATAAACAAGTGGTTATACACAACATATGCACAACACCTGCAACCTGAAAACCAGAAGGGAATGTTCTGCTTCTAGTTCCTCTTCAGCAGAGATGTGTCTATCTGAAAAATTTCTGCTATTACTATGTTGCTTAACGTTCTTACAGTTTTTCAGTTGCTAAGACATGCAAGAGTACTAAATGTGGCTAATTTTGCAAGCCATAATTATTTCAGTTATTTGCCAAGATACAGGCAGACAAATATATTGCAGTATCTTCTGCAATGGTATTGGCAGCACATTCTGAAGCACGGCAAAGTCATGCACAAACAGTGAAGTGTCCTGCCTAACTGGAAGCAGATTACACTGAACTTGACAACATTTGAGTATTTTTCTAATGCAAACATTTCTGTTCTTTCTGATTGGCACTTTTTTCAGTTTTTTAGTAACACATAGTGTGGTTAGCTCAGCAAGCTTTTTTCTCATCGTATTCCTGATAGGTGTATTTTGAAATGGAGTTAAGTGACGTTCAAGGAGCAAGATGATCATGCTCACAGCCTTACTGTTTTGAGATCCCTAGAAATATATGGGTAAAAAACCAATTGTTTTTACTTGACTACTACATAGGCAGTATGCAGCTGATGTGGCACAGTTTAAGAATATAAAAAGCAAAAATTGCAATTTCCAGCTATAGTAACTTTTTAGTTATCATAAGTAAAAAATATTTAAAAATTGTGGGCATAACCAAAATGTTTAGGCAAACTTCCTGGTGCTTGATTGTTAACTTAAACCCAAACTGAATGCAATTGTTGGAGTTATCATCTGCCTTAGGATGGGCGATCTCATCCAAATCCCAAGGTTATCAAACAAACTTGCATCCCTCAGTTTGCTGCACATTTCATACCAGATGAATGGTTCTTTTAAGTGATTTCTGATGTGCTCCAGAGAGCTGAGGAACCCTCTGAAGCTCTAGAGGATTAACTACCCTGACTTCTGAGGGTTCAAAATGCCAAGAGAAGCATCAGAAAAGGGAAGGCACCTTTGGGTGTAGAATTGGGAATGAGCAGCCACGTGACACACTCTGGTGGCCTCTGAGTAGTGTCCAGGCCGATGGAAAGAGGTCTCTACCTCTTTGAGACCAGCCTGAGCAACAGTCAAAGGAGACGATATGGCATTCAGGTTAAGCCACAAAAAAAGTTATTTAGACTGTCATTCAAGTCCCAGCCCTTCCACAAAGTTGTGTGTGATGGACTACAGCCATTTGACCTAATTGCTCTGTTCTCAGTGTTTGAGGTGTAGTTTGTCTCTCCTTGTCTTTAGTTTTTTGCCTGCCAAGAGTGTAAGCTTTTGATGGTAGAAACTTTCTTCCATTATGTGAAAGCGCATTGGTCCAGAGGGGACCTTCAGGTTGTTGGTGGCTTCGTGTAACTCATAGAAATAGGGATAAGTACAATGGAAGAGAAATCAAGGAGGGTTTTAGAGCCAAAAAGAATTTTAAGTTAAAATCAAGGGTTCATACGTGACCTCGAAAATACAAGGCATTTGGGCTTACTTTTTTGCTGAAAATATGGACCAGTTCAAACCCAAATGGTTTTGCCAAAACTCGAAGTCGTAAATACAAACCTATGTGGGTGTAGCTGCATATAGCAGTACAACACAGCAGTCTAGGAAAGGAAGTGCAAATGTTTTAATATGATCCACTCTAGCTTATGAAATAAAAAGCCAAATCTGCAAGTGCTTACTTAGCCTATGCCCAAGAAAATCTACCTTTGACTTTACTGTGATTTTCACCTTCACGAAGGTGGGAATTCAACAGAGAGTATTGAAAATTGTTCAGATACAGGTTGCAATGTTGTTAATACACTCTCTTACCCGGTTTTCTGAGTGGTACTCTGCATAAGGACAGGAGCCTATGTTAATCTGTGGCTAGTAATGCAGAAAATAGGAAAGACAAAAAAACTAAAGGGGAGAAAAAGCCCAGAAGTAGTGGGTTTATGTTGTTGACAGTCAGTGCTCACAGCTCTGCGGTATAATTTCTTCACGGACCATTATTCTCCTTTCTTCTCAATAGGACAAATTAATTCCTCACGTATCTCCACCAAAGTCAGTAAACACATGATTAAGGTCTCTCCAGTTTGACTGCATCTGCATTTATTTTGTACGGGGTCAAGTGCATCAGCACTCTCCCCTCCCCAACTAATTTCATGTTTTGTGAAACCACCAGATCCTACGTTATGGAGCACAGACCATGTACGCCAGTGGCTGGAGTGGGCAGTGAAGGAGTATGGTCTCCCAGACGTAGACATCTTGTTGTTCCAGAACATCGATGGGAAGGAGCTGTGTAAAATGACCAAAGATGACTTCCAGAGACTCACTCCGAGCTATAACGCAGATATCCTCCTGTCACACCTACACTACCTCAGAGAGAGTAAGCCAATTTTGTGTCATTATGGTAGTGGCTAGAATCAATCTGTGGTTGATATCAGTCTTAGATTTAAAGGCATGGATACACCCCCTGGGTTTTCAAATGTCTCTGTCACAAATATTACTGCTCCTAAGAACATTTTAGAGCACCTGATGCAAAGCCTCTTGAGTATGGTGGAAAGATTCCCATTTATTTCAGTTGGCTTTCACTCAGGTTGATTGAAGAGATGAGTTAGGGAATATTTCTACATGCCCATCTCAGACAAAAATCCATTTGAACCCTAGCATATTCAACAGCATACTGTAGGAAGAAAATCAAATGGGATTCAGTGCTACTGTTTTTTCTGGTCACAAACTCATTTCTTTCTGTTTTAATGATGAGAACGCTAAACAAGAGTGCAAACATTGATTTATCAAGTGAATTCCAGGCATGATTCTGAGGACTCACAGTAGTTTACTCTACTCTGAACAGGGTCAGGAAGATTTTGCTGAATTGAATAAAAGTTCTGTACATTCGTGGAAAAGAAGAACAGTCCCTGAAGACTAAATCCAAAATATTGTAGTGCATGGCTAGCATTTCAAAGGGAAAGAGGGGACTAGTGAACTCATGACATAAGGGCTTTCATCTAAACTTGAGGAAATTTTGCAGGTTTGCCTCAGTTTAAAGAAGTTAAAATGAACATATTTTTAAAAAAAGAAAACAACAAGCATTGCAACACCAGTGCGGTGCAGTCTTCTCCACACGCACACTGTCAATAATCAATCAGAAGTATTACGTATATGTAATGTCGAATAAACGAATGCCCTAGTTCAAGCTCTAGCACACATATCATCCTGCAAGCTGCAGACTGAAACTGACTGTTGGTAGACTCACATTCAAACAATCCTCTCAGGGGAAAATATGGTTTTAAAAGATAATTCTCATTTTTTTTTCATTTTGGTGTTGCTTTTTGTTTTGTTTTGTAGCTCCTCTTCCACATTTGACTTCAGATGATGTTGATAAGGCCTTACAAAACTCTCCACGGTTAATGCATGCTAGAAACACAGGTAATGCTGGCACTGCTCCCATTGCTATAGGTCATCTTCTAAAAGCACAGGATTCCTGTTTATGAGTTGCTTGCTAAAAATGGAAACGGTAAATCAGGAGGGAGACAAACATATCCTCTCCTTGCTGTGTATGTGATTTTATTCACAGACACGCAGAAAAAAAGGTGAGATCGCTTAGGGCCAGATGCTGCAAAATCATTTCTCCACTGACAAATTCCTGTGTCCTGCAAGTGAAAGGGGCCCCTGACAAACAATAACGTGCAGGCTCAGGGACTTTGTTTCTGAGGGCTTTTGTCTCATTCTGTTCAATTCTATAGTCAGATCAACATGATGGATTGCAAAAAAGTCAGTGGAGCTCAGGAATGCTTCAGTGCTTGCCTATGTGCTGTGGGCTGAGCCGAATGGAGACTGTATATCCTCCTATGCACTGTATTATATCATATACTTCAGTAAAATTGCTACTATTAAAGCAGAGAGCCCATGTCAATCATCATCTAAGATATGAGGCTTATGCGGTAATCTTCACTAAGTCTGATCTGAATGTAGAACAGCTTTTATTAATACTCACGCTTCTGTTAAGTTGGCTCAGACAAGTATGGAGTGTAGGTAGCAGAACAATACAATACATGCCTTAAAAGCATCTGTCTGTCAAGATGTAAGTTAAAATATTTATGAAAATAAATCAAAGGAAATTTTGTCTTGCTCTAGCAGTTATGCAACAGAGGATGGCATGGAGTTATACATGTAATACAATATACATATTGATTAAATATGTTTGGAATACTGCATTATCATGCCTGGGGGTGTTAGTTACCTACAGTGACCAGAAATAACAACTATTTATGAGAAATGAAAAAGATAATACAAAGGATAATGCAAAAGGAAAAAAAGAAACCCAAAGTAGATCATGGTACCTAGTTTCTCTCTTTCATATTTCATTTAGTTTTTCACTGTGATAAATAACAGTGAGTTTCCTAGCAAAATTAGCTAGATCAGAAGATCTCTTCCAAAGATTAGATGTTTACCATTTGACATAAGCTTCTACTTTGGGCTGTAGGCCTGCTGCAAACCCCACCAAAAGCAACAGAAACTTTTCCATTGACTTTGATGGGTTTTGGAATAACCCTTAAGTCCTTTTTAAAACTAGAGGGACTCAATGGTCTTTTCCATCTTTGGCTTTCCAGACCCTAATTTGCCAAAGAGTTTCCATGCACAGTTATCCAAGAGTTGTTCAGCAGTTCCATGTGTTATCTTTTTCTATATGTGTGCACTGACAAAGATATTTTGAAATTTATTTCACTAAAATAAGATCATCTGCATTTCTGTTATTGAGAGCGTGGATAATATACTGCTTTCCAGCATAAGAAACATTAATTGTTCTGTTGTCATAAAAACTTTGGAGTGGGGTTTTCAAAGAGCCTCAGACGGTTTAGGCACGAGCTCCTTTTGAAGTCATAAGTAATTGCATAACTAATTCCTTATGACCCTTTTCACATTCCTAGAGATGGTCTTTGGAAGTCTGTTAATGCAGCTAGAGTGATTTCAATGCCTGAGATAACAAGATACCATTTTCTATATCAGGCTCAATATTTTAAAAGTTTTTCACTCTGTCAAGAGAATGAGATTTTAGGAGGGTCTGACCCAAAGCCCAAAGTCTGTGAGAAGATTCCCACAGACACCAATAGGCTTTGGCCCATGCTCCACAGTCTCTGCTGAAAATACTACCTGTTTGGGAAGTACATATGCTAATGAAGAGAAGGCAAAGAAGTTTTATTTCAGAAGACATGAAACCACCTGCCCAGGTGGAGGTGGTGTATGTGTGGGGATGGTGGAACAAGTTTCTTAACCTTGAAAATCTGAACTTGTTTCTCTCCCCCCTTAGCCCTGATTTTGCACAAACTTTTATCCAGTAGTTTTAGTGGATTAACACAGGTACAAGGCCTATTGGAATTCATTTATATGTATATCTATCTATCTATCTATCTATCTATATATATAACTTTTCTAAGATACAAAATATTTGTTCATAAGCTTCATTCTGATACATTACAAGAGGGAAAATACAATCGTCAGTGGACTTAGGGACTGTGAAAATGAATCTTTAGGTGTTATGTCTCCTTCTTTCTCTGCAGGAGGTGCCACTTTTATTTTTCCAAATACATCAGTTTATCCAGAAGCAACACAAAGAATTACAACCAGGCCAGGTATGAATGATGACCATGTTTCATATGCTGTCATCTTATTCATTCCATCTCTTGAAGCATCTCTTTTTTTTTTTTCTTTTTCAGCTATCTCTTAATAAACAGTAGGCTATTGGCATTTTGAATCCACGCACACATTTTTTATATGTATATAATATATATAATTTTGTAGCGGGAGGTGATGAAATAGAACAGTTTAATAAGTCCATATTTGTTCTGCATATCTCTGTCGCTGAAGCAATGCTATCATCTAGTGTTAAAAGCACCAGACAGAGAATCAGAAGACCTGAGCGCTGTTCGCTGGTCTCCTCTATAATCCCAATGCAGTCACTTTTTAATGTGCTTCAGTTCCCTGTCTGTAAAATGAGGCCAGAATACAGCCCACTTTTATAATGCTATTTGAAGTCCATTGAGAAAAAATACTGTCCAAAATCAGGATACTTCTTTCTCCTGCTATTTACTTTTTATCTGAGGCAAACAAAACTCACAACATCTAATCATAAAACATAGGAGACTAAATAAGTAAAAAAAAGCAGTAATAAAATTCTTATTGCTCAAAAGCATGAAGCCCATGAAGGTATTGGTGCGCTGGTTCATGAAATACTAAAAGAAGGTGAGAACAGTGCTACAAAGCTACAAATTTTCTTTATATCACCCTTTACCGCTGAGGATGTTGGAAAAATGCTTAATCTGGACATTTGCTTTTCCAGTAATAAGCACAAGATACTGTGAGATGTCAAGAGGAGTTGGAGCAAACTACTAAATTTAAAGGGAATCCATTACTGAGGCAAAGAGGCACATATCCATGTGTTCTGAAGGGACGTACACTTGAATTGACTGAGCTCTTGTGAAAAGATCCTTTCTCTTACTAAAAAAAGAGCTTTATGGGATAATAAATATTTATGTTTTATTAATGCTCATGGGTATAATTCAGGAGAGTAGATACAAGTAACTATTTTATGTATATATGCATGTATATATATATATACAAACACACGTCTGTGGGTTTGTTAATTGATAATTAAAGAGATAGTTAGAGAAACACTTACCAGATCATGACATGATCCAACCTATCCTATTTAGTTTCTAGGAAAACAGTTATAACATTTGCTCTTCTACTAAAATCGTTTGTCTATAACAATACAGTAATGCATAAACAGGAAACAATTGATGCGGTTTATACATTTGGCTTTCACAAGGCATTTGCTAAGGTGCCCCACAACAATTTAGCATGTCAAAAGAAACAAAATATATTAACAGATCGTGAACTGATTGACTGACCTGATACCAAGACTGAAAAATGAAGAGCTTTAGTCATGGGTGCTTTATCATTCCGTACCATGATCCATAATTATGAATGACTGCAAAAAAGGACACAGTTACATTTGGTGTAAAACTCAGAGATGACATAAGATTTTGACTCTACTCAGAACTAAGGATTCCTGTAAAGGCTCCCAGAGGGCTTATCTGAGATAAATGAATTGGCAATATGATAACAGCTGAAAATACAAGCTGATAAATGTAAAGTAAGGCACAACTTATTTGCATATCTTACTGATCTCAAATTAACCCTCTTAATTCATGAAAAAATGAACTAAACATAGGCATCTCTATGGCATAATGAAAGCCAACTGCTCAGTAGCTGTCTGGAGTGAAAAAAGTAAACAAACGAAGATATGTGAGGAACAGGGCGGCGGGTGATATGGGAAATCTGATTATACCACTAAATAAATCAGCAGTGCAGCCTTGTGTGGAAGGCCGTGTGAATCATCCCTTTTCAGGAAGGCTATGTGCAGAATTAGAAGGAGCTTGGAGCTAGCTGTGGGAATATGAAAAATCTTTCAAGCATGCTGAGAGATACAAAAGTTTGAAATTGTTCATCTCAGAGAAGGTCTGGGGATGAAGAAATATGATACAATTATCAAAATAAAGAGTGACACAGAGTACTTGTTCTGTTTCTCAGTATTAGACAAAAGGATACTCAAAAAAATTAAAAGACATTTTCATGAAACACATAAGGAGAGCGGCATTCATGGTCACAGGTTATTGTGGAACCCAGGAGCTTCGAATGACTCAAAGAAATCAGGTCAGGAATATGGATAAGAAGACTAAGCACAGTTATAGTAATAATTACCAGCTATCCAACATATCCAACATCCAAAGCTTTCACTAGTTTCTAAATAAAATAAACGTATACGATAAGACCAGAGGGACCTGAATCTCCTATAGAAAATAATCATCTCAGCTGAGAGGATTAAGGGCAAAAGCTAGAATGCATCTGTTATGAAAGAATACTATTCCAGGAGCATGTTTCCAGTAGAGTTGAACAAAAATTGTATTTTTTATCCCACGAGAAATTCCGTTATCTCAGTATTTGTGTCATCTTGACTTGTGAGGGAAAAATAAAATACTGATTTTCTCTGAAGTAAATGGTTCTAAAAAATCCCATATCAGACACGGTGAACTGTTTCATTTCACCATTTCCTACTAAAATCAAAAATCTCAACATTTACAAAACAAAATTCTTCATGTCTACATTAAAAGTATCTTCCTATATTGCCACGATACCTTGTGGGAGTTGGTAGTTTGGCTATAGGGTATCTTTATTCTGCTATGTAGGTTGGTGTATCCTAATTATCCTAATTAAACATTTTCTGTGATAAACCATCTTCTGACTTCCAACGCATTATTTTATTTTATCTTTTACAGTAAAAAGCTGGCAAACATCTGTAAGGTCAGCATTTTCATTCAGAAAAGAAAAGATTTTTGCAAAAATTAGGTTTCTTTTGACAAGAAACTATTTTGCTGGATTATTCCTTGGCCTTCCTTTCAGTCAAACATTGAATTTCAACTGGAGTGCAAAGAACCTTTTCCATAACAAAGCTCCATCCATCTAAGAGCAATAGCAGACCCTGGAAACAATCACTTGATGACATGAAAAAGGTCAAAAATGTGTGTGTGTGTGTTTGTGTGTGTGTCTGCGTCTGTGTGTGTATATATGTGTGTGTGTGTAGGGGGATAAAAAATGTTAAAGGGCTGTTAGCTAAATCCTAGGATGCAATTCCGGAGAAAGTAATTAAGCGCTGCCATTGTTAAGGCATTACAATAGAAAATAGGAAATGAGTGAGGTTCCTAAAGAGCTGGAATGACAAAGGGGTGTTTCTTCAGTCACCTTTAAAACAGAACATGAGGTTTTTGCAAGCTGAAAGTAATACAATGAAGTTATCAGGAGCTCAGGAAGGCCTAATATGGGTTTGTCTACATGTCTCATCAAACAAACAGGAGCATTCCCATCAAAGATCAGTCCAAGATAAGGACATATTGTACTAATATCTCATGAGTAAGAACAGATCTGCTAATCTACGAGAGCAGCGTTTTTATCCAGACACAATCCTGAGCTAAGAATGAAGCTGGAATTTTGCGCTATTTCAAGCAAGGCAAATAACTGGATTTTTCTTTTAATGGAGAGGATGTAGTCAGAAAACCATCTTATGATACGTTGAGTTAAAAGGCAAAATAGTGTTCTCACAGTACTAAATTTGTACTAAATGAATTTTGGGACTGCAAGTACCGTCAAGATCAAGCCTACAGCACTATCCAGCCCTCTCAGTATGCAGTTCTGTAGTAATTTACATATCCACAATGAGAAAAAAAAAGAGAAGAGAGAAGGGAGAAGGGAGAAGGGAGAAGGGAGAAGGGAGAAGAGACAAGAGACAAGAGACAAGAGACACGAGACACGAGACACGAGACACGAGACACGAGACAAGAGAGAAGAGATTCTTTTTCCCTATTTGTCCTTCTTTGTTTATAGTCTTTCTTGGCAGAAAATGGAAGAACTGGATACAACAAAATATATTCCTAATATCACCATTGCCTCCCATTTGCTTTGCCCAGTATGAGGGCAGATATATGGCCAGGCAAGGCAAGGATGGACAGGATGAGTGCTGGCCTTCCAGAAAGCTTCAGGGGACTGCAGTGCCTAGGCTAGTTTAGAAGGGCATGAGCCCATTTGAAACTCAGGGCTGAGAGAAAAGCACTGTCCTGCAATCCAGCCTGCAACTGAACCCCATCCCCTGTACAGACAGAGCTTGGACACCTCTGGAAATGTAGCCAAAGTCCTTCTGAATTTTCTTCCTAGATGACACAGCCTTCAGGCCAGAGGCCAGTGAGTCTCTAACTACATGAATCAATAGCATGTGTTGATCTCAGCCTGGTCAGGACGTCTGCATGTTGCGACGATTCACCTAATAAATCACTGCACGCAAATATTCTGCTCAGAGATGAGCATTTGTGCAGTTCACGTTATTTTCTCCAAGTTTCTGAAAGAGAAGGCTCTGGAAAAAAATCAGGGATAAAAAGGATACCAGTTATTTAAATGTGATACTAAGATAAAATGCATATCTCAGCAAAAGCAAAGTTTTTGAAGTGTAAGATTCCAGCACACAACAGTGGTGGTAGTGCCAGTCTACTCTTCAAGCCAAACAGACTAAATAAATTAAAGGCAATTTAGTTGTGAATTTCACATTACAATTTATTTCCATTCCACACTCCTACTCATAATGCCTGAAAATGGGCAGAGATACATGTCATGCATAGAGCCAGTCTGTAACTGGTTCTGCACTTCCTACTTTATTTAATTTCCAAACACCATTTATGAAATAAAGCACAGGCCCTGTTAAGAAAGTGTCATTGACTAGCATCTGCACTGATTTAGTTCTACTAGGTGCATACTGCTACCTTCCTGAGATCTCAGGGCAGGCTTGATAAGTCTATGATCTTGGCAGCAATAGTAGCTAATATGTTAAAGGCAGTCACAGAAAAGCACAAACAACTGCAAAAGTTTTCAAAGGGTAAAACAAACTTTTGAATTTTCTTCATGATCTTTATGAAAAAAACCTTTATCCTTTATTTTCTACATTTTTACGTGATAAAACATTTAGCTGAAATAGAGGTAATGAGTAAATGAAAAGGCAAATTACATATTAGATACATACAATTAAAGAACTTGTCCCAAGAAGCATAAAGGCACATTTAAATAGATGGAGCAGGAAAAAACTGTCCACTTTTGGGGAGAAAGGTGAGAAGATAGGAATGAAAAAGACTAAGGGAAAAGCAGGCTTAGAGAGTACAAAGATATCTTAGCATAGTTAAACACTGAAGCATGTTCACAGTTGTGGCGTGTTTTATTTATAGAGATCTGTAAGGATACTGTGGTAGGGGGAGGAAGGTGAAGAAAAAGGAATCATTAACAATTTGAAATGACTGGTAGAAGACAAACAAGGGGGATTAGTCAAGTACAGCCACTAATTATCTAAAAAAAGTTAGATTCTGAAGGATGAGAATTAGACCAGAGGGTACAGCTGAGGAAGACAGCACATGCAGGTATGAAGAATAATGTCAAGGGGAGACTATAACAAAGGTGCATGAAGGCAGTGAGAGCTGGTGCAAGCACAAAGCGTTTACAATACTGGTTTACTGAAATATCCAACAGACAAAAAAAGACTATGTTGTCTCACTTAACTCTGCCTATGAGCTGGTGGCACAAAAGGGAGCTCTTAAACATACCCTATAGGCCTTGGTTAATCTCAAGGGATGCACCAGCAGACTGGGAAAGAATGGCACAAAAAAGGAGCTAAAGTCTTCTTAAAATGACTACGTAGTGAGATTGGGAGGAAATATGTTATGTTATGTTATGCTGTTGGTTTATGCTTGATCTGTGCTCTTACCTCTGGGGAGACTTTCCTTGTGAGGCAGTAGCATGAACTGTCCACAGTGTGCAGCGAATCTTAGTCCTTGGTATCCTTGGCTAAGGAAGGGAGCCAAAGAGAGGACTCAGCGTTTGGAAATGATGGACAGCTCTGGTGTATTCCTGTTAGCTACTTCAGTCTACTTTAGAGACTGCAACATCCAACAAGAGTAAGCACCTCCAAAGAACAAGGCAGGACACCTAAATGAGGTGCACAGATTTGGATAGGATCCTTTCTTTAGTTTAATAGTGAGGTGACAGTAAATGACACCTGAGGTGTGAGGACATGGTCGAGAGAGTGGAAGAGGATATACAGAGTAAGCTGGAGGGGAATAGGTCAGTAAGAGCAATGTAAGGCACTATTATTTTTAGAGACTATAAAGTGGATAACAGCTTTGACAAGGAGCATGCTTCCAATTTCAGTGACACTTTATGCCATATATACATGAAGCCATGTATTTTTTCTTCACAGATTTGCCTTATGAGCAAGCCAGGAGATCAGCATGGACAAGTCACAGCCACCCCACTCCTCAGTCAAAAGGTAGAGAGTCTGCTTAGGTCTAGCTGGTGGGCCCAGTATGCACTGCATATCCAGTACAACCCAGGTGGACTGAACTGAATTAAGAGCAGCTACCTGGACTGTCACTTTTGGAGGATTTTTACCTGTGCCGTGCCTGGAAAGCCTGTTAGCTGTGTATATGCAGTGCTGGGTAGAGTTGCTGGGGGCCAGCCACATCCTTCTGGGTGAACCCAGACCCATTCTCATCAGAGACAACTTCATCACATCCATCACCATATAGTCTTATAAAGCAAAGTCTTATTGTGACCATCACTGGGTGATGAGCACCAGGAGTGCCGGATCTGTAGTCTATCATAGTTTTGGTAACCAACTTCCAAACTGGAAAAATAACTGCATGTATGTTCCCATTTTCAGCTACTCAGCCATCATCCTCAACAGTGCCCAAAACAGAAGACCAGCGTCCTCAGTTAGGTGGGTGTCATTTTTTTAAAGTTATGCTTTTGTTGAACATGATCAGAAGGACAACTGTCATCTACAAACTGGAAGGCAATTGCAAGATCTGATTCAGATCACATGTGAAATCTCCAGCTGGTGACCAGGAAATCCCCAGACGCTTGTATGAGTTGACTAATAACTGGATCTCAGATGGAGCTCCTGTGGCCATTGAAATTACCTTTACCCATGTTTAATGGCAATGACAACCTCAGAGAGTGTAAATGCTACTAAACAAGGTATGTATAGTTTAGGTCTGCAAAGGTGAAAGATAAGTATGTCAAAGGATCATATACTCCACAGTAGCTGAAATACTAGTAGCTGAACATACACTTTTGCATGAGCAGAGATGAAAATGGATTACATCCCACAGAAACCTGTTTGAACTTTACATCTTGGACTCCTGAAATATAAGAGGAAAATTAGAAGGATTCACAGTGTGTTGGGAAACCAGCAGGAAAAAGTAGAGGTTTGTTGGATTAAAGGCTAGTGCTTTTGAAAGACGGGTGTATTTTCTGGTTTCACAGCAGTTAATCCATGGGGTAGGACCTAACCCCTGATTAGGAAACTATCTTGTGTCTTGGAAAAGTAGCTAGAAAGCGCTCCAGAGATTCTGAGACAGTAATGACTTTTGCTAACAGCAAAAAAAGTAGATGTAGGAAAGGAAGGAGATTTGGAGGATATTTTTAGCTCAAAAGATTCTGAGCCTGTTCTTCCTCACATGGATGTCAAATCATTATTCAGGTTTTTGTTGTAGCTAAATAAGTGAGTGCTCATGACTGCATCTCATTAACTTGAACGACGTACATGTATGCTATTCGGGAAGTATTACATTGCTGATTGCCCAAATAGCATTTCTTCGTTTTATCTAATCTGGCCTCCCAGCCATGAGAGGCTTTTGAAAAATATATTGGTGATTTATGTATGTCCTTAGGATCATTTAGTAGCTGTGTGTGAGCTACACAGATTATTTAAATGTATAAGGAATGTAACCTGATTATCTCCTTGGCTATAAAACCGGCAGCCATTTGAGAGCAGCCGGAGAGGAGGTAGCCCAGCAACAGAGTTGTTCAGTGAGGGGCTCTGGGCTGTTTTGACTTTTATACTAAGGTCACAGTCTTTCCTTTTTCCTGTTGTATTTCAATTCAGGCTAAAAAGTTGTTCATTTCCAGAGAGAATTCCATGAGGAAAACATTGAGATGCTCTGGGATTTGTGTGACTGACATAGGCTCTTTTGAATACCTTAATTGCAAGGTTAATACAGGGAATCCCTTACTGGACTCCAAATACAAAGGAAAAACAACCCAACCCCAATGCCCCTTACAAGGTTTCCCCTCCGCTCCAGCTCCTGCCATTTGCTCATCCAGCAGTCCTCCCCTATCCTACCCTCTGCTGCTACTCCAAAGAGTCCTTTGGTAAATGAGGGGCTTACCTGCCAGGAAATGAGATAAGGAAGGGTAGAAGGTGAGTAAAACTTCCTTTTTTCTGTTAAAAGCTTCAGGGAATTTCCAGTCTCAACCCCTTTCCTTGGACTGGATTAGCAGTGCTGTGCCAGATGCTCTTCCTTATCCCCACGTGGGTCTTCCTCTTTCAGCTTGCTCCAAAGGCTAGGCTAGGCAGAGAGCTTGAGGAGCAGATGTCACGGCTTGCAGGGCCCTCAGCCAGGCTCATCTTGCATCAACATGTGTGCACCCATCAGCTG
Organism: Struthio camelus; assembly: GCF_040807025.1. Classification (NCBI taxonomy): domain Eukaryota; kingdom Metazoa; phylum Chordata; class Aves; order Struthioniformes; family Struthionidae; genus Struthio; species Struthio camelus. The sequence goes on along the minus strand of NC_090942.1, from coordinate 122,919,543 downwards.
TGCAAAGAGCATCATGGTGCCTTTCTCAAATAATACTAAAATATTAGTCTAAAAATGATAAATATATCTAGATATGTTTAAAATATGTGACGATTTTAAAATATTTGATGATATTATTACATCATTTTTTTTTTTTTTTATTTTGTAGATCCTTATCAGATTCTTGGGCCAACCAGCAGCCGTCTTGCAAATCCAGGTGAGAAGGGTTTTTGCTGGTTTAGGAGTGTTTTCCTTCTCTAACAGTATTCCTGCTCCAGGTTTAATGCCATGCTTTGCAGATGATGTGACCATTCTCACCTCACTTCAGTGTGAGCCCACTTCAGTGGGAGGTGATGATAGTCAGTGTGTTGCAGGGTTCAATTTCTAAATTACGCAAGGGTAGGACCGAGTTCACAGATTAAGATACATATACTCAGGTATCTATATGCAGGTGTTCACGTATGAGCTAGGTGTCTTAGCTCCCATGATATTCATTGGAGATGCAGTCAATATAGCTCTCAATAGAGAGTGACACATCTCATCCTAGAGTAGATAGTTACATGCGGTCAATCAAATAGCCTGTTAGATTCCGGTAATCATATTGATAGGGTTAATTTCAGTTGCCTAGACACAATAATCTGCTGTTTTATTAAGTGGTAGAACACACCCCATTTGGCCTTCAGGTACCCCTACAGAAGGCCATGGGTCTCTTAACTGATCCTCTATCATATGTGTCCTAGACTCTGTTAACCCACAATACAACGCCATACTGACCTTAACAAATGCAATCATTTTTGGATGAATAACCAAAACCAGCAAAAGTTGATAGGGAAAAACAGAAAAGCAGAATCTATTTCCAAAGAATTAGTTGGGTTAGACATCTCAAAAATGTTCTCCCACTTTAAGAAGGTGAAAGCTCCAGGTGAAACCAGAAAGTGCTGATAAACTAGCATCCTCATTACAGTTACTATACTGGGCACATTCTGGACAGTGGCCTGTAACATATTCTAGCTGAAGACAAGAAACCTTCCTGGTGACTTAGTAACAGTGATTGTGGACTGCACAGATATCATTGTGTTGCTCTGAGTCCGCAGTACACACTGTGGCTGTACACCACTGTAATCAAAACCATAATCTGCCACAATAGATTGACATTGTATATGCCACTTCCTATTTTCTTCTCTTTAACAGCTAAAGGGTACAGTGGTCCTTGTTCCATGCTATAGGTCCCTCCAGCCCCCAGTAATAATGTTTCACAACAACAACGTTATGGCCTTTCCAGGTATGGAATTGCCAAAACACCGCTGCATTTCATTTTGCTTTATCCCAAGTGACATCAAGCACAGTCCTAGATTAGCTTAATTTTCAAACAGTTTTGCACTGCACAGCAAAGCAGTTAAATAAGTATTAAGAGTGGGAATGACTAAAGGAGGTGGGTTTCCAGGTGACACTAATGGTAATTGGAAGCAGGGGCCTAACTCATTTTAATTGGTTCACGAGTCCCAGGTTTTTACAGTTTTGTCAAGTGTCCGTTTGGTAGCCTTGTGCCTTCATTACTGTCAGAAATACTAAAGTGATCTGGATGGGGATACGTTTTTAACATTTGGGTATGGAATTCCTACACGCCATCATTCCTGTACTTTAACATGCTTTGTGTGTTTATAAATTGATGAAATTACTCTCTCATTAAAAGGAAATTGACAGCAACCATTTATTTTCATAGGACTATATATTACATTTGGAAGGCAAGTGTTTATGTTAGCACATATGTTGGATTGCTTATTCAAAAATTTGTGTTTTGTCCAGTGCGGAACTGTTTATTGATTTTTTCCAAAGGCTAATCCTCTTGTTATGTTTCATCTATTAAAACTTGCATGCCTTGCTCATACCATGGATTCTTTTGTTTGTTTGTTTATTTAATGCATGTTAATGGAACAGAAGAAATTCATTAAGAACAGTTTGAATAAATATAATTTAAACGAGTAGAGGTTTCAGTTGCACTGAAGTATAAACTGCTAATGGATTTCAGATGCTACTCTAGCTTGATATTATAATTCACCCTTATAAGCTTTCTAAAGAAACGCTTGTTTATTATACCCACATATGTGTTAAAAAAAAAATCCAATTCCTGGTCAGAGATGTACTTAGAAATTAGCACATACAAGCTGGTTGGCAAATTCTGCTGACATTGTGCTTGTGAAACAGATTGCCTTGCAAGATGCTTCAGCTGTATTTCGCATCATTTCAGTGCTGCTTTATTAAGAAATGCTAAGCTTTTCACATGAATATCAGTGGCAAGGCCCTTCTGGAACTACTGTCAACTGCCTAAAATGGTCTAATTTTATTCCTATAATGCTGGGCAGAACACTTCTGCAAGGCTGACAGCAGCCTAATTGTTTTCTTTTTAAGACGAAATTGGCAGAGGGGGGAGAAAAAAAATCCAGCGACGGCATTTTAAGTCTGAACTTCAGTAATGATTTAAACTTTTGTTTGACACAGAACAATGACAAGAGTGTATTTTATGGACCTTTTCACTGTTCTTGCAAATGTTTTGTCCTATAGTTGTATGCAGTGCAACAGCAAGCTAATAAGTTTCCGTTCTACATTTCCCCAAATTCTGCAAAAGGGTGATATGGTTTGGCACAGGTCCAGCTTTCTCTAAACTTCTCCATTTTGTGTAGGCTTATTCCATAGCAGAGAACATTTAGTTGCAACATAATGCTGTGAGAACAAGCAAAATGTTACGCAAGTGAAAGCTGTTTGTCCTGAACTTTAGAGATTAGTTTCCTAAATGAGCACTGTATTATTTCCCCATCAATTGTCTACACTGAATGACATTAGGTAACTATTAAATCTCCGTGTGATGGCATTCTGCCACTCAATTTGGGGAAAACATGACACATTACCATTATCTCTGCTCTCCAGGATTTCATGAGATGGGGCTGGGAGAGAAGGGACTAGTTAGAGTAAGAAGCAGGAACCGATATTGCAACACTTCCTAATAGGGTCCTATGTGAGAGCCTGGAAGAACTGATGTCTTAACATTATTAGTCACTAGTCCTGACATTTCTATTTCATTTCCCCTGCAGGGAGCGGGCAGATACAGCTATGGCAGTTCCTGCTGGAGCTCCTGTCGGACAGCTCCAACTCCAACTGCATCACCTGGGAGGGCACCAACGGAGAGTTCAAGATGACTGACCCCGATGAAGTGGCTCGGCGCTGGGGGGAGCGGAAAAGCAAGCCTAACATGAACTATGACAAACTCAGCCGTGCGCTGCGCTACTACTATGACAAAAATATTATGACTAAAGTTCACGGTAAGCGCTACGCCTACAAATTTGACTTCCATGGAATCGCTCAGGCCCTCCAGCCTCACCCTCCAGAGTCGTCCATGTACAAATACCCATCAGACCTCCCCTACATGAGCTCCTATCACGCACACCCTCAGAAGATGAACTTTGTAGCACCCCATCCCCCTGCCTTGCCCGTAACCTCATCCAGCTTTTTCGCTGCCCCTAATCCGTACTGGAATTCACCAACTGGAGGTATTTACCCCAATACCAGGCTGCCAGCTGCTCATATGCCTTCTCATCTTGGCACCTACTACTAAGTGGGGAAAAAAAGAATCCCAGAAAAAGCAAACAAAGACACTTCTCAGTGGGATACAGTCCCCAAGGAATTGCAATGAACTCTATTGGAGTACACGACTTAAAAGTGCCTATAGAGACAAGTAAAGGTTTGGCTGGGAAAAAACATGTTAAAAAAAAGATGTCAAAAAGACTCTTTGTAGTATGGATTTAAAGGAGATATTCCAGAAGTATAAAGATACTAAAATGTAATGTATATGGGTGTCGACTCTGTGGACCAAACAACCGTAGACTATTGTAGGTAAAAGCATGAAATGGTAAGGAAAACCTACAAAAGCTAGTGGTCTTAAAAAGTTGATAAGCTTATGTGTAAAGTTTGATAACTTGCTAATGCAAAACTGGGACTATACTACAGCAATATAAGGATAAGTGTATAGTGACCTAACATACAATATATGAATCATTACAAAAGAGGGGGGAAAAAAAGGAAAAAAGGAAAAAAAAACCTACCTGTATTTAAAAAATAGAAACATATCAACAAAAGAGACTGGTTTAGCATGGAAGCTGATTTGGAATATAACGGCATTGTTTTGGTTAAAATCAAATGTGTTCCATTCATTGGAGAGTTATCAGCTACTCAAACTGTGAAGACAACCCAAACTCTAAGATTCCTTGACAGTATTATCAGAACCCTGAGCCAAACATTGGAAATGAGAATGTGCTGAAGGGCAAGTGTATGATGGTAAATCAAAGGCCTGCACCTGACAGACGAAGCAGAAAGGAAAAAGAGGAGGACGAAGGTGGTGAGAATGGGAGAAAAGGAACTTCTTTTCCAGTAGAGACTGAAGAGACTGAAAACTTAGCAGTGTTGGGACTATGAAGAAATACTTGTTTGGACTTGTGAAACATTTTGCTCAGTATCATACCATTCCCAGTATTACAGGAGGAATAGACTTAATTTTATAGTAATAAAAAAAAAAGTGGAAAAAGGGAAAAACAGAAAAATTCAGAAATCAGAGTATGCATCTCTTGAAAAAAAGTGAAACTGGAATTGTGTTTGATATTTAAAAAAGTTACCAGTTAGAACCTCATCATTATTAAGGGAGTTTGTTTTCTATTGGTTAAGGTAAGAGACAACCCTTGACTGCCAAAATCAGAAATCATCTAAGTATTTTTGTTAGGCGGGCGCCAGTTTTTCTTTATTGAGTCGCGAACGCTGTGCGTTTGTCAGAATGAAGTATACAAGTCAATGTTATTTTTTTCCTTTTTATATAATTATTATATAACTTATGCATTTATACACTACGAGTTGATCTCGGCCAACCAAAGACACAAAAAAGGGACAATCAAAAATATTGTGGCCTTGAACTTTAACTCTGTATGCTTAATGTTTACATTATGAACGTATTAGTACTTAGAATGCAGAATGTATGTAATAAAATAAGCTTGGCCTAGCATGGCAATTCAGATTGACACCGTAGTTTGCATTTGCATTTTTAGTGTCTAACATGCCTATCAGACCTTCTTCTTACAAAGTTAAAACATGTTAAGCATTTTGTTTTAAAGTTTGTTGTGTTTTGTGTGATCTGGCAATCATGAAAATGTAGGACCAAATAGCACTGCTTAGCATGAGTTTAATGAGGACAGGTGCTATTTATCTTCTTTTCCACACAGTTCTACTAAAATATTTGCAGCCCTTCCTAACAGTGCCTTACCGTTCCTGTCCTGAGCTTCTTTGGCCCAGAAATTGCAACCATGCCCAGTTCTTTGATGACCTCATGGCCAAGAGTGAAAATGAAGTCTAAAGGAAGCCTCAAAGGAAGAAACATGTTACCCAGAAATTATTTTTTCATTGCCTTCAAATTATGCAACACTGTTTCAGCCTGAGACATTTTTATACTGAAGCATATGTTCAATTACCATGCCCCCTTGCTTTTAATACATACTGTATCATTATTAGTAAATAAAATGAATAATGAGTAACTTCCATTATTCCTCACTTTAGAATGGAGTGTATGGTAGCTTGTTAATTTGTCATTACAATCCATCTTGCATGTTTACAAAGGGCAGGATGTTTTCTTTCTGTTCTAGATATAGAGGCTTCCCACAGTGTACCCTGGGCCCCCAAACTACATCTGCTGCCTCATGGCACGACTCCATTTTTTTTCAACGCCAGCTGAAGAACTGATCTGGAGAATGAGCGCTGACATTTATGAGTGGCTCTCCACAGCAGGCAGTGTTTACTGCAGAGACTCCAGACAGCTCGGACCTCCAACTATATCCCTCTCTTTTGCTGTTCTTTTGTCTCTTTTCAGACAAAATGGGTGTGGTTTCAGGTTTTATAGCAAATGCTGTGCATGTCTGTTTTGTAGAGCATTAATCGGTGCTGTACGATGGGGACCTACTTGCCAGGCTCCCACGTTATGGGTGTCTTGGTGACCGTTTATAAGCACAGGATTGTATTACTGATGTTTGAGACCTGAGCAATGGCATCATCAGCCTTGTGATGGCTTAGGAAAGAAGCACTGTAAGTCTGTATATCTTAAAAAAACAAAAGCTCATGGAAGGGTTACAAAAACTGAGCTCTTGGAAAAGGTTAGTCACTCACTGTTTTAGAAAGTTATGCCAGGCACACCTACATGCTGACTATAAGAATAATAGTTTGCTTGTCATTGGAAATACATCTACAGATGCTTGCTATCTACATCATGTGCGTAGTCCACCTCACAAAACTGTAAGTATATTATTGAACCACCTTTTAATTAAACACTTGAAAATCCAGATAAAACAACTATCTTTGTTTAGATTGGCAAGGACATGTCTGGAAGCCTCCAGAGTATCCCCCGTGGAATCAGGGTCACAGGGTTTCCAGGCAGTATTGCCCAGCTGCAGACATGTGCAATAGGAGTGATGTCCTGGAATGAGAAGAGAGGATCTGAGTCCTCACTGGGACAGAGTCACAGCAGATAGGGGTGATGGAGACCCCTCACAATGAAGAGCAAGATCCTACACTGACAAATTAGTCCAGGATGTCCATACTAGGGCTACGCCTCTCCCCAGGGCAGGCTCACAGCTTCCCAAGAGCCTTGGAAAAATTGAGTTTTGCAACCCTGAGGATGAAGAGGAGACCAAAGGGCAGAAAGCTATGCTTACTGCCCTACTGCTGCTGGAGAATTGGGTTGGGATTGATGGCCCTACTGCTGGTGGGGCTTCTCTACGCCAGGGGTGGCAGCTACCCCACAGGGCCTTCCTGCCCTGGGGGCAAGTGCCAAGCTGGTGTCGCAGAGCCCTGGCAGAGGCAAAACAGGCAGCGGACCCACAAAGGCATCTCTGCTGCTTCCTGCCTGCTACCCTAACAGTCCTGCTGCTGGGAGCCAGGAAAAGAGGTGCAAGGACAGAGTTTTAGGGACTGGTTCCCACTTCTGACCATTTTCCTCTTTCATGGAGAGGGATGACCCTGGCACAGCCAGAAGGCATGCTCAGCGAAGCTACACCGTCTTTGTGTGTATACCACAAGAGACACTCACACGAGGCTCAGCTAGACCCCAAGACCTCGGCTGAGGAAGCTGTCTGTCTGTGCCTTTTATGCATCTGTATGCACTGACAATGTGACCCTGATGGGTCCACCCTTGTACAAGTTAGTGATGCTAATAACTTTGACCCTTCATTACATTAGGACTTCTTTTAAGTCATTTATCAGTCAAGTTTCATTCCTTATTATGGCACTCAAAGGACTCAAAGTGGCAACTTTATTCTTCCCAGACCTTAGAGATTTTAATATGTGTGTGCCTATGTTTCATCAAGAAATATACACCTCTCTGAGAAGTGCACATGCAAGATGATAGTGAGAAAAGATTTAAAAGTAAAACTAGGAAGCTCAAATCTCAGCATTCTTGATCTAGTTATTTCCCAAGCAACAAACTCAGTTTAGCGAAGATCCCCAAAATGCCTTTTGAATGGCATTTTACAATACTTGCACTGGGATCCTTAGGGGAAAATCAGCACTGAATTTCTCAAAGGTTAGGACAGCACAGCATCAACAGTGCCGAACACCTTCATTTGAAGAGCTTCCTCCCTTCACTTGCTGCATTCAGAAGAGTCCACGTTGGACACCTCAAATACCACATGCTTCATAAGCTCTGCTGACAGAAACAAAGGGATCTTCAGCGATTTAGACTTTCTTCTGCACACTCTTTTTGCTCAGACTGTTTCTTACACTAGCTAAGCACATAAAACTTGATTTTAAAGTTAGATCTTGAGTGTATATGCATTAAAGAAAGCAAAAATAAAAAATCCAGTCCACATTCTATTTTATTTTTAACAATCGCATTGACTTTTGATCTCATTGATTTTTTTTCCAAGTCCCTATTGGTCAGCAGAGGGAGCCTTCAGATATCTTGTAGCTGTAGCCTTCAGCGCTAAGACATCAGTGGGACCAAAGGATGGCTCACGTTTCTCCATTTCTCTCCTGATCACGTGTATCCGGGGTTGCCTGCAGACACAGACATGCAGTGACTTACAGTGTTGCTAGGCCACAGATACTGCCAGTTTGTCACTGAAGACCATCTCATGGCACTCAGCTGGAACTGTGCAGCTCAAAGGCCTTCCCAAGTGCCTGGGCTGAGTAAGTATCAGTAAGATTAAGCCCTTCATGAGTGACAGGTAACCCAATAATGCAGCAGCAACACCTGATGGAAAAAAATATTCTTCTGCGTTTACTTGTTACAGAGTGTTTCTTCCTTTTTTCCTTTCCTGCAGGTATCACATCCCATGCTGTGCTGGGCTGTTCATAGAGCCAGGTGGCTAAAAGGCCTTCCTTGCCTGAGCCTGGCTAAAAGCTCGCAGCCCCTGGGGCTTGGATAAGGCTGTCTTTCCAGCACTCAGCATTACTGCAAGGGAGGGAAGGGCTAAGGAGGCTATGAAGCATCCCCCTTTGATTAATTAGCGCTAGGCCCTTCACTTTTTAATTAATACTGCGTACACACCCTGGGTGGTGAGGGTATGCTGCCTCCTAGTTAGGCAACCCCCTTAACACCTCTCACCCTCTGGTCACGCGAGGCTTGTTGCAACTACTTTCTCTGCTCACTTCGCCAGGAGAAAAAAGAAAAATGAAGACTGAGTGAGTGGTGCTTTTTCCAGAAAGGACACAAGTCTGTTTACAAGGCTGGACTGAGTCCCTGGTCATTTCCAGGCTCTAAAGTGGTTTGGCTCCTGTGCTCCTTAGGCAGTTCGGTCAGTTCTTCAAGGCACTGGTGGTTGAAACTGCATTAGATGTGTGCTCTAGCAAGCGCCTTGCTTGAAGGAGGGGGAAGCACTTCATCACAATGTTGTCTCTTCAGCTTCTGCTTAGAAAAGGGCAGCAGAGTGAGAGAAGTGAGCATCTGAGATGGGCGCTGGCCCACAGACCGGTGAGCTAGTTAATGCAGATACTGGGCTTGTGCAAATTGTTTCAAAACATAATTGCCTTCCTTGCTAAAAAAGCACATTTTTCAAGAAAGCTCAATAAAACAACTAGGCAGGCTAGTTTTAGTAACTGGCCTGAGAAGTGCCTTTAAATAAGTGGAGTGAGGACTTTACAAAACCAGGCTCAGAAGATTCCTTGGGTTGCACACCAGAATGAATCTTGGGCAATATATATTTAATAAAACAATAAGGGGCAGGATACTTTTCGATGCACAGACCTGGAAGAAAGAGTGAGAAAGGCCACTTGTGCTACCCCACACATCCAGCCCCCTCACTCTTGCAGAACTATTTTCTGTTGTGTACTCACTGGTGTTTCCTTAACCATTCGCTCATTTTCAAAGGTATCAGCTCCAGGGTATTTCCATCTCTTTCCTCAACACATAAGCTAATACATCTTGTTGTCAAAGAGTTTTTTTGTTTTCCTGCTATTTTTCCCTTCTGTAATTTCTTCTGATTATGTTCCCCATGCATCACATGCCAAAGTGCCTAGACTGCTCAATGTTTACAGCTTTGCAAATATTTGTAGTTTGTTATCGTGCTCCCTTTGGCTGGCTGTTAGCCAAGCTTAGACATATTTCACTTCACAAACCTATCCCTCATCTTCTCTGATAATTGCTAATAGGGTTTTGTTGTTGGTTTTTTTTTTTTGCTGCCTCTGCACATGAGCAGGCCTGATGTCTCCTTCTGTCTAAACCATTTCTATGCATGACTGCTACGTGAACTTCATGCCTCTCACCCCAAGCAAGCAGCTAACATGCGTGTAGCATCATCTGGTCGAGTGATCTTGCTTGAGCAGTTAAAAGGCCCTTCCCCACCTCAACTTCGACTTTGCATGGGCTTCCATACTCTTCCTTGTGTTTCGAGCAGCTTTTTGCTCATGGACCAAATACCTCTCTTCCTCAGATCTCTGCCAGAACACCACTAGGAAGGTTTTTCCAAACCACTGTTACAAACTCACTACACTAATTCCACTAGTTCATGTTGCCCAACTGCATAGTGTTTATTTTGGCCCTCTTCTGTTTGTGTTCTTGCCAGGCTGAAAGTTTTTTGGGGTAGAAAATGTGCATCCATAGAGCGCCCAGCAGTATGTTGCTGCTTAATACTAGATAATCTCGAATAAGGTTGCCAAAAAAAATTCCCATGCATTTCCAATTTTCCTTATGATGAAGGTGTCATTCTTCTACTCTGGAAACTTTAAAGCTGCTCTGCAGAAAATGAATACAAGGTCCTTAAAATAAGCTCACACACTCAAGCTAAATGATTGTAATGGTCCTTTTTGGCTTCAAAGTAGTCTTGGAAGAATATGAAAGGCAGGTTTTAAGTTTTAGACAAGTTTTTCACTCAATCTCTCTGCATATTTTTGTACAATTAATTACCAGTCTGTATCAGCAAATCAGCCATTTAGACCCCTATGGCACATGAGACATCAGCACAGGTCTACCAGGAATGACGCAGAGCATGCAAGGGACGTGCACCTTCCTGAACAGGAGCTGAAGGGCTTGTGAAGCTCTCTGGTACATCTGCAATAGTATGATCACTAAAATGATCACTTTTTAAAATAATGTCCCTGTTTCTTTGTGGGAAGGGGAAGGGGCATGCACAAGTACCCAAAATGCAAAGGAAGGGGAAGGGGGTGATAGGGAAGAATCCAATACTTCATTCTGTTTATGGATGGAAAATAAAACCCCATATTGTCTAATTCCCAGAAACATCAGCATGCTTCAGCAGTATCTTGTGGTTCCCTGGGATGAGTATGGTATTCAAATGACCCAGCCATGAGTCGGATCTATTGTGCTGGGTATGGTAAATATACATCATGAGTAACAGATGCTGCTTTGAAGTGCTCACATCTTTAAATACACAAGACTAACAAAAGTTTGGAAGAGAGGCTGTATTTTTTACTAAGACTTGCTGCACATTTTCCATATCTGCTCTTTCTTGAAGTAAGGAAAGCTTATTTGTTGCTGTTGCTTTGTTTTGCTTTGTTTTTTGTTTTTTTTTTTTCTACTGACAAGCTCTGAGGATAAATCCAGGAAGCATGTAAAAGGTGCTAAGACATTGTGATGGGCTCATATCCTGACACCGATAGCCATCTCACAGCCTTGCTCCCGAAGGGACTGAAGTGCTTACTATTTCCCTGTTAGTTACGGTTGTGGAAAAGCTGTAAGTGGCTCTGTATAGCAGCTGAATGGCTGCAAGTGAATCGTAAACCTTCTACCTTGAGTTTCCAAGAAAAGGGCTGAAGATAAGGACTAAAGTGAGTGGCCCACAGTCTTTGGAGCAAAACAGCACCTGGGAAGGGCTTGGTTCTCAAAAGAGGTATGAAGGTGAAGTTCATTTCCTGGGTTGTTCCAGTAGAAAGCAGACGTATAACCAGGAATGCATGACAGATAGAGCTATTATCAGTAGCTTGGAAAGGGGAAGGAAAAATAGGGATGGAAGTCCAAAATCAGAGGGAAAGAAGAAGGCAGAGTTACAAAGTGCTGTCAGAGGGGACAGCAAAGTATCATGATACTGCCCTCTTTATTGGCAATTTATAGAACAGGGTATAAGTGGACCTTTCAGACATTCTTGTGAGGATTACTCAGTACCAAGCATTAGATCCAATTTGATGATGGCCACATGAGATCAGATCTGATCTGTCAGTAAACAGAGAGCCAACCAAAGGATTGAAATGGGGGCTGAGAGTGCACAGGCAGCAGTCACAGAGGCAGGTTTAGTAGCTCTACGGAGCGTGGTTTGGGGAAAGGGGGAATTGCATGTGGTCAGGGGAAACCAGGGAAGCTTCAATACCTGTGGAAGCCCAAACAAGTGATTTTCTTATAGGAATGGAAAGTGAAGGATGGATCTGAGGGATGTGCAGAAGGAAACAGCAACTGGATATGTAGAGGTTAAGATAAAGGAAGAGAAAAGTGAAAGGAAAGGAGACCACAGACCATGGTGAATTTAGAAGCTAAAGAGAACAAAAAAAGGCCTAAGGAGAAGATAAGGTCAGGTTTAATTCAAAGTACTAAGACAACCTAAAGGAGATGCTGGAGAGGAAATGTGACACGCGATTCAATAGGAGGAGGCAGTTTAGCACATCTGGGCTAAAGTAACAGCTGAAGCTGTGTGAGCTGAGGAGATGGTGGAGTTTGTAAAAGTTATACTTCATTTCTCTTTCTTCACTTACCACTTTAGTATATTTTCAGCTAACATTTCATTATAATTTCCACAAACATTTCATGTCACGACTTCATTACAACGTAGATCGCACAGAGAACAGCTGTAAAATAGCCTTGCCAATGCTGGTAATTTCCACTGGGAATGTAATATCCAGTTCCAATCACTAATGAATGCTATTCAAAATGAGCTAACCAGCATTTTTCATTTCTTAGCAACTTACCTCAACAATTAAATGTATTGCAATGCTAAATTTATAGTACATAATAAATCATTCCAGACCACGTAAAAGCATTACATGATACATCTCTGTTGTTTTGTCATAAGCTGTATAAAATGCTGGCTTAGCACTCTATAAATGGCTTTGTTCACTCTTGTTATTTTAATTGTATACCAAAAACAAGAGTTTTATGTATACAATGTTGTGTCTCCCACTATATGCCAGATCCAGTGCACTCTCCTGAAAGATTTTAGCATAGTAGTACACAAGGTCACTAGTTAGTCACTGCTTTAATATTTCAGGTGTTCCACTGTAGCTACTGGAATAGTTCTAATGGAGCTGAGACATGGTAGATGCTCGTAGTTATTGTTGCACTTCAGTATATGTTCAATTTGCCTTCCTATTTTGGCCTAAAAGCCGAGACATTTGGTGGTTCAATAATTTCTGGAAAGTGTCTGGTGGGCCTTACTGTAATTATAATTAAAGTACAGCCAGTCATTGGGGTCTAAAAGGCCTTTTGTCTTTGATTTTGGCATGGTATAACATAAAAATGGAGAAGAGGAAAGAGGGAGAGTAGTTTTATTTAATCAGAATACCTGGCAAAAAGTAGTTAATTAGTTGACTGACGATAAGGTTGCCAAAAGACCCAAAGTAACTTAGGTGCATAAATCTTGTAGACTTGTCACGGGATTTGTGTCCCTAAGTCTTTCAGATGTTCTAAAAATGCTTCTCTGGTTCTTTATTGTTTAATGAAGTGATGTTAATTCTGCCACACTTGAAGTTGAGCGTACAGCTGTGGGGCAACCCACAGTTTCGGATGCAAAGACAGCTATCAGCAGAGGCAGCCATCAGACAGTAAAATGCCATCATACAAAATGATCACTGTTAAAGACAAAATTGTTTACCAAGACACTTTTCAAAGCCGTTATTGATAGCTTCATGGCCCCGTGGTGGGACTCAGAGTGGCCCTGAAAAGAAAAAAAGCTGGACAATGATATAAGTTTGTAATTCTTTTTGAGATCCCTTTATTATGAGGTTTATAATCATGGTCTGGCACCTGTGCACCTGGACATAACCAAATGTGAACTTTTCTCCCCAGCACGCTCTCCCAAACAGGTCTTATGGTTCTTAGATGGCAATGGAAAATACCTATGAATTTTCCAACTTATTCTGTGGGGCTGCTGAGGATCTCCAACAGCATTTTAGACAGCAGCAACAGTTTGTAGGTCATAGCTTACTTCAGGGCTCTTGAGCATCAGAAGCACTCTGTCGGACTCTGAAGGTGCTAATGAGTTTCCTGAACAATGACGTAATATGATACATTAGTGAAAGTCTGGGTGCTTATTGCATTGTTAGATTGCCAAGTTTTCTGGACGGGGATTCCTAGAGATTCAGACAGAGAACTAACAGGCCTCAAGGGAAGGAGTGGTGTTCCCATGCACCTTTCTAGCCTTGCATGTTTTATGCAATTAGCTGCATAAGGAGGTTCCTGGAGAGTCCTAGGCTTAGCTCCTTCTATAGAAAGAGCTGAATGTTTTCTAGGAATGGTATGCTTTGTCTGGCCATTGAAACAGGTGCAGGAGTGCATGCTGGACTTGGCCTGTAAACACTTACTGCCTCCACTTTGATCCTCCCTCACAATACAAAGTGGTTTGAGTCAGCTCCTTCCACTGAGGTAATAGATCTTGTTTCTTAGATTTTGTTTTGAGATCCAGAAACCATGGCTTCAGTGGCAGCTGGACACCCCCAGCTGATGAATCCCTACAGGTAAGGACATTTTTTTTCTTCAGCAAAGGTGAATCTGCAAGATGTATTAGTTGGTGGTGTTCACAGGCAACAAAGCAATGGCTCCATAGGTTATGCAGGATTTCCTCGTCCACCACTGCTAGAGAAACTTGTTTAGAGCATGTTCCAGCTCCACCAGCAGTTTATCGCTGGACAGGGAGCTTTTCCATATAAAGGTCAGCACCCAAGGCCTGATGAGAGCACTGGTGTGATTCCACAAAAAATAGATATTCCCAGTTAGAGTTACAAGAAATTTGTTTTTAAAAATACAGGAACTGGAATGTGAATATGAAACCTATACGCTTGCTATGCATGTCCCTAGGTTGGATCAGCAAGGACAGGGTTCCTCTGGTTGTGTTTGTGAAGAGCTATTGAACAGGTGGGCTGCTAGGCTGTGGGCCAAACTCACTGCCACTGCAATAGAGGAGGCCACAATGTTCAGCATCTCTTTGTGGACTGTGAATGAACGATTCATAGGCTGCAAGTGGTCAGTAGTTCACAGCTTTTACAGCCTCTCACTCAAACCTTTAGTAACACCTGCTTCCCAAATGTTTTGCAGTTTTCTCTGTCACTCTTTCTATTCTGAGCCTGTGGTACAGTGATCTGCACCAGTTTCCCAGTGCCTTTTGGCTGAAGAAGACAGGGCTACTCTTGGTCTCCAATGTCTTAGTGGATCTGGGTCTTAGCGGTGGCTTCTCTTTGTGTTGCACCTGAGACCAGCTCAGGTGACTGTTCAGGAGACCTCTGCAGTCTGGCTCCAAACTCACACAGGCCCTTACTCTCAGAGGTGAAGTAGGGCTGCTTTCCTGTACTTCAGCCCTTTCTTGGCAACCTTCTCTGACCATAAAGCTCAGAAATTATCCAGCAAAACAAACAAAGAAAAACACTAAGGCCATGAGCCAAAAGTGCTTCAAGCAAAACACCTCAGGTTCAAGCAGTTGCTGCAGAGGCCAGCTCTGGGTTTGCAAGGCTGCTGGGCAAGCTCTCCTGCAGTCAGGGGTGCTGAAGGCTGGGAGGTACAGATTCAAAACATCCTGTTTTCTAATCCTGCAAATCAAAACCTCTGATTGTCAGTCAGTGTGGTCACAGGATCCTGTGAGCATATCAGTTCTTCACCTCAGGAGGTGGGAACTGTCTAGCTCTGCAGGCCAGCTCAGCACATCATGTGGTGAGGCAGATACCAGGGCACAAATCTTGTTGGGTCAGGACTTCTGGGCACAACGATCTGTACAATAGCCACCTTGGATGTCAAAGCTCAGGTCCCTGTAAACCCCTTGGCTCCTCTCATGGCACGATCAAGTGCAAGGTCATGGCATCAGCACCTCTCACTCAATGAATGTAGCAAAGGCCACCAGCAGCATCCTGCACTGCATTAAGTAGAGCACTGCCAGTAGGTCAAGAGAAGTAATCCTCTTCCTCTGCTCAGCCCTGGTGAGGCCTCACCTAGAGTGCTGTGTCCAGGTCTGGGCTCCCCAGTACAAGAGAAACATGGAGCTACTGGATCAAGTCCAGTGAAGGGCTGCCAAGATGATTAAGGGAATGGAGCATCTCTCATCTGAGGAAAGGCTGGGGGAGCTGGGATGGTTCAGCCTGTAGAAGAGAACACTCAGGGGGATCTTATCAATGTATATAGATATCTTACAGGAGGGAATAAAGAAGATGGGGCCAGACTCTTCTAAATGGTGCCCAGTGAATTGAAAACACGAGAAAATTTGAAATACAGGAAATTCCATATGAATTCAAGAAGATATTTTTTACAATGAGGGTGGTTGAACTCTGGAGCAGGTTGTCCAGAGAGACTGTGGTTTCTCTGTCCTTGGAGATATTCAACAACCATCTGTACATGGTCCTGGGCCACCTCCTGTAGGTGACCCTGCCTGCGCAGGTTTACTGGACAAGATGATCTCCAAAGGTCCCTTACAACACCAACTATTCTGTGGTACTGTGAATTTATGGAACAGCCTAAGCTCCTGTGTGTGAACAAATGTGAGAGAGTAAATGTGTTTGGGAGCAATCTATTCTTTCAAGGAAGGCCATGGGTACGCAGGCATGCGATTCTGCACTGGAACAGGCTCTGGGTGCCACTCACCTCTCCAGGGCTTCTCCACTCCCAGCAGCCTCTAAGGGAGGGCTGGATGCTTTCAGGCGCAGACTACTGTTTCTTGTAGATGCTAGCTTGAAGGGTATAAATTAGCAGCATGGTTTCTCTGAAGGATAGAAACACTTAGGAGTAGCCAATATTCATTCAGTTCATTTTGTCTTTTTTTTTTTCAGATGGAAGTCAAATGGTAGCAGGGGTGCATGTTTTCCTGTGATCTGAAGGACGTAGACGTCACAGGGGATCCCTGACTTGGATAACACATTGGTTGTGCTGCTTCTCATAGGCAAGGTTTGTGGGCTCCTCACAAACTTACCTGACACAGGTACATACACCCACTGCTGTCTCCTGTGCCATCCTCCCACCTCCAGCCTGAAACCTGGAGAAAGAGCTTGCAGAAAGCTGGGCTCCTCTGCATTCATTGAAGGGAGGCCCTTCCTCTCCTCTTTGGGCAGAGGACCTTTCCCACAACAGGAAATGTGTGTAATGCTCCCTGCTAAAGTTGCTCTAAAGGTCTCCCCACGATCTTGTGTTTTCCACAACGCTCCTCTCTTGGGATGGACTATAGCATAGAACGATCTGAAGGGTTTTGCCAAGTTTGCCTGGTTTTATAACCAGCTTTTTGAGAGCGAGAGTGGTGACGGAGGTCATATTCAGTCTCTTTGCCCTCTCCCCTCATTGCCTTTCTCTTGGGCTAGAGCTGGATCACGGAGGAGAGCTGAAGGCACAGGACGGTTTTTAGATGCCCACTGTATTTCAGATGCTCCCTGAAGTTTTTCTGTGAAAGGCTGGTCGGTGCCATCACCCCAGACCAGAGCAGGCTACAGTGTTGAGCCCCAGGGCAGCCCCAAGAGAGCAAGCGGTGAAGGCAGCACAGTCCAGAGAGGTACCAGCCTGTGCTATCCCTGCTCCACTGCCCCAGCGTGACTTCATGCTGGCACTATATTGCACAATGGGTGCAATCCCTTTGCCCGCTCTGGGAAGAACCACTGTTTTCGCTGGCCCCTGGGCAGGCCCCTATGGCTTGGGCTATGCTGCAGGAGTCTGCAAAGGCGGACATCAGGCCTCCCAGGCCAGCACTTACCAGGTGCTGCAGATGCAGGCAGGGGACTGGCATAGCCACCCCATCCCACAAGGCCTGGGACATGGCTTAGCTCCTTAGAGCTGGCCTGGGTTTGTCTCCTCAAGCTGATGCAATATCAGGCCATTCGGGAGACTGTGAAACTCACACACGTCCCTTCACACGCAGGAGCCCCAGTGCCAGACTGCTACTCCAGGAACAAGACTGGGTGGCGGAACGACCCAGCCACTCTGCTAAAAAGTGTCCAGGCTTATTCGTCTGTCAAGGAATATTCCTCTTTCCCCCAAAAGATGGCACTAGGATTCACCAAAAGCAAGGCACTCCACACCTTCAATATTTTTCTGTCTGTGAAAAATGTCACCAGGGCCCTCTACTGGGGTGCCTGAGTGTCTCCCCCCCCAAAACAGAGGGACAACTCCCAAGGATGTGCTGTCACCACATCCCTGGGGCAAAGCCTAAAGAGCCTTGAAGTTACGAGCAATAATCACAGAGCGAAAAACAATTTGCCAACAGCTGAGAGTACGTAACAGGAGGGCTTATCTTTTTTGTAGATGAAATACCCACTTAGACATGTGCACACATCCTGTGGTTTATTTCTAAAACAATGAGATAACAAATATACAATATTGGAATTAATCTTCTGTTACACTGACATCATCTGCTATAGTAATATTAACGCTATTAGGACCTTTTTTCTTTCCAGTAACGTAGTTCATTAATCTATGAGCAGAGAGTCTGTCTGGTAATTTAGGCCCAGTTTTAAGTGCCTTTTGAATGCAAATGTTTTTGCATAATGATAAGTAAAGAACAAAACGAATGAAAATAATTTGGGGGGAGATTGTTTTTTCTTCTACTTTTTATAAAATATAGAAGAAAGCTTTTTATCTGTCAGTGAAGCAATAGTTTTACCTGAAAACTAATCCCCATTCCAAGATAAAGGACTTTTTGTATTCATTAATATCTCTGATAGAGCTATTACCTGAATAATAAGGATTTTTCTTTTCCTTTAAAAAAAAAAAAGATAAGATCACAACTCTATAGATGAAAACAAGTTACACTGTGAAGATGAAGGATTTCTAAAGAAAGTAGAACTCCAAGGCTGGAAGTACTGTCTCAGTATATATAAAAATAAAGGGAGTGCCTTGTCAAAGATGCTCATGGTTTTGGGAAACTCAGCAGCCTCCAGGGAGTATTGTGTCCCATATCTGCCCGAGCAAAATATTAACAGCAGCAAGCTGGTTAGCCACAGTCCCTGCAAGAATGTCCTCTCTTATTTTGCAAAGGCTGTTGCATCCTTAAAGACAGATTTCCAATTCCTACGCGCTTCCACATTTTCTGACCAGAGAGTCTGCATTTTTTTTCCTGCATGTAACTGTCACTAAAGCATCACGTGAGTAAAAGCACACCTGTGAAAGGCAGTCGGGGAACTGTACCCACCCCTGAGCTGAGGGGCCCACATAGCAAACACTCTGAGGAAAATAAGGCCCCTGTGATTCAGATATTAATCGTCAGTGCATAAGCTTGGAGGTGTCAGTTGAGTACTAAGTGATGCTGCTGTTCCAGAGCATTATTCTGTTTTAAACAGGAGAGGTCTGACCTGTTTGTCCTGCTTATTGCATTACCCACTCCTTTTATTGTGCTTGGCAATACATGTTTGCTACTGATTTATTTGGGTAGGAAGCTGATCTGTTCAGGTGTCTACAAATTACCGTGCTTCGTTACAGCACGGAACATAACATAACAGCTGCTAATAGCATAACGACACAGCCTCGAGGGAGAGGGCTGCTCTGAGCAGGAATCACCCCCCTGCCTTCTGCGGGGCAGCAGTTTCCTGCCTTGGGTAAACTCGGGAGCTCCCTAGGACAAAACGAACATTATAACGTGCACGTTGTGCTCGGAAATGTGGTGTGTAAGGAGTGTCTGTTTAGGAGGCTTCAGAAGAAAACGTGGGTATGGGAAAACTGAGTGTTTTAAAATGTCCTGACGCTAGGTGGTGTGGTGGGTTAGAGCAAAGCTCCTTTTTTCTGGAGATCCCTTTCCGAGCAGCTTTCAGGCCTGTCCTGGACTTTGTCAGCCTCAGCTCAACGGGTGCCAAGACCCAAACGAGCCATGCGGTTTTTGGGTCAGGACGGGGGGTGACTTGCAGAGAGGTATGCAGCTGTTTGCAGATGTGCCTGCCCCCTGCTCCTCTTCCTCTTCTCTCACCTTCATTACCAGCAGCACTGCCCAGAAATTACAATCAAAGCGAAACTAACTCCCGAAATTAATCATCCTGCAGAGGACAGGAGCTAACTTCTAGTGCCAAAACAGGTCCTGAATTGAGTCAAGCTCTGCTCCAGGGGCCATTTCCCTGCAGCCCGTTCAGATCCTGCAGACACGGATGGGGCCCTTCATGGGTGCGGAGGGCGGCATGAGGGTGCGTGTGTCGCGCGGCGCTTCACCTGGCAAGTGCTGAGCTGCCACCGGGAGCTGTGAGTGCCTGCCGCTCACGCTGATGTCAACAGCAGCAAATGGGATTCAGTGCTTTGCAGGACTGCTTGGCACCTTGCAAGCAGGAGACTTTCATGTGGTTTCTTGGGCGTAACTGAACGCAGCTTCTGGCCCAGGGGAACAAATATTTTTTGCCTTTGTGTATGCCCTAATTTCTGTAATCATGCTGTTAAATGCCTCTTCTAGGGAGCATTAATTAACAGAGTATATAGTTTACTTACTTCCTCGGAAGCCATTGAGCATGGTTACTGAAGGTATGATTTTTCTCTCTTCTAAAAAGATGAGGTTTTTGCATTAATGCACATGCCAGTGGCACACACACGGTCAGGACAAAACTTCTGACAGGGTTTCCTACGTGGCACTATGGATTAGGCACACCAAATCCTCCTAATCTGTGCTTAATTCTGTAGCCTTAAGCCACGTCAGCAGTCTTGATCACTCTCCCACCACTCCACAGGATATTCTGAGTGCAATCTAAACCTGTCCCGGTGAAATACTTCACTATTTCTTAGGCCCTTCTTCAGTTATATGCATTAGTGGTCAGGAGAGGAATGCGATGCAAGAGCAGAAGGTGCCTGGAGGGGACTCCAGCTGAGGCAGTATGATCTAACTTATGAAAAGCTCAAAGGGAAGAAAAAGGGAAGCGTTACAATAACCAAGAAAGGCTGTCAGCACAATCCCTATCATAACTGTTGCTCCGTAAGTGTCTCTTTCTGTGGTCCTCACTGTGTAAAGCTGAGCTTAGCTTCCCAGAATAGTAATGTTTCTTATTTGGAAGAGAAAGAGGTTTTGAAAACTTTCTTCCTATGGAATAATAAGCATTGAAATGATATGGGGACTAAAGTAAGTTTTAGGAGGAGAAGCGGTGTAAGATAATGATCACAATAAAATGGTTACCAGTGTGATTTCACCTTCAGGAATGCTGCAGCAGGAATTCAACAATTTTACAGCTCATCAAGAGGGTAAAAGCTAAACAACTAACTCTGAAATAATTTTATGAACAAACAAGGCAAGTTTGGTTTTCTGCAACTCCTGGATTCATAGTTTTGCGGTCAGTAGGGACGAGTAGCTCATCTTGTTTGACCTCCTGCAGTAACACAGACCATATGATTTCATCTGGCTACTCCTGCAATGAGCTTCACAGCAGGGGGACGGGTTTTTAATTCTTCATGAATATCCAGACAGAGCTAGAAAAAAATCTCTCACATCAGCTTTGGCACAAACATGTGGTTGCACTGAATTTTCAGCTGCTACTCTTGTGTGTTGTCTTTTATTTATTTTGTTTGTTTACTATCTATAGCAAACATGATGTTCTCCCCTGTATAAGTGCCAGTCCTTTAGTCAAGGAATAGGAAACAGTCCCGCATGACTGAGTTGACTCATACACCTCGTGGATACTGAGTCGCCATTAAGATGCGGTGAACACGTGTGCGTAAAGCAGATGCTGGAACTTATTCAGCCAAAACGTCCGAAAAATACTGTGCATTAGTGTAAACATTCAGAAAAGACACTTATTAAGGAATTCATTGGAGGGGAAGAGGATCAGTTTGCAGATGATTATTCACAACTCAAAGGGCTAAACTAAAAATTCCCAAATGTTTCTGGCTGACAGCCCCATTGCAGATGGTTCATTTTGTGTGACCCTAAAACCAAAGATAAATACAGAAAATTCAGCTGAACTTTGTCCAGGCCCTGGCCACAACCCCTCCTCAGCAGTTCCCGCTCCAGGTTTAGGCATCAGTGAGCTAAACTGTTATTTGCTGAGCAGCACGTGTGTCAGCGATATGCCGTGATATGCCATATACCACCCAAACTTGGTATTGTGCTCCGAAAACAAGGGTCTGCTGTCCCAGCCACATGCGGGTGGTGCGTTGCCAAGCAAAACCAGCTCCTCACCAGGCCAGAGGATGCTTAGAAGCAGTGCTGTGCTGAGGCAGCCCTGGGCCTCCTGCCACTCTGAGCACAGGTAAAACTCGCGGGTGGCGGCACGTCAAAACAGCCACGTAGGTGCCTTGTAGGGGCTTCGAAACTCCATTCTTGGGCCACCTGGCCAAGGCTGGGATAGAAGCGCATTAACGTTGTAGGAGCTGAATTGCAGATCCCAGCACATCAGTTCATGTTGGATGTTTTTGTAGGTTAAAAGTAAACCCTCTTTAGCAGGATTTTTTTTCCTCATGTGAAAGTAATCTGGGGTGGTTGTTTTGTTCAGAGTTGGATGCATGAGGTTATTTTGTTGTTGCTTGAACTGAGAAGTTCGTGTGTTAAGCTCTGTTCCAGAGCTGTACCCGATTGTGTCCAGGTTAATAGACAAGCCTTTGTCAAGGACATTGTGCAAACACATTTCCACAAGACATTATTGTCTGGACACATGAGCAAATATTTGCCTAAAAAGTGTAATTGACTATTGTTCAAGAACTGCCACCTGCCCCCTGGTTTTCTGGCACTCTTGTAGAAGGGGGCTATGTTTTACAGCGTTGCCTTCAGCCTAAGTTTCCACAGGAGCCAACTCTTGACCAACAATTAAGTAAACATTCAGCTTGCTGCCTTTTTTTTTTTTTCCCCCACAAGGCTACATGACCCTTTTGTAATAAAGGAAATGTTATGAAGAAAAGGAGAAAAGGCAACTAGCATTGCCTTGGCAGTAGCGCTATGGGCAAACATTAGACATGGGGAACTGTAGTCTAACGTGGGGGGCATGCTACAGCAATCAGGGGTGAGAGCAGACAGCAGCACAAAGGCAAGCTCATCTGTGTTGTCAAATTCACTGTGTCAGCTGAAGCTACAAGAAGTGACGACAGTCACGGTGCCAGGAGAAGGATGGACAAAAGAAGACTATGCAGCTGTCCTGTAATGTGTGGTGCATGACATGCCAGGCAGCTCTAACTGGAGCTCTGCAAGCTCCTTTGCCCCTCCAGTAAAGCTGCCCCAAGCTGTACAAATAAATGACTCAGAGAGAAACCCTTGCCACCTCCCCTTAATCTTAAAAATGTACTCATATAGAGATATTTTTAGAAAGTTGCACGTAGTTTCAGACTGGAAAATTGAATATTTCTGTTTGAAAATCTTGAACTTAAATATTTTGATGGTTAGCCATATTCTTCTCACCCCTTTTTGGCAGGAATAGTTCAATGAATTTGAGAGGAATTCACCGAAATATTTGGATATTTTTCTGGTTGAAAACATTTTCTTAGAAAGGTTTAATCCAGTTCCACTCACAGCAACTGTGTAGTTGTACAACCTGATTTTTTTCCTTATTTATATCACTTTTATTTCAAATTTCTTCTTCCAAAAGAAATGATGTTATTGCTGGGCTAACCTATGCCACTGAATTTGTGGAGGTGGTGACGAGCTAGAAATACATATTTGCGCTAGATACATTCCCTTCTGGTTTGCTCGGTGTAATAAAATGCTTTGCTACCAGTTAGTGAAATTAATATTTCTTTTTATCTCCGTCAAATGTCCCAAGGTGACCAGCCACTGAGATGCTGGCTGTTTTAGTTCTGTGGACCTCAGCACTCAGCAGTCGAATCTCTTTGACCCCAGTCGGTTGTTTCTTCCTCTTGGACCCTGCTACCTAGTGAAACGATCTCATCTGCTCAGAACTCCCCCAGAATCACCCTAATCCTGGCCCTTACGTTTTCACTTGTCCATGTCTCTTTTTAGAAGTATATCCTGTGAAATCCCTGCTCTGTAAAGGCCTGACTGTACCACAGAAATAGCATACCTTGGCTTCACCCCCATACTCTTTCTTCTGCATTAGCCTACAGTGATGCCTGCCCCTGGCTACCACAGCTCTCCAGAGACTTAGCCCGTGCGTTGCATTATACACATGATTTTATGTTGTATCTCTGTGCCCACACATCCCTCTCTTCTCCGTCCTTGCTCTGAAAACACAGTTGTCAGGCGAGGGATGGCTGCCCCTATCTGAGGATGAGAAGGGTGAGAGCAGGTTATCTGTGTGTGCAGAGCGGGACACAAATACTGACCTGAGGCTCTCAGCTCCTGTCATCTTTTCCCTTTGATCTATCACTGTACTTGTGTTATGGTAACCACCAACATTGTTGACGAGAAGAGTAAAATAATGTTACCAACCTTCCCCAAAATAGCTTCCTCTCCATCACTTGAGAAGCCCTTTTTCAACACCAGCTGTCAAGTGCCCACAGCAGGAAATGCTTCCTCCAGTGTGTTTTCCTCCTGAGGGATGTTAACTCTGAAACACATCATTGTGCAGACCATGGTTTCAATACACAAAAGGCTAAAAACTGCACAGCATCCTGTCCTTGCTATTCATAAAATGAAGTCCTTCTCTCACTCTGTGAAGCAGCGAGGGGCCAAAAAGAATAACGCTCCTGTCTGATCTAGCGGTTCTGATAGCTGTAGCACATTCACATCCCTGAAGGATGAATCCCGTACCAAAGGTGATCATACTGAAAATAAAGCAACAGTTAGAGAGAGGGCATGCACCTCACCGCCCAGAAACAGGGGAAGTTGAGATGACGAACGATTCCTTTGCACAAAGACTGTAAGGTCTGCTAAGCTGAAGGGAAGAGAGGTGGTGAGGAGTTATGGTGATTTCTGCTAGCAGCCTGCCTCTGCCACCAATACTTTGTGTACTCCAGGAAAGAAAAAAGTCATACTTGTCCTCCGGTGTGCAAGTGGCTTTACTGGCAGTAGTGGAATAAGTTTGGCATGCAAAAGGTTTTGGCAATGTCTCTGCTGTCTCACCCTTTTGGAAAAGGGAGCAGAGGTGAGTGAAGATGGAAAATGATGAATTACTATTAAGCCATCAAGAGTGTGAATGGGATAAATACCGATAAATGTCTTCCTGCTGCATTTAGACTAAAGCTTGCATCTAGTCAATCGCTGATGAGCTTTTCAGCATGCTGTGCCCTTTCTTGAGAAGATATAAATCCAGTGCTTTCTTTTTTGCCAGGAACCAGGGGAGGCTGTGCGAAGGTTTAGCTGATGAAAAAGGAAATCATTTCTTGATGCATGCCAAGGTTATAATTGGGGGGATATACACAACTGGGAAATACCTAGACTTTTCTTCATCTCTCATGAGGAAATTGAGAAAACTGGTAGCCAAATATCTGTTGGGAGAATCAAGAGGAAGCAGAGGTGTTTATTCACCAAAGGAAATGGGAGGGCTCAGCTGCCACAGCAGTGTCATTATCTTAGCACTGTGCATGCACAGGGATGATAGCCCTGCTGTGACTCTCATCCTGTTGCCTTTACAGAGCAGGAATTTATCATTCCTGAGCCTGCTACTGGCCAGTGTGAAACAACCCAACCATAAATCCTGCTGGTGCACACTCTGCAGTGAGTCTTAGGATGGTCACAATTTCTATGTTTTTTTTTTTCTTTAACTTCTGTTACTACTTCAAAGAGAGAGCAAAAGTTGGTAACTCTGTATGTGTGTGTGAAAGAGAAGATAAGAAAGAGCTGCTTCTCATCTATGACTTCCTGATGTATCTTAGGTTTGATTGCACTCTGGAGAAAGAAATAACACCAGAAATGCCTCTCCATGCATCTCACCCACTATCTACTTCAGCCTAATGGAAATCGCTCCATGAGTTTAGCGAGCAGTGGTATCCCAGCTGTTCCACTGTCCATAAGCTCTTTATACTGCTTTTATCCTCCCAGAAGCTGTGTGCCTTCCAGAAGTACATTAAATCGTATGATTAGTATATGGTGCATGTGGTTTATTTTTCCTTTCCTAGAGGAAAAATTGTGTGCAAAGTTGTGTTTTCATTTGGTGCTTCCAGGGTGGGTTGTTTTTTTTTTTTGAAATAACCTCACTCCTGTATGTTTGTATTAGAGTACATGAAGATAGTGAGGTTTCTGTGGCACTTGGCATGGAGGGTGACAAAGGCTGAAATAGCCCACCATTTCTGTTGTAGATGATTTCACAGGAGAAGCTCCAGGGAGACCTTTTCTCCTGTGCGGAAGAACATTAGAATTGTAGGGGAAGGTTACTGGCACCAGAGGAGACATGTCTCCACCTCAAAGCTAGGGGCAGTCCTTCAGAAATGCTGGGCTCGGGCCTGTGGATGCTTGTGACAGCCATTACTGCAAAGCAGAGATGCCACAGCTTTCTCTTGCAGTTAGTGTTCCTGTGGGCTGATGGCTTTATGCTCAGGGATGTAGTCTTGCTGTGGTCTACATGATAAGTGGTGAGGCCATGGGAATGCAAATGGCCATGTCATTATCAGAAAAGAATGACATTTCCTAGGCAACTGGAGTTTAACAGAAGTGCCATTTAGTGATGCCACTGTGTGTCACCCATGGAGAAACCAGGAGCTCACCGAAGTTACACGCTAAATGAATTTACTGCAAGTCTGCAACTCCAGATCAAAGCAGCTGCAGAATAGCTGCAAACTTCCAAATGCTATCCTTGGCCAATAAGCACAGCCTTTCCCCTTCAGTTTGGCACTGGATCAGAAATTGTGCTCTTGCCTCGTTATACCTGCCTGCCTGGTCTAAAGAACAACAATGCTTACCCATCATTTGGACACCTGAAAGATTTGCTAAAGAATATGTAAATGTTAAAGAAAAAGATAGACAAGTCTCTGGCATCTTTTATATTGGGCTAATGCTCTTTTGGGAGATGACATGCCCTTGAAGACAGAAAGAAAAAGGGTGAGTGTGTGTTAGGGAATTACCCTCCTGTTGAATGGGGAACTGGAACGACAAAGGTCCTCTTTGATACTGAACCTCTAGGATACGTCATCAGATTGCTGCAGATGCACTTGTTTTTAATTTTTTTTCCTAGGTCAACCCAGTTTTTGAAACCCATGAGACAATGAACAGGCCATGCCCACAGAGCTCTGCTCAGTGTGGTGTATGCTTTGCATCAGGTCCTCAAGGCTATCTTTCTGCCAGGGCTGCCAATTGAGCAATGCAAACTTTTGCATAGGAAAAAAAAAAAGTCAGCTTTTTCTATACTCTTCTTGTATGAGGCTGAACCACTACCCCGTGCTGCAAGTGGAAGGCTCACTGGTGAACTATTTGCATCTCAAACACTCCTCAGGGTACCCTGCAACAGAGCATCTTTTCTTTATGCGAGCCTTGAAAGTGTGTTGCCCCTGCCCCCCACCAGGTGGCCTTTGCCCAATCTCACAGAGTATTTCTAGAAGAATCAAAACATAGTTTTAAAATATTTTTCTATTTCCACGGTAAAAACAAACTGAATTATTTCTATCAAGGTCCAAGGAATATGTCCGTAGAGCGGCAAGATTCAGCCTTTAAACAAGAGCACTCTTACTAAATTCAGCAATGTCACGAAGACAGAATCACTTGGCTCTTCAGCAGTACAGACTTTTACTGTGGTAACCATGGGAAAGGAGAGAATGGATGGGCATGGAGTAGAAAGGAAAGGGTACTTGTATTTGCAGCCAGCAGCTGAGCAGCCACCAGGATAGGCATCAGGACAGGAAAAATACCTGAGTAGGAATCAGAAAAAAACTGACCCAAATTGTCCTTTGTGTGTGATCCACAGTAACCAAAGCAAATGTAAAAGCCTTCCAAAGCAAAGAGCAAACCGTCGCTCTCCTTTCAAGACCAAGAGCCGTGCAACTGGTGAAGGCAGCAGCTTGTGACAGTGATGCGTGGTGGGGACAGCAGGCGAGCAAGGAGGAGGCTGTGCTGCTCCCGAGGCCACTCCTGGGGCCAAGCATCTTGTCAGGGAGCCGGGCGCTTGAGACGGTACTGCACCCATTAGCTCAGGAGGCAAATCTCAAAAGGGATTACTTTTTATTTTTCAGTCTAGCCCCTTTCCTGTCAAACTTAGGAAGTGAACAATGGCTCTGAACTACAGAGCCCCCTGCGGTCTCTGAGCCCTCTCTGTCCTTCTGTGCAGGGGAGGGGGTCCCCAGCTCCCTCCAGGCACTGACTCTACTAAAATACAATTTTCAATGCAATGGAGACAAGGTCTATGAACCCAAAAGCACTGCCCATTATCTTTCTGATATAACCTGAAATGATCTTTTTCAGAAAACTTCTAGGTAATTTCCTTGTCCATTTTTTCCATAGCCTTCTTTGAATTACAATATATAAAGTACTTATTCCTGGACTCCAATGCAATTTATACGGTCTCTCTTGAGAACCTTCATAAAGTCATTAAATTTATTACCTAATAAGTTATAACTGGGAGTCATAAAATTTATTTACATTAAAGAATTGCAGATTAGATAGTTTTGCCAGGTATGTGGAAGGTAATTAAGCACCCCCAGCCTGTGTTCTGATAAGGTTATGTGAATTCCTTAAAATACAGGAAGTTTACCAGCAAACTTAATCAAAGTAATATTCCTGCCAGCTCTACGATATTTCTGCATTATGTGTTGACTTTTAAGAGCAGTGTACTTTGTTCCTTTGTTCCTGTCATGCTCCAATAAGTGAAGTTGTCCATGTTTTTTATTCCTCCTTAATCAAAACAAGCCACCTAAGGGCTAACAGCTAGCAAATGTCTCAGACCATGCAGCGAGCCCTTTGGATGCGTAGAGGTACTGAGCACAGGCACCTGCAGCTTATTCTGTATATTGGCCCTGGTGGTGCGCCTCTGTGCTGTTTGTCAAGAAAGTCCTAAAGCCACTTTCAGGACGCAACTCACCGTCCAGGGTTTATGCTGCTGCAACCTGCCTTTCGGCACCTGGGGGATCCCCTCAGGCCAGCCACCCCCCCAAAATAAGTGCCCAGGCCACCACTGAGAGCCTGCCTTGTGGCAGGGAGCCGAGGGCAGGCAGCAGAGCAGATCGTGCTGACAGCTAGTCTGGTGGCAGGTCACTTCAGGTTGCTGTGCTGATTTCTTTGGCTTTTGGAGGAAAGGAAGGCTTTGCGATTAAGGTAGTTGCCTGGAAATCAGCATCTCGGTTCAGTTTTGAGCTCTGCCGCGGACTTCCTGAGGTAGCGTGGGAAAGCGTCTTCATCTCAGTGTGCTGCACAGTATCTATCTGTAAATGGGGGAGGGAGAGAGAATCTCTCCTTTCTTCCTCCCTTTGTTCATCTTGGCCTTTAAGACTGTAGCTTCTGCAGATAATGATTGCTTCTCGTCACGTGCATGAGCATCTTGAGTTTGGCCAGTGCTTGTAGATGTTACTATAATACAGACAGTAAGTAATAAAAATAGCCATGAAATTGCTGTCACCAGATATGTACTAAAAAGACAATGAAATAAATGGCATGCCAGCTAAGCTTCTATGTCAGTGGAAACTTTGCTAGTTCTCTTGGTTATCTGAAGTTCCTATGGCAGGTCAACATTGCAGATTCTTGTAACTACACTAAAGGTATCCCATGACAGAGCCTCAGTTTCCACTGGGGAAAAAAAAAAGTTTCTCTACTTCTAATTGTTCAGAGGAAAACTTTAAAATATTAATTCTGAAGAATGGAAGGAGGGAAGAAGGGAAGGAAGGAAGAAAGAGAAAGTAAGAGAGAGAGAAAAAACAGAAAAAAATAGGAAAGAAGAGAAGAGGAGAAGGAGAGCAAGAAAGAAAGAAGAAAGGAAGGAAGGAAGGAAGGGAGGAAAGGAAGGCAGGGAAGGAGGAAAGAAGAGAAAAGGAAGGAAGGGATCCATATTTTCCTGTTTTTGAAGGTCTCATGATGTTTATGCCAGTCTTAAAATTTCTAATGGCCTGATTTGTGGTTTCTGGATGGATGTCTTTGGCAGCACAGAAGTCTCATTTAAGACTTTAAACAATTATATACTCAGAGTCTCCAAATAAAATGCTTGCGCTTTAACAAATACTGGAAAAGTGAAAGGTTTGGCTTCTTTCCCTTTTGGATCAGCAATGGAATGAATGGAAAACTGGTGCGGTGCACTGCACAGATAAAAGAGCAAACAGATTTGTTCCTAGCAATGCTGGCGCACGTCAGCTAAGAGGATCTGACACATATTTCATCTGACGATGCTGGTCTGTGAGCAGGCCTTGCTGTTCCTGCCAAAAAGTGCGTTTGTTCTATAAGCTAAGAGAGATGCCACTCTCAGTAGTTCTGAAGACCCCACCTACTTTTAAAGTGTATTATTGTAGGGTATGGGGGAAAGAGGGCTCCAAGCAGCAAATAAAGAAGTCTGAGAGGTGATAAGCATTGTCTGCTAGGCCTTGCTACTACAGGTTGAAGCTCTAAGGGTATGCAATGCATATTTGTGTACCATCTTTCACAAGTCCCGTTGCCCTGGCCACTGCAGCAAGTGTGCAACAAGCCACCTCCATAAGAAACAACAGTGCAGGCTCCTCTCCCATAGTTAAAGCAGGGCAAAGCTCAATCCTGGGCATAGTCTGGAAATCAAGTAGAGGGTAGAAATCATGTCATGTGAATTTCAAGGGCTTTGGTACTCAAACCTGCTGCAGTGGATAGTGTTCAGGATCAGATCTACAAAATCACAAGGCTTGCATAGTCTGGTTTTACGACTGATCTGCAAGGTGTTCTGGTCATACCATGGAAATTGGTGGATGCTGAAGGGATGCTCTGCATCCTGCAGGATCCCAGCTCTGCTTCATGTGTGACACAAGCCCCAAGACAACAGCTGTTTGGGTAAGAATCCTCCTGAGATGAATCCAAGAGTTTCCCGCTCCTCAAGTATTAATTTGAACTTTAGTCCTGGGTCAGCTTTGAGCCACAACCAAATCTCAACTTAACCCGGATGCAAACCCAGCTCCTTCACCCATTCAAAGCACTCAGGAATTTTGGAATTTTCCATGGTTTGCGATAGCCTCTAAGGAGCAGTGTGCAGGCAAGACAAGCCTGTAACATGGCTATTGAGGGCCAGATGAGTGGAGGCAGTTGTTTGCTTTGTGGGTAATACCTTGGAAGTCAGCAGGACTGCTGTCTAGGGAAGACACAGGAAATCAGTGGCAGGATCTGGCCCTGTAGCTTGTAAGCCTCTGAAGCTACAGGATTCAACAAATGTGCAAGAGGCAGAGCCAGCAGGGAGCAATAGGTGGACTGCTGCTAGGCCATCCCAATTTTCACCAGATTTCAAACCTTAGGGAGGAAAAAAGAAATGGAGTATTAGCCATTTCTGTCTGAGATTCCTGTCCTTGGATTGTGTCCCTCTTGGAAGAATTTCCCCACTGCACATCGGTTTAAGTGGAGCAAACTACTCAAAGTAGTAAAAGCTCAGTCCTCTTCACAAGTTCAACAAGTCCCTGTACTAGAGCCCTCCTGGGCAGGCCAAGTGACTAGGTAGGTGGGCACAGGGCAGCTTCATTACCCATGAATGCCTTTTACCCAATGAATTTTGAGCTATTATTTGAAACCTAAATGCCACTTAGAGTAATTTTTCCCTTGCGTATTTTGCAGAAATGTCAAGCTGCAGACACGCGAGTGTGTATGAAACCCGGTAGTGGAATTGGTTTGCGAGGCACGGGGTGAGTTTGCCTAGCAACTATTTCAGATATGTATTTCAGTTAGACAGTGCAAATGTTAGAATTCCTTGGCTACTTTCTGGAGCCCCAGGTCTTTACCTTGGCTTCAGATCTGGATCAGACCAGAGCTGCTTGGGAGTGATTTTCCTTTATCAGCTAGTTTACAGATAATTTACTAGCAGTCCAAGCTGCATATTTACTCTGAAGACCAGAAACTTCATGTTTCAGATAAGATTGCTCCCCTACAAGCAAATATTGGGCAGAACACAGGAAAGGATGAAGACTGCAGACAAAATGAAAAGGAAATGGCTGATCGGGCTATTAGATAGTTAGCTCAGGTTGAAATGCCTAGATCTGGAAGGAAAGGAGATTAGAAGAAAAATATTTCAATTAATGGCTTTGTACGGCTGAGTGCAATGCTCTGTACTGGCTTGTGGTCCTTGCAAAGTGTTCACCTGCCAGGCTCAGAATATGCAGGGACAGTCTCTGCTAAACACTGAGAGTTAAATAGGAAAGAGTCAGGAGAGCTGCTATAAACACTATTCAACTAAATGTGGCTCTTCACAGTAGCATCAGAAGTATGTTACGTGGTAGGCCAAGCTTTTCAACAGGAAAATTTCAGCCCTGTCTATGGGTCTTTTCTCTTTTAAGGGGATGCTTTCCTAGAGGGCAGGAGGTGGGTGCCAGGCTTGTGCACCATCCCTAGCGGGGAACTTTCAGAGGAGCAAGCTTTTGCAACAAGGTCTCTTGAAGCAAACGCTGTAGAAAGTATGCCAGAGTGGGGAACATGGGAGAGAAGCAATATGATGATGAGCTGCATCAGCTGCAAACCTGGGTGCTGCATTTCCATGTGGCGCTTGGCTACCCTGGTGACAGACATGTTATAAATACCTCAAGACAGACCCATTTTGGAGGGGTGCCTGCAGCTGTGGGGAAGCTGCAGATTAGAAATTCCAGCCGACTCTTCACAGGCATGAAAAATATTTCCCAACACCACTCTGTGCTCTAAAGGCTTTTCTTAAGCATATGAGACTTCACTAGTCTCATCAAATCACTGTTAGAAAAACTTCTGAGAGCTGCACTGAGCCTGAAAACTGTCTATTGCCGTTGTCAAAGCCAGTGTGATGTAATACTTGCCCTTGGAGCGAAATAATAAGACAAGCAGAAAACTGACTGTGGTTGAAGAGATGAAGGCTCAGACTGGCTGTTTAAAGCCATCACCGAGTTGTGAAGCAGAGAAGCCAGTAGGAAGAGCTCACACATGTACCCTGCCATTGCCTTCAGGTCATGGAGGCCACAGTACGCTTGTTAGGGCCAAGTTACCCCCGTGAAGTCACCCAGCAAAAGACTGTAGGCAGGAATATGCCACTGCTCCTATCTCGACCTAAATTATTGTGGGAGATTAAGTGCCCACCTTCAATGGAGAATTTTAAAATTGTGTTTTATATTCACCTCAGTGTCTTAAACATATCCACCCATTTGCTTATATGCTATGTGCTCATGAAGAAGTAAGTGTCACACACAGCCTAAAGTGTCCACCTCTTAGGTGACAGAAATGTTGACAGCATAGTACATCGTAAAAGTGAAGCGTGAGGTAGGTTTTATCTTGAATTATGAGTCTTCCAGTTATAAAACCTTTTCAGGATAGACAGGTATTACTACAAACGCAATTATAAAGACTGTAATAAACTGAAAGCATTTTCATTTTTAAAATATATGCATTTATCGTTCTGATGTTTTTAGCTAGCTCAGTTCCAAGCATTGCAATACACAAAAGAATCAAGCCCTCGTTCCTGTTCAAACAATGAGAAGTACAGGAAATGATGCAAAACTATACTGGAGTATGCATCTTCCCCTTCACAAAGACAAGAATGAGAAATCACCAGGCTGAATCATTTCTTTCTGATAAACTACCCTATATTAATTAAATCTAATCACTCTAGCACAACTTCCTATACAGCTGTTAAGCTGTAACCAGCTTACTGATTACCATCTTTACAAAAAATAATTGGGCTACCTTTTTATTACTGTTTTAAGAGACTTCCACTCGCCAGTTTTGTTCCTTCCTCTACCACAGGTCCCTGCTCCTTTAGATGTGCCAAATGCTAGATTAACCATTTATGTGTCTGCTGTCTGACTGAAGGGGAAGAAATCGCCAACCTGAACAGGGGAGCAGGTGCAATAATCATTTTTAATATGTTTTTTCCTTCTCATTGGTCACTGGTGGTACTTATAAGGACAAATTAACGAGAAAGAAAGGTATAATATTCCTTTGCTTCCCAGTATGTGTCATTTTTCTGGACTGCCGCAGAATTTCTCATGCCCAAGCTGATATTAAAATAAAGTGAGTAGTGCTTTTGAGGCCCTGATTCCTTTCACCACCTCCCTTTGGCACCCTGTAATGTACATTCTTTTACATGAATGTTTTATATATTCATAAAAAGCTATAGCCTGCTTGACATCTGTCATCTGGATTAAGGCTTTGCATTCAGCCGGCCAAAAAAGGGTGGAAATCAATGCAGCATTTCATTTACCACAATCTACAGATGATAGGTATTTGTCAGGGTGCTAATATGAACAAATACAGTAAACCAGTCAATCAGTTTACAGGTATAAGCAAAACATCAGAAAGGGGAAGAAATGGCGCATCCTCATAGATAATGCTCATTTTTGTGTGAGAGGCCTTGTAATGTAAATGTTACTATTACAGTCAACGTGACCTGCTTACAGGAATTACTAAGGAAAGGATTTATCACAAAGACCCTCTCTGTGAGAAGACAAAATGCAATGCCTTGAATGTCTCCTCCAAATTCGGACTCCTGCACTGAATGTGGCCAGTTTTGAGCCAACTCAGAATTACTGCTACATTTACTAGAACTAGTAATGTCCACAGCTATTTCCGCTCTACTCTTTTACAAGTCATGTGATTTCATTTCTCCTCTATCAGCACTCTAGTAAATGAAATACAGACTCATAATCATACAATCAATTTTATTATATTGCCACTGTGTAAAAAGGAAGGCTTCATTGATTAAGCAGAATTTTAGATAAGAAGATGAATGAGCTTGTATCCAAAGTGTGACTGCTTCAACAACAACAAAGGGGGAGCATTTAGATAAATGACTGAGGAAAAGAGCTGTCTCTCATAGTCCAAAAGTAATTGGGTACAGATCATGGCCGGTATGCTGATGGCCATGAAAATTTAACTACCTTCCGAACCACTGAATGAATTATGGAGTCTCTGATCCCTACAGAACAGAGTTTATAGGCCAGACTCACTGTTGGCACAAGCAGACAGAGTTACGTTGGCTTCCATGGAGTTGTCATCATTTGTTCCAGTGGTGAGCTTGGCTCGCCGTCCCTTCAGTGTGAATCCAGAGTCGTTTGAAGTCAATGGAAAGGGACCTTGACTTCAATGGACTTTGGATCATGCCTATTGTACCATGTGGTTTGCCAACAACCAAATTAGTTAAAGTGCAGATCACCGTGTCCATACGTTTTCAGTGTTGTGACACGTAGTGATTCAGGGTGGGACTGGAAATGGATCCGTAGCTGCAAATACTCTCTTTCTGTAGCCAAGGGCTGCATTCAGAACTATTCATTTCACATTTAGAATATTTCCACTTAGCATCCAGCCCCTGAATTTGTTTGCAGTTTAATTCCTTCCAGTGTGTTATCCCATCACCCCCACACATTCACAGTAGTAACTGCCTGAAAACTGAAGCTATTTTAGATGAAGCTTCATTGGAAAAAATGTGATTATAGGCTAACATATTCTTGCCCTGCACCAGCTGTCTGTTCTCTAAACCTATCTGTGAACATAATTTTCCTAAGAAAGCTCTCCAGCAGAAGTTAGGTAGGAGAAGTATGAAGGAGAGTGAGACTATGCATTTTAACCACTAGTTAATGGTATTTAATCACACAGTTAATAGTATTTAATCAGAGAGCTTGCTCTTGTCAAATACTGTCAAACCTGGGTAGAGAAGGTGCGTATGAGTGATGCCGTGACTCTCACAGTCACAGCTAAAGAAACGTGGAGAAAGTCCAACAAAACCTAGAGCTGCTCAGAAGCTCTGCTTTGCCATGATGAGATGGCAGATCCTAGCAGGCAGCCTTGCGCAGACTCCCAGACTGGGCTGGGCTTGTGCCACCTGCGTGGCCAGCAGTCAGCCCTGTGTCCCATCTGTCCTAAGCACAGCAACCGAGCCACAGGTCTCAGCAGCTCTCATACTCCCCATCCTATTGACAGGCTGAGGGCGTAAGTGGCTTTTTTCTTGTCCATCTTTGCACAACAAATGTGTATGAGAGGAGGAGGCCAAGGAGAGAGAGACTGAGCAGACATATATAGAAAAATGCCACAAGAGGCTATTCTAACATGCAGTCACAGCAGTAGAGTCTGATCAAGAGAACTTAGGAGGAGATCAAAATTGTGCTAACAGTAGTGTTTATCTTGATGGTCAAACATTGCTGTGCATTTCAATTATCTCCTGGATGATAAGAGGATGAGACAGAAAATCTGGCATACACCACTTCTCGCTGAGCAATGCTTACAGAATCAAATGTATTAGAAAGGTTCACATGCCTGATGTGACCTGATTGCTGCATCACTGAAGTAAATCTTATGTCTCCAGCTTTGACATCTGGAACTGAGCAGATGGGTTACCCTCTCTATTTTGCTATTCTGTACCTCAGTTTCCCGAGTATAAAGTGGGATGACAGCAAATCATCCTGAAGGCTTTAATAAAGCACCTAAAGAGCCTGCTGCTCTAAAAAGAAGCAAAAGCGTAATAGGTAGAAGTATTATTATTTACCAACTCTGTTCAGGTATGAGATGGACACTTGGTAAAGAGATGCTAATATCAGACTGCAGGTTTAAAACAGGCACTTCCAGAATATCATCCGCAGACAGACTTTTTAAATACCAGTTCAATCACATGCCATGGATTAGCAATGAAATCTAAGTTCAAATTCCAGCTAAAAAGCTAAATGTATGGTTATGAAATATAATGTTTAAACAAACCTGTATCTGAAACCAACTGATCATCGCAATACAGATTTAGAGTTGGCCACAATTATGTGGTTTAGTGTGAAACTACTGGAAGTTTTAAGCTTTTACATGTTTTGTCACAATCTTGATAATGGGCTTAATATGCGGGTTGTAAAATTTCATTACGGCACATTCATTTCTTGAAGAAAATGAGGCTCATTTTTCCAGTGGAAATAGCCTGGTCTTCATGATGCTTCTCTCTGTGCCAGGGAATAGACTCAGCTGGCTTCTTGGATTAGCTTTTATGGCCTCTTTGCAACACCAGAACGCTGTAGAAAGGAGAAGTAGGGAGCCAAGAATTTGGCCTCTGGATTTCAGTGACATTAACACCCAGCAAGAATTCCTGGGAAGGACCATTTCCATGACTGAAACTAGAGCCATTCCTCACAGTCTGGGGCTTGTCTGCACATGCAAATAAATGCATCTGGAATAAGAGAGGCTGTAAATTTAAAGTAGGATAGCGGTAAAATGGAGCAAGCCATGTGGCAATATGATTATTTCTTTTTTCTTTTTGATGGAATCAGTCATGAAAGTCACTTAAGCTGATGGAGGGAAAGATACCCACATTCCATTCTCACAACATCCACGTGTATTATCGCTCCAGACTAAGTTACTCAGGGCTGTTAAGTGACTCTGCTGGAATAATTCCCTGTGTAGACATGCTCTCTTTTTCTGTAGAAGTGGGGAGCTGCAGAAGTCTATCAGGGAATAAATTCAGTTTGTTTATTTCCTCTCAGAACTACTGATTTATCTAGGTTTGTAAGTTTAGTGTAAAAAAAATTGCTGGGATAAAGCAATAAGTGCTTCATAACTAGACGTTTTGCAGCTCAGTAAACTTATTTGAAGTATCAACTGGAAGCCATTGTTTGTAAACCATTATTTGTAAACAGCTTATTACCTCCAATAAGTTTTGAGTCTCTGTTCTAGCTTTCAAGTGCTTTGGCTGAAGGACAAAAAATCAGCTACCATATTGAGCTAAATATAAGATATAGTCTTAGGGCAATTTTCTTAAAGAAAAGAAAAGAAAAACTTGCCTTACACTCAGGTGAATACAACAGATTTCTCTTGTTTGAAGAGGAACGTACTTTCAGTTCTGAAGCACTAACTGTTTAGTGCTTTTCCCGAGAGAGAAGGAATTTATCTGTTCTTCCCTTTCTTGTCTATCTTTTGGTTAGTGTTTTCCCTATTCTTTGCCAGCCTTAAACTGTCATAGTGTGCATCCAAATCTGCAGCATTTAGAGATGCTTCATGTTCATATAGAGTTCATAGGGATGCCATTTGTTATTCACTGCTATTTCAAGGCACTTTGTGTGCAGAACAGATCCTGACAAAAAGAATACAAAGGAGAGAGCAGAGGAGAGACAGAGGGAGGAAGGAAGAAATGTAGGTATCTCATTTGCAATTGTGCTAAATTACAGTGCTGACCTTCTTCAGAAGCCTAATGGTTGTACACCAGGATTGAAGTGAGAGAGTGTTTCTATGACAGAAATATCAGTCGGATACACTTTGAGAAATGTATGTTGTCTAAACCTTATTTTCTTACATGAAAGCAGCTATATATCTATACACAATATTACAGTGGAAAACTATGCTGTCTTGCAGCAAGCATCTTTCACAGGCTGCTATGGCATATACTGTTCTTTCCAAACTTTTTCTGAGATCAGGGTAGGATTTGCAATACTTTCTCCGAAAATAGCAATCTGTTTTTTGCAATAACTAGCAAGACTGGCCATTTAGCATGAATCACCTAATTCATTCCAGATCTTGTACTTTGATATTTATTTTGAGATATTTTTTGTTTTGGAGCACAGCAAAGGGTACATTTCACAGGCCATTTTACCAGTTTCTTTGGGTAAAGAATGAATAACAATTCCCTAACTTGAAAATTGTTGTTTAACCACAGCTGTTAAGTGAAATCTTACTCTGCTCTGAGATTCAAGTGTATATCTTTGTATTAAAGGAAAAAAGAAATTATGATCCCAACCAGCATCAAATAATTAGATACTCAATATAAGCGGAAGAAGGGGAGAGAGATTGCAATAGGTCTATGGGAGGTGAACAATTTGTAGTGCAAAAGCTGTTCATGAATACTAGAACCATAAAAACTTCTTCAGATCTTTTCCTCTGACACCTCACCCCTTTCTAATGGTACAGAAAATCAGACTCACTGTATTTTCATTTGAGGCTCACATGTTCTTAAGAGGAAGCAAATACATAGTGATGATGGCCAAAGATATCTCTATGCTACTGCCCCATCAGAAATTTTTGCTCTGCATGAAAGTCAGCAGAACGGAATATATGCCTTGTACCTCCCCCCTCCAAGCCACAGTCCAGGACCTTAACACCAGCTCACCTTCTTGAGCTCTTTTTAGTGTCATCAGAGCCCACCGCACATTTGAATCTCAACCAGAGCCACAGTACGACCAGTCAATACTCCACTCTGTTGGCAATCCTAGGAGGATCCTTGGGCAAAGGAGCAGAGCAGACAGGTAGACCAGTACAATCTTAACCCCCTGCAGAAGATTCATAGCAACTTGTCTGTCAGAGTCATAAATCCCATGTCCTAAAACAGTTTCCTCCTCTCAGTGATTCTGATGTCACTCATCATGTACATGTCATATTTTGCCTGGATGTACACTTAAAATGAAGGAATTAATTTAACAGTCATGCAGTATGGTGAAAGGTACAGTGACCATTGTGGAATTTATTACTAACAAGAGATGCAAAAAGCATATGGATGTTGTGCTACTTGTGGAATTACATTGTTTTGCTCTCTGTACTATGGGCTAATGTGGGACAGGGCAGTTCTAAGCAGTCTCTAATAAGAGAATATATGATGCCCTGGAAATGCTCCAAAAGCTCTTTCAAGCCATTTAGGTACAGGATGTTCCACCAGAATCTAATGAGTTAAAACGGCTCTGTTCTGGTAATCTAATATTTGCAGAGAATATCTACTGAAGGCTGAGTAGCTGAGTCAGAGTGTAGCATTGCACTATTCATGTAATACTAATAACACAAGGGTGACTGGGACACGATAACATTGCAGCCAAGCCACATATTAGTAATGAATAAGCAAGAGCTACAGTGTACACTATATTCTTACTAAGCTTCCCTCCATTATGGATTTGATACAATCATCAGTCTCACCTATTCTCTTTCAAGATCAGGTTGTCATGTAAAGTATCAGATTAGCACTGAGCAAACACACTCAGAAGTCATGAGAACATTTGTTCAAATACAGAGCTTGTATTCGCTTTTCCCAGTCCTTTGAGTCATCTGCAAATCTGATTTTTTTTTAACCTGGCATCTTACGGAAGTGGCAAATGTTCAGCCATACTGGTGAGTGACAGTGTGCATGAGTGCAATTTTTCTGTCTGTTTTTCCATTCTGCATCTGCCCACCAGTATCTTTTAAAGCTATCAGCCATTTGCCCTCCTATCTCTATTCAGAAAATTAGAGAACCACATATTTTGCAGACTCTGTACCCTCTTTCAGATTCTTGGCTTTCCACAAACATCGGCATCAGACTGGAAAATGGAGCGAAACATTTGAGAAGGATGGTGGATATGACTCAGGCACGGTCAGCCTGTTGTCTCTGGGGGTTCATTTCTTCCCTTCCTAAGTCATTGCAAGGAAGCAGCAGAAGTGAAATTACGCTTCTTCAATCACCTAACTCCACAGGAAAAAAAAAAGGAACAATGAAGAATTGAAGACAAAGCCAAAATAAATAGTTCAGAAACAACCCATAAGCTGAAATTTGTTCCCATTCAGCTGTATGTTCTACAAATAACTAAAGCAACTCCAAAAATCAGTGTTCTGCTCATGGATAATTCCCCAGTAGAAGAATGATAAATATGTCATATTCTTCAGTAAGTAAATTAAGAGAGTAAATTTTAATTTACCATGACTGTATTTTCTTCAGAATGATCTAATGACTGGAATGGAGAATGTAGTTGAAGGGAGCAACCCAGGGCTTAGTGCACACAGGGACATAGGTCTGTACCTCTTTCTTTAGTCCCTGAAATTTTAGATTTAAATTTCTTCATAAAGTTCCTGAGTTGGAGGGACTATTATAATCACCAAACTCGGTGGTTCCCAAAGCAGTGTCCTCCATTCATGGGACAGGGGAGAGGAGCAGGAAGGCACTGCTGGAGGCTCTGCAGGGATTAGCCCCTGAGCCACAACTGCCCAGGAGGCATCGGTGGATTGAGAACTGGCTGGATGGCAGAGCTCAGAGGGTTGTGGTGAATGGCGCAGAGTCTAGCTGGAGGCCTGTAGCTAGTGGTGTGCCCCAGGGGTCAGTCCTGGGTCCACTCTTGTTCAATATATTCATCAATGACCTGGAGGAAGGGACAGAGGGCACCCTCAGCAAGTTTGCTGATGATACTAAACTGGGGGGAGAGGCTAACACACCAGAAGACTGTGCTGCCATTCAGAGGGACCTGGACAGGCTGGAGAGGTGGGCGGAGAGGAACCTCATGAAGTTCAACAAAGGCAAGTGCAAGGTCCTGCCCCTGGGGAGGAATAATCCCATGCACCAGTACAGGCTGGGGGTTGACCTGCTGGAAAGTAGCTCTGCCGAGAAGGACCTGGGAGTGCTGGTGGACAACAAGTTAAACATGAGCCAGCAGTGTGCCCTTGTGGCCAAGAAGGCCAATGGTCTCCTGGGGTGCATTAGGCAGAGTGTTGCCAGCAGGTCGAGGGAGGTGATCCTGCCCCTCTACTCCGCCCTGGTGAGGCCTCACCTGGAGTGCTGTGTGCAGTTTTGGGCTCCCCAGTACAAGAGAGACATGGCACTACTGCAGAGAGTCCAGTGGAGGGCTACCAAGATGATGAGGGGACGGGAGCACCTCTCCTATGAAGAAAGGCTGAGAGAGCTGGGCCTGTTCAGCCTGGAGAAGAGAAGTTTGAGAGGCGATCTGATCAACATGTATAAGTATCTGAAGGGGGAGTGTCAAGAGGATGAGGCCAGCCTCTTCTCCGTGGTGCCCAGCAACAGGACAAGAGGCAACGGGCAGAAACTGAAGCACAGGAAGTTCCACCTAAACCTGAGAAAAAACTTCTTCCCTGTGAGGGTGACAGAGCATTGGAACAGGTTGCCCAGAGAGGTAGTGGAGTCTCCTTCGCTGGAGATATTCAAAACCTGCCTGGACGTGATCCTGGGCAATATGCTCTAGAGGACCCTGCTTGAGCAGGGAGGTTGGACTAGATGATCTCCAGAGGTCCCTTCCAACCTAAACGATTCTGCGATTCTGTGATTCTGTAATCAGGATCACCCTGCAGAGGTGGCGGGACTGTGCTAGCGTCCTGGCAGTGCTGGCTGCAGTGGGCAGTCCTCTACCAGCCTGACTGGGGATCCTGTGGTGCTCCTCTCTTCTTCTCAGGTCCTTCATCCCCAATAATGGGGCCAACTGAACAGTGCAGACAGCCTACCTGTGCTGTGACACTAGGTTGTTTGCTAGACTACATGTAGCCATGATGTCCCGCTGTCACAAATCCTCTGGAGCTGCGAGTGCTCTGTGACTGAAAACTAAGGGACAAGTGGTCAGGAGACAAGAAAGCTCTCGCACCAGAAATCACCCAACGGACAGACAGTCCTTCCTAAGGCAGCTTTGGGGTGGCCATGGTAGTTTGACTTTCTGGTTCTCCACCCTGTGAGTCCTCAACAGAGGTAAGTCACTGTAGCTGTTTTACACCAGCAGAAGAGCTGACCACAAGCAGCCAGAGGTCGTGGTTCATTGGTGATTCACAGCAGAGCAACATCATGACACTCTTCCATCATTGTTCAGTACCCTGCAGCTAGGCGTGCTGCACCGAGGCCACTTCTGCTCTCTACCCTTAGCTTGCAGATAGAGCAATGGAAGTTATGCTTGCACAAGAGCAGGAAGGAAAAGTATAGCTCATTACAGAGTAAGGCTGTTCTGAAGCTGAAGTGAGTGACAGTGCATTGTATTACTGTACAGCCTCCCACTGTGTGATGCAGGTTGGCTTCATCTTGCCAAAAACTTCCAGTGTTTTTGTTTCCTTTTCTCTTTTTAAATTAAAGACTGGTAGGACTGAACGTTCAGAGAGAATCACTTCTGTGATGCTTTATTTCTCCGCAAGGCTTTTGCTTATGATATTTTCTTCAGGATAATCTAATGACTGGAATGGCCTAATGAACCCAACGATGAACCCTGGGATTGTTGTACACAGGGATATAGGGACTACCTGCTTCCTTAGCTCAAAAAGTTAAAATCCT
The DNA here is from genome assembly GCF_040807025.1 of Struthio camelus. NCBI lineage: Eukaryota > Metazoa > Chordata > Aves > Struthioniformes > Struthionidae > Struthio > Struthio camelus. Next base: position 122,877,030 of record NC_090942.1, on the reverse strand, counting down.
AAAAAATTGCTGCTCAGCAGCTGCCTAACCCTGGAGCAGCCTGGTCCCTAGGCTCCTAATTGGCTGCCACTAAAGTCCCCACAGCAACTACACTGATGCCGCTGGCTATGCACAGGACTCCCTAGACCTAACAGCCAAGAAATATGTAGGGTCCCCAGGATTCGACAAGTGTGTCTCCTGCAGGGCCCAAGGCACTGGATTTTCTTAAGATACAACTAAGAAAGTGCAATAACAAGTTTATTGAAATGGATGGAGTGCTGTCCTGGAAGATGCAATTTGACATTTCTCTCTTTATTTGGAGGCATGTAAAGTCACACGATCAGAGGGAGTTGTTTCATGAGCTATACCATATTCCTAGAGAAGAGCCCACTCACTCACCCTTGGTGAAGCTGTTTTACATGCATTACGCCACTGAGAGAACGACATTAGAAGCAGCTCTATATTACCACAATCTGAGCACTTACTGGGATAAGAAAGAATTGGAGTGGATATTTGAATATGGAACCAGAGATGCTAAGGCTTGGCAGAGGAAGGATTGAGACACCTGCCTATTTTCACCTCAGAACATGCCAGGGCAGTGTTCTTTGTTTTACAGGACATATAGCTCTACAAAGTGATTGTAAAAATTCACTGAACATACCCACTTCCTTCCAAAGAAGCAAGGAATCAAACAAAATGAAGGAAAATTAAAAATGAGCAAATGATAATTTAAACATTAGCGTCCTCTATATATAAAACCTTTATGTCATAATATGGCCTGGAAATCCTTTCAAAAAATGCTAGATGGGCCTTGCAATTACAATGGTTTGAGAAACATAGCTCTGCATTGCGGTGGGTAGGGAACTTTCTTGGATTACAGGTTAAGTCTCTCTCTTCAGACAAATACCTGGATGTCTGACTTCTCACATAGGGGATCTAACTATTTAGGTAAAAAGACAATTTTAAGCCATCTCCCCTCCTCACGCGCATTCTTGGCATTCATTCTTGGTGCCATGGGCAGCTCTATGCTCAACTTGCTGAGTGCATTGTTAGGTACCCAACTCAACTCATTTATTGTACAGGATATTGTTCTGCAGATTGCAAGGCTGCATTCCATGAAGCCACACAGTGCCGGGAAGTTAGGCACAGAAACAGTAAGTGCAATGATGCCAAAAGTCCTTTCATCACTGTAGCCCCTGGTGACTCTCAGGCCAAGACCTGGCCCACAGACCCAAAACTCATACTTAATATGACTTTTCTTTGCCAAAGCTTTAGCAGAGCAAAATCACTGGAACGCATAACGCTGCTAAATGACTCTCTGATATGAGGCAGAAATAATTTTCCGTTAAAAACCTGACCTACATGTGGTAAGCATGTTACAAGTTCACCACTGCTACCTGGTTTACTACCCATAATCTGACCACTTCAGTGGTCTGCTGTGTTCCTTTGCTGCATGCTGAACATAACTGAGTATGCTAAGCATTCAGCTCTTTAAACATCTCCAGGGTACCACACCCTCTCCCTATGCCACAAAGAAATCAGGAGCTACTCAAATTAAATTCCTTTATTAATGGAATGGTTTTAATAGACCAAAAATGAAATGGATGAAAGGAATGCTTGTCCTTTATGGTTGCCAGAAAAAGTAAATATTGTCTACAGACATTATACAGCTTTCTTTTAACCAAAATTAAACAAGGTCTATAGCAAAGCAAGCAATCTGTAGAAATGTATTGTTATGCTGCTATTACAAACTATTTACATTGGATAAAAAACAGATGGCTCAAGGCCAGCTTTAACCTTAGTTGATTACTGTTATGATTTTGTGTAATTTTCCCTCGTCTCCCCTTCTTAGCTATTATATATAAATCAGCCATTAACAAGGTTAAAAAAGTGAGTGATCACAAAACAAGTTCCGAGTAGCAAAGAGAAAGAGATCTCCCTTCATCACCTCCCAGCACAACTAGTCTGCCACCCTCCTTCAAGATTCAAAGGAGTTTATCACCTTCCTATGGGCTCTTCCCATATTCAACCATTTTTCTCTCCCATCAATTTATTTTCAATGCCAGGAATCCCCATTAAGGCAATACCTGCTATGAGAATATACATTTTAAAGGAGAATATTTTCTTCTGGCAGCACTGCATGCTGTCTCTGTGATTGAATGTTCACAGTAAAACCATGTCAAATAAATATTTGAAGAAACCAGCACAGTGTATCCAGTTTCACTTTCCAATTGAAAGTGGTATGTCTATTTTTACTGATGGTATAAGGCAGAGACTTAATACAAATCCAGCTTTGCTAAGTCAAGATACTGGACAAAGAAATCCCACCTAATTACAAAATACTTGATTAGCAGCTTAGCCAAACAAAGGGATAGGTTTACTCTACACCAAAGCTATCTACTGAAAAGGACTCCACTGCTGGTTTCATAGCAGACATACAACACAGAAAAGATACTTTTTCAGTTTGGGAAAAGAATTGATCGGGATAGTCTGTTCATTCAATCAAACATTGCTCTGCTGTAACAACATTGTTCTCAGTTCCCTCTCTCTCTGGTCCTCCTGCCTATATCTCTCCTCTAGCTTTTGTTTTTCAGAGTCCATACTATAAAAAGTAGAATCTGTGCATCTCCTGATCTTCTCAAATTGGCTGAAATCAGCAACATACTTTCCATTTGGAGAGAGAGAAACCACAGGCACGAACTCATAGCCCCAGTGGATCTCCTCCGGGACGTAGGAAGTCCTGCTTTGGCAGACAGCACTGGTGGACTCAACCGTGGCATTCAGGAGCACCACAAGCTCAAAGTCCTTCTCCTTGAGGTTTTGAGGTGTGAGATCTCTTAAAGGGCTGCTTTCATCTAAAATATGGTAGAAGGTTAAAGGCAAAATGAGAAAAGGACTCTCAGAAGAGGAGTCAACATTGAACTTGACGCTGGCTTGGTTCAGCAAGATCCTCTCCCCTTCTTTAGTTTCATATGTCTGAAGAAGCTTCCCAGACAGCTGACACTGTATCAGAAGGCTCTTCCTCATATTTGCTACTCTGATCACTAAACAAAGTTCTCCGTTGTGTTTAGTAATGACAGCACAATGGCTGAACTTAATAGTCTCCGCCCTTTTTTTAGGTCTTGCAATTTTGGCCAGAAAGGTACCTGTGATGAAGATTTCAATCAAGGTGGTGATGACCAGTTGGGCCACAAGTAAGAAAATGGCATGAGGACACTCCTCTGTAATGAAACGAAACCCATAACCGATGGTCGTCTGTGACTCCAAGGAGAAGAGAAATGCCCCTGTCAGAGAGTCCACGTTCTTGACACATGGCTCGCGCTTTGGGGTGAACTTGTTTATTTCCAAATCTCCATGAAGAAATGCAATGGCATAGTAGATAACTCCAAAGAGGAACCAGGTCATGACAAAAGTAGCAGCAAATAAGGTGAGTTTGTACCTCCACTTCATGTCTATAACTGTAGTCCACAAATCTTGAAGGTAAAGTAAGTAAATGCCATCGACTTTGTCTATCCGCACATTGCTGTGACCACTTTTGGACATCACACGTGGTCTGTGTGCCTTGAGCGCAGTGTTGATGCCTCCATTAACCAGCGGGACACGTGACATATTAATCTGTGTGGCTTCCATTCTTAGTGCTTCAGTCCTAAGGAGAGAATAAAAGAAGATTGTTACTTAATGAAATAAAAGCACATAACTGATTTTGAAAAACATTAGAAAATGATGATGGATAAAAGGTACAAACATAATCTAAACATAGCATCATATAAAGTTAACATCATACAATATCTGACATTAGAAATAATTCGATATTCTATTTCCCTGAAAAAAATCATTCTTTGATTCTGACGATGGCTAGATATGGAGAAGTAGGTTTCTCTTATCATAGCCTGCAAAAGAAATTCGATTAAGCTGAAATTATATATTACTAATTTATTTCTATAAAGCATATCATTAAATTTTTGTCTTACGTTTCTATAGAGAAGAGGCTCTTTTTGACCACTGCATAGGTTTTCTTTAATGCCCTGAAGAGAGACATCTGATTAAAATTAAAGTAGCTTCAATGCTTGGTTTAGAACGCAGATCCAGTGCACCACCTCTGTCTCTTCCTGCGGCAGAGACAGAATGAGCCAGACCAGTTTTCACTGTGAACAATTAACTTCCACAAATGATTTAGTCAATCAGATCTGGCTCTTTGTTACAAACCTGCAACTAACCTACAGGGAAACAAAGCAGACCTGAACACATCAAAGTAGAATTTTGGAAAGAAATTTTTGCACCTGAAAACACTTCAAGGCTGTTCATATTATATAGCACTCCAATTTCAAGCAGTCCAAGTTAAAAAGGAGGCAATTCCCAAAATCAGAATTCTTGCAGTGGGCCCTAACCTGTGCACACCCAGCAATCATTGGACCACCCGACTTTTGAAGTTTGTTTACTGTGCATCCCACTTCAGTCTGGATGGAGATTAAGTGTGCAGACATCCAGGACTGAACAAAGCCCACAGAGAGAAGCAGAATGTTGCCTGTGCCAGTTTGATGAGGCAAGTAACAAGACCCGGCTTGCAGGACTAGACAGTGATTACATAGAGCAAGGACAGTGCACGTTATAGTCGTTTCCAACAACAAAACTTCCTGATGAAAAAAACAACAAAGAAAAAAAACATCCCATGCATCCTTTGTGCTTTGGCAGGTCATACAAAAAGCATTGTTTTGTTCCATTGTTTTCCTCAAAAAGAGGCTTAAGTAAGTGATTCGTTTTCATGAACCACCAAAAAATATAATAAAAAAAGAATGTCTTCCTTATAGCTACTTAAAAGAAATTTGCAGGAAATACAAGATATATTTGTGGTACACACATGTGCCAGCCCAGGACATCAGCATGATTGCTCACTAAAGTACCTTTCCTGTTATGTCAATTAAAGAGAGTTTTTGTTTATGACTGTACCTATCACAGTGATGCAGGTTTTCTGGGAAAGGGTAATTAAACTTAAGTCCCATTAACACCTGTAGCTCATTCCAATTTTAGTTTAATCACTAACATTGCTTTTCCATCATCTAGGAGCCATTACCATATATATACACATATACATGTACATATACATATACACATACACACAGGCACATATATATATATACACACATAACACACATACACATATACATATATACATATAAGGAATGCATCAGTGATCCCAGTAGGAGATTCCTTATGTGACAGTCAAATCAACACACACATTGCGCAGCATGTCCGGATAATAAACAGGAAAAAACCTTCAAGTGATCTGAAAAAGAACAACGGGAGGAAATGGGGGGGTGGGAGGGGTAGGGGTAGGAAGGAGCATACATGCAACTGCTCTTTAGGCAAACTCAAAAACAAGCACTACTGTCAGTGTGCAGTAAATACATGCAACCTCTAATGGGAAACTTTTTAGGAAAATGCATACCGTTTAAGTGAAGAGGCTCCAGTCTCCACACCGAGCCTCACCTTGGGTAAGCCATGGCTCTAAAACTTGTGCAAAAAGCTATCCTGAAATCAGTACGCCTTTTCCTCTCAAGCGCACTTCCCCTTAGCCATTACTTCCAGTCACAAACATTTCATTATCAGAACAAGTTTCCCTGCCACAGATTGCTAGGCCAGGCGGTAAGTGGCATCTCAAGTACAGTGCAGGGGACAGGTCCCCGTCCCATGCCCCTGCTCAGCCTACCTGGACGCCTGCTCCTGGGAGCACACTCCCCAGGGCTGACGGCTCCTCCTTCTCTGGCAGGGTGCGAGGATGGAGACGGCCAAGGCTCCACCTTCCCTCCTTGGGGCTCCAGCTGGTGGGGTTGAGCTGGTGGGACCGAGACAAGGCTGGCTGGCTCTGTGGAGGGCAGGGTTACCTGGCATGCACTAGGGACAGTCCATGGCATGAGACATGTGGAGGTGCGGGGTGCACGGGCGCTCAGCTCCCACTGCGTCCAAGAATCATCATCTTCTGCACAGATGGTCAACATGTGTACAATAAATCTAATGTGTAGGATGCATTGGACATGCTGTGCAGAGCAGCTCTGCTCCACAGGTGTTGTGGAGCTGATGCTCCCTTGATATGCCAGGCTTGCTATGTATGCACTGTACAGTTCCTCTGCAGCACCAGCCCCGTCTACAGTTTCGAACCACACAACGGCCTCATAAGATTTCTTGCCCCTGCCTCTGCTCTTGCCTTAAATGAGTTGCTCTGTGACCAAGAGCCCTGAACAGATAGAGAAAATCCTGACGTTGCATTCTGCCAAGTTTCCAGACCTGGTGGAGGACACCTAGCATCATACACATACCAAAGTACTGTAGCAAAACAATCACCCTGACAAGACAGGAGGTAGAAAGATAACTGAAAGGCAGAATGTCTTCCCTGGGTTACTCCAACAGAGGGACAGCTGCAGGATTTGCCACTTTAGGCTTCATTCGAGAAGAAATAAGGTTTTGCTATAACCCTAAGCAATGCCTGGCATGTTCCAGACCACATTTCAACTCATAATCAAAGTGACTTCTCATTGTGTCTCCTTGCCATCTCCATATGTAGGGTCAGCATGGCAGAGCTGCTAGTTTTTGAGTCTGCCATAGATTACAGAGGATTTTATCAGAGATTCTCTGACATCTTTTGTGTTATCCCTTGATTTGTATTTCTGTGTGTGACAAAGTTACTCAGCTTTACAGTGATTTCCTGAAAAGGATCCCAGCCAATTTTTGGTGCTTTTTTTGGTTGTAGGGTATTTTTTGTGTGTTGTTTTTACTTCCTATTTTTTCGCTTACATCACTTTTTCCTGTGTGATCCTGAATTCCTCTAGTGTTCTTTTCCTCTCCAGAGAAATTCATGTTGGTTTCCTTTCTCTGCAGAAGTACTTCCCTTCTCCCCTACCACATTGATACGGGAAGAGAGGAACTGTCACACTGTCTCTGAGCAGCGTTCCTTCTGCTCCCCTATCTTGTCACTGGCAGCAGCCAGTAGGAGTCATCTGGGGTAAGAAACCCTGGTGAAACCAACAGTGGAATAAAAATGGGCAATTTCCTCTTTGCTCTGACAATAGGAGATTGCCTTATGTCCTGAAAACTTGAAAACTCAAGTCCATTCCAAAGCTCTGGCTGACTTACTGTTCTCACTTTAATATTTACAAGCACAGCTGGAGTTTCTTGTCATGTATGTAAATATTTCTCTCCTTCTGCGGTGCCCCCCTAACCACGAGGGTTTCCATAGCTGTGTCCATCGCTGCTTTTCATAGCTGTGCTGGAGCTCTGGCTCAGCTTCACAGGGCCAAGTGACCTGATTGCGTTTGCACTACCCAGCAGGGAGAGCCTGCAGAGAGAGCTGGCCTCCTCCCCAAGCCGTTGTTGCATCCCGTGGGAGCTGCTGGCTTGCGCTGGGGCAGGCCCCATGCCGGCAGTGTGGGTGCCAAGGGAGCAGGACGATGGCACTGCCGTACCTGGCTGTGCCTCTGACAGCCAGCTCCTTGAGCTTCTCAGGACCTGCAGTCATAATTGTTTCCTTCCAACAATTTTATATTTCACAGCTCTTAAGTTTCATCAGTTGGACTCTTGTTCTTATACTGAGAGAAAGCACAAGCAAAACTATCACTCAAGCATTTTTTATAGTATATACTTTTGCCTTGCGTTCGTACAGGTTCCTGTGTAACACAAGCCAGCTCAAGCTCTTCCCTCTCACTCCAGAGGTCATCCCCATCCCCACCTCCCCACAGCTTCCTGAGGTGACGTGACCAGCTGTACAATATCCCAGACTAAATGTTTCATGGTTGTTCATATGTACAAAACCCACCTTACAACATTTGCTTTACTATTTCCCATTTAATATCTTGTATAGCCACCTCAGATAGTCTGTGCCCTGATAATCCTCCCCAACACCTCAGCTGAAAGATTTCAGTCCTTTTGGCTTCTACTCCTTTCCCTATAAATCAGAAAGCATATCTACGACAATAAGTTACCATAAGCAAACAAGCTATATAATAATAGCATATATTTTTAAATTAAGAGAGAATCTTCTGTCTGTCGGCTAACTGATCACACACAGAGAAAGCTTTTTTTTATGACTTAGAAAATAAAACCCTACAAACTGTAGCTGCAAATAAGTGAACTGAAGTACAGTCAAGGAAATAGACACTTAAAGCGGGAAGAGAATGAAACAGTCAGGCTTGTCTAGCACTGCAGTGTCCTGCGAATTACCTCCTTTCCTCACCAGCACTTTGGAACAGCCAAAGGAGACTCCCTGTCAGAGCATATGCTGGTAAAAGAGTTTAGTGCAGACAAAATCAATAAAACCTAGAGCTACATACCAAACTGCCAAGCGTGAATACTTTGATAGTAAGGTGAGTCCAGCAGCCAGGGATATAACAAGTACATTAACACTGCTTCCAGGGACCACATTATCAAGAAGTTGAAGCCAGCTTGAATGCACACAAAAATGTCCCTGTTACATGAAGCCAGATTTGCTTGTGCAAGATCTCTTTTGGCAGACACAATCGATTAAATGTGTACAGGAGCATGACTTGATCAGATGGCCCCAACTGTTTGCTTTTTTCAAATCAGACATGCTTTGCCACTTGAGCAACCACCCCCTACACACTTCACTGCCACTTTGGTAGGGGGGCAAAACCTGAACTGTTTTTTTCACCACCTCTAGCAGGCTTGGCATTAAAAAAGTAGCGGGGAGGAAAGAAAACATTGAAAAGAACTACTTAATCTTTGAATCTTTCCGAGGTTGGATGTGGTTCAGTAGATATAAAAGTCTCTCCTGAATTCCCAGTGCTCTGCCTACCATGAATGCCTTCCTCTCTTTGGGCTAAGCAAGCTCGAGAAGGCACCAGCTTCTGCTGTGCAATTGTCAGCCAGCAAAATCCCCTTCTATATCTGATTTATGGAAAGCAAAAGGAGTAGCAGAGGGAAAGGACACTTCAACTTCCCTGTCGACTGCAGCACAAAGTAATACAGCCAGAACTGCTGCCCTGGACCCTTCATAAAAGAGTCCTTCAGCTGTAAAACTGATCAACATTTTCTTGTGCACTTGAGGGTGGTGATAGAGAGGCTAGGAGGTCATTGTATTATGAAAGATGCTGTCTTAAAAAACTAAATTAATATCTTGGGTTTTCTCCCCCTTCACAAGATGGCTGAGCCATCAGAACTAGAAATACACCCTCAAGTCAAAATCAGCTCCTGAAGCTGTGAATTTACCTCTCCATGCAACCACCTATCAGCACAGGACAATCCTGTAGACAGTGAATCGTGACTCTCAGTGACCTCAGGCTCTCAGGAGTCACGAGAGCAGAGGTAGGGCAGAGCCTGCAGACAGCACGGCCACCTGGCACCCAGGGCTGGGGGCCAAGGCATGGGTCATGCCAGGGCTGGAAGACAAACAGCAGTGTGGATGAGCTAGCGGCACACTTTTCCTCCCTCTCAGTAGAGTCAGGGCAACTGATTACAGGCTAGCATTAAGAAAATGAAAAACCAAACCCATCTTTGGCTCTCCTAGGCTGCCTGTCTGACATCTGGCCATGGAAGATGAATTTAAGGTGGGGAAGTCTCATGGCCCATTGTTTCAAAGAGAGATTTGTATGGGAGTCCTGTTCTTTCCAAGGGCAGGATATAAGACTTTGCGATAACTATTGATGTATGTAGATGAGCCTTGGAAACTACACTGATGCAAGCAAATAGGAAAACAACCAAGTAGGCGGAGAAAAGGCAAAAGATGACTCAAAGCTTGTTGAGGTTAATGGAGAAACTCCCAGTGATTTCACAGGTCTCTGGATCAAGCCTCCAAGCGAAGAAAAGGCAAAAACAGCTAGCTTTTGAACAACTAACGCACTGGTAATGAGCCATCCATCCTTCCAAAAATCTGCTGTCCGGTCTCTGCCCTGGGAGATGTTCTCACTGCCTTTTCCCGGGTTCTGCTCTGTATACAGAGCTTTCAGCCTGGAAACCTTCATGTACACCAAAGTCTTTTTTGAAAACACATGAGTAAACCAAATAGATTCTAAAACTCTTTTTTCTGTTCAGTAATATAGGTTATACAGTGCTGCTGGAGAAAAAAAGAAATGTTCACCAGAAATGTTCCACTCTGTTTTTTTGTGAATGGCTTTTCTTCAGTTGTGCAACTTTCAGTACGTCTGAGTATCTCCCTTGTTGGCATGCTATTGCCTCAAACTCTTTTTAGTTTCAGACACTTCATCAGCACAGCTAAGCATTCAAAACTTGCCTCTACAGTGATGCTTTTCCCATCTGCTAACCCTTTTCCTCTTCTTGTGGTGCAAACCTTACCTGGCTCTTTAGACAGGGGTAAGCTTTAACACACACTCACAAACCTGTACTTTCTATTTCTGAGAAGCTGAGTGACAGAATTACTCTGCAAGGCTGAAAAAGACATTATTGTTGCATTATGCTTATAAAACTAATACTCTCTACTTCCGACCTGTATCATATCTCCAAACTGCTGTATGAACATTAGTTACTCCTTAGAATAGGCAATATGGCACAGGCAAGCATTCCAGCGACATTGCACAGAAGGAACTGAGCTGAAAAAGGATGGAACTGATGTCTTCTCCCAGTTAGCATTACAGTCAATAATAGTCAATAGCAAGGCCAGGACTAGAACTCCAAAGAGCTCAATGCCTACTTTCGCCCTATTTTCCAGTCACTGCCGCTATTTCTCCCTTCTTTGCTTTCTAAGATGCCTTTGGGGGGCTTTCAGTAGCTAAATCCTGTCTCCCTTTTTCTCTAGAGTATTTCTCTTTCCGATGAGGATATCTTTCACTATCCTGTTTTCCCCCATTTTGCATAGTATCCCATTGCTGCCCTCCTTCCTGCTTTCTGTGAACCGAAAGGTTCAAATTCATTATGCTTGCAATACCATCAGATAGGTATGCAGCTGTGGTAGCAGAACTGTTACTTACGAGACTCCATGCTATTTTATGTTTTGCAAGTATCTCGCTGTAGGTTTGCAGGACGCATAGCCTGACCTTTCTGTTATATGACTCCGTTTTTAAAGGCTTCAGATTTTGCAAGGCTCCAACTGGTTGTGCTGAGTTTTTCCTCAAGACTGGCCACAAGCCACTTTTCTATTTATTTGTTTACTTAAAGTGTCAGTCAAAACAAAATAGCCATTTCCAAAATCAGTGCCAAGAAAACACGTTTCCGGGTGTTAAAAAATTTTAAATTCATGTTAAAAAATGTTTAGTGATTTTCTGACAAGAAGCTAAAGCATAAGTCTCTTTGGTGCTGGGACCGAGTCCCACAGTCTCCTTGGCCAGCTTAGCACCCTAAATGCTTGACTGTAAGAGTGACAATGATGGCTTTCTGGCCTTATAAATTCTCATCCATACAGTGGGGCAGGAAGTGCAGTCTCCCCTTCCCATCCCCGCTGTTCCTCATTAATGATCGCCCCCGCAAGGGGGCATGGAGGAATGATTTGCCTCAGACAGAAGACAGATCGGGTCTCTTGGTGGTCCACGCTGAGTCCTATAGCACACATTGCTACAGGAAGGAGCATCATCTCCACCTCCCTCCTTGACCACCAAAGTGACAGCAGCCATGTAGTTCGGGGAGCCTTGCTGTGCAGGGGGAGCAGGGAAGGGGGCATGTTGGGAGAAGGCTGAAGACAGGCCAAGGAACGCCTCATTTCTGGCTCGTAAGACACAAGGTACACACTGAGCCATTTAGCACTGCCCACAGGGCGCTTCCTGGCCTGTCCCAAAAGCTGCTGGGCGCCTCGCAAAGTGAGGGTCGGAAGGTGCAGCACCTGCACACTTCGAGCACTTCCAGCGCTAGTCAGAGACTGGGCAGGGATTTTCTGTGTCATACTTTTTCAATTAGTCAGCCAAGATCTACCTGAGTCCTACTTAAGTACTTAAATCCTTTTTGGGAACTGGGCCTTTGCCAGCCTACTGCTACAGCTCCTGTAAGAATGTGCTATATGTCCTAAAAATCCAGTTGCCTTCCCTTTCGCTGCATAGAGGCAGGCCACCTCCCTGGGCCACAGCTGCCACAGGCTGGGTAGTGGGCAGGATCTGCCAGACAAAGGCTCCTGGAGAGGTGCACTGCTCTTTCCTCAGATTTAAGGGTGGAAACTCAAGGTGGTTTAACTGTTTGCCAAGAGACATATTTAATTTCTCTTTGTATGTATTTATGTGCTACCTGATACATCACCTGGGTATAATCTGGCCATGTGAACTCATATGCCAAGGCGGTTTCACATTTCTGTACAGAGCCGAGGGTTGGCTGTGTTTCCCTATAGTATTTTGGTCACGTGGTGGCTGCTTTTATAACCGATCTGAACCTGAGAAAAAACTTCTTCACTGTGAGGGTGACAGAGCATTGGAACAGGTTGCCCAGAGAGGCTGTGGAGTCTCCTTCCCTGGAGATATTCAAAACCCATCTGGATGTGATCCTGGGCAATACGCTCTAGAGGTCCCTGCTTGAGCAGGGGGGTTGGACTAGATGATCTCCAGAGGTCCCTTCCAACCTAAACGATTCTGTGATTCTGTGATCTTAAGCCTGACAGAGTAGGTTTTTTGGTAAAGGGAGTCCCCATTCAGGGTTTGTGCAGAGCTCAAATGTGCTAGACTAGGCTACTATCAACATTTGCTGGGACTGTCATGCTCCACTTGCTATAGGTTGGTTGTGCCCTAATTTTCTCTTCTGTCACACCAAGTAAAGGACAGCACCTTGGTTTTAACCTCATCAGTACTCACTCACTGTTTCACAAGTTGACAAATGCCTAGTCAACCACTAAATAATAACAATAATAATAAAGCTAAACTTGGAGCAACTGACAATGATGTAGTCGGCTGTAGTTGGCTTGAAGTTTACTGCTTTTGTTTCAGGCCCGAGGAAAGGCTTGTGGGAGAGAAAGCTTGCCTAGCTTCTTTTCTTGATTGCTTTTCTCTCTCCAAATGCACGTGTTGGTCTAATAAAATCTCATCTCATTCAAAAAAAAAACCCCACCAAATAAGCAAGCAAACAAAACCAAAACCAAGCAGTTACTGCAGAGTTTTAATTCAAGTGTCAGCAGGTGGCTGAAAATTCATGGTAATGTGCCTAGTGATGGCTAAGCAAGAGGAAGGCAGAACAGTTTGCTGATTGCTAACAAAAGCTAGCGAAAGTGTTTGTTGGCTGCCTTCCCCAGGGCCATTTCTCCTCCACTTTTCTCAGCTGCCACTGGTACATGAAAGATAATTTATCCAGGAGCAGTGGGACATTTCAAATCACTTACAATGGTTTGCGCCTTTGGTTTCTTTCTTGGACTACAGATACCTTGTGCAACTTTAGGCACCACATCAAAAACCAGTCTTGTCTCACTCTGATAACCAGAGGCCTAGGTTCCTACCTGCATGTTACCCATACCATATGAACCCAACTGGCGGCTGAGCAGCTCTTTTTTAATTACCATTTGTGATGCCAATTCATCACATGATGCATGCCCTGTATCTCAGTCAAGTTGGGTTTTGTTTTTTAATTAGTCTTGGTACACTGTGGCTTTCATAGCTCGGTGTAGGTGTGGCAGTGAGGTGAGGCTCACTGGAGGGTGTCAGACTTCTGCTGCGGCACATTTTACAACATGCTCTCGCCATATAAAAGCAGCATTTCTTGAAAGCAGCATTTCTTGTAAATCACAGCACTGCTTTAGCCAATACAATGAGAGGTTACACTGATGGAGGAATGACCTGAGCACACTACAAATATCCCACCGTATGTACACCCTCACAAGCACTTTTGAAAAAAAATCATGTTTATATCTTTCCACTTCTATACAATCATTAAATCTCAAAACTGAAATATAATTCTATAAAGGAATTGTTCACCAAATTTTTTTTTGCTTCCTTTACATATGTAAAAACTTCAGAACTATTGCAAATCAGTGTATGAGTGCAAAAGGCAAGGAAACTGGCCAGGGGAAAAAAGCACTTTCTTTAAAAGGTCCGTATATGGGTAGCCTTTTGTTTATCTAGTGCCTAATGCAGATAGAATCAAATCTAAGTGGGCAAACAGAGCACACCTTGACCCAGCAGGAGGATGAACTGTGTTATACGAGTAGAGCTTTCTCTGTCTGGCGGCTTCTGGTCGTCTCTTACCAGTACGGTGTAGCTGCTGTGTGCTGCTGCAGCTAGGCAGAGTAACAATAAATACAGTGTAACCTGCTAATTAAGCCAGATTTATGGCTTCTTTGCATGACCAGGACATACCAGTGAATTTGGCCTCGTGATTTTTGCAACACTACAAAGCACGTTTCCAAGGAAGAAGGATGGGTTTGTCAGGGTTTCATCTTTAAACTTGTTACAGGCTGATTTTCTCAGGAAGTTATTTGGTTATGAAGAATTGCCATACCTGTGTGAACAAGTTCACACAGAGGAAAATGTTTTCAAAAAGTGATTCTTCTTTTATGCTAGCAAAATGCAGCCTGTGAGGCAAAATATCTACTTCCCTCACCCAGGCCTACTGATTTTTAAATTGGATGTCTTTCTCAAGCAAAGCAGTGATCCACATAGATGATGTTGCTAGCACAGCTGATACACATGTTGATTATTTAGTTATTTTTTGATAATCAATGAGTTTATCATGAATTAAAGAATTAGTGTGGCCAGTATGCAATTTGAGGGACGTAACAGCTTCAAAAATTTTCATTCCTATTCCATTTTCTCTTCACTACAAAGATTTTAAATCACACTAAGCACCTGTTTCCCTGGATTGCCTGGGTGTGGTAAACAGCGAATTTTACTTGATCTCAAACAAGTATTTGGTAGCTACTTAAGAAAAAAAAGGTTGTCAAACATTATAAATAATGAAATGAAAAATCTAGACTGTCCAATAATATCAGGATCTATGATATTTTATAGGCAAGCATATATATGCACTTACCTAGAAATCATAGGTTCATTTTCACCACTTAAAATAATACATCATGGTATATACGTTGTCACAAATGATGTGTTGCCTATTCTGTTAAAGCACAAGCAATTGCAAACATAAAGGATTGATCGGGGATATTTTGATAAATCTACAGCAGGTTTTGAAACCTCTGGTTTTGAATGCATCTTAAGTTACATGTTTCCCTTCATACCATTATTTCCCTTAATAAAGTCTATAGAACTTGACGTAGAATAAGCTTCTTAGATAATGGGTCCTCAACACATCTGCAATGACCAGCAATCACAGCCTGCAGAGGGGCTGATGCACTCTGGACCCCAGGTCCATCCTGGCTCTGCAACTGCAGCTGCCCCCTCACCCACCCTGCACAGGGACACCAAGCCGTAGCCTGAGCCCCTGTGACAGCGGAAATAGTGACTGGGATCCTATGAACAGCTAAAACATCCTGCTGGCGTGCAAACCTGGGGCTTTCATCTGCTGCTTTGAAATGTGTAGTGCCACATTTAAAATGCCAATGGCACTTTCATATTGGGGCAGTGGTGCTTATTTTCAGTACTGGCTGAGAGTTTTATTTCGGGGTAATTTCCTTTTTCTTTCCTGACCAGGCCATGGATGTGGTTATTTTATGGTTTAAAAGGCTTTTTCTCACACACACACACCCATATATGTTTTCCACTGAAGTCTGTGCTTTTTCCTAGACCCACCCAAATTCCAGTACATAGCTCACTTGTGTGCCAAGTTTTCATACTCTCCATGCAATGAATGGAAAAATGCCCTTTTTTCCCCTTCTGCACATATTTTTTTGTGGGGGGTGGGGGTAGGAGAGCAGGAGGAAAGGCCTCCAGAGGAATTCAGTTGTACCTGTTGTTCCAGAGCAGAAATGTGAGAGAGTCCCTGTGCCTGTGAGAATACGCTGGTTCTGCCCGTGGATGAAGGTGCATTATGTCTGAGCCCATAGTGCTTGCTTGGGACTATAAGCTGTAAATGCAGAGTGCTCAGGAGACTTACAAATCAATGATTATAAAGTAAACGTAGCATGAACTGGTGGCTGCTGGATGTCTCCATTCTGTTCATGTGAACTACTCCAGGAACACTCTTGAATGCATTGATGTTTTATGAGAGATGAAAAAGAAATTGAAAGCTCAAGGGGGAGAAACATTAGGGAGCTTTATAACAAAATGATAGCTTTCAGCTGCATCATTATATGCTCCATTTAACGGGGTATTTCAAGCTATGAGCATCTTTATGAAAGGTGGTGGACTGACAGCAAAGAACTCTTCTAACCCGCAGCACCCCTGAAACCAGCCCCTCAGGCAGCTCTCCCTGGCAGATAGCTTTTGGGCGCCCCCAGGCGAGGTGGGATGCACCCCTGCCACCCCAGCCCTGGGGCAGGGAAACTATAAGGTGACAGGAACATGGTGGGGGTGCTCATTAGCACAAGTCTGCTGAGTGGATTCTCTGATATTCGGTTAAGGCTGGTCCCCATTGGTTTCTCCTTCTCTGGGAAGGCATTAATATAAGTCTCTCTCACTTATAGAGCCAACTAGTTTCATGAAGCTTGTTGGAACAACCATTTTTGAAGCTTCTATTCAACTGCCAAGATAAGCTGAAATTAGCCTGTGGATTTAAATATATGGGCTGTTTTGCATCCCTTTGCAAAGGGACTGAAATGAAAATATGCTAAGCAAGCAGAGTGTTTAGCCTTTCAGTCAAGAAAATGTTATCATTGTATAGAACATTATTGTCACTCTCATATCGCAAAAACTGGAATAAAAAATAATAGATTTTTTTTTAAGAAAAAGCTATTTCCAGAGTATGTTGACTGGAAGTTTATACAGACCAAGATTGTATGTCTTCCAGATAAACTTCCAAGGAATCAGAGGGAAAAGGGTACTTATTTTCCTCATTGCTTTCCCAAATTACTCAATCCCTGCCAATTTCCATGACACAGACCCCTTAGTCTGCTGCAGAGACTGTGGCTTCTGAAAGGGAGGAAATAGCATGAATGTACTGGTGCACATCGATGTTTTTGATTTTCTGGCCAAACCAAAAATATCAAAACAAACAAAAAAAGTGTTGAGGTTGAACTGAAAAAAAAAAAAAGCTTCTACTTTTCTGGCAAAACAAAAAAAAAGTCACTTTGGACTGAAGATGATGTTTGCTCAAACCAAAACTAAACCTTTCATTTTGCCTTGACATTCATAAAGATGTGCATGTGTGTCTGTAATTTAAATCAGGTGAGGAATGAGATGTTGTTTGAAATGAAATACTATCTTGCTTCCACAAGGTCAAAATGAATTTTTTTACATTTCAAAACTGATTTCAGGTTTATTCAGTCTAAGCTGTTTTATCTTCTTAACGTGAATTCATGAAATCTTTCATCTGACCTAAATCTACATTCTGAGCCCATAAGACTTTCAGCTGAAAATCTTGCCCTGATAGAACTGTAAAGGCCACCTGAGTTTCCTGGCTGGTTCTGTGACAAGTGAACTACATGCAACAAGCAGATTGTTCTTCTTAGGGGAAGACAGCAGAAGCAATGCCTGTTCACGTTATTGAGATCTGGGTCCGTAACTGTGTTATTCAGGATTAATTTTCTCTTTGTCCTATGGTTTCTTGGGAACCCGTATAAAAGCTTTGTGGTGTTACACTACAACAAGCTTAAGAAGCGGCAATAATGTGCCCAAAAGCGAAAAAAGGTTCATGCTGTTTGTCAAAGTTACTGTATTTCCTTATACTCAAAGGAGGTTATTTTGCTTGTTTATTTACACATATCTTATCTTTCTGACTGTTCCTTTATGATCCCATGTCATCTCAAAAGCTTAACAATCTTTTATAGTTGGAAACTTGAGAAAGTCTAGCTTTGATCATTGAAGTAATTAGATTGAATAGCACATTGTTCGTGCTCTGTTGAGAGTCGTTTCCTACTACATGCAGGATACCCTAAGCTTACTTTTACAATTCTACAATAGTCAACAACTTTTACTTTATTTTTTGCAAGTTTTCCAGATGCCAAGAATTTTAAAAGTCACTTTGACATTTTCCAAGCAGCTTGATTTATGAAAATAAAAATTACCACCACTCACCAGTTACTTTCTGTTATTATATCAAACCTTATTATAAGGTTTGATACATCAGTGGAACTATCACCTCATAGAGGAGTCCAGTCGTAAAGAATAAGAGAGGTATGAGGAAAATAATTACAGTTTCCACTCTACCAGTTGAAAAATCAAACCTTTGGATCTCCAACCATCTATACTTTTCCTGTAATCTTTACCTTAATAAAAATTCAATTTTCACTGAAAAACACATTTCATGAGAAATGCGTAACCAATTCTAGTAAACATCTGTATGTTACTGTAGTCTTACTGACTTGAAATCCAAAACACAGTTAATTCATAATTCGTAGACAATTGTTAAAGATATGTGAATCAAAGAAGCATGCTTAAAAGATGAGTTTGTAATTACATAATTAGTGTAAATGAAAGCACTACTTTGTACCACGAAAGGAAATCTCACTTTGGAATACATTATGATTCACGTATTCTTGGCTATCAATTGTAAAAGTAGCTGAGCAAGTCTACAGATATATCAAACTGCAGCAGCTTATTTCAAATGAGGTTAAGCCAGCACCATTGCTAGAAACCGCCAGAGCACTGTGAATCTGCCAGGCAGATTACATGCTGATGACAATACAGAAAACCCCTGCATTCACTACCCTGGTGAAACTCTGTCAAACCCATCCTGTCCAAAAGGACATCTTTTGTCTGATAGCACTTCTGCTGCTCCATTCACTGTATGGTGCAAACTTCTTTTCTCTAGGCAGCTTGATGCTGCAGCATCTCCAAAATCCATCTTTTCCTCTTTGAGTCACCCAGGATTTCATTTTGTCAATTAGCCATTTCCCAATAGGTCTCTTGTTCGCTGTCCTTCTCATCTACCCCACAGTCAAATCATTCAAAACTCTAGGGAAAAAAATCGTGTTGCCTTCCTACTATTTTGACTATAATTTTCCCTTTCAACGTTGGAGACATCCCTTTGATTACTTCACACCCATAAAGCTCATAGCCTAACCCTTCTACAGCTACTGTCCTGGCACCCCATAGCTCTGGTTTCTTCTGCTTTTTTTTGCTTCCCATTCCTCTTTCTCACCAATGTCTATTCCTTGTGTTTTTTGTCTCCCTTCATCTTTTAGATATCTCTTACGCCATTCCACAATAGCTTCCTCATCTGACGTACATAAAATCCTCTCCCTACCACCTTCAAACCAAATCCTGAAAATGTAACTGTTTTGAGACACATTCCAGCTTTAATAAGCATCTGCTAGTCTTTATGTTTGC
Source organism: Struthio camelus (assembly GCF_040807025.1). Taxonomy (NCBI): domain Eukaryota; kingdom Metazoa; phylum Chordata; class Aves; order Struthioniformes; family Struthionidae; genus Struthio; species Struthio camelus. Next base: position 122,857,810 of record NC_090942.1, on the reverse strand, counting down.
CTATCAAGCACCTCGTTTGTGTTGCATCATGCCTCACTTGCTGTTAGAGCTGAAATAATTCAGAGCAGATCTAAAGTTTTCCTGTTTTTTGTTCACCACGCTGCAGAGCACACTGCAGAACTACAATATGGTGAAAAATAACATAATCAGGCTATGGGCTACATCCAGCATCATCATTAATACCATATGACTTTCTTCTTTTGGCAGCACCCTTTCTCCAGGATGGCTCTGGCTTTGGTACACGTGGGGTACCTTGGATGTCGCTTTTTTATCTTCCAGTGAGTTTTGTTTCAGAGAAATTTGGAGATTTGCTGTTTTAAAATTTGCCTGTGAATTCCAGATATCTGAAACCTCACTGAAGCTATGAGACAGTAGTTCTGACTTGGTTGCCAACCATCTGCCAAACTCAGTCATTTCTAATAGTAACACACTGTAAGGTCAACTGTTGGGCTCTTGAGGTTGAAATTCCTCTCTGCTCACTTCAGACCTTTAAAAGATTTCTGTCTGGTCCAGGCTAGTCCTCTAAGGCCAGTCCCCAGAGTCAATGGGGAGAGCTGGACACCTCCACACAGTGAGTATGTCTCTTCTTCCTCGAACACCTGAGATGCCCATCTCCCTGTGGTGCCTATGGAGTGAATCTGGCTGACCAGCTGAGACCAGATCTCTAACTTTTAGACAGCTGGAATTAATCTTACCCTGTGCACCTGCACCCGTATAGCAAGGCCAGTACTTCTAAGGGGTGTCAAATTTATTACCTATATGAAAATCAACTGTTCCAGTGTACACAGAGGTAACCCCACGCTTCCTGGAAGGATCACGCTTACTCATGTAAATTATACAGTAAATGTGTGCAGTTTCAGCTGGAATATCCTAGATGAATGTATGTCAGTCTGACTCACATTGATGAAGCCTTTCAGGTCAAATTCCCTAGAAGATGGTGTAGGGTGAGGAATCCAGTGTAAGATTCAACAATGATGTGATGTACTGTTCCCATCATACTTATAGTTTAGTTACCATAAAAGAATGTAAATTATGTACTGAAGCAGATGAGTAAGGTACATCTTTAAAAGGAAACTATCTAGGAATCTAAAAAAAGATATAGGAATAAGTCTGCTCTGTTTTACAGGTTCTCACCTGTAAAAGATTTTTGTTCATGTTCAAGATTTTTGTTCTTTCTCACATTCCCTACCACAGGTCAGCTTGCTCAGGCATCTCCTCAGCATATACACTGCCACTGTGTCCAGCTTTCATACATCTGCTTACTGTACGGACACCCCGGCAGTAGCCAAGCCCACCATATCAGTATGAACAGGAAAATAAAACTCTCCATTGCCTGAAAAATTCATAGAGATTAGCAGTAAAAAAAAAAAAAAAAGGACGGAGAAGATTCAGCAAAACATGTTGTCCAATACCTTACCAAAGCATGGATTTATCAGGCTTGTGCTATGAAGGACAGCCTGATCCATGACGTTTATCTACACACTTCCAAAAATGATGTCTAGGCTGACTTTGAAAACAATCTGCGTCCTACATCTTTTTCATCACTATTTCTCTCCAAAGTTCCTCTTTTCACAGTGCTGCTCAAGTTTTCACCATGTCACTTGGAGTTTTATGAACTCAGCAAATTCTGAAACTTTGACCACTGTTTTCTTCTGAAACTGAGGAATGAAGATCTGGTCCTTGTCCTAGCCTTTTTGTGGATTCCAGTGTAAATGTTTAAGCTCATATAGTACGTATGATTAGCAACGTGCTTAAATCAAAGCTTCTAGTGAGAACACAAAGGTTATTGACTTCCATGACACTTGCAGTCTTTACATAACAGCTTTGGTAAAAAGTTCCTTAGATCATATAAAGCATTAGAAGCAAAAGCTTTTCCTTGATTATCAAGTCGTTATTTATAAGATCTAAGGAAGTAATATGAAGGTATGGTGGCCCCCTTTTACATTTCCACTGCTAACAAATCAGAAATATATCCAGCAAAAGCAGAATCCCAAATCAATGTGTGGTAGGAGGAAATGTCACTGGGATTGCTCCACTGAAATGGTTTTTGGACTTTAGCACATGAACACTAACAAATGATCTTAAAATAAGATTTTATGTTCCCTATCACCAGAGTCCTTACACAGGCCAGGGCGATTTACTACCAATGTTACTCTGGGTCATGGTCAAATCACAGCTTTAGTAATTTTATGCTGACATGGAAAAAAAAAGAAATCAACACCAGTTTTCAGATATTCTTGTTCCAAAAACACATACTTGAGGTTCAGTACTTTTTTTTTTAACTGCAACAATAGAACATATCAAGGGCCAGGCACCCCTTAAGACTTGGGCTGAAGCACCCGTAATGTTGTGACTCACATAGAGAAGGAGTGAGGTTTGTAGCCTGAAGTGTGTTAACAGAGTTACCTCAAAAAGAGCGAGAGCATGAGGAAAAATAAGGTAGACGATTAGGACCCCTAGCAATGCAACAGACCTTCAGACTTTTGCAAACCCAACAGAAATACAGCATAAATCTCTGAATTTTGCTTGTTGAATTCTGTTTTCACAGATGAAACCAGGCAGATCTCAACTTGGAGCTTATGGTGTCATGCCACTGGCTGAAGAGCCGCTTCCAGCCTCTATGTTTCCCATAGCAGTGTAAAAGGGACACAATGTGAATGAGAACCAGACCCAGAGCCTTTTGTTTGCCCTTTATACGTAGATAAAAATGGCACTGTTAGCTTTCCCACACCTACCTGAATTGTGTTCCTTCACCTCTAGTCTTGTGGAAGCATTTCACACTTGAGGCCATTTCCATCTTTGACCCTTTTTTATGCCTTGACAAGTTTTCAGCACCTTTCACATTGTACATTTCACAACAGATAATCAGCATGTTGAAGGGCAGCACCCAAGAGCTGACATTCACTTTGTTAATTTATAGCTCATAAATGGAGTCCCTTGTGACAATTGCCTTTCTGCCTAATCTTAGAAAAAGAGGGACCCTGATATAAAATCAGTAAGCCTGGAACAAACCAGAAAGAGATCAACTACCATGTACTATAGTGGCCACAAACAAGTGACAGTTAATGAGGCCCAATCTGGTAAAAAAATAAAATGCTCCCTTGAAAACTTAATTTTTCTTTCCTCTCATGTTTTTGCATGTTGAATGAATGTTTTGTCATTTGCCTAAGAAAATGAACTAGATTTGCAAGTGCTCTATATCACCCAAACACCTGCTCAAATTTGCTGATATACTGTTCTTGTGGGAATGAAGGCCAGCCTTACTCAAAAGCTGTGAAAGTGACAGAAAGCACACCTTGGCCTGTCTTCCCTCATTTCTTTTATCTTTTGTTGCATCTTTTGTTAGACAGAGTTCTAATTTGGTTATATATTGTGGGCACAAGCAATTATTAATAGGTTTACCACTGAAGTGTTTGAGGAAGGATACTTTCATGAAACATTATTGCTGGATAAGACAGCCTGAAACCAAAGCCTGGGTGAGAGGCTGGAGGAAGATTCAGAAGAAGACAGTTGGCATGAAAGTATCAAGATTAAGAGTAGGAACAAGAGTAGGAAGCTTTGAGTGGCATCACCATGAGGCAGAAAATGGGGAAGCACTAAAGGGGATCTTTACAGACAAGATCAAATAAAAGCAGAAACATTTTTGGTTGAAAATTTCCTTGGAAAATGTTGAATGCTAACAAAAATCATCTAAGCAGGAAGAATTCATTTACTGGTCAAATGTGAACATCATTTTTTTATTACTTTTTTTTTTTTTGTCTGGCTGGGTAATACTACTGAGAAAAAGGGAAAATTTTGATTAGAGTAAATCTTTCCCATTTCTCTTTATCAGTTCATGCTGCTCTAGTGTCAGAATATACTTTTTAGGTCATTCAAGCAGGTGCACTGTTTCATATGTTGCTTTATTTCGCTAATTTATTCAACAGAAATTTTTATCATGTAGCCTCAATCCAAAAGCGCTAATTGCAGATAAGGAAAAGTTCAAAATGTAAACTAGAGAGATAGCCTACAAACTGTGTTCTAATCCAGAGTGAATCACCTCAGTCAAAGCAATGGAGATTAAATTAATCTAATCGGGCCATACTATTATTCCAGTCAAAACTTATTTCTCTTTATCGCTTTGATTCACAAAGGGAATTTGAAGGTGGCTTACCGAGGCTTTCTAAGCATGGACAAATCCAGCTGACAATCTCCATGAGAAAAACAAACCAGAAAGGAGACTTATGGTTTTAAAAGGCACCAAGCTTCAGATCCCAAGTTTTAGACTTCTTTCTCCTCCTTAAAATCCAGCTAAAATGTAGTATGTCCAATTGGTGAGGCTACTTTGAATCAAGAGGAAGAAAGACCTTTCTAAATCAAGGCACCCACAAGGGAGGCAGCAGAAAGGCAGCCCTTTCCCACACCTTGCACTCTTCGGCAGTTTCATCTGTGGCAGACATGACACAGGGCGGGAGGGGGCTTCCCAGGTAAGGAAAAGTCTAGGTCAAAATGAATCACTGCAAAATTGAAGGACAGTAGTGCTGACTGCTGAGCACCTGTGAAGCGAGCCAGATCTCCTGAGCAAGGAGGCCAAGGGGATGCTCAAGTCATGATAACTGGAAGCTCACGGGTCTTCCTAAGTATCCCCAAGGCTGTCCTGCAGACACAGAAACTTGGGTAGTGGCTATGGTGCTTCCCCCTGAGATATACCCGGGTCTAGCCTATGTCCCAGCAGTCCAGTTTCAACCTTTCCCCCAAGGTAGCCCAAGGTTTGCAAATGGCTCTGTTGGAAGACAGGATTTGCCAAACACTTTTCTCCCCAGCATCTAAAAATGACTGGAACTGCATTATCCCAAATACCTACCCTCTTTACATCCAAGTGTTTCTTCTGTCCAGTAAAGGGTGATAATACTTAGAGCTCTCATATCACTGCTTGCCCCCTCTCTGTCTGACCATGACCTCTAACTCTCTGTGAATGTAAGAGTGGGCTAGTCATGCAAAGACAACTTCATATGCTTTTTTTTTTTTTTTTTGGGGGGGGGGGGAGATGATGTGGTTATTACTCTCCATTTTTCTTCCTTCCTCCACCCCAATTTGTAATGCATCCACTATTTTTGGCCGGTGTCCATGTGTATTTCACACCATGCTGTCTAGATAGATATAAAAAGAATGAGCAGGCATTTCAATTCATGTACAGCCAATACAAGAGAGTTGCCTTTTTCAACTCTGCCTTTTTTACTCCAAGAGCATGCACATGCTTAACTCCAAGCCATTTACTACATTAACGGTACAAATATACTGAGAGCTAAAATGATCCTCAAGCCTATAGTAACTCATTGAAATAAGTCACGAATGTTCCTTCATTCCAAAGGGCTAGGGACAGCTCAGCAGAAAGACAGTTTTCAAATATTTAACATTTAGTGAATTAACTTAGACTGGAAAGTTTGATTTTAACTGTTTGATGCTACAGCCAATGTTTTTTTCTCATTTTTATATACACAGGATAGCCAATAAGATAAAGATGTTTTCCCTCCATAAATTAAAAGAAAAAAATCAGCCCATAATCTTCTTTGTTTTTCCTGGAAGCAAAGTGAATCCAAATTTATTTCAAAATGTTCTGAGGTTCAGCATGCAAAATAGTTAAGTTTCTGTTTTTCTTGGCCCCTCACAAGAGTACTGTCTGGTACTTCACAGCTTTGGTCTCTACCTGTTCCCAAAGAATACAGCCTGTCTGGATGAACTATGTGTGTTGGGAGAAATGGGAGAGTGGGAAGGAATAATACTCTGCACTGCTTTTAGCAAAATTTGGACAAATAGAAATTTTGGCTCCTGTCAGAACTTGTTTGTTTCATTGCACGAGGATCCAGGATAAAAAGCACTATTTGTTTTCACTTGAAATTCTATAAAAAGTAACAGGGTTGAAGTATCATTGAAAGTTCTTTGGAAGACTGAAGCCCAAGTCATCGGCTGCTGTTTTTGTTTCTAGGCCATGCCTCACTTACCAGGCTGGAATTCTTGGGGAAGTTTTTGGTCTGGTCTACACTTCACTTTACAAAAGCGATGCCAGTTTGTACTGTACAACTAGCTGCACTGAGTTACATTTCAGGCTTGTCCCCCCTCTGCTTTGCCCCCATAAACTGATTATTAGAGAGTGCAGAGAGCATAGTGACATTTTACAACAAAGGAAATAAAGAAGACATTTCTATAACAGCAAGTTGCCCCTTCTCCCTCCCAGTTTTAAAAGAATTCACATGTAATAATATCACTGCAGAACATAACCAAAAGGCTTGCAGGTAGGTATTCAGACACTATGATGAGAAAGACCCTGGAGGTGCCTCTACATATAATACAGCTAAAGGCAATTGAGGAAACAAGGTTAGTTAAAAAGTAATGTAAGTAAGTACTCCTGTTTCACAAAGGAAAGCAAGCTTTGTTCCTTTTTGCAACCAGTACGTCATGGAAAAAAAGCACTTATCTATAAATCTCTTTAAAGCATAATTCCTACATGAAAATAAAAAGGGAGGCAAAAACAAGCTACGCTGAAGGAGAGGGGAATCTGCACCACAGCCTCGGACTATGATTACTGATGATAAGCCAGACCTGTTGTAAACAAGTAATAAGAAGACACATGCAAAAGTTGGAAGAAAATGCATAATGTTCTCCAACACAGACGTGTTTACATTCCTTACACCTACCACAGAAAACTGACCTAATCTTTTCTTATACAGATAGGTAACAGGGATCGTATAAAGTTCCAGGCAAGTTTTCCCAGTATGTCAACTAAAACTGATTTCTGCATTGAAAAAGAAGCCGCAACTGACTGAAAGATATGCTTCTAATACCATAAAAAGCACTACCTATTTCTTTAAGAAAAAAGGCTCTGACAGGCAAACATTTACAAAGATAGATCCAATATCTGCCCCCCTCCGCAACATGTAAAAATATCAGTCACATATATTACTAACCTCACATGCAGTAGCTTGCATCAGTGGAAAGACCAAAACATGACAGCTTTTACTGTATCATTGTTAAACTGCCTCTATCTCAAAGTTCACAAGCAGGCATAATCTTATAAACAGACTTTTCTTTTACAGTCAGTTTCTAAATCCTTAAATTATTAAAATAAGCAAAAAACGAAAAGAACCTACTCATTAGCTTTCAGTCCCACACAAAGTTTCCAAAGCACTGTTAAACATGTATGCATATTTTGACAAATACCTCTTACCTGTAGAAGAGCAATGTTCAGATTCCTCACTAGATGTTATCGTCATGACAAGTCAAACAATCTTTTTTTATAAAAGGTTGGATGTCTTTTCAATAAAGCATATGTGCAAGGTTTAAAAAAAACCCTCAGAAGGTTTCCCTTCCCTCACTGTCAGTCAAAGCAAGTTGGAATAAGTCTGAGTTGGAATTACCTGAATAAAGAAACTGGAGAGAGGGAGGAAGGGAGAAGGAGGGAGGGGGAAAGAGAGAGAGAGAGAGAGAGAGAGAGAGAGTGAAAAGAGTCCAAGAGGAGACTCAGTGATGTCAGCAGTATGTCTTAAGGAAATCTACAGCTGAGCCCAGCAAACTTTATAACTACATAGCACTCAACACCCAGTTACGTGGTAAGCAAATACCTGCTTAAGAGGAAACTGATGTACTTTTAAAGAACGTCAGTTAATCTTTGAAGAAACTTTAGCCAGGCTGATCAAAGTCCCTTAAAGGCCTTATTGCCCAAATAAATAAGGTTACAAGTGATTGTATAATACTAAGAAAAAGAGTAAAAAGAATAAAAAGACAATGTTATTGATTACCCCTTTCTTGTTGGCAAAAGGAAGGTTGAAACTCATCTGAAATAAATTTGTACCGGGACAGTTGTAACAAACTGAGCTGTAACAGCCACGGACACAGCTGAAGTCCCTGGCTGCCAAAGTTTCCAATCTGGTTAGCCACGACGCTGTTTCTCTTTCATGACTTACTCTGGGCTTGCTCTTGTGCCTTTCTCTTCTTATTTCCTAGATGCAGAGAACAGAGATAATGCTGATTTGTTCTGAGGAAAGCTGGGTACCTCGGACACAGAGGGGAAGAGGCGTAAATGTTTGCCATCCATAAGCCTTGTACATTGCCTTTGATACCACTCTGTTATTTGATAGGATTCCCAGAATTAAATCCAAACAGCCGCAGTAGAAGGGAAGACTAAGACAGCTCTAGAAAGACTGTGACAGTCCTTGGATACTGTTCTTCTATGTCCATGCTTCTACGCCCAGAGTTACTACTTCCAGGAATTACGTATCTCGGCGACCTAGTCCAATATACACGTAGCTCAGCATCACTCAGAGAGACATCTGATGGCCCAACTAATGTCAGACTGACTTCACTCCTTTTTGCTCGGGAGAAAGAAGAGATTAAAGCACAGGTGGGTTTTTTACTAACAAAATTCTACCCAACCCAAATTTGAAGCGATTACATTAGCAGAAGCGAAATCTCTCTTTTTCTCAGCAGCTTTAGTAAACAGACATTTAAATGTCATTAACAGACATTAATAATGTCATGATATGCAGCCATAGGAAACTAGAGGCCTGGAATTCTGCCGTCATGTGGTCAAGTATGTAGGCATTCAGGCAGTGCCAGTAGGCAACAGCTGTTTTCATTTAGATGGACAACAGCGAGATGTGATTTTTCTTCTTTGCCAGAGACTAAAGAATTTCACACGACTTGGATTATTCCCCAGATCCATGAACCTGCTGCACTGGTATCTCTTTCTCTGTATTTCCTATGTGGGAGATGGCGGCAGTTCCTACCAATTTGCACTATAGAAAATTCTTGCAAATATCTTTTTCTGTTTTCAGATAAGCTCTTCTCCTATTTACAGAGCCCCCTAAAATGTCACAGGATGAAGCCCCTACACTAGAAATATTTCCTTCTCACTATCCAATGAAATGATGTTCAGCTTTAACTGAATTAAAATTTATTAAAAATTCCCAATTACACCTTTTCTTTCCAACCCTCTGGACAGGTTTAAAAAACTAAGTAACAGTTGAGTATGAATATGCTAATGCACTAGGCCCACACGTGTCCCAAATCAGCATTCACGGCAACATGGTGCCTGTGAAACAAGCTGTAATGCAAGGGGTCACTGGGAGATGGTGACACTAGGATATGCTCTGAATGATGCTTTTCACACTTTGTGCAAACACAAAGTCAGAGTCAGAGTGTAATGAATGTGCTATTTTGCTAATACGTTGTGGATCCCTATCCCATTCCGGAAGACAGGCTGGCTGTGCAGAGGGATACAATTTAACTTGCATGGGCATTTCCCAACTTTGCACGCTTGACTTGGCAACATAAATACTCTTCTTTCAACATAGTTTTCCCTCCATCCACTTAGCAGAGAGCTCACAGGTGATCTGGGCTCTTAACAGGAATTTAAGAGTACAAAACCTCTCCCACAGGAAGCCAAGGAGAGGCTCTGTGTAATGACTGAGTCGACCTCCCTGCTCACTGAAAAACGGCCTTCCTACTTCTCATCACCTCTTTCCCCACTGCTGTAACCCTTCCCCACGGCTGCACTGTCTCTGGCGCTTACCTTTCAGCTTGCTAAATCAGAAGAGAAGTGGCATATGTTTTTCTATGTCTGTTCCTTTCTGCAGGGTTATTTTCTGCTGGTCTAGTGAGCTGAGCCAAGGGGTCAGGCCAGTTGTGGAGCTCATGCAAGAGGAGCAAGAAGAGTGTGGCTGGAGGGGAAGGGGAAGAGCACAACACACCCTGGGGGAGTGCACGCAACTGGGGAACAGGTTACCTCAAGCTAGCTGCCCTGCAATACCTGCCTGTGCTCAAATCTTACTCCTCCTTCATTATGAGCAAACTGCCTTAACCAAGTGTCATTTCCTGATGGTCTTGGATCACCCCTACAGAGCTACTGCTGTAGGCTAAACCAACAACTTTGGTGCTCCACAGAGAAGTTAATTTGCAATCTCATGCCTTCCAAAAGGCATAAGCTGTCATATTGTTTCTTTAGCTTTACCTCAGTATTGAAGCTCATAAACCTATCTTTAAAGCAACAACAGGTAAGAGTTCAAAAGTTTGGGCTAGATAACTCGAACTACTTATCCAAATTTCTTCAATCAGTAAAGCTGGGCAGGAAATCCCATGATGATAAGAGGCTTTTTAGGGCATTTTCAGCTCTTAGGTTGGCTTTGGATAGAGTCAAATTAGGAAAAGAGGCAAAAAAAATAGAATCCCTGGCAGAAGATTAGTTCTACACAGCAGATCTGAACATCCAACTTATCTTCAACCCAGAAGTCAGTTCAGTCTTCTTTTACTGAAAAAATGCTTTGGGCTTCTCCAGTGACTAGTGACCCTCGGTTCATGAGGGTGTGCACACCAGGAGTGGGGGAAAGCCACAGTGGTAGTTCAAGCCTTAGGACTGCTTTAGGATCAAGGCAGTAAAAAACTTCCCTGTTCCTGTGAACTCCAAATGCGTGAGTTAAAAATCATCATGCACAGCATATAAATAAATATGGGGTAGGAAAGAATGAAAATTGGATCGTTATATAAAACCAGAAACCAGGCTAGAAATGGACCTTGCACAAAATAAGTTCAAGATGCCCTGAGCAGACATGTCACCAGAGTACCACTAAACACGAATGTGTACTTTTACACACATAAATATCTGTGTAAAGCTGGCCTTTGTCTCCTTTGCCTGGATCCTCAGAAGTACTTAGGAGTACTCCCAGAGAAATCACACCGGTGCTTAAACACTGCTGCGTATGTGGTCCCTCAGGACTCAGATTCCCTCTCTGTATCACTGGGATAATAGTGCAGCCAAACCTTAGAGAGATTTCATGACAGACACAATGAAGATGGGGAGGAAAAGCACAAAAATTTGTCTCTTGTAATAGTGCATTTATTTTTAGTGCACCCTCCAAATCAAAACATCCTGGTAAAATGTTCAGTTTTGCTGGCTCAAGGCCAGAACTATTCTGCCATGACTCACAGCGCTCTGTATTCCACAATAATTTCAGTTCTTCAGCCCAAACACCGCTTTTATATTTCAGTACTAAACTACCAGAACTTAATGTTTTCTGCATGTACCAGATGAGTTTCCACCTTAATCTATACAAACATTTTTTTTCCATTTTTATTACAGGCTTTTGAAAAATTGCATCAATATCAAAGCCTTCAGTTAATGAAAATCTATTAGGAATATTGCCTAAGTTGTCCATGGGCTCATTACCATCCCTTCAAAATGTATCTTGACTAGAAAGCAGGTACTAGAAAAACAATGCAATAGAAACTGTTGACTTCACACTAACAGAATGTAACACACAATGGAGAACTAAGCCCAAATAACACTTTCTCAAACATTATATAAACTATACCTAGTCATTCATTATGAGACACTCCCAGGATTAAAACTGACTTCCATTAAAAATGGTAGGAAAAAATAGGCATTGCTGTGCACACCAAAGATTTCAATTTAAAAAATAAGAATCCAACCTAAAATTTATTTTCCTATTCATAAGCTTATTAGAAAATCCCCTACAGCTAAGGTTTTACTGACTTTCTTGTATGGAAATAGAAATATATACTTTCCAGACCAGAACAGTTGAATACAAGACATCAGAAATATTGAATCCAAAACTGGCTCTCGTTAAGCACAGAAAAACCCTCTTGCATCTTTGCACTTTCTTCATTGTATATTTTCTTTAACTGTTTTTAAATGGTCTCCTATTATTTGTATATTTCCCCTGTGCATTAGAGAATTCACTTGTAACTAAACCGAAACTTTGAATCAAACTATTCCTCTGCTTCTTATTGATTGAGCTCTTGATAAAATAGAATTGCAAGGGCTAACATTCATTACACATATCCCCACGAAATTAGGTAAAACAGTGGACCAACAGTGATTTAGGTATGCACCTCTGCAGAACATGTTGAATGCAAACAGGCAAAGAAGTTTTCCACTCTAGAGAAAACAGTATAAAACTCGCACTGCATTTGTGTCCTCTTAAAACCCTTGATCTCTATTTTTCTCTCTTCTTTCTTTGGTCACATCTTTGTTTACATTACAACAGCAGCCACATCATGGAATTCATAGCACATTACCTGGCCTGCTGCAGTTTAAGACAGTGCTGTGTGTACAAGCCCTCCACCTTATGCTCTTTGCATTATGAGAGGCTGTGGCTGACAGAGTTGTTCCTGAGGGAAATCTATGCACATGAAAAGCATATAATTGGAATGGGATTTTATTCCACTTGACGAGCTTCACACGAAAGGATCTGACTGAGAAGGGCCCAGCTCTGCTCTCTGTGAAGCAAGCAGTGACCTTCGCGGAAGCTGTGTTTCAGCAGCAGTTAGTGCTTTCAAAAACTTCAGCCTCAGATCAAATAACTTTGCTTCACAAAGAGTGCAATTGCTGAGAAGTTTCTTATCTATGCACATTGGAGAAGGTGTTTGCCCTTCATCTTACAGGCTCAGGTTATCAGAGCTGCAACAAGAGTGGTGGCTTATTAGTGACAGAAGAACTTTGATGGCAAACCTGAACTTCCAAACTCAAGCTCCTGCACAGCGGGGTGGCTTCTTGGTGACAAGAGTTTTGACATGATACCACCCAAGATGTCAGATGGATTACCAAGCAGCAGAAAATTCTGGAGATAAACCAAACCCCTGAGAAAAGCCATTCCCATACACTTCTGGCTGCACTCTCACTGACTCTGGAAATAAGCCTCCTCTGGTTTTGGGTCTAACCCAGAACCAGAACAGATTCTAAGCAGGAATTCAAATTCAGGCTGACTTTCCACACCAGAATGGAAATGAAGAAGGCCTTCAGATCCAAGAGGGACTTTTTTTTTGCCCTATCTGATCAAAATGCCCAAAGCAGCCAAAATTCACCTCAGATTCCTGAAACTCAGCCACGTCTTTGCTCTCTGAGACTCTGTGGTAGATGACTCTCGTGATTGCCACATCACAAGCCAGCAGGACAATAAATCACCCTGAGGAGACGATCTTCTCACAGTGGTGGTAGCACCCCAGCAGGCAAAGGTGCTTTCAGTACTCTCAGACAGTTCTCCAGATCAGTCAGAAAGTAGCTCTAATACAACATTTTTTTATTTGCAATAGAATCAATTCCACAGTCATAGGCAATTATGCTCTGCAGGACCCAATCCCAAAAATTGCTCTCAGATACAAGCAGGCATAAGACTTGGCCAAGGGTTATGCTCCAGAAAAGCTGTTCCAGGGGATGCCAGGAGAAGCAGGGCTGAAAGCAATTAGCTGCTAGAACCACTGACCACTAGAAAGGGAAGTGACTTCCTCTGATCTAGCATTTTCCTCCACTTGATCCATGATGGTCAGTCCCCACCGTGTTCATGTGGCTCTCCTCCAGTTGTGATTCTGGGGAATGTGAATTTCACCAGTTACAGTTAGAGCTGCTCTGATGACCAGAAATTTTTCTGTTGGACCCTTCCTTCCATTGATGTGTTTTCAAGGCATGAAGAGCATTCCTCAGTCAAAGAAAAGCTTGCATATTTGATACCTCTTAGCTATATCCCATCACATATCTTCAATAGCACACATCTGAGGATAAAAAGGGCAGGAGAAATCTCTCCCACTCAATACTTCAGGTCACTGAATCCGGAGACTATGTAGCTTCTCACCCATAAAGCCACAATCACAGAATCACAGAATCACAGAATGGTTGAGGTTGGAAGGGACCTCTGGAGATCATCTAGTCCAACCTCCCTGCTCAAGCAGGGTCCTCTAGAGCATATTGCCCAGGATTGTGCCCAGATAGCTCTTGAATATCTCCAGGGAAGGAGACTCCACAACCACTCTGGGCAACCTGTGCAAGTGCTCGGTCATCCTCACAGTAAAGCAGCTTTTCCTCAGGTTCAGATGGAACTTCCTGTGTTTCAGTTTCTGCCCGTTGCCTCTTGTCCTGTCAGTTGGCACCACGGAGAAGAGACTTGCCTCATCCTCTCGACATCCCCCCTTCAGATACTTGAATCCGTAATCCTTAAACACGTCTTAGCGCTCACTGTCTGCAGCAGTCAGGTTAGTTTTTTTCCTCAGCGCTAAAATTCAGTGATGTTCTAATGGAGCGCTGCTTTGGAGCAACTTGAAAAAGAATGGATTATTTTACTTCGGAAGTTATTTTCATGGGCAACAATAAAGGCCCTAAGAGAATACCCATTATCGATTTTAGCTTATTTAATGTCTTTGAGCTGTTCAAGCTTGTGAGTATTTGGGACAAAATCGTGGCATTACTATTACCAATTTCAGATGCCCAGACTAGATTGTCTCTCAGGAAGAAGTACTAAAAGGGCAGACCAAATTAAACTGGTGCCTTTGTGCATTTTAAACATGTGTTCCTGGAAAATGACGTATGGCTTGAATGAAAGGAACTGAAATTTGTGCTTTTGCAAAATTTTATCAAAGAGGATTATGAACTGAACCTACAGACAGCTATTGAGTTTGACAGAGCCTATGACACTACCGAAAGTACAAGAACAGAGGGTAATAAAGAGAAGGGTACAGAGTTTGAGGTACAGGGTTTATGTAGAAAGACTGTCCCCAGGCTTACTATCTCCACTGTAGATAATGGCATCTCTCCCACAAAAAGATTAGGAAAGTGATCTTCTAAAAGCAAAGTGCAAACATTAGTCCAGATGGTGCTAAAATGACTCAATTTTAAGATCAATTTTTACAGAAAGCAGAATTGTTATCATTTATTTTTATTAAACTCAGCTTTGAGAGGAAGTAAAATATAATCCATGACATCATAGTGGAAGAAAATAATTGTTTCATGACAAAAAGATGGCATACGGGTGCCAGCCACACCTATTATCAGTGTGATTGTAACATAGTTTCCATCACGACCTCCTATTTTCATATGCCATAAGCATTGCAAAATTTTGACCTTTGGGGCTACATTTTTCCATGCTTGTTCTCTGCCCCAAAGGTGAATTCTTTCAGAAAGTTTGAGTAAATCTCTTCAGGGACCATGGCTATTACTTTCAGTCCGTTGCCAGGACAGCTTGCCTGGGGCAGATTGTATAGCAACTGCTTTATTCCTCTGAGCTATAATAAATCCTACCATCCACCAGGTAAAGCAGAAAATTAAAAGCATGAAAAACAATCAGAGTTCTCCTGATTTTTATGTTCATGTGGACTGTTTAGGCTTGCAAATTACAGTAGATAGAAAAAGGTAGAGATTGGACTGGTTACTAAACTGAGCAACATTCTCCTTTAAAAAGAACTGCCCACACTACTGTATTCATATCAGGTTATAGTCCTCAGGAACTCTTGGGTTACAGTGAAAACAGTTAACAAGTGGTATCAAACGAGGTTTCAAAAAATGGCATCATGACAAGCAGTTTACAAAAAGCTGGGCCTATTTTTGTTACTTTGGTCACCTCTTGATTGACATATTTGCTTTTCTCATGCAGTTCACTAAGAGAGGTGTTGCACCTTCATTAAAAGGTGTGCATTCCCATCCATTGCCCTAAGTGAGCTGGTTTCCTAGAAGGCTGGCTAAGTCAGTGCCAGGTGCATCAGATGCTTTTCATTTCTAAAAAGCAGACTTTTTATAGCAGGATGAAAACATGGATATTGGTGCCAAAATAGAGGCAGCCATGCTTGAAAATGGTCTCTCTCAATTGTGTAAAGACCATAGGCAATGCATGAGGAAAGAGAATATCAGCAGCACTCAAAGCCAACAACAACCCCGAAACAAATTCCCGTATGTGCTGATTAGACATAGCATCCAAGTGGCCTCATATAACCCTATACATTCTCCTGATTTTATCATTCACACAAAATATGTCTGAAAGACACTGTACAGACAGGAAAAGCCAGTCTCCCTACAGGCCACATTAAAGACTAGAGCTGTCCAAAGGTCCCTGAGAGTGCAAATACATTTGTTTTAGTACATCCAGTCAATGAGGATTCACACCCTACAGGTTAGTTTAATTTGGTGCCAAGTGGCACGCAGAGAAAGCTTGGTTGCCAGATCTTTAAAACTGCTGAGAAATTCATTAATATTCAATTATTGGTTCTTCTCCCCTATCTTGGTCTTACAGGGCTTTCATATACAGATTTCAAGGCACAAGCTACATGAAAATCTCTCTAGAAATAAGTAGGATGGCTTCAGTAAAACATACCAAGCAATGTTTCGAAGACCAAAGACAAGTTACACTGAAGCCTTGATTTATGCATCAAAACTTTCACCAGCAACCTGAAATGATCTCTTTAAATGTCTCCTTTCTCTCCATCTACCAGTATCTCACCACAAACAGGGGCCCAAACAGCATTGCTGCTTGTCCTGCCCAGGGACTTGTTCCTCCGCTTAGTCCAGTTTGGCTACATCCCTGCATAGGGCAACAATCCACCCAGCTGAACCCGTTCAGACCAACCTACTCAGCACATTTCTAGGTTGAACTGACCTTGGTTGCATTTGTATGTCTCTCCGGCATCTTGTTATCTGTTTGATTTCTGCAGTATTCCCACCATCGTAATTTCAGATTTTAGCTATTCCAACGCCTTGATTTCATTTCCTACTCTCCTTCCTGTTTCTTTATTTGGCCTAAAATGATTTCACTTTACATCTGCTTTCCTTTCCACCTCAGCCTTCTGGTGTCTATTCTATCTGCTTCGGTGAACTACAACTTTCAGTCCATAAAGTCGTACGGTTATTGCACTGTTTGGATACGTTTGTGTTTTGACAGCAGATATGATGTTTTAAATCAATATTTTTAATCACAAACACAACAGAACCTCTAGAAAACACAAAGCTTACAAAACGCACAAAATAATCTGCTTGTTTTGCAGCCTCCTTGTGCCTAGTTGCAACTAATTCATATACATGAGAATTATTGCTAAATCATTACTCCAGTTTTCGATGGCATCTAAGAATTCCACCTTTATCTGTCTGGTATACAGTTGTACCTGCATAGAGACCTTAACACCAGACCATTAGTGGCTTTGTTCCCTAACATGTCTCGTATTTCTAATACCTGATTAAAAGCAGAGTGATGGTGATTTCATTTCGTTTTGTCTTTCACTAAATTTTCCTGTGAAGCTATTGCTTAACACCTGTGTGTCCCTATGGCACTGATGTGTAGTTCTTGCATTGGTTTAATCAACGCATTTTTCTGGAGCTCCATGTAATTCTTCTACTTCCCGCATCACACTTCATGAATGCCATCAAAAATACAATAGAAACAATAATTCTCATTTGTCTCCATTCTCCTTGTTTCGCCATATACTTCTGGAGTACTGATCCCCTGACCAGTGCAACACAGCCTGATTTGAAGTCATACTATCTGCTCCCCCTACTCCTCAGCTAACTGCAGTTTGTTGATGATTGCTTTCATTAGGACAACGAACTTACACCTCTGGATTGCTTGGAATGAAAGGAATTTCTTTCCTCAGAGTTCATTCAACTATTTTCTTTAATCAGCTATCTAATATCGCCACTTGCTCCAATACACCTTCTCAGATTTTTTTTTTTCCTGCTTTGGTAGAATTTGTTCCTTCAGCTTCTAAAAGGCCAGCTGTGCTATTTATCTCTTCTCGAAGGACATCTGCTTTAACGCTTTCTTAGAGCAGAGTTTTCTGATGAAGGGACAGAGCTACTGCCCATTCTAGTGTGCACGGCAGGGCAGACTGGCTTTCACAGCTGGCTAAGGCAGGCTTCATAATATTCCCTTCATATTTACTGCATCTTTGTGGTATATGTTATTGGTTCACCACTCGTGTTTTTTAATTGCTGGTTTCATTGGCCCAACTGCATTTCCATTCAAATTAACCTTTAGTGTACTGCTTCTGTCTTTTGATCTTCTCATGGAACTTTCTTTCTAACACTTCTGCTTGTGCAGCCTCAGAGTGATTTGCTCAATTTTTTTGCAAGGTACTTTTACTTCTTTTGTTTCTCCTGTAGCCTTGGCTTGTTTATATTTTACCCATATTGTCTTGTTTTATTGCTCGTCTAGACTATCCTTAACTGTGTGTGCTTTCCGATAACTTCCTTCACTTTGTTTTGTATCACTTCCTTGAATATTTCCCAGCTGTTCTGAACTGAGATTTCTTCATGATCACAAATCAGTGGCCTGAAAAGTCACCAAAAAATGTCTCAGAGGACTGCCTCCAGGAGCTATTCTTTAACATCGTCCTGTACTTGGATGCAGTAGGTTATAGGTGCCTTCCTCAGTTAGTTAACAGAAGCAGGAAAGCATTGTATCTCAAGGAAAGCCATGAGGTTTGCACTGAATAATATAAATAAGGGGCTACTGAGCTAGGTGTATGCAGGGAAGGCAGGCTCTGAGTAGGCAGCTCTCAGAGCTTCACAGGTAGGTCTAGCTCAGAGAGGCCAACTCTGATTTCCAGTCTCCTTAATGGAGAATCATGCGCTTCGGACCACAAGAAGGCAACGCGGGGACTCTCAGCATTTAGCCTTGATATGGCTTTCCTTCCTGCTGGACAAAGTGGTTTGGCCGAAAAGACAGGACTCTCAGGACCGGCTTTGTCCAGAGGCAATGCAGTGAGCCAGACTGATTATTATGGCACTTGGCCATTAGGCCTAACCCATGGAAATGGCTCTGGATTTCCCATAAGTTTAACCTCCAGGAATCTGGAGCTATCAAAGCTGAGTGAGACAATTTAATTCCAATATTGGCAAGACAGTGTTTGGACTCAACACATTACAAGATGTCCTGCCAGTTCTGGTTTTGGGCGCACACTCCAAAGCAGGTGAATCCTTCCTGATTTCTAGTTTTGCAGCAAATGAAACATTTCACAGAGCTCTAGCAAAAAAAAAAACTAACCGGCCGCTAAAAAGAGAAAGTTGAGAGAAGTGGTCCACCTCAAAAGAGCTTCTGTACTTGTTGCCAGCAATTTCTGAAATAAAAGCCAATGTATTAAAATAATGGTATGATATCTATACCTACATTGAGATGAGCATCTGTATACGAATAAAATATATATTTGTATACACACACATACTAGATAGTCCATATATTTTATATGTGTGTGTGTATGCTTGTGTGTGTTCCCAGGTACAAATGTGCTTTGTAAAAGTGAGCCATTCACACTTTACATGGTAGGCCAGACACACCGTCACCTTCTGTGATCCCAGATACCCTGGTGTTGAAGAAGGAAGGGGCTTTTGCTCCTCCTTGGCTTCTAGAGCTACTTCCTTTCAGACTCTTTCTCATTTTATAACTCTGCTTCTGGCACATTTACCAACCAAAGTACATCTCTGTCTCCCTTGCTCTCTTACTTTCATGTTAAGAGTAGGCCAATTATTATGGACTTTGGCAACTGAGTTATAAAAATTGAATCATAAGAGCTTTGATATAAAATAAAGAGGGGAGAGATGGATTGTGTTGCCAGACTTTAAAAAGCTTCTGTAAAAGTGTACATTTTTCTATAATGCTACAAAGCCCTTATTTACCTAATATACTGTGGAGATTCCAAAGGAGCTTTTATAGAATTTTTGGTAAATAATATTTGTTTTAAGAATTGATGTGCATGCCAAAAAACAATGTACCGCATTTATCAGCTTGGAACTACTACAATCTTTTTGGTAAATAATATTCTGTTTTCTGAAAAGCCTAAAATGTGTGTCTAATCCAACTGTGTCACCTCTTATTTCCTTTAAAGATGGGGAAAAAGGCAAAGTTAAGTCTGAAATTCTGTTTTGAATTAACTGCTGCTTTATCTCTAAGTGACCTCTTTGTGCAAAGCTATTACTGCAAATAGTGTTTCTGAGATCGCTCACTCATCTCCGACCCCTGCAATGCATTACTGCAAGGTAGTGAGTAATACTAGCAATATCATCTTGCCTTTATGCAGGGCTTCTCATCCAAAATGTTCTAGTTCCTTGCAGAGTGCTCCTCTTGCGGGGGACCAGGCTGCACTCTTCAGGGACTCGCTTATATTGTGGGTGGTGCAGAATGTACTTAAGTATTGCAAATGCCAGGTAAGTGGCAGGTGGGAGTCAAACACTTTGACTGCAGTGTAATGTGTCGTTGCTAAAGCAAATAATCCCCTTTAAGGTGAAAACCAGCAATAAGTGCACTGTAGTGCTACACAGCCATTCAGAGCAGGAGATGAAGAATATTCCAGATATTATTCTCAATTCTGTTCAGTTATTTTTACTACTCTGGCAGTATAAGGGGATCCTAGTGTAAGAAAGGTTCAGACCCTCTAACAGAAAATACAAGGCTAGAAAGGGTATTTATGCAGAGACTTGGTTATCCAAGCTATGACAGAGCCCTGAATCCAGACAGAACAATCTAGTGTGAGAAAAGCTTGAATATTTAAATTGGGACGATTAAAACCACAATTTTTTCCATAAGAATAAAGGCAATTTGAAGGTTCAAGCACTCATTACACTATTTCTTGTAGTCATTCATTCCAGCCCTTTAGTCTATCCACTTAAACATATACCTACAAATACCTGTTCAGGTCAGTTCATTTATTCCCGGTCTCTCCTCCTTGCCTTCCTCAGTAGAGAGGGGCTCCTTTTCTCAATAGCATCTCCTGAGTGTGTCAGCAGTCAGTTGCTGAGGCCTGAGAAGCTCGTCTCACTTCTGTTCTGCCCAGGTGGTTAGTAAGGCTGTGTCAGTTCTTCCAGTCGGACCTCTTCCCCTCTGCTCCCCTAGCTTCCTTGCTCATGGCTGCTGGAGAAGGTGAGTCGGACAGCTGGAGAGCAAAGCAGAAAGAAGAGAATTTATACTTTGGTATTTTGGAAACTGGAATCCAGGGAGAAGCTTAAGAATGTGACTTGAGGCCAAAATGCTTGGCTATCCAGCTACAGAGCAGAGCTAGATAGGTTTATTCATATAGTAACACCATGTCTTTCTTGTCTTGAGCTGCCTACGTCAGTGATGTGCTGTGAGTTAAGAGGAACCTCTTGTTAGTTGCCTTCATTCTCCTCCTTTCTGCAGCACTATGGGAGAAAAAGAGATAACAGAAGAATTAGCAGCACTGCAAAAACTTGTAAGAGGTAGAGTAGTCTACTGTAGAGCATAATACATACCACATATATGCCTAGAGGTTATTATTGGGACGTCTGGAGGTTACAATTCATCCTGTCACTATCCTCCTCAGCCGTCCTCCCTTCCCCTCATTCCACCAGATCTGTGGCCCTCAAACTGTTAATTTGGTCTTTGACTAGTATTTCATTTACGCCAGCTGCTGAGTTAGGAAAAAAAAAAAAGCATCTCACTGAAAACAGATATTGCCTCTATACTAACCAGATAAATTAGACACACAAAGAATGGATTGCGTACGGTGTTGATTTCTGTAACATTTTGATGTTTTTATACTTGATATTAAAATTCCAAGTATGTTTTATCACTCTATTTTTAGTCTATCTGAATTAGGGAAATATCCTGTTAGCATTTTTTATGAATACTGTAAATTAACTGCACTAACAATTTACCACAGAAACGATAGCAAGGGGAAAAAAAAATCAGAGTCTTGTTTTTAGTTCTAGGAACATACATAGCTTTTCTAGTCTGCATTTCTCCATCATCATTTATATCTATTCAATTTTTCTCTGTATAACATTAATACATTGAAGCAACACACACACTCCCAAGCATGGATCTACATACATGCACACACACCCAGGAATACAGTTCCACTAATAGATGTTGGACTAAAGTCATTTCAGCACGCTCTTTCTCGGAGCTTGCTGCATCCTCAGTGAACAGAGTTGTATCCTACTATCTAATTAGGAGAACTGAGACAAGCACTTACCTTTATTTTAGTACAACGCAACATTCCAAGTTCATCCTACAGCCTCTTAGACAAATACTGATCTTCTTGTTGGAAACATTTAATTAGTATTTACAGTTCTAAGGAAATACAACAACATACATAGTACAATAACCTTGACAACTTAAATGAGAAATGCCTGCAATTTTCAGGTGTTGAAGTTAACCAAGGGATAATCTATGCAGCTTTGTAGAACTATTCAGACAGGGTCTTCACGTCAGAAAGACAGGCAAGGAGCATATAGTTTGCCAGGGCCAGCAGAAACTGGAATTTGGATAAGTTTCAAGATTCTGTGCCGCAAGTTACATTAAACACAATATGTATATAAAAGCGTATCAGGGTCTACATTGATGTATGCTGATTTTTATCTTTTTAATACAAAAACAAAGAAAACTTAGCAATGACGGTTTGGCAGCAAAGCTGCCTTCAAATGTAATTAGGGAAATGTGAGCAGAATGAAGAAGAGCTAAGGTCAAAGTCAAAGCGCAGCAACTGCAGAATTTCATGCACTGCATGTTCATATAGGTTTCCATCTCGTCCTGTCTCCTTTGGAACTTGTGATATCTCCCACAGGCAGATCCAAGCAAGATGCCATGGAAAACCTGGCAATCCCTCCTTTTGGGTGCCCAGATTAGAGTAGCTGTAGTGTATGGGGCATGGGTGGTAGTAGATTCTCACACCACGAGGCAGCCACAGTGAGCGCTTAAGGCTAACTGATTCTTGTATTTCTTTAGATAGATCTTCAGCATAGGATTTAGACAGCTCAGTAACTGTTTTGCTTGATTCCTGTGAAAAGCAAACTCCGTGAATGGGCAGAGCTGTGAAAAGAAGTGAAGTGTCTCTCACTCCCAATATTTCTCCCGATACAAGATGGGGCAAGTTGCAACTTTTTCTTTTTTTTCCTTTTTTTTTTTTTTTTTGCATCATTTTCCTTTGAAAATCATTGTCAAAGGGAACTTCATATTTAAAGCAGGTGATTCAGTGAGTTTTAAGTCGCAGATAGTCACCTATTTTTCCATATATAGCCAAAACACTGAAATACTGCCTGTTACTGATGACTGTAAGTTCAGAAAAGGCCCCATGAGCACTCTCTTGCACACTTTCTCATAAATCCAGGATAAAGAAACAGAACAGAATAGGAAGCTCAGTGATTTCTATAGCTACTCAGGTGTGGCTCCAAAAAGGAATTTAGACAGATTTAGACAGATTTTAATTTTTTAGTGGAATCCAAAAGTCTACTTGCCCCTGCAATGTACAGTGAATTTTAGATGCCACATAAGGGACCCAAAATTTCTTCCACTGAGGTCTAACTAATAGGAAATGATGAAGGCAAGGCTGTATCCAAAATTCTAGCCTTGGGAATACTGGCACCCACAAATATGCTTTTGCAGTCCTCTTCCGAGGACAGTGACATACTTTCGTCGAAGGAATTAGGCCAGTCCTGTGTAGTGGTTGGAGATGGTGCCCATATTTCGTATAGCTGTCACCTGGTTTACACTCTCCCTTAAGAAGTGGATTACCTAAATGGATGTCCTCAGGCATATAAGGCCATGCCCAGGAGTAAGTCCAGATCATGCAGAAGCAGGTTGCTTGGGGGAGCATTAAACCTGGGTGCTCTTCCCTCTTGTGCAAGGTGGCTATTGAAAAGAAAAATGCCATATACTAAAAATAAAGCATCACAGGCTCATTCTGTGGGAGGTTTGATTCTGCTGGTGTATCGTAAGTGTCTTTAAAATACTCTGACCTGAACATTGACTTTGTAGAGAGGTAGGTACAGGAATTGCCTACTCCCTGGCCAGGTTAGGCAGGAACACTGGCCTTAGCCAATTACAGCAGGAAACCACCGGCCATGTGCAGCAGCAGAGCTGTGCATCTAATGAGTTGATCAGAATTACAAAGCACATTCGAGATTACAGACTTCCAAACAAATGTTCACATCCCCGTCACTTAAAAATAGCTTCTCTTATTAATGTATTTGTATTAGGGAATTGGGAATTGATTTGTAAGGAAAATGATTTCCTGAAACTGGTCTGACTTCTAAGTGCTTAATGAGGCTCAGTTGATCAATACACATTGTACATGTGAAGAAATTCATTCACTCCTATTTGTATTTGAACAAGTGTCATTGCTTTTTTCATGGATCACTTGGATTTAAAATTGATTACTCAGTCTACTTGTATATCAATTAAGACTTTTTATTTGCTTGTATTCTGCTTGTTCCTGTCACTGGTAAATTGTTCGCAGCCAAAGTGCATTTAATGATACTGTAGCTGTACTGTGAAGATCCTGGCAAAATCATTAATTGCAATGGCTGTTATAAAGTGTCTTCCTTCTGCTTAGCCTGAAAGCTGAAACTCAGTGCTAGTGCGACATTCTCGCAGGCAAACTCAAGAATCCAAGGAGGGTTTAGCAGGAGAATGAAATAGTACAGTACTTTCACTTGGTATAATTACACTGCTTTTCAAAAGAGCAAAAACTTTACAGCTTTTTCAGAAGACATAATGCCAATGGTGAAAGCAAGAGAAGAATCACTTCTGGTATCACAAGAGCCAAGATTCAGCCCTTATTTTTAAGACAATCTGCAATCTGCAAATACAATGTTTATCAGCAGTGCAGCAGAAACTACAGTGGCATTAAATCCTGCATTCAAGAACATCAACTTCCACAATGTTTAACACGTCAGTAAGACTCCTATTACGTATGAACTATGTTCTGGCTACTTTTTAACTGTTCTAGGAGAGGAAAATCCTGACAATGCACATTGAGGTTAGTTGTTAAATAATCATAGGATGAAGTCCTACCCACCCTCAGGTAACTACCCTCACAGTTCTTGCATCCTTCTTCAGCATTTAGTGGTCCAGAGGTTAACTGAGTATCTGACCAGTTTGTTAAATATCGACGGGGACAAATCCTGTTCAGTGGCTCATCCACTGACATACTTGCATGAATCAAACTATCAGGATCTGCCCATTATCATAAGAACTGAACAAATGGCTGCTCAATTCAGTGGTGAGCAAGCTGCATTGTGGCAGAAAGTGCTGAATCAGGCCTTTGTCTTAGAATAAGTTAGCATGAGCAAGGGAGTTAAGGAATGAAATTGCCAGTTTAAACTGTAGTGTATTCAAAAAAAAAATTGACATTTTTCAAACTAGACATCCCAAAACCTTTTGTAAAAAAAAGTGAGACCTGACCGTCATACTGGAGTCCCAGAAGTGTCTTTCAAATAGTACCAGAAATAATTATAAAGTGCAAAATGTACAGTTTGAACAAAGAAAAAAATAAATTAGGGCATACTGACCAGATTTTCTTAGTGCCAACATGAAGATCAAGGTCAGAAAACAGAGCCAAACATCCTGAGCTGTCTTTTAACACAAGGGCCATTTTTCCCTGTAGCGCTGCCATAGCAAAACAGATGCTAGAAATTCTCACTCCAAAACTCTTTGCTTTTCATCCAGTTTTAAAGCTGTGGTAACTTTCCAAGTTAAACTCACAAAGGAGAAGAAAGAAATATGCTGGTGTTTTCATTGTAATATGAATTTTCCATTGAAGATGTGGTTGAATTAGCAGTTCATTTTTTAACCATTGTTTTAATTTGCTCCTTGTGGTCCATTCTTTTTTTTTTCTTTCTGCAAAAGTCCTGCCCCAGCCCTACATCTTTTGAGACACCTCACTGTAAAATGTATTGAAGGCCAGGGAACAGTCTAATTATACCTCTGTAAAGCGGCTAGAAAGCTTCACTGGTGTGGAGTAAAACAAATAAGAGAAAATATGGAGGAATGTGCTGCTGAATGGATGTGGACATACCTATCTTATTTCCATACATGGGCAGTAATATTAAGGTGTTGGGAGTGATTCTAAGTCTAGACATCCATTATAGGTTTTGTATTTTCAATTCCTCTTTTAACTTGTGCCTGGAGTAGCTGATATGTTCACACAACAGGACATGTAAAACAAGGCAGAAGGAAAATTTCTTTCCCATTCTCCTTTTTCCCTTCTTAGCATGTGGAAAATAAAGAGGATTCCGTGGTTTTTGATTATAAATTCCCCATGCTTTATTTACCTCCCAGGCACTCTGCCTTTGGGGATTCTCCTGTCCTTATCAATGGTGGGTTTTCAGAATCTCAAGTGCAGAATCCATTAGGATAATTTTAAATTGTGGAGCACTTTCCAGGAGGTAATTACTAAGGAATTCAAGGCTTGTAGGACCTCTTCAGCTGTACAATCAACAAAAATGTGTAACCACAATGCCATCGTTAGCCACTATGAGCACATGAGAGTGACACAAACAAACCTGACTCACGATCCCAAGACAAATTTTGCCTGTTTGCTCTTATCTTTTATGGAAGGTAGTGCAAGTTGAGAGGGTTAAGCCAACAGCAGACCAGAGGGAGGAAGCTGGCAGTAAGAAAGAGAGTGGTAGGAGAAGGCAACTGGTGGAGACCTCTATCTTAAAGCTAAGTAGGAAAGCAGTGGATTTGGCTCACTGAAAGGATGAGGAGCCCAGTAAGGCCATGGACTGTGAAAAAGGGGAAGGAAGAGCTCTGGGGAGCAAAGATAACTTCCCCTCTGTTCATCATGACAGCTCTCTATCTCCACAAAGGGAGTGTTGGAGAGAAGCTGCACTTCAGCTTCTTCCAGGCTGCCATGTCTCAGGATATGGCTACTATATGCACATCATAGCCAAAATCTCATGAAGAACCCTCACATGCCCTGCACAAACCAAATTGATAAGCATTTCAGTTATATTACATAAAACAAAAACTATTTAGGAACAGCAGCAGTTGCTTGGGGCTCAAGGCGAAAACACAGGCCATCAAAATTAGAAGATCCCAATGCCCTTCCCTATGGGAATGCTTTCCCCAGGCCACGGTGCAAGCTGCGCTCTTTGCAGAGGGTCAAGGTCACTGGTGAAACTCTTTGTGATGGTTAGTGGTGCTTGGGGGTTCAGTTTTCTTGTTCCTGGTAACACTGGAAGGGGCCCAAATAAAGTTGTCTGTGTGGTTTGACAGGGTATTTTCACAGGTTTGGCTTCTTTTCAGTTCCACTTAGAGTCTGCATTTTGCAGATCTTTAAAGTTGCCTGCAATCTGCAACAGTTCCAGTTTCTGCTTGAAGGCTATTTCCCCTTTCTAGGTGTGCAATTGCTAAAGGGGAGCGTGAAATAAAAACAGCTCCTGTCTGACTGCCCTTATGCCATGCCTGAGCACAGAAGCTGACAGACTTGTAATAATTTACTGTCTATGTACAAACCACTTTTTCAGCCACTCCTGATACTACCTTTAATCTGGGAAGAAACAGGACAGCGCTGTAACTGCAGGTAACCCCCACACGATACAATAATTCAAGAAGTGAAGAGCATCATTGCTGAATTAAAACTAAACTTTTTAAGATAGACATCTGCTGCCTCGTCTACCATGAACTCTAAAGGGTGAATGTTTCTATAACAGTATATGAGATATATATGGCACTAACAAAATATAGTCTACTGTGCCATTCAAAGCAGTTAAACCATCTTCTACACTAATATATTTTAATACTATCCTAGTCCATCACATCTTAATCTAAATTCCGGCAAATACATTTGCTGTGTCAAAATATGTCTTGATATCAGATGTGTCAAATAGCCTTGACCTGTTGCTTGCTGTTTGTTTTACTTTTGACCCTTTAATACCCCTCAGAAGTACTTCAGTACTTAAAAGCCTCTGATTATGCTGTCTCCTTTTAGTCTGTGTCAATTCCTTCTTGACAGCAGATTTTGATTGCTTGCTTTTGAAGGGAGTCACTAATTTCTGGGACCTGAAAAGTCCATGAAATCTGGCCGCTCTTCTGGTAATGCTTGCTCAGGAATCCTCCCCTGGCCCAGGAATCCTTCTCTGGCCTTTGTAGTCTGTAGGTTCAGCTCACAGCTCTCTCTTTGCATTATTTTTCCCTCAGGAAACTGAATTTGAACCAGATTCTGTACCACTTTAGTATAACTTTCTTGATATGACTGATCAACGTACAACTGTTATTGTTTTAATCAGAAACAAACTGTGCCCTCATGGCTGGTGACTTTTTACAATTTGACTGCAATAAAGCACAGTTGCACTTGGCAAGCAGTGACTTATCCCACTCCAGGCAAAGGGGTCTCCTGCAGAAGGAAAGGTTCAAAGCTGAGCCCTGGATTTCCAACCAGATAAGATCCTGATGCAGCAACAAACTCAAGGAGGTACTTAATGTGTGCTTCTATATGTCCTTGTTCAACCAGGCACTGAAGCTTATGATCCTCTCCCACTGAGACTAACTTGATAGAAACATCTAAATAAGTAGACATTTAGAATAAAGTAGGGAGGCGGTAGAAATAGTCAGTAGAATAAGTACATTCTTATATGTTTACTCATATCCGGGCTTCCCAGTCTGAAGAAAACAAACAAATTTGAGTTTAACAGATGTGGGAGTTTCAGAAAAGTCTGTGGGTAGCTGTGATACTCAGATGCTGGCGGCAGAAAATGGGAATAAAAGACAGCTAGAAGGTGGCAGACAACATCTGAGGGCAGACTTTGCATTAAAGGCGTGAGAGCAACGACCTTGTCTGTGTACTGGGTCGAAAGAGTTTGAGGCTGCTGACTGTGTTGCCAGAGCACAGACTATGTATACTTTCAGTAACCCTTACCAGCCAAAAGCCAGTATAGTTTAAAAAGAGAGAGACTGCAGAAGCCCTCCTTCCTGTGGGTTCAGTACGCTCTAGTAAGCTTCAGAAACCCTTTTCTTTCTTTGCGTCTAGAGAAACCTGCACCTCAGAGTATCGCTGCACGAACATACCCTGCCTCTTCCGTAGCTCATGAGAGAAAGAAGATTGCCATGCACCACCTCTGGGGAATTTTTCTTTTCCCAGGTTTGAGCCTGGATGGTGCGGGGCACTTCTAACATGCCCTGAGCTCACTTGACTCTCCCTGAAGTGCAACTGTGTACCTTGAAACACAGTATTACTGTTGCCAGTAACAGACCTTAAGCTTTGTACTGAGTTTGCAAGACCTCAGGACTGAGGCCTGTCAGGCTTGCTCTGCCTGAGCTTGTTTTGACCTGCCTGCAGCTTTGTTTCACTCGATTTAGCTATGCCAGCAATTCCTCTAGTTGACTAGGTGTCTATGACTAATTTGTTGTACTTCTGTTTACCTTTGTGTGGTACAAATCATAACTTTAGATAGAGAGCTGTAAAAAGCAGTTATTCTGTGTAGAATGAGACATTTATGACTCCAATATAATGATGTACTGCAGAGAAATACAGGCCTGGTATGAGAGCAGAGGCGTTGAGAAGTGGAGACACAGGATGTGGCACAGAGGAGTACAGGCATGGTATGGTAAGAGACAAGCTTGGCACTGGAGACTGCATGACCATGAGCTTCTCACCAATGTCTGGTTAAAGACACGCCAGACCTGGACCTGGACAAATCTGGTTTTAGGGGTAACTAAGAGAAGAAAGAACATCTGACATATGCAAAAGGCATCATATATAATAAATAAGGATGTAACGCAGAGCTGCAGACCAATGAAGAAAGAGAAAAGATGTAAAACTGTGTTAGCAAACACATAAAAATGACCCCAGGTGGACCCTAGAGTGGGGAAGAAGAAAGCATCAACATGAGATCATAGTCCTCTCAGCAAAGCACTCCAGAGGTTGATAACCCTCTGTAACCCCATCGCTACCAGACAGAAACTGCCAACCTTAGGATCCACAGGAGCAGCAGAAGGGCAAGCGTAATGTCAGTAAAAGGGGCAGAAACTGAGAATTGTGCGTGTAACAGTTTTATCTGCATTGTTATTCTTTCTTTTTCCTGTAACAGTTAGGTCTAGACTAATGATTAGACTCTTAATATTTCAATTATGCTAACAATAAATTCTTGGCTTAACTGACATATCAGGTATGCTTCCTCTTTGCCCATAAGCAAGATTTTGAGTGTAGCAGAAGTCACTTTGCAAGTCTGAGTCTTTTACTCCCAGCATAGGCCTCAAGTCAGGGGGAATGAGAGGTATGAATTTAAACATGTATTTCAAGTTTCATGGAAGCCAAATGGACATGTATATAAATACACATGTTCAAATCAGGCTTGGGGATAAGTTCTTTCCTTAGCAGAGGCCTAAATTCAGCATTACGTTAGAGACCATACAGTGCCTACTATAAATAGGAGACGTGAGTGTTCAGCTTCACCACTATTCAGATCTTCTGTACAGAATTAAATCAGAGTCCCATAAAAAGTGCTACATGAACACCTCATGGCCAGGTTGGTCATATAAATAGCAAGCTAGGATTAAAGAGGGACACGCTATTATAGGAACGGGAAGGCCACTAAAGTTGGCCATGGCTGAGCAGGAAAGGAGTCATTTGTATTCAAGTTTTCTTCCCACAGCCCACCTAGTTCCTTTCTTTTCTATTATAGTTCAGCATTAACGCAACTGAAACTGTCAAGGGGAGTGCATCAGAGTAGGCTACGTCTACATTAGTAAGTAGCAAGGCTCACAAGAGCAGGTCAACAGTGCTAAATGGTCCATGCAGGACTGTGCGTGAGTCAGGGAGTTATACCTCAAACTACCCCTGGTCTGGGCCCACAAACCGAATGCCCACCAGTGACTGAAGCCTGGTAGTTGCACTCCTGAAGCACTCCTTCTGGCTAAGTTTCAGCCAAAACAAACCCAGTTCAGCCACTCTGATACTGCTGCACAATTTGAACATGATCACAGTAAGTGGAGGTGTCAGGGAGCCTGCCTTTGGCTGCACACACCTGAGCTGACCGAAAGTGCTGGCGCAGGTGGCTGCACCCTCCAACTAGTCCTTTACCCCCAAGATCATTTTTCCAAGAGAATTACCTTTTTTAACTGCTCCAAGGCGGTGTCTGGGCTCTCTGTAGCCTTTGAGGTCCTGCTCTTGTCCATTCAGCTGCCTGCTTTCTCTAGTATCAAACTCTTAAGCTATGTACACAAGCTCCCAGGGTAGTTATTCCAACCTCTGCACTTGAACCGATAAACT
Organism: Struthio camelus; assembly: GCF_040807025.1. Classification (NCBI taxonomy): domain Eukaryota; kingdom Metazoa; phylum Chordata; class Aves; order Struthioniformes; family Struthionidae; genus Struthio; species Struthio camelus. The sequence continues at coordinate 122,827,060 of NC_090942.1, read as the reverse complement.
GTGGTGATTCCTTCTTTGTCGCAAGCTAAGAGTCAGTGGTTTGATTTACAACAAAAAATTACTTCAAAGGGTGAGTAGCATTCCACATGCCATCATGACAGTATGTACGTGTAGCATTTTGGCAAGAAGTAAACAGAAAATGTGCACGTTTTGCCAAAGCTTAAAATACACCCAGCCATCTCTGAATTAAGTGATTCGAAAGGTGCATGAGTTTTAAAACTCTCCATTGGGTTAATGAACAGTTTTATTCTTAAAGACTGACTGAAGAGCAGGTTGTATATGAATCCAGATCAGGTTAAAATTCAGATCCTCTGTTTGAGGAGAAATCAGCATCAAATTTTTTGGATAGACTTCTTACTGGAAAGTCGTGCAAACCCTGGGAAATTTGAAAGACAAACCAAAACAAAAGAGACTTAGCAAGCAAATGAATTGAGTTTCACAAAGTGTCATTTCAGGACTAGTCTACAGAAAGGCAGAAAGCCAAAACGAGGTACTTTGTTAATGTTTAAAAAAAAATCAGTCTGCTGGTGATTTGTGATTAACCACCTGAGCACTGAGGCATAAGAACTCAGTAAAAAAAGATGCAGTTACAAAACAGCTATCTGTTGGCAGTTATTTTCACTTTTGCAAAGCTACTGGATAATAGGGATAATCATTTGCTGCATAAAGTGATGTCTAGGCTTCAAGAAGTTTACCCTCCCAGCTCCAACAAACAGTGTGGGAATAGACAATTAATGGCTGAACTGGACAGCTGAAGCGACCTGAGCAAGAGAGCATGGGCTGTGCTCCCGTTTAGCGTAACATCTCATCACACAGCGAGACCACAGGGGGATTTGGATTGGGCTCAGGAACTTCTGATCCTCAACCATGTGCTAAATCTCTACCTCAGAGAGGGATAATAAAGATGGCTGCTAGGTTGCCTTCTACATTACTGCAAAGTGGAGCTTAGACAGCCAACTCTCAGTCTGAAATAAATCCTATTGCCTTGTATTTCCATTTATTTCTCTGTGTGCTCTAATGAGTGAAGAAACTGAAAGGTTTCAGTTTTTACAGTTCAACAGTAACTATACTAGCAGTGGTGCTGAAATCACTTTGCCGACATTTAGCACTTACTTTCATAACTTCTTCCAGAAGTGTTGGAAAAAGTTAGTTTTAAATTTTTCCTTATGGGTTCTTTTCGTTATTACTCAACATAGCCTTATTCTTCTATGCGAAGAAAAAGACCAGCAGGTCCAGCTAGACTGAGATTGTGACTGTGTTTCAGATCGCAGACGGTTCTTCATCAAATTATTGCAAACTGGCCTTCTTCGAATTATTATAAATCAGTTATGTCTGTGAGAAGTAGAGCAAACACAATTATTCTTGTCCTGAAGCTATATGAGTTCTACCATGCCCATATCAGAGATACCTGAGTGGCTTCATGGAGGTTTTTTGCATATGTGCAATTTATCTATAGGTTGCTTGAAGGCATGATTAAGGAGAGCACTAAACTGGCACATAATTATGATGAGCCTTTAATATAACAAGTACATCAACAATCAAGAGAGGAAATAAGTTATAAAGACAGGAGAGGGATCCATGTTTCTCTCCGTTAATCAAGCTGTAAACACCAAAGCGAATGCACAGCAACGGGTCTAGGTCAGAATGTGCCAGTGAGTGCTATGTTTCAACCTGAAACTTTTACAAGGCCTACTTCGCTTACATGAAAGAAATTATATGATTTGCTGGAATGTGGCCCTTAATTGGGTTTTATTTGATAATTATGTTTTTAAACTTAACTTAGAGGCATTTACATTTATACTAGCTCCAACATAATAAACTGAAGAGTCTTTTATACATAAGAATTCTGAACAAAACAACTAAACAGCAAGAAGCACAATGCAATCTCAGAATTAGAAGGATTTTTTTCATCACTTGTGTTTAATTACCTCCAGAACTGCCAGCTCTATGCTATTTGGACAAAGAAATGGAAATTTGTTTCCTCCGCCATGAAACAAGCACTGCATTTATACCTCCTGAATTTAGAAACAGGTTTTTCAACATTAATGGTAAACAATTCTTTATTCTCAGCTCAGAATCTATTCTCTGGTCAGCAACAACAATTAGCACCACTAACTAATAGACTGATCGCATACTGAAAACTTCAGTGGCAATGATAGAGCAGGACAGAGTGAACTTTGATTCTGAAATAGGAGTCTGATATCGTTATCCTAGTTTGAAAATGATGCTATGCTTTTTAGAAGTAACTCCTCTCGTCATGCTTTAGGTTGAGTTCATTCCCAATCCCCGTGTTACCAAGAAGGAAATCCTTCAGGGCTAGAGATTTGCTACTAAAAGACAAGAAAATAAACTGGCCTGTCTGCTTTCTCCTTTCCTTTTTATTCCTCACAGAAACAATGGCTTTCACCTTAAAGTAGACTGGAACCTCTTCCATCAAGTAGCATTTTTAATTATTTACCTTGGAAGTGCTAGAGGTCATAACCAAGATCAGGGTCTAAGTGTCTGACAACAGGTATCAGGAGAGCTGGCTGGTAATTTTCTACCAACACTATATTTCTGTGAAAAAAACTTAGTTTTCCTGACATTTTCTAATTTCCCAGCAGACCATCCAAAATGAAATCCTTCATTGTGGGTGACCTTAAGCTATTGGCTTCAAAATAAACACCTTCCTAGCAGCCAGGTTTTGGCTGGAGCCCAGCCTGAGAGGGGCATGGTAGGAAGACCTGTCGATCAAGCAGATCATAGACGAGATGAGCTTGGAAACAGCCCACCTGTGAATAGCAGCGGGGCTTAGCCATGGCATAAGTGGCAACCTGCTTAGACCTGTCAAGACTGTTCAGTAGAAGACCTTTAAGCGCCAAAGGAGCATTTATGTAAGAAATTTCAGCATTTCTAGGAGTGGGCTTCAACAGAGAGGGTCTTTGAGGCAACCTAAATTTGTGGTATTTGTCCTGCCGTATTACTCCAACCACAGGTAACTTGCCCATGCTCCTACTCAGTGCTAGTATCAGAGCAGAAAGCAGTTTTCCAGATCTGTAGTCCAGTCTCTTACCCATAAAACATCTCTCATTCACTAATTTCTCCCATTGTTAAACAAAGCAAGAGGCCATACTCACGGACATACATTACAAGCATAGAAAACAGAAGTCTTTACTACTCCTTAAAGAGGTAAAAGTCTTTGCATCTTTGCTTTCTTTCAAGCATTTTGAATCATCTCTCAATCTCAGCAATGTAGAGCTGGGTGTCCTGTCCTGACCCCATAAAAATGATGATGCAAGATTGATGAAACAGCACCTTTTCTCTAGTTTAGATTAATTCTTACCACAGTTTTCAGAAAGATGGGCTTGCATTCAGCCATGTTAATAATTGCTGTTACTTTCAAAATATTTTCCTCTTGACACGTCTTCACAGATTCCCTTTGTCCAAGATGGCTCTATGAAAGACATGTTTCTCACGAGTGCAAAAGCCACCCAAAGGTCCATGCTGCAACAAGGAGAATTTCTCTACTGAATTTGAATTCCAGCCCCTTTCCACCCAGTCACATTATGAGTTTCTGTTTGGTGTGAAAACAGATCTTGCAATGGCAGAAAGCAATACCTTTTAAGGAGTTTAGGAAGTCTTAGGATTCAGCAGCATCTTTCATTGCCTGTAAGCCATCACCAACGTGGCTGAGTGCAGAGATGTGACTGATGTTTTCCTTCATTGTGGACAACACTGCTGAAAAGAGTGTGATGAGTTAGAGGTTACAGTACTAAGCTTTTGGTATGATACTATGTATACTTACATGTTATGCTATAAGCTCTTTGTGTCAGAGTATATCTTTTTATTCTGCCTCTGTGCTAGTTCTGCATTCCTAAAAATAGCAGAGGAGTCATCTGGACATTTTCATTTTTCTGAATACTAGAGATTAGCAATACTAAAAGCATATACCTGTTCCACCTCCTTGTCAGTGCAAGATGGATAATCATGGTACACTATCCAAATTAATTTAATAATACCCGTTATTAACATCTAATAACAACAGTAACACCATAATCCACACTCATAACAACTTAATGACATCCAAAGAAATGGCCTTCCCTTTCAAAGCCTTTCCCATCAGCAGGTGAGCGGGCCTCCCTGCCACTGTGTTCACTTTACAGGCAACGTAAATTTTGCTTCGCTCCCTTCTGCCCCTTGCAGCCTCTCCCATCCACCTTCATGACGCTGGCTGTCTGCAGCCTCCAGGCTCTACAGGCAGCTCTGTCCCCCCACTGGCACAGCTTTGTAGCTCTGCAGATCAAGTTCCTTACACCTTTGCTCCCAAATTCATTACTCCAGCCCCTCTGTCCCTTTTCGGTGTGCATCGATATGTGCTAGAGCTGAGTGCAAGATGTGCAAGCTGAAGTTTTCTGTCTTCTTTTCCCCCCCCCAGTATTATGGCATCTAAAGGCTTTCCCGCACCAGGATTGCTACATCTATGCCATCTTCTGGATGTTCAGTGAATCATACTTTTTTCCCTAGTATGTCTGGCAGCTGCATGGTCTGATGAATATGTAGATCTGCTAGTACAAATGCTACCACTTCCTGAAATCATTGAAGGTCAAATTAGTGACATTGAAAGGGGGACTATGTTGCCAGATTACAGTAACAGCTTCACACAGTTTCCTTTGTTTTCTGTCTCTGTACTAGGAAAAGTGATTGCTCTACTGCTCAATTGGTAGTCATTGACACCCTAAAATAATACTTACTGAATTTAGTCAAAAATTCCTCTTCAACAGGGAAGCTGCCTTCTCTGATCTAAGCATTCATCAATTTTTTTTCCTGCTCTGAACACCTTTTTCTTGGATTTTGCCCCTTTTTTGCTGCAAAATGCATAAGTTAGAATTTCCTTTCCCATACTTTCTCACCTTTTATACTTGGGTTTCATGTCATTGATTTCATCAAGACCTATAGCTAGCCTTCTTTCTGCTATTTTAGAAACAATTGCATCTGAATTGTGCAAAATTTATGATTTCCCATGGTGATGAACATCCTCACTTTCATTACCCTTCTGCTATTACTTATTATCATCCAATCATATATAAATTGAAATTTCAATTTCTTTGAATAAAACAAACTAGAATTCTTTGATAGTCTCTCCTGCATGGAGTCCAGAACCAGTCAGGACTTTAGACACTAAATTAATTATTTAGTGCATATTTAAACTTTAGCAACATGCTTAAATAACTTGCTAAATCATAGCTTGGGTAGCAAAAACTCAGGGTAATAATTTCAACTTTAGACAGAAAGACAAAGACTAATATCTGTTATTTAAAGCTTTCACTTCATCTTCCCCGTTGGTTAAAGAAGTGCAAATAATTCATTGGAAAACCAGAGAAATAGTAGGTTATTTCATTATTTTAAATACTGCTTTTTATAAGAAGGCAATTCTAGACTGATCAGAGAGGCTGTGCTGCTGTATAATAATTTCGTGATTTCAAAATCAAATACTAAGCAATTTGTTTTTAGAAATGAATAACAGTTACTACACATTGAGATCTTTTGTGAAAGTTGGCTTTCATAGGTATTAAAAAATAAATATATAAAGAAATTAAACTTTCATTGCCAGAAATCAATCACAGTAACTTACGGGATGCAGTAACATCTTGGATGATATTTACTTGGATGATATTTAATAAACTGATGATCTTTACAATGAGTTTAAAAAAAAGTCATTCTCTTCATTCTCATTTTCCCTGAAGCATAGTTTCAGGTTATGGCCAGGAACAAAAGTTTTTAAATTTCTCAATAAGAGTTATACTTTTTCCAGACTATTGGAAGCACAGAGTATTGAGATGTTATATTTTCTTCAGATTTTTGTAGATGAAGGAGTTTAGGCTGTATGTGACAGACCGTACATGTCTAATCTGCTGGGGACTTCTACAGCCAGAACAAACCTTGGAATCTATTTGAGTTCATAATTTCAATGGTGGTGAGTGGAAAATACTGTCCTCACATATCCCAGGGGCTGATTGCACTCATTTGACTTGTTAGGGATGTCCTGATTTGGAGATGGCAGAACCAAGGAAGAGGTCTGGGACCACTGATATAGGGATCACTGCGATGGTCCTGGAAGGCTGTATGTGCACATGTTGGGTTATTAACTTGATTCTTTTTCTACATTCGTGGTGGTTTCTACCTAAATGCATGTATTTCAATTTCATTTTCTTGTCAAACAAATTCTAGAAATGAAAATTCCTATTCCAGCTCATGTTCACCTGGAAAGAAAAAGATTCCTGTATCTTTACGTATAAGACTCCACATATAAAGATAAAGATATAGACGCAAAGATATGCCTGGCCCCAGATCCTCGCTCTCAAGTGCCAGGGTGGCCAAATGCAAGCCTCAGGACACTCAGAATAATCCTACCGTTGTCAAGCTCACTATTATCTCATGCAAAAGCCCAAACCTTCCCTCCAAGGAGCAGTTCAATGACAGGTTGATCCCTTACATTAACACATTGTGCTCATTTCTTTTAATACAAGATCTTGGCCAAAGTGATCTAAACCAGCAGTAAAGAATCTGGACACTCTCATTCCCCCTCCCAAAAAACACTGCTCTAACTATGCTAAATTTCCTCCTAGATCAACTTCTAATTATATCCCATGATACTAAGACTAAAGCAATATATTTTGCATAAGGTACATCAGCTGCAAACAAGATAGTTTAACCACATCAAGACACATAACCCAGTGAGTATATTTGCCAACACTAGGGACAGCAGGTCAGAGCTGTCAGGTATAACAGACAGGCAGGAAGATAATTAGTAGAAAGGTGAAAATTATGAGAATGAGGATGAAATCACTTGGCTGTAACGTGCATGTTCAGGATTTCAAAACACCTGACAAACTGCGATTGCCAGCTACCCAGCAACTGTAGATGGAGAGAACAGATAAAGGTTAAGGCCAGCATTTCTGAAGTGTCTGCTTATCTTTATGGTCTCATTACTTTTCAAGCTCACCTTTGGGCTTACATGCCAGGAACCTAGACTGAAAGGCAGAATTTAGCACATCGTATGCCTGCTTTTCAAAGAGGATGCGCATCAAGTCTTCACTTACAGAATGGAGTACAGGTGCCGACTATCTCTGAAGACTAGATGGTTTACCATGGACATTTTGGAAAGGTGAGGCAAGGAGATATGTCACCATCCTAATAAAGTGCAAGCAACAAGAGCTAGTAAACCCCTTCACTGTCCATACCTGAGTGGGATTCCTCTTACCTAAAATATCCAGTTCACTGTATAAGCTAGTGATCTTTGCTCTCTCCAGAGGTAATGCAGACAGGGAACTCCAGAGGACAATCCACTGCACCTGTTTTAGGCATCTACTTCATCAGGAGGTTATGAGCTTAGTCTAGACATTTAACTGCTGGTTGACAAAGGTTAGGTGGGAAGGAACCTACTTCTGCACAAAGTCTACCTAGAGATTGCTAATGGTTTGCAAAGATATAATGAGAGAATGAAAGAGTAAGTATCACTGCAGAACAAGAAGATTATTGCATTTCTAAAGCATTTTGGGGAACTCCAACATAAGATAGACAAAGAGAGAGAAGTCCCATCTTCTCCCATGTGAGAGAAGTAGGGAAGAGGACAGATAGAGCAGATGACTCATAAAGATGAGCTGATTACATCTCTTAAAAGAATGTTAACCCCCCTGCTCTGAATTATCAAATATTTTTACCTCATGTGAAATAGTCTCTGCTAGTAATCCACCATTCTGTTGCATGTTACTCTAAGTGTAAGAATAATCCACGTCACTCCAAGATGCATCATAAACTTCTAGAGGGAGGACTGAAAACAGGACCATTGAATATTTAGCTTCCAGCATTGTTTTCTAAAGAACCATCTCTAATCTAATGATCTGGTCCAGCATATTTATGATGCTGCTCCCAAATCCACTTTGTATTGCTAACAGATTATTTCTGTCTAAGCAAAGGGACCGTCTCTTATTTCCTGCTTATCCATTATTTGTCAAGCAATTGATGTTAATCCCATAGGCTCTTGGATGAAAGCTCTGATAGATTTGCTATAGGTTTGCACACAGTGTTATAATCTCCTGCATACCCTTTTATTTTCAGTCTACATTAAAAAGCTGTGCAGCTGACTGAAGTATGTTATGCAGCAGAGGTCCATGTTTTTAAGACCCATGCAGCAGGCCTCAGTCTGGCCCAAGCACTACAGGGAACCCACAGAAGCCAGTGTCTTGCCCAGGTTCCTGTGCTAAGGGCTTGATCCTGTAAGATGGCAGGCATGCTTTCACATACTACAGTGCAGTGAAAGATAGTACAAGGTATGCTCTAGGAATGGCTCAGCCCAGTTTAATCTTTCTTTCGGCTTCCAGTGCCCAGAGAAGTAGGGGTCTATGGGAGAAAGAAAAAGTGAGATATACTGGGAAGAAAAGATGTTTAGGTTTAGTAAGGTCTGCATTTGTATCTGGTTAACCAAGGAGATCAAAGTCACACTGGGCAGCCTCTGCAGTCTAAGATGCCCAAATGCATGAAGATGTTTTGCAAATTAGTGTGAAGGGCAGGTCTGAGTGCTGAACAGGAAGACAGTTCCTGATTCAGATCCATCATTGTTCTGTTCCTCTGTTCCATTTTTATTAAGGTATAGTTGCCTCCCCTACAATTTATTATTAGTATTAGATGCCTGCTTTGTATCAAAATGGAGTGGATTAAGCAACCACAGAAGACATAAGGCTACAGAGAAGCTAGCCTAATGCTAACCTCATCCTACTCAAGCCCACTTCTTTTTCATGTGTTGATCCAAATCGTGTGTGCACTTCTACACAAAGTAAGTTTGTCCAAAGATTGCCATTATTTGGTAGCAAATGTGAGGTTTTAAGGTAATGACCAAACTGCCCTCATTAACAGAAGGTGACCGGATACATATGCAAAACACTCTAGCTACATCTATACTGGTAATTTAAAAGTGCCCTGGACTATTAGTATGAACACATCCAAAATAATCAACTTTCAGCCTAATAAATAGCCACATGCATAGCCATGTGCAAACTACTTATTGGGACTTGCTCATAGGACAAGATAACTCCCAAACAGGGACTGAAGGAAGTTTGGGAGCATCCTCATTGGCCCAGAGCAAAGACACAGTGGGGACTGCTCTGAAAGTTTTACTGTATAGGAGATGAATTTACACCAGCTGAGAACGCTTCCTGGCACTGTTTAATTTACTAGTATTGATGTAGTCTCTGTAAAAAGACATGGTTAGTAATCTAAATAAAATACACCCCACAAATTTAATGTTTCAGAACCGATTGCAAGAAAAGAGAAATATATAGTAGGAACGATACTCAGACTGCATTTGAGAGGATTATTTTCTGCCTCTTTTTTAGCTTGAAGATCTAGTAGAATTTCCTTTCAATGATTTACTCTTCACATGAAAGATGGGACTCTGGCTAGAAGCCTGTTGTAACTGGAAATGAATTTCACATGCTGCAGCACACTGAAACTATTTGACACTTCACTACAGATAAAGACAGATAGAGACATACCCAACTCACCTTAGGAGCTTCCAATGTATTTTCCGCTGAGATATGCAAAACTGGCTAGCAGGCCATCCACGCTGTAATAGCTACCAGGCTGTAATAGCTACACTGTGCTTAAAATGGCTGTCCGTCCTCACTACCCAACAGGGACAGAATAATTAACTACCTGGGTCTGCTGTGCTCCCAGATGTATGATTCCCAGCTCAAATATCCATTGGCTTACTGGAATTTGGAACAAGCCCTGCAACAACAAAACCAGGAGTCTACTGCTGCTCTTATCAGGGGTAGACTTCTATGCAATAACAAAAAAAGGGTGGCATATTTTATGATGAAAGACTTATAATTCAGCATGCAAATATACATACGGAAGTGAGGTTTTATTAATAACTTCAACCACTGGCAGAATCCAGAGAAATTCCTTCTTAGCAGCTACAGGACTACGGCTCCTGACGACTTCTGGTGAGAAGAGGCTCTTAAAGTGTTACTATTCGATTTTTCAAAGAGTAAATGGTGTCAAAAAAGACAAAGTTTATGCAGAACAATGAAAGGAAAGCAGTATTTGGACTTCCTAATGTCCTCCTCCTTGGATTTGCTGTCTAGCAAGAGTCAGAGCAAGATGCTGGCTAGTCAGATGTATTAAGTTATTCCTATTATTTTTATTCTAAAAGCCACTGATTCGTCTTTCTATAGCAAGCCTAAAAGTCTCGTGAAAGGCTGAAAGATCTGGATTTTACTAAAATAGCTTTTTTTCTCACCTTTCTAATCAAATCATAGGAAGACTGAAGAATCTACTGATTCCATAAATGCCCCCTTCTTCCCATTTTCTAGTAGCAGATGGATAAGGTTATTTCTTGTGTCTGTTCTTAAGAACTTATTATGAAAGAAAACATATAAACATACACATAATACATACTTTTAATGCACAAACACACTCTGCAGTGATCAGAAAGGATATAAAAGTGCCAATAGGACCCTTTGCAAGTCCTGTGACAAGGAAGTAACTCCCAGAAAGCTTATTTCTCGTTGCAGCGTGACTGAGGCCAGGATATGCCCCTGAAGCTTCCCGACTGCACATCAGCTCATGCCAGTGCAGTTCAGTGAATTAGCACAGAGAACATATGAAAAATTGCCGTAATATAAATGAGGGACTAACATTTTTTCTTTCCGCCTTGGATTACAGCTGTGCAGTGTCACTCTGCTCAGCAAGGATAGCCAGGAGCTAACCAGAGGCAACAGCTAAAGAATCAGCAGATTCCATCAGCCACACATGCGTTTGCTGGGAATAGAGTCCAGTTCTAAAAAAATCAACTTTTATTTCTTTGTTGTATGAAACAGAACACAGCTTTGATGCCGACAGCGTTTGGGGACAATGCTCTGATAATGCTGTAAACAAACCTGAAGCAAGCAAAATGAAACTTACAGTGGTTTTCAATAAAGTCTTATATTCCTCTTCCCCCTCAGGTTCCTGCTCGTTATAAATTGCTTTTCTATCTGACAAATAAAATCTATTTATTGTATTTTCTTCTCAACTTATTTATGTACATGGAACACACTGAGGATGAAAATATTATGCACACCACCCAGCTGCTGTTTTGCTTGCTACTCTGGAGCTGGCAGGATCTGAATTGTTGTTGCATCCACTGGCAGAGCTCTTGTCAGAGAGGAAACGTTATTAATATCAAATCAAATGCAGTAAAGTAAGACTATCAGCCCCAAGTGCTTAGAGAGCATTGTTCACCTCTAGGAGAAAGCTTCAATGGCAAATTGTAAGAACAAGTTGTGTGACTGACCAAAAGAATTTGGTAGTTTTTGAGCTTTATCTAAGTCACAAAAGTGACTGGAAAACAGGCCTCTGCTAATCAGCAGCACGTGGAAAAATAGATGGGGCATCAGTCTATGCCTGTATTACCATGGAGCATAGTGCAACTGGAACAGATTCCTGAAGCAAAGCAGCTGGTGCTGAAAACTGCCAGGTTCATGAAAATTTCAGCATCCACATGCAGCTTCTGGTTCAGTGTAGTCTGTTTCGACAGAAAATTTGCAAGTGTCTGCGGTGAATTGTTACTATTACTACTACTTTACTCCTGCTAAGGGTCTTTTGCTGAGGACTCGGGTAATGTTCATGGCAGCTCTTCCACCTAATTTTTGACCCAGCTGGACATATTGGACAGTATCATACACATGACTTAGGTTGCAGAGTGTTTTGGTTTTGCAGTCATTTTGCAAACTGAAAATTTTTTGCATGAGTTCAGGCTTAACTACTACATTTTTGGAGCAATGATAACAAGAATAATACTGCAAGGGCCTCCATATATTTATGCATTAAAGCTTCTAGAGAGGAGAAAAAAACATCCATTTCTTTTGTCTTGTGATTTTTCCCCTCTGTACACAAAGTGCTAATGATCAGTTCTCGACTAAATGACCTGAAAAACATCTGGCACGTTTACGGTCAGGCCAAGCATCGGTTCATCTTCAGCAGAGAAGGAAGAAGACCAGAAGCAATAGCTACAGAAGGAATAAAGAAAAGCTGTGCTATTGCAAAAGAGAGCAAAGCAAGCTGAGAGAACCAGTCCCTGCTGCCCAGGCAAAGAGCAAAATATAAATAACATCTCTCACACAGAAGGAGATTGCTGCAGAGTAAACTGCAGCAGGCACTGAGCAAAACAAAGCTCTTACATGAGAACTGACAAAAAACATTTAGGTCTATCTGCTTCTGGAAATAAAAATATGCTACTGACAAAGATGTCAGCATCAGAAATTGCTCCTTTTCCCCCACTTTGAATATCTCCCCAACATTTTCTTTTCAACTGGTGTTGACAGTGACTTAGTTGCTTGAGTCTATAGGACAGAAATACTTTTCATCACTACTGCAGAAAGTTTGCCTGGTGGAGCAGTATATATACATATACTAATAGTTCAACAGTTCTTCAATGCCAACTGCAGGGAAACCAGGGGAAGCCAACTGCTGACAACTCATGTCAGCAACACATCATTTTGTGGTGCAACTGATTTCGGGAGTTTTACTTGCACTGTTGCTAACATAGGCTCAGTTATGGGAGATGACAAAGTAAACAGATCGTTGGCTGCCACCACCCTTTTATGCAATGCTGCATTTTATTCATGCTCTGCAGCGGTTTGAGCACCATATGAAACATCGATTCTCTTACTGCAGCGATGGAGGCAGCAGTCCACTTACCTGGGGAACTACAGGTTTAACACAGTGGAGCTGTTCTGCTGCGAGCAGCAATGGACATTTTTTGCAAAATTTCCTTAGGATAGACAGCACTTGAAGGAGCTGGAAAGCTTCTCCATCAGCAACATATATGCAGCTGCAAGGAGAATAAGGGATTTGATCACCATAAGCAAGTAAGGGCGAGGTCCTGCATGAAACTTAGCCATCCTGAAGACATGAAATGTCTAATTTTATTTTCTAATTCCCCCATGGTGGGATCCATAACTCTGTCTTTGGTATGGAGGCCTCCCCTACAGAGCACGGAAAGACAGATTCCTGCTGAGGGGACAGTTTCCAGGGCAATGGCCTCACGGAAGAGGCCACCCGGGACTCCTGTTCCCAGCAAACGGAGCCTGGAGATCTCCCTCCTGTGCAATGCAGCAGAGCTAGGCTAGTTCCCCCACATTCACATCATTCACATCTTTGTGCAACCCCAGTCAGCACATTTAAGCTCTTGGCAGACAAAATGATCAGGCTCTGCTGACAATAAGAGCTGCTCTATCACTGCTTTGGGACCAGGCACTCAAATAGCTATTTACAGATGAAGGAGAGAGCAGCAACAGGGGAAAGGAAGGAAAAATGAAACTGGCTGAATGTCTGAGCAACGTTTTTCATTTTTGAATTATACAACTGCAAAGTGATCTCAGGAGCTAGAAACTCATGTCCGTTCCTGATTTCATCAGGAACTTTTAACGATTTTATAATCCCGTCATTCACAGTTGTGGATTATGAATAAAGATTAAGTATATACACAGCGCTCTGTATCTGCAAAGCCTTTAGTGACTGCTGACTCAGTGACCCTTGCTGTAGCCTTTTAATGTAGGAAGCTAACACTGGTCCTCTTTAATAGTCAAGAATCACATGGAGATAGTCCTGCCCTCAAAACAAGCTCTCAGATCTTGGACATCCAGGGCACTGGCAAGGTCCCTAGAAGTAATTCAGAGCAACTTCTGGGTTGCTCTAAACTGCAATTGATGAAGCAGGCTCCCAGAGACTGATCTGGCTGGAGCTGGCGGTTGCTGAAGGAACAGGTGAACTCCAGGGCACTTTGTCTCAGCTCTAGAGCCACTCCAGCAGCTTCTGTGCTCTCATATCCCACACCTCTGCTACCCATTGGGGTACTGTGGCATATTCTCACACACTGATCAGTACAACATAGATAAGGAGCTCTACCCTCAGCACTTATTTCATTATATGGGGCTTAATTTGGTTTTGCAGGCATAATTTCATCTGCTGTTAAAATGCTTTGCCAAAAAAAGAATAATTTTGATCAAGTCACAACTGTTAAAGGAATAAAATTAAAGGCAGCAAAATCTCCCAGTGCACTGTAGAAATTAAGTTTCTTATGGAGAAAGGTGTTGGAAGTCTCTAAACTGTTTGTTTCAACATTTGACTTTTAAAGGTGTCCATTCAAAGCAGAGTTCAGGTGATTTTCACGAGACCCTTCCTTGTCTCATTTTCTCCTTTCTCACCTAATGCCCCACTTCCAGGCTGTTGCCTACAGTGCGGGAGCCACAGGTTCAAACTGCTGCCTTGCACTGGTGACAGGAAGAGAGAAGGGGTCACGAAAGTAGTGCTAATATCAGACAGTATGCCCACTAGTTGCTAGCAAAATGGCACATTGAGGTACTGGTGCCAGGCTAAAATTTGCAGCTAGCATCTCCATATTTCACTCCATTTCATGGTATAGACATATTCAGTGTCTCACTTTTTCCGAGAAAATGGACTGTTCTGGGATGAAGGCTCCTTCACCTCTGCTGAACCTGCTTCACTTGCTCATCTGCCCAGAGGGACAAAGCAGGAGAGGGAGGGAGGGAGGGAAAGAACTACCTGTGTCTGAGATAAGACACTTCCCTGGGATTCAGATAACAGGACTGCCTTTCCTGCCCCAGATTTATTGCACTGGTGCAATTTTCAGCAGCCAAGTTCAGGAGTTAAGGAAAGCAAAAGTCACTTCTGTTCTTCCTTATTAAATGCTCTGAAGCTTGGAGGCCTAACTTGGTTTCACTGTATGTCCCCAGTCCCGGGAATGCTTACCACACTTGGGATTAGTGCTCGGCTGTTCCTGACTCCCATGAAATGAGGACAACTTCTACCGCGAAGCACCTGTATGAGGTATCAGGACCATCTCCTTCGGTAGACAAATGCAGTAGCCTGGTGCTGTTTCCACTAGATGGCATCTCTGCTCCGCAAGCATGTCCTGTTTCCACAGCATTATCTACTCCTGCTGGATTTACACAGTTCATAGCACACAGTTCCATCACCGAGCAATTAAAGATGGGCAAGTATTTAATTACCTGTACCAATTTCTATTCCAGGTCACCACAAAAAAGCCTGCAGACTTGCAACAGTAGAACATCTTCCTTTCAAACATCCCTTGCAAAACACTGATACTACCATAAATGACCTTCTGATGACAGGGAGTTTATTCTCTCAGTACTTCAGCAGCTTTATTTCCAGGTGTGCTTCCTGGGGCAATCTTTTCCATTCTGATAGCAAATATGTGAGGTTTAGCATACTCATTGGCTAATCCATCAGGTCAAACGATAGCAAAACAAGCTATTTATTGATACTTCAAGATTCCACCTATGAATTATATTATAATAAGCTATATCATTTGGGCCATGACTAGTGTCATGAATAAAATGTCAGCTGTAACAGACTCCTCTGAGCTGTCTTCTGCATCAAGATCCCATGAGAGCCTGTACTGTTTGAAACTTGTAATAAAGGCCCAAACTGATGTGTCTAGAGCATGAAACAAAGTAAGCTCCTTGAAACTGGGTCTTCATTAATTACCCTGCAATGACCAAGAGGGCTAAGGAGCCTACCTTTAGTAAACAGTGTTTGCTTAAGTACCTGCAGCTGTGCTGTGACTGAAATACAGGGCTATCATGAACCATAAAGAATGTGTTTTGGTGAACCCTCTTTAGGAAATGGATGAACCATGGGCCTGCCTCTCTCATCTTCCACATTATTTGTATGCTTTGGGTACTAGTAAAGTACACCTAGAATAACAGCAAAGAATCTGGTCCAAAGAATATTAAAATAGATTTATAGAAATTACTTGTTAAGGTTGAAAAATACATATAGAAACAAAGCCCAGATGCTGCCACACAGAACTCATCTTTAATAGCAGTCCTATGGAGACTCTGGCTCTGATCACTCTGTGGCTCTGATGTCAAGCTGATTAAAAAAATCCATCCTATTCAATGGCTTTTGGTGCAGGCAGGTCTTAAGTTACTCACTTGGATTCCCTCCCAGGACACTTCCTACGTGGGAGGACAGAATTCCTGAACTTTTTTCATAACTTGTTCTTTCCTCTGGAGCAAATGCACCAGAAGAAACACCCAGCATCAGCTCAATAGCTGGTGAAAAAAGCCGCAAGAGATTTGCACTTACAGATTCATCAGTTTCTCCAGCACTCTTTTAGAGGTATAGCAGCACCACATTCCCACCTCTAATTCGGCAAATGTCTTGGAGATCTGATTTGATCGTTTTCCAGTGGAAGATATCACTACAGGGGATGTAGAGATAATAAGCTGATATACATCATACTTACTCAGTTTGGCAGTTGTTTTACAGTATTTGAGTAAGCTAGGCTCAGACACACTCAATGCCCCTAATAAACTTAACACAAGGAATAGCAATAGCATGGATGCCATAATACTATTAAACAAACTGTAAGAGTTCCCTGATGACTATTTCATGAAGTAATTAAGACCAATATGACCAGAAAGGCAAGGAAGCAAAATGGGTGCAAAGACACAACACTGTGATCATAGTCAGGCAGGAAAGGTTATAAACTACTGAACTGAATGATCGAGGAAGTCTCATTTGATGGTATTTCTAGTGACTTAATGTCTGTGTAGTATGCAAGAAACGTGGCATCCCCAGACACCTTGCTCTCACAAATGATAAGGAAAGTAACAAAAAAAACCCATAATAAAGAACAAATGCTATCCAAACCTTAGATGATAGGTCAAATTCTAGTGAAACACCATGGGTGAGCTGATGAAACATTGGGCTAGTAGCCTTCGGTCCAAGTTCCTCATGTGTTGTTGGTGGATCCTGTCACCTCAGGCATCTCACTGTATGTCTCCATGCTCCACTTTCCAACAGTGCCTGGGACATCTGGCGCACCCCCATCCCCGAGTGTGACACTCACCCGACTGGCACCTCTCACAAAAGTGACGGCATCTCTTCTGCAGTTTCCTCAGTCATGAGGCGCTCACATTTTCAAGTCCAGATGGGACAAGGCTCACACAGCAACAAGTCATTTTCTGGTTGCAATCACGAGGCAGCAATTGGTGTGGAGCATGTTACTGTTCCTTCCAGCAGCTACTTTGGCTCCCATCCCTGGGGGAATGGAGGGAGCAGGAGGAGAGAAACAGATTATACTGCCAGCTTAGTACAAAAATTTTTGACTGTTTTTACTTTCCTCTAGCAGGGACTCAAGGGACTAGCTGACATTACAACCTTGGAGGGGCTATCCAAGTTTGAAATCCTGGCACAGCTACTCTGTGCTAATATATCACTAACATCATTGCTCAAAGAACATTTGCTTTAAAAAAACTCTTTCTTTTGTGGGAATCTCTATTGTAATGGTAATATCCATTTGATGCAGTTAAAAGCATAAGCATGTCTTCATTGATATGCACACTTCTAAATAAACAGTATGTCAGGAGATTTCAGGTATGTTCTTTTGTGAGAAAAAATTGTGCCCCAAGCCCACTGTAATTGGTTTGACTTTTTACTTGGGTAGTCAATTCCTTGGAAAAATTAGAAGTATAATGAAGGAAAATGTCACCATCTGTCTGAAACTTGCTTAGAGACTGAAATGCTTAAAAAAAAAGCATACTAGTCCCAAAAGCAATTTATCATTTTGACCCAGAGATAAAGAAAAAAAAGGATTACTATGAACCCAGCATTACACTGGTCACGAAACCTGTGCACTCAGAGGTTTCGAACCTTTACAGTTTCTTACAGACATTCACCAGCACCTGCTGATGTCAGTGCCATAGGAGAAATGGCCAGCAGGAAAGAACTGCAGGCAGAGCAAGAAACAGATAAATCAGAAAGCCAAGATGCAATATGAGGAGCCCAAAACTCTAAACCTCCCTCAAATGATGATGGCCCATACAAGTCAAGTCTGTATGTGGCCTGCTGTGGGATGATTTGTGTGATCTGCTACACCCAAGCAAGATGTGAAACGGAGGGAGTACTTTCGCTATGAAATCATGACTGTAATTAGGGGAGACACACAAGTTCTGATCAAATAAGAACAGTAAATGAGGGAATTGTGCGACTTTCCTGTGTTGCCTTCCCTCTTCAGTGCTTTAGGCTTTGTGCTTTCTCCCTCTCTTTTTTTTTTTTTTTTTTGAATGACTAGCCTTTCCACATTTCCTTATTTCGATTAAAGTCTAGCTGAAGCAATAAACCTCTGTTGAAAAGCACTGGTAGGATTTTTATGTCTTGTCCCCAGTGGCACAACATGGTGAAGGTTATAAAACATTACATAGGAAATTTTGGGCTCAGTGAAGCCCATGACTGTCTTCTTGTTAATTTTGTTAATTCTCAGGATCACTTTTGATTTCTTTCACCTACCAGATCTCCCTATTCCTGACTTCTGAGGCCTTTTCTGCTGTAAGGGTGATGCTTTAGAAGTTTGTTTCATTTCAAGATATCATTTTATTAGGAACAATGGTCACCATTTCTGTTGCAAGAGAGGCAGTTAGGAATAGTTATAGTACTAGAAGTCCTCTCGCCTGTTGTGACCAGACCTCTGATTTTATTACCTTCTCACTTCTATTAAAGCTAGAAGATAAGCAAGTCATGTCAGGACTCTCTGGAAAGCCTTGATTCCCCTGGGTCTCTGAACTTTTTCTCTCTGCTTATGGTGTGCATGTTTCCACATTCTAAGTACATGCACAACAAGGAAGAAAAAAGAAGGAAAGAGGAAAAATAAATCAGATTAATGTTTTCTCATTTAAATTCCTCTCCATTCATGAATCCCACTTTGAAATATAGAGAATCCTGAGAGTCTCAAGATATATAGAGCTCATATAGAGATTGTGATATTCATAAGATCTCTTTGAGCTTTACAAAGAAGGTAAATTCAACCCTCTGCATTTTATACATGAAGAAACCGAAGTAGGGGAAATATATAATTTACCTAAGATCACAGACCAAGCGAACTAGGACACAGATATCCCATGGTATTACCCACTGACTCACCATTCTGGAAACACTGCATTTCCCCAGAGATCCTGTTGAGCTCTATGATTTGAAACGAACATAACAAGTTACGACTGCAAGAGCATTTTCATTCTAACACCAAGTGTTCACTCATAGCTCTTCAGTGCTTCATCCTTTCTGCATCCATCTCCTTATGGTCTGTTTCTGATTTACTAACACAATAGTCAAGTTTTGTATCAGTGAAAGTCCGTTATCTACGGGGACTTTCACCAGAGATGGTGTAATTCACAATTCTCAAATCAAGTCTTTGGTCTTTGCCTAGAAGTGACAGAGCTGAGAGGCCCAAGCCAGCAGGTGGGAGAGGGACCTTTGGCACATGAGGTTACTGCAGCTACCTCCAATCTGCCCTCAGGACACCCCATGGCCAGTGGTGGCCCCAAGGTGTCCCTGTGGGCCTGATGGCCTGGCCCACCTGGTAGGGAGTAAATAGTATGAAGTACGAGATGATCAGGCCTGTGAGCATTTTTGATGCAATAGTCCATCCAAATCTGCAAGAAGGTGGTCTTTGCCACTGCTCTGAGCTGACGCTAAGTCCTGTCAGCTCATGTAAGAGATAACTGTGCTTTTACATTCAGCTGGTTCCCTTGAACAACCTTGGTTTGCTGTTTTGCTGCCAAATGCTGAATTACTTTAATCAGATATATAACAGAGACTATGGCTATCCTCCTAGAGCACTCTGGGCTTGTCCTGCCCTACAGCAATCACCTACAATCACAGCAGTCAGGCACTTTAGAAGCAGAACTGGGAGTATACAGCTTTTTCTTGTCAGTTTATTAAGGGAATATGGGAGCAGGGATGGAGAAGCTAGAAGCAGAACTTCACAGCCCAAAACAAAGCAGCAGAGGAAGAAAAGATGGACTCTTGTCATGTTGCTGGGTAGAAATTTTGGAGGTTAAAGAGAGCAAAGAAACATGAGCTTTGGGTTCAAATCAGTTCAAGCTGTTTATAACTGCAACAAATCTGTGCTGGCAAGAGAAGGAGTGGCAGAATTTCCTAGAGTGTATCTGAACTTGGTAGAAATGAGGAAAGTTGAACTGGCTTCTGCAGAAACTGCATCCCACAGCAATCTACCTACAAAATGGGGCACACAGAAATGACCTAGGACTGGGAATGGGTGCTGCACTGGAGGCGACTAGCATCACCACTCACAACAGTTTTTCTTTTAATTATGATTTTTATTTTCTCTTATTTGCCCCTCAGCTCCCAGAATCCCTTCTCTCTTCTTTCTTCTTTTCATTCACTCCTCTGAGAAACTCCATCTCTCCTCTACAATGGGATTAATATTACTCAGGGCAAATCCTGCAGATTTGCAGACTAGCCTGGTGAGTTTCCTTCACTTTCCTGTATGATCTAAAATGCTTGCTGCTCTGTAGGCGATCCTTAGCTAAATTGTAAGCTCTGCCGGCCTCAGACTGCCAATCGGGAAACGGAACTGTGCATCCAGATATGTGTTGGGAACTATGTAGGGTTCAGCATTGCCATTTCACCGTCACACAGAGACTTTCTGCAGTTCAGGCTCCTGCCTTAAAATCTCACCTCAGCAAATAATAAACAAAAGTAACAAAAGTAATCAGCAAAAGTATATTTGAAGTCGGCTCCCAGGATGCAGAGATAATTTCTACATTATTTTATTTCCAAAAAAGGATTGAAAGTAATTAAATATGGGATGAACAAATTAGAAGCAGTTTACAGAAGGGAATTCTTCCATCTCACATGCACAATTTTATGATGATCACAATGGATTTGCTCTTTTAAGAATCAGATTTGGTCCATAGATCAATGTAATAAAAAATGTCTTTATAAGCACCACTCCAGAGGAGAGTAACCATTTACAGGCTATGAGGAGAGGAGCTGCAAGGGATTAGTCTCAATTGTTTGGCAGAGCAACAGAGGTTTGGCGTGAGGCTTTGCATAGCATCTGGGGGTGGAAGAGAGGAAATAATAAATGGGAGAAAAGATGAGTCCAACTTTATTGGTTACACAGCAACTTTGAAAAGGTATTAAACTGGCAGAACAACCACCTGTAAAAACTGTGAATCTTGCAGGAAGTCAGCTAAAGCTGAATGGGTCTCCAAGATTGGCTAAGATGGGTCTAGCGGCCTTCTTCTACATATTTTTTGGAGCACATATCTCTCAGAAGTCCTATTTCCAAGAAACAAGCCCTTTGCCTCCGGTAATTCTGCCATCTGAAACTGAAGGGTCTTCATTGCAGCACCCCTGCCCAATGCCAGGGTGCAGTACATTTCCCTCTAGCATCCGGATAAGAAATAGGTGCATCATTAACCAGAGCAACATTTGGATTTTTGTGCTTCACATTATATGTGTGGTGTGGTGGGGGGGAGGGGTACCTTCACATAGACACTGTCTTCAAGAAAGCCTAGAGTTTCTAAAACCTTAGGGAGGATAACCCCTGCAACTGAGGGTTACTATGCGCTATGTAATGGAGCAGATAGCTAGAGATGGCAGCACCTCTTCAATTCTAATTGTGTAAGGGATGCTACGGTAAAACTACTGCTCAGGTTGCAGACTTATAAGCTGTTTCCCTGTACAACTGAAATGAATTTAGAGTTCATTTTAAGGGCAACTAGCCTCATCAAGCAAGCACTGTACAACAGAGCAAAAAGAGGAAGGGTAATCAAAAGTCATTTTCCCTCATGTTCAGCAGATCTTTTTCTGTTCTGCTTAATTGTATTGACCTAACCTGTACATGGGCATGAACAAGTCCCAGGAGATAAGCTATCCTACCCAACTCTGCTATAGACAGATCATTGATCAAATGATTAAGGATGATTACTCAGATTTCTTATGAGCGTGTCACTCTTAGTTTGGATGTAAAAGCAAAATGAAAAACATGCAGCATGAAACTAAAAGCTACAATCATGTCTCTTTTGTGGCAAAAATACAGTCAGATGAATGTGCCTGGAAAGGGGGAGCTATCCGTGAAACACATGGGAGTTCAGGCTCTCCCTGGAAATCAGCAGCCAATACCACTGCAGCAAACAGCAGAGTGCAAAGCGCTGCGGCTGCCTGAAAAGCACAGCTGGGACAAGAACAGCGAGAGAGGAAAGACGCAACTTCTCTGAAGGCCACATGGTTTCTTGGACGGATTTGGTCAAGCTTACAGCCTTTAGGTTCTCCTTTGCTAGTCCCTTCTGTACTCTGACTCTCATGCTTGGGAAGGAGAATGGCATTATGTTATTATTGAACTCCCCTTTCAGTCAGGTGTGACTTTCCATTAACATAATTTAAAATTACCAGGATCTAAGCAAGATGATAGCTCTGCAATAATTTTTGCAGTAAATTCTGACACTGGACCAGAATGCTTGTATGTAATGTAAAAGATTTTAGGCAGAAATGAAGTGATTCCCTAGATAGCAGATCTGGATTTAAACAGCTTAAGGAAGTTCAGGATTACAATTGCTTTCTTACTTTTTATTTCTGGCAAATTCCAATAAAGAGAAGAGATTCATTTGGGGGGAGGGAGAATTTTGCAGAGCTATTTAAAAGAAATATGCATAATCATCTAAAAATTAACACAAATAAATTGTATTGTAGGTTTCCATGGTTGTTATCTTTCATTGGCTCCACTTCAAATTTGCCTGTTTTCCCAGTGGAGAGTGTGGTTATTTTCTTCTCTCATCCTCTATAGTGGAAAAAAAACCCAACAAATCCAAACAATACCCCAGTAAAAGAAAACTCCAGGGTCAATCTAGGAACATTCTGTCCTTACGCAAGCGCCAAGCTAAAACTTCTGCAATTGCTACCGTGAGAAATATGAGTGCCTAAAGACATATTCCTCTAACATAGTTTATTTTCTGTAGAAAGCTAACCCTATTTTCTAGAAAGACTAAGCCCCAGTGTCTCCCATTATCATGGAAAACTGTTACCATTCCTTGAAAAACAAAGATCAGGCCACAGATGTGAAAGCTGACATATATTTTTGTAGATGCTAGGAAGCAGAATTAAAATTCCAGGCTATTTACCAGTATTTGGGCTGACTACATATATACGAAAGAGGAAAAAAAGGAAAAAAGGAAAAAAGCAGTAGAAATTTGTCTGTCCACACTTTAAAATAGTGTGCAGAACACCAGCTGAATAAGGACCTGTCATGATCATCGTCGTCCTAGACCTCAGTGAATCTCCTTCCCCAAGCCCACCCAGAAGGAAAGCCCCAACTCATCATTTGAAGTGAAAACCAAGCGCCGCAGCCCTGCCTCCAGCACAGCTCCCAGGGCAGCACTCCTGCGCTTGCAGCCCAGGACCAGCTCAACGCATGCTCCAGGGCACTCCTTTGTATGGCCAATAGGACAAATCACCAGAGCTCTTGGGGCAATAACATACAGCTCTAGTATCACCAGTTTCAGGGCTAGGAAATACACATGCACTCATCACTCCTCAGCACAAACATGACCCAGAAAGTAAGCTAGCCTATCCATCTGTGCTACAGTATTGCACTTAGCTCTGTCTGAAATCACCTAGGTTTCTTCTCCAGTCAGTAAGCAAATAGAAATACCTTTAGAGTGAGATTCATTCCACCTGCTTTAGACACTTACTTAAAGATGGGAGGAAATCCCACTGAAATTATCTATTTCTCTCTCACATTTACAGAAGAAACACATGTAACTGCCTTACATGAGACATCTACATATTTGATGACTGCAGTCAGGCAAGATAAATCCCACCAACAATTATAATCTTAAGAAGCCTCACAGACCCTCTCTTCCCCTTTTCTGGGATGCCCAGGTGTAATTAAAACCATTCCCTGTGGTTGCGGGAACAAACTCTTCATCCTGCAGAGAAAAGACACACAACAGGCAGAGTTCATGCATGTTTATGAATCTCTCACCTACCACGGCCAAATCAATTAAATGCATAAATCCCTTGCACTGACAACACAGACTTTTATTAAGGATGTGTTTACATAAGGAGGCCCCTGTGAAATGAAATAGGAGGTGCACTTAAAGCACAGAAGCTATTAACAGAAGTTTTTTGCATGTAGATAAGTCACCACTTCTACAGTTTTCATAATGAACATTAAAATATAGGTGCTTTTTGAGCCCTATTTTTTTTTAACTCCCTAGGACCTATGAATACATTTTCCACCAGTTTTCGGAGGAAAAGCTATAAAGGCACTTGAGCAAATTTCAAAATTCAGTAAGAGATGCTCATATATTTTAGAAGTTCATAGCTGCTAAGCCACAGCTTCTCAGCATAGCTGAAGGGGAAGCTGAAAAGTAGTTGAAGGCTATGGTTATATTCATGTTGCCCCTCAGGTAGCAGGAGTGTGGGCTGTTTGCCATCAGTTCCTCGCCACCCTCCAATTCCCTTTAGCTGAAGGGGCTGGATTTCTTAGCTGTGTACCTGCTTTGTGTCAACAGAGCAGTGTAAGGCAGCAAGAGGATATCGTAGCTCTGGCTCAGAGCTTCTGTGTAGCTGCTCAGAGCGCTAACGTGCCCCTCAGCCCACAGTCTTCCTAGCACTTCTGAACAAGCACAGCACACATTTAGGTGTGTCCAGGGATCAGTCTCTAGTCTCACTACATGCCTATAGATCTGCACGAGATGCTCTAGCGTGGACAGCTCTTAAATCTGCATGCTGCAGCCCCAGAATTGTTTTGGTCTTGAGCAGACAGCTAAAATATCAATTCATTTCTTTCACTTTCTAAACAGAAAGACCATGGTAGGGCTGAATAATTTCCTTAAAAGTAGCCTGAATTGCCCAGAGGAATACTGCACTGTGGAGGAAGAGCACAACACACAGCACAGCAACCAGATAACATGCAGAGATGCAGATTTTATTGAAAAACTACAGCCTGCTACAGCAAGGCAATGACAGAGAGAAAGAGATCTTTTCTTATATTGCTTACAACAGGAGCTGCATATGAAGGACTGGGTTTTTTTTTTTCCTCTTCAAGGCTGAGCACCTTAAAATGTCAACATTGTTAACCACTTCACAGCTGACAGCATGCAAGTGAAGATCACTGAAGACTTCTCCATAGGTGGGACTCATCTCAGCAGGTAAAGCCTCATAAGAAGACAGCTAGTCCAAACTGGCTCCTTCTGGAGTCAGCGGGGTGGGATCAACCCCTCCAGAGGACAATTCTAAGTGTCTGAGTGGCAAAGTACATTGGTGCTACTGACAGAGAGAGACCTGACTTATTTTCCCTTAAATTCAAAGGAATCACACTAAGTAGAGGGTCTGGGGGCAGGGAGGGCAGTGCCAAATTCAATGAATAAAGCATATTTTGAACAAATACCGTTTAGTCCATTGGAAATTGTGCTCCTTTTTCCTCAGCCAAAGGAAGCAGGGCTTAGCTTGGTTTTATATATCAGATAGATAGGTATACAGATAAAGATATGTATCTTATAAGGAAAATTAAAGACAAAAACACACTACTCTTTACCTGCTTGATTTAATCCTGGCCCAGGAGCAAGCAAGTGGGAGAAAATATCACGCTCACCTGCAGCAGAGCAGACCAGAACCAAGCCCTAAGTGCTCTTCTGGGCAGAAAGCTAGAAGAAAGCTGATTTTTCTGAAGTATCTGCACGGCCAGCCCTGGAACATGTTCAGGATTTCTGAAAGTTGCTTTTGCAGCTTGTTTGGCCAAAGCTGGCGTTTGAAAGACAGATCACCCAGAATCAAACAGACACAGTCCTGAGCTTCCGACTAGTTTATCACAGGAAGCTGATGGATAAGCTGAACATCAGAGCATAACTAGTAAAGGAAAGGTGAAACTGAGCCTTTAACAGAAGGTTTGCAGAAGGGTTGTGTAACACTCACACCTTCAAAACAGGGATTAGGTAGGTTTTAAGAAATCAATCAAATTGATGCTGTATGTCTGCACAACTGCACATTTCGCCTAAAGCAGACTGGCAGTTATAGAGGAAATGATATCCTGTGTAAGTCAGTAGATTCAAATGCTGCAGTCATTCAACATTTCATATACACTGAAAAATAATTTTGCATGCCTACCAGTTTTATTTAAAACAAGGGAACAAAGCAATACTTGTATTATCAAGTCGGTAACTAAAGCAATCTCATTTCCCTTGTGTGAACCACCATTCAGTTTTTGTAAAATTTTAGTCAAATAATGGATTTAATGGAAACAACCTTTGTACTGACAACTTGCTTAAACCAATACTGAGGCACATATGCCTGCCTAATTACTACGGTCAGTGGCATCCCCTTCCCCAAGGCTGCACCATTTTCACTGTATTTGTATAAAACATATACCCATGCATAGCAACAAAGGCCATTACCGGTGCACAAAGAATTATCAGGCTGTACCTAAACTTTGCAGGATAAACTAGCCTGGTCAAACACTCTAAGATAACATGTAAATTCAAAATAAGTTTAAGGGCTACATCATTGCCTCATTTCTATAGCAAAGAAATCATCATCCTTTCTTCCCCTCCCATTCACTTTGAAAGTTTGTCCCTTCTCCAATGTTTGTGCCACCTCCCATTCCACCTGTGCCTCCTGGTCTCCCCTGAGATCACTCTTAGAGTTCCCTCATTCTCTCTTATGTCTAGCTGCTCCAGACCCATGCAAAGTGCTTTTATCCATGAAGAGGGATGGGAAGGTCTGAAAACAGCAGTTAAACCAAATCTAAACCATGGGAAGGTCTGAAAACAGCAGTTAAACCAAATCTAAACCTACAATTTCACATTGGTCAGGAAGCAGAGCCAGAAGAACAGTACAGAGAACAGAGACCCCAATCTTATAGCAGCACCTGTTCAGCTGTATTGCTTGCCTGACAAAATCAGTCAAACCTTCAATTATGTCATATAAATATGCATCTTTGCACTTATGCAGTTGACTTTTGAAGTATCAAGCATCAGTTCTAAACGTTAATAACACTTTCCTGTAGATTACTGCAGTCTCTCTTGCTGCTGTTTTGAAATTTGTTATGCCCTACACATGAAAGAGATCATTTTCCTACATAGGCCACATCTTACCTGGTTTTCAAACATTCTTCTAGTTTTTTCAGTGTATTCTTTCTTTCAGAGAAGTATGTTGCTTTCCTATACCCCTGTATTATACAAGAATAGTTGTTTCTATTGCACTGTGGTGTGCTACTCAGCCTTTAATTCATGACAAACTTGTATGGATATTGATGCTACTATCTGGCTACCAAACAACCCTTAAATTAGAGCCACATACACAAACAAGATCAGCTGGGAACTTTGCTGTATGGCACAAACTACTTCTTCAGGGACATTGCTATGTTTGATGAGGTGTCAAGCAACTGGACATTTAGACTGGCAGATGGGCTTTCCTTAGAAAATATATTGAGGTCTCAAGTGTATACTCACATCCATGTTCCTCAGTTGCCCTCACTGCCATCATGTTTTCTTTCTGACCTGAGACAAAAGAAAGCCTGTGGCTTGTTCTAGCAGAGCTGCTCAACCATGGGGAGGTCTGGGGGTGAGGAGGGCTCACAGCTGAGCTCTGCCCGTAAACACAGTGCAGTCACAGACAACTTGAGCCATAGATGTCTCAGGAGTCGAACCCAGACTTGTCCAAAGACAATATAAATGTAGTTCCAAAAGACTGTGTGGGATGCAGGTCAAAGATCAATCTGACTCTCTGTGGCAAACACACCAAGTCAGAAACTGGTTTGTTCTGGCAAGCTATGCCTCTCTCTGTCTCTTTAAACTCCCTCCACAGCGCTTTGAATAGATAGGTGAGAAGGAGAATGGGCAGCGCACGTGTGTTGGAGCTATCCTGAGCCGCCTGGCTCTCCCTAGGGAACCAAAGCCAGCTGAGCTCCGGTTAGAGCAATCCCCAGGCTGCTGCAACCAGACAAAAATCTTTCGTAATTGGCTTCCCGACAACTCCAGCCCCAGCAGACCTTGGCTGCAGCAGAGAATCTGACCCCAAATGCTCTGTAATTCCCAAAGCATTCCTGCATCTAAAAAGTTTCAGGTCTCATTTTCCACCATTAATCCTTTCTCACAGAAGAAATTGCTGCCCAGGATAAAGTGAAGTATATCTGCTAACTACAAGCTATTATTTCTTGCAAAAAAAAAAACTGCAAAGGAAACTTACAGTCTGTTGTGATCAATGAAATTCATACTACCTGTACTATTGATAGAGACAGCCACATGATAACAATCAAACAAACAAAACCTGAAGGTTGATATTACCTGTGAACACTAATTTGTTTTTGTGGTGTTGTAATGTCTGAGACAAAGCAAGCAGCAGAGCATGGCAAGAAATAAGAGTTAAGAGATGAAAATGAACTAGCTCCAGCCTCCATGACAGATAATCCCTATGCTCAGTAAACATTTCAGATAAGTGAGAGAATAAAAGCAAAAAAAAAAAATTGCAGCAAAATTACGAGCTCTTCTTTCCTCAATAAGGGATGCTTAGCATTTTCCTGCCAAGTTCACAGGCTCCTCCATTTCCTCCACTGCATATAGTGTGAATTTCCTTGTTCATTCATGCGGACAAGCGATGATTATTGACAATTAGCATCTCTCCTGACAAAGGAAAATTAAGTGCTGTGAAAACCCCAAATGCTGTGCTGAAAAAAAGAGGGAAGGAAAGAAAGAAAGAGCATACTGGCTAAGCTAGCATGTGTGTCATTTAGGCACATTGCAATTGGAAAGCTACCTGGGTTTTGCTTTCTGACTTATTCAAAAAAAGCCCTATTAAATGAGGCACCAGGTGAAATACAGTGGTGATTAATTCAATATCACACTGTGACAAAGCACAGTACTGTAGGGAGGCTGGGAATAAGTAGGAAGCAGCCACATACACAACACTAATATCTGAGCTCAGAATGGGGTTTCCCTGATTCATAGAACAGGTATTCCAAAGGAAAGCAGCAAGAAGCCCGTACCTTTGGCTACTTTACAGTCCTCCAGCATTCAGGGAAAATAAGTTTCCAGAGTAGTACTGATGCACTCCTGGCACTTCTGTACTATGCTCATCATCATGGTTTCTGAGCAGCTGTCTAACGTCAGGCCAAATGTTAACATGAAATATGTGGAAAGGAAAAAAGAGCAAAGGGAGTCAGCTATGCTTGAAAGTGAAAGGAGCGCTGCAGCAGCAGCCTGAGCACTCAACCTCCATGGCAGTGTCTTTTCTTGGGCTCCACAGGCAAGGTCACAGGGACTGCAAGGGAGAGGCAATGATGGCCGAGGGAAGGCACCCAGGTTACTCATGTGGCAAGAGGAAGACATGGCGCATAGCCGAAGCCAGGTGATTCCTGGGCAGCTTGTTTAGCGCCTGGTCCTGCTAGGAGGTATGAACATGTTGGTATTTGGCAGTGGCATGGCTGCTCCCTCTGCTGGGTGTGGGGGGCCAAGCAGGTCCCCTTGCCAGACAGGGAATTGTAGAGAAGCTGGAGGTTGTGCCTGGAAATGTGTGAGTTGGTAGCACCATAGCAGGGGAGCAGGAGAGGGCGACAGTCCCAAAAAGGTTACTGATCAGTATCTGACACCACCGGCCAGAAAGCTGTGTACAGCACAGTCAAGTCTGTTACTCCTGCCCTCATGTCAGGAATCCATCTTGCTCTCTCTAGACTTTAGCTATTTTTTCTTATTTAATCATTGTTGGACATTGATGGAGCCCAGAGAAAAGAAAGACCAGTGATTCCTGTTGCGTTAACCTGTCTTACCCACACGTGCTGTGTAGGCATTGGGCAGAAGGCCAGTGAGACATTCGGGAACTCAGGACATGAAGATGGGAGCTAGTAGCAAAGAAGTGGTGCAAAACAGTCCCACACATTCAAAGCTAAGCAAGGTGCTTATCTACCTTCAGCACTGGTTCATACCACTCACTCTTACTTTGCACCAAAACAATCCAGCAGCGCTCACACACTGAGCAACTGCATCTCAGCTGAAGCAGTAAACTAAGAGATGATAGTTTAAAGTGGAGCCTGCATCTTGCCAGTTGTCATGTAGCTGCAATTTCCTGAATTCCCAGCAGAAGAAAGAAGGTTTTGGAACAACATGACCCGTCAAAACAAACGCCAGTGACTAAATCTGTTCTAAAATCTTCCTTTTCCTGCAACGAACAGCTCACCAGCTGCAGCTGTACAAGAGTTGGCTTGATTGTTCCTTGATTTGCATATGCATTCACAAGCTGGACAAAACAGCAGGCCAGGAAGCTTGCTTGGCTAAAGTTTGGGGCTAAAACGTACGGTGTAATGCTGCTTGTGGACTCTCATCTTTCCTCAGACATTTATTAAAAACTATGACATGGTCGCAACATAAAGGGAGGACATTAAGGTGTTGAAGGACCTGTGAAAATACACCCTAATAAACCAGAGCGCTACCTGAAGGCTCAAGTGGACATGGTCAGGGCATGTTCAGTTCATAAGAACACTTAAGGGAAAACACCTTTGTGAGTCAAAATATCGGAAGCACTATTGAGGATGGACTCTGACCTTGGAAAGAAACTTGGCTGACTATGTCTGTGCTGAGGAGTGAGAAGACACAGGTATTAGTATGCTGGCAGTGAACTGCAATGTCTGGTACCACAGAAAGAACAAGCTGCCCAGTTTCCACAACACCAGTGCACTCACCACAGGCTGAATCTGCCTATCGCAATAGCTGCAACCTCGGGATGCGGCCACGCTACTGAGAAAATGATGTTCTAGGATAGTCACAGAGCACATGCCTTTCCATATGGCCCATGCAAGCAGAAGAACGGTTAGGACACAGGCACTAGTGCCCTGGTGTCCTCCTCATTGGGCACCATGTTTTTCATCATCCTGCTCTCTGGATTAAAGCATTCTGCTGGATCAGGGACTTAAGCAGCACGGTCACAGCACTGCCGTAGGGCTTTCACTGGGCAGGTGCCACCAGGGATCAAGGTCTCAGATTCCAGAGGCTCCTGAAAAATATCCATGGGAAATAGGCTGAAAAATCAAACAGAAAATGTGCAAATGTTAGCAGAGCTGTAGCAGGGCTTCTTGAGTACAAACATCCTCCCCACTAAATGCCTCCCTGCCTCCTCCCCAGTTGTTCCTGTTCCTGCTCTTTCCTATCCCCTTTGGCTCTATCCAGCTCTTTCTGCAGAGTGCCCTCAGCTAGACTTGCCACCAGCCAGCAGCCGCAGCCTTCACACTCGGCCATGTTTTACCTCATTTTCTATAAATGGGTGGGTAGGTAGGCAACCTACTCATTCCCTGCTTCTCTAGACTCTTCAACACTCACACAGGCTTGCAAAGGCCAAGGTCATCCCCACTGACCAGTACCCATAGCCTCCAGCTCACAGTCACTGCACTGCTGGCAGGTACCAAAGACTCCCTGCAGAGCCCCTGATGTGATTCAGGTGCTGAGTGACCCATGCAGACCTCCTCCCCCTCAGCCTGCCTGGATATGCTGGTGTCATCCTAAATATCTGGAGTAACTTAGTGCAGCAGGATAAACTAATCATAGGAGAATGCCTCATTCTCAAAAGACCACATGCAGGTAACTAGATTTTCACTGCCATCCTCTGCTCTAATATTAAGCATAGGTGGAAGAACTGGACGTTTTCAAGAGGTATCAGGTATGTTTGCTTTTGTGTCCTGGAACCGGTCTAACAGTGGGTGAAAATCATTCCTCTTTTCTATGAACTATTTTATAGAGAACTCAGCATGAGAAAAGGATCAAGAGAACACTCAAGTACTCCTTGATTATTTGACATGTAGGCTTTAAATATATAAAACTTTGTTTTAGTTTTATATACAATAATAAAAATATAAGGAAGGCAGAATCAGCATGAAAAATACCATGCTGAGTCAAAACATGGATCCCCATTTTAATCAGGAAAAGAGAACTTATTATATCTAATAAAACATAGAGATGATCATTATCAATTCAGTGTAACAAAACAGCAGTTTCTGCTTAGGAGATAACTAGTGTGTTCATGCTCATATATATTTCACAGACTAATAATTTCCTCCTTACTTATTCATACTTACTGAGGAATGGCTGCTGCCAAATTCAGAAAAATGCATCCCCAGGAGTTTGAATTTGTTGGTTTAGGGTTTCCTGAGCACAAAAGAGAGTCTCTTTATTAAAAGGCAAGCTCTGTTCTTGACAAATGGTGGCCCTCATTAACCCTGATCCTCCTTATTTCTGAGAAAATCAGTCAGGTGTCGGTCAGGTATCTTGCTCTTGGTATCTTCTTTTTCACCTCTTGTCTTCTATCTATCTCCCAAATTCCATTCTGGACTGGCTGATGTCATCAGCCATACAGGCTGATGAACACTTTTTTTTTTTTTTTTTTGGAAACAAGTGCACACCTGAAAATGTCCCACTTTTTAAAACATTTAACGAAGACACTTCCAGAACCTGACATATTCTAACCTGCTCGGTTCTTACATCAATATTTAAATATTCAAGCCAGAATGGCTCACTTTTTCCAGAGGCAGTGAACAACCCCAGATTCAAAGGAATATTTTTCATGTGAATATATCTAAGAAACTGAAGTCTGATACTTCTCTTAATTGTCTTGGGAGTAACAAGAACGTTTGAATGTTATTAAATACAGGAAATCACCAGGTACGGCAAACCATTGTAGAGGCTAACTCGCTAAATAAGAGGTCTTTTGGTTTATAAAAACAATACCTTTAAAAGATAATGACTGTTTCTATTCAGCTCACATTGAGGTATTTGATACACTTTTACATCTCAAGACATTTAATACAATTTTTATTATGCCAGTATAGTGTTAATGTCATTAGCTTCATCTATTCCTACCTCCTATTCAAACCCCCTAGCTGACAGCTTAAACCCCTGTGAGTGGGAAAATGTATGAGGCATTATATATGAAATGTCTAATAACCATGTCTACAGAAAGAGACAATAAATAGCATTTTGATGGAGAGTAAAAGAATATTTTGAAGAGATAGGCTTATGAAATGAGTGGGAGTTTAGGCTCATGATCATATTTGATTCTTCTGAGGCTATGACTGTGCATTCATTTTTACTTTTAAAGAGGCAAGACTATTGCTGCAGAGTGTAAGTGAATTAACTTATGTAATCTCTTCGCTAATACAAAATGCTGAGCAAAGTTTGCTGAGATTTTGATCAGTGGAGTGGGACTAGTATAATATGTTAACAGGTCATCAGTCTGTCATTTAAAATGAGTAGAACAGTTGCATATGATAATAGTAAAATGAGTCCATGGCCTTGCATTCTTTTTCCACAGTGAGTGGGCATAAGCTATTCTGATGTCATAACAAGATAAACTAAAAACATCTCTCTACCTCATATCCAAGCTGCTCAGTAGATTTATTAAGGTGTTAAAACAGTTCTCGATAGTGAACAAATAAATAATAATCTTCCATGCATCCCATTTAAAAGATGAATCAATTAGTCTTCCTTAATGGGATTCTGCTTTGCAACAGAACTGCAGATGGTTTCTTTCAAAATAATGGAGAATGGAGTCTAAAAAGCATTCTGAGTAGAATGAAATGCTGTCTGCTTCACATTTTTTCATCTCAGGTCTACTTTATGGAATCAGATAAACAAAATGCACTGATTTGCGAAAATTCTAAGTCCCCAAAAATACATGATTATTTGTATCACCAAAAAATACATTCCCAATACACCAGACCTGCTGCACACCTACAGGAGAGCTAATCAAGATGCTGGGGGACACTCTATCATTAAAAATATCAGTTCTAAACCATTAGGATCTAGACCTGTTTTCTCATAACCCAGTAAGGCCTGTTCAATGCATTCAGACAGAAAGGTTCAAATAAACAAATTGCCTTTGTTTAAGTATTAGGCTGCTGATTGTATTGGGAGCCACACTTTGCCTGCCTTGCCGCACTGCTTCTCAGCTTTTTTCTTTGGATCAATAACAGAGCTCCCTTCCTCCCTTAGGTACTATCTCATGCAATAGCTAGACTGACCCTTATTGTTTCTCTCCATCTTCTCATAGCCAGCTTTCCTCTTGCTTATGTTTTTCTTCTCTGTGTAAATGTAGTCTACTTTTTCCTTAAGTTTTTTGCTCACTCTCTTATTCTTCTGCACAGCAGAAGGTCTTGCATCCTTTAGGGTTGGACCTTTCCTTATGTAGACGTATGCCCTATTTATATCTTATATATACTATAGAAATATAGTATATTATAGAATATAGTATATATAGAAGTATATATATATATTATATACTCTATATATATATAGAGAGAGAGAGTATATATATAAGCTGAGGAACTTCAACCACCCTGACATCTGTTGGCAAGACAGCACTGCTAGGCACAAACAGGTTCCTGCAAAGCATTGATGATAATTTCTTGACCCAGGTGGTGGAGACACCAACGAGGAGAGGTGCAATGCTAGACCTTGTACTAACAAACAAAGAAGGTCTAGTTGGAGATGCGAAGGTTGGGGCAGCCTTGGCTGCAGGGACCATGAGATGGTGGAGCTCAGGATCCTGCGAGGAGGGAGCAGGGCAATGAGTAGGATTGCAATGCTGGACTTCGGGAGAGCTAACTTTGGCCTCTTCAGGGACCTACTTAGAGGAATCTCCTGGGGTAGGGCCCTAGAAGGAAGAGGGGTCCAAGAAAGCTGGTTAATATTCAAGGATCACTTTCTCCAAGCTCAAGATGGGTGCATCCCTCTGAGTAAGAAGTCGAGCAAAGCAGGCAGGAGACCTGCATGGATGAGGAAGGAACTCCTGGCAAAACTCCAACAGAAGAAGGAAGGCTACAGAAGGTGGCAAAGGGGACAGCCCACTTGGGAGGAATGTAGGGACATTGTCAGAGTGTGCAGGGATGCGACAAGGAAGGCTAAGGCCCATTCGGAATAGAATCTGGCAAGGGATGTCAAGGACAACAAGAAGGCCTTCTTCAAATACATCAATAGCAAAAGGAAGACTAGGGAAAACGTGGGTCCACTGCTGAATGGGGCGGCTGCCCTGGTAACAAAGGATACAGAGAAGGCAGAGTTATTGAATGCTGCCTTTGCTTCAGTCTTCACTGCTAAGGCCAGTCCTCAGGAATTCCAGGCCCTGGGGACAAGAGAGGAAGGCTGGAGAAAGGAAGACTCTCCCTTGGTGGAGGAGGATCAGGTTAGAGATCTTTTGTCCAAACTTGACATCCATAAATCCATGGGCCCCGATGGGATGCACCCACGAGTGCTGAGGGAGCTGGCGGATGTTATCGCTAGGCCACTCTCCATCATCTTGGAAAGGTCATGGCAATCAGGAGAGGTGCCTGAGGACTGGAAGAAAGCCAATGTCACCCCAGTCTTCAAAAAGGGCAAGGAGGAGGAGCCAGGAAACTACAGGCCTGTCCGCATCACCTCCATCCCTGGAAAGGTGATGGAACAGCTCCTCCTGAAGGTCATCACTAAGCATCTGGAGGACAAGCAGGTGATCAGGAGTAGTCAGCATGGATTCACCAAAGGGAAATCATGCTTGACCAATCCGATAGCCTTCTCTGATGGAATGACTGGCTGGGTAGAGGAGGGCAGAGCAGTGGATGTTGTCTACCTGGACTTCAGCAAGGCTTTGGACACTGCCTCCCATCACAGCCTTCTAGGCAAGCTCAGGAAGTGTGGGCTAGATGAGTGGACGGTGAGGTGGCTTGAGAACTGGCTGAATGGCCGAGCTCAGAGGGTTGTGGTGAATGGCGCAGAGTCAAGTTGGAGGCCTGTAGCTAGCGGTGTGCCCCAGGGGTCAGTCCTGGGTCCAGTCTTGTTCAATGTATTCATCAGTGACCTGGAGGAAGGGACGGAAGGCCTCCTCAGCAGGTTTGCTGATGATACTAAACTGGGGGGAGAGGCTGATACACCAGAAGACTGTGCTGCCATTCAGAGGGACCTGGACAGGCTGGAGAGCTGGGCGGAGAGGAACCTCCTGAAGTTCAACAAAGGCAAGTGCAAGGTCCTGCACCTAGGCAGGAATAATCCCATGCACCAGTACGGGCTGGGGGTTGACCTGCTGGAAAGTAGCTCTGCAGCGAAGGACCTGGGAGTGCTGGTGGACAACAAGTTAAACATGAGCCAGCAGTGTGCCCTTGTGGCCAAGAAGGCCAATGGTCTCCTGGGGTGCATTAGGCAGAGTGTTGCCAGCAGGTCGAGGGAGGTGATCCTGCCCCTCTCCTCAGCCCTGGTGAGGCCTCACCTGGAGTGCTGTGTGCAGTTTTGGGCTCCACAGGACAAGAGAGACATGGCACTACTGCAGAGAGTCCAGTGGAGGGCTACCAAGATGATGAGGGGACTGGAGCACCTCTCCTGTGAAGAAAGACTGCGAGAGCTGGGCCTGTTCAGCCTGGAGAAGAGAAGTTTGAGAGGCGATCTGATCAACATGTATAAGTATCTGAAGGGGGAGTGTCGAGAGGATGAGGTCAGCCTCTTCTCCATGGTGCCCAGCGACAGGACAAGAGGCAACGGGCACAAACTGAACCACAGGAAGTTCCACCTAAACCTGAGGAAAAACTTCTTCCCTGTGAGGGTGACAGAGCATTGGAACAGGTTGCCCAGAGAGGCTGTGGAGTCTCCTTCCCTGGAGATATTCAAAACCCATCTGGATGTGATCCTGGGCAATATGCTCTAGAGGTCCCTGCTTGAGCAGGGGGGTTGGACTAGATATCTCCAGAGGTCCCTTCCAACCTAGACGATTCTGTGATTCTGTGATTCTGTAAATATATATTTTATATATATGTGTGTGTGTGTGTGTGTGTGTGCTTTATAATTATCTACAGCTATTACATATGCTCGTTCCCATGACTCGACTCTTTTGCATGAGAGCACCACTTCCAGGAAGAAAAAACGCTTCACATTGCAACCACACACAAGTAAATGTATGCATTTATGTATGTGTATATTTATGTATTATATGTATACATGAGATGTTTGTGTTCAAGGCAGCAGTGAGAGAAGGGAAGGTTCAGCCAGTCTTTATACTCACAGACAGATGACTCTGCAGCTGGGCAATTTTCTCCACAGTCTGTTCTTTGCCCCTTCACCCACCATCCCCATGCCTCTTTTTTCTCAGAGCTAACTCATTACCTTTTGCTAAAGGACACCAATTTCATTAATATGAGCTTGCCCCTTAGCTCACCATGCACGACAAGGGGGCTAGTCAGGCAGGAGAAGCCAAATGAGGGCCAGAATACGGGGAAAAAAGGATGCTATCAGCTCCTTTTAAACACATGCAGAAGTTTCTCAGAAGCTGACGGGCAGAGAGTTCCTAGCGAATAAATTGATCAGTATTAGTGAATTAGTCAAGTAGTACAGTTCCTGCCAGCCTACAAACCCTTCTTCAGACACTCACCCCTTTTGTCCATGAGATGGCAAACTATATTAGCCAAAATACCTTGACTTTCAATTCCTTGTGGACCTCTCACCTGAAATTGATAACATTGTGTGGCCTAGGATGTGAA
The DNA here is from genome assembly GCF_040807025.1 of Struthio camelus. Classification (NCBI taxonomy): domain Eukaryota; kingdom Metazoa; phylum Chordata; class Aves; order Struthioniformes; family Struthionidae; genus Struthio; species Struthio camelus. The sequence goes on along the minus strand of NC_090942.1, from coordinate 122,789,709 downwards.
ATGTAAAATCCTACCCTGAATTTAAGTTCCAGATTCCAATATTTTGTATTGTACTGAAGTACACACTGAAGAAGTCCATGTCACTCCATTGGCATTATTTGTGGAGCAAGGTCCAATCTAATGCCACTTTGTTCCTTAGCTTCTTATCTAACCTGTTCAAAGCCCCGCAATACTGCACAGAACAAACACTGTGGGTAGTTATAAACCCACATATTTATGTATGCTGCTTAGGATGATGAACACAATTTAAATAGGAAGGAATCAATATACAAAATGATTTGCCCTTAAGGACAAGGGCGCACAGTGAAGGAGCACCTTCTAAATAGAAAAAGTAGGTCTGTGAGAAAAGAACCCACCTAACAGCTTAAACTTTAATTACCAGAGATAAAAACGTCATTACCAGTTCAGTAGTGCTGTGTCACATTAATAACCCAGAAATGACACTGGCAGTGGAGTCTGCGGCTGTGGCTGTGTGCTCACATTAAACAAACACTAGAGGCACAGCCTGAAAGCCAGCTCTGGCCTGCCCAAAGGAGGGCACAGGTTGAAGGCATGCTTTTCTGACTTTGAGTCCGTTGTTTGTTCTTCTGTGTCAAATGGTATAGCTTCAAATGAAGGAAGAGCTCCTTTCTTCTAACCTGCTGGTCACCTTGTGGCCAGGGATGGCTCCAAGGTCAGAGGTCTGAAGCCTTGAGGGGAAAGAAATCAGGTGGGCTCCTGCGTCCTGGCTGTGTTCCCTTTCCTTAAGCATTACACCCATTGCTATCACTTGCGAGGATGGTCATGGCTCTGCTTTATTCTCAGAAGAAAATCATTGGCACTCACCTTTCAGAGTCAGCTCTCAAGAGGAGAGAAGTATCTGTTAGTAGTGCTGGTTGAGCCGTTTAAGGTTTCAGATGTGCCTTCCAGTAAGCTTTTGTTATTGACTAGTTCAGGCTGACTTATCCTGGCTCTGTGCTCGCCATGCAAGGAGCCGTGGTTCCTCTCGCAGAGTGAAAGAGTCTGCAAAAGTGGCCAAAAGCATGGGGCTGTGACGTTCCCCGACACAGCTCCCCACTGTCTCGAAAGGGATCGCTGGCTAGCTCTGCCATTTCTCAGTGAACATGGCATTGCCTCCTGATTTCACTCAGTCGCTGTTAGCACAAAAACATTAGGGCTGTAATGGGGGCAGGGTTTGTCACACATGCCACAGATGGAGAAATAGCCACAGCATCATATTTAGTGGTGCAGAGACGGGTACTCCTCACTGCCCCTAGTCTGCCTCTGGGTCCATTCCTGTACAGTTCTTGTTTCACTGGAACTGGTTTCAGGGCCTGGATACAACCAGTACAGGTAGCATTTCCTTTGCTACACAATGTGTTCTCACAAAAGAAATTTTTCTGCTGTGCTTAGATTTTCAGAGAAGCTACCTCCTATGGTGTACATTGTAAGTACTGTTTTACTTCATCTTTAGGAGAAATACAAGCCTCCTGATACATACTTATTAACTTCACCAAACAAAGAGTGCTTCTTGTACACACAAAAGACAAAACTTTGACAGCTGTGTCACAGAGACTACGCATGCCATCTTACTCTTCAGTGCTGCCATTTTTGTGACAGACAGTTCTTTGAGAAAACAACAACTTTTGTGACAGACTCTTACAATCAGTGGGCCAGACAGATAAATCCGAATGGAGGCTTTACTCAGACTACCCATTAACTTTCTTAGCAAATAATTGGCCATTTCTTCTCCTCTGGTGGAGCTGCCGTCAGCACATGCTTAGCGCAGGAGAGGGCAAGGGAAGCGCTCTGTACTGTGAATTAATCTGAATCTGTTGCAGTGCAGAACTGTCTCAGGGCTATGCTAAATTGCATTTCATTGCCCTAAAATGGACTTTCTAACACCAGATGGTCACCCTAACCAGAATATCAATGTCCTTTGGAGTAGCTAGAGCCATACAAGGAATCAGAGGACAGTAAAGCGAAATGGTTCTTCTGAGTAGGTTATTTTAGAACAAATTAACTTTGAAGAACAATATACTTCCACACTCCCACCTCCCAGAAAGCATTGATGAGTCACGGGTAGAAATAAAAAACAAACAATCAGATCTAGGTTGGAAGGTTATTAGGGCAATTTCTATCATCTACAGGCTTCATTAAATAACTATACAGAGTTCTGGGAGATTTTATTCTCAACAGGTGAAGACTCCTACCAAAGCACACGATAGGAATCTCTTCCATCATGTACACTTAAACACAGTTTAAGAATCCAGCTATGAAGACAGGAGAAATGAAACCTAATTGCAAGCAGTGTTGGGGTTGTTTGGCATAGGGTCTGTTCAAAAGGTTTGCTGTAAAAAATCACCAGAAGGCCATTTTCAACAGTTATTACAATGGCCACTCGCACCTCAGTTTAAAGCAGTAATTACAGATGACATTGTGCATTTCACCCAACTTTCCAGGCATGTCACAGAACAAATATTAGCACTGAAATTGCAAAGTGACTACGATTTCTTTCACCAGAACTATTAATGAACCTCATGAAAATTACAGTCAGACTCTTTACAATTTGGTTTTTGCTAGCACTAGTTTAACTTCAATGACTGATTAACCTTTCTGGAGAAAAACAACCCTCTTTAAAGATATAACACTCTCCCCCTAAAGTGAGATCAAATCCTTTCAACACTCCCACTCACACTGCTCTCAAGAAGAACCAGGGAAGAGAGGAGAAAACACACTGTAAAAACATGCTCAGGCATTTCTTAAACAAGGTAAGGTGACATAAAAAGCCAAATCTTTCAAAAATACTTTGCATAGCACTTACAATAACAGCCTTCTCCTATGTATGTGTTCTCAATTCAGATCTATTCTTTCTGAGCAAAAGGGGAAACGCTGGTCTTCCAGCTTGCTAGATACTCTCTCAGAGGGGCTAAGAACCATGATGGGGTGGTCATTAAGATCACTGGGTCTAAATCCCCAAAATGCATGGGGCCGGATCAAGGCAGAAGAGAGGCATAGTTTAGGCAGAAGTAGAAGCCAGGGCAGAAGTCCAGAGGCCCAGGCGCAAAAGGAAGCCAGAGCATACGGCAAGGCTAACACTTAGCAGAAAGTAGCAGGGAATACCTCATACTCCAGGAAGGCTCCAGAAGGAAGAGCTGGGTGCAATACTCCTTTTAGAGCACCGCTTCTGCGCTGCGAGCAGTCGGGCTTGACCACAACATTAGTTATAGCTGTCCTGGGGTCAGGGCAGCAGTCATATGGGATAAAAAACGGTATCCCCTCTCTTCCTGGTTACTAACTGCGAAGCTTACTAGTTACTGTCCCTGTGTCCTTGCTGCCCCTCAGGCTGAAGCCCTGCCCAAGAAGATGAACACAATGTGAAACACGAGTCTTGCCCATATCTACATATCAAAACTGCAGAGAAATGCAACAAAGCAGGCAGACTCATATTGCAGAAACTGAGGAAAACAGGTCAGCCGGTATTACCACCTGGAATGGGATGTCAACCTTTAATATAAATTCAGTTTCAGAAGCGTTGCATCCCTATTGCTGTCCACATTGCTGCATAACAATCAATGCCCTGTTTGTGTTTCCATTCCTAGTACAAATGTCATCTTAGTGGTAAACATTCATTTAAGCCCTTTCTAGTCACAAAGAGGCAAATTTTCCACTCGGTGAGTGGTACTGTAATGTTCTGACATGCACGGCGCCTGGCTGAAACACTTGTGATGCCTGAGGTGACTTCATGTGGGCCGGGCTCCCCAGAGCCGCACAGGGCACAGCTCCGAGAGGGGGCAAAACACCGCAGCGAGAGGAACCTCTCCGTCTGCTGCCTGCAGCCTGCATGCCTCTGCCCTAGAGATCTCCTTCCTCCTCCTCCTCCTCCTTCTCTCACCTCTCCCCCTCTGCTCCCAACAGGCAGGCTCCAAAGCCCTGTCTTTCCCCGACAGCGGACACGTGGCACAACCATGGTGCCACGACACGAGGGATTAGCAACTGGGAGGGATGGCACTCAGTTTGACTATCTCTAGGCCACAGGAGTGTCAGAAGGAAATGGTCTCCAGAGGAAGACTTGCAAAAAGCCTCTTTGATGTTTAGAATGAGATACAGAGTGGAAACAATAAATAACGTAACTTCATATTCATGCAGCGAAGGGGGAGGGAAGTCACATACAATGAATTTGTATTTTTAATTTCTTTACAGATTTTTAGAAAATTAGATCAGGCAAGATATTTTAAATAGCCACTGAAAATTAACTTGAGCATCAACTACACATTAAAAAGAAGCAAAGCGGGAGTCAGCAGAAGCCTTTCCTCTGGTAGCTCACAGCATGCTCTCACTGTTGCCCTGACAACCAGCAGGCTCTTTGCTCTTTGGCAATTGCTGTGGGTAGAACAACTTTTAGATTTCTCATTATAATGTTATTATTGTTATAAGACACACAAAAAAAGCTGAAGGAACAAGTGTGTCAAATTTAGCCTATGCACCCAGGTAACAACTTAGAAAGTCTGACTTTTAAATAGCTACTAATGACTGGGGCATAGTCTAATTTTAGAGCACTGTCAATCAGCAAAAATGTCTGTAGGTGCTTTGATTTCTAGATGGCGGGAACCCTGTAACTACCTAGACAGTCAGATGGTGAAATGTAAACTCTTCATCCGGATTTCTGACTCTGGGCCATATCTCCTTCTTCCCTGAGGACAATTCCCATTATTTTCCCAGGAGGCAGGCTGATATTCATGCTACTGATCCCAGTGGCTACATTTACTTATTTTGTAGAGATTAAGTCTAACTAACTCCTGCGCCCTGTTTTGATCCCATTTCGTAACAGCAAATCTACTGCTAGGTCATTCAAAGGATTCACATACCCACACTCAGAAAAATTGCATGAAACTGTCTCTGTCATGATCCAGGATTTTTACTAAAAAAATTCAGTGTGATCTCAGGGCTTGACCATAACAATCCTGCCCCAGGAATCTAGCAGAGGAGATTTTTAAAACTGCGAGACTTAAATCAAAACAAAAGTCTAGCTTTTTTCCAAGGTATTAATGAATTTATATCCAGCTTCATACCTTCTTTTCCCCTTTGACCAAGTGTTTCCATTAAATTAGAAGTCTGACCATCATCGCCTTCCGGGTATCTAGGAAAACACAGTTATTTTAAGGGATTGCCCCAGGTGGAAATGTTTCCAGCAATACACATAATAATCTAAATATAGACTGAAAGCAGCCCAAAGCAATGCTGCTTCTGTTTCTTTGACAGAAACCCACCTCCCACTACTATCTCCCACCATCCACTGGAGGGGGTGAGCCAGTAATTGGACAACTTCTGGGACACGTTATGCTCTCAGCCACTCTGGTGTAAACCTGGAGCTGTCCCATCAATTTCACATTTTAGATAAATCCACATTTATACCGCTGCACAAGAATGGTTCTTGGCTTTTTACGTGCTTCTACCACTTCTTTCTAAATATACTCGAAAGCGCAGTCCCTTCATCAGTCTAACACATTAGCAGATACAGATTTATAATATGCATTATAGACTGTTGGCCAGAAAAAGCAGACATGAATCAGCTGTGACAGCATGTCTTCTGCTAGCATGCAATCATCCGCAGACTGTTGGTATAGCCAATGAGCTGCTGCTGTTTACATCTTTGCAGGTTTTAATGCTTAGATGTCAGCTGAACAGACAAGATTTCGTTCCACCCTCACCTTCTCCTAAGTAACCCAGTTACCCACACAGTCCATGTTCATTAGCATGCAAGCAAACATACCATGCTGTCATTTTCCTCACTCCTATTTATATTCATTATATTATTAACAGTTGTACTGTTTATTAAAATAGAGGCTTTCATGGCTCATGAAACTGAACAGACAGATAAACTGAATATTTAATTGTAACTTTTAAGCTAAATTGTTACATACTTGATTTAGAAACTAACCGTCTTATTAATACTGCTGAACAAAGAATACCAAAAAAAGTCTTTTAAGTTCAAAGCAAACCTAACAAAAACCATGTATCATGGTCACCCAAATATATTTATCCATCAAAACATCACACTATTGAAAGGCTCTTGGCCAATAAACACAGAGAATGAAAAATAATCTTCTGGCATGTTTTAGTTACACAGACATTGCAGAGTGCAAACACAGAGTTCAGTGTGCAATCTGTCCCTTATCTGAAATCAGATTTGTTGTAGGGTCTTACAAAGAGTTACAGAGGCAAGAAATACACTCTTTATCTATCCAAGTTATTATACGGTTCCCCTAGTATCACCAATGCACTGTGAAGACTGACACGCCAATGACAGTCGCTTCGCAACTCCTGTGCAAATCAGCTTTGGGGCCACAGGATCCACATAGTCATGGTTCTTAGGGATGGTCTCCTTTCTCTCTGGGGCATGGGATCCCATTAGAGAGCCAAAATAACCCAGTTTTAAGGCAACAATAGCAAGGATCAAAACAATATTAGGCTGAAAGACAAATAGTCGCATCTTTGCTAACACCTTGATGAAACAAACACATGGTACTGCAGTCAGTTCAGTGCCTGCCCATTCTCAGGTCTGTGCAAACTGATAATGGTCAAGAAGGCACGAGGCATCCAGCTGTCCAACCAGAACTGCCTCCTCATAAGCTTTTACATAAGCAAAACCTGAGGTACTGGACAACTGGTATATTAGATATATTCTCTAATTAAGTGCTACAAAAATGTTGCTCTCATTATGAAATGAAATGATAAAATTATTCCTGTTGGCAGGCTATTTTTGGATGTAGTACAATAAAGGATCTGAATACATTAAGCTTCCTCTAAAGCTTAATTTCTCAAAGCACTATAAAATTACAGAGGATAGTATTACCTGGTGATATGTGTGTTCACTACTACAGTGAAGAACTAGTGAGAGCGCAGCCAACAGAGGCAGCGAACAGACGCAGCAGTTTGCGCAGCAGTGTCTGGGCTCTGCCTGGGCCTTTTGTGGGCCTTGTTGGAAGTTGTGGAGACTTTCTGGGGACCCCCGAGGAACTAGACGGTGCTTGCTGCTAGCAGGAAGGGAGAGCTGGGCAAGGACTCCTGCAGGGGACCTTGACTTAACTTCTCCTGGGAAGTTCTAGCTAGGTGGGGCTGCTGCTAACGAGCTCTCTGGGCTGCCCTGGTCAGAGGGAGTTGGGGCTTTTGTTTCAGGTGGCTCCTGATTGGGTGGGTCAAGCACCCTTGTGAGTCACTGCTAGGCAGAGGCCTATATGAGAGCCAGGCCTAGAGCGTAGCCAACAGAGGCAGCGAATAGATGCAGCAGTTTGTGCAGCTGTTCGCGCAGAAGGGCACCAGAAGGCACAGAAGGCACCTCTCCATTTTGCACACTTTGCACAGTGGTGTGTCCTTCCCCGGGGCATGGTCATGACACGCCGCAGAGCACGTTCCCCAGTGGCTGCGGGAGGTGCTGCATCGGCTGTGTCTGAGGCCTCAACCCAGACAGACCCTCAGACAGCAGATGCAGCTCTGCAGGTGTCAGGCTGCGGGGAGTGCCTGGGGCCTCTCTGCAAGGCCTGGGCTGACAGACAGCTCTCCTGTGTGAGGTGTGCTGTGGTTGACCAGTTGCGTCACCAGATAAAGGAGTTACGGGAGGAGGTTAGTAGGCTGCGTAGCATCCGAGAGGATGAGTGGGAGATTGACAGGGTGTTCTCGGAGACTGTTCAGCTCCGGGAGTCCCCTGTCCCCATTGCAGCGGAGGTGTCAGAGGGCTCAGCACCATGTGTAAAGGTGCATCATAACGCTGTTGAAGAGGGCTGGAAGCTGGTGAGCTCTCGTAGAAGGAGAAAGGCTCTTGCTCCTCCTCAAGACTTACCCTTGAAGAACAAGTTTAGCGCCCTCCAAGCCAAGGAGGAGCTGGGCATGGCTCCCAGGAAGGCAACTGGCCTGGCAGACCCTGTGCCGTGCAGGAACCCCCGGAAGAAGCGGCGAGTGATTGTTGTGGGTGACTCCCTACTGCAGGGGACAGAGCCACCTATCTGCCGACCTGACCTCTTGTCCAGAGAGGTTTGCTGCCTGCCGGGGGCTCGAATAAGAGATGTCGTGGAAAGACTGCCAAGGCTTGTCCACGCGTCGGACTACTACCCTCTGCTGATCTTCCATGTGGGTGCTAATGACACGAAAGGCAAACTGGAAACCATCAAACGGGACTTCAGAGCTCTGGGAATGGTGGTTAAGGGTCTGGGAGGCCAGGTTGTTTTCTCCTCAATCTTGCCTGTGAGGGGAAAGGACAGGAGGAGGAGTAGACGAATTTTCCAAGTTAACAGCTGGCTGCGCCGCTGGTGTTGGCAACAGGGCTTTGGTTTCTATGACCATGGGACCCTGTTTGAAGATCAACAGCTGATGGGGAGCGATGAGATCCACCTTACCAAGCGGGGCACGCGTGTCTTTGCCAACAGGTTGGCCAGCCTGGTACGGACGGCTTTAAACTAGGCAAGATGGGGGAAGGGGAATGGTATAGTGGCAGGGGAGTCAGTAAAACACCGCTCAAGTCAGGATGCCTCCAGCAGATGCATACAACCAGGGGAAAGAGCATGAGACATGGCTACGGAGGATCCTCTTGCACCTCTTCTGGGAAGCTTGCATGCTTGACTGGCTCTCTGAAATGCCTGTATACCAATGCACGCAGCATGGGGAATAAGCAGGAAGAGTTAGAGATCTGTGTGCGGTCGCAGGGCCATGATCTCATTGCAGTGACAGAGACATGGTGGGATAGCTCACATGACTGGGATGCTGTCATGGCTGGCTATGTGCTTTTTAGGAAAGACAGGCCAGGAAGGCGAGGTGGTGGAGTTGCTCTTTATGTGAGGGAGCAACTAGAATGTATGGAGCTCTGCCTCGGGGTGGATGAAGAGCAAGCTGAGAGCCTATGGGTAAGGATTAAAGGGCAGGTTAACATGGGTGACACTGTTGTGGGGGTCTACTACAGGCCACCTGATCAGGAGGAAGCCATAGATGAGGCCTTCTACAGACAGCTGGAAGAAGCCTCACGATCACAGGCCCTGGTTCTCATGGGAGACTTCAACCACCCTGATATCTGTTGGGAAGACAGCACAGCTAGGCACAAACAGTCAAAGAGGTTCCTGCAAAGCATTGATGATAATTTCTTGACTCAGGTGGTGGAGACGCCAACGAGGAGAGGTGCAATGCTAGACCTTGTACTAACGAACAAAGAAGGTCTAGTTGGAGATGTGAAGGTTGGGGGCAGCCTTGGCTGCAGGGACCATGAGATGGTGGAGTTCAGGATCCTACGAGGAGGGAGCAGGGCAATGAGTAGGATTGCAACGCTGGACTTCAGGAGAGCTGACTTTGGCCTCTTCAGGGACCTACTTAGGGGAATCTCCTGGGGTAGGGCCCTAGAAGGAAGAGGAGTCCAAGAAAGCTGGTTAATATTCAAGGATCACTTTCTCCAAGCTCAAGATGGGTGCATCCCTCTGAGTAAGAAGTCGAGCAAAGCGGTCAGGAGACCTGCATGGATGAGCAAGGAACTCCTGGCAAAACTCCAACAGAAGAAGGAAGGCTACAGAAGGTGGAAAAGGGGACAGCCCACTTGGGAGGAATGTAGGGACATTGTCAGAGCGTGCAGGGACGCGACAAGAAAGGCTAAGGCCCATTCGGAATAGAATCTGGCAAGGGATGTCAAGGACAACAAGAAGGCCTTCTTCAAATACATCAAGAGTGAAAGGAAGACTAGGGAAAACGTGGGTCCACTGCTGAATGGGGCAGGTGCCCTGGTGACAAAAGATACAGAGAAGGCAGAGTTATTGAATGCTGCCTTTGCTTCAGTCTTCACTGCTAAGGCCAGTCCTCAGGAATTCCAGGCCCTGGGGACAAGAGAGGAAGGCTGGAGAAAGGAAGACTCTCCCTTGGTGGAGGAGGATCAGGTTAGAGATCTTTTGTCTAAACTTGACATCCATAAATCCATGGGCCCCGATGGGATGCACCCACGAGTGCTGAGGGAGCTGGCAGATGTTATCGCTAGGCCACTCTCCATCATCTTTGAAAGGTCATGGCAATCAGGAGAGGTGCCTGAGGACTGGAAGAAAGCCAATGTCACCCCAGTCTTCAAAAAGGGCAAGGAGGAGGAGCCAGGAAACTACAGGCCTGTCAGCCTCACCTCCATCCCTGGAAAGGTGATGGAACAGCTCCTCCTGAAGGTCATCACTAAGCATCTGGAGCAGGTGATCAGGAGTAGTCAGCATGGATTCACCAAAGGGAAATCATGCTTGACCAATCTGATAGCCTTCTATGACGGAATGACTGGCTGGGTAGAGGAGGGCAGAGCAGTGGATGTTGTCTACCTGGACTTCAGCAAGGCTTTGGACACTGTCTCCCATCACAGCCTCCTAGGTAAGATCAGGAAGTGTGGGCTAGACAAGTGGACGGTGAGGTGGCTTGAGAACTGGCTGGATGGCCGAGCTCAGAGGGTTGTGGTGAATGGCGCAGAGTCAAGTTGGAGGCCTGTGGCTAGTGGTGTCCCCCAGGGGTCAGTCCTGGGTCCAGTCTTGTTCAATGTATTCATCAGTGACCTGGAGGAAGGGACAGAAGGCCTCCTCAGCAGGTTTGCTGATGATACTAAACTGGGGGGAGAGGCTGATACACCAGAAGACTGTGCTGCCATTCAGAGGGACCTGGACAGGCTGGAGAGCTGGGCGGAGAGGAACCTCATAAAGTTCAACAAAGGCAAGTGCAAGGTCCTGCACCTAGGCAGGAATAATCCCATGCACCAGTACAGGCTGGGGACTGACCTGTTGGAAAGTAGCTCTGCCGAGAAGGACCTGGGAGTGCTGGTGGACAACAAGTTAAGCATGAGCCAGCAGTGTGCCCTTGTGGCCAAGAAGGCCAATGGTCTCCTGGGGTGCATTAGGCAGAGTGTTGCCAGCAGGACGAGGGAGGTGATCCTGCCCCTCTACTCCTGGAGTGCTGTGTCCAGTTCTGGGCTCCCCAGTACAAGAGAGACATGGCACTACTGCAGAGAGTCCAGCGGAGGGCTACCAAGATGATTAGAGGGCTGGAGCATCTCTCCTATGAAGAAAGATTGCAAGAGCTGGGCCTGTTCAGCCTGGAGAAGAGAAGATTGACAGGGGATCTCATCAATGTGTACAAGTATCTGAAGGGGGAGTGTCAAGAGGATGAGGCCAGCCTCTTGTCCGTGGTGCCCAGCAACAGGACAAGAGGCAACGGGCACAAACTGAACCACAGGAAGTTCCACCTAAACCTGAGAAAAAACTTCTTCCCTGTGAGGGTGACAGAGCATTGGAACAGGTTGCCCAGAGAGGCTGTGGAGTCTCCTTCCCTGGAGATATTCAAAAGCCGTCTGGATGTGATCCTGGGCAATATGCTCTAGGTGACCCTGCTTGAACAGGGAGGTGGACTAGATGATCTTCAGAGGTCCCTTCCAACCTAAACGATTCTGTGTGATTCTGTGTGAGAGGTACTACTACATGGTGATGGAGGAAAGAGCAACCAATACCCTGTTCTCACTTGAGATCTTCATTGCACAGAAAGCACGGTAAGAAAACTATGACTACTGTAGTCTCAGCTTAAAATGCACTGCTTTCAATCACAGAGCATCACAGGACCCACTTACAGTTCTGCAGAAACAAAAGACTAAACCAGGCACTTGTTTACCAGAAGGAAGCATCTCCAGCATCTCCAGGCACTGAGCAGACTCCACCGGCAAATAGACCTTGTCTTACCTGTCCAGACAACGGTGTAACTTGGTTACACAGACTTTGTCTGTCTGTACTGCAAATGGATGTACCAGCACTTGGGCAGGAGGCCATTCACTTTCGTGCACCCCCAGTAGCACTGCATGCATGCTGCATCCTGACAGACTACTTTGTGCATATTCATCATGCCCTCTTTCCACTGGCCTGCCATTGAATTTTTGGTCACATTCAATATCTTAACCTCCAATGGTAAGGTGCTCAGTCACTTGGATTCAGCATCTCTAAGTTAGTCTACAGTATAGGGGTGATGTTTTCGGTTGAAAGGTCTGTTGCCCCAGCCCAATGGCATTTCTTTTACAAGGATAAAAACATGCACATTCCTCCTACCTTTTATTAGCAATCCATACAGGTAGCAACATACACCCTCAAAAATTATTTGTTCAGCAATTCCCTACCAAAGTACTGTACAAAGTACTGTAATGAATCAAAAAAGGTGCCTAAACACTGTGGTGATGAATGGTGTAAGGACTTTGATAGAATAGATTAATAAAATCAAAAAGATATAGGGACCACCACTCTTCTGGTCCTCTAGTCCAAGAGGAAGAGCCATGATTTTAAAGGAGTTCCAACACATTTTCAGGAATAATATAAGACATGCTCTGAGTTGGATCATTAGAGCTTGAACCTGAGGTGAATGAGGGAAATCCCTCTGAGTTCACTGCAGACAGCACTGACCCCTCAGTAGCCTCTGGACTTGCACCAGTCCAGGTCTTCATGAAGATGCTGAAACTGCAAACTATACATAAAATAGTTCAAATAAGGTTTCTTCTGAAGTGCAAACAGGCAAATCTGTTGAGTACATGCTTCCTTTTAAGTTTATAACTTTAAGTACAACCTCAAAGTTAGACACAAATTAATCCTTTTGTTCAGACAGAACCCCTGAGAGCTGTTCACCCAAATGTGAAATGTAAAACAGAGTTTAACAGATACAATTCCAGCCTCTCTTAATTGCCAGTGCCATAATTCAGCTTTCGCTTAGTAACATGAAATGACTTTTTTACATCCACGCTGCATCCTACAGCATTCAGGAAAAGCAGAGCCTGGTAACCAACCACCTTAAAAAGTCACTGTCCCCTTCAAAGCAAGGTGCAGTTAGCAGGTAGAGTTGTTGCTACTTACTACACCAGCAGATATTACCTGAGGAAAAAAAAGCTTTCAGGTATAAATTCTCCTTTCCTCAAACTATCATTTTCAATACAAGGGCCAAGACATGCCAGTTCATTAGAGAAGAAGAGATGAGGGACCGTGACAACGCTCTCTTGGAAACACTGAGGCCACCTACAAAGGCAACAAGGAGTAAAATGCCTGGATAGACCCACAAGCCAGGCAGCACCCTACCGCTGCCTCAGGCTGTGGAAGAAACCACATCTCACAGCCAGCAGAAATACAGCAAAGGGAGTGTATTTGTTAGCTGCTTCTGCTATTGCTCAGTGTGTGTGTGTATATTAAACCGAAGCCCTGTGTTATGGCAGTTAGACTTATGTCTGAACCGTAGTTATTTGTAACCCAGCTGTGCCCTCATCCCGTGTCTCCCTGTGCCCCAGTCCTGGTGCTGACCCCCACATTCACAGCAGCCTCAAAAGCTGAGGTGGGGGGATCTTTCCCTTTTTATTATTGCAGCATTGTGGGTGGGACACCTCCAGAGAGTGGGGCTGAGCCCTCTGTTTACCTCCCCGTTTGCAGCCTTGCTGTAGCCTGCAGAAAGGAGCAGCCCCTGCTGCTCCTGAGCAGCCTGGGCTGGAGCCCGAGCCCAGAACCTCTTGGTGCAAAAGGGCCATTTAGTTCAGCCAGCGGGCAACAGGTCGGCCCCCATGCGACACCAATGCACACACAAGTATGCTGCTTTCAGGATCAGGCTGGTGTTCGGGCCCTCCCTGTCCCTGCCCCCCATCCTCCCCCCACCAAAAGCCCCAGCCCCATCGCAGCCCAGCCCAAGGCTGTCAGTCCCTGCTCTGTGACATGGCAGCAGTGCTGGCTCCAGCCCCACCACAGCCCTGGCCCTGCCTGGCCTCACTAAGCTCAGTTATCACAGCCCTTCATTGCATATTAGTCTTATTCTCTACCCCCTTCTCCATTGTACTCCCCAAAAGGAGGAATATTAAGAATACATAACAGAGACAAAAAATACAATATGCAAAAAAAGTCCTCCACAAAACTGGTCCCACTTTGATTATTCTCCTTCAGCTACAATTGTGCATTTGTGTGCTAGTGATAGTTAATATCTAGTCCTGATTTCCCTTGTGTCCTAAATCTTCCTATTCTTTTTCAGTTAGAGATGCCAAGGCTCATAAAATCAGAGCTTTCTACAATTAGCTACTGAATGAACACAAACTTCTGTATTGCTGTGCTCACTGCCCAATGCTCTGCATGAAAGCAGAGAGCACTAAGGTAAAGCAAAAGAGAGACTATAAATATTATGTGTATATGTATGCCTACGTGCATACCAGGTGATAGGACCTATGCTCAGCTTATTCAGTGGAAACAAAATAACAGAGATGTTACAGGAGCCTTGACAAAATAATCCTCAGAGATGGGATCTTGATAAAGTGCCTAGACCACTAGCTGCCCAAGACATCTATCATTAGTTGCACCTTTTTAGCTAATGCACTTCTGTGATACCTCCGAAAGCAGAGATCCTTGCTCTGCTTGGCTCCTCTGTGAGATCACAGAATCACAGTATCACAGAATCGTTTAGGTTGGAAGGGACCTCTGGAGATCATCTAGTCCAACCCCCCTGCTCAAGCAGGGACCTCTAGAGCGTATTGCCCAGGATCACATCCAGATGGGTTTTGAATATCTCCAGGGAAGGAGACTCCACAGCCTCTCTGGGCAACCTGTTCCAATGCTCTGTCACCCTCACAGGGAAGGTGAGGGTGGAACTTCCTCAGGTTTAGGTGGAACTTCCTGTGCTTCAGTTTGTGCCCGTTGCCTCTTGTCCTGTTGCTGGGCACCACGGACAAGAGGCTGGCCTCATCCTCTCGACACTCCCCCTTCAGATACTTGTACACGTTGATGAGATCCCCTCTCAATCTTCTCTTCTCCAGGCTGAACAGGCCCAGCTCTTGCAATCTTTCTTCACAGGAGAGGTGCTCCAGTCCCCTCATCATCTTTGTAGCCCTCCACTGGACTCTCTGCAGTAGTGCCATGTCTCTCTTGTACTGGGGAGTCAAAACTGCACACAGCACTCCAGGTGAGGCCTCACCAGGGCTGAGGAGAGGGGCAGGATCACCTCCCTCGACCTGCTGGTAACACTCTGCCTAATGCACCCCAGGAGACCATTGGCCTTCTTGGCCACAAGGGCACACTGCTGGCTCATGCTTAACTTGTTGTCCACCAGCACTCCCAGGTCCTCCTCTGCAGAGCTACTTTCCAGCAGGTCAACCCCCAGCCTGTACTGGTGCATGGGGTTATTCCTCCCCAGGTGCAGGACCCACGTTTTCCCTAGTCTTCCTTTCACTCTTGATGTATTTGAAGAAGCCCTTCTTGTTGTCCTTGACATCCCTTGCCAGATTTAATTCCGAATGGGCCTTAGCCTTCCTTGTCACATCCCTGCACACTCTGACAATGTCCCTACATTCCTCCCAAGTGGGCTGTCCCCTTTTCCACCTTCTGTAGCCTTCCTTCTTCTGTTGGAGTTTTGCCAGGAGTTCCTTGCTCATCCATGCAGGTCTCCTGACCGCTTTGCTCGACTTCTTACTCAGAGGGATGCACCCATCTTGAGCTTGGAGAAAGTGATCCTTGAATATTAACCAGCTTTCTTGGACCCCTCTTCCTTCTAGGGCCCTACCCCAGGAGATTCCCCTAAGTAGGTCCCTGAAGAGGCCAAAGTCAGCTCTCCTGAAGTCCAGCGTTGCAATCCTACTCATTGCCCTGCTCCCTCCTCGTAGGATCCTGAACTCCACCATCTCATGGTCCCTGCAGCCAAGGCTGCCCCCAACCTTCACATCTCCAACTAGACCTTCTTTGTTCGTTAGTACAAGGTCTAGCATTGCACCTCTCCTCGTTGGTGTCTCCACCACCTGAGTCAAGAAATTATCATCAATGCTTTGCAGGAACCTCTTTGACTGTTTGTGCCTAGCTGTGCTGTCTTCCCAACAGATATCAGGGTGGTTGAAGTCTCCCATGAGAACCAGGGCCTGTGATCGTGAGGCTTCTTCCAGCTGTCTGTAGAAGGCCTCATCTATGGCTTCCTCCTGATCAGGTGGCCTGTAGTAGACCCCCACAACAGTGTCACCCATGTTAACCTGCCCTTTAATCCTTACCCATAGGCTCTCAGCTTGCTCTTCATCCACCCCGAGGCAGAGCTCCATACATTCTAGTTGCTCCCTCACATAAAGAGCAACTCCACCACCTCGCCTTCCTGGCCTGTCTTTCCTAAAAAGCACATAGCCAGCCATGACAGCATCCCAGTCATGTGAGCTATCCCACCATGTCTCTGTCACTGCAATGAGATCATGGCCCTGCGACCGCACACAGATCTCTAACTCTTCCTGCTTATTCCCCATGCTGCGTGCATTGGTATACAGGCATTTCAGAGAGCCAGTCAAGCATGCAAGCTTCCCAGAAGAGGTGCAAGAGGATCCTCCGTAGCCATGTCTCATGCTCTTTCCCCTGGTTGTATGCATCTGCTGGAGGCATCCTGACTTGAGCGGTGTTTTACTGACTCCCCTGCCACTATACCATTCCCCTTCCCCCATCTTGCCTAGTTTAAAGCCGTCCGTACCAGGCTGGCCAACCTGTTGGCAAAGACACGCGTGCCCCGCTTGGTAAGGTGGATCTCATCGCTCCCCATCAGCTGTTGATCTTCAAACAGGGTCCCATGGTCATAGAAACCAAAGCCCTGTTGCCAACACCAGCGGCGCAGCCAGTTGTTAACTTGGAAAACTCGTCTACTCCTCCTCCCCTCCTTTCCCCTCACAGGCAAGATTGAGGAGAAAACGACCTGGCCTCCCAGACCCTTAACCACCATTCCCAGAGCTCTGAAGTCCCGTTTGATGGTTTCCAGTTTGCCTTTCGTGTCATTAGCACCCACATGGAAGATCAGCAGAGGGTAGTAGTCTGATGCATGGACAAGCCTCCATCAAGATGCTCTCCATCAGCCAGGCTGACATCTTAGCCTGGTTCTGCCCAAGGACATTGATTGCACTCAGTCTCTGAGGTTGGGACACAGTCTCTCAGGGGCTTTCTGTGCTTGGTTTGTTTCAGTGAGGGTACGAATACCTGTGTGGTCTCTCCATTCATGTCAGGAAATAGCTGGCTGCAGAAGAATTTTTCTCATGCATAAAAGAGCAGTAACCTCCAGGCTGAGAGACTGTTCCCTCCTCCATTTGTAGGGCATACAAATAGATAGCCTATTTGTCACAACCCACTCTAGTGTCTCCTAGTCAAGGCTTGTCCACTCCTATTTCTGCGTTTACATTATGCTAGCTGCCAAAGTGATAGGGACATCCACCCGGTGATGACAGTCTTTATAAATTGCAAATAGGAGTACAGTTAGACTGAATGAGTAAGGCTGATGACTTAATCAGATGATGAAAACTTCTCCAGCTCCACTGAAGTCGAGGGAGACACCAACTCATATCAGGTTTGTGCCCTGCACAATTTTTAGCAGAAAAAGTATTCAAACAGAAATCCCAGACTGGCATATTTTGCATTACCCTGCCCAGCTGACAAGAGTGAAATTTAATTTGCACTAATTATCTTGAAGTGATGAGAGCATGAAATTAACTTCACACTATAATTTAGAACCTGATGATGTTTAGTGTCTAACTCATGCATTAGACACTATGGGCTATATTCAGACTTCTCCTTTTAGACACCTAACTGTAGCACTGCAACACCTAAAATTTAGGCTTCTAGTCCCACTAGGATCATTCAGATTATCCAAATTAAATGCTTTTGTTCCATATATAAGAAACAGTCAGGTGCCTCTGAAAGCCTTCAGAGGTCAGTTCAGTAAATCTAGACTGACCATGCAGAGTCTGCATTTTCTTGTAAGACAATTCAATGGCCCCACAAGGTGAGCCTTGTGATTCAAAACACTGAGCTATCTTTTGAAAGTACGGTCCTATGGGATGGAGGAAGCAGATGCCTCTTATGAGTTAATCTCCGTTAGAAAGGGTAGTTACCAGAAGAGGAGACTGGATCTGCTGGGCCTCCTCAGCCTGAGGGGTCTGAATCCTGAACTCCCACTGACATATGAGTGGTTTATCTCCATGCAGATTGTTGGCTAGTGGCCCTTTTCTTGCTAGTGGTAGGGGATGCAGTTCTGTGTCAGTACTGCCTGTCAGCCAAGGACCCACTGAGCGTCACTCTTGGCTGCACTAGGTATTTGGGGTTGGATGACGAAGGCATTGCATCTGGATTAGGTATTCCACATGCCTTTTGCACTTGTGATTAAGGGCCAATTCTGCGCTCACTGCCTGCCCTGGATGCCTTTCTGCTGACTTTATGGAGCATGCTCCAGAAGCCTCCAAATACTGCTGAATCCCAATGAATACACTCTATTTCCTTTCCATCTTCAGCTTCAATCAATTTTTTACGCTGGTTTGAAGAAAACACAATTATTTAGCTGCTTTACTCAAAGTATAATGTTTGACCCAGTTTTGCTTATTATCTGGCCATGTCTGCTGCACACATTTGTCAGCCCTAGATTACCCAGGTCCTCAGTAAAGCTGTCCAGCTCTTTCTCAAGGCTTAGCTTTGAGACCAAACTTCAGTCCAATCAGCTGCAGTGCAGCAAGCACTTAACTAATAGGAAAGGAGATAAACACATGCTTAAATCCTTTACTAAATTAGTGTCCCAGAGAGGAAGAGGATTACAGCTCATGTTCATTGATTGCATGTGATTTTAAACTATTGTAAGTTCTACTGAACTTCCTCATTAGTAAGCACAGCAGGCCACTCACTGTGAAGAGCACCATTTATTTTATTTCATTATATCAGAATGCAGTTTTATTCTTTCAGTCTATGAAGTTGAGTCTGAACTTTTGTATGGACTCAACTCAGCTTTCTCTTGCTATGAAATCAGTAGCTTTCCATGTGCTTCAGGGGTAAATAAATCACTAAATTCCAACCTGAAGTGAAATTTTGGATGTTAGAAACCTTCAGAAGCTTCACCTCAGCCAGTTGTCCTTACATCACTGGCAGTTCAAGGAGAACCAATGTGTGATATTCTGAGCTGTCCAAGGTATTTTAAGATTATAGAATTAAGCATAACTGTAGTGGTTAAAATGTCTACTTAGCAATTCCTAATTGAATATGCAAATTGCAAAACCTACATTAACATCTCAGAAATGTGTGATTCTGTACCCACTAGTGTTTATTTGCAGTTTGAACAGTTTGTTTCTGGCATTAAAAAAAAAAAAAGGCTTTCAAGCTTGTCCATTAAATTTTTCTACCAGCTGTCACCTTATTAAAAAGTCTGCAGTTATTAATAAAACTACTTTAAACCACTTGCCAGAAATTCAGAATCTCAGAACAAACTCCTTTCCCCCAAGGCTTTATTGGAAAGGTTCTCAGATTCGCTGACAACCTCGAATACATATATCTCATCCTGCCAATACTCCTGCAGTACAGCAGAATCTAACAATATGAACGCAGATTTTCAGGTTTGAAGGTAAGGGCCAATAGGCTGGATTTGTTCCATGAGGAAAGCAGCCAAAACAGTGTGCAGAAATTTTGACAAAGGCCAAAACTATAAATAAACATTTGCCTTTCCTTGTATTTATAAGCAAATGGTTTAAATTAAGTAATAAACCAGAAAGAAACAGAGCTCATGATTTACAAAAGAAAAGGGGGTGGGGGACAGAGGGGAGGGAAGAACACTTATGCAAGCAAACATAAACTTAGAAAAAATTATGAGGTTAATAAACTTATCAATTCTACATCACATAAAGATGAAGTCAGACATCAGGTTACTAAACTGGTACAAATGTAAAGTATTGGGTGGTTGTCAAAGCCCTGCTTATGTGAATTTTGCTAGCTCTGCAACTCCAACTTATTAGGTTGCTTATCTAGAGCTCATCCAACCGGAATTGGCACAGTTTGCGTCCATTTGTTCTGAGCAGGAAATAAAAATGAAAATACTGCTGGATTTGAGCCATGAATCTCTGAAATGTGGGGCAAATAAGGCAACTACCAAGCAGACTGGTATGTAAGTGATACTGAAAGTCTGAAACTAGGGAAAGGAGACAAATTTCACTTTGTTGCACTATTATCAGCAAGAAGGAGAGGAAGAAGCTGTTACACTTCTATTTCTGAACTGAGGAAGAGGGATACTGTGATCATCTCCAGTGGGGAAAAAACCTAGTCTCCCTTTCCACGCAGGGAGAAAGTTTGAAAGAAAGGACAGGCAACAGAGAGGGAGGTAGCATGGATGAGGTTTTGTGAAATGTCTTTGTGATTTTTTCTGTTGTAGAGAAAAATTGCTTACTTCATCTGAAATGAGAAGTTTGATAATGTCTGGGTGGAAATTCAAAGGGCTAGTGGTTCAGTCACCAGTGTGCAAGCCAGTCAGACTTCCTGCTCATGTGTATTTTCCACTAGACGATGACAAATTTGGGAGATTTTTTTCAGCATTTTGATCATCCTTTCTTCTAAACCCAACTCAATATCCAAATTGTATTCAGATGATGCTGAACAGGAAAAATTGTACTGCCAGTCTTGTAAACATTGATAACACTGTTGTTCCAGCTGACCAGCCTTCTGCAATGGTATTTCCATCACTTGAAAATTAACTCAACCAGATAGGTATTAAAAAGGGATCTTCCATTTGAATAACAGAAAAGAAACAAAGAAATTACATTCCCCCAAGGCACATCTCTGTCTTTTCATTCTAGACTTGATATCCATCTATCTGGGTGCCTAAGAGCATCCTAGAGCATGCCTAAGTCCCACCATCCTTCTTCCAGCCTTGTTGGTTCAACTTCTTTGTTCTCTACTAAGTCAAATCAATTTCCATCAAAATTACCAGTATAACACTGTCAACCTGTAGCCCATCTTATCCCTCCCATTTATTTCAGTGCTTTTAGAAACCTAGAGCATTATGTGGCGTCCACTGTGTGACAGATGTGCTGTTTTTCTTAATACCGTTCTTCTAGCATTCAGTTCTTTTCAGTTTACTTACAAGAGATCAGCGCAGACCTTCAGTGAGTTTCCTCCTTACTATAACTGAAAGTCAAATGGAATATCACTCCTTTTCCTCCAAATATATCCTCAGAATGATAACATTTGCCAGAAGTATTTAACAGTAACCACAAGGCTTAGAATAGAGGTGAAAATGATTATGGGTCTATATTTCTATGATAATGATGACATTAAAAATGTCTCACTTCCAGGGTCATCAGCATCTTCAGATTCCACCTCAGTCAGCAAGGTTTCACTCAGTGGCATGTCAGGTCTTGAGGAATTTGAAAAAACTCATTTTCTACATCTTTAGACATCACAAATTCTTACCTTGGGACACTGGAACTTTTGAGATTAATTAACTTTACTTTCTTTATATAGTAATTCTTCTACTTGTTTGTCTCCAAACATTTCCTTCAATTTTAAATAGATTGAGTCTGATAAATGTACGGAGTGATGTCTGACAACCATTACGGACTAATTGCTCATTTGCAGCATAGATGAACAACATTCAGATTTAGTGAAATCAGAGTGAAATAGCTGCCAAGAAAACTCAACAACAAAAGAACAAAGACTGAAAAAAATAAATGATCTCACCAGTTATGCAGAGAACCACACTGTGAGGTGCCTTCCCACCTGATGTTATCAGGGTCCTGAGTGCCTCAATAGTCCTGAGTGGCTTTGACGAGCCTCCCCTGGGATGCCCCACCTACATCCCCTGCCCAGGGCCCAGGACTCCATTTCAGCTCCACATCCAGTCCCTGACCCACCTGTGCTGCAGGTGTGCTTGTCCACAGCCCTGCCTCCTAGGCAGACCTCTGCCCGATGCTTGGGTAGCTCATGTACAGAAGGTTTAGTTGCAATATTGGTTCAGGATGCAATAACAGACGCCAAGACTAGCAGTTTAAGGCAAACTAGCTTACTGTGAAATTAAAGAATAATAGTAAAGACACACAAATATTATCATGATTCCAGCCAAAACAACAATAAACCCAGTTATCCAATAATACCAAGCTAGGGTTAATATCTAGGCATGCAAGTACTTACAGAATGATGGACACTTGGTAAGCTTGCAGGAACCAGAGCATGGTTTCTTCGGGCGAGCGACTTGGACTAGTCAACGGGGTCAGGAAGTTCCAAACTCCTGGGTCAGTTGGATCAGTCCCCTTCGTTCGCTGAGTTGCAGAAGCACTATCTGGACTCCTCAACCCATTATTACCCTGTTACAGCCTTTGGGCTATTTTTCCCTCCTAGAGTTTTGCAACTCTCTGTGCATATGGTCCTTTGTCAATTCTGGTTATCAGGAGTGTGCATATTTTGGTTATTTGGGGGGGTGGGGAGGGAGTGTGCAGGACACGCAATTACAGCATGAGGCAATAGTAGCCTAGAGTTGCATTACAGCTTGTGTCCTGGATGGACCCTTTGAGCACAGGTGGCAGCTTGTCTCCAGCCCTGCCTCTGGCCTTGTCTCTTGGATGGACTTTGGTCCCACATCACAGTCTTGTCTCCAGCCCTGTCCTCAGACCCGTTTCCTTTTGTTCCTGACCAGATCCCCTGGATGGCCCCTGGCCTAGTTCACCTCTGTGTCATGCCACTGGCTGTCAATGGACACCCTTACCGGCCCCGGCTTGGCCCACCGTGGTCCGACTCTGTGGGACAGCACCTGACGGTGAGGGACACCCTCAGAATCCAGCCCTCAGGGCCCTCGCTGCCCTGAAGAGATATTTCTAGACTTGAGTATGTTAATCCTGAGCCACACACATTTCTTGAACAGTTGAATTTATCCATTTAATAGCCATGACAAACGATTCCCTTTGTTTCTCTTTCCCAGCTAGGCTTTTATAACATTTCTAAAACTCTCCTCACTCTCTTTTACCTTGTTCAACATAGCATTTGTAGCAATGGGCTGAAGTTAGGGGACAATGTCTTTAATAACTGACTTAAAGTGTGCATAACAAAGACTTGAGGATTACACAGAAGTTGCAAAAACAATAACAAAAAAAAACAAAATTGAAAAGAGGAAAACATCCTCAAAAAAAGTCTTTACAAAACCAAGACACTCTGGGAGATTTGTCAAACTTACTTTGCAAACTACCTGAACCAAAAGCCTCTGCATCTCCAGAGCGTCCCAGAATAAATCTGCCACCTACCTTTCCCAAGAATCCTGCTGCTCACGTTTTTAACATCCCTCATTGTCTCCAGCACTTTTGCATGTTCTTCTCACCTGAACCCATTGAGAACAGGCAGCTCGTAAGACCCTATGGTCCTCAGCCCAGACTAAGGAGATGCTCCTCATATTCACTGTGAGCCCCAAAATAGGACAAGCTGCCAGGAAGCACTAGAAGAGACAAAAAGGAGACTGCTGTTCCTTGCTTGTTACCCTGTAGTCTTTGCTTATACTGCCTACTAAGAGCAGCATCTTGAAGTGTTAGACAACTTTGGAATTTGTTTTTGGTTTTGTTTTCCTCACTGATTTAGGTCAGGTAGAGAGTCTGTAGACGTAACTGGAGTATTTGGGCTGTTGTGACTTCACATTAAAATGTATTTTTAAAAAACTGTGTTTTTATGTTAATGCCACTACTAGCAAGATCTTGCAAACTAATGGCACAGTTGCACTACAGGCAAAAAACAAAATATTAAAAAGTAAAGCTGTTAACCTGAAAGCACTTAAGGGAACATATAGGTTTATTCCTATGCGCTGCTACTTTACTAAAAGTTACGTTTGTAGAGAAGTACTTATATCAACAAAGAAAAGTGTCTATTTTTCTATTAAGCCTTTTTAATGGCATGGAATCATTGTCACTGTGAAAAATGGAAATGATTAGACTTTCAATAGAGTAATAGAGTGACTAGACTTTTTAATACACACAGACTATCATTTTCAAAATGATGAATCTAAAATTAGGCTTCTAAGCTTTCATACATGGGATTTTCAAAAATACTGGGCTGGTTTAAGAATCTCTTTAAATTCTAACTACAATTCCTAATAAAGAATAGCTGTTAGCTTAGCTCTCTTGACTTGTTGAAGTTATCGGAAAATGCCAACAGACACAGCTATGGCAGGGACAATTTGTTTATCAATTTCAAATTTTAGTACGTTTTGTTCTTCACCGTTTTTTAATAGCAAGCATTAAATTGATCACTAAAACAATCTGCATCAAACCAGAAATTCTACTAGTTATTACAAATCTAATAGAACAGGTACAAGACAAAACATTAACTGTTCATAGTTTTAAAGTAGGATGAAAAAACTAGCTGTATATATTAAAATTGATTTTTCTAGGGTATGCATACAGGCATTTGTATTCATCTTGTTAAAGTGGAGGTTCTACCAAATACCTAACATAAGGCTACAGAAAAACAGTTCATTAAAATATTTTCATTGTTTTATACACATTTTTCTCTATACTGACATGGCAATAATTAAACCTAAATAAATTTTAGCCATTATCAAGCAATTTCCAATACAAAGATATGGGACAAACACAATGCAGGTTTGTGCGTGTGTGTCTCTGTGTGTGTGCGCGCATGTTCCCCTAACAACTATTTCCATTAATTGAAAATGTGGATATCCATTTGTTACCAGATATCTTCAGTGGATGAACTAGATTTAGCGCTAGTCACATAACTCATTATCAGCTGTGAAGCAGCAATGCACTTACAGCGATTCAGGAAATCTTATTCTCCAAAAATGGATGCTGACATGGCAGGTATTGAGTCCGTACAGATCCAAATCTCACCTGCTTCTGAAGAACTGCGTAAATGCTCCATGCTGGGATCCTTCAGCTGGGATTTAGCTATTTCATGACACATCCAATCTGTGCTGATAAAAGAAACAGTTCTAATTTAAGATGCTTACACAACCAGGGTGAACGGAAAATAGGGTGTAGAGAAGATGCACCATCTCCTTCACAGCCTTTAGAGGGTTTCTTCTTGAGGAAACTTCTCCTTTGGTAAAACAGGAGAAAAGCTATGCACCCTTTACAAACACAAAGACCTTATTAGAACTGAGGCAGTTGCATTCTGCTAGATAACATAAACATTTAGTGATTTTTTCTGGGACTGGGGGGCTCAATCCTTCACTGTTGTCCAATTGAACTGGCCTCAAAGGATCCACTGGAATAAACATACCTGAAAAGCAACCACGGGCTTCTTAGTGTATTTGCACAGTGGACAAAAACCCTAAAGGAATTTCTTCTTCCATCCACATCATCCTACTTCTTTGAAAATATACAGTTAACCTTTTGCTACTCCCCAGTAGAATATACTGCAAAAATTTCTTTCTAAAACAACTTTACTGCCTTTAAAAGATTGATCAGCTGAGGAAGTCCTCAAGTATATTCATGTTTGAAAACTACAAATTACTAGCAAACATGTTACTATAGAATAAATTCTCAATTTTTTCTCCTTGATAAGAGTTTTCACAGAGGAAATTCTCAAAAGCTTCCCTGATAGTCTCAAGCCGGACTATCCTGCATTATTCTGTGGCTCAACCTGGCTACTTTTTATAAGAGGATATCATCTAACTCATCTAGTATCTGCCATCTAGAACATAGACTGCTTGTCCAGGCTCTTTCCACAGTCAACAGAAAGCTCGACACTGCCATAAGGCACCTCATCCCATCCTCAGACAAGTGTCCCAGATACACAGGCTGGGTCACAGAATCACAGAATCGCAGAATCGTTTAGGTTGGATGGGACCTCTGGAGATCATCTAGTCCAACCCCCCTGCTCAAGCAGGGACCTCTAGAGCATATTGCCCAGGATCACATCCAGATGGGTTTTGAATATCTCCAGGGAAGGAGACTCCACAGCCTCTCTGGGCAACCTGTTCCAATGCTCTGTCACCCTCACAGGGAAGAAGTTTTTCCTCAGGTTTAGGTGGAACTTCCTGTGGTTCAGTTTGTGCCCGTTGCCTCTTGTCCTGTCGCTGGGCACCATGGAGAAGAGGCTGACCTCATCCTCTCGACACTCCCCCTTCAGATACTTATACATGTTGATCAGATCGCCTCTCAAACTTCTCTTCTCCAGGCTGAACAGGCCCAGCTCTCGCAGTCTTTCTTCATAGGAGAGGTGCTCCCGTCCCCTCATCATCTTTGTAGCCCTCCACTGGACTCTCTGCAGTAGTGCCATGTCTCTCTTGTACTGGGGAGCCCAAAACTGCACACAGCACTCCAGGTGAGGCCTCACCAGGGCTGAGGAGAGGGGCAGGATCACCTCCCTCGACCTGCTGGCAACACTCTGCCTAATGCACCCCAGGAGACCATTGGCCTTCTTGGCCACAAGGGCACACTGCTGGCTCATGTTTAACTTGCTGTCCACCAGCACTCCCAGGTCCTTCACTGCAGAGCTACTTTCCAACAGGTCAACCCCCAGCCCGTACTGGTGCATGGGATTATTCCTCCCCAGGGGCAGGACCTTGCACTTGCCTTTGTTGAACTTCAGGAGGTTCCTCTCCGCCCACCTCTCCAGCCTATCCAGGTCCCTCTGAATGGCAGCACAGTCTTCTGGTGTGTTAGCCTCTCCCCCCAGTTTAGTATCATCAGCAAACCTGCTGAGGAGGCCTTCTGTCCCTTCCTCCAGGTCACTGATGAATACATTGAACAAGACTGGACCCAGGACTGACCCCTGGGGGACACCACTAGCCACAGGTCTCCAACTTGACTCCGCACCACTGACCACAACCCTCTGAGCTCGGCCATCCAGCCAGTTCTCAAGCCACTCACTGTCCACTCATCTAGCCCACACTTCCTGAGCTTGCCTAGAAGGATGTGATGGGAGGCAGTGTCCAAAGCCTTGCTGAAGTCCAGGGAGACAACATCCACTGCTCTGCCCTCATCTACCCAGCCAGTCATCCTATCATAGAAGGCTATCAGATTGGTCAAGCATGATTTCCCTTTGGTGAATCCATGCTGACTACTCCTGATCACCTGCTCCAGATGCTTAGTGATGACCTTCAGGAGGAGCTGTTCCATCACCTTTCCAGGGATGGAGGTGAGGCTGACAGGCCTGGAGTTCCCTGGCTCCTCCTTCTTGCCCTTTTGGAAGACTGGGGTGACATTGGCTTTCTTCCAGTCCTCAGGCACCTCTCCTGATTGCCATGACCTTTCCAAGATGATGGAGAGTGGCCTAGCGATAACATCCGCCAGCTCCCTCAGCACTCGTGGATGCATCCCATCGGGGCCATGGATTTATGGATGTCAAGTTTGGACAAAAGATCTCTAACCTGATCCTCCTCAACCAAGGGAGAGTCTTCCTTTCTCCAGCCTTCCTCTCTTGCCTCCAAGGTCTGGAATTCCTCAGGACTGGCCTTAGCAGTGAATAGTCAGTCGCCCCTGCAGCTGTCTCTGTGGGGTAGCCTAGCCTCTGCACCGGGCAGCTGCCATGTCAAACACTTACCTAACTCAGGTGTCCCGTGCCACCTGAGACTGCTGGCTGTGTCCTGCCTGACTGCCTCTCCAGAAGGAATCTACCTGCTCCTGCACTATTTCTGCCTGCCTCAGGTGGATGCCCCACATACCGTCTCAGATAGCACCAGATGCTATATGAGATTTTGGCACCTGAATCCTTTGCCTTTTAGATGCCACATGTTTAGTGTTTGGTGAAATATTTAGCATGTGAACACCAGAAAATTATATCCACTGTGTATCATCCCCGTTGATAAAACCACTAGCATGCAATTGTGTTTTAAGTAGGGGTTGCCATAATTTTCTGGACAAAGATACAGCTAAGCATGCACAAGCAAACTTTGTAAACAGGTCAGCTGCTTTGTGTCCCCTATCCTCTCCTCTTTCACACAGTCTCTTAGCAATCTCACAAGCAAAATCTTAGCTAGGCTGTCTCCTCCTTCTCCTTCATTTTTTCCAATAACGCTTCCTTTCTCCTCTTATATGTCTTGCCATTAAAAGCAGTAGTAGTGGTACTATCATGGTCATGACTGACATCATCATCACTGCTTGTGTTGCTATGGTAATGCAGCATTGTCATTGTTGTTGTCATTATTTATTTGTAGTAGTATCTCAAAGTTTCAGCTCAAAACAGTGACCTTGGTGTGTAAGTTTCAGGAAATAGTATCTGTCCTGGAGAGTTCAAAGTCTAAACAAGTACAGAGACAGAAAGTAGGAGAAAAAGAAAATAAGATTGAATGCAGACATCTGTCTTCTCAAGCAGTGCCTTCTTCATAATTTTTTTATTGAGGTAATTTCTTTTGAAAAATTAGCACGACTCTAAATGGTATTAACTGTGCTAACGTATGTCGTCCAGCATGCCCCCTTACTGTCACAGTACCCGCATGAGTCTCCCACAAGCAGTGGGAACTACTCTGCCAGACCTGTCAGCCAGTTCTGGATCCACCTTCCTCTCGTGCCTCCCAGCTTAAGGTCAAATTTTAACAGATTTTTTAAAAATAAACCAACCAACAAAATTATACCTGTATCCTGAGAAATTCTTTACCTATTGCAAGATTTAATTCAGCTGACCAAATAAAATAATTAATCAAAAGTAAAAGATGGTAGTAATGCAATACAGAGATAAGCATATCTTTCACCTAGGTATTTTTAATTTAGTGACTTAATTTAATATTTAATTAAAGTAATTTAATATTCTTTGCTTCTGGTTTGTAAATCCTTCAGCATGTTTTAATCATTCCATTTGATTTTCCATTTTCCATTAATTTCTGTCAGAGAAGCACTGCTTTAAGATTTCAGTAATCTAATCTCCTATTTATTCTTGCTGATTTATGACTTAAATTTAAAATTTGGTTTGACCTTTGACAATTTAATCTGGTTCTTAAACAAATACTATATGGTGCTGGAGCCAGTTCTCTGTTACAGGAGACAATAGTCTTCGTCTCTTTCCAGAAATCGTCTTTCAATTCTTTCAAAAACATCATAAAAGTGTATAGGCTGAGGCTAACTGGTTTACTCTAAAGTGAGTTCTCTGAACACAGGAAAGATTTCCTTCTGACATATTGCTGACTTCTGCAAGGATTATGGAAATAATACATAGTGCATCTTACAGTCAGACGTCTTCAACATCCTCATATACAATTGTTATCTTACTCAGTCTTTTACCTGGTATAAATACACGTACTTAAAAAAACATCAGTTACAAGCATAACAGAATCGTTACGTCAGTTGATGTTAACTAAACAAAGTAGAGACAAATGTATTAACCATCTAAAAATGTAGGTTCATGGATAGACAGAAGCAACTGGACACAGAAGCAACTACAAAGCAAGAAGCAGATGGTGAACAGGAAAATTTTCATGTGTTACATCTAAAATCGATTGGGTCGGTGTGAGAAGACCTGATTTAGTAAGTTTGTTCAGATTTACCTTAGTGGGATTCTATGGCAGAGCAAAACAAAAATTGTTGTAATGAACGAACATAGCAATCTTGCTGAGGTTCTGTACCAGTGAATAAACTGTAAGAAAAGAGAATGAAAAGGAATACTTTCCAAAAGAGATGGGGGAAGGGGAGGATTAAGCTGTAAAAGTCCTACAATAATTTTCATTTCAGCCATTCCTGGACAATTCAGTGGACAGCTACTTTCAAGTCATGGCAAAATCAATGAGCTAAAATTAAAGTCCTCCTTCTGGAAAGGCTGTGCAGGGCATTCTGATGCGCTATTACAATATGGGATGACTGAACAACAACATAGAGGCACACAGTGAAACAGCAACAATAATTTCCAAGCAGTTTGAGACGATTTAGCCAGGTAGTGAACTTCAGGAGTAGCTGGGATAGTTTAGCCCACATACAAAGCTTCAGATAGCTCAGTCGTCTACTTTACACCAATACAGTTGGTAGTGCTTTCTTTTCTCTTATATTGTAGGAAACTTCTGTCTGGAAATTTGCAGTCTTTTTACTGCACTGCTAACAATACGCACTGCAATTATTTGGGCTGCCACCTTCCAAGGCTCTCCAGTCACTTCCATCACCTCGCTGGCCTGCTTCCAGTCCCAGTGTGCTTGCATAGGCAGTCCCTATGGTCGCTAAGTCCTGGTACCACTACCATCCACCAGACTCCTCTCCCAGGCTGTTTTTCCAGTTTCAGTTGTTCTACCCACTCTATTTGAATCCAGCAGTTCTGTGGTCTGTCTTGGCCAGATTCAGCAGCGGAGCCATTGAGAGCTCGGGAAAGACATTTCCCTTCTCTCCTGTAAGAAGTGTAGACCTCACGTGGCCTGCAGTTGTTTGAAGCTGCAGGGAAAATCCTGCTCGGTTTAGCTCTCATCTGGAACATGCCCCTCGACATGGAATAGCAAAGATATACAGCTTGCTAAAATCTAGGTTTCTGTTCCAAGCACATGGTTTGAAGATCTACTTCAAGAAAAGATTATCAAATGTTTCAGTGGAGAGAAAATGACATGTTTTTCCCTGAGCCTCTCACTTAAGACAAATGATCCATTTGACTGAAGATCTCCTCTTCCCTCCTTCAAAAATATCCACCTAAGGCATACTACTTGCCTAGAAAAGTTTCATCCAAATGAAATTAAAGTTCAGTACCCAGATAAGAATTAAATACACGATCTTAAAATGGGGAGTATTAAGCAACCTGAACAACACTGAATGGTTCCATATCCACTAATACCACTAATTTACTTTCTCAATAGTATGAGAAACCACATTATTCCGGCAGTTTTCTAGCAATATGAAACATTAAACTTGTCTCAATGTCATATTGTCTATTTTTTCATACGAAAAAATATCTGAAAAACAATTATGAATGTTTTATTTGCTTAAGAAAAAGAAGGATGGTCTGCCTCCGAAAATGTCCTGATCATATTACTTTTGTGAACCAACATTCTTCTGTGTGCTGGATCAAAAAATGAATTTTGGTACCTAAGTAACTGCACTGCCACACTTGCAACTACATATGCATAAGGCAGTCACTGCGTGCCACTTTATAACTATTTAAATGAAAAGAGGAACATGAATTCATACTCAATGTGTGTTTAGACTGGCAATTTGTTAACACCTAAGGGCTGAAAAATGCACATACAGCACAAATGCTCTTGGAAGTAACAGCATCTTTTACAATCTCAGTGAGGTTAAACTGCAATGCAAATTAGCTAATAAATAACTTAATTAGTATTTCTTTCAACTCAAATACCTAATAAGAAAAGAAAAGAACAGAAAGCAACTGCTACCCAGTCCTTGTGTGGAAAAAGTCAACACTACGTAAATGAATACGAGAACAAATCACTGTAGAAGCAAGAGATGTTATTGCAATATGTTTGAAATGGAAAGTATATCCACTGAAAATACACAGTTACCTACACAATGTAATCAAAGGTAAAAACACCTATGCAGTAACCTGCAAGTAAAACAATTATAAAAAATGTATAATATTGACAGCTCAAGAGATGCATTAGTACAGTTTCTCAATACTTCACAGTCAACACAGCCTCACTAGTTCCACACTGCATATTTTTCTAAGGCCCTATCAGATAGATAAATACCTTTCAAGGATTCTGGCCCCTCTCTTTGGGAGTATGACTCAGAAGGCTAAATGAAAAACAGTACCCAAAAAGCACTTAAATCCAATGTTTGGATCCTTTCGGAAATATCTTTGTAGATTGAAGTAAAACACTCAGCACGTAAAGCAATGTATTTATATTTCAGAAGAAGGGAGGAAAGTGCAAAATAAGTGCTCCGGCCATAGCCTCAAGCAATGCAAACATACACGGTGTCTGAACAGCCAGTCAGTTCACAGAGACTATATAAATGAATCTTTTTATGGTCGGTTTGGCTACTGTCCTTCAAGGGGAATCCAAGACAGCTGTGGACATACTTGCCCTCCATCCCTACAATGTCCAGGCAACCTTTTTTGGCCCCCCAAGCAGAATACAGTAAATGATTTTGGAAGGTTGCACCCTACTCTCTCCCCACTGAAAGACAAAGGTAGCAGCTCTCTCCCACAGTGAGCTGTGGTAGGGTCCCAGTCTACTGGCAGCGCTGTCTCTTCCCCATTCTCCTCTGATGTCAATCCTCAGTTTTCAACTTGCTGGTGTATATAAATCCCTGTTATACAAAAAGATATTTCATCCTTCAGTCTCCCTCTTCATGAGCAAACCACAGAAGGAACCCAGAAGAAGGAAAGGCAGGTTGTTTCTTTACTCTTCCAGATCAGTACAAAATCAAACTTACAGAAGGTATTACCATACTTAAATAATGTTTGTGAAATACTTCTAAAGGCTATGTTGCAGAGTATAAATGCAATTTGTTTACATTCTCAGATGACTCTTCTCCTGAAGGCTTTTCAAGCTTGGCTACTGCACTTGCCATTCAGTTTCCACCACTGCTCCTGCAGGAGTGCTTATTCCTTCTGCAGACTCCTCCAGCTAGTGGGATCCCAAACACGAGAATCACACGTGGGGCCACCTGCCAGGTGTATTTATTTGGTTGTGCAAAGGGAGAGAGCTAGATGAGCGAACAGTTACCTTACCAAGGAATGGTGCAGGGTTTGGGGGCTAGAGGAGAGTACAGGGATCTGAGGAGCACAATGCCACAGCTTCTCCTGCCCTTACATATCAGGTTCAATTGGGAGACAGACTGCAGAGCTGTTGGTCATGGATGGGAGCCCTGAGCATAGGAAAGGTATCAGCAGCACTAATATGCGAGACATGATATGACAGCAGGCAAGTGTGAGGAGACAGGTGCTAAAGGATCTTGCACTCACTGCAGGAGACTTAACAGGTCAGTTTGCAATCTGTAGAGTACAAAAGAAAAGCAGAAGGTACAACAAATCCATCTGGGAACCCTAGCGCCATAGAGAGATATAGATCTGACAAGCAGTGCAACTGAAAGGTCTGATTTCTTAAGTCTCAACAGACTGAGACGCTAGAATTGTTATCATGTCAACAGCACAGAACAGGAGTGGAGAGAGGCCACTGCCAGCTGTCTGCACCACACAGTTCCCACCACCAAACACTGAACACAGATGCTGGCAAGTGCAAAAGACTACTGCCACAACGAATGGCAGTAATTGCCACTCAGTCACTGTGCACTACAGTTTCTGCACAGCTATATTTTTGGCTGGCTCTTGAGTAGGTAAAGTTAAATTCTGCTTTTCTCTGTTTTATAGGGACCTGCAAAGAGATCATAAACTGATTCCAAAATTAGCTCTAGGTCTCCTTCCATTCGATGTGTCCCCTCAAGAGCTTCTCATACACCTGTGCACTTTCCAGTAGCCTCTAACCATTGCTGTTTATCGTTTAAGTATTTAAGGGGCTCCCTTGAACGTTCAGCAGGAGGTTATGCTATGATGTGGATCTATGTTCCTTGGCTTTCTCTTCCTGTCGGGCATAATCAGTTTGAAAAAGTATTGGATTATGAATATAACTTCTGTTGACACATAGTAATGCTGCCTCTGCTCTGGAATCACGGTATTGTTTCCAAAACAGTTAATTATAGGTATTTCTACATATGCTGCCAGTTATTTCTGTATGTAATATTACAGAACCCTCACAAGGATCACTATGGAACTGGATATATCCGTAGGCGGATGTAGCAGTTTAATGAAGCCGTTCCCAAGCCTGATGGAAAAATTCCAGAAGCACCTTAACTTTAGAGGAAGGCATCTCCGAATTACACATTTATGGAAATATCAGTCTTCTTGCTGCAGATACTGAAGTGCAATTACATCTAAAATGTGGAATAATTATTTTTCTACAGATGCCCATTATCACATACCTGGGAGCTAGCAAGGCCAATTAAAAGAAAATTAAGCTTTACAGGCCAAAGTCACCACTCACTATTAAGCAACTGCAGAAGACAAAACAGTTTTAGCATACTAAGAATTCATAAAACTCTAGTGTATCCTACCACTTACAAAAAAAGTAAGTTATGGAAAAAGACAATAAATCCTGTTAAGCGAGCATGTGTAGTTTCCTTAGAAGGTTATATTCCTTTACCCTTGAGAGGAGATTTTTTTTTATTACAAAACTATGAAGAAGCAGGGATCAGTAAGAATCAGAAACTGTTTAGAGACTCATTTGCTTTCAGCTGAGCACCAGAAAGGAAAAATCCTTTTGGCCTGAAGGTGAAGAGAAAACTTGAGGATGAAAAGAAAACTAGAAAACAGAAAAACACCATGTCATTGAAGATAAAAGTTTCGTTTATGGCATTTCATTTATCTGGATAACTCGATAAAAGAATATAGCGGATATTTATTTCCAAATTTAATTCATACATGTTTTTTTCATAGGGATGTGCTCTCTTGACTTTTTCATAACCTACCGAGATAAACATCCTTAAAATAGACCCTCCAGCACTTTCAAAAACCAGCCTTCCATCTATAATTAACAATGTTTTCTTCTTCGCAGAGTCTTCCCAGTGTTTTGACCTATCTTCTACATGGATTTCAATAATACCATTTATTATCCTCTTTATTATGTCTAAAACGGCAGACAGTCTGTCATATACACAGCTTAAAATGCAATAATCGGGAAAAGAGAGTCCCTAGATTTGTCTAGCAATAACTCTGCAGTTACAGCCTGATCTGAGCATACGTTATTCCATCATACCACCCAAAACAAGACTGGCAAGGAGAAACCTGAAAGCTTCTGAAATATTTCCAGAAACAACTTAATAGATATGATAATGTGGTACATTAATTAGTGTTTAAAGCTTGCCAAAGATTTAAACGAGTGACAACTGGTCAGGTTGCCAGCTAAAAGTAATATGGGTACAGAAATTACACACCTGAATGCTATTTTTTCCCTAGTGAAACAGAAGAGAAGAAAAGGGGAGATGACTCATTTAAGATGATCTGTGCAATTAGAAACAAGCTAGGTTTCAGACTCACAGAGCCAGCATTTCTTACGTAACAATGTGGAGCATAGGGTGAGTTACACTTTCTAAGTTGTCCCATGGACAATAGGACTAATCAAACTAATTTCCTAGAGATTTGTGCCCTTCTTCTCCTGCTCTTTGCCATTCCCGGTCCCTAATTCTGGTACTCCCTGGCTCTTGTTTGACACCCCTCTAACGGGGGGGCACAAGAACAACTGCAGAGAGTACAAGCATAGGCCACAGTACATGATGCAGCCAGTTAGTTACGAATGTTCTGCCTATTGCAAACATCTGTTAGCAGCTAATTGACTCACAGTGCAGAAATGATTAGTTCTGCCACACTGGGGCAACAATTTGGGTTTCTCTTGCTCACAGTAACTGATTTTCACCAAAGTTTTGAAATCTTAATTATCTTAAAGACTTGCAGTTTTTCATGTGTGGTTTAACTTGCCCAATAGGTTTAAAAGATACTAGGGAGAAAAAGCAGGCTAAGAATAATAGATGCATTCTTGTTTCTGATGGAATATATTACTGGGACTGTGATATCTGATTTGTATGTTTGACTGCAGTTCAAGGGAAGTTTGGTAAAAGTGACTGGCTGGTCAGCAGGTGCTCCATTCAGCCAGCTATGCACGAACACCCAGATTTAGGTATGATCTACTACTGAATTCATATTGGCTACTTAATTTTGTCTACCTACCCATTTGCTGCCACATAGGACTCTGAAACAGGTTTATATTGCCAAAACCGTACTAGCAGAGCCCATAGCTAACAACATACATCAACTTCAAAAGTTAATAACTTTAAAGTTATCTTCATAATTTCAAAGTTACCTTAGGGGAAAAATGATCACGGAGAGAGAGAAAAGGGAAAGGGAAAACTCCAGCAAGTGGCCAGTCAGGAAGAAAAGTAATGGGCTCCTTGGACAAGCATCCTCCCCTGGGACATTCTCCCCAGCACAGCCGATGGTAGGGATGAAAATGATGACGGTGATTTTTGCTGCGTGTTTTTCCCAGTATGATTTATTTTTTCATCAGGACTCACGTGAGCTGCTTGCTCCTATTTATAATCCTTAGCACTGACTGGAGCAGGCTTAATAGGGTGCAAATGTTGCATGCTGATGGGTTGCTTTTGCACATGCATATTATTGGATAACATTTATCCAGTATTTACTACTCACTACCCAGTTATGCACTGAATTTTGCTTTCCTCAAATATAAACTAAAAACTACAAGACAAGGTGTAGGAAAGGGGAAGAAAGAGGAATTAATTTCACACTAGTGGCAACTGCTTCCCATGAGGGCCCACCATAACAGTAGTACAGTAGCTTGCAGGGGCTTTGAAGCTCACACCATGAGGATAACAGCATGAGACCCACAAGGGAATGGTTACTGCCTCAGAAGCTTAGGTGGAAGGATAGACAGTCATGAGCAGAAGGCAGGTTACAGGACTGGAAATGAGAGGTCTTTAGCATTACACACATGAAGACACCTAAGGCACTGTGCAACACATTGAACTGTCAACATTCAGCTTACCATTTGTGGAGTTTGCTGAGAGCACTTCTGAGTATGAAAACCAGTGAACAAAACCAAAATCTATTATTGCATACCATGGAATTGTCTGCTTCCCAACGGTATAAATCAGTGTCAAGAAATAGATATACAGCACATCCACAGCTATAATGGCTTAAAAGCACT
Source organism: Struthio camelus (assembly GCF_040807025.1). Lineage (NCBI taxonomy): Eukaryota > Metazoa > Chordata > Aves > Struthioniformes > Struthionidae > Struthio > Struthio camelus. Next base: position 122,753,352 of record NC_090942.1, on the reverse strand, counting down.
AAACTTTCTCCTTCCTTGAGATTTCAAGGCCTGAAACTCATCAACTGCGGCATCTCACAGAGTTAGTCTCCTGATAGCACTATAGCACTAGCAAGCGCTGCGCAATGCCCCTGCAGGCTCATTCCCCCTCCCTTCTTAGCTGTATCCTGCACTGTGGTCATAGCTGCAGGGCAGCATCAAACTTAGTTAGTATCTGGTTATCAAGTGGCAACAAAACCCTTCGTCCAGGAGCCATGAGGAAACATGCAGTGTAACTCACAAGGCGTAGACCTAGGAAAATAATTTGCTGCCTCTTCTTACAAGTGAACCATCCAACCACCTCACTGGCCAGGAATGTGAACACGAGATGTGGAGTGGTGAAGGCACTGCCTGACTGGAGTTGTAAGAGCACATAATGCCAGCCACGTATGTGATGCACCCATGACAAATGAGTGACTCGCTGAAGTCAATGGTCTGCATATCTCACCTCCCTTCTCAGATGCATTGGAACTGGGTAGGTTTAAGCCTGACGCACACTGTGGCAAACTCATTAAAATGCATGTAATGTGAAACCAAGTCCCCAGCTCATTTACCATAGATGGAATTATTCTGTTTTAGAGCAGCTGAGGACCTGGACACACTGCAGAATGAGAGTGGAGAATGCGAGTTTAGGTTGTCAGTCAAACTGGCTTCCCAGCTCAGCTTGGTCCCCTGCGAAGGTACATGTGTATAGTCCTGGCTACATGCAAGCAGAGAGTCCTCTCATATGCACATAACCTTCATCTACATGGGGCATATGCTTTCCAGGCCTCGAAACATGCCCCCAGAGCCAACACAGCTGCAGTGTCAGTAGTGGCAGGGCAGGACACAGCCACGGTCTCTACCCTGACTAGAAAAAAGAGGTGATCCTGTGAAGCTATAATATTGATGCCTCTCCCTATTAAATTCAACTGTATATATGTCCCAATTAGTCTAGTATTTTCCTCTGCTAGGTCAACCGGGCACCTGCAATATTTCACTTTCGACAAGGAAGATGTCTGGAAATACTAACAGCCTTGGACTGTAACTTTCTCATGAGGAAGATCTGTATGCTGGATAAGGGGGATGGTGTAGAAGGACAGGAATATGGAATTTCTAAAGAATGGGTTAATTTGTGAGAAAGAGAAACAAGAGGACGAAACAGTAGAAAGCTTAAGCAATTTGATAGCAAGAAAATGTTAGTAGGAGTGCATTTTGTACGTTTGAAACAAAAGGAATAACAGACAAATTCTGGATACCTTTCTCACCTTTATGTCCCCATTACCCACAATTTCCACTGAGCATGACACCTCTGGCAGCTGCCATATGCTTCCTCTGTGTGCCACCTAGATCCATTAGCAGTGCGGTTTCCTGATCTCTTGCCCTCCGTATGTTGGGAAGGAGAATGTGATCCCCAGATTACCTCTGCTCAGCACAGCAGCCGCGAAGCAGGACAAGAGCTAGAGCACTTTACGATGCCCTGACGGTGCCTCCTGCTCCAGGCAGCCTTGCCAGAAGACGTCCTCTTGCTGCAGCCTGCTGCGGCCATTCCTTGCCCCCAGCATGGTCCCTGCAAGCAAGCAAGCATGCCCCATACTCTCTCAGTGAGATTTTGCACACAACTGTGGTTAATGCAAATACTTTATGTAGAAATGAACTGACTAACCACAAATTGTTAGATGCTTGTGTGAAACTGAATGTTGAAATTCTCCATTTGGCAGCCATTAACATTGCAGTGCTGCGAGGCCCTGGTCTCGCAGCAAATCTCTCTCTGCCACCGTATTTAATGAAGAAATGGTTACAGACTGCAGATGATACCAGCTGTGTCCACACTCCAGACAGCAGCATTGCAAAGAGGCACCAAAGCTAGTTTTATCACATTGAGCTGCCCCTACAGCAGCTGATCTCAGCATAGACCAGATCAGCCTGTTTCTCCTTCTCCAGATTTATATCTCTATATTGCTCTCTGGCACTATCTCCTGACTGTATCAACATAATACAAAAGGGGCAAAACCAAAATTTTGTTATTTTTTTCTCTTCAAACATTCCCACAAACCTCCCTGTCACTCCTGCTCTCCGTTTTAAGATCTTCCTAAGGCTGCATCTCGACGGTACGTAGGGTTCACTGTGTGGTGTACCCCATGTACCCTGGCACTGTCCACAGAGGTAACTGACAGGAGCACACCAGAGCTTCCTTCCTGCTTTGTGCCCAGGTTGGAAACAGCCACTGACCCCAACACCCTTTCCATGCATCATCATAGTGTGCCTAAGTTTTGCCTGCTCTTATACCAGCTCTAAAATACATTTTCTTCCCTCAGTCCAGTGAACCAAAGCACTGCCTCAGGCCTTACCTAAACCATGCCGCTCACAACGTGCTGCCTAAACTCCTCCCATCAGTCCAGCTGCATTTACACCGCTTCCCGCTCCTTCCTTCCCCGCTGTACCAATTCCAAGTGCTGTGACGTCTCCTTTAACATCTCTGGAAGCCCTCCAGTGAAATAAATGCATACAATTTTGACAGCAATACCTCTGAGGCCTTCACACTGCCTTCGCTCCATGGCGTGACGGACTATTTGTCACTCACTAACTCACTCAGACAGAAACTGAGGTAAGTAACAAGATAATATTATTCTCCCTCCTCACTTGTGCTATCTGCCATTGTTGTCTGGAGTGAACTCTGCAGCCTGGGTGAGAGCGCTGTCGCTCCACACCAGCTGCTCCACTACAACTTGTAAACTCTTTTATTAGTGCACCCTGCAGCCGCCTGCCAAGTTACAGGGGTAATCAGCAATTCATCACTTGCAGCAGTCCGCTATATCTATATTCCATCTAACAGCTTCCCATTCTGCTCAGTTTTATTAGTCCCTAAGAGTGCATCAAGAATTTGCCTTGGATCCCTTCCCAAAGAAGAATGCTGGCTGCCAAAAGGATCTCCTCACATATGGGCCTCCAGTCCCCTTACACTCACATAGGCGTGTTCCCACATGGCCGATGAATCAAAAAGCCTAGAAAAGAGTGGGCAGATTCTACTGAGGTTACTGTACTAGGCTGCACTTGTTGAAGTTAGAATTACAGATTTATTTCAAAAGCACCTACAGTTGAATTTAAATTTGATTTCCTCCGGCAGCAAAGTTACGGGGCTATTTTTTCGCTCTCAGAGCTGTAGGTTTCTTAGCCTTAATACTTCGCAAACACAAGATAGGTTGCCAGGTAAATCACGTCCTTGCTCATGCTCCAGTTCTCCTTCCGCATCACATTCGCGTAGTCCTCAGCTGCCCGGGACAGAAGTAGGTGGAATTCTTCAGTGAGTCCCTGCTGCGGCACTTCAAACCCCTGGAAAACCATGATCTCAAATTAGCACCCCCAAAGTTACTGCACAAATTATTTAAGGGCATTATCTAAGCTCCTGTTAAATTCCTCCATAGATATATGTAACTCCAGCCACTGGCGGTACCCCTTCTGTCACTGGCAGAAACTACTTGCTGAAGAGGACAGCACAATGCAGAGAGAGGATGTGGGCAGCTCAAGCTACATGACATCCACAACATTTATGTGCTTCAGTTTGTGAGGCTGTTTGGCTGGATCTAATCCCTGAGAAGGTTGTGCTGCATAATACGGGATAGATTTTAATAGAAAGGTTTGCTAATTTTTGCTTGCATAATAAGACCAACTCTATACCAAGTCTTCATTATACTTAATTTCTATTACTGCTTTTATTGTGTAAGGAGATTTTGTGATTATATTTGCACTATCTAAGTCTAGGAATAAACTTTAATTATTCTACAATTACTCAAAGACACATACATACACAGCTCATAAGTAATTCCATTTACTCTAGATGATTAAAAAACTCTGTATTGGGCAACCGAGAAGCTGAATAGATTTGAACGAGTTCTCAGGGAATTTTTAGTACAAAGTACTTTCTAATAAAATCTATCATATTCAAGCTTCAGACCAGCAGGAAGTGTTTTCTCCATACCACAAGAATTTTTGAGATTTTAAAAGTTCTGTCTATTGTGTGTCAAGACACAATGCAAAATATAAAAAAGTCAAAAAAAAATTAAAATATTAAACAAGGTCAGCTCAGGTCACACTGCCTAGATTCTAAGTGAGTGAAATGTTTTGTTTTCACTTAATCTTATTTTCTCTCTTCTGACTTAGTACTTAAAAAAACTTTTGCAAAAAAAAATCAGAATAGTCACTTTGACCTCCAAAATAAACTTTTCTGGATCAAAAGGTCAAATGGGGTGTTGAAAACTTTCTGAAAAAGGGTTTTCCAAAAAATTTCAAGTCAGAATACTTGTTACCACCATATCTGTTTTCAAATAGGTTTTGGAGAACCTTGGGTTTGGAGAAAAAAACAACAACAACAAAAAAGAAAACAAGAGTTGTTCAATGAATTTCTGAGAAGGTCAATTCAAGGTATCCAAAGCACAACATCTGATTCTGTTCTGCATTGGATTATATCAATATTTTGCAGCCAAATCTGCCTATTCCTGCACAATGTTAGGAAGACCATCATTCCATCAGAAGTCAGTTAAACTGTAGGGCACCTAGGAACCAGACCAAAAATGTGAAAGATATGGAACACAAACAACAGCTGAGCCAGTCCAAGATAATTTTGCTAATTGAAAACATTTCAAAGAGATGTCAGAAAAGTATATTTGTCTCAGCTGTCTTTATACTAGACTAGGAATAATCTTCCCCCCCCAGACACAAGCTAAAGCTAGCACAAAAAAAACCATGTCAGAGGTGCTGTTTAACTTGAGGAAATGCACTTTGTTGCTCATACCTGATCCAGCTGAAATTCAAACTGCCACGTTAGTGCACTGTCCCGTATAAAGCACTTGAATGGCTATTTCGGGCTGAGACAGTCAAAACGTAAGGCAATACCAAATGTACATTGCCTCATTACAGAGCATATGGTTTTAATAAAATGCATCTAGTGTCACAGCATACTGTCAAATCCTAAGCTGAGTATTTGGAAGTACCTGTCTAATGATTGAGCACAGAAATGAATTCACAAGCCCTGTGCCTAGCATCACAGCAAAAAAATACCACCTAGTGGGGACAGCTCACAAAAATATTCCCTTGACCCTTGTGCAACAGGCAATGAAAGCTGCAAAAGCATTCCTTCCTCCACTCGTTCCTACAACCTGAAATGACAATTTTGAAAGCTTGATGGCTCTGTGGCAGTGCTGGCTGCTTGCTTTCTCTCCTTCACTGAAATGGGCTGAAGCTGGTGAGGGAGGAATTCTGAACCCCAGTAGCTGACAATTGGCCCCAAATCTCTGCCATATGAAGTGAAAGAAACAGATCATTAAACGCTTACTCAAAGTTGCCATCAACATACAAGAAAGGTTTTTTTGTGTCTGGAGTCCCTGCAGGGGTACAGCTCCAAACCAGAGACGTGGGGCGGGGGGAGCAGGATGTAACAAAATCCTGTGGCTGTGACTGTGACACCTCTTAGGATAATATACATGACACCGTACCAATGAAAACAGGAGATAGATTTAAAGCCATTTAGGCATCTCCCCATAGGTCAGTGCCCAGCTAAGATACTTCTGTTGGTGGATCCCACGTCTGTGGCATGGCAAAATGTCATTATGCTCATTGTCATGAATGCATGCAATTTTGATAGGGTCTTAGAAATATTCTATGTGTAAAGTCAAAACAAAAAAAAAAAAAGAGGAGCGAGAGACTATGATAAGAAAAAAGGTTTTGCAAACAACACTAGTTTGTTAGCATGGTTTCCTAGGAAAACAAGGCATATGCAATTATGCGGTCTGTCTGCTAGACTCCTCCTTCCCTCTCATCACTTTCAAACCCTCCATGTGAGATTCTCTACATTATCTAGCATCAAGCAGCTGAACAGTGCATCTGTGCTGGTAGGACAATCACCATATTTCTAGTTGAAAGAAGAGGAATTTAGGAGCATCTTTAACATGTATCTGGGAAAGCGGGCTTCCTTAGGCCTGCCTCTCCCACAGCAGCTAACTCTTTGCAGCCTGGGGAAGAGGAGATTTGGCAAGACATGCCAGCATTGTCTCCCATTTCCAGTCGTCTGGTAGAAATAGCTGGAGTTTCACCCCTTTAGCCCTGGGCAGCTATCTCTAGCACACTGACTTCTGCTGTGTAGCTAGTTATCTGCTTTATTCACCTGGGGATATCACCATGGTAAAACAACTTAGCTCCCTGGTTCACTTCCCAGTCCTGTTCCCCCAATCATCTGTATTTATTCCCTTCCAGTTTCTCCACTGCAGTGAATGAAATAGATCCTTGCAAGACAAAACCTGGATGTGCCTGTGGGACAGTTTGCTTCAGGGACCACCCTGTGTGGAATGTGGGAAATCATATTAGACTTGGCTCCATCACTTTGATGCAGTACTCTAGCAATACCTTGCAGACTTGCTACCATCAAAGCTCTGAACACTTTCAAGTCAGAGAGCTTGCCAGCTCTTGACCCATCTCTACCTACTCTTTCAATATGTTGCCAGCATATAATCACCATAGCATCCAGTGAGAACACTATTCGGGAAGGCTAGAACAAAACTCTGACATTATTTCTGGCACTTTGAGATGAAAAGTCACAAGAAATTTAACGCTCACTTTTTAGATGTTCTGTATGGGCCCTAAAGGCAACCCACACCCCAGGCTACACAGTGCCCACGTGGCCAATCCACTCCTGAAAGCACAGAAGCTACTCTGCAGCATTTGGCCTGCAGGTCAGGGATTGCTCCCTGGAGCAATGTAGGCAGAGCCTATTTCAGGAGCCAGGAACTAAGTGGACGTACTTCAGGCCTCTGTTTACAGTATAAGAAGAATTACATCAAAGAATGTGACATAGTCCAATAATAATCATATGCTGCAAATGATAACGATGTCTATAAGAGAAAAAAGGGTGAATGGGAAGTCATTTTCAGGTGCTCTGAAATGACTGAACGGCTACCGTAGACTTCACTGTATGCATTTTGTGGTTAGAGTTTAGCCTCAAGTTTTGCCATCCTAATAGTGTTCACGGACTAAATTCACAACAGAATAAAACATACCAATCATCTCTTGCAAGAAAAGATGATCTGTGCAAAAACTAAATGAGACCCTCAGCTCACAATGCCTCAAAACATACTATTATATGATACATCACCAGTAGTCAGCTCAGTGGCTACTGAAACAGAGCAACTGGTGCACTCCTGTCTTAATGAAATTAGTTATTTTTTGCCCTTTGCATCCCCATATTAATTTACTGAAAGAAGTTTCCAGCAGTGATGTCCTTAGAGCAGGTGTGAGCTGAAGGTTTTGCTTCTAGGAGCTTGTGTCAGATCGGGGTGGGGGGAAAGAGTAGAAATCGACTCACCTAGCCAAGACAGGGTAAAAATTTGCAGCTCCCCAGGGATGATCTTTTCCTGCCAGCTTGCAATCTGTGTTAATTTTTTTAAGTGTGATACCAAAAATACTGCAAATACGTAGTATCTGCTGGTGGGATGGTAGGACCAAGCAGGAAACCTGCTGGAATTCACAAATTGTATGTGACAAGTGAACATAGCACCACGTTTCATGGAAACAGCAAATTGGACACTTGCCTGATTCAGCAAAGAAGCTGTCTTTATAATTTATGTTTCATCTAAATTTTATCTGTCCACTAGCTTTATTTCCAACAAGACGGCTTTTGATAGACTATTCTTTTCCACTCTCTCCAAACTTCGTTTCCCTTGAAATCATTTTTTAAATTAGAATTTTTATTTATCAGTTGTCAAGCATAAAAAATAATTTGATACAGCATGAAACCTAGTTGTAGTATAAAACAAGGCTGAAGGATTGAACCTATAGTGAAAGTAGAATGTTAGTCTTCCATTTCATAAAAAAATATGAAACTTTACTGTCTATTGAATGTAAAGCTGGAATTTGGGCAACGACAGACACATAGGCAAGGTGCCATTTTGAAAAGAAAAAATGGCCACAGAAAAAAATAACCAGGAGTCCAGATCTTAATAAAATTTTGCTTTTGAAAGTCAAACCCACAGACAATGAATCCAGTCCAAGATGTTCTCCATCTGGATATCCTGGAGGGCAAAAATGGGTGGGGGGCAGGAGTGAACGATTTTAACAGGCTTCCAGCTATTGGTCAGACTCTCTTTATACAGTTGGCCTCTGCCTCCATGGTTCGGCAAGGTTAGGGCTAAATGCAGTTGTACGTAGTCACTGGGTGCACTGCTCAAGAGATATCAATCCAACTTAAATGTCTGGCAAAGTTTGCAGCTGCTCTTCATTGCTGGAATGTTTGCAAAGCTGATTTGGAATTGTAGACAGATATCATATTTGCTCCCAGATTAATCGGGCTCTTTTGCTCAGCAACACAAAGATGCATTGCTTACAATGCACAGACATCTGAAACGGCGGAGAGCCCTTGTGCCTTCTTGCTGAATAAAACTGTTTCAGAGGAAGAGATGGTGAGCCATTACACCTTGACCTTGTGTAATACATCTTTACCTGATGGAAAGAGAGCAGCTGCACCAAGAGTTGCTTGGGAGCCCAACAGAACCAACTATATGATTTCATTTCATGGTGTTTTAGAAGCCATTGTCACAAAAATCTGAGTGCATGATTCTGATTCTTCACTATATGGCAGGGAATACAAAACTTGGCAACAAGGACAGGAGATGTAGTTGGGACTGATTAGAAGTGGTTGAAAGGTTTCCTACTTGTTCCTAGGAAATCATTGTGGATTAGATCAGCAAATAAAAAAAAATACATCCTGACAAAGCATTTAGGAAAGTGTTGAAATGACTGCATTTGGTACAAAGAGGGTGTTTATTTAAATAAAAATGAAAAGTCTTAATGGTTAGAGTAATCTTGTTAAAAATATATTTTGCACTTCATGAAACTGCAACTGAAGAAAAATGAAGCAAGTATTTTTACTGCAGTAAGGTAAAAGGGTTTATACAGAGCTGACAGATTCAACAGCATTGTATAGTGCAATTTCTGGAATTCACTGAGTCCTAAGGAGATATTACATAAATAGGAAAAAACACTGAAAACATAAGAAGAAATTGTTGTAAAACTAGATGGTGAATAAAGCTATTATTCTATGTCTAGATGAATTACTGCATGAAAAATGCGTCTGTGACAGGTGAAGCTAAACTAAAAGACTGCTTGGTACAAATTGCAAGTACAAAAGATTTAAGAGTAACATGGGCCAGATTTTTTTTTATCAGCTATATGAAGTGTGCAACAGCCTGTAAAATCCATTCAACGTGAGCCTGATCTAAACTCAACTTTGGTCACTGGAAGGGTGTCAGTGGACTTTGCAGCAGGGCTTGGGATATCAGCATGGTAAACTGAGATATAAACTGAGACAGTATTTGAGCTATATGTTGCATAAAAGCAAGAGTGACTGATGTTTTCTCTAAACAGCACAGTCTGGACGACATTTTTGGAAGTGTGAATGTTTGGGGCAGAGAGGGAGTGTTTGTTCAGGCGTATCGCATTCCCCGCAGGCCTGCCAGCAGTGATCAGTGGGAACCCAGGGAGCAGAACAAATGACATCACTGTGAAAGCAAAGTATTCAGCAATGACATCACCACCTGCTGGGTGTGGATGAATTTTATTGTTATGTACAAAATATAAACACTCTGTGTTTATTTTAAATGAAGACTGATGACAGAGTTGTCTTTTCCCTGACACTGAACACCTTCAATAGAAGAAGGCTTACAAAAGCTCCCTGTGCAGACAAGGTGTTAGAAGCTTCAGAAGACATAAACTCTGGGGAAAATAATGCACTTTTAGAGCTATTGACGTAACGTAAGGAAAAGACAAGTGATTGTAGCAGCAGTAGCATTAATTCTAGCTTTGAACTGCATTCACTTTTCAGATCATTTGCTAACACTGTAAGTCAGAACTCCCCTCTTAAAAATACAGAGGATTGCTGTACTTATTGTTATTGAAATCCATTTTTCTCTTTTAAGTGGAGAACCTGGTTGAGTGATGGTGGAACTGAGATTTTAACAAAACAACATGGTGAATAATATTCACTGAACTTCACTGGAAGCAAACATCACAGAACTTTAACTAGTGAAAATGGTTATGTTACAACAACAGAGAGGCGAACTGTCCAGTACGCTTGTGCAAAAGTTTATTCTGTGGTGACTGACCCTTCCAGTTTAGCAGAAGAAGCTGAAGCTAGGCTATACATACCTCAAGACATCACTGCACAGACAGATCCCATTCTGTTTTCACAGGAGGAGAGCCGAAAGACCCAAAGAATCATTTTCAAAGCAAGCTGTCCTCCTGTCTTTGTAAGTGCTAGAATAGCCAGTATGCATTGAGAGTACTTCTATCAGAAACACCATTCATCAAGATGGGATGAATACCTGCACATGAATCAATACTAGGCCAAAAACTTCTTCACACAAAGCACAAATCACAGGCTACTGTGAGTTCTGTATCAGGCAGCAAACTTGTGCAGAGACCTACAGACTACGCACAAGTTTCGTGGCTGGCTACCAGTACTGTTTCTCCCATAAGCTCACCAATTCTTTTGCAAAGATTACACAGCGCCAGGCACTTCAAACTAATGCACAAGAGGAGGACAAATAAAAGGCTCATCAATAAATACTATTCTTTTGCCAGAGGCTTCTCCTAGATGGAAGGAAAGTCAAGTTGAAAGTCAAGTTCCAAGATTTGTCTAAAGGTAAAGTAACTTGTTCATGGCCACACTTCCGGAACGGAACTGCAGGGTACCGTTCAGAAACACACTTGCCAGGCCCTCACTGTATCAGCTAGTGTTATAAAATATCATTTCCCTTTTCTACAGTTCACAGAAACAGTTGGTGACAAATATTGAAAATAAATTTGGCCAACATTCATTTATTTTGTTAAAATGATGGAACAGCCTTTTATGCTACTTTAATAGAAAAATCCTAAAGCAACAGCAAGTTTCATAGAACATTAATTCTCATAGGGTATGAAATAACTCTGGCTTTGCTACATAAAGCTTGAATTGCTAGCTTGGGAAAAACTTCATCAGTGTTAGGCTAAATGAGAGAGCTCACGCTTTCCTAATGCCTCTCACATTTTCCAAGTTTCTTGCCTGTCAGCCTTCCAAATTTACATATCTACTATCAGTTTTTGTCATTTTCTAGTAGAATTCTTTATTCCAGGTATTTATGCCTATTTCTCAGTTGCTTTCTTTTCTCTCTTTTTACCCCCAAACTCAAAGCATGACATCAGTTTCAACCTTTCACATGGTCCAATCAGCCACTAAACTACTTGTTGCAGTTTATATTCTGCTACCTGTAGTCCACATTAAGTCTTCTTAGGAACATAAACAGTGAAAAAGTGACAAATCCACATTGGGGGGGGGGGGGGGGGGGGGGAATTACTGAGGTTGCAAAACCAGTCCTTGCAAGCAAATAACAAGAATTATGGTTTTCTGTGCAACCTTAATTAAGATTTTCTGTGCATATACATGATGATAAATACCTGGTCATGTACTTTCTTCTTCCCCATGGAAACCCTATCTCATTTCATGCACAAAATGGGAGGCAATTACCCAATGCGTTGCTCTACAATTTATTTTTATTGACACAATTCAGCCTGTAGCCCTGCCCTTATTTACAGCCCACCTTGCAAAATCAGCACTGAAAACTATATTGTTACCTCTCTTACTTACAGTGCTTATGACATTTGTATGGAAGACTCTCTCCAGCACGAAAAAAAAAATGGTCTTCAGAGATCTCCAGTGAGATACAGTGGGTATTAGCCCTCTTACTTTGCATCCGGACAGCTGGAACACATCATCTTCTAGAGGAGCCTATCTCTCTCCACTGACTAGACAAGGGAGCCTACATGACAAGTATGACTTTTAATGGCTTAAAATTAGGTGAGATTTATCGATTTGACCAGCGTCATTGCACTAATTCTGTGATGCAGGTAGAGATAAGGAGCAACATGCTTGAGCAGCATGCAACTCTTTACTAAAGAAGCAAACCTCTCTGAGCTGTCTCCATCCTCATTCAACAAGCAGCTCCCAGCTTCTGCAACAAGTGAGACAGGGGTCTTAGAGACAAAGGTCTTCTTTGCACTTCTCAACCCACCAGCATCGATGATCGGGATCATTGATGGAGCAGGAACTGCTTCTCCTGCTTTCTCTGCTCAAAGTATTCGTTGTCAAATAACCCTCAGAACTCTAAAATAAGTCAAATGTGTATTAAGGTGTGAAACTTCAAGTCCTAGCAAGCTGCAACACCAGTAATACCTCAGGATGCCAAGCACCGAGAGGGCCCTACAGATCTGCCAAGGTATTTCCTTTCATCACAGTCCCCAGTAAAAGATTTAAGCCCCTTGCTGTAAATCTACTTACTTAACTTTGTAGTTTAGAGGAATATGACACTTAGCCGCTGTTACAAATTCACTTCTAACACTTGCAGAGGTGGTGCTGGAGCAACTGTGTGTGGAGGATTAATGGTAGCATTGCCACTAGCAATAGCTGCATTGGGACATGCAGGCTGCCTATGCCCCCCCACACAACAAAGGTATAGGGGCAGGGGAGGAGGAAAGAGGGAGAGGAGGAAAACATGGCACCCTGGATTACATGTACAATAGCTGTCTCTAAGACAAGGATGACAGATTTCTACCTTTATGTTCATCTCTACAACAAATGATAAGGTTATTCCTTTTTATCACAGGGTGGCAGGGTTTTGCAAGTGGGCAGATTCTTTCAAACCCTGTGGCTGTATTTGCACTATTTGGTTGATTGACAAGTCTAGCATTTGCATTTGTGCAGAGAAAATTCATTTTAATAACTTACTTGCTAGTGCTCATTTGCGAATGCTATCTTCAGTAAGAAGCAACATTTGACATTTTAGGGTTATTAGGTAATGCCTATTGGTTGAAATTAACTGTTGTGCAACTATCAGTAAAAAGCTTATGTACCTCTTAACAGCACGTAAGCCTGGAGGGTAACTGGTGAATAGACTACATATTGGTACTTTACACAAGAGCAAATGTCATCCCGTAAGTATTAGTTGATGTGCCTTGCATAGTCAGAGCAGATGCTAACAGTCCTCTTTGTATTTCAGTAAAAGAACACAAATATTATATCCCTATAGCTCAAAACACTAATGACCTAGCAGCAGCAGTACTCCTCATAATAATTTAATACCTCTCTCATTGCTATCATAACCTGGATTTTAAATGACGACCATAGTCAGATGATGCAGTCCTTTGGGAGTACTCCTTTCAAGTAAAAATGAGCTATTTTTTCCTGTCAGCACTCTGATAGCTGGCACTTTCTGGAGCAGACCCACTGCAACGGACTGGAAAACACATGAAGCTTCATATGTGAATGGAAGTGCCTGCCTAATTATAAGCAGTGGTAAGGCTGTATTTGTTTTGTCCACTTAAGAATCAAAACAATCATACAGGACGTGATAGTATAATCGTGTTTACAGAGCAGGAAAGGCTTCAGCAACAAGGGAAGCAAAATATAACAACTCAGGTTGCAGCTGAGGTCTCATTCAATAGCCCACTCAAAAGAACATCAGAAATACAATGACTTGATTTCAAAGGGATATGGCCAGACAAAGGTCCAACGCACAAGTGAACAAAGAGCCTAAGTTGAATGGAAAATCTGACGAGTTTATATCAAGCCTTGCTGATCTACATGTTGTTTCCATTGTAATTAGATGCCTGCATATTGGACAGCTGACTGATCACAAGTACTTATGGGATTTGCATGATATCAGCATCCATTTTGTCAATCGTAAAATCATAACAAACTTAAAAAAATATCACATTACAAGTCTGTGATACCTGTCTATTCTTGGCATAGATACAAAGATGTATCTCTCAGAATATAGATATGGCAATCCCTGGCCCAACATCTCTGCCTTTTGGAGTAGATGCCTCATTCATTTTCACCCTGGAGTCTACTACAAAACTGTAGCCCATTAAACTCAGAACACGGAAACTGAGGAGTGCATGTATGCAAATAGCTGTTGCTCCTCTCCAACCTTTATGTAATTCAGCAATTATATTGTAGCCATCAGAGCACTGCAGTACATGCTTATCTTTAAGCACACGAGGAATCATACTCATGTCAATGAATTTACTCTCACGTCCTCCCTTCCCAGTGTTTATGTTGCATTGGCCAGAAGGAGCGGCTTTAAGCTGGAGAGAGAAGAGAGAGAAGAGCTTGAAATTTTCCCCCCAATCCCACACCCACCCAGGACACAAGAAACAAACTCCTTTGTGGAAAACAGAAAATCCAGCCAACCTGATGTGTTGGGCCAGGGGTTAAACATTGAGTGCTGCAGCAGGGCACCTTTACTGTGGGCAAGCTGTATTGGTGAAACATAGGAGCTTGCCTTTGAAAATCTAAGAGTACTTGGTATATCCAAAGTACTTCTTGTGCCTGAAGGAAACGCAGTATGATTTTATATGCATCTTCTGGGACTGTCTTTGAGGTAATCATCTCCATGTTTAAGCAGGCTGAATGGGGATTCATTCTTTGCCTACATTTGGATTCATGTGTATTTACTTACCATGGATTGCTCATAGAATGGGGCAAGACCCTAAGGAAATACATAAATTCCAGCTAACCTGAAGCAAAACAAATCTGGCAGGTACAGGCTAGCTGTACACATAAGTAGACAGGTGTAGTGCAATATACACAGAGGTGCGTGGCCCTGGTCTGAACTCAGATACACAACATAGTCACCTTGTAGTGCTGTGCCAGTCCCCTCATCTCTCACTTACCTTTTTCCCCCTGTAAAACAGGGATAAGCTAAGGTCAAAGTCAACCAAAACAGAAAAAGCTATCCTTGTTACACAGTCCATGAAGAAAGGGAAGCTGCTTGTGCAGATCTGAAAGAGGAGGAAAAACTTTTCTTGTTTTTGCAGAGGAAGGGAGTAGACCTCTTCTTTTCTTCCCACTCTCTCTTACCTTCACCCCTGAGGATTATTACATGTTTACTCATGGTACATAGGTTCTGTGAGGATTAGCTAGCTAACATTTGCACAGTTTTTGCTCATGGAGAATACCATGTAAGTATCATTATTATATGGAAAAGCTTACTGCAAATGTTATCCACAGCAAGTGGGATAAACCAAAAAATTCAAGATGGAATGTGACTCATGTGCCTATAATGATAGCCCTGTAGATTCTGCTGCTTTCAAACACAAGCATCAGATACCAGATCAAGATTAATAATTGTAGCCCTGTTCTGAGGAAGACAGAAAGGCAAAGTGACTTGTGTGTACATGTAAAAAAGAATCAAGAGTCAGCACAGACATAGATAACCCCCAAATAATCCAAAATCATTAAATTTTGCACTCACTTTCTACCAAGCATAAACAATTCACAGAGTTAAAACAAACGTTATGTAAACAAACAAATGTTGAGATTTTTTTAAGATATAATGATAGGTTGTTCACAAACGCATTATTCAGACTTTGCCAGAGGATACTGGCTGAGAATACAAAATACGTTGCTTATTTACATAAAGAGACATTTTCAGCTTGAATTTTAAATCCATTCAAGTCAATGACAGCTGCCAATTTTAGAAACAGTCCAGTCAGGCTTACCAAAGAAAGAAACAAACATTGGCCTGCCTGCGATATCTAGTAACAACCAAGAGCTCAAATACACAAATATTACCACAGGGCAACAATTTAATGTGCATCTGCTGATCTCTAGCTCTCCATGAACATGTACTTGCACAAAAGTTAAGTTAACTTAACTCAAACACCTTTTACTGAAGAAACTCAGCTGGCCTAAATTACTTCCTGCTTTCCAGGAGAAATATAATGCACACATGAGTGGCTGTCATGGAGGGCTGTCATGGATCAGATCTTCTTGTGTGAAGATCTGTTACCTGTGACAACCTGTTTTGCTACGTCCACAGTGAGTATATCACATTGGAGGAAATTTAACTGTGTGTAAAACCCCTCTTCTGCTTTTATATACGTCTTTTTTTGTTTATACAAAACATGTATTCCCAAATAAAACATAAATATTGTGATTAGGTCTGTAAACAGCAATCACAACTTACCAGCTGTACAGGATATTGTAGTAAATGACCCTTTATATTTTACAACAAAAGAAAAAGGACTTTTGGGGAAAACCTGGGAAAACCTGTCAATTACTGTCCCCACTTCCCTACTATGAAGTAAACACATTGGAAATAAGAAACAAATTTCAGTATTCTGATCACTGCCACTTTCTAATCCTGCTTTGGAAAAGATGGGGAACTGCAGGAAACCCTGTAATTTTTCCAGAGCGGAGCAATTCGAGTGATCTCTTATAATTGTTGTAATTTATGAATCAGTCTAAACCTCCAGAATCTATCCACTATCTTAAAAAGTATACCACAAGAAATCTTGTTATTGCAGCTATTTTGCTTGTCATCCATGTCCTCAGGTCTACTATGAGCACTTCAGATGCCATGACCAGCTGGCAAGACAGCATATATTTAAAGGTGGTTTTTTTTGCATCATATCCTCAATGGGCGAGATTCATCTCATATATTGTATACACCTCTTTGGCGTCAGGCAATTGTCTGGGCTCCATCTTCAGGCAAAAGAGTGAGACGAAAATTTCCAAGATGTAATTCACCTTTCCTTGATGATAGAGAGGGCCAGAAAACCAGCACAGGCTATATATACAAGAATAGGTGAGGCTGCTGACAGTACTGAAATTAAAATTTTCCTGACCAAAATTATTAGAATAGTTCTCCATGCATGGAAGTATGAGTTAATACACTAGGAGTGCCACTGTTTTATCCAAACAGGTTAATTTGCCATAAAGCAACACCTATCCAAACAAAAGTCCTGAGGACAAAATGTATATTCAATGCAGATGCAGACAGTTCTTCCATTAATCAAGAAATCCAGTGTAGCATATTTCAGAATAGAGGAGCTGACCCTGCGTTATGCTACCAGACAGCAATATACAGCACTTTTGAGGGTCTGTTGTCCTGGCAGCAACCATTTCATAATATACCAGTTACTGTGCAGGACTGTGGGAAGGAAAAGTAAGCATATGTGTATATGCATGCATGTATCTGTAACAAATACATCTGCCCTGTCCTATCACCCAGGCCTCATTTTAGCTGGTCTGAGAACCCTAGAACAGTTTTTTTCCTTTGTGAAATGGTGGGTGGGAGAGAAGGAAAGGAGAAGATTAGGCTCTTTCCAGTCATCACACAAAGATGATAAAGGCCTTTTTTTTTTTTCAACCCCTAAAATGCTTTTAGAAAATAATACTTTCAAAGTGTAGTTCTGCAGTATTTGTGGGTGTATGTCTGATACTGTTTTCTAAAAAATGCAACGGAGTGAGTGAAGACCAGTCGGCTTGCTGTTGGGCAGCGTATCAATTAGTTGGACAGCTCAGTGCTGAGCTAAGCCCCTAGATGAGGCTTTAGCCTGCCTTTCATAACGTACATTCAAAATTTAGTCCCTTTATAGTTTTATCTTGATAAGTCCTCATTCTCCTTCTAATCAGTCACATTGTTAGAGTGGCTCTTAAAAGAAACTGGAGCTGGCTTTCTAACAATAGTAAAATCCACATAGGCCATTGAATCACCAACTTTGTGAGTCATCAACAACATAGTGCACATTATCTTAAGGTAACGTTTGGTAAGCGATTTTATTTTGACAGGGAGACGTATGTTTCACTGTTGATTCACAAAGGGGTGTTTTAATTGTGAGATGTTAGTCTAGTTTTGTACATTGCCTTCTTCCAGCTCAGGCTCTGCTGAATGATCTGAAAAAAACGTAAACTGGGCTCCCAGCGACCAGCTCACAGCCCATGGGCTAAGCCCAGGCTGGTTATTTCTGAAGCAAAACCTGTCCCTGTCATCTAATCCTGCCCCTAAATGCTGATCTCCTAGTTTTCCTATTTACATCTAGAGTTGGGGAAGAACAACTGCTAAACTTTGAATTACGGGTTTGGACAGACCCTAGACAAAACACACTACAGTTTTCAAACTAAGCTTTCTGAGTGGGCCAGCTAAAAAACAACACAAAAACTCACTACCTCATACTCTGGCTGTTCTAACTGTAAATTAGATTTTAAATTAAAATGTTAAGGGCTAGAGGTCTGGAGGCACAAACAACAATTAAGTGACCAAGTCGCATGGAAAATGGGCAGGAGTTGGGTGCTTCATTCCCACTTTGTGAATTAAGCCTTTCTATTAAGCACCCAGTAAAATCTCTTACTCTCTGACCTCTGCTCTCCTAAGTCTCCTCCTGCAAAATTAGCTGAAAAATTTGCCTCAGACGTTGGAGACTTTTCTCCATTTCTTCTTGAAAGTGATGGAGGAGAAAAAACCACAAGAGCTCAGTACACAGCTGGTGATTATTAGCCAGAGATAAAACTTCTGGAGGGGAAACACACCATCTGGGCAGAGGTCAGCCCTGGTATTTTAGTTTATCTTAGGGTCAGCTACCACCTGACCGATACACAGCCTCCATATTGACTGACTCCCAATCTCCTAATTTTCTCACGCATGAGCCATGCTGGGAATTCCCTGTGAGCAGGACTTACCACCACCTTCCCTTGACTGGTGTTGGGTGCCCAAGCTACCTTCAAAGGCAAGGGGCACTACAAACACCTCACACTTTACAGACTGAGCACCATGAATGACAGAAAAGTTACCTAAATTTGTGGCCATTCATGCCTTCCTTGCCGTTTTTGTGAGTCCACCTGGTTAGGCTCATGCCCTGGAGCACTTTTGAAAGAAGACTTATTTTCCTACACGTGGGATATTGATAAGACTCTCAGTAATACTGCAGTGCGACTTTCTTTTCGCTTCAGTAGACTTGTCCAGGAGCAGAAAAGTTTCTTCTGCTCTGCTTTTCAGGTACCTTGCATTTGTTCCAGAGGCACTTTTTATCTCCTAGAAATCACTCTTTTCCTCAATAAATCAGTTCAGTTCTGTGGCCTGCTTATTCTTGGGGCGGGAGAGGTGGTCACCTTGATTTAATTTCCTCCCTGAAGTGGAGCATATTTTGATTAAGGGAGCCACAAGGAGACATTCTCTATAGGGACACACTACTTGAAATTTAATTTCCTTTTTACTTGGCTGTATGTTGTTGTTGGAATCAGCAGACAGAAAACCTGACCAAGTGATGAAAAGACCTGCCTGAAGGTGCTGTGGCTGCAGTTTTCATTTGAAAATTCATGCTGTTTTGTGGGTTTTATGACACCAAGACCAGAATTTATTAGACAATAATTTTTAAATAAAATGCATGAAGTTAGTATTGAGATGCACATGAACAGCTACCTGAGTAAACTGTAGAGCAACATAGGAATAAAAAGCCCAGATCCGGGAATTTAACATTATTGACTAACTGCTGCTAAGTAAAAATTTGGAGCCACAGTTCATACTAATTGTAATCAATCAGTGAGGCATTTTGACTAGTCAGCGTGGCATGAATAAAGTGGAACTTCTTTCCTTTCGGTCTGGCTGGCAACAAGTGAGGCTCTCACTGCATTTACCTTCTTTTTCTTCCTCTACACTCCCTGGGCATTCAGCAGGGAGAGAGGTTCAGCAGGTTCAACCCTATCTCTATCCAGATAATTCTGTCCTCAAAGTACCATGAAATTTCTTCACAGCAAAAAAGACTCCATTTTGTGCACCACTGGAGGGGACCAGGTTATTTGCTGTAGTCCTAACAGCCCTCTCTCTGTTGTGAAACTTTGTGAAGTTACACTAGACTAAGATAGAGTAGGAGATTTTGTGTAAGCCCAAATGAACTAAGAGCAACCATACAGCATTGGCTATTTTAAACATATATATGTACACAGGATTATTCATAATAAACATGATTATTTATAATCTGAGGGCATTTTACTCTACAGCATGATGCCATAAACGCCATATGCCATAAAGTGTAAATGATACCTGGGTTTTAGAAGTAGCTGGCAAAACTAGTGGGATGGGGGTTTATTCTCTTAAGCCTTGATCAAACAAAGCACATAAGATGTGCAAAATTTTGAACTCACTGAGACTATTGCTATGCTTCAGGGTACACACTAATTTCAGGGCTGTGCTGGACTGGAGTCATAATGTATATTGTCAAATTCCATTAGTCCCAATGGGTAGCCTGAGGGAAACACAGAAAATACCTCTCAGTAACTTAACAGGAAGTTTGATATCTATGTTGTAACATAGACTTCTCAAGTTTGCCCAAATTTACAATGATATTGACAAAGCATACAGAAAAAAAACACAAACTACAAAATATGCAAACTACAAAGGGCAGTATATAAAGTAATGAATACAGCTCTTAGTTGTTTAAACTAGATACTAAAGGCAACCTCGCTTCCACAAACCCGGCACAAGCGAATGGTTAGAGACAGGGGCTTATGTTGACATCCATTTTTTTGATATCTAAAAAGACTGGTTAATAGGAATAGAGAAAAGATAATGCAGAGCTTTATGAACTCCCGCATTTTGATAGCTGGCTTGTACAAGAAGAAATTCATTATTTTCTCCCCATCTCCTTTCTTCCAACAGTGAAATTAAATGTAAAGGCATCTCTTGGATAGATTTTTCCCTTAAGGCTCATAAAATAGAAAAAAAAACACTCAGGACAGATGTTAAAGTACATTCACAACTTTTATGTTTATCCTTGTTCTTAGTGATGTACATAGTATAGGCACATGTCAGACAACTGATGGTAGAACATTGTCTTTTGTATTGCGAGGAAGTGCAGTAAAAAGATATAATATGTGCAGCAGAATCTCACTAATTCTCACTAATGGCTGGCAGATGAATTGTGAATTACCATAGATTGCAAATTAATGAATAATCAAACACAGACGAGCAATAACCAAGCATAACGCTTCACATCATTCATTAACACTGATAGCTATCCTTAAGTTATTTTATTTATGTTAATAATTCAGAGGATTGCCCTGGTAAGTGAAGCGAAGTAAATTTTGTACCAAATCCCAGAGTCCAAGTAACGAGACCTCACTATGAGACTCACTACAACATCTCACCCTTGTATCTTTTACCAAGACATAACAGAAGCTGCCACATTCTTGCTGAGCATAATAAAATGTACAGATAACACGGCAGTGTTCCACTTGCATTTAAAAAAAAAAAACACAAACCTTTTCTCCCTTTTCATTTCCAAGTTATACGAAAACCAATTTTTCCAAATCCTATTCTGAATAGGGTTCTCCTCTCAAACGTGAGTAGGTGAGCCCAGCTTGTAAATCTAGCTGGAATACAGCCCTTAAATTTTATTAAAAAAAAAAAACAAAACAAAACCTAGACTAAAAGGTCAAGCACATGCATATTCACAGCAGCATACTTTGAAAAATGCCAGTAACACCATATTTCCAGAGTGAAATTTTTTTTTAATTATACACTGAAAAATCATTTGTTTTCTCTCTAAGATTTTCACATTGTCTTATCAAATACGAGCTAGAGGTCTTTCTGTTATGTTCTTAAGAGTTCATTTTCTAATCTTTCCATCTATCATCTCATAAATTGCAAGCTCTGCCTCTTGCTAGTGAGACCTGCTTTTCAGCATTATTAAAAACACTCAAGACTTAAATTGGATCTTTGGAAGATACTAGGTTTGAGTTCACATTCATAAAATACAGCTTCCACCTTTGATCACAAAGAAGATTAAAGAAAAAAAAAACTGGCCCAGGCTTTGCAATCTCATAGCTAAGGCAAACACCAGTTGCATCTCAGCACTTTCCACAGAGACCAAGTGTTATAAATGCCTATATGCAGACATTCATATACTTATTTTGAGGTTGATACAAAATAAAAGGAAAACCCTTTTATGGGTCTAAATGCTCTACCTTGCTAAGCAAATATTATATTAAGAGAGTTTTGCTAAGTACTTCTATAGCACTGGGGTTTTGCTCAGCTTGATTAAGTTATTAAGTTGATTAAGTCACCTGCAATTCTTTTTATTGCTATATTACTACATCCTCTTTTAGCAATTAAAGAGGAAGGAATAAGTGCCATGTTTTGATGCCCTGGCGTTTTGGGGTGGGGGGATCTTTTTTGCTTTTTATGGGCTTTTAGAACACCTAAGGTACTTTTTCATTCAGAGCCTGTCTTGTAGTTTGCTGGGCTACAGATAGATCTATAGTACATCCTGAAGTCCAGCATTAAAACTGAAACCAGGTGAGAAGCAATTAGCCTAGATCACAAGCCCACTGTTTACAAAGACTGTTTTCTGTTAAGTGCTCTCCTGTCAGCCTGTGTCCTGGTACATACACCCTGTCTCTCAGTACTTTGTAAAAGGATGGGGCATTCAGAGCACATTCCCTCTCCTATCGTGTCTTCTCAACTGTTCTACCAGCACCTTGATGCTTAGAGCCACTGTGATGGCAGAGGAATCAACACACGAGTGTGATGGGAATAAGAATTACATAGAAAGGTGAAGACAAAATGTGCATCATTCATTATCTGTATCACTTCCTTCCTCAGCATCCAAAAGAAGCTGCACAACGCATCCTGCGTGCACAATTTCCAGTCATATTGGATCAAGAGACCCAACAACTAGCATAACACATACATCTGCAACAAGCACTACGGGCTCATAGATTGTGGCAGTCAGATCAAGAAGTGGAAGAGCTTATTTACTAACAGCACGTTTTGAAGGCAATCTCTTGTCGTTGCCAGTCTCATTTTTAGCAGAAGGTCCCATACAATTACAGTCCAAGTTTTAAAATTGTTTCTCCAGATCACCTGATATTCCTGGCTTTCGGGGAAAAAAAAAAAATAGTCCTGCATCCACTTTAAAACTATTCTTTGAATTAGCTATCCACAGTTTTGAGGTGAATAAGTTTGTTATCCTCAGCAAGTGTTTAACATATATTTCTGTTTGCTAGTCTAATTAAGGTAATCCCCTTCAGTCACGTTCTCCTCATCTCTGCCTTCCACAAGCTTGAAGACAGTACAGATTGCTTTGAGATTATTTCTCCCTGAGAGAACAGCAACAAAATTCTCAAGAACTATCCCTGGGTCTGAGACTACTAATTTAACGTCCTCACTAAAGCAGGAAAAAGATAAATAACAATAATCAATATACGTAAAATGGTTATAGCATGAAGTGAATAGCGTAGGTGGGATTTAGAGAGAAAGAGGTACGTCTACAGCATCATTCATCCGATCCAAAAGTATGCAACTCAAATAGGTTTAAAAGAGCAGAACCCTCCATGGAAATACACAGCTGTTTTCACTGACTAAAGAAAGTCCCAAGTGAGTAGTACAGATGCTGATTGTCTATATTGAACTTGTTTAAATTTAGGTAACGTAAATCCCACCCTAAGGGCTTACATGGCTTTTAGATAGAATAATTGCATGAAATATTTAAGGAAAAATTACAAAACCAAGGAAACAATCATCATTTAGAGCTCTAAGGGCCACATTTCTTTGGAAAGGTTACAGGGATCATATATATTATGATGATCTAAACCATGCTATAAAATTGCAGCTCCTCTGACCCTTCCTTGCTGCTTAGGGACTGCATGTTTCCTGTTCCCACACCCACTCCTTTCCAGGCCTCCCAAGAGTCTCTTGGACATCTCTCCGCAAAAAGCATTTGCTTCCATAACTGAGCTCATGGACCTCTCCCTCCCGGCAATGTGCTCCCTTCCTTTCCAAAAGGCTGCTTTTTCTGCCCCTCAGCTTCTCCACTATGCTGCTTCTTAACAAACTTTCTGTTCCCTATCAACTTAGACTTATCCGCCGCCTTTTTCTCTCATCTTTCCATAATCATTTGGGGCTACATGTTACGAAAAAGCCTTTGAGTCCTTTGCAGTTTCCTGGATTTCAGACTTCTGTGGTGCTGTACTTGTGCCCCAGAGCGATTAAAACACAAGTGAACTATTGTGCCTAGTTCGCTGCTTTCTGCTCCTTCCCTCCCTTAGAGTCCACTGTGTGCAATTGTTATCTGAATATAACATGACTGCAAGCTTATAAAACACTAGCATCTAACTACAGACTCAAGAAACCTGAGGCACAAAAAAAACACTTGGCACACAACATTTTTGTCTACTTGGTCACAGTTTGAATAGACAGGATACCTTATTAACATAAGCGTCTTCCCCCCGCCCCTTCTCATGCTGTAGGTCATACTACAGTTATTTTTTAATAGCTCCACCTAGCAAACCCCCAAATATATTTTTCAAAGTCTCTTGGTTGTTCCATAAACAACAACGTACACTGTGATAGAATGTGAAACGGGCCCTAAAACTGATGTTATGATGATTTCTTTTTCTTACCTTTGCCCCTGGTACCTGTGGGTTCTGAACATTTAAATAAAAAGCTGACGAAATCCCTGGCTGGAGGCAAACGAGAATCTCTTCATGTCAGCTCTGCTGCAAATATTAGGTTTTTGCTGAAGCTAAATAGCCTAAACTCTGAATCAGTTATCCAAACTCTACACCTCATAAGGGATCACGCAGTGCTTAATATCTGAACATCCACATCTGAATCGACTTACAGCTCACATACATTAAGTAAATACATTCTTAGCTTTGCCAATCAAACTCTTAGGAAGCGTGGAGTAATGAACAGATGAGACCCATGCAGTAACTTTAGCTTTGTCGATCACCTAGCATATTTACTGTTGCTAGGTAAAGCAACAATACTGAAATACTGAGTGAAAAGTGACCCCTCAAAAATTCAAGGCAAAATGCATGCATGAAAACGTAAAGGGACAGCATGAGTCAGGATACCAGCGTGAAAAATCTTTTGCCACTGTGCCAGCAATGTATAATATTGTTCCCAGATCAAAAGAGATTTTAAGTTAGTGCTGCTTTTCGCACAATGCTGTAAAGTAAGTTGGCAGTTTTGGTCCAACAGTCACAGAAAAAGCTTCTACATCACCTAAATCATTACCCTATCTAAGATCAACAATCAAATTGACTGTTAGTTAGCGAAGGGGAAAAAGGTTGAAACTAAGGTCATGAATGACTTAGCCCTGCAGACACAAGTGGTCCTTCCAAGTGAAGACTGGTGGATTGTTGCTCTCAATGCTTTAGGTGCCCTGAAGACAACAAAAATAAATTATTTTTAAAACAGTATCTAGGACTTATGTATCCAAACAGGTTCACAACAACAACATTCCCAGCTGAAGATGAAAAACAGATAAACAGTTCCATTTCTAACTTTCATTTACATGTTTGTATCAAGCTTGAGGAAAAATACCAAGAAAAATACCAGGAAAAAAAAAATCCTTTTCTCTCTGTAGTCAAAAACAAACATTCTATCATATATCTCTCATTAGATTTGGTGGTAAGAAGTTTAGAAAATATATATATCATCTTCAATTATTCTGCAGGCAATATAGACACATAGAAATCTTACACCCACACAACTCATTTGCAAGGCCAGCAATATTTATGATTATAAAACCTTAGCAGAATTTAAACAAACATACGTTTCTCTGGGTGAAACTTCACATCTATTTTTATTTTCTGATAACTTAACCTCAATAGTAAAAAAAAATAAGTTCAGTGAGTTGTTTCAGCTGTAGAAAGTGAAATCAGTGGATATAGGGCAATTTAAATGACCTAAGCATGGGGCTCAGATGGGTCATTTCTTCAAATCAAGAGCCACTTTCTACTTGTGAGAAATAGTCAGGTAAAGTCTACTGAAATGAGACCTTTGTTTTTGAAAGTTTTTTTTTTTTTTTTTTTTTTAAATAAAGAGAGCAGTAGCCTTTCCAGGCCAAGAAATGTATAGCATTAAGTCAAAGTACTTTTTCTTTTGCCACCTTAGTACCTTCTGTGTATCAATTAAAGTAAGCAAAAACTACCACTGTACTATGAAAAGACCCTGCCTAGGCTTTCACCATTCCTAGAGAAGAAAAAATAGATCACAGATCCAAAGACTTTCTGTATTGGTAGAAGCATTCTGTTTTTATTTTTAAGAAAGCTCTCTATAATTTCCACAGTCCCTGTCATATGAAGCAAATCACCATACTTTCTTTTTTCTTTCCAGCCACCTCCAATGACATATTGAGATTTTCTTAAACAAGGCAGTTAAAACCCTCTGGATATATTTAGATCCAACAGTCCTCTGCTCACTGTTTCTATATCCTCCAAGAGGACCTCAGAGGCATAGT